>NC_134704.1:179513324-180922490 GCF_043290135.1 Rhipicephalus microplus | reverse complement strand
CTGGTGTCACTCATTTTGGAGCTTAGGAGCATTAATATTGCAGTGAAAGCAGTCATTTGTGACCAGGGCAGTTCAAATGTAAGTCTCGCTAACCAACTAAGAGTGACTGTAGCAAAGCCTTTTTTTGAAGTTAATGTTGAGCGGGTATATTACATTTTTGATGTTCCGCATTTATTTAAAACAACGCGCAATAATGTCCAAGCACACAAGTTATACATTGGGGATGACATCGTTAACTGGTCGCACATTGTAAGCCTTTACCAATCCTCACATGAGTTGCGGTTGCGATTGGCTCCAAAGTTGACTGAACGGCACGTTCATCAGAAACCTTTTTCTAATATGAAGGTCAGCAGAGCAACTCAGGTCCTCAGTGCGTCAGTTTCGATTGCTATCACGGCATTGGTGTATGCGAAGGTGCTGCCTGCCTCGGCCATCACTACAGCTCAATTTTGTGATCGTATGGACAGGATTTTCGATGCCTTGAACAGCTCGAGTAAAAAAAGAACTTCGCAAAAGCTGCAGCATGCAATCATGAAAAATGATTCAGAGCTGATTGACTTCCTCCGAGGCCAGCTTCCCTGGATTGCATCATGGCAGTTTGTTGGCAGACGTCAACCACAAACCATTGTAGGTTGGCAAATTACAATTCAGGCTATTTGTCAACTATGGGACGACCTCTCCAAAAATTACAATTTTGAATACCTGTTAACAGGCAGGCTTCAACAGGTTCCTCTGGAGAACATATTTGGCCACATTAGGCAAAAACAGGGTTGCAACACCAACCCCAATGTAGCACAATTTATTTGTGGCCTGAAGCACATCTGCATAAGAAAACTCTTCAAGCTGTCAGAATACGGAAATGTCGAGGATGATGAATGTGAGCTCCTCCAGGAGCAGCTCTCGCCATTCTCCCTCACCAGTGCGTCCTTTGCGGATAATGAGGAGTGTGCACAGCCACAGCCTGACGACTTTCCCGCTCTAGACGATCTCTCTGAACTTGCGACAAACGTTCACTCCCATATTATCGATGACTCCGCTGCATATTATGTAGCTGGTTTTCTCATCAAACACTTTCTTCGGAATGCATGTGACAGTTGCAGTTGCCCACAGTTACTGAAAGACGACAGTGAGACGCTTAAGGGTACCCACCAATATTTCACAATGCTCAAAGCATACCACGTCCCCAGCAAACTTTTTGGGAATTTCACTGTGCCATCAGAAGCAGCTTTTGCATACGTACAACAACTTGAATCTCACTTTCTTGCCATAATTGAGGCCACTGCACATCACCTGAAAGTGTGCGATGTTTTGTATCACCATCTGTCAAGTGTTGGCGATTTTCATTTCTGCTCTGCTGGGTGTCGCGCGAAGTTTCTGAAAATGTTTTGCCGGGTTCGTTTATGTTGGCATGTGCGTTTTGTGAACCGAAACTTAGATAGGGTTAGGTTCCAGTCTTCAATCTCAGGCATACAGCTTGACAAGTTCAAAGGTTAGCAATTAGCGGCGGGTTTACACTAAAGTATTCGAGTGGAGCCGAATCCTGCGATAGCTTTGTTATGTTATTACTTCGTTACAGCAGACTTCATTATGGTCTTATATGCTTATAATCAGTTCAACTGGAATAACCACTCCTTCGTTGCATACATTGTTCTGGTTACCCGCTATGAGGAGTAGGGACACTGTGTATTCGCTCGAAGTGATTTGCATAACCTTAAAAAGAATGTTGGGTATCCTGTCTGTATTTTTGTAGCAAATGCGGGCGAACTGTACACTTTACTGTGGGTCGCTTGGTCACTGTGTATGCTTTATCTCTCCAGCTCAAGTAATGTATTGATAACAAAACCGCTTGTTGAAATGTCTTCGAGCGGGTAAGGAACAGAGTATGAAGTGGGCACGGTTCACGTTATCACGCTTTTCATATTTTAGCTTCTCATCAACCTCCTCATCTCGCCCATCAAAATTTTCAAAAGGATACCCAAACTTGTAGCGTTTGATGGGGCTGCGGATGCTGCCATTTTATTTTTATATAGCTTGTGAGTGATAACGTACGATGTAGAGCCTTTGTGAAAAATAATGAGCCAAAGTGGTTTCCTTCTGCTATTTATTAGCCCTGTAATACCGCTCTCGTAGCACCAATTAAGGTCCACAATTCTGGATAAGTGATGACTACAACATATTTTAGCTCCCAAGCGTCACAGCAACACCCAGACGCAAATCGCTTGGGATCTTAAGTTTTTGATGAAGGCGACGTATAAGAAGAGCCGCAAGACCTGCCAGCGTTGTAGCATAAAGCTTGTCTTTCACGTAGTGAGCAAGCTGCAAAGCCCTACCTTTCTGAGGACAAGCATGCATCAAGTCTGCTTTTTTTCATTTTGGACTAGCTGTTCTTCAGCACAGCCAGCACACTGCACCTTTGCCTTTCTGCTATATTGTGTCGTGTGGTTTCTGTGTGCTCTTTTTTATATGCATTATTTCGGTTAACCCCAGGCGTGATTCGCGACTTCATTGCTGTGTATATGTCACTTCTTCCTTCTTCATCAGCATTGTGCGCTGTGTTTTTGCCATAGATCCTTACTTACCCACTGGCCCGGTGTGTCATACTTCACCAGCTTCTCGGCTTCTGCCAACTCTAGCGATGTGTGCGTTGTCTGTGTTCTCTCTGTATTTGTTACAATTTATTTGTAAGGCGAGATGCATTTGTTGTCTACCTTTGTCATATTGTGCTTTTTATATTCTCAGACTCTACCTTGCCTTTGAATAGAATAAAACATTACGGATACTCTGTCTCTTTGACTGATATATACATTGATCACTCGTTCCAAAAGAAAAACACAAGCGCGATGAATAAAACCGTAGTGAATTATCATTACCTGCATCTCTTTTTATTATAACTTAATCGAAATAAAAATTACGTCACGACCGATTCGCACGAACCACTGAACGAAACAAAACAGGGAATCGCTAAATCAAAACGACCTACAAAAACTATCCATTTGGGCAATGAATAGTGGTCTGAAATCATGAACTTTCGTCATAGCCAAACGTCGGTTATGCAGAGTAATTCAAAATTTGCGCCAGTGAAACCAAAACAGGAAGCGCACGCCACTTGCTCTCACCAACCACTAGGTGTGCTAGGGTCGATTGGGCCGCTGGGGTCTACGGGAGTGTCCACTCTTAACCTTTATTTCTCTATGGCGTGCCCGCAAGTATATATATATGGCTGGACCCGTTCCTCGCATGGCAACGCCGGCTTGAACTGACGAAATGAACGCCGTTGAGAACGCGCACCGCGTCGCGTCGAAATGTATCGGCGCCTTGACTGTGGAATGTGGTCATGTTCTCCCATGACAGGCATATCAAGATTACCATGCTTGCACCAGTCACATACCTTCGTCATCCATTGACGTCGCGTAATACCAAATTTGGCCTATGTAAAGCTAGCGAAATGGCCGCGAACGCATCATGGGTGTGAGATGTCGTCATGTTGTTACATGTCTCATTTACCTATCTCGTGCGGCCCCTCCGCGGTGCTCTAGTGGCTAAAGTACTCAGTTGCTGACCCACAGGTCGCGGGATCGATTCCCGGCTGCAGCGGCTGCATTTCCGATGGAGGTGTAAATGTTGTAAGCCCGTGTGCTCAGATTTGGGTGCCCGTTAAAGAACCCCAGGTGGTCGAAATTTCCGGAGCTCTCCACTACGGCCTCTCTCATAATCATAGTGTGGTTTTGGGACGTTAAACACCACAAATCGAATCAATTATCTATGTCGTGCGTTCGCTTCGCGTATACCGAGTTTGGTACATGTGAACCTATTGAAACAGCCGCCAGCGCATCATGAGCGTAGCATGTAGTCATGTTGTTACAAGGCGCGCATCTCATGTTTATCCTGTTTGCACCAGTATCATACCTTCGTCAACCATTTACGTCCCGCAATACCAAATTTGGTTTAAGCGAAGCAACTAAAATGGCGGCCAGCGCATCATGATTGTGGTATGTAGTCATGTTACATAACACGCATCTCATAATTCACATGTTTACACAAGTCGCATATCTTCGTCATCCATTCACGTATCGTAATACCAAATTTGGTATAAGCGACGCTGGCGAAATGCCCGAGAGTGCTTCATGAGCTTGGCATGTAGTCATGTTTTTACATGACATGCATGTCATAACTTTCATGTTAGGGTCTGTCGCTTGTGTTCGCCATGCAATCATGTCATGCCATACCAGTTTTGCAGCATGCCGTGTGAACGAAACCACCGCAAGAGCTGCAGGACCATGAAGTTTAAATCATGACATTCATGACAATCATGTCATGGTTTTCATGTTATGAATAGTCATATATGTTCTTCATACAGTAATATTATCCCATACCAAGTTTGGTATCGATAGCATTATTGAAACAGCCAGGAGAGCTAAAAGTCGTAGGCGGATAGATAGATAGATAGATAGATAGATAGATAGATAGATAGATAGATAGATAGATAGATAGATAGATAGATAGATAGATAGATAGATAGATAGATAGATAGATAGATAGATAGATAGATAGATAGATAGATAGATAGATACGCGCAAAGTCGCCGAAAATCGCTAAGAAATGCTTCGTATTTAAACTGAACGAAACCGTAAATAGGCTGATAAAGGTTTGTGCGAGAACGCTGGAAGACGGTGCTAAACAGCTGCGACGCACTGTGGGCGCGTGGTAGCATCAAGTGGAAAGTTGGCTCGGGGTTGTAGGTTGCTAGGCACAGGCAGGAGTCACCACTGATAAGCACACCAGTCTGTAGCAGAGTGCCAGAGAAGACAGCTAGCATAGCAGACTTGCAGATCCGAACGACACGTGTAGGCTGGCACCTCGAGGACGTGCAACGCGTATTCACTAAGGCGGAAGCCTCAGATAGCCTTAGATGCTGATTTGATTTGTGGGGTGTTATTTCCTCAAACCATATTTATAGCGCGAGAAGAGATGGACAGCGCTCGTGTCCTTCGTGTCCTTCTTGTCTCTGTGTCATCGTTCTGTTTTCGCGCAATAACTATCGTCATGCCATACCAACTAGCCCAAGCTGGCACACTTCCCCAAATCTCCATATGGTTATGAGAGACGCCGAATGTGGAGGACTTCGGAAATTTCGACCACCTGGGGTTCTTTAACGTGCACCAAAACCTGAGCATACGGGCCTACAGCATTTTTGCCTCCACCGAAAATGCAGCCGCTGCAGCCGGAGTTTGAACCCGCGACCGGCGGGCCAGCAACCCAGTACCTTAGCCACTCGACTACCTCGGCTGGGCCTCAATTAAAGCTTTCATGTCAGCAAGCGTTATGTAATGTAATTTTATAGTGACGTCTAGTCCTGCAACAAGCGGGCGACGGGGTGCCCTAGTCTACTCCCCCCCCCCCCCCTGAAAATTTATTGAGGGGGCGTCAACAAGCAAGGTCTTCAAAAAGCGCCCCCCTCTTCAAAAAGCGCCCCCCTGAAAAAACTTTCTGGCTACGGGCCTTGGGCCATCATATTGCAGCAGCGTGGCGCCTTTGCATGGCGATAATTTTCCACAGTGGAACAGTTTCAGCTTGCCAATGCCCCGCGGGGTGTTCGCAGAAAACTATCATCCTCAGTGATGGTGATAGTTCTCTGCCTGATATGGCATCTCGCGTCACCAACCAACGTATTGGTTGGTTTGGCCGTAGCTCCCCTGGAGCTAGGGCCAAAGTTCGGTTTTCAAAAATAGAGGACAAATCCTGAGCTCCTTGACTGTCGTTCGACAGGTGTCATGGCCTGCTACTGAAGGTGAGGAAGAAAGAATTACTTCAGAAGGAGTACACGCCATATCAAGTTGTAAGCCTTTTCTCACATTCCTGTAAAGCGTGTTTTGTCGTACTTGGACCGTAAATCTTTGTGTGTTTTGCAGGAAGATAAGCAAGAAGGTTTCGCGGTTTGTTCGCCATTAGGCTTCTAGAAAAACTAATGACGCTATTTCTGCTGTGTTCATTGTAAAAGATGGCGTATCACTGAACAAAGTGATAGCAAAGGCTACCCAGTTGCGCAAAAACATGAATGGTGTTGGAACTCGTAAAAGTATTCAAAACAGTAAGAAGAACAGCCTGGGTCTTTTTTCAGTGCAGAAACTCCCAAAGTTAACACTCCCTAAGTCATAGTCTCGGAAATAGAAACCTGGCAAAAGAAAGTCGCTGCTTTTTTGTTAGACAAACTTAGTCTTCTCGAATTCCGAGACCCATTTTCAGTGAAGAGCTCAGATAATATTGAAGGCTCCATGAAAGCTCATGAAAATGAAGGGCTAAAAGCTTTCTCGATTGGTGCGACCCACCTTTACTATTCCTGCCCCCATTCACAGTTGCTAGAATGTGTAGGAGGTAGCATTGACTAATTCATTTTTGTCAAGTTTTTTTCCAAGTCAGCTGTGCCCACTGATAATACTTTTACCTTGTTGAAATTTTATCTTACGTCGACGTTCATCAAATAGCACAATGATATAGTTTTGCAAAATGGGGTATATGTATCAGTTTTTGCAGCGTGCTTGTCTTGAGCAATCTTTTTTGTGCTAGAACTGTGCCATATCATCACGAAGGAACGACGGCTAAGTAAGTGTTTAGGTATGTCGATGATTTGCTTATTTTCATTCACAGCTCTTGGAGAAATTTTGAAAGTGAGAGTACTACTGTGTTGAATGTGTCTCATGGTGTCTCAAGCCCCTTATAGTGGCAGGGAAATAGCCTTGAGTCAGACAAATATTGTTTTTACATTTAAGCCTTCATTTTTCCAAGAACCAGTTCTGCTGGTGTTGTATTTCACGAGCTCAGAAAGCTTTACTCTGATTTCATTCGGGTCATTCCAAGCTAACCAAGAAAGGCATCGTGACGACATGCCCCAAGAACGCATTGAACAAGTCATGTGTGCACTTCTCTCATAATCAGATCTCACGATTGCAACTATCTGGCTATCTGGATCACGTTTTAGTTTCCGTTGCAGAAAAAGAGTTTAAAAGAATTCTAGGAAGTTCATGATGATCTATCGGCACAAACGAGACGCACGGTCATATTTGCATATGTTCCCCTACGGTCACATAACCTAAAGAAGGTGGCGTTTTGGGACAATATTAGAGCGTTATTTTCAGTGCATCTTAAACTTAACAAATTGTGTGTCATAACAAATCTATCTGCTGGGCAAAGGCTGTTGTGCACAAAAACGCATACACACAAATTTGTGGAGTGCATACCCTTTGTCATTTATCTTATTCTGTTCTTTTGTGGGAAAACTATGTCGGTCAACCCAGTGGGCGTATGAATTAGCGGCTAAGAGAACACAGTTACAAGTCGAATAAACCGCCGCCGGAAGGTTTTCTTGCTCTTCACATATATGCATGTGGTTGCAGACCTTTGTTTCACAATCAATTAATGTTGGTCGGCATAAAGATGAGATGATTGGTTTGATCATGGAACTCGAACTTATTGACGCTCTTGGCGATGTTTGTGTCAACAAGCCTTTGATTGCATTGTCACCTAAGGAGCTGGGGTTACTACGTACGTGGTGATACATGGTTTTATTTGTGATGTTTTCTTTTTTTTCTTTTAGGTAGATGACATTGTCGCGCATTTATCTGAGTGAGTCCCCGTGCTTATCTGTCTGCTTGACGATTATGGCTTAAAAGCGACTCTGTCCTTTCAGTCTATCTCTTCCTGTTCCCGTTTTTCGCCTTGCCCTACGATAAGACCTTTCAAATGCATCATCAACCAGCCCACATTGCAGCTCTCAACTTTCAGGTAGAGTTGGACTGAAAAAAAAAAGATGTGTTTACACCTTTGAGTAGCCATATTTAGTACAGCCGTATAACTCTAATTTCTCGTCTATCAACACCGACACCACAAGCACCAGCTGAGGACGCCAACCTTGGCTTCTGCGCGTTGCGGAGCCACCGGCAGCTACAAAATGACAACAATCTTTTTTTTTCTTACTCAAGTATTATGGCATTCTCGAACATACATTTAGGATACTTTGCATTCCTGTGAAATGCAACGTGTTGCGTTATACAGACGCGCGGTTCTTGCGTGACCTGCGCCCTTTGCCTCTCGCACATTAAAAATGGTAGAGATGTGTGCACGTGACGCGCGGCTCATGTTGGTGCCAGTCCTGAGAATTAATCAGAATACACCGTGACTTCGCTTCTATAGCTAAAGCTGTTATGGCTCGAGGAAACAAAAATCTGTCAGCCAGCTAGACACCTCTCCATTGGCTTCACGATATATACCTGTGCACGTGTGCCACTGGCTGTACCGTTGTTCACTCTATCACACCTATGTATGTGCGTCATGGCGGGCGGATGCCTTCAGGCATAGTTTCCTTTAAATACATTAGGTAGAAACTTGGAGCTAAGGTTCATGAGAACTGCAATTCACGGTGCTTCAGCCAGCATGAGAATGATGGGTAGAACACAAATTTCTATAATTTTCGTACTTTCGACCTAATTTGTCTTCGCGTAGCTTTGAGCCGCTTTGTCTTAAAACGGCGATCAGGAAATCTTTAGCAGTTGTATTTACCACCTTAATCAATTAGGTTCACTAATTATGATCAGGTCACGAAGTTCACAATGACCCGTTGTTTTATTAAAAACAAAATAAAAAACACCGCAATAACACACTAACCGCAAGTACGTTTAGAGCCCACGAGCACAAAGATTTGGCAAATTTGTGCACTGCCCCTCACGTAGGCTTTCTCGGTGAGTTCCTCGAGCAGCACTTCGGCTGCGACGATTCCGTTCCACGTGCGTCTGCCATGCACACCATGAGAGGCGCATTGCTTTTCCACAGCACAGCCGTGATTTCAAATCGTCTCGTATGCGACGATCATTATATCCAGCGATCGCTACTGGAGGACGGCAGGTTCCCGTGTCCTCCCGACTCTTCGAAGAACACGCTGAAGAGTTGTTTCCGGTGATACACTTCGGCCATCTGCGCAAAATCACAAGTCGTCACGCAACGCCATTGTCGAAAGCCACCCGTGATATACGTTGGTCGGATTGTTGAGGCGTAGAAGCGGCTCACATCTTCTCCATGGCCATGAAAGTGATCCGCATGAACATCGTTGAACAGATTGTCAACTTCTGTGCCAACAATGTTACGAGCACAAAGCATCGCTCATCCACAACTACAAAGAGCGGTGCTTTCGTGAAAGATGTGCTTGACCGAGACATGGCGTTCATGCGCGGAGTACCGAACATGGTCCGTTGCTAGCAGGAACGTAAGAAGGTGTTCGCAATAAGACGGGAACTCGTCCAGACTTTTCTAACTTTGCTTGCTTCGAAAGTTCACCGAGATCACAAAACAGCGCTTCGAATGCATCAAGGTCGAAGACACTGAATTCGACTCTGGGCAGGAGATAGTGTTTTTCAAACGCATCAGAATTTGAAACAATGATCTTGTGGCGTGTGCGTTATATGTTGACAAGCACTTCGACATTATAATCAAAGACCATCGCGAGTAAATCACTGCCGGGGCCGCACATTTCAGCTTCAATTGTTAATCAGGCTGTTATTAAACGCAAATCATTTCTTAGCGAACTTCGGCGACTTTGAGTGTATCCATCCATCCATCCATCCATCCATCCATCCATCCATCCATCCGTCCGTCCGTCCGTCCGTCCGTCCGTCCATCCATCCATCCATCCATCCATCCATCCATCCATCCATCCATCCATCTATCTATCTATCTATCTATCTATCTATCTATCTATCTATCTATCTATCTATCTATCTATCTATCTATCTATCTATCTATCTATCTATCTATCTATCTATCTATCTATCTATCTATCTATCTATCTATCTATCTATCTATCTATCTATCTAGCTGCCTACGACTTTTAGCTCTCCTGGTCGTTTCGATAATGGTACCGATACCGAACTTAGTATGGCATAACATGACTGCAAGAAGAACATATTTCGCTAGTCATAACATGAAAATTATGATATGTATGTCATAAATGTCATGATTTACACTTCATGGTCCTGTAGCTCTTGTGGTGCTTTAGTTCACATGGCATATTGCGAAACTGGTATGGTGTGATATGGTTGCATGGCGAACACAAACGGTAGACCCTAACATATGACCTGCGTGTCATGTAATAATGACCTGCGTGTCATGTAACAACAAGATTACATGCCACGCTAATGATGCGCTGGCGGCCGTTTCACCAGCTTCACTTATACCAAATTCGATATTACGGGACGTAAATGGATGACGAAGGTATGATACTGGTCCATACATGATAAACATTACATGCGTGTCATGTAGCATGATGACTACATGCGACGCTCATGATGCCTTCGCAGCCGTTTTGCTAAATTCTCATGTACCAAACTCGGTACTACGTGACGCCAATAGATGAAGAAGGTATGTTACTGGTGCAAACATGATAATTATGAGATGCGTGTTATGTGAGAATATGACATTTCATAGTCAAAACAACAATACATTTCAATGTGACGCGGTGCACGTGCTCACGGGCGTTCATTTCGTCGCGTGAAGCCAGCGTTGCCACGCCAGGTGCCAGTCCTGCCATATACTCGCAGGCGCGCGCCGCACTGCGTTGCTTTGACGCATGCGCTTTTCAGCGCATCTGGCGTCCCTCCGTCACCAAAAGAGGAACACGTGGTGTTGCCTGGGTAACGCATCGGCGCAATATGCAGCATGTCGCATTTCGCACAGGTTGCCGTCGGGCCGCGCCGACACACGCAGGTCGCGGCTGGCTTCAGACGTTAAGTGCTCGCATTTTTCTAGCGTAGCGTCTCTGTGGTGAGCGTGCGCGCACGTCAACGCTACATTGGAGTATATTGGGCCCTTCATGACGCGTTCGTGGCCGTTTTGCAAGCTCCACATATACAAAAATGGTGTTACGGGACGTCAATGGATGACAAAATATATGACTGGTGAACTTGTTAATCCTGACACGCGTTTCATGTAGGAACATGACAGCATACAAGGCTCATAGCGTGCTCGCGGCCATTTTGTTAGCTCCACATATACCACATTTCGTATCACATCACGTGAATATACTACGAAGGTAAACGACATCTCTAAACATGATAATCATGACTCGGAAGTCGTGTACGGCATCATTTACCTCCACCTCGTAACGTTGTGCTGATTTTAAAGTGACAAATCAACAATTGTCATAAGTGCTTCGCATATCATCAATGCCCACTGTACGTGGGATCTGCCTTTTTTTTAATGCGAAGCGTTTCTTAGCGAACTTCGGCGAGCTTGAGCGTATCTATCTATCTATCTATCTATCTATCTATCTATCTATCTATCTATCTATCTATCTATCTATCTATCTATCTATCTATCTATCTATCTATCTATCTATCTATCTATCTATCTATCTATTTATCTATCTATCTATCTATCTATCTATCTATCTATCTATCTAGCTATCTATCTATCTATCTATCTATCTATCTATCTATCCACGACTTTTAGCTCTACTGGGCGTTTCGATAATGGTATCGATGACAGACTTGGTGACTCTATAACATGACTGTATAAAGAACATATTTGACTGACTAGTCTTAACATGAAAATCTGGACACATATATGTCATGAGTGTCATAATTTACATTTCATGGGCCTGCAGCTCCTCAGATGGTTTCGTTCACATGGCATGTTGCAAAACTGGTATGGTATGGCATGATTGCATGGCGAGCACAAGCGACAAACCCTATCCAGAAACCCATGACATGCGCGTCATGTAACGACACCACTACATGCCACGCTCACGAAACGCTCACAGCCGTTTCGCTAGCGTCACATACACCAAATTCGGTATTAGGGTACGTGAATGACGGACGAAGGTATGTGGCTGGTGCACACATGATAATCTTGAGATGCGTGTCATGTAAGAGCAAGACTACATGCTACGCTCATGATGCGCTCGCGGCCGTTTGGCTAGCTTCACATGTACCAAACTCGGTATTACGCGACGCGAACGGACGACATAGGTAAATGACACATCTAAACTAGATAATGACGACATACGTGTCATGTAACAACATGACTGTTCGTAACACAACTGTTCGTAACAATAACCACGGATGCACGATGCATACGTCGTGTCTGAAGAGATTCCGGTTATTTTCAGACAGAGTGCTGTATTTGATTTTGTTGTTAATACTCGCGGGGATGTTGAACTGAACCCAGGTCCTGCTAAGACACCGGAGATGGAAGTGCTGAAATGTTTGCAGAGTGGGCAGGAAACTTTAATTTCAAAATTAAACAGCATTGAATCCCGGTTCAAAAAAATGAGAACATACTGATGGAAGTAAAAGATAATCTTAGCCAAACTCAGAACCAGATAAGGGACATCAGCAAGATTGTAACGGAACAGGCAGCTATAATACGGCAACTCATGCAACAGGTGAAAGATCTGCAAAAGAAAACAAATGACCTCGAAAACAGAAGTCGCCGGAAAAATCTTGTTTTCTATGGCGTTGATGATAAAACCTCAGAATCCTGGGATGAATCCGAAGCTATAATAAAGAATATTTGCAAAACGAGCCTTGGAATGGAACTCGAATCTGTGAAAGGGCAAATCGCTTAGGATGCTATAATAAGAATAAGAGGAGGCCAATTATTGTTAAATTCTCATTGTACAAAGAGCGTCAGGCAATGCTTCTCAATGCCAAAAGATTCAAGAATTCCCAGTACAGCGTTAGCGAAGATTACTCACATGAGACAAGAAGTATCAGAAATAAGCTGTGGGAATATGCTAAGACAAAAAGAGAGGATTAGAACAATAAAGTGAAGCTGAATTTTGACAAACTGATTATTAACGGCAGGGCTTTCAGGTGGGATGACGAAAAAGAAGAGGTCGTCCAGTACGCAGGCAATGACAAACTAGAAAAAAGGAGAAATACCGATGTCAAGAACTTGTCGCCGTCCGCGTGAACTGCCGAAGCGTAGTTAATAAAGTTGCTGAGCTCTTGGGCTTAATTGAGAGTGTTAACGCAGATATAGTCCTTGGCACAGAATCTTGGCTAAAGCCCTCGATTGCTGATAGTGAGGTGTTTCCGCAAAATTACGTCGTCTATCACAACGATAGGCTCACAGCAGGTGGTGGCGTTTTTTTACTTGTTCGTTCATGCTTACAGTCATTTGAAGTTGATTATAAGTGCGACGCACTGGAGTCTGTATGGTGCAAGATAATACTGCCTGATAACTTCGCGTTTTTGGTCGGAGTGGTTTATCGCTCGCCGAGCTCAGATAGTAGCATATAGCAAATATTAGATGAAATTCTTTCTGAGGCGTCAGCCCAGACAATAATCCTAGGGGGGGGGATTTTAATCTGCCTGGCTTATCCTGGGGTAACGGTTCCTGTATAAGTATTAGCGGGCGCATGAACCTTGCGATGAAAAATATCGTCGACACGTTTGGTTTGACGCAGTAGGTTACCACCCCTACTCACAATGACGCTGTGTTAGACTTGTTGTTTTGTAACTCACCAAATTTAGTAAATGACGTGACTGTGATTCCAGGAATTAGTGATCATCTTGCTGTTGTTGCTTGTATCCGAAAAAAAAAGTGTGTGCGAAGTTACCTACGAGTAGAAGGATCTACGTCTACGACAAGGGTGACTACGATGCAATTTCTAAAAAACTTCTTGATTCGTTCCCTGTTTTCGAATGTCTTTTTGAGGAGGGCAATGCGCATGATATGTGGGACAAATTTAAGAATATACTTTCCGAGTTAACAAATAGACATATCCCCAGTGTTCATTCATCACAGCTAAAAAAGCACAAACAACCATGGGTAACAGCACATATATTAAAACTTATCAACAAAAGGAAGAGGGCATTAGGCGCATTCAAAAAAAGCAAATCAGTTGCTCACTTTGAAAAACTGAAGTCGATTACCCACGAATATAAGCTAAAGAGAGACAAAGCTAAAGATGATTACTTCACTGAGCTGAGCAACAAAATGAACTCAAATCCTAAAATGTTTTGGAAGTACTTAAAACAGTGTGGCTCAGATTCCTTTGAAATACAGGAGTTAAATTATAACGACGCGGTAATTACGAATGACGAGGATGAGGCTGCATGCTTAAACAACTTTTTCCACTCGATATTCTTACCCAAACACAACTGTAGTTATCATCACACTATTATGAGCATTTCGCCTAGGCTTCCTGTCGAGCTTAGTGTTAATGGAATTGAAAAACTATTAAAGGACGTTGATGAGAGTAAATCTAGTGGTAATGATGGAATTTCTCCGCGTGTACTCAAGCGTTGTGCGGGGCCAATTTCAATGTATCTTTAGGCAATTTTTGAAAGATCTTTAGCGACAGGTACCTTACCACATGACTGGAAAATTGCGCACGTGGTACCGATACATAAAGGTGGGTCCAAAAAAGAGGTTGGTAATTAGAGACCAATATCGCTTACGTCTATCCCGTGTAAAATCCTCGAACATATTTTATACAAAGAAATATTAACTCATTTAAACAAGCATAAGGTACTAATCAACGAGCAGCATGGGTTTCGCAGAGGGATGTCTTGCACAACACAATTAGTCAAATTTTATCATGATGTAGTATCAGGCGTAGATACTGTAGGACAGGCTGACGGTGTGTTCTTAGATTTTCGGAAAGCGTTTGACACGGTGTCACATTCACTCTTACTGTTTAAGCTTACCACCCTGAACATTGACAAGACTGTTTTTAAATGGATCGAATGTTACCTTTCCCAAAGAACACAAACCGTAGTACTGAATGGAAAATGCTCCGAATACACCGATGTTACCTCAGGGGTCCCACAAGGCTCCGTCCTTGGTCCGCTATTGTTTTTAATTTATGTTAATGATATCTCTGCAGGAATTTCATCTTCTGTACGGTTGTTTGCGGATGACTGTGTTGTGTACAGAAACTTTTTGATCACAAGGATGTATTAGAACTTCAGAAAGACTTATCGCTCATTTATAGCTGGTGTACCGAATGGAAAATGAATTTGAATATAACAAAGTGTGTACATATTTCATTTACCAAAAAGATGAAACTATTTCAGTCACAGTACCATCTAAACAATGTACAGTTGAAACAAGAGAGTACATATAAGTACCTAGGTATAATACTATCATCTGAATGTTCATGGAGGCCTCAGGTTGACACTCTCATAGCCAAAGCTGGTAAGGCCTTAAATTTCATTCAAAGAAACCTGCGATGTTCGCATGTGAATTTAAAACGTATGGCATACACTACTTGTATCAGACCTATCTTAGAATACGGTTGTGTCGTGTGGGACCCCGCCGAGGTAACCTTCATTGCTGCTCTGGAACAATTACAAAATCGTGCTGCCAGGTTCGTCTTGGGACGGTACGGAAGGGGGGAGAGCTGCACTGCAATGAAGGCTGAGCTAGGATGGGAGTGTCTTTCTGACCACCGCCAAAAGCAGAGATTAAAATTTCTTTTCTGCATTTACTGCAATAAAACTGTAATTAATAGAGAAATATACCTACACAACCCTCATTACACTTCAAAACGTTTTGATCATAGTTGCCAAATTCGGGAATACCCAGCTAAAACGAACATGTATGCCAATTAATTTTTTGCTAGAACGATTAAACAGTGGAACAGGCTAACTGAAATGCAAGTACATAGTGGGAACGAAGGTATATTTTATTCACTGCTGTAAACCCGTGTTGTAACCTGAACGAAGATGTATTGATGTGTCAACAAAATTCTACTATGTGTGTAAACGAAAATGTATTTCAGTTATTTATGCGTCAACAAAGTTGTATTGTGTGTGTGAACGGAAATGTACGTCATTTATTGATGTAACCCCCCTGCTGTAACGCCTTCGGGCGCGGCGGGGTATCTGATGAATAAAGAATAAAGAATAAAGAATGACTACATTCCATACTCATGATGCGCTCACGGCAGTTTCGCTAGCTTCAGATATGACAATTTCGGTATTACGTGACGCCAATGGAATACGAAGGTATGTGACTGGTGCGTGTCATGTGAGAACGTCACTACATGGAACAGTCAAGGCGACAATACATTTCGACAGGACGCGGTATGCGTGCTCGCCAGCGTTGATTTCGTCGCGTCACACCGACCTAGCGACGCCAGGCGCCGGTCCTGCCATATACTCACAGGCGTGCGTAGTGCTGTGCGTTTCAGCGCGTCCGGCGTCCCTCCGTCACGAAAAGAGGGAGACGCAGTGTTGCCTGGGTAACGCATCGGCTTAGAGTAAGGCCGCGTTCACACTGAGCATTCCGGCCGCCGTAAGTGCTCCGAATACGGTTCGGCGGCTGCGAGTACCGCTGAAAGAGCCCTCTCCACGCCGATCGCTCTCGGATCAATTTTTGCGGCGTCTGCCGCCGAATCGGTCACCGCGGACCAATAGGAGTGCTAGTCAAGGAATTTTGAAAAATGGCGGCCAAGCCCTACTCATATGTTATGGCGCAGTGCACGTAACTGAATGTTGAAACCAACGGGAGTTTAACCTACTCTGTGCCTACTTCGCCTCCGTATTTCGTGAAAGAGGTGACCGAGCTTGTTGCGGTCTTGCGGAGCAAAACAAACCCACCAACGCTGCTGGCGTCGGTGGTTTTTCTGCTCTTCGTGCATTAAAAAACAGCCACTTGCGAGCAAAGTAAGCAGTACTGTCTTTTCTCGCTTCTTGCGTACGAGAATCGTCGAAGTTTATACACCACCGGATAGCGTAGTAGCGTTTGCGAGCCGTGACAACAACCGGGTGACAGCGCATCCATCCCACGTTCACCCCGTAGTAGTTGGCATATTTGGCGGCGCGGGCCACGTCCAGTGCGAACGACGCTGCGTTTCGGCGGCAGGGGAATTTCAGTCGCTGTAGAAAGCGGATGTTTTAGTGTGAACTAGACATAATTGTGCTCTATGGCATCGGCGCGAAATGCAGCATGTCGCGTTTCGCGCTGGTTGCCGTCGGGCCATGCCGACGGACACTGGTCGCGCCTGGCGTCAGACTATAGAGCGCTCGCGTTTTGCTAACGTAGCGTCGCTGTGCCCAAGCTACATTGGAGTATATTGGGCCCTTCATGATGCGCTCGCGGCCATTTTGCCGTAAGCAACAAAGCACCGATCATGGCGTCAATAGTTATGCAACTGCCGGGAGCCTTCCATTTTTCATCGCCGAACGAGAGGCTCAAGTGGAAACAGCGTTTTGAACGTTTCCGAACATCTTCAGGCTTGTGCGTGAAGCAGCCTGCTGCAGCGAACATCGCTCGATTGCATTGGGAGATGTTGTAGATGCTGCCATCTAGGACAAGCCAGGTGAAGCAGGTGACCGCGTGTGCTCCAGGTGCGCGTGGCAGAGCTCCTAGGCTACACGGTTTTTAAATAAACCTTTGTCCACGTAAGCCAGCCTCCTGCCTTCTTTCTTGTCCCTGACGATTTCAACAGTCCGTCCATCAATCGGTCTATCTGTAGCTGCTGCTACGCATATCCTGGCATAGCCAAGCTCAAATATTGCTAATTTTTATATAATTAGTGTACACATGGGTAATTGTAGAGGTAACAAACTTTTATTTCAGTCAAAAGAAAAAAAAGCCGCCAAAAGGCAGAGGTGTCTCGTCGCACCTCACATTGGCTCCTGCTCTTATTGCTATTTTCTGTGCAACCTTGCCTGGACACTGCTTGCGTTTCATGACCTGGGATTTTTCACGGTGCAAGACATCGTTTGACACCAGACCCATTGGAGTAAGTGTTTTTACTAGATATTGAGCTCTAAAGATATTCGCAACTTTCACCGCCTAGAGAGGGCGCTGGTGCAAGCCCAACATGGCTGTCGTTTGGGGGACCGTGCAGCTGGCGCGCCGCCAGCCACCACCGGTGTGCCCGCCACTTCGGCCTGTGTAGTGTTTTCAGCTGCAGCCACCGTGTTGTCAAGGCTTTGTTGAGAAGGTCATTGACTCTAGCGTGTATTACATCCACAGTGCCTCCTGAGAAACGCATGTGCGGCGTATATTAAAGTTAAAGAGGTTTCGAACGCCGGGCACACCATCCGCTGCGGTGTACAGCTTCGTGAACGCTGCTCGTGCCACGGCCGGGGAATACCAGGCGGCCGTGCTCGTGCAAAGCAGGAAACCTCGTCTTTGACTGCACAGCGTCTGCAGAGTGGCATCGAACATATTTTGTGATTCTTTTGGCGCAGCAAGCAAACAATAAAGATTAAAATTATTGTTACTACGACTCGCAGTAACTGTCTGATTTCACAACCGTAGTAGAAATTGCCAGCGACAAAGTATATAGCACCAGTGAGCCGCCAAAGTGAGATTGACCGAACGATGGCATGGGCCGGCTGCGTGGGCATCCCCCAAACGACAGTTATGACAGTTGACGCACGGCGACGCCACCGTCTGTAAAAGTTGCGAATCGTGCCTGTTCGCTGGGACGCAACATCGCCTCGAATTCCAGAAGCCACACTGCACGTGCACGCCGCTGTGGCACGAGGACGGGCCTTCGAAACGAGCTGGACGCCAGCGGCTTGTGGGTGCACGAGCACGTTGCTCGTGCAGCACGCAGACACAGCGTCTGAGGTAAAGAGCTAACGCTCTCATGGAAGCGCAGACGTCTAACCAACGTTAAGAGGGCCCAAGTACGATGCAAGTGGACAACACGTAGGTTAACTCAGGAACGGCATCACACTGGACGTTTGATGATAAAAGTGGCAAAACTACAGGCAAAGCCCACATTGAGTGGCTACAAGCTGGCCCTAAAGGCAGGTCATCCAAAGGAATTAAGTCAGCCAAAGAAAGAGCTGCACAACCTCTGAAGCCAGACGCCGAGTCTCAAACGCAGCGTCAACGCATCAATAGGATGCGGCCATACCCTATTGATGACATCAAAATTGTATTCCGCCCGTAACCAGGACTAGATCTTTGAAAGCGAACACTCATCGAGGTTACACATGCCGTCGGAAGATCCAGTGGCTTGGCCCAGCTGGAATTCTACGACCATGTGCGAGGACAGGTGCAGAATAGTAGAGAATGTTATCATCGCCAGCGTAGCAAGTACTGAAAGAGCTTCCAAACTGCAAAGTGTTAACGCTAGACATCTCTGTGGAGTAATATATCAAGTAAATCCGCACATTCGACACGCCGGTGATGTGTGCGGTGGAGTGATCTACGGCCTCGAACTAGGAACAAGCCCCACAGAGATTATTGCAGGACTTCGCATAGACCAAAGATACCACATTCTTGGCGCGCACATGCAGGAGTCTTCCACTGCTGCATTTATCACTTTCGACGGGCAGCACGTTCCTTTTCACGTAACGTACCTCAGTGGGGATTACCGATGCAAGTCATACCGAAAGTACATCCAATCTTGCCGAACCTGTGGCGCCATAGGTCACCGACAAGACATTTTTCCCCAGCCGAAAGTGAACTTCTGCTACAAATGTGGCTGCGACAAGGACAAAGAACCACACGACTGCCAACCGATGTGCAAGATCTATGGAGAAGACCATGACACAGCTGGAAAGGAATGCAAGAAGAAACTCCGCAGCAACCCCCTCCTTATCAAGTAAGACGCCAGCAGCTCGATAACGCTCACGCCCGTCAGAATCGCTGAAGTGTTCAAACCTATGATTTACCTGGGTTGGTTATCAAACCAGAAATTTCACGGGCCCCCTCTTTTCAACGAAAATCTGACCAAAGTCGTTCTCGCTCTAAGAAAAAAAGTCGCTCTAGATCCCACACGCTATCACAGTCTCGCTTCGTAAGGGGAATCAGTTACGCCGCCGCGGTGACCGGTAGTGACGGGCCTAGTTCTCTAAATACAACAAGTGCCTCGACCATCTTGCCCGTTCAGACAGTGACAATCCGGGCTCTAGAAAATAAAGTCCAATATCTACAACGGAGGATAGAACAACGCCCACCAGCCAAGTGTAGCACGCTAGCACTTGAGGACGGCATACTAAAACAGACGCAAGCCAGAATAGTGAAGCGGGTAGAGGAAAGGCTGCAAGCGCATGAAGCCAAGATCGACCTTGTCGAACGACGCCTTGAAGTTTTCGAGGAAACTCATCACATCCCTAGACATAACCACAGAGAAAGTAGTTACTAAAATAATGAAAAAGGTAAACCGACTGACCCGTACTGTAAGCACGCTCGATGCCAAGCTTGATGGCTTGATACCATAACAGCATAACTTCATAACATATGCACACAAAGCTTTCGTTAACATTGAGCAGCTGGCGGAGCAATCAGGAACCAAGCAGAAAGAGCGAAAGACTTTGGGGGATGAAACTGCAGTGGAAATTTGATCGACAGCACCAAACGACTGGCACCAAGCGGAAATCAGCTGCCAGAATGGCAGCATCCACACGTAGACAGTCTGAGCCACTCCCCACTCATCGAACTTAGCACTGGAATTGCAGATCCTACATACCTCGCTTTGCAAACTTGCAAGAATATGTTAAAACAAATAATTCAGATATGATCACGTTGCAGAAAACTCACACAGAAAAATAAAACGACCTCCCTGGCTACAGCACTCTCACATGCTCACCCCGCACTGCAATTCTAGTCAAGAAGATTCTATTCGCACAGGCTCATGAAATTAAAGACATTGCCATCGAGCACACTATTGTGGAGATAATTCTCACTCGGAAGACTCAACAGAGCTTATACCTGGCCAACCTTTACAGCCATCCGCGGGAGCAGTTACATCAATAGGACAATTTCGTACACGAGCTCTGTCGAATAGTTAACGGCAACCGACTTGTCTTAGGTGGGTACTTCAATGCTCCACACGCAACCTGGGGCTGTCATAGCACCACCAAGAAGGAGGCGCATGTTCACGACGCAGCACAGCAACACGGTCTGACGCTGTGGAATGACTTGCTCCACCCAACCCGAGTGCACAACAGCGAGTCGAGGGATACTAATCCTGATCTCACGTTCATTAGAGACTTGCACAACGCAACGTGGACAAGACGACCGGATGCCCTGGGGAAGGACCGTCACATCATTGAAATAGAGGTCGAACAGGCTCACGGCTCGCTCAAGACAGGAAAAGCTCGGGTCACGGACTGGACCGCCTACAGGAATGACCTTGATGATGACTCGACTATCGAAGAGATTTAAGCCTGGTTAAACAGTATTGTAAGTGTTGCTGCCGGACATACCAAAACGATACTCTTGAACGAGACAACCCGGTGGTCGATAATCATCTCCTTCACCTATGGCAAGTTCGAACATCGCTTATCAAACAATGGCAACGGCAAAAGCTCAACCGCAAACTCAAGCACCGCATCACCGTACTGACCAGGCAGGCACATGGGGTACGCCGAAAACCTTGCGGGCTAGAACTAGCGGTCCTTCAGCGACAAACATCAAGGGATACTAAGCACAAAAAAGACTTGGTGCCTTGTTCGAGCCCTGATCGATGACACCCACACCAAAACTAACCAAATACATACAATTCAGCGGCTCATGCACAACTGCGAGGGCACAGAGCACCAACTGCTCCAAAAACTTCAAGGAAAGCTGCGTGACTCTGTTAACCAGCAAGCTGCCTCCATGAACACTTCGACACCCGGGGAGTACCAAGGAGCACCGCACGAAGCACTAGACCAGCCTTTCACGCAGGCCGAGCTACACGCGGCCCTCAATAAGCTTACGCGCAACACGAGCCCGAGAAAAGACACAGTGACCAATAAGCACTTACGACAGCTACCGCCCCGGGCGTCGACGGCGCTCCTTCACCACTCTAACGACTGTTGGAGGAAGGGCGAGCTACCACAAGCCTGAAAGCACTCTTAGGTGGCCATAGTGCCCAAGCCAAACGAGCCAATCTCGATTGCGAATCTTCATCCCATTTCCTGTAAACGAGCGGCTCACCATACACCTAAAAGACAATGGTCACTACCCACACACCATGTACGGCTTCTGCCAAATGCTAAGCACACAAGACGTGCTCTTGCAGATAAAGGAAGATATTCTTCTTCGCTTCAGCAAGCACAGTAATTCATTTGCTTTACCTCTGGACGTGAAGGGCACATTGGACAACGTGGGCCATGAAGCCATTCTGCGTAGCCTTGAAGATATCGGCTGTGGTGCCAAAACGTACGCCTACATGCTGGCTTTCCTCACCAACCACACAGGCACTGCAGGGATTGCCAATATCTGGATCGATTTTCAACTCCCTTACAAGGGCGTGCCGCAAGGCTCAGTGATATCACCACAACTTTTCAACTTGGCTCTCCTTAAGCTCCCACGTCTCTTGTACGCTGTCCCTGGGATATATCACGCGTTATACGCCGATGATATCACTATGTGTACAAGAAGTTCAAGCACGGGTCAACAAGAGGACCGACTTCAAGAGTCGGTTAACATCACTGAAGAATATCTCAAGACTTGCGGCCCCAAATGTGCTCCGGAAAAGTCAGAATTGGTAGTACTTGCGGCAGGCACCCGGGGTAGACCAGCAAGCTACGACGCACCTAACCCACAAATCTTTCTACAAGGAGCCAAATACCACAACTTGACACACTTGGAGTCCTTGGTTACATATACATAAAGATGGGTCTGGCTCCGCCGCCCTACCTCGGTAGCAGAACACCGTGACAAAGCTTACTCACCTAATCCGAAGGTGGCTAACTGCGGCAGTGGCTTCAAAGAGTACGACACCCTAAAAATGGTACAATCTCTCCTTTACAGCCACATAACGCACGGAATCCTTACCTCACCCTGAAGACAGCGGAGAAACAAAAACTTAATATACTGATACGAAGGGCTTCAAAGCTTGCCCTAGGACTGCCGCCAGCTGCCTCCACTGACTGATTGCATTGAATGGTAGATCAAAATACGTAGGAAGAACTGACCGAAGCACACCTCATCAACCAGGTCGAGAGGCTCAAGCTGTCAATCACAGGGCAAGCCGTCCTTCGACGCACAGGATACGAGACCGCCCAAGAACCCAACGAAGAACGCAAAGGCAAAATACCGTCACAATTCATATAATGCCTTCAAATTCAGCAGATCCCTCGAAACACGCGTCATCAACATCACCGAGCAAGGCGGCTCGCCAAGTTTAACATGATCCAGCAAAAACATGGCAATGACCCGCAGGCGCGATACGTCGGCGCAGCCAAATATCCGGGACGTAATGCCTTTGCAATTACTGCCACAGATTACAAGGATGCCGTACGGGCATCGGTGACTATCCTCGCCAAACGTGCGTGAACAGCTGAAGAGGCTGCTATAGTACTCGCCATCCAGACGAGTGAGGATTTCATCGTGGTCTCTACCGACTCACAAACCGCGGCATGGAAATACCTGAAAATCTAGGTCTCCACGGTGGCAATTAGGCTACTAAAGTTCATGAACAATTTTCCTTCATATACATACATCGTGTAGATTTCGGGTCACGAAGGTTTCGAGGGAAATGAAGCGGCACACACCACAGCCTGCTAATGCGTCGACCGGGTATTCCCGTACGAGGTCCGAAGCACCTCCCACTCAACAACTGAAGCAGAAGCAAGAGAACCCGTACTTCTAACGTACCATGCATTGCTGCAACATTATCGGCTCGAACGCAGGTCATACCCTCCGCCACATACAAAACTCACAAGAGATGAAGGCATTGACTACAGGCGTCATCAAAGCCACACGTTCACCCACGGCGTGCTATTGCACCATATGAAGCCAACATTTCATAGCTACATCTCTCCTCGCTGCAATATGGCAGACACTCGGGCGCACCTCCTACTGCAGTGTAAAGTAAGCGTCTGAAAGCCACAAACAGCAGCACCAGATGCGGACCAAGACCTCTTCAGTGAAGCGTGGGAGGCTGCGATCTCCCAGCCGGCCCTGGTTGAGCAGCGGAACTCGTCGCTCGAGCTCAGCGCGCTGTCCAGGCCAGAAAGTTCCTAGAATAAGGGACGTCCCCACCTTCACTCACAAGGTTAATTGAATAAATGTTTTCTCTCTCTCTCTCTCTCTCTCTCTCTCTCAGCCAAAACTAAAGGCCGAGCATTTCGACCGCCTGCGCGACCAGTCGATGCTGTTTTTTTCGCCTTCAATGCCAATCCAATTGACCCAGATGATGATATAAAAGGAAAAAGGAGAGTATACAAAAGCTGGATTGCTGAGCACTTGGGCAATAGAAAAGGCAGTGTGGCAGGTCGGCATATGCTTAGGGGCAGTGGGGACAGCATTGGTTGAATTGATATCAATAGAAAATTATGCGAGAGGGTGTGATCAGATAAGTCAATTTTATTTGCCGTAAAATTCGTGCCTCTAGAACAGTGAGTGATGGATGAAAAGGAGGGTAGAAAAGCTTGTCAAGTCGGAGCTGGAGGTACACCTCCTTAATAGTATAGCGCAAGGATATAGTCCCATCATTGTTCACGGAACTTCCACCATCCTTCCAAGATGTTGGCCAGGGAATTAACAGTGCCTGGTGCAATATCATGGGCGAGCTGATGAGTGAGCACTTGCCGTCTATCCCTGAATGCCCAGGAACCCAGCGTAGAAAGACAGTGGAAGGTTGGAGTGTGGAGACCGCTCGCTCGACCTCCTGCTCTAGAGAAGGAGGTAATGTGCAGTGCCTTATGTGATGAATGGCGACGTCAAAGTCGGAGAAAATAGTGTACTCGGAGACAGAAGGGAGAAAGGAAAATGATCGTAACGCATGAACAATGCAAAAGACCTCAAGTGGCAGTACGTTTGAAAGTATGGCCCACTGGTGTGAGTTTCAGGTGCCGAAAGGCGTGGATGATATATAGTGAGCCACAAGAGTCTCGAGGAGCCACGACTGAGGCATAGGTGTAGGCGACTGCCTCCGTAGAAAGAGGAGGGGAATGAGGCTGCGCTGCTGCTTGACGACAGCCTGCGTGCAGAATGGGAGACATGTTGAACGGGAGGAGAAGGATAGGAAGGTGGGAAGAAGGGGCGCACGCGGGAGAAAGCAAGGTTAGGTATACCCTCTTGCGCCAATAACCCTGACGGGCAAAAGAAAGGCGGGCAATCTGAGAGTCGCAGTGAAGAGAAATAAGAGAACGTAATGGATGGAAGAGCCCTATGTCAAAGAGCTTAGTGCTAGATGTAGTGATAGGGAAGATGAGAGCTGCCTTGTATAGGCGTATAAGAGCTGTTTAGTGGAGGTGAAGTTGTGTTTGGGGGAATTGAACGTAAGTTACAAAGTAAGGAACTTCTTGAGGGCGAGCGCGTGGACAACCCGGCGCGCATGAGCCTCGTGGAGACCTGACTGCTGGGTAGTATTTGCATAACGATGCCAACAAAAACACGAGTATTAGCGACTCTCCAAGCGGTACGCTGATATGTAACGCTTATGCTTGCGGGGATGGTAGCCCTGCACAATGCTACATTAATTCACTACAATGAATGGCCCTTAACTAGAACTGAGGTAAACGCGCTGAGAAGAAGGTGTCATGAGAGTGCACATGTACTCTCTTTAAAATTCCACAGCCAGCATTGCAGCTACAATTGACGTTTCACTCACATTACGCCTGAATAGTCTGTTTTTCCAAAGCATTATCAAGAACAGGTGTTGCTTTGTGGTAGAATACGTGATTTACATGCAGAATGATTGTGTTCAATTCCAGCTGGAGCCTACATGTTTATTGTTTGCATTCCTAGGGTTACCACTGCTGATGCTATTGCTCTTGCATTAAAATTACCAGCATTCCCCCCCCCCCTCCCACCGTTCGAAGGCAAACATAAACTGTGGCACATACCTACCGATGGGTATGTGCTACATGTCTAGCGGAAAGGGTTTTATGATGTAAGCGACGGGATTTAAACAGTAGGAATGTCACGACCAGCAGGCCATATTTGTCAAAGCATCTTCCCTTCCCATACCAATTTTGGTTTGCCCAAAATTTAAGGAAGTGATCACGCAAGCCCCCAAACATGGATGAATAGATAGATAGATAGATAGATAGATAGATAGATAGATAGATAGATAGATAGATAGATAGATAGATAGATAGATAGATAGATAGATAGATAGATAGATAGACAGACAGACAGACAGACAGACAGACAGACAGACAGACAGACAGATAGATAGATAGATAGATAGATAGATAGATAGATAGATAGATAGATAGATAGATAGATAGATAGATAGATAGATAGATAGATAGATAGATAGATAGATAGATAGATAGATAGATAGATAGATAGATAGATAGATAGATAGATAGATAGATAGATAGATAGATAGATAGATAGATAGATAGATAGATAGATCAAGGTTTCGAAATCCGAATCGGGGATTTTGTGCGTGTACAAAAAAGAGTGGATATTCTTGTTTTCCTTCTACTCTTTTCACCCTATTCCATACTTTACCCGCTTGTGTATATGAGGTGATGTCCAATAAAAAACATATGCCAACTTTCTCTTCCAGCTTGTCGGCGCGTCCTCCTGTCTTGGTACTTAATGTTCTTAAAGTTTAAAACATTCTCAGATGTCGGCGAGTTTCGAAGCAGCTTCCATGCCTTGTTTTGTTTTTTCCGCGCATTACGACACTCTTTGTTCCGAATCGAACCTAGGCATACTAAAAGGCTGTCAGGTGTTTCACCAACAGAGCCACGCCAGTACTTGGAACTGCATTAAAAATAATTGTTTGGTAACGTCCCAAAACTATCATATTATTATGAGAGACGCCGTAGTGCAGAGCTCCCGACTTTTAGGCTACCTGGGGTTCTTTAACGTGCACCTAAGTCTACGTACACAGACCTCAAGCAATTTCGCCTCCACTGAAAATGTGGCCGCCGTGAACGGCCGGGATTCGATCCTGACACTTGCGGGTCAACAGTTGAGCACCATATGCAACAGACCAACAGACCAGGTGGTGCACGTGCAAGAATGGAGCTGCATCCATGCTGCCTTAATAAAATGACGCGCATATCGCAACGTGCCTGCTGTACGGCCTTGTCTAAGATTGCAATGTCGTAGGGATCACAAAAACAACGGAATGGTCGAGGCACTAGAACATTTCACAGAACACTCTAACAACAATCGCGAAAACGTAAAAAAAAATAACTTTTCCTTTTCGCACTGTACGATTCGACATTTCTTTGTCGCTTTATAATGTTCAGAAGTAATTTCAATTAATAGATGGGCTGCCATGATCTACTGACAGCATATTTTCAAATGTAGAAACAATTGACAAAAAATCGCAGTATATTCGCGGGGTGAATTATGATGAGTGGGGTGAAGCTTCGGAGGGTTTCGTCGGTAAAGCGTGAATCGTCTGTCCATCCGTCTGTCCACTGGCCGCTTTTGTCCATTCGTCTATCAGTATGTTTGTCTGTATGTCCGTCAGTCCGCCCGCCCGCCTGTTCACTTGTCCTTTCGTCCGTCCATATAGTGAACACTCTAAGTACCACCATTTACCTTTTCATCGTATACTCGGATGGACGGACGGACGGATGGACGGACTGACGGTTGGATGGATGGATGGATGGATGGATGGATGGATGGATGGATGGATGGATGGATGGATGGATGGATGGATGGATGGATGGATGGATGGATGGATGGATGGTATAGGAGCGTCCCCTTTATAACGGGCTGGTGACATGTGTGCCATCTAACTCGGAAGAAAAAACGAGAAGGGAGCTTTCTTTTTATATTGGCCTAATGCGCTATCTACTTTGATTCAATCGATAATATAACAAAAAAATATGAATATATGTTCCATCTTACTGTGTCTTCAGGCAGTAGGCCTCATTTTCCACTATTTCCGCCCTATATCTCTACATTTCTGCGACCAATACCCTAACTTTCTCTTAATCGCTTCTATGGCGGACGTGTTCAGCTTTCTATGATGCCCCTAAAACCCAAACCCTCATTCCCATCTTGCGGACATTCGAAGAACTAAACTAGAGGTGCCTACCTACTACATACATGGCGGACGCGTGACCTACGGCTTTTGGAGCTGCACTCTCAAGACTATGCAGGCCTGATGTCGGGCAAGAAGACACGTTAACAAAGGTAGTTGTAACGACAGGGGTGGTTCGTCAGGTGCCCACGCGTGGTCAACGGAATCAACGATGTGAGATGACGCAGGAATAGATCTTGAACAAAATTTATAACAGTAGACTCGATGGACTATCACAAAGAAGCACAGAAATGCACACTTAAACTACCTGAAGTCCGAGGGGCTACTGTCCAATCTACGTGACTACACGATCGCTCACGGTTTGTTGAACCAGCGTCCCGAGGAGGCGACAGTCCACTCACGGAGATGAACCTTGTCCGTAGCGAGCTGAGACACGCAGATGGCACGCCCCGCTTGCGGTCGCAGCAGGAGACAAGCCCTCCGTCAGGCATCACGTTTGTAGACGGCTTCAGCCGTCTCAGGTGGTGGCGGTAATCAGGAACCAATCGTTTTTGTCCCGCACGCCGACGTAGCAGGAGCCACGCCCTGTGCCGGTAGCCCCAGTCAGGTACCTCTACTCCCGTACCTTGATCCCCAGGGAAATGGTAGGAGGAGCTCCACGGACAGCGCCCTGGTTCCGGCGTCTCCCAGCTGGAGCCACCATCGAGACGACCAGGCGAGCACCAAGCCCTCTGTATGAACGACCACGAAACCTCCAAGGACAGCGCCCTGGTCCGGCGTGTCCTTCGGCTAGGTCTTGCTAGAACTGCGTGTTCCTTACGACGTGCCTCTTTTCTTTCTCTTCTTTAACCTCTTGTGCCACCGCCACACGTGTCGCCTGTTGCCACCTGTCGCTGGCTCCGCTTCTTGTCACCATCCTTCGTTTCCTCGGACTCACGCGCAAACAGTTCCTAACTCCACCAAAGTTCACACGCACACGCATTTACACCACAAAAAGTTCGTCCATGCATTACTGTAATGTTATAGAGTTTTAGTATATCGAAAGACTCCTGTGTTAGCGTGAACGTGCATCTCAGCAATACCACTACAAGGGAACGCACTGCCCGTCAACTGGTGGTCTTTTGATACAACGTAAGGCATCCCCCCTAACACAAGCTCAAGCACCTACGGCACCATCTAGTTATAAAAACACTGTATGCACTGTATATGCTCAAGTGCACCACTAAATTGAGTTGACCCGGAGTCACCATTGCTGCGTCTCTGTGCCGCGTTTGGTTCAGTGTTGCATTTGATCGACCGAAGCACATCGTTTTCTTTCGACGTATTCCGTAATCAAGTATTCCTTAAGGGGAAGCTGAAGCATTTTAGGGGCGAAGCTCTTTATAGCGGCACCCGTTCGTCCCTCGTAGTCTGTAACAAGTATAACATTTTGACCTCCAAGGTGGTGCCGGTGAGAGACTTCTTCTGTGCGTTGTTGAACAATAAAAAAATAGTGCTCAATGTACATATCAATGGCTGCTAATGGGGAATGAGAGACAGGAGCATTTGGCTTTTAGTTAACGCGCAGGCTGCGATCACCATTAGCAGGCATTGCCATGTACATTGAGCACTATCTGACGAGAAAGGGTTGCTACGTTATACTCGCTGGGTGTAACCTCCTTAGCTTTAGAAAAGTTTAGCGAGCGTTGAGCCGCAGTGCCATGAATACAGTGAACTTGTATATACCATGAATGAACTCGAGGTGGTTAAAAATGGGAAGTAGATACGAAGCGCAAGCCGTAAGAAAGTAAAAGCCGAATTATCCGCCTCTCATTTCCCATTAGCAGCCATTGGCATGTACATTGAGCACTATCTGACTGAAAAAGTTTGCTACGTCATACTCGCTGGGCATAACCTCCTTGGTTTTCGAAAGGTTTAGCGAGCGTTCGGCCGCAGTGCCATGAATACAGTGAACTAGTATATACCAGGTGGTTAAAGGTGGGAAGTGGACCCCAAACGCAAGCCGTAAGAAAGTGTGCGTGTGCCACCTCTCGTTTAGTCCTTGGAATGTCCGCTGGATGGCGGTGCTTCTATATGGGGAATATATGATGAAAAGATGCGAGATGGTGGTACTTGGAGTGTTGAATAGATGGACGAACGGACACATAGGCAGATGCATGGATGGACGCATGAACGGACGCAGGGGCGGCTGCATGGGCGAATGCAGGGACGGACGAACGAACAGACGCACGCACGGACGGGCTGATGGACGCATGGACGGTCACACTGACGGACGCATGGACGGACGGAAGCAAGAACGAATGGACGGACGAATTGTTCGCCCCACTCTCCATCATTCACTCCGTGGATATGCTGCCATTTTTTTCTAAAAAAATGTCTTAGGAGCGTGTAAGGACAGTTTGATCCCTGCTGAATTAGAAAAGCGATGTGAGAGTTTTTAAAAGTGAACGCCAATGGCACTTATGGGTGAAAAACAGTAGCTCTGGCCGCCGTTTTTTTTTTTTTTTTTGAGACGCCAAGCGAACATGGTGACGTCATTCTCGGTATGCCGCGTCATATACAACAGCAGCACTGCTGAAGTGTGGCCTCTTCGATTAATTCTGGCAACGGCACCTCGTGCATTAGTCAGAGAGGCCGTGGTTGACGATAAGAACGAACACTTGCTCCGGGCCAGAGGAAACAAAGATGTATGTTTTCACGCCCGCAGTTTCATCGCGCTTGCTGGGGTGGAGCAACACAAGCTTTTATTTCGCCCGTTCTAAATATGCTGCTGCTACAACCACGAAAACAATTCTGACATCATCAATAAAGTTGTAGGTCATTCCTAAACACGAAGTTTCGTTGAATTCTAAAATCCCTTCAGCTTCCCTTTGAGATCCTTATTACCTAGCTAAGCTTGGCTTGTGGGCTCATTTCCTTTATCTTGGAAACAAGTAAATAAGTACAGCCCCGCCATGTCTGCGTTACTACTTAATACATGAGCGAAGCTTGTAGGCAATTTTTAAAAATCTTCTCCACCCCAAACTGAGTGTGTATCTCAAAAACGTAGTTCATTTATCGCCAGTAAACAGCTGGCGAAGCCTCATTCCTTCAATCTAAATCAAACACGAGCAGTATTTGTGAGTGAAAGAGCTTAGCAATGCAGGCTGACGACTAAAAAAATTCGAAGTGTGTGGTTCTCACTTCAACAGACACCGCCATCTCGCCTTACGTACGGGATCTCTTACGTGCGTTAGCGTTGAACCCTATATTCTAGAAAAAGCATTCATACGTGAAACTTTGGGCTACGTTAACTTTCTGCGCATGCTCAGTTTGGAACACGCATCGCTAACGCTAACCCTGAATCCTTGAGTTTGCTGTTTCCTGCTAAACTAAACCTCTTAATTGTGTCACCGAAGCGAGCGACTGCAAATTGTGCATCCTTCATGTTATATGACGCAAAGTATGATTGAAACTTTCTGTGTCAGGATCGTCGTCATACGGGCATGTTCGCTGAGCATCGAGGACTTGAAGGACTCTTAAACCACCAACAGAGGCTCGTGTGCTCCTCTCTGTGCTTGACGCTGCGAGGAACAGACACTCTCAGATGTCCATTTGTTCCTTCGTGCAGTGAGCCAAGAAGAGCCATTTATCTGCTGGTAGATGCATGCGCTTCTTGCGTTCCCACTTCGGAGGCAGCGCCCTTAGAGCGGTGGATAGACGAGCCAACGAACAAAGCTGATCGAAGGAAATAACGAAACGGAGGAACACGTACAACTCCTCCGGCGTTCACTCGAGACTCATGCACAACTGCAACTCCACAACTAAATTTTGGTCTCTAGGTGTTTTAAAGGCCCTTTAAAGTGGCATCAACGTGTCATGCATGCACTTACCGGCGTTGCAGGTTTCATTGCAAGCCAGGCACCAGAAGGATGCGGCGTGACTGCGTCCGAACAATTTCGCCCCAAGTCACGCCTTCCTTGAGCACACCCAAGGTAAAGGTAGACAGACCCCCTAAGCCTGTTTTCGACCTCCTCTACATCGGTTCTTGCGGCAGCTGTGTACGCGCAAATTAAAATAAACTAGAACTTTGATGGCTACTGGGACACAAATAAAAAAAAATATTTATTGCGTCTCTGCTTACAGAATGTGCACGTGATTGAGATGCACAAGGTCTGATTTCGCGCAAGGTGGCGTTCTCTTCGAGCACAGTTTGACGCCTATAATTTTCTTTATTTCGTTTTTTTTCTGTGGGGGAAGAAGAAATTCTGGGTAAGTTCGCCTCGCGCATCATAGCCCCAAACTTCGCGCTTGCATCGCGTGACACGCGCGAAAGGTGATTCGAATACAGTGTTTGCACAGCGTAAAACGAGCAAGTGAACGAGTGACGGTTCGGTATTTGCCAGAACCGCAGTGCACAGACTCAGACAGGGTAATATGAGTTCGTGTGTCTTATTCTGCTTCCTCTTTTTTTTCTTGTGCTTCCGAGTTACAAAAGTTAATCCTCTGAAGTAGCAGCTAAAACAAAAATGCATAAGGCAACGTTGACCATACTTCGTTAAAGGGCCACTCACCAGGTTTGACAATTTTGAGGTGACAAGCGCAATGCGTAGAAGAGGTGTTCATGATCACGTCTGCTAAAACTTGCTACGCTACCCGCCATGGAAATCGGTAAAATTTCAAGATGAGCGCTGCTCCCTCACCCTTCTGCTGGCGCGCGCCCAGAGATTGAGGGCATGACGTGTACGTATGAATGGCCCTACGTACACTGCAACGCAGTGAAGTTGGTCCTCTATGTAGACGACTCTGCTCGGACGTTAAAAACAGTGGCACGTGACATAACAAAAGTTATTTAACGCGGCATGCGTAGTTTATGTAATTTGTTGCTTGAAGAGATTAATAAAGCTCTAGATGAATAATGAGACGCAATAAGGGAATGTGAGCGTCCTTTTTTTTCCATTTTGCTCCCGTGAATTGCAAAGAGAGGCGGGGCTAATGCGTTGGCGTTTCGCATGCGTTCGTGTACCCGTGGTCAGCGCATCAAGCAGACGACCACCCTGGAATGCTCCTACGCGTTCGCATACTCATTGTGCTCATCTATCCTACCGCGTCTAAGCCAGAGTTTCCAAATCATCTATTCTACAGCGTCAAAGTCAGCGTTTCCAAACCATCTCACAGAAACAGGCAGAAGACCACAAAATGAAGCTGGTCAACAACGCAACGCCGCTCGCGTGCTCGGCGTTTGTACTTACGTCATGCGCACGTGACCTCTTGGTCGGATGCCTGAGAAGGTAAAGAAGAGATCTGGCTTGCGAAGGCTACGCGGAGAAGCGGCAAGAGTTTCGGGCTCGCCTTCTCTTATCTTCGTTTCGCCCCGCTTCCAAAAACCCGTTTTCTCCGCTAGTGATGAACCGATTCAAACAATTTTTGAGGCAAAATGTTCCTCATCGGACACCTAATAACCTCCACTGTCTAACTGAAATTTGGTTTCCGGCCTGGTGAGTGGCCCTTTCAAGGAGCACTGACATCAACTTTCAAGATCAAAATGTGCTCATCATTCGATCGCTTGATTTGCATAGGTCTTCTTGGCAAAATTTGAGCGGCATCCGTCACTTAGAAGTTATTTTAATTGTATGTCAAAGAGTGTAGAAAAGCTAGAGAGAATAGACTGCCCTGCGATAGACTGCCCTGCGACAGCGACACTAGTGGTACGTGTTCGGTGTGATACATTCCACATACACCATCCTGAGTGACGATGCCCTAGTAGCGATGACGTGCACGATCCGAGTGTTCTTATGATAGCGCCGACTGGCGCTGAAGTGCAGGAACGCACTCGCTCGTCCACGGCCAGGTAGGGCCGAGCTAGCGCGTGCAGGTGCAGTCTAGCCCAGCCGTGGCTCGTCGCGTCTGATCTTTATCGCACCTCTTTGATTGATTTTGAGAAATTATGAAGATAAAAACCACCGTTAAAAGAATGGCAAAAGAAAAGAGCATGGTTAAGCGTGTGCTTATCGGTCAGCATGTCGGGCAATCGCTGTGAGTTGCAGATGAGTCGCAGTCATCTAGTTCGAAGCACGAAAAAAGCGCAATGAGGGTGTCTTTTCATATCACGTATATGTTACTCAACAACACGACCACAAGCTATCGAAAATGGAAGAGCATGTAGTCAGATATCATTGCTAACAAGTAACAGGCAGGTATCGATGAATTTTAGTTCATCTGTAGACTTTGCGTCCACCTAAAAGTGGTAATACCGTGTTAGCCGCGAGAGGCTGGATAGGTGGGGCTATCTGGAGGCGCAAAAAAGAGCCTGACAAGCAGCAAACGTATTCTATATCTCCGCTGACGCTCACTCGCGATAGCTATATTGCATTGACCCCTCTGCGTATACCTGAATGCTTTGCACGCCAAACACACCAATATAGCTGAGACACACGAGCGAACATGGCTGAAGCGTGCATCCTCGGGCACCTCTGCAGTGCAGCTTGGAATGGCGTCCATTTCGGAGTCACTGTTCTGCAAAAGGTTGATCGAAGCAAGAATAATTTGCGACGTCGTGAAACGCGGGAATTCCAAGCTCCAGACTATCGTATTGAACCCGAGTCGATGCTTTGTACGGTGACGACAGCAATGCAGGTGACAAGGCATGACTGAATGTGTCCGCCCAGCAGACAAAATGTTTGCGTAGCAGCTGAGCATGACGTCACTCTTTTCTGTAGAGAAGTGGTCAGCTGTGGTGTAATCTGGAGGTGACCGCGAGGTAGCGCCACTGCTGGTGCTCCCAGCGCTAAAAATGGCGTGATTGCCAGCCGTTTTTGAATAGTGCTAGATCCCGGTAATATAAATCAATAAAAGTGATAGTTATTCATCTTTTAGTTGTGTTTTAGGTCGCGAATCGCTGCTACGGGGTCTATAGCTACTCGCTGACAGAAAATTCTTGGCTTGAGTAAATTTGATGTCAGTGCTCCTTTAAGGTGAACCGCGGTCATTGACCCAGTGCGAGGAAATCAAATGACGTATCGAAACCGCATGCGGGCTCTTTTTTGAATGAGCTGGACTGGAAGTTGTCAATTATATCGCCGGTATGCACTTCCCAAAACGCAAGATGTTTTACTGAGGCTTGGTGAGTGGCCATGTTTCATCTCCTCCAGTGCCTGACCAGACCAACTTTTGACAAATTTTGGGAAGTCATTCGGGTAAACGCTCTCGTTTCCACGCAGAACACAACTGGAGGAAGTGTATTTTGGGAAATCAATTTACTATCTGTGTGAGGAAGCCGTCTATAGCTGTGCATGCCGTGAAAACCAATCTCAAAACTAAATTTTACACCAAGGCTGATCATATTAACAAAAATTACACCATCTCCCACGAAAGCAAATCGCGTGTACAGTGCTCTACTCGGCTGTCTATAACGATGGAGCGTCGTGCGCGAAATAGCACGGGCGACATCTGCAGTCACAAATACGCCGCTTCTGAGCATGCACGACGCCACTGATGTCGCTGCCTCGCAATACCGATCCCTGTTTATTGCGGCGGATGCAACAACCGCTTTGGCCGCGAAAACGCTCTGAGCAATGTCACGAAAAAAAAAACATGAAAGCAAGACAAAGCAAAACAGTGGTCGCTGTGATATGATATTACGAACGAGAATGTTTTTTGTTGTTGTTTTATTTCGATTATGTAATGTTGACAGCACTTCGACGGCCAAAGCAGCCATCGCGGCCGCGGACATAAAGAAGGGTGGAAACAGCAGGGCAGGCACATCATTGGCGCCGCTCATGCTCAGATGTGGCGTATTGGCGACTTTTTATGCCTCTTTTTTCCCCTGTGTAGCAGTGGACTGGAATGGCCTTCCCTGTGACGTTCCAGCCATCACGTGTCCATCAATATTTAAAGAGAAGGTCACCGCGCACATTTCCATTTGAAAACCTGTGTACATTTACCTGTAACCCACCCCTTATGTAATACCCCCTACATGGGGGTCTTTAAGGTATTAAAGTGATGTGATGTGATGTGATGCAGATGTCGCTCGGGCTGTTCCGCGTGCGACGCTTCGTCGTTATATGCAGCCGAGTTGAGCATTGTACATGCGAAGCAGCGTGCGCTAAGCTAACACTGACGGCAGCATTGACGCTGGCGCTCATCGCTGTTGTGTTGCGCAGGAGAGAAACCTAGGGAGGCGCAAAGCATGCCGTGATGAACCGGTGTTTCCTACTGGATTGATTGATTGATGATTGATGATTGATGATTTAAACAATTGATTGATCTATTGATTGATTGATTGATTGATTGATATGTGGGGTTTGACGTCCGAAAATCACCGTATGATTATCAGAGACGCCCTAGTGGAGGGCTCCGCAAATTTCGACCGTTTGGGGTTCTTTAACGTGCAACCAAATCTGAGTACACGGGTCTACAACATTTCCGCCTCCATCGGAAATGCAGCCGCCGCAGCCGGGATACGAACCCGTGACCTGCGGGTCAGCAGCCGAGCACCTTAGCCACTTGACCACCGCGGCGGGGCGTTTTCTACTGGAGCGTGCCAGTCGTTGTAAATGGCCAATGAGAGGCACAAGACTCCGATTAGACGCAGAGACCCGCCGTCTGTTTTTAGTTGATGGGACACTGAAATACTTCAAGAAGACAAAGAAAGTATGATGTCATGATATGTAATTAAGTGTGGTGAATTCGAAAATAATGTCAAGAGAGAGAGAGAGAGAGAGGTAAAGATGCAAGATAAGGCAGGGAGGTTAACCAGATGCACATCCGGTTTGCTACCGTGCACTGGGGAAGGGATGAACGGGAGAAAAGAGGTTGCAAAAAGATAAGAAGGTACACACAATCACGAGCACACTCGGGGGAGGGGAGCACACGCAGTCTACAGGTGGTCGTTCAGGTTTGTTGTTTTTAAGTGAAGTAGGAGTGCTTTAGTCGCTTTCTGCGCAACTAAGGCAGATGCCCAAGGTCCCAGAGTCTTCTGCACACAGAACGGTCTAGAGTCAAGTTGATTCAAAACCATCCGGAGCTGGCATCGCTGTGTGTCCTAGCAAGCGCAGCTGCACAGGGCGTGTTCTATGGTCTCTTCAGCGCCGCAGTAGTCGCATGTAGAGGTGTCTGCCATACCAATGCGAAAGGAGTACACCTTTGTGAATACAACACCCAACCAAAGGAGGCATAACAGTGTCGCATCAGAGCGGGAAAGTTGTGATGGTAGCTAAATCTTGAGCGAAGGATCCAGTTTATATAATTGACACCTTTGGAAGCTGATAGACGACCAGAACCTGCGCGTAAGATCTCGAGCCAGCTGGTAAAGTTGCCTTGCTCCATCAGTCCTTGATAGAGGAATCGGGACCACACGGGCTCCTTCATGGGCTGAGTGGGCTGCATCATCGGCTAATTGATTTCCGGTAACACCGATATGTCCTTTGATATATAATAGCATGCCCTCGTGCTAGAGCTTCATGATGGCAATGTCTTATTTCATGTACCAATTGTTCATGATTCCTCCTACGCATGGAAAACTGCAAACTCTGAAGCGCTGCCTTCGAAATACAGAATATGACTTATTTTGCTGGACGCTCTTGAACGCGATACTGTAAAGCAGCCCTTGTGGCAGCAAGCTGTGATGCCAAAGATGTAGTCATATGCGACAACCTAAACTTGATTGTCATTGCTGCAGCCGGGATTACAGCGGCACCGGATTGATAATGCCAAAGATTTGCATAAACTAACGCAAATAACTGTTTTGCCGAAAACAAGCAACAGGCGCCACGGCCGCCATTGCGAGTCTCACCGCCGGTGGGAATAGTCGAAGCTCCATGACGTCACAGCCAGGAAAGGGAGGACAGCTTAGAGTCACTAAAAAAATTCAGAAAATTTTTGAAAAAATTCCACTGAAAAAAAATTTCTCTGGAAATTTTGTTTAAATTTTTGCAGTGACTCTAGGACAGCTGACTGTTTTCGCCGGCAGTCAATGCTGTGTTTGTCTGTTGAAATTGTATAGTTTCTGTAAGTATGGCGAACTGTGAAAGTCGAACCGAGTTCGCTGTACATCCGTACATGTTCGAGCCGGTTGCCACTTTAAAGGGCGACAATTGAAGCGACACAGAAAAGCGAGTTCCAACCAGCCACCTCCAGCCGCGTTGTAAACATAGCCTGGTACGTATAAGATGCAGCCGTGCTGCCCCGCCTAGCGCGGGCAGAACGGCTGACTGTGTCCATTGTAACATGGGCTTCGTAACATGGGCAGCGTGCAGAAACATCAGCTGTTCGTGAATTTGACAGCTCACAGTGCAGAGTTGTTAATCCAATTACTATCGTGCTTCGCAGCGGGCAAGGCGCACGCGATGAGTAAAGTATGCTACCACGAGAAAAAAAAAAAGGATCCAGGCAAGTGCCGCTCTTGCTGCAGTTATGATATTTGCTCTGAACTGCGCTAAAATATGCGCAATAATATAGTTTGGCTCGTATATTGCAGTTCTGTTTCTTTTAACCGCCTTTTTTTTTAAATTCCGCCCAGTACTACAGTGATGAGGTGTTTAAATGCAAACGGTATATTATCTGCGCTAGAAGCATGCGCCTGTTGTGTACAATAGCTGATTTTCATTATGCGTACCGATATTTTTGTACGTGTGTTTTCGCCATAGGTGCTCATGCACGCACTGTGTGCAAGTGGCGAAAGAGGAGGAGTGCTGCTCCTGCATCGAAAGCCGGCCGATTCACCACTGCCACAGCACACTACATTTCACAGGTTTGCACTATTTTCCTTTGACTGCAGTGGCCCATAATGCAGCTATCCTCCGACCCCGAGGAAACTTGTGAAAAGCGATCTCATGGTGACCGTAAGTGCTGCGGCAGCGATATGCCGCGCAGTGATTCGGCATCGCCAGTCCAATTCAACCTTGCACTAACACAACTAGTGAATGTCGGATGGCGAAAATCTCTTACCAGAAGAGAATAGTTTGACGGCAAGCAATCTCTTCGAATTGGCAGAACTGATGCACCGCCAGGCAGCAGATCGCAGCAGAAACAAGGCAGAACCACGAAGTAAACAAGCTGAGCTAACTGAGCGACGCAGGCGGCGCGGCGCAAAGTTGCCCGCCTGGCAGTGGTTCGACCCTGACCGTGGCGTCACTTCCCTACGTGTCTATCCCTCCCGTGCTCCGCCCCTGCGCGCGCGCGTGCCGTAAGAGGGGAGGTGGGTGAGGGCGTTCCTTTGGTCAAAGTTCACTCGCTCATAGAGCCGCTGTTCAATCGAACCTCGCGAAACATAGTTTCGTATACCAGTTGTAAGAGGTTGCGGATACCAAATTCAACTCCTCTGGACGCTGCGAAGCTTGAGTGTCCAAAACCCAAGGAGAAATCTTGCACCGCCACTATCTTTTAGGTAAAGAGTAGTGAACGATTGCACAGCATGAGCATTAGGTTTTCAAAGATGATAGTCTTTCTTGGGATACTTCGATGCAAAATTATTGGCCGGTCTGTCTGCCGACTTGGCTGTTTATCGCCCGACACGGCTTCTCTCTTTGCCTTACATTGTTGGCTTTTAATTACAACATCCAACCACGTTTGCAGCGCTCACCAATAATGCTCTGGTTTCTGCGTTCACATTTGAGCGTATTATTGATGAAAACCTAATGTTGGGCATATCTGGGGCAGCAAATCAACAGGTCTATATACTTTGGCCTGTGTGTTCATGTGTTCATACCTTTAACGTCATACATACGTAATTCTAAGGAACGTGGTGCTTTAGAGCTCTAAGTTGACAATGCAACGCTATGCACGAAAAAGCGGGTGTTTCCTGCGCTTCGCTAAGACGATGCAGTGGTGGCACCTAGCCGTTGCGCGCTTCGAAATACTTTAACGCAGTGCCCCCGGAATCCCATTGAGTGATTTTCTCGCGCAGAACATCAAATTATTGCTTTTCTCACTGTCTTCATACGAAAACTATTGTCATTCGATGGTATTTGCAGTGAACCATGCAGATACGGAGCCATTATTTTCAATCAAGCAACTCTCTATCAGACACTGACTGCGCCGGCGTAGTACTTCAAGATCTATTCGGTAATACCCCGTTTCCAAGCCACGAAAAATCAGCAACCCATCCCCGGCTTAAGCTATTGAAAAGGCTACGAAGAGAACTAGTTACTTTGTCTCCATACTCACATGAGGCAATCACTAAAAACCTGACTTCAGTTGTCTTCCAAGTAACACAGCAAAACTAAAAATTTTTGTCCAATCTAAGTCTGGCACTTTTTGCTTTGCCTATTACATGAAAATTGAACCTAAAATGTCCTGTGGCCTCGATCACATACCAAATGCATTTTATTGCGAAAGCTAATAAATGGACATTATTTAGCCGCCGGCGTCACTTGCCGTATATATATATATATATATATATATATATATATATATATATATATATATATATAATAAGGGAAAGAAGTGTATACCTAAGGGCTCGTTTTTCCGTGTTTTAACACAATATTAATGAGATATAACAGACAGTAATGCCAAAGAATTTACAGGGGAACTTATTAAAACCAATGGAATGTAAATAAGAAGAAAGAAAAGTGGATGAAAAAATTACCAGTTGGTAATTTTTTCATCCACTTTTCCTCTAGGACTGCGACGCTATCGCATTGTGAAAGCCCTCAGAGCCGCCCATCTAATGTCATTGACGTGCTTGTGGACGGTGTTCATGCATCTGCTCTTATTGACACTGGAGCTGCGGTATCAGTTATGAGCGAAAACCTTTGCCGCTTGCTTCGAAAAGTGACGACGCCGATTTCTGGACTGTCCCTTCGTACCGCTAGCTCACATCGTATTAATCCTACAGCAGGCTGCACAGCTCGCGTTGTCGTTCAGGACGTTCTGTATGTCGCCCAATTCATCATCATTCCTGCATGCTCTCATGACGTCATCTTGGGATGGGATTTTCTCTCCCGCAACGACGCCGTCATTCATTGTGCCGCCGCCGAAATTGAACTCTCGCCCTTCTCGCATTTGACGCCAGAAGACGGTCCCTCGACACTGAACAAGATTCTTGTGAAAGACGATACTATAGTGCCTCCAAGCTCGACGATGGGCGTATCGGTCTACTGCACCGGTCTCTCCGACACAAGTGCACTTGTTTCGCCATCCTACCGTGCTTCCAGGAGGAAAGGGTTGCTAGTACCTTTCGCGACCGTGCAAATCACCCAAGGCAACGCCGCTATTTTTGTGACCAACCCATCCCCGTACACTGTTACCTTGGTTCAAGGGGAATGTCTCGGCAGAGTGGAAGCAGTCGACGACGCACAAGTCCTGGACGTACCCGAAGACTCGCGTTGTCCCGATTCACGTACCATCAGTGCTGTTTCTACTTCTGACCCATCATCTCCTGATGTATTTGGCCCATTCATTGATGACTACCTTACGTCAGTGCAGCGTTCCCAGCTTCTAGACCTGTTGCAAGAATACCGTTCTTCTTTCGATGTCGGGCGAAGTTCTCTCGGTCGCGCGTCCACTGTTACGCATCGTATTGACACTGGTGCCCATCCACCATTACGGCAACGTCCATACCGCGTGTCGCCTGCTGAACGCCGGCAAATTAACGAGCAGGTTGACGATATGCTCCGACGCGACGTCATTCGGCCCTCGGACAGTCCATGGGCGTCTCCTGTTGTTCTTGTTGCGAAGAAAGATGGTTCTGTGCGGTTCTGTGTGGACTACAGACGGCTCAATAAGATCACTCGCAAGGATGTCTACCCACTGCCGCGCATCGACGACGCAATTGACAGCCTTCACGGAGCCCAATTTTTTTCTTCTCTCGATCTGCGCTCGGGGTACTGGCAAGTACCCCTGGCTGATGACGCTCGACCGAAGACTACCTTCATCACACCCGACGGCTTGTACGAATTCAACGTCATGCCGTTTGGTCTGTGTAATGCACCTGCGACATTTGAGCGCATGATGGACACCGTACTGCGCAACTTGAAATGGCACACGTGCTTGTGTTACCTCGATGACGTTGTTGTCTTCGCTCCAGATTTCTCCACCCATCTCCAACGTCTAAAAGAAGTTTTCGCACGTGTGAGCAATGCCGGCTTGCAACTAAATCTGAAGAAGTGCCGCTTTGCAGCACGCCAACTCACCATCCTAGGGTACGTCGTGTCCAAGGATGGCATTCTTCCTGACCCAGCCAAGCTTCGGGCCGTGGCCGAATTCCCAAAACCTGCGTCCGTCAAAGAACTGCGTAGTTTCGTGGGCCTGTGCTCACACTTCCGACGCTTTATACGAAACTTCGCCACGATTATATCACCGCTGACGAAGCTCCTCGGAAGTAACGGGCCCTTCAATTCGTGGTCGTCAGAGTGCGACAACGCGTTCTTGAAGCTCCGCCACATGTTGACGTCTCCTCCCATTCTCCGCCACTATGACCCTACGGCCCCAACAGAAGTGCACACGGACGCCAGTGGTGTAGGCCTCGGCGCTCTCCTGGCGCAGCGCAAACCCGGGTTCCCTGATTATGTTGTGGCATATGCAAGCCGTACGCTCACAAGAGCCGAGACAAACTACAGCGTCACGGGAAAAGAGTGCCTGGTAATCGTCTGGGCTCTTACAAAGTTTCGACCTTATTTGTATGGTCGCCCATTCGATGTCGTCACTGACCATCATGCACTATGCTGGCTGTCATCATTGAAGGATCCCTCAGGCCGCCTCGCCCGTTGGGCTCTTCGCTTACAAGACTACGACATCCGCGTCCTCTACCGCAACGGACGCCAGCATGCTGACGCCGACGCCCTCTCGCGCTCCCCTCTGCCTGAAGCTAACGTGCTCTGCTCAGTATCCTCGGTTGTTGTTTCTGCCATTGATGTTGACATCATCGCTACCGAACAGCGAAAGGATAATTGGATCGCCCAACTGATCGACTTGCTCTCTGATCCGTCCGCAACGCCATCCACGCGTGCCTTGCGTCGTCGAGCTCACCATTTCGCCATTCGTGACGGCCTCCTACACCGACGCAATTACGACGCCGATGGCCGGCAGTGGCTACTCGTGATACCCCGTAGTCTGCGGTCGGAGATATGTGAATCCTTCCATTCTGATCCACAGTGCGCGCACTCTGGGGTATTCAAAACCTACCATCGCATTAGACAACGCTACTTCTGGCGCGGGATGTACCGCTACGTCCAGCAGTTCGTTCGCTCCTGTCTCGCTTGCCAACGCCGCAAACCGTCCGCACACATGTCACCAGCCGGTCTGCAACCGCTACCTTGCCCTGACCGTCCGTTTGGGCGCATAGGTATCGATTTGTACGGACCACTTTTTCTGACGTCCACTGGCAACCGCTGGGCCATCGTCGCCGTAGATCATTTAACGCGATACGCCGAAACCGCCGCTCTCCCTGCGGCTACTGCGCGTGATGTTGCGTCCTTCCTACTACATCGATTTATATTGCGCCACGGTCCACCCCAGGAGCTTCTCAGCGATCGAGGCCGTGTCTTCTTGTCAGAAGTCGTCGATGCCATTCTCACTGAGTGCCATTCTGTCCATCGCAAAACTACTGCTTACCACCCGCAGACGAATGGTCTGACCGAACGCTTTAACCGCACCCTCGGCGACATGCTGTCGATGTACGTCGCCGCCAACCACACGAATTGGGATACCATACTGCCCTTCGTCACTTACGCCTACAACACCGCCCCTCAGAGCACGACTGGTTTTTCACCTTTCTTTTTGCTGTACGGAAGGCACCCGTCACACACCATCGACACGATACTCCCGTACACGCCGGATCCATCTGAGTGTACACCTATTTCCGAGACAGCCAGGCTTGCTGAAGAGTGTCGCGAGCTTGCCAAGACTTTTACGACGCATAAGCAAGAGCGGCAGAAGAGTATTCGTGATGGCTCCGCCACTTCTGAGCCCACCTTCCTTCCTGGTTCCCTTGTATGGCTCTCAATCCCGACCACTGTAGCTGGCCTTTCTTCCAAACTACTCCCGAAATATGAAGGTCCCTACCGTGTGATCGAGCGCACATCTCCGGTCAACTATCTTATCGAGCCAATTGAACAATCTTCGGACATGCGCCGCCGCGGGCGCGACATAGTCAACGTGGAGCGTCTGAAGGCTTACTATGACCCGCTCGTAGTGACAAGCTGTTAGGTCGCCAGGCGGCTCCCTCTTCGACCCCGGGGTAATTGTACAGAAGCCGCCGAACACTGAAGTGGGTCGAACTCTTATGTGCCTTCTAGTGGGTCTGCCCAAAGAGAACGCCGCTCGCGCGGAGACCCCGTGTTTTGGCCGTTACTGTCGCCATTGTGTAGACTCGCTGTGTGCCGGCTAATAAACGCATATATATATATATATATATATATATATATATATATATATATATATATATATATATATATATATATATATATATATATATATATATATATATATGTATATATGCAGAAGAATAACTTCGGTTGCCGCAAGGTTATAAATACGAAAGTAGATGCGCTTTCACATAACAACTGTTTATTGCGCCGACGTTTCGACGGGAACCCCGTCTTTTTCAAGGCATAATACTATTTACATATGTTCCGTGTCTTCTTATATCCTGTCGAGACAGGAGAGAAGGGGTCAAAAGAGAGAGAGAAAAAAAAGAAAGAGCGAAACGGGAGGACAAACAATAAATAAAATATAGAAAATCTAGGAGAAGAAGCAAGACCGACACGGCGTAATTAGAAAGGGGCAGCATTTCAACAGCGTAAAGCAGAGGTAGATTTCAGTTGGAGCTTCAGGATCGAAATGGCGTAGAATGGGTGGCGTCGTAAGAAGCCGTCGCAGGGTGGTGAAAGCCTCGTCGCAGGCAGGGGACCACGACAAGAGGTCTTTACAGCTGCTGAGAAGTTGCGTGAGAGGTGATATGATAGACGCGAAGTTTCGGACGAATCGCCGGAAATACGAACACAAGCCGATGAAACTTCGAAGTTCTTTGATGGTGGCAGGTTTAGGAAACGCCGTAACAGCTCGCAATTTCTCGGGATCCGGGAGGATGCCTTCCTTGGAAACAACGTGGCCCAAAATGTTCAATTGACGCATGGCAAATCGACATTTTTTGAGGTTTAATTGCAAACCGGCGTTAGTTAAGCAAGTAAGGACGTGCTGAAGGCGACGTAAGTGTGTGTCAAAGTTAGGGGCGAAGACCACGATATCGTCGAGGTAACACAAGCATATCTTCCATTTTAGTCCACGCAGGATGTTGTCCATCATTCGTTCGAACGTTGCAGGTGCATTGCAAAGTCCGAAGGGCATGACGGTGAATTCATATAAGCCGTCTGGCGTGACAAAAGCGGTTTTGGGGCGATCGGCCTCCGCCATAGGCACCTGCCAGTAGCCTGACCGCAAGTCTAACGAGGAAAAGAACTCGGCACCCTGCAAACTGTCCAAAGCATCGTCAATGCGCGGTAGTGGATAGACATCCTTCAGCGTGATCTTGTTCAATCGCCGGAAATTGACACAGAAACGAATAGAACCGTCTTTCTTTTTGACGAGAACCACCGGAGACGCCCATGGGCTCTGTGAAGGTCGAATGACGCCTCTGCGAAGCATGTCGTCTACTTGGTCAGCAATGACGCGGCGTTCTGTAGCGGACACGCGATACGGTCGTTGTCGCAGCGGTGAGTGGGACCCAGTGTCGATGTGGTGTTCTACTGCTAAGGCACGGCCGAGAGATGTTTGTTCAACGTCGAAAGAGTGGCGGTAGCTCTCAAGAATGGTGAGGAGTTGTGAACGCTGCGAAGATGTCAAATCTGCAGCGATGAATGGTTGAAATATGTTTGCCGACGTTGAGTCAGGCGCTGAGACGACAGCCAGTTCACAGACGGAGGTTGAAGGCACCTCATCGGGGACGGATATAATTCTGGAAGAACTGATTGTCTCGACGTGGCCAAGGCACTCGCGACAAAGTAGGGATAAAGACGACGATTCATGATTATAAATTGGCATTGTGGTTGACCCTTCTACAAGATCGAGAGCAGCAAAAGGCAGGGGGAGAGCTCTTCGGGCGACGAATATTGGAGATGGTGTGAAGAAGACCGTGCCGTCGGATATGGCGCTGCATGAAACTGGCACGAACGCAAAAGAGCATGGAGGGATGTAGGTGTCATCGCTAACGACAAGTTTAGCGGCAAACTGGGTGTCGACGGACGCTTGGTCATCCAGTGAGCAAAATTCGACCTCAGCCCTAGCACAGTCGATTACGGCGTTATGACGCGACAAAAAGTCCCATCCCAAAATAATATTATGGGAGCATGATGGAAGAACCACGAACTCTATCGTATACAGAACGTCCTGAATTGTCACGCGGGCTGTACATACTGCGGTCGGTTGAACAGGTTGAGCACTGGCTGTGCGAAGCGATAATCCGGAGAAAGGCGTCGTAACCTTACGAATTGAGCGGCAAAATCCAGCATCTATAACCGAAACAGCTGCACCGGTATCTACAAGAGCGACAGTAGGGATATTTTCGACGAACACATCAATAACATTGGTAGGTGACAAATGAGGACTTGGGCAAACCGAAACTTGCGCAGTTCTTGCCTCAGGAACTGCGTCATCTAGTTTTCCTCCTCGTTAGGTGCGGGCCGTCGACGCATAGGAGAAGGCGAGCGGCGGCGTGGAGAGGGCGAGCGAAGACGTGCCGGCCGAGGGCGGTGGTCGTCCTGGTAGCGGGCTGGCATTGGAGTGGAAGAACCGTATCGCGCGTTGGAGTCAAGCGGGAAGAAAGGCTCACGGCGGTTTTCATTGGTGATATGCGTCCGGCGGCGACAATACCTTGCGACGTGTCCGGGGTATCGACAAGCGTAACATATCGGGCGATTATCGAGGGTGCGCCACGGGTTGGCGGTGTTAGTGCTGGTCCAGTGAACTGGAGCTGGGGGATAGCTCGCGCGAGGCTGGAACGGAGGCGCAGGCGCCTTGCGAGTGGGCATGGCTGCAGCCGCGGCGTAAGTGAGAGGAGCAGCCACAAGATTAGGCTCGCGAGCAGCTGGTAAGGCCTCGGCGACCTCTCCTTGAATGACGTCACGTAGAGACGATGGTAAAGTCGTGGTAGCTTCTGGTGTGAAAGGCACCAAGGAAAGCTGTCGTGCAACTTCTTCGCGGACAAATGCTTTTATTTCGGCTATTAGTGACGCGTGGTCATGACCACTGATCACACTAGACAGCGATGCCAAATCGTGCGCTGGAGGACGTCTTGTCAGAGCTCGCTGCTTCCGCAATTCATCGTAGCTTTGGCAGAGGCTAATTACGTCGTTAACAGTCGTCGGGCTTTTCGCCAAGAGCATTTGAAAAGCGTCGTCGTCAATCCTTTTGAGGATGTGTTCACATTTTTCAGCTTCCGTCATTTCGGCGTCCACGCGTCTGCACAAATCGACGACGTCCTCTATGTAACTTGTGAAGGTTTCACCCGTTTCTTGTGCGCGTGTGCGTAAACGTTGCTCGGCACGAAGTTTTCGGACGGCAGGTCGATCGAAGACTGCTACAATCGACGTTTTAAATTGCGGCCACGTTCGGACGTCTGCCTGGTGGTTTCTAAACCAAAGGCTGGCTACACCCGCAAGATAGAACGAAACGCGTGTCAACTTGTCCGCATCCGTCCATCTGTTTAAAGCGCTCACCCGTTCGAAAGTCGAGAGCCACTCTTCAACGTCGTTGTCATCTGTTCCACTGAAGATTGGAGGCTCCCGCTGAGGAACACTGCCTGGACAGGTGGCCGGAAGAGATGGAAGCGTCTGCTGATCGGCGTCCGGCATAGCAGAAGGTAGCCGTCGAGAACGGAGTTCCAGGATGGTAGCGGGAAGGAGGTGTAAGGGACGGTACCCGGCACGTCTCCACCAATTATAAAGGAGATTTATTAAGCAGAAAGGTTGTTGCTTGGAAGGCTTGGAAGGCGATGCACCAGCTGCAATTTCCGAGCTCGAGCCGCTGCTGCACACTCGATGCTGCTGCCTCTGCGCCGGAGTACTTCCTCTTCTTTACAATATATATATATATATATATATGCCGCAGTCTTTCTAATGCAAAGTGAACGCTTAAGAAACATTTTCACCGAACCACCTAAAGCAGTGTATCGCAAAGCTAAAACTATTCGAGACATACTCTCATCGCCATCATCATCGAAAGCAAACAGTCCTAACACGATTGGGTGCCATCCTTGCCAAAAACCGCGATGCAAAGTATGCCCTTACATGCGCACATGTCAACAGGTCACCAGTACTGGTTCCAACTTTTCCTTAAAAATCAAAGGCAATCTTGACTGCGATTCTAAGAACGTGATATACATGATAGAATGTGCGCTATGTGAAATACAGACATTGGTCAAACAGAAGGGCCTTTTAGACTGCGTTTTAACAACCATAAATCTCATGCTAACACCTTGCCCCACTTGCCCATTTCAAGACACGTGCACCTCCCTGGCCACTCTTTTGAAAACCTACAAGTCACATTACTAGAATCTGGTTTCCGCACAAATTATGATAGAGAAGCCCGTGAATCATTCCTCATCCATAAGTTCAACGCCGTCACATCTGGTCTGAATGAAAACGTAGGAAAACTTAGTTGCTTATCTGCGTAACTTGTATCACCCTGTCCAACTTTTTTCAACCTTGCTCAGCAAGTCGCACTACATTGTCTGTATCCGTTGATTACGTAGCAGCTTTGTAACGTCTTTGTCATTTTTATTAGTATTTTATATTTTTTTTCTCTTGCTTTTACCGGTCGGACTACTCTTCATGTTATGTGCTTTATCTTTTATGCGTTTCATCTTTTATTTGTAAACAACGTGCTCGCGCATGGAAGCAATATCTTTTTACTCGTAGATTAGGTACTCTTTATATTGTGTGACTTGCATATATATATATATGCCCATATATAGCCTTTCATGTCGGTTTTGACATTTGTATCTTACTGATATGCACATGTATATAAACAGCACTCGTGCCATAAACTGTATTCTGATGAAGGCCGGACCCACGGCCGAAACGTCAAATAAAATAACTTCGTACGTGCGTCTTCTTTCCTATACGTATATATATATATATATATATATATATGTGTGTGTGTGTGTGTGTGTGTGTGTGTGTGTGTGTGTGTGTGTGTGTGTGTGTGTGTGTGTGTGTGTGTGTGTGTGTGTGTGTGTGTGTGTGTGTGTGTGTGTGTGTGTGTGTGTGTGTGTGTGTGTGTGTGTGTGTGTGTGTGTGTGTGTGTGTGTGTGTGTGTGTGTGTGTGTGTGTGTGTGTGTGTGTGTGTGTGTGTGTGTGTGTGTGTGTGTGTGTGTGTGTGTGTGTGTGTGTGTGTGTGTGTGTGTGTGTGTGTGTGTGCATGTCTGTGTGTGTGTGCGTGTGCGTGTGTGTGTGTGTGTGTGTGTGAAATCGCAAGAAAGAAGAAATCCAGACAGAAAAAGACTGCGGCGCAAGGAATCAAACTTCTGTCCTCTAAATTGTGAATGCGAGGCGTTAACCATTGAGCCACCTCGTCCTTCAACGTTCAAACGTCAAGCTACGAATATCTACCACTTACCTCTGCTGACGGTACTTGGTGGGAATTACCGCATTTTCAGCATTGCCAGCAAGAAAGCACAATGAGCGCGCATCGCCCCATTACGAAGGCGGTGCGTGCTATAATCTCCCATGCGTACTTTGCCCTGCTTGGAGAAATGGTGTGACGCTCCCTCGCGCGTCCTTATCTCACGCGGAGTATCGTACGTCTTAGCTAACCTCGGGATTTAACTGGACCGATTTTGTTGTAGTTACCGAGAGCCAAAGTTAAGTTGAGTTGAATAAACTTTATTTGCCCAATGGTTGTTGCTGTGCTCGGGGCTAGGCTGCCAGGGACTCATCGTTCAAGGAGCATCTTTTTAGGTCCTCGGCGACGGTCCTGGCCCGCTGTACGGCCCATACCTGGTCTTCGAGGACATCACTTAGAAGAGCGGCTTGCCATCGCTCAGCAAGGCGCTCCATTTCGGTGGGTCCCTCAGTGGACGTCATCCTTTCTCGTGGCCTACCTACATCTCTTTCGCATTGCCAAAGTATATGTGCCATATCGGCCCGTTCGTGCGCGCACTACGGGCAGCCAGGCGACGGGTTCAGCGTGGGCCATAAGCGTTGCAGATGGTAGGGGTTTGTGAACGTGCCCGCCTGCAGCCTTCTCAGGTCCACCGCCTACGACCTGTCCAGGCACACGTGGGGTTGCAGAAATTTCTTCCGGTTTTTCCTATAGCGCGCAAGCACGTCATGGTACGTGGCCGGAAATTCTTCTCCATAGCAGTCGGCGAAGCTCTGTTGCCTCGCCTTTTCTGCACCAACTTCAGTTGCTGCAGCAACGTATGTAGTGGGGGTGGTAATTTCGGCACCGGCCAAGGCAGGGTGGTGCCTGTGGCCACCACTGCCTTGGCCGGTGCTCTTCCCAACCACGGTGGCGGCTGTTCCCTGGGTGGCTGCGTCGCGGCAGGTAAGTTGGCTCGCGACGAGGTGGGCGCGCTCATTATAATTGGGCGGGATGCTGGTTAGTCTTTGGCCGTTGGCATTGTTGCTGCTATGCTTACGCCTGTTGCTGTTGATAGTTGCAATGTCCCCCATGTGAGCGGGAAACCACTTGAGGGCCTTGTCAGTAATCTTGCCTGACGTGAAGTCCCCAGCTCTGGCGTTGAGCATGCGTGCCACCACCTCGGACACCCAGCATTTATTATGGCTTCAAATCACTGATTTAGAATCGCTAATAATCAGGCTGTCGTTCGCACCGCTGTGGAGTACCGCTAAAGCTATGGCCATTTCTTCTGCAGCTTCGGATGATGGCAGCCGTGCTGATGCCGTTACCCAAACCTTTCCTGTTTTATCTAGGGCCACCATAGAGAAAGCAGGTCCCACCGCCGCTGACCGGATTTGCTGTTGATGTTGCTGCTGTCGCTGCAGTCGTTGTTGTCGTAGCAGAAGCAGTGGTGGTAGGGTTAGCGCTTCAACTTCGCCTCGCTCATTCAGGGGTAGCGGCGGGGGTTCCGAGCGTCCCCCATCGCCGCCGCCGGCTGACAGTGGATACCTGGACACATAGACAAAGAAGACACCCTCTTGGCTTCCATGTGCCTTCAGGATTGCTGCAGCTATGCATTTGCGTCGTTGCAAGTCATGAACGGGGTGCATGTTCCTGGCGATGTTTTCTGTCAGTACGGTGTCCCTGACTTCCGGTAGCAATGCTTCCTTCAGTCCAAGCGCCTCATGATATTGATTCCCGAGCAGGTCGACAATGCGTCTTCCCATTCTTGTGCCAGACAACCTCTCGAGCTGTGCGATCCTCTACGCTTCTGCTATCTCGTCGAGATAGTTGTGCACACCCAGCTCCAGAAGCCTACGGGTTTCCGTGTACTGGGGCACACCCAAGGCTACCTTGAACGCTCGACGAATCGCCGCGTTCAGCTTCACAGTTTCGCTTCTGTTCCAGTCGGCATACGCGGTGACATACGCTATCTGGCTCAGCGCGTACGCATGTATAAACTTTGTCGCGTTGTGTTCCTTTAGCCCTTTTCTTTTTTTTCGCTACTCGATGCACAAGGTGCGTTGCGGTGGCCACTTTCTTTTGCAGTCACGCTACCATCTCGTGGTTCGCACCGTTCTCTTCCAGCCACAGTCCGAGCACTCGTATTTTGGACACCGTTGGTATTTGGGTCCCCTCCTTCGTCATGACGCGGATGCCCAAGCGACGGGCGTCCAGTACAGCCTGCGGGTGAGGTTCTTTCTTGCGTGGTCTGTGCAGGAAGATTTCCGATTTATCGTTAGAACAGACGAGTCCCGTGCCTTCGAGGTGCCACTCCGCGGCCCGGACGGCCTGCTGCATTCTCTCTTGCATTTCACCGACGCTCGTATTCGCTGGGGTCCACACGGTCACGTCGTCTGCGTATATCGTGTGGTTGATGCCCTCTATTGCGTCGAGACACTCCGGTAGTCTGATCATGATGAGGTTGAAAAGCATGGGAGAAAGCACCGAGCCCTGCGGCGTACCCGCACCCCCATGTCAACTGTTCGTGGTGGGGCAGCGTCAATCTTCACCGTCGCCTTGCGTCCGGTCAGGAAGCTGCTGACGTACCGGTGGAACCTTGAACCAAGACCTAGTTAGCTGATCTTGTCCAAAATGGCAGCACGTTTTACTATATCAAAGGCGCTTTTGAAGTCTAACCCGAGCAGGGCGCGCGCGTGCGGGCTTGGTGCGTTAACGATCTGTTCCTTGATTAGCAGCATAGCATCCTGCGTCGAAAGTCCTCTGCGGAAGCCGATGATGTAAGTGCCGAAGGCATCCCGCTTCTCGAGAATCGTCACCCTGTTGAGGCAGGCATGCTCCATGACTTTCCCGACGCAGGACGTCAGAGATATCGGCCTCATATTTCGAACCTCAAGCGGTTTACCTGGTGTGATGAGTGAAGAAAACGACAACGACGGAAGTGCGGGGCAAGGCGCGTGTAATGTGCGCGTGAATGTCAGCGAATCAGCTGATGACCTGTGGTGGCCCATAGGGGTGGCGTGCCACGATTGGGCCACGTGTGAGCATTAGGTGGCGGTAAGCTTTGTGGCTGGGGACGAGCCGAAGCAGCGGCAGACGGAAGACAGCGGGCCGAAGCGTCGGACGCAGGCAATCCAGGTTCCGGCCAGGGAACGCGGCTGTCCACGCTGCTGCCGTCCCACCACCAGCTGGGGCGGCATTGCCGGCACGAGTACTGCATCTCGGGGCGCGGCCTGGCCTGCTGTTCTCTTCCTTGCCGAGGGCACCGCGGATCTCGGCGAAGCGTCTCTATGGTCAGCCGTTCGGCACAGCGATGAACGTGGCCTGGCTAATGGTCATGATTGCGCCGAGCATCGCGTCTCGACGCAAGCTGTTCGCTGGACGGGCTGGCCATTCCCCGCATGGAGCATCGCGTCTCCGATGCGGGTTGACTGCTCCGTAGCCGCACCCATGCCATTAAGCGCTGGTGTCACCAGAGCGTCGCACATCGGCAAGGGACGAGCGAGACGTTCTGCTGGGCGAGATGTGGGCGTGTGTACGGAGGACCACGGAGCCGGGCGAGGTTCAGGGTGGCCGAGGATCCAGGTGCCAGGGGAGTGCTGGCTGAATCGAGGATCGCCGAGCGGTGCCGAGCCGTAACGAGCGACGCGCCAGACTCGGACGTGGGCAGCGAGCTCGTGAGCTGCAGTGTGCACCCGAGGGTACCTGGCGGTGCCCTGGCCAAGAAGAAGGAACGTGGGAAAAAGAGCTCGAGGGTTGAGGCCACGAAGGCAGACGAAGCGGTGTGCCGCTCGAGAGTACGAGTTCCTGGCAGCATTCCTGAGCCGGACGTGGGACCCGTACGTGTCGGCCAGGTCAAGCTCCGGTGTGTCCGTTCGAGGTCGAGTCCGTCGGCCTGTACAAGGTCCAAGGACGGGGCCTGCTGAACGGCTCCTGCCTGGGTGCAGTGGCCAGGAGCAGGTTCGTGGGCGAGGCCTACCGGGCATGGTCTTCGTGAGCCGTGGCCTGATCCTGGACCTCCGGGGTTGCGACCCTGACTGCTGGGTTGGCCGCGACGTCCTTCTCAACGGCGCTGCACATGGTAGCGTATCCGTGCGCCGTCAGCCGTTCCACCCATGCCATCAAATAAATTGTTCATGTTAATCCTTTCTCGTCCGCTATAAGCAAACATAGTGACGAACGTCCTTAACCATCACACCTGGCTTTGGTATTCGTATGACATCTGCGGGCTTCTATTCTTGTGGAATATGGCCTTCCTTCCAGCATGCGTTGATATACTGACGTAGCTTCTCAATGGCGTCATCGTTCAGGTTCCTCAGAATTCGGTTGGTTATCTTGTCAGGACCGGGCGCCGATTTAGTCTTCAGTAGCTGGAGGACTGCTCTAATTTTCTGCATGAAAAATTCCGCGTCTAGTTCCTCGTTGGGAGCCCCGCAGTATTCCATGTGAATCTCACCTGCCGGGCGAGTGAGGTGCGTCTGGATGATCTCCTCCACGAAGGCCTGTGGGTCGTCTTTGTACTAGTGACGCAGCTTGGTCATCTGGACACGAGTCGCCATTCTCGTGCTGGTTGGATCCAGCAGGTGCCTGAGAGTCTTCCATGTGCGCCCTGCACTCATGTTTCCGTCCATCGTATCGCACAGCTCCTGCCAGTCCTGTTCGCACAGTCGAACGCAGTGAGCCTCAATCTCTCGGTTCATCTCGGCAACCTTCTTGCGTGTCTTCATGTTCAGTTTCTGCTGACTCGCTATTCGCTGCATAGATTTCTTGGCCTCTACAAGATGCGCAAGCCGGCTGTCTACCCTGGACGGCTCGGGAACGCTGTCGTCGACGCTTCCGCAGGGCCTGTCACCACCTTCAGGTTCTTTTCGCCTGTCTGGCCATTCTATTTCTTTTGTAGCTTTTTCTATGTCCGCGAGTAGCTCCCTGCACAATTCCCCGATATCCTCGATTGACCTTTCCTGCTTGTCTCGTTCTCTTTGTTCTCGAAACTGTTCCCAGTCCACGACTCTAGCTTTTTGGCAGCCGTCCATCTTGTTTTCATCCTCTCCCATTCTCGTGCGCAGGACTCTGGGGTCGCTCTTCACATCCTCAAAGGTGTTCGACCAGGTGATCGCGCCCGCGTCTGACCAAATGGAGAAATCAGGGGATGTGTCGCGGCACGCGCCCTGTCCGATTCGGGTGTGTGATGCCAATTCATTGAGTAGAACCAAGCCAAGCTCATCCATCAGTACGGCTAGCCTCTTCCCTTTGGGTGAGTTGGCTCCATGTCCCCATTGTGTGTGCGGTGCATTGAAGTCTCCGCAGATTAGGAGGAAACTGGAGGCAGCCTTCGCCATCGCTTCACGAAAAAGGGCGCCAAAGTTGTGCGTGAGGCTCCTTTTTGAAGGCGGGCTGTACACGTTAAGCACGAATAGGCCGGTCTTCCTGTTTCCAATGCAGGGCATGACCTCAATCAGGTTGTGGTCTATGTCCGCCTCCTCGCTGATATCAAGTGAATGGTCGATAAAGGCCGTCCCTCTCTTAACCAAGGTACACACCTTTATGTCCTTCCCCGTGCACTCGCATGGAGAACCACATGTCACATAGCCCGGTAGCTGAGCTCGGTCGAAAGGTTCTTGCAAAGCAATCACGTCGGGAAGTTTGCTTTTCGAGAGAGTTTTCATATGTTGCATTATTGTAGCTTTTTTGTTTTTGAAGCCCCTACAGTTCCATTGCCAGACGGTGCGTCTGCCGACAAAGTTGCGGGATGCAGCTATGGTTGTTATTCAAAGGCGTTGGGGGAACGCGACTGTCCTTCCATTCCTTCTTTTTCAGCGTGAATTGCGTTGACATTGCTGCTTCTGTTAAGAATGGTCGATGCGTCCCCTCCCAGTTAGTTGTGACCTTGTCCCTGTTGCTGAAACTGCGCCGTCCCGCGTTCCAGATATTCGATGCGCTTATTCACGGCCGCAAGTTGGTTATTGACCGCGGCATACTGTGAGTTCCTTTCGGTGTCAGACTCGTTCAGCCGAATGAGGAGCGTCTCAAACACTCGCTCTGTCTTGTTGGTTAGCTTGTCTACCATTTCTTTGATCACGTCTATCTTTCGGCCTGCCGGTCGTGCCCGCTTCGGTTCTTGCGTGGGATTTTCAGCACCTTCAAAATGTTGAGAATCGCTTGGGCTCTTACGCTGAAAGCCCACCGCCACCGACGCTTCATATTCACCTCCACAGCACATGTCCGTGTCATCGTCTCCTACTGCTGAAGTTGTGTCGCGTTCATCGGCAGCTCCATGGGACGAGGAGGCGCCGGAGGACGGGGTCTCTGCGGGGTGTCCTCCCATTCGCTCGAGGATTTCGTTAAGTGTCTGTTGTGGCTCCTCAATTTTCCGCGTTAATTTTTCATTCTGCTTTCTGGCCTTGGCCGACTCTTGTCTAAGCTCCCTATTCTCTTTCTCCATGTTCTCCATTCTCGCCGCCAGACTGGGGTCAGCGGCTGCCCAAGGGTGGTCGGAGAGATGGTGCCCCTGTGTAAAGTCCGCCTTTGCTCCCGTGACTATGTCGCGCCAGGTGATTTTGCGCGGCCCTTTCTGTTTCCCGCCAGGTGTGGCCCCTCTTATGTCTTGTTGGGGTTGGTGTCGTTCTCGCTGCGGCTTCTGCTCCGGCTCCGAATTCTGCTCGTACTACGACTTTTGCTCCGTCTTGTTACTGGCGAGGGGGATCCGCATCTGGTTGAATGACCCATGGCCTGTTGGGAGCGGGTTCTGGATTTCGAGCGACTAGGGCGGCCTTTTTCCACAACACCAGCATTGCTATATGATGGTGACCAGGTTCAGAGACTCTTGAAAGTCTCTGAACTTGGCCTTCCACCTTCTCTGCTTACCTATGTGCGGCACCTTGTATTTGGCCTTGCCCATCCGGTGGGCCGTGGGGTGCGCCTCACCACATATTCAGCACTGAGGCGCACACTCGTGTCTATTGATGGGGTTCTTTATTGCACGAATTGGGCACAGTTTTAAATCTGGTCTAGGGCACACGTCAAATCTGTGGCCGAGCCTGCCACATTCCTTGCAGAAATCTATCTGTTTCCGCTACAGAGATACTCTTATCATAACGCTGTTGAAGTAAACCCATGTAGGAACTCGGTTTCCTTCATAGAGCAGTATCACGTTGGTCATACTACCAAGCCTCTTCAAATATGTTAGAGAGGGGTTTCTTGTGTTCACCAGTGCTTCCATGAGCTGATCTTGAATATACTTAAGAGGTACATTCCGTATAATTCCTTTTGTCATATTCTCAGGCGTCGAAACATATGCGTTCGTTTCGTACCTCTTTCCGTTGATAGTCAAAACCTTCATCTTGGTGATTTTCGTCACTGTGCTTTCCTTCGGTGTGCTTATCACCAAAATGTTTTGCGTGGGGTTGGGGCAGATTGTGATCATCTCGTCATCGCCCACTCTTGCTCCGTTGTGTATCGCCTCTTCCAGACTCGCACCGCACGTGCTCCTTATATTCAGCCCGTCCCTCGGTCAAACAATTACCTTGATATCGTCCCTGGGCAGTCTGGGCATCTTGCTTGCTCATAGAACCTTGCTGACAATGCTTCGGCGGCCTTGGCACATCGGGCTTGGTGAACGGCCGTCTTCATGTCTCACCACCTTGTTTTCGCTCGCACGTCCTTTTTTTTCGTGTAACTTCAATCCAGCCATCTGCAACGCTGTCATCGTCTTCGTCTTCACTCATGGAAATGCTCCTTCTTTGTTCAGTTCTGTGGTCCGTGGCTTCCATTGTCCCTGCCTCGTCTACGTCCATCTCGATTGTTCTTTCAGTCTTAGAGTTCGACGCGGTATGCACCAGGCCCAACCACCGTTAGGCCAAGACGCTCACTCGTATTTTTCTTGCAGTTTACGAGCCTTAAAGCTCGTAAAGCTCACGCTCACCCTAAAAGCTGGTATCCGTGGGTTCGTGATGACTTGATCTGTCCGATGATGTGCAATTTTCAAGGGTAGAGCTCGAAAAACCTGCGGAAACAATAACAAATCTACGGACCTGGTGTGACATGCGTTTGCTCTCACTCGCGACCGTAGCGCCTCCCCCCGAGCGTGAAGGTCACTTTAATAATTGCAGCCTCCTTTGCGAAACGCGCGCGTTTTCCAGACGCAGCGAAGTAACAACTGAGACGCTTATTCGCGTGCATTTTTGACTGTGAGTTCGTTTTGTGCGTCGTTTGCGCGTGAGAAACAAGGGGCACGTTTCGATCTGCTTTCCTGTAGCTATCGCGTACATTTCTTCGCCTTTGCGGCAAGGCTGTGACTTTTAAATAAGAAGAATTTCTTGGCGAACTTCGGCGACTTTCAGCGTATCAATCTATCTATAGCCACCTACGTTTGGGTGCTCTCATGGTCACCCCTTAACTTGGCGTGAACCAAAAAATAGCATGGGAGGGAAATATAGTTTGACGAATATGACGCGCTGGTCAAGACATGAATAATGTCACAATCCCGTCGCATACGTCGTCAAGTACTTCCGCCAGACAGTGGCACATAACCACGGGCGGGTATGTGCCGCTGGTATGCGGGTATGTGCCACTTATATGATTGACACTTAGTATCTACCCAGCAATGACGACCACACACACGGGAAATTTTAAGATGCGAGCATTCAAAATACCCCACATTGGTTGCGTCGACCCGACGAATGCAAAGAATGAATGTCAGGGTCCCAGCTGGAATCAAACCCAAGCATTCTGCGTGGCATTAAGGAGATTTACCACAGAGCTACGCCAGGTCTGGGAACCCCACAGTAAAATACCCTATTGGAAAAATTGCCATGGTGGATACTGGAAAACTTGGTGGGCGTAGTGGAAATAGTAGTGGGCATGGTGGAAATATTAGTGGGCATGGTGGAAATTATGATGGCTATGGTGGGACGTAGTGGAAAAAATGGTGGTTATGCCGGGACATACTGGGTGGTATGGTGTACAGGTGATGGGTAAAGTGGAAATGATGGTGGAAAGCAGAGGCTAGATAGTGGGCAATAATGGGACACTCTGCCCACCATCGCGATAATGCTGGGAAGCCCTAAGCATATGGTGGGTGGTGCTTATCATGGTGGGCTACATGGTGTACCAAGCTGAGAAACTCTTCCCACCATTGCGATAATGCTGGGAAGCAATAAGCAGATGATGGGTGCTGCTTGTTATGGTGGGCCACATGGTGTACCAAGCTAAGAAGCTCTGAACATCATCGCGATAATGCTGGGAAGCAGTAAGCAGATGATGGGTTGGCTTATAATGGCGGGCAATTTATATAGTGTACCAAGCCGGGATCTGTACACTACATGTTCTACCACCATGATTTCCACCAAAGGTTAGGCCTACTGACCGAGTTCGTACAATTGTGTTATTGGTGCTTCTGGGTTTCAGAATACACAATTACGACGATAAAGTATGACAATGCAGTGCAGCCATATGGCATTAATTAACCTAAATGAAGCATTTTTCATTGTGTAAGGTGTCCGCTCAAGAAGCAACAAACATCGATGCGATGCGATTAAAGCACTCCCAGAGAACGTAATTAAGTGTCCTCTCACCAACAGCCGCCGGTCGCACTCGCCGGCACTTCTCTAGCTTTTGTACGAGAACTCAGACGTGGCAATTCGTGTGCCTGGTGAACCATTATGATAGCGTAATGTTTCCGGCACACTGCATTCGTTTTGGCCAAGCCGTTATGTAGTTGTTGCTTTAGCGAAAGAGCTACAGCATTGCGCTGGCACGACCGCCCTCTACATTATGCGAAAAGCATCCCAATACTCAATCAAATAAATTAGGCGGGCGTATCTATGAAATGAGCCTAGAAGCGTCATAAAGCGTGAGCAGATGTCGCCCTTTAGAACGAGCGCGAAACGGATATTAAACTTGGCAGACCCCGCCGGTAAACTGTTGCTGCTCCCCAGTCCACTTGGTTTTTTTTTCCTTGAAGTTGTGAATTGTAAAAAAAAATAGCACTAGTGCCATTCACATAGTGGCAATCATTACAGGCCGCAGTTGCTTGTGTTTAATAAATGTGCAATTTTAGTAGCAGGTGTAGATCTTGTCTATGTTGTGTACACGACAAACATGACTTAAGTCAAACCTTAAGTTTGTATGCCGACTAAAAATTTAACGCGCAATGACCGTCATGTTGGTGTGGCGCAGTGGTTAGCGTCTTCGAATGAAAATCCGCAGGTTGCACGTTCGGTCCTCCGTGGCGCCGTGTTTTATTTTTTTTACGGAACGGGTGTTTTATACCGTTTTTATAGAATTCTTTTTTATTTTTTGTGGCAGCTCGTCACGGTGATTCTGACGTGATTTCGCGCTCAAGTGTTGCCGGCACTGCAGCACCCACCATACCCACCATGCGCCATGGTGGGCGTTTCCCACCATTCACCCACTACATTAATCCACTATAATGGTGGGTGGTGGTTTCCACCATGCCCACCATTCGTTTTTTTCCGATAGGGTACGTACAGGCTGTGACTTGGGCACCGGGGCACGAGGGCGTGACAGGGAACCTGCGCGTAGACGAGGTAGCTCGAGGCTTCACAAATCACTGAGCCACTCAAGACAATGCAAGTGATGAATCTACACCCCTGGACCCTTGTTTCGCAACGCTATTAAAGTACTACAGGGAAAATAGGCAGCTGTATCTACGTCCTCATAGCAAGCTCAGCGCTGCGGAGGCAACAGCGCTATGAAGAATACAGACTAACACTTACATAAACCTGCACACTCTTCACCTGATCTACCCCCCGGCGTACGAGATATATGCCCGTGATGTGGAGCCACCCCAACATTCTTTCACATCACGTGGGAGTGTTCAGAGCACGACGAAAAACACGACACCACTGGCACGTGGGAAGAATGAGAGGCGCTTCTGTCTAGCCCATCCCTAGTGGATCAGCTGCGACTGATCCACAGAGCTGAACGGATGGCTCACGCAAGTGGGGCCCTGAAATAGGGGCACCACCCTGTCGGACAGACTTCGCTCTTCTCGCTGATAGCGAGACCCGGACGTGACTCACCGGTTTTCCGACTTCCGGTCGCTCGCATGCAGCCTCTGCTGGTGTGAACATCAGTAGCTGCGCCGAGGTCTCAAACGGGCTGCAGAAATTAGGCGTCTTTTCGATCCTCTAATTACCACCACCACACACATCAGTCGTTTTTTGGTCGCCAGTCGCGAATGGTCGCGCGATCGCAGCTAGTCGCTGGTGTGTACCATCCTTTAGAATAGCGCGATAACGATGACGTGTGCTACGCGAGATTGGGAGGGACGCTTGGCGAGAAAGCCAAGTGGATTTGGGAGAGGATACCAACAAAGGGTACAGAAGAAAATGGTGAAAAAAGGGATCGTCACGTTTTCATAATTAAACGAGTCTGAAAATTACTTGCTGGGTTCTATGCTGAATCGTTGTGTCGGCCGCAATCTCCGACGCCAGCGTAGCTCTCACCGATCGACCCGCCGTCCGCGAACTCCTGACGCCGTGTAGCTCTCGCTGAAAGGCGCCATATTCTCGGACACTTTCGACCATGTCCCCTATCTTTCCTATCCCTTCTCGCCTTTTTCTTCACTCGTACGAGGCGACTGCTCCGTCTTCTAGATCTTTCTCCTTCTACGATTTTTTAGGGGCGAAGCTCCTTAAACGACACCCGTTCGTCCCTCGTAGTCGTAGTTGTAGTCGTAGTGTGTAACCAGTGTTACGTTTTGACCTGCAAGGTGGTGCCGGTGGGAGATTTCTCCTGTGGTTTGTTGAACAATAAAAAGTTCGCGGCGTGCGGGTCAACTTAAAGCCGAATGCTCCTGTCTCTCATTCCCCATTAGCAGCCATTGGCATGTACATTGAGCACTATCTGACAAGAAAGGGTTGCAACGTTATACTCGCTGGGTGTAACCTTCTTAGTTTAGAAAGGTTTAGCGAGCGTTGCGCCGCAGTGCCATGAATACAATGAACTAGTTTATACCATGAACTCGAGGTGGTTAAAGGTGGGAACTAGACCCGAAGTGCACACCGTAAGAAAGTGTGCCTGTGCCACCTCTCGTTTAGTTCTATAGAATGTCCACTGGACGGCTGTGCTTCTATATGGGGAATATATGATGAAAAGATGTGAGATGGTGGCACTTTGAGTGTTGAATAGATGGACGAACGGACGCACAGACAGATGCATGGATGGACGCATGAACGGACGCAGGGACGGATGAATGGAGGAACGCACGCACGGACGGGCGGATGGACGCATGGACGGTCACACAGACGGACGCATGCACGGACAGAAGCAAGAACGAATGGACGGACGAATGCTTCGCCCCACTCCCCATCGTTCACTCCGTGGATATGCTGCCATTTTTTTATTTTAATTTTTTTATGCCCCGCCGCGGTGGTACTCGGCTGCTGACCCGCAGGGCGCGGGTTCGAATCCCGGCTGCGGCGGCTGCATTTCCGATGGAGGCGGAAATGTTGTAGGCCCGTGTGCTCAGATTTGGGTGCATGTTAAAGAACCCCAGGTGGTCTAAATTTCCGGAGCCCTCCACTACGGCGTCTCTCATAATCATATAGTGGTTTTGGGACGTTAAACCCCACATATCAATCAATCATTTTTTTTATTTTCCTTGCCCTTTCCCTTACGAGGATCTTAGCCGTGTCGCTTATAAAGCAGACAACAATAATCCGCTGTATTTTTTTTCATTTAAGAACAACTGTATACGCGTCTAACTCTGCTATTACGGCATCGTTTAAAAAATATTTCACAGCTCTGTGGTAGTTGTACACCCGTACTCAAATCTCCCCCCCCCCTCCACAACTGCATTTTTCCCTCTGGGTGGTTAGAGACCTTTGAAGTTTATTTTCATTTTTCTCAATACCAGTATGCAAGAAAATCAATGCGAACAACTATTTACTGCATATTGGATACAACCAGTTCCCAAACTGAACACACCAAGCACTTACCTAAATACAGATTTCACAATGACATTTGGGTCTGTCTGTCTGTCTGTCTGTCTGTCTGTCTGTCTGTCTGTCTGTCTGTCTGTCTGTCTGTCTGTCTGTCTGTTGGTGTATGTCTAATGATTCACACCCTGTAAAAGTTTAAGCCCGTACTCAAAGCCCACCCATCTTAATCTAGTGGCTGCGTTCATGCATGAAACAATTATTAATCAAAAAGCGAATATTGCGCATATTCGAGTCACAATGTCAATATGAGTGTGTTAGGCAGTGTGTATTTTTATTTAGATAATGCATTGATACGTAATTCTAAAGACTGGAGTGTTTATTACGCTGTTCTGACAATGCAACGCCTTGAACGATAAAGTTGGTGCTTCTTACGCTTCATTAAAAAATGCAGGGGCAAATCGATGTTGGAATGATTTATGAAATGAACGCCTCTTTTATTTAAATGCCAGTGCAAACGCGCGCTTCTAAACGGGAGCCGTCGGTCCGCCTTAAACCTCGCCGCGGTGGTCTAGTGGCTAAGGTACTCGGCTGCTGACCTGCAAGTCGCGGGATCTAATCCCGGCTGCGGCGGCTGCATTTCCGATGAAGGCGGAAACGTTGTAGGCCCGTGTGCTCAGATTTGGGTGCACGTTAAACAACCCCAGGGGGTCTAAATTTCTGGAGCCCTCCACTACGGCGTCTCTCATAATCATATGGTGGTTTCGGGACGTTAAACACCACAGGAGGCGTTGATCTTATACAATGCTATTAGGCGCACAATCATTGAAGCTTTTATTATCACCAAGATATCAAGCTTTATAGTTATTATCTGCAGGCAAATTTGCTGTGTTGCAACGATAACATGTTTCGTTTCTCAGAGTTTCGTTGACTGCCGTGATTGAACGCTATTCATAAATTTCTGTACCTGCCGAGCTTTACATTGAGTGTGTTGAGTGTCAAGTTTACTTTTCGTTTATTTTTATTGCTTTCTTTTGTGCGCTAAATTTTCTAGCATGCCATTTATTACTGTTTTCTGTCATTCTTGTAGCGCTTGTACAATTTTCGTCGAGTGCATACTGCTACTCCTGGGAGTCCAGACAGAACGTCATTGCCTCTGCAAAGGCAATCTGTGTCAAGGCCAGTGAGCGAGCCCGCCTGACGCCATCCCCTCAACGGCGTCATCCAGTTGTGGCGCCGGTCTGTCTTACGCAACGCACGGCGAGTTTCCTCAGCCCACAGGCCCGTTAGCAGCCCGATGATGCAATCGGCGCCATCCCATCTGGTGAGTCTTACGCAATGCGTGGCAACATCGCTCGTTCATGGGTGCAACCCAGTGGCGATTTCTGACTGGAGGATTCTGGCATCACGGCCAGCAGCGGTTGTGATTGGACGTCACTAATGCTAACGTAAGGAATCATGTGGGACTCATTAAAAAAAAGCGCAGCGGCGCGTCACCAGGGAGCCGACCTTTGCGTCAAAGAGAAGAGGATCTGAAGACACCTCGACTTTTCGAGTCCCTAAGCTGTCGGCTTCAGTGCCGAATTTGGAACGCCTCTATTCTATGCTGTGCATAATTCTTGCCTTAACTCACCGTTGTCTCGTCCGCTCGTCTGTCAACTCTGCGCAGAAGTAGCCACGAGCTGGATAACGCGCTACTGAACAACCTTGACGGCCCGTGACCTCGGTGCACTACGTAACAGCGTCGGTGGCGGTGCGAGTCGTAACAACAGACTACCTAGACAAACTCAACTTACATGTGCACCTACTTGAACTGTTTTCTTTTTAATAATGTCACGCAGTCGTAAGGTCGACGAAGGGAACTGTCAGCGTGTCAAAAAATCGACCTTTTATTTGGCCTAACTCACTCTTGGACTCAAAGGGGTATTTTATAAAGTGGCACACAATTTGATCCCCCAGAACCTCGCAGAACATTGCAGTGGCCGCATGTGTAATTACATTCGTACCTTTTTGCGTGATAGAACAGCAATCATCAGGACAGGACCACACCGTTCGAACACAATTCACCTTAAACGTCTTAGCACCACTCAGGGATCAGTTCTCTGTCTCAAATTCTGTTTAACATTGTCCTCGCAGCGGCTGGATCAGATCGCCGATGTCGCCTATGCAATTTACCCAGATGATATTACGATCTGCACGACGTGAGGGCAAGACAGGGCTATTCGGGATCACATGCACCTGCCAGCTGACATCATTACCATTTATGCACGCCAGTGCAGCTTGACCTGCTGCCCTCAAAAGTCCGAGCTTGTTGTCATCCCCGCCACACTATTACCATCCACGTGTGCACGTGGATGGTAATACGACGCCTCGTGTGGAGCGTGCTCATATACTTCGCTTACACGTCACAAAAACGGCAAAGCGAACTACATGCACTGTCTATTTCCTGTCTAAAGATGCGAAGTACGTAGAAAAGGAATATTCCGGGAAAAAACTTTTCCTTTGCTCTGTTTTTTCAGCATAGTTGGAAAAATCGGCCGAAATTTCCGTGGTGTAAAATGTACAGAAGTAAAGATGAGGCAAGACCCAGCGTGGTACTTGAAACCGAAACGTCGCGTATGACACCAAAATACCAAATGGCTGAAAACTTGCCATCGACATCTTGAGCCAGCACAGCTTGAGTCAATACCGCAGCTTGGTCGTTCGAGCGTGGTCATGTTGGGTGCGAATTTCGAGGTTTCGGCACCTGTTATTGCTCTGTTTTTACTTTCCCTTGTACACAGCTATGACCAGTGGTGAAAGTCCGCCTATAAACCCGTGTGCAAGCATTTTCTGCAATGTTTCGGCCAATTTCCGACGTCTACATGCACTTCACAGTTGGGGAGACCATTGGCGGCAAACGGGTATCCACTGTGTGTAAGCACTGCAACAGCAGCGGCACTTTTTCAAATAGCCCCGCAGTGGTGGTCTAGTGGCTAAAGTACTCGGCTGCTGATCAGCCGGTCGCGGGAACAAATCCCGGCTGCGGCGGTTGCATTTCCGATGGAGGCTGAAATGTTATGTTAATTTGACAATTCTTTTGTGTTAGGCAGTCACAAAATTAATGGTTTTTATTGGATCCAGTATTCTCCATTAGACACTGTAGTTACGTTAAGTGAGCTGCGATGTGCTATAGTATCATGTCGGCAAAAACCAGCCTCTAGACTAGACGTTATTACGTACAATATGCTAAGGAACCTTGGGCAAACAGTCATAACCACTCTCTTAGATATTTACAACAATCTCCAGACACAAGAAATTGTACTTGAGTCTTGAAAGCTCGTTCGCATCATTACGATCTTAAAACCGGCTAAGACACTCATGAGCCTTGAGTCCTTCCGCCGAATTAGTCTGACAAGTTATTTATGTAAGGTAATGCCAAATACTATTTATGCGAGAAATAAGTGGTGGTGTAACAGAACCAGTGTACTGTCCAAATATTTAATAGGTTTCAAGAAACGGAGTTGCACAATACATGCAATAGTGGAAATAGTAACATATGTGGAACATGAACGTGTCTGTGGTGGTTTGACGATCGCAGTGTTCTTAGACATCAAAAGGGCCTTTGACACAGTCAGTCACGCTCATGTTGTGCTAAGTATGTTGGAAATTGGACTGTCCAGCAGGGCTTTGCGGTGTATCTCTAAACTTTCATGAAGTCGGAAAATATTCATTCAGACGAGTGATGGAAAGAGTACTAAACACGATGTCAGACGGGGAGTGCCACGAGGAAGCGTGCTCAGCCTTTTTTCTTTTCAACTGTGTTATTGCTGATTTAGCAAAAAGACAGCCTTCTTGGTTGAAATACTATTTATATAGAGATTTCATGATCAGAGTTAAGTGACCGAATCGCCGATTGTTTTTCCGGTTATGCTGCTGCCTGGATTTTGTCGATTTCGGGGCACTCAGCGTGGCTTCAAGCTATCTGAGTATCTGTCGAGCTGCAAGGGTCCTCTGCGGCAACTGGCATTCGACGTCATGATGCCAAAAGTGCCACCACAGCATTCAAAACAGACCACCAAGCAACAACGAATCGGGATTTCGCGACCAGCAAGCAAAGTGACTGAATCACCAATTGTTTTTCTCGTTATAGGTAGGCATTTACACCTTTCTCGCCTGCCACTTTTGGTTTTCTTTTTTGGCCGCTGATCTCCTGCCTCCATTGTTTTTAGTGTCTTATGCTTTGATACATGATGGGTGTTGACGTTACCACGTATCGCGCGCGGATTGGTTCATTCTTGGCCCGTAGTCTGCGAGTAAGGACTTGTACGAGTCACGTCAGCTGCGAAGCAAACCTTGTCTGTCTATTATGCCCGAGGCACTGCCTATTACTGTCTGTATCTTTCACTTTGCTTTTGCTTTGCGCCGGAGATGTGGAGGCTAATCCCAGTCCCAAGATTGATGTTGTTCTTTCCTTAGTTAACGCATGCCACACTGAAATCATGGAACTATTGAAAAAAAATCAACATGACGTAGCAGGCATTGAAACTCGGGTAAAAGTCATTGAGAGCACGTTGTACGGTATAGCTCAAGTCAAATCCAACTGTGAGGGTATGAGCAACTCAGTAAAAGAAGTCAAGTCAAGCTTAGCCAGAGCTAATGAAGAGCTAGGAGATGATGTAGAAGATATGAACAACAAAGTGCACAGAAACCACTTGCTTGTCAAGAGCCTTCCTGAATCGGAAAATGAAAGCTATGAAAAGACTCAGGACATTTTGGAATATTTCTTCTCTACTCACCTTAACTTGACCATCGAAGACATTAAACGCGCTCATAAGATTGGTCAATGCCAGAGTGGTTTCCACCGCTCCATCATCATTATTTTCTAGATTAAAAATAAAAAAACTGAAGCTATGCGCAATGCATTCAAGCTAAAAAAAAACCTAGCATCACCAACAGTATGCCTGGAAGAAGAATTTTCGCCTAAGATACAACTAGCCCGTAAAAAGCTTCGAGACTTCGCCAAGCAAAACCGCTAAGAAAGCGAGCGCCTTTCGCTCCCTTTTAACTCTCCCATGCAAAATGGCGTCTACCGGTACGACTCTTCAACTCATTTTCTCATCGTTGTTCCTAACGGACGCGAATCTTTGCTAAAATGACCAGCCAAAGTAGATAACTACAGACCTACTGCGCAAAAAGTGTCATTGTTGCTGGCAAACTTTTGAAGCCTACTAAAGAAGGTTGATGTCATAAAAATGCTTATTCAAACTTGCGATGCTGATATCCTTATTGGCACTGAAACGGGGCTTGCTGAGCCCATTAAAGATAATGAACCATCGCTGCCCAATACAATAACTGTTTTTCACGAAGACCGGATGATGTCGCCAGGCGGGGGCGTGTTAATTGCTGCCAAAAAAGAGTTTCAACTATCTTTCATTCCTATTGACTCGCCACTTGAAATGATTTGGGTTGTTACGAGTCACAGTTATGTGCACTGTGTTATTGGTTCATGCTACCGACCTCCTAAGAGCCAGTCCGAGTTTGTGAATCTTTTTAATGAATCCCTTGAACAAGTTACAAATAAGTTCCCTGATGCTTTACTGTTCTTGGAAGCGATTTCAATTATCCATCCATTGACTGGCCAGCGTCTTCAGTTCTGGGTAACAGTAATCACCAAGAATTGCTTCACTTTCTTCATACGGAGCACGTTCATAACCTCTCATAATTTGTAAAATAACCCACACGGGGTGACAATATTCTTGAGCTAATTGTGACTAACCATCCTGAATACGAAAGCGCTCTCGTTCACGAGGAAATAAGTGACCACAAGGCTGTACACTGCACCCTTCAGAGTACCACGCCGCAGGAAAACAAAAGAAAGCAAAACTATTCTCAACTATGCTCGCCCAGACATTATCGAATTGAACCAAATATTTGTGAACTTTGTGGGTGGTTACCTTCAAGATTTCGCTAATTGATCAGTTAACGACAACCGGTCTTTATTTAAAGGCTTCCTAAGAAACTAAAAGATTACTGCGTGCCAAAATTGATTCTCTTGTCCAAAGCAGATGATCCTTGGTTCACTCGGCGCGTGGACCGAATTATTAACAAAAAGAAACGGGCGTTTAGAAAAGCTTCGAGGTCAAAGAGGAATTTAGACTAGATGAATTACCAAGAGCTGTCTAAATTAGCAATATCAACAATAAATGATGCTAAAAACAAATACCTTACCTGTACTCTACCCAATCTGATGAGGACCAACCCTGGAATCTTTTGGAGGATTATCAACCCGAAATACAAGCAATCTAGCGTCCAACCTAAATGTGAAAATGGTACCTTACAGTCGGCAGAAGAATCGGCTGAAATTTTCAATCAGCATTTTGCTTCGGTTTTTTCCGACGAGTTAACACTACAATCACTGATGTCTCCGCTGGTTGTAATTTTGCACGAGTTTCAGTCTATCACGATCACAGAAACTGGCATAGCGCGTGCTATAGTGACACTGCCGTGAAAAACTTGTCCTGTTCTGGACGGCATCAGCGCAAAACGCAATTGAAGCTATCGTCAATAAAATCATCCTACCTTTTATCTCTAATATTTTAACGGTCACTGGGCTCTGGGCACCTTCCTGATGAATGGAAAATTGCGAATATTATTTCTTGCTTTAAATTTGGAGACCAGCACATCGCAAACAATTACCGTACTATTTCTCTGACATCAATTTGTTGTAAGATACTTAAACCTATCTTATGCAGCCACATAATGTCTCACCTTCAGTCCAATAAGCTACTTTTCAAAAACCAACACCGCTTTCAGAAACACAATTCCTGTATCACTCAGCAGTTTGAGCTAATCTCTGATTCTGTAATAGCTACGTGGACGTGCACAAAGACAGGGTGACAATTTCACAAGCTATATTGAAGATGTTATCAATTTATGCCGGCGCTTTAACCCTGAGATGACCGAACAAGACAAGATCAGGCATATTTTGAAAGGCATAGACGATGATGCCTTTCAAATGTTGCTGGCGAAGGGCCCAAGTACCACATCCGAACTTGTGACCTTGTGCCAGAGCTTGGAAGAGATTCGCAAACAACGTGCATCAGTTCGGAGGTCGATGACAGCAGATGACTCTCTCGCTGCCTTGGACGTCGGTGGGGGAAGTTCCCTGCTGGAACAGATAAAAGAATATGTACGTGAAGACGTTCCACGACAGCTTTCGTGTTCCTTGTATCTGCCGACCACCGAAGCACCAACGAACCGCCTAAAGCCGACCATCAGACAGGCTATTCAGGAGCAGGTCTCCGAGGGTAGCCATTACCTAAGCCTGACTCTTCACCAACCCTGCTGCAGCGCCACTGATTTACACGGCTGTCGCGCCGATGCTTTCGCCTCATCTGCCATTGCATACGCCACAACCTATGCGACTGTACACTACGCCGTTTCCAGCTACACAGCAGCACACCGGAAATCTTTGGCGCACTGCTGACAACCGGCCCATATCTTACTTTTGCTGAAATCCAGGTCATGTTGCACGTCTATATCGTCAGCGCTTTGCAGTTAACGCACCAAGATACTCTGACTTCTCGTTTCTGCCTCCGTACCACACACCTCACGTGCCACCTTAAGTTCACGAACGCGATGCGCAAGCTGCTTGCGGCACCGGAACCTCCGCTTCTCGACGTTCTGCTTCCCGCTCGCCTTCCCCTTCAACAAGTCATCGTTTTGTATCGCCTATGCGTCGACGACCCACCTCCATTGAGACGGAAAAGTAACTGCCGCAGCTCTGGAGGCATGAGCTGCGTCATTGTCTAATCCTTTAAGTCCTCGCCTGTCTCCCGCCAATCTTATCGATGTAATCCTCGAAGGTGTAGGAACACTTGCACTCATCGATACCGGTGCCTTGATATCTATGATAAGTCAAAGACACTGCCGCTCTCTTCGTAAATTGACGATGCTTTCTCTTATGGTTCCTCTTAGCACTGCGAGCAGCCAATAAATTGAGCCCGTCGCAGCATGTACAGCAAAAGTGGTTATTCAAGACGTCTTGTACGCCATGGAATTTCACGTGCTGGCTTCATGTTCCCTTGATGTCATCCTACGAAGGGATTTCTTATCACGTCATCTGCGCTCGGGCCGAAGTGCAGCTGTTACCGTTTCGTGATGTGCCCTCTGTTGAAGCGGCCGTATCTAGTGTGGTTAAACTTGTCGTCGCGACGGACATTGACCTTCCTCCTTTCAGCGCCCAGTTTGTCCCTGCCAACTGTGCTTCACTATCCGACGCTACAGTCCTATTCGCGCCACCTGACATCTTCGGTAGCCGCCACCACACATCGCTGCCATTCGTCATTCTGGCGCTTTGTCAATACACTACTGGACTATTTATTTCCAATCCCAACTCGTGCCCCCTCAGTTTGCGCCGCAACGAGACGCTCGGCCACATTCAACTTATCGATGAAGGTACTATCTTGCCTGCCAATTTCTTCGACACCAAGCCGAAAATTAATCTGAACGCGTTGGTTCCTCACCTTGCCTCAGACAGCGTGTCTTGCGATACATTTCACCATTCAATTGACAGCCATCTCGCCTCGGCTGAACGAGAGCAGCTTGTTACCCTGTTGCACAAATTCAGGCGTTCGTTTGACTTTCCCCAAGCGGTGCTAGGAAGAACGAACAGCGTTGTGCACACCATTGACACAAGGAAGAATACTCCTTTGCGCCCGCGCCCCTATCGTGAGTCACCAGCGGAGGGTCGCGTAATTGCAAAACAAGTAGACGACATGCTACAGCGTGGAGTCATCCAGCTTTTTTGTAGTCCTTGGTCTTCCCCAGCTGTACTTGTCAAAAAAAAACAAGGATGGTTCGATCTGGTTCTGACTAGACGACAGGCGCCTGAACAACATTACGAGGAAAGATGTTTACCCTCTTCTCCGCATAGACGACACCCTCGATTGTCTGCAAGGTGCAGAATTCTTTTCCTCGCTTGACCTTCGCTCAGGTTATTGGCAGGTCCCAATAGCTGAGTCTGGTCGTCTGAAAACGGCGTTCGTCGCACCGGATGGCCTCTATGAATTTACCGTAATGCCATACGGACTCTGCAATGCGCCCGCCACATTCTAGCGAATGATGTACAGCATTTTACGCAGTCTCAAATGAAACACATGCTTGTGCTACCTTGATGACGTTGTGCTCTTTTCACCTGATGTAACTTCGCATCTCACTCGTCTGCGTAAAATTCTTCAGTGCCTTACAAACGCCAAGCTTCAGCTGAACATGAAAAAATGCCGCTTCAGGGCTAAACAACTGAATATACTTGGTGATGTCGTCTCGAAAGCCGGCATCGTTCCCGACCCTGACAAGCTTCTTGCTGTTGCTGAATTCCCTAAGCCGACTACAGTCGAAGAACTACGGAGCTTTGTGGACCTGTGCTTCTATTTTCGTCGGTTTGTCCGGAACTTTGCTTCCATCATCGCTCCGCTCAACAAACTCCTTGCTGGCGCTGCAGATGTTTCGAATTTTTCGCGACACTCAAATCTTTCGCGACACTTCGCCAACTCCTTACCTCACCACCTGCACTGCGCCATTACAACCCTACTGCACCGACCGAAGTGCAACGGGATGCAAGTGGCGTCGGCCTTAGTGCAGTACTCGTGCAACGCAAACCATGTTTTATGGAGTATGTGGTCGCGTATGCCAGCCATGCCCTCACTAAGGCAGAAGCCAAATATTCTGTTACGGAAAAAGAGTGCCTCGCGATTGTGTGGGCGTTAAACAAGTTTCACCCATATTTGTAAGGCCAAACTTTTGATGTGGTAACTGATCATCACGCACTATGTTGGTTGGCTTCACTGAAACATCCTTCTGGTCGCCTCAGGCGTTGGGTACTACGCCTTGTTGAGAAGCCAGCTCCGAATCCCACCGCTGACCTCCACTGTTGAGAAACGGCGGACCGATCCCGCCGAAGCCACCACTGTTGCGAAAGACGGCGACGCCAACACGGCCCCGGAGGCGCCACTGCTTTCAACTCCGCCGGGAAGGTCACCAGCCGTTTGGTAGCGTATGTTTATCAGCTCGCGACTGCTTCTGCGCAGAGCTGATAAGACGAGCGGACGAGACGACGGTGAGTTAAACAAGGTTTATGTACAGCATATATACAGAGGCGTTACAATTTCGGCACTGGGGCCGACAGAGACTCGAAGAGCCGAGCTCCTCTCTCTAACACATAGGTCAGCCTTTCGCCTAAAACCGCTGACTCACACACATGTCGGCCCTCCGACATGGGGACTCCTCTCTCTAGGACTGCCGATCGCGACACGCCGCAGGGCTTCTTTTATTTGCACCGGGTCCAACCAAAGTGTCCAATCAGAAGCGCCGCGGGTCGTCCGGGCAGATTCCGCCAATGGGGGCCGCCGCGCCATGCGTCAGACCACCTGACACCAGGACGCCGGCTCGCTGTCACGTGCGCAACTGACTCACTGCACGTGGGCCCGAGGAGCGCCGCGCGTGTTCACGCCGTCGAGGTGATCGCGCCAGGCAGACTGCGGGCTGGCCTTGACCCAGATTGCCTTTTTCAGAGGCACGGTCGTTTGACGAGGACTCGCTGGCATAACAGCACCCCCGCCGCCAGACAATGCACCGGAAAGACGAGCTGCTTCCACGGGGCTCGGATGGCAGGTGCGCTCGTTCGCCAGGTCCCTCCAGGTTCGCCTCCAGGGCCATGGGGAGACTACAGCTCCAGACTGTTCCGGGAACACATCCCATTTTGACGACGGATCCCAGCTCCATGGGCTTGTCGCCACAACTTGCTGGCCAACTTCGCTCGTCTCTTCCGACCATCTTCGGTTTCCGCACTTGTCGATGGTTCTGCAACTTGCTAAGAACGGTTCGACAACAGACAACACACGACACAAGCAAGTGCCCTCGGTCACCCAACAGAACACCAGACAAAGTATAGAACAACATATACCTATCTACGTGTCTATCGGAATTTCGTTCCCTCTACATCAAGAGGCACATGTGGGACAAAAGACTCTTAAAATGACAACTCATTTTTTTTTCCCACGTACAACAACGTAACGAATTAGAATACCACATAAAGTTGGCCCCTTGAGATCACTCTGAACGAGAGCGCTCAGCCCAGGTCGTGATGAGGTCAAAATTTTGCCCCGAATCGCCAGCCAGAAACCGAAAGGTTGAGAAGTTACTAGCTGGAACGCACTGCTCAATGCACCTGCATTAGCGTTTACCTTTCCCTTTTTTTTTTCTTTAGCGAACGTCAAAGTTGCGCTGTGGAGCAACATGCTCCACCTCAGTAACCGGCCACTTTTAGGCGACGATACCTATGCGGCACCAAGAGCGGCTCACACTTGCGACGTTGCACAGGGGAACAACGATACGGCTTGCTACTGATTGACTCCTCACCGCTTAGCTCGATATCGTGTTCGATCACCCTCATGTTTCCGGGGCGGTCCGAAAACACGTCTTCAAACTCGGAACCAATCTTTCTCAGGTCCTCTTTCTCAGGTCCTCCTTCACTTAAGCTAGGCTCTAGGTTTATCTGCTCCCAAATTACTTTCGATCCCCCTTTGATTACCTCACTAGAACTCAAAATTTCTGCTTCCTCTTCCTCTGAAGCATTCAACAGCTGATTGACGACTGCTTTCAAGTTGTAAATTTTGTCCGGCCGCCTTCCTAATTTCACTTCATAATTTGTATCGCAAGGGTTCGATAATACTTTGGCGGGCCCTTCCCAATCAACCTCAAGCTTGTTCCTTTTGGATGGCTGCAGCAGCGTTACCTGATTATCAACTTCAAAAGCGCGCTTCTTCCCCGATTTCTCGTAGTGCTCCTTCGACAGCACTTTTGCCGCGTTTTTCTGGCTTTCCACTCGCGCTTCAATTTGGCTTTCCACTAGCGCTTCAATCGAGAAATCCTCACGTTGCTCTCCAATGAGCGTCTCTCGATCAACTCTCGGCAGCTCGCTCCAACTTTCCGCTACAGGCGAGAGCGTTGCAACCCTCTCGCTCTGACTCAATGGCGCCACGTCGTCTCCCCTTTCTCCGGAAACCGCGCCGGTCGTGTCGACGACGGGCCGCTCGCGTGACTGCTCCCATGACTCATGCGGAAACTTTCCTTTCTGGGGTTCCGTCGACCCGCCGACAAGGTCACTTGAGAGTTCACCGCATGGAACCAGATCAAGCTGCCGCGATAGCTTCCGCGCTTGCGATCGCGTGAGAGCCATGCACGCTAAGTTGGGGAAGAACGATTTGCCCTGCTCTTTGAGAAGCTGCTCCGAGTTGTTGGAGAAAAGATAAGGAAAACGATCGTTCAGCGCGGCAGACACAGCTGCTTCGGTGCAAAGCTTACCGAACGGGCCTTCAATGACAACGGTGGCGATTGGTAAGCGAACACTCTTCTCCTCGGCGACCTGCCTGATCCACGCGCATTCTCCTGTGAAGTCATCCGGAGACACCAATGAAGGATGGACAACGTCCATGGTTGCCGCTGAGTCTCTAAGTGCTCGGCACGTTTTCTTATTCACCCTAATTTCTTGGAGATACGGCTCCAACAACCGAATGTTTTTCTCTGATTCTCGGATCGTTGCGAAGGCAAACTTTTCCTGACAGTTTCTCGCGATGTGCCCTTCCTTTTTACAGTTGTAGCAGATTAGCGGCTTCCGTTTGTTTTCCGATTCAAATGCCTGTGTGGTAAAAACCTCACTCGATTTCTCCGCTTCTGCTTGCCCTTCCCCTACACTGTCCTTAGTAAGAGATGGGTCCTTTTTGAAATTACGGTGCGGAACGGGTTTCCGTTGATCAGGTTTCTTTGAAAAGCTCTCTTTTCTCTCATCCTTTTCAACGCGCACTGCCCTGCTATGCAACTTTCGGCGAGTATAATACTCCTCAGCTAACTCAGCTGCCTTATTTAACTGTACTTCCCCAAGTCTGTCCTGCAGCCAAAGTTTGACATCCTCCTCGATGCAGCGGTAGAATTGCTCCAATGCAACGCATTCCACCACTTTATCGCGGTCGTCATAAACACCTTCGCCCTTGAGCCATTCAATCAAATCGGCTTTAAGACGAAACGCGAAGTCAACGTGTGACTCATTCCCCTTTTCAGCATACCGGAACCTTTGCCTGAAAGCCTCAGGTGACAACTTATAACGTCTCAAGAGCACTTCCTTAACCTCGTCATAGCTCTCAAACGCTTCCCTAGACAAGCAAGTTATCGCGTCGGACACTTCGCCGGGAAGAAGAGCTAACAGGTTCTGCGCCCAAAGAGACCGCTCCAAAGCATTTCGCTCACAGACGTGTTCAAACTTGACGAGATACTTCGCCATGTCCTCGCCTACTACGAACGGTGGCAGTTGATCCCGAATTCTAATACCGCTGACCTGCATCGTCGGAGAAGCTGCGCTAGGCGCCTGCGAACACTGTAGGATTGCCAATTCTAGTCGTTTCAACTCTAGGCGTTCTTGTCTCTCGGCCTCCTCGCGACGTTCGCGCCTTTCAGCTTCTTCGCGTTCGCGAGCTTCTCGCCTTTCTTCACGTTCGCGAGCTTCGCGCCTTTCTTCACTTTCGCGAGCTTCGCGCCTTTCTTCACGTTCGCGAGCTTCGCGCCTTTCAGCCTCTTCACGAGCTTCTCGCCTTTCAGCCTCCTCACGTTCGCGAGCTTCTACTTCTCGCCTTTCAGCCTCCTCACGGCGTGCTTTAATATCCACCCAGGCCTCATCGACTTCCTCAGCCGACACTCCCTCATCCTTCATGATCTCAAGGATCGCTTGCTTTCGTTTCGCACGGCCCAAAGTAATGCCGAGTTCCTCACAAATTTCGATGAGTTCCTTCACTTTAAGGTTCTCCATCGTTCACACTAGCCTCTTGCTGTTTGCCCCTGTTAACAATTTACTTGCCGTACCCACTATAAGTCAACTAGCAAGACGCGCAAGCAACTTTTCACTCTCCCGTGTTTACCCCCTCCGCATTAACTTTGGTTTCAAAGCACTTCGACTTTGCTTGAAACGATCAAAGCTCACTCTAATGCTTCACACAGCCCTTCTCTAAACTACTACAACCTGAGCTAGAGTAGTCTGGTGAACTGAGGGGAAAACATCAGGCACTCACCGCATCGATGTCGCTGACGCCGGCCGATCCTGCAGCTGCCAACCACTGTTGAGAAGCCAGCTCCGAATCCCACCGCTGACCTCCACTGTTGAGAAACGGCGGACCGATCCCGCCGAAGCCACCACTGTTGCGAAAGACGGCGACGCCAACACGGCCCCGGAGGCGCCACTGCTTTCAACTCCGCCGGGAAGGTCACCAGCCGTTTGGTAGCGTATGTTTATCAGCTCGCGACTGCTTCTGCGCAGAGCTGATAAGACGAGCGGACGAGACGACGGTGAGTTAAACAAGGTTTATGTACAGCATATATACAGAGGCGTTACAATTTCGGCACTGGGGCCGACAGAGACTCGAAGAGCCGAGCTCCTCTCTCTAACACATAGGTCAGCCTTTCGCCTAAAACCGCTGACTCACACACATGTCGGCCCTCCGACATGGGGACTCCTCTCTCTAGGACTGCCGATCGCGACACGCCGCAGGGCTTCTTTTATTTGCACCGGGTCCAACCAAAGTGTCCAATCAGAAGCGCCGCGGGTCGTCCGGGCAGATTCCGCCAATGGGGGCCGCCGCGCCATGCGTCAGACCACCTGACACGAGGACGCCGGCTCGCTGTCACGTGCGCAACTGACTCACTGCACGTGGGCCCGAGGAGCGCCGCGCGTGTTCACGCCGTCGAGGTGATCGCGCCAGGCAGACTGCGGGCTGGCCTTGACCCAGATTGCCTTTTTCAGAGGCACGGTCGTTTGACGAGGACTCGCTGGCATAACAGCCTCCAGGAATTCGACATGCGCGTCGTCTACTGATTGGGGTGAAAGCACTCTGACGCAGATGCGCTTTCACTATCACCCGTGAAATCTGATGATATGAATATATCAGCCCTTGACCTTCCCCTCTCTTCCGTCAGCGCCACAGACATGCCATTCGAACAGCGGAATGACCCTTGGATTGTCTCGCTCTTGAATATGCTTTCTAACGCATCAAATTCCGGTTACCCGCGTGCTCTTTGCCGCCAAGCAAGGCATTGTGCCATACGGAATGGCCTGTTATACCGACGCAACTATCAAGTTGCGGGTCGTGAATGACTGCTAGCCATACCCAGCCATATTCGGTCTCATATCTTCGAATATTTTCATACTGAACCGCAACATGAACACGCCGGTGCGCTAAAGACGTATGAGCAGATCCATTACTACTGGCGGGGTACGTACACGTTTTTACGCAAATACATTCGCTGATGTTCCTTGTGTCAACAGCGCAAGACATTTCCTCATTCACCCGGTCAACTGCAGCCTTTACAATGTCTTGCACGCCCATTTTACTGTGTTGGGATTGACCCAACACAGTCAAATACTATTGGCGGTACTCGATGGGGGATTGTGGCTGCCGACCATCTGACAAGGTACGCCGAAACGGCAGCGCTACCTTCGGCTGGTGCTTATGACGTTGCAACCTTCACCTTGCATTGGTTCGTTCTTCGTCATGGTGCACCTCGGGAGCTCCTAAATGACAGAGGTCGCGTATTTTTGTCCAAAGCTATGCAGAAGCTCTTACCTACCACCTTAGAAGTGTGGCAGCTTGGGCTAGTTGGTATGGCATGACGATAGTTATAGCGCGAGAACAAAACGACGACACAGAGACAATAAGGACACGAAAGACACGAGCGCTAACTTCCAGTTGAGTTTATTGCGCAGAGCACGAAAATATATAGAGGAGACAGTAACCATGTGATAGAAACCATATGGCACAAAGAGCAGAACATGAGTAAGAGAAAAACAAAGACAAAAAACAAAAGCACAGAAAAATGGCAAAAAAATTTATAATAAAACGAAACAGAAAAGCAAAGGTAACATAACTACTTGCGTGCACCGAAACCTTCAAGGCACCTGAGTTCCTTCTCGGACAGAGCCACGGAGGGCTTGCTAATACAAGGCACCTGTTCACGTGCCATCTGCGCGGCCTCGACAATGAATCAGGTGCGCTCATCTCTGTGCTTGTACAGCGTCACTGTGTCCTTGAAAAGGGGCGTACAATTGCACTCAGTGCAGTGCTGAGCAAGAAAACCATATTTCCCGCTTCTAACATTGTTAGCGTGTTTTCTCAGCCGATCGTTCAGACACCTTCCGGTCGTTCCGACATAACAAGCACCGGATGAAAGGGGGGTCCTATAGACAACTTCCCGGGAGCACGCCGCATACCTGTTTCTATGTTGAACTCTGCATTTCGTTGATGACTGCGTTTTTAGGGGGTTTGTAGATTTGGTGAGGCTGATTAATTTGAACGGTGCTGAGAAGAGGACACTAACAACAACACGTTTCCGATTTTCTTGAGCCTGTGTGATATCTGGTGTTTGTATGGAATCATGGCTATCCTTTCACGTTCTGTATCCGTGTTCTCGGATTCTGTCGCTGCCTCTGCTCTGCCTTATTAGTCCGCAGGATAGTCTCAGCAACGAAAGTGATAAACGCCTCGGGGAAACCCGAAGCTTTAAGCCGGGAAACTAGAGCTTTGATTCTCGCAAAGATATTGTGGGCACACGACCTATTTAAGGCATTCTCAAGACAGGTTCGTGCAATGCCTCGCTTAACTAACTTGCTGTGAGTGGAAGAAAAAGGAAGTAGTGGTTTCTGTGCAAGTGCTTCATAACAAGAGATGTGCTGCGGGCTAAAAGCAGTCTTAAATCTAGAAAGCATAACTTGTCATTCTCGGGCATTTCATGTGTCAACACAAGAGGCTTTAAACAATCTTCGAACACACCTATCGTTCGAGTCGCAACCGAGTGGAACATAGAAGAATCACAATTTAGAAGAACCAAGAAATCACCCAGGTATCTGAACACTTTGACGACATGCGAGCCTCCTCACTTTTCCTGCAGTTTTTTTGCCCATTTTTGCCAATTGAAGATCACTGAGTAGAGGTGCTATGCATGAGCCGATTGAAACACCCTTTTTCTGCAGATAAATGCAATCATTCCATTGAACGAAAGTAGAGGTAGGGTACAGCGAAACCAGGTCAAGAAAATCTCGCGCACTGAATCTCGCGCAGAAACCTCAACTTTTTTTTTTCTTCTGCTCACACAAGTTAGTTAAGCGAGGCATTGCACGAACCTGCCTTGAGAATGCCTTAAATAGGTCGTGCGCCCACAATATATCTGCGAGCTTCAAAGCTCAAGTTTCCCGGCTTAAAGCTTCGGGTTTCCCCGAGGCGTTTATCGCTTTCGTTGCTGAGACTATCCTGCGGACTAATAAGGCAGAGCACAGGCAGCGACAGAATCCGAGCAACACGGATACACAACGTGAAAAAATAGCCGTGATTCCATACAAACACCAGATGTTTATTTATTTATTTTATTTTTACATACTGCAACCCGTAAGGGCTATGGCAGGAGTGGGTAACAGGCCGGTAAAAAACATGGGGTAATACTTTGCGAAGGAAAGCAAAATACAAAGTGGCAATACATGGCATCACATGGTGGCATAATGAAGACATGGTGGCAAGGAAGAGAACACAGTAAACAGTGAAACGGAAAAAGAAAAACTGTCAAAGGGTATTTATGGATGACAAGAATTCATTTAAGGGCAAAGAACGTATGTCACCGAATAAGTTATTTTAATGTTCAACAGTTCGTGCAAAGAAGCTAAATTTAAACGTGTTAGTACGGGCGTAGAATGGTGTCATATTCAAAGGATGGTATTGACGTGTTGAAGAAGGTCTGGAACATGTTAAGTAGAGATATTTTTGAAAGTTTTCACGTCGAATAAATTATAGAATGTAATAACTTGAGAGACTCAATGTTCCTTCGCGATGAAAGTAGAGATAGGTTCAAAGATGGTAATGCTGACGTAGGTGAAAAAGCAGAGTCATAACGCCTGAAGATGAATCTAATGGCCTTTTTCTGTACCGATTCTATTTTTTTTTAGTTCGCACTGGTTGCAGGGGTTCCATACAGGTGACGCGTATTCGAGCACGGGGCGGATAAGGGTCTTGTACACAGTTTTGTATCGCTAGGGGCCGCAGATAGTGTACGCCAGAGGTAACAATGTTTTTCAGCGCTTTAGAAGTAATGTAATCGATATCGTGAGACCAGGACAGGTTAGGAGTGAAAAGCACGCCAAGGTATTTATATTGGTAAACTCTCAGCAAATACAGTCCATTAAGTGAGTAGTTGAAATCTGAAAGAACTAATTTATTAGTAAAGTACATGAACACAGTTTTTTTTGTAATTAATGTTCATTAGCCAGGAACGGCACCAGTTGCAGAAAGATGCAAATGAATCGTTGAGAAGGATGTGATCATTGGGCGAGTGGATTACATGATATAAAACACAATCATCAGCGTACAAACGAATCTTACAAAGAACTATAACAGGCAAGTCATTAACATAAAGCAAAAATAACAAAGGCCCGAGGATTGAGCCCTGCGGAACACCAGAAGTGATTTTGGCCGGGGAAGAAGCAACGGAATCAAAACACACAAATTGAGAACGGTTCGAAAGAAAGCAAGAAATCCAGTGAACTAATTGTGGGTTATTGAGGATCTTATTTAATTTGTGCAAGAGTTTTGAATGAATAACAGTGTCAAAGGCTTTAGAAAAATCGATAAACATGGCATCAATCTGATATCCTGCGTCAAGGTTCATGGAAATGTCATGTGAAAAGGCAATAAGTTGCGTCACCATGCTGAACCCGCGTCGAAACCCATGTTGAAAATCGGACAGAAGGTTATTAGACTCGAGGAAGTTGATGATATGTTTAAAGGTTACGTGTTCAAGCATTTTACAAGAGTATGAGGTTAATAAAGTTGGTCTATAATTGGAAAAGGAGTGCTTATCGCCAGATTTGAAAAGAGGAAGAACTTCACCTATTTTCCAGGACGAGGGAACGGTACCGGTGCGGATAGATGTGTTAAAAATAATTTCAAGGTGCCGAGCACACCATTGGGAATACCGGAGTAGAAATGCATTGGGAATGCAATCAGGACCACTGCATTTTTTTACGTCCAGATTCAATATAAGGTTCAGAATGCCCTCTGTGGTAATTGTATTATTCCCAATGGAGATATTAGAGAGACAGTTTCGGAAGGGAGGAACAATGTTATTGTCAACAGAAGAATTGGAACTAAAATAGTCATTGAAGGCATTTGATATATCAGCTGCGTCACATAATGTTTCGCCATCAGAGGTGAATGAAGACGGTAAAGTGGATTTAGGAAGGATAGAACGCAAAACTTTTTGGGATTACTTTTAAGCAGAGTTTGAAGCTGCACCCGATAATAAAAATCCCTAGCCGAGTTTGTCATCCGTCGAAGTTCTTCTTTCGCGAGATTTAACTTGGTGATAGTGTCAGGGTTATTGTTACGTTTTGATCGCCTTAGGCGATTCACACGGCGTGATAAGCGGAGAATGTCGCGATTCATCCATAGAACACTGGGATTAGTCTTTTTCGTTTTTAGTGGAATAAACTGCCGTATGCAGAAGTTAACAAGCCGCTCGAAGAAATCTACAAGGGCGATAGTGTCACCACTGAGACTTAGCTCGTTGAACGCTTCAAAGTTATCGAACAATTCCTCGATAATAGAATTATCATCAGCGTTATTGAAGTCAGGGAAAGTTGTGAAAAGCGAACCAGGTTTCGGCAATGAAGAAAAAATGTTAACAACAACTGCACTGTGGTCAGATATTCCTTTGATTATCTCATGAGTGAAGCCATTCTGCGCAGCACGAGCACTAAGAAAAACTAAATCCAGTAGGGCGTTGGACCTTGTGGTGCCAGTAACGATCTGGAGAAGCCCAGCAGAAAGTGACAAATTTAGGAGTGCTTTGTTAATAATGGTATCTCGACCGCTGTGGGCAAATGCCGACCAGTTAACCCCAAGTGCATTGAAATCACCCATGCAAACAAAATGTGCCGCAGAAAAGTTATGTTCAAGAATGAATTGGCTGAGGGAGTGAATGCTTTCAACCGAACACCCGGGAGGGCATTAAATACACCGATAACAATTGACTTTTTAGGAAGATGCAGCTTGCACCATACTGATTCAGTAGCTACTGGAGAAGGTAAGACCGAAAACTTAAGGTCAGAACGCTGTAGCAAAGCAACACCACCACCTTTCGTATTAGAGCGATCAAACCTAACTGCGATGAATCCTGGTGGGGTAAATTCGGAATCAAGTATGCCATCGTGTAACCATGTTTCGGTGATCCCGATCACAGGGGGGGAATACGAGGAGACAAGAGAAAGAAGGTCTGGAAATTTATTAGGGATACTCCTGGCGTTTAGATTAAGGAGGGTGAGGTTATCTGGTAGCTTACGGGCAGTTCAGGAAGGCGACGGAGAACTAGTCTGAACGGATGCAGGCACAGAAGGGGGGCGGTTTACATTAACCCGACTTTTTATTAGCATGTTAAGGTTAGTGTCTTAGTAATGACGAGTGCCGTCTATGTAAACATGGTCGAAACGTATTTTAACTGTGGAACCATTGCTACGATGAGATGAGGTGGCCTCCCAAAGTTTCCTACGTAACAAACGTACTCGCGCAGAATAATCTTCAGCAATGCGGAAATCAGTACCTTTTAGCTTTGGAGCATTGCTCAGAATATCCATTTTATCTCTGAAATTGAACAGTTTGAGAATGACTGGACGTGGAAGGCCATTGTGTGCCGTACCGATTTGGTGACAGCGCTCAGTACGAGGGCACACCATTTCCAAATGCTCGGACATGAATTTCGCAACGATAGCCAGTAAAGAAACATTCGTTTCTTTTGATTCCTCGGGCAAACCATGGACGATAATGTTGTTCCTTCGAGAGCGATTTTATAGTTCGTCGTTTTTAGAAACAAGTTTTGATACTGTTTGTGATAAATGCAAAATCTCGGAACGTTCTGGCTCAGACAAACTGTTCACATGGGAAGATGCCGGCATTGATTCGAGTGCTGACACACGCGCTTCAAGAGACTCAAGACGGGCGTTGAAGGACTGCTTAATGTCAGAGATATCGCACGCGATTTGCTTTTGACCCGCCAGTATCTGCGAAAGAGTATCCGCGAATGTATCAGGAACGCCCGGAAAAGAAGTGGTTACCGATACATCAGAAGCTGATTTGGCGCGATTCGATGGTCCTGTGGCAGAATCACTTGTGTTATTAGTAACCTTAGAACGGGTTTCCTTGAGATGGCCCGGGTTCAGTTCAACGTCACCGCTTAGGATAAGACGATGTAAGCAAAACACAATGTGTGAATAACATGAAACAACACTTTGTGGGTAGGCACAGAGCAGCAGAAAACGATCATCGCTTCTTAAACACGCAGCATCTGCGAGGTAACATACCTGCAAAAGCAAGCGGCGACCAGGCATCGCGCTCACGCCGCTCCTGCCTAGCCTACTGAAGGAGGTGCTGTGATGAAGTCCTTTTAAACGGGTCAAGTGTGACGTCACTGGGCATATCACACAGGCTCAAGAAAATCGGAAAACGTGTTAGAGTTCGTGTCCTCTTCTCGGCACCGTTCAAATTAATCAGCCTCACCAAATCTACAAGCCCCCTGAAAACGCAGTCATCAACGAATTGCAGAGTTCAACATAGAAACAGGTATGCGGCGTGCTCCCGGGAAGTTGTCTATAGGACCCCCCTTTCATCCGGTGCTTGTTATGTCGGAACGACCGGAAGGTGTCTGAACGATCGGCTGAGAAAACACGCTAACAATGTTAGAAGCGGGAAATATGGTTTTCTTGCTCAGCACTGCACTGAGTGCAATTGTACTCCCCTTTTCAAGGACACAGCGACGCTGTACAAGCACAGAGATGAGCGCACCCGAGTCATTGTCGAGGCCGCGCAGATGGCACGCGAACAGGTGCCTTGTATTAGCAAGCCCTCCGTGGCTCTGTCCGAGAAGGAACTCAGGTTCTTCGAAGGTTTCGGTGCGCGCAAGTAGTTATATTACCTTTACTTTTCTATTTTGTTTTCTTACAAATTTTTCTTTGTCGTTTTTTTGTGCTTTTCTTTTTTGTCTTTGTTTTTTTTCTCATGTTGTGCTCTTTGTGCCATATGGTTTTTATCACTTGGTTACTGTCTCCTCTATATATTTTCGTTCTCTGCGCAATAAACTCAGTTGGAAGTTAGCGCTCATGTCTTTCGTGTTCTTCTTGTCTCTGTGTCGTCGTTTTTTTCTCGCGCTATAACTATCGTCAAGCCTACCACCCTCAGACGAACGGCCTAACGAAACGTTTCAATAGAACCCTGGGAGACATGCTCGCTATGTATATTGATTCCGACCACTACAATTCGGAAGTCGTTCTTCCTTTCGTGACGTACGCCTACCATACGGCGATTCAACCAACGACTGGCTTTTTTCATTTTTTATTTTATGTAGTCATGACCTATGCAGCACACTCGATACAATTCCGCCATGCAATCCTGATGCCTCGAAGTTGAGCCCAGTTTCTGAAATGGCGGAACATGCCGAAGAATGTCGTCAGCTTGCACGGTCCTTCACAGCCAATAATCAAGCCCTCTAATAAGATCGCCACGACCATGATCTTGTTTAGGACACTTTCTCCGGCGGTGCTCTCGTGCGGCTCCGACTGCCTTTTCACTCTCCTGGACTGACTCCTAAGTTTGCATCGAAGTATACTGGCCCTTACCGCGTCAAACAGTGCCCTTCTTCTGTTACCTATGTAAGTGAACCGCTCGACCCGTCCGCGGACAAGCACCGCCTTGGTCGTGAGACGATCTACGTCCGTCGCATCAAGTCCTGCTACGACCCTCTTGTTCTCTCGCCACCTTGAGTCGCCAGGATGGCTCGTGTTCATCGCCGGTGTATTGTAGAGGGGAATTCACAAGGCAATGACTAGTGGGACCATCTCTGAGTGCGAAGCCAGAGCGTGTGCACGAGCTGTAGACGCTCGACGGCTCGAGTATTTCTGTCCGTACCGGCTGTCTGCCAACTACATGGCGTCGCAATTGAACTCTCTCTCAATATACGCAACTCCATCGATAGGCCATTTTTAATCAATGCTATTTTTATTGATTTTTCAATCGTTTGATCGTGTTCCTCATAAACACCTTCGATCGAAACTGCGTAGTACGGCTAGATACAAAAAAAAACATTTCAGTGGATTGAAGGTCTTCTAACAAACAGGTTTCAGTGTGTTAAAATTGACTCCTACTTATTTAAACAGACACAGGTCAAGTTGGGCTTTCCACAAGAATCAGTTTCAGGGCCACTGCTATTTCTAATCTATATCAACAATATATCAGTTAACATGAAGTCTACCGTGCAACGTTTTGCTGATGACAGCCTAATATATAAAGAATTAGGCAACCAGAGCGACATTTTAACCCTGCAATCTCACTTAGCGACGCTTTCCCAATGGTGCAGCTAATGTCAAATTAAAATTATAGTTAAAAAACCAACCATTAAATTCGGTCAAGATGCCAATCTATTATGGACTGTCTACCTCATCAAGAACTCTCCCGTTGAAACAGTATCGTCCATTAAATACTTACGTGTCACTATGCATTACGATCTTGAGTGGAACAAGCATGATTAATTAATTACCAGCAAAACATTTCGTTAGCTTGGCCTTTTAAAACGCCGCCTACGTCTGCATACTTCGCACACTAAACTTCAGGCATTTAATTCACTCGTCAAACCATCCTTGGAGTATGCCTGAAACAAATGGCATCCGCATCAAGCATATCTTTCTGACATGCTTGAGTCAATTCAAAATAAAGCTGATAGGTTCATTGCTTTCTCATGTTCACGTTTCCACAGTGTATCATCAATAAAGGGAACTCTTGGTATACTACCACGTTTTACACGCCGAAAATGTTCCAGGTTATCCTTTTTCTTAGCATATACTTTAGCAACAGTCCTTTCTCACTGAAACTCATTCACCTAGCCACAAAAATTTCAGCTCAATGTGATCACGGTCACAAGGTACGTCCACAATTCGCTCGCAAAGTAAAATATTCGCACACTCCTTTGGTTTTATCAATAAATGAGTGGAATGCCCTACCACGCACAATTGCAAATATTGAAAAATTAACTGGCTTTTAGTCAGCCCTGCTATCCTACCTAAGTGAGCAGTCCTGTCATACTAGCTGAATCGTAGAATTCCAAGTTTGCAATATTATATGTTTATTTTTTCTAGATTGTACTTTGTCTTATATTCATTGATCGCTTATTTTACTCTACTGAACCTTGTATTACTGAACTGTGTTTGCTTTCTACATTGTGTTTGCATTAAGTTTGCTTGTTATTGCATTTTTTCGTGCTTGTTTGTTCTTTTATTTGTTTTTATTCATTCGTTGTACTCTGTATTGTATTCTTACCCCTATGCCTGTTCCCCCCTATTGCCCCTTCTTGGGCCCTTTGGGTCAAATAAATGAAATAAAATGAAAATTGATGTGTGCATTTGGGCATCTTAGACTCACCTTCGGTTAATTCAGGTTGCATTGCAAGGCGACAAAAGTAATATTAGCCACTTTTTAAAAGGAATAGTTCTCTCGCACGCAAGGAAAGCTGTATTGCCCTTCACTCATAAGAAGTTAAAAAACTTCAATCTGAATTTAGGAGGTCAACCACTAATGACTGTGACACAGCATCGATTTCTCGGAGTAATACTTCACCTTTAGCTATCATAGGCACCTCACATAAACTCGAAAACAAGGTGAATATGCTGGTAAATATACCCTGCAGAATTGGTGGGATATCATGAGGCGTATCTGTATAATCTATGCTCGCTGTTCCCAGTGCTTTATTGCAACAAAAAATTGCATATGCTGCAGAAGTCTTAAATGGTTTTTCGCGCACTTCAGAGGAGCGACTTCAAAGATTATTAGCTAGGGGACTGCATGTCTGCCGAGGTGTTCCACAAGTGAATTGCAGCAACCTCGTCATAGCAGAGGCTCAACAACCATCCTTTCCAATCATGAGAACAATCTAAACATGCCGCCATTTTTTTTTTACATACGCAACTCAAAGACCACCCATTAGCACTAGACATCTCACGAAAGAATAAAAGCAGTCCTAATGAAGAAATACCGAATGATCCGCATATATTACGAAGAAATGAATTTTGAAGCTTTGAAGCTGACTATCCTCCATGACTGCTTCCAATACCAAGCATTGAATTGTCAGTAGATGCCATCATCAAAAAGAGAGACATGTTCATCCAAGCTGCTCAAAAACTAGCGCTTTATCAGGTACACATACGGTATACAGGATACATACAGGTTTACACAGATGATTCAAGTATTACAAAATCTTCAAAATTAGCATTTATTATAGCATAGCTCAATATTCGGACATCATTTAAGTTATGTAGCACGATGTCATCTACAACAAATGAGCTCTGTGCTATTCTGCATGCTATGAAATTTATAAAGTCAGCAGAAGACACGAAAAAATTGGTCATTTTCAGTGATTCACAGGCCGAATTACCATCCCTGTTCCAGTAAGAACACGACAGTATTTAGTGATAGTATGGCATACGAAACACTTTAAGAGCTTAGCAAAGCAAGCCAGGTGCTACATGAGATCAAATTCCAGTGGATACCTGGTCATTGCAAGATTCCTAGAAACACAGCTGCCAATGAAGCAGCACGACAAGCACATCGTAAAGATGTTACTGTTTCATCATCAAACACGAAAAAATTAATTGCACAGTATTGTGAAAGCTACAACTTTAAGAATTAGCAAAAATGCTTGCTTTTACCAAAATACAAAGAGCTGTGGTTTATATCACATCGATTCATTCATTGAAATCTAAATTATGTTAGCATTAGATACAGGTATGGGAGCACGTACTTATTCACCGGTTGAGGCAAGGCACCCCATACATAAAACAGTTTTTGTACAGAATTGGCAAAGCTGGAACTCGCGAATGTGAATGTGGATTTATAAATGAAGGCGTATGTCACCTTCATACAGACTGGTCACATCATGACGCGCCGAGACGCCGTCTTGAATCGGAACTGTTGGAATTAAACTGCACACCATTTAGCAGCAAGAAACTTCTGGGCCCACGGTCAACTGGGGCTTTACAGACGTACGCTTTCTAAAGCTTTAAAGCGCGTTTCACAATACAATAGAATCGCTGGCAAGTACTAAAAAACCAACTTTCATTTGTGTACCCCGTGGTACTTATTATGCGCAGTATTATAGACATATATAATATGTGTGTGCTCAAGTGCATGCCGTGTCGACTTTTATGTACACATGAGCGAATACATCTCCATTGGGACCAGACGTGTGCTGTGCTATTTTTCACCGGTTGGATCGAATGTTAACGAGGGACATTATGTGAGGCCTCGTTTGCTGTCTTTTGAACATATCATTATCATTGTGTTGATGATCTTGGATATGTGTATATGAGTGCGTTGTTTTATATGTGTGCTCAACTCTTCAATTTTCCATGCACTGCTCCTTATGTTTTTTTAAGATGTGTTCAACTTTCACTCAAGGGCTAAGCAGTAGTCGGCGCCGTACTTGTGCGTAAACATCTCCCTATATATCATATCAATAAAGAAGAAGCGGCTCGATAGATAGACTTGGCAGCTGGGGCAGCGTACCGAGCGTATCCGTAACGCTTCCACTTGTTTCTTCAGGGCCTTCCGGAGCAAGCGCGACAGTCTGCCTGAAAGTTCGTGGCCAAGCTACGTAACCGCTGCATCTTTCCTGCGTTGCTGCACCGCTCTGGAAAAAGGCCAGCCTGTACAGTACCACGTGGCGTTTACGTCACACCCTGGTATCGGATAAAAGGACGCCGGGCCACTGCGACGGACACTTGGCAGCTGGGGCAGCGTACCGAGCGTATCCGTAACGCTTCCACTTGTTTCTTCAGGGCCTTCCGGAGCAAGCGCGACAGTCTGCCTGAAAGTTCGTGGCCAAGCTACGTAACCGCTGCATCTTTCCTGCGTTGCTGCACCGCTCTGGAAAAAGGCCAGCCTGTACAGTACCACGTGGCGTTTACGTCACACCCTGGTATCGGATAAAAGGACGCCGGGCCACTGCGACGGACACTTGGCAGCTGGGGCAGCGTACCGAGCGTATCCGTAACGCTTCCACTTGTTTCTTCAGGGCCTTCCGGAGCAAGCGCGACAGTCTGCCTGAAAGTTCGTGGCCAAGCTACGTAACCGCTGCATCTTTCCTGCGTTGCTGCACCGCTCTGGAAAAAGGCCAGCCTGTACAGTACCACGTGGCGTTTACGTCACACCCTGGTATCGGATAAAAGGACGCCGGGCCACTGCGACGGACACTTGGCAGCTGGGGCAGCGTACCGAGCGTATCCGTAACGCTTCCACTTGTTTCTTCAGGGCCTTCCGGAGCAAGCGCGACAGTCTGCCTGAAAGTTCGTGGCCAAGCTACGTAACCGCTGCATCTTTCCTGCGTTGCTGCACCGCTCTGGAAAAAGGCCAGCCTGTACAGTACCACGTGGCGTTTACGTCACACCCTGGTATCGGATAAAAGGACGCCGGGCCACTGCGACGGACACTTGGCAGCTGGGGCAGCGTACCGAGCGTATCCGTAACGCTTCCACTTGTTTCTTCAGGTTGGAACTTTCTCGATTTTTAGTGCACTCCTTCAATTTGTATTTTGCTGTCCCTTGCTGCCACTACAACTGTTGTTGCGTGTTATTTACCAACATTGACGATGTCAGGAGAACTTGATGCCCTGAAGCGTGATTTTCGTAAAGAAATGAGGGAGATGAAAACTAGTATGGATTTCATCAACAAAGAGTTTGAGTCTCTGAAAAATGAATGCACTGAACTAAGAAAGGAAAATGCCACTCTCAGAGCAACGCAGGAAGCGCTCCTGCAAGAAGTTGAAGCATTGAAGAAGAAAGCCCATGAAAATGCATTGAGTATTACAGCGCAGGAACAATACTCTAGAAATAAGAATATCGAAGTCAAAGGGGTTCCGCAGGTAGCAAACGAGAGCCTTGAAGGCATACTCAGCAAAGTGGGCGATCTGATAGGTGAACCAATAAGGAAAGATGACATTGAAGTTTGCCACCGGTTGCCTACGCGGAGTGCCGATTCTGACCCTAACATTTTAGTCGTTTTCAACAACCGTGCTAAGCGAGATGCTATCGTCGAAAGGGCCAGAAAAAGTAGGTTCACTGCAGCAGACATCGGCTACACGAAAAAGCAGCCGGTCTATATTAATGAGCACCTCTGCCCGCGGCTGAAGAAGCTGCTTGGGATGACCATAGCAAAAAAACGGGAACTGAACTGGCGCTTTGCGTGGGCCAAAGGTGGCAAAGTTTTCGCGCGGCAAACGGAAACATCACGCATTGTGCGGATTGCATGTGAAATTGACCTAGAAAAAATGGTCGACCAAACGCCTACTAGCTAATTGCACACTTGTGAGTGCCACTTTCTGCATTTTACTTCGTTGTTGTGATAAATTATGCTTTATAAACTGGATATTTCGAACCATGGCGACTATCTGAAATTTTTACACTTAAATGCGCAGTCCGCGAGGAATAAATACGACGAGTTGACTTTGTTTTTTGATGCATTTTCTTTTAACTTCGATGTAATAATGTTATCAGAAACTTGGTACAAATATGCTGACGACGTACTTAGCGTTCCCGGATATCAAACTTTCTTCTTAAACAGACCTACACGTCGTGGTGGAGGCGTGCTGCAGCTGGTATCGAATGAGCTGTCATGCACGATGCTACCAGAATTCTGCCTTATAGCGCCAGACTATGAAGTTTTAAGCGTGCAATGTAAAAAATATGTTTTCGTTGTTTTATACCGCCCGCCAAACGGAAATATCGACGCATGCCTTCTTTTTCTCGAAAGGCTGCTAAGTTTCATCTGCCTAAACGACCTGTACCTCGCGATAGGTGGTGACTTCAACGTTAACCTTTTGCAAAATACCAAATGCGCGCGTGATCTACAACTTATTTTTCAGTCATTTCATTGTAGAAATGTGATAACAACACCTACGCGCCTTAGCAGCACTTCCGATAGCCTCCTTGACCTTTTTATAACAAACTGCACTATCGAAGACACGAAAGCAGGTACTATCGTAGCTGACATGGGTGATCATTTGCCAATCTATATGTTCTGTCCATTCAGTGCATCTTCTGGGGGTGCTCGTCACTCCAAGACTTTTCTTGTCCAGGAAATAAACTATAAAACGCTAAGCATGTTCCGTAACGAAATTGGAAACGTAGATTGGACAACCGTGTTTCACTGTAATGACCCTGATAGAGCATATAGCACGTTCCTACACATTTTGAAAGGTATCTATGAGAAGTGTTTTAAGTTTAGAACCGTACAAAAATGTGCGAAAGGTCGCAAACCTTGGCTTAATAACGAGTGCGCAGTCATGATACGCAAAAAGAACTTACTATATAATAATTTTGTCAAAACAAGGGACCCATGTGAGTTTGCGGCATTCAAGAAATATCGCAACCAGGTAACAAAGTTCTTGAGACATACTAAAAAAGTTTATTTTGAAAACCTTTTCAGTCAAATAAGTAGTCGGAGCGACTTGCTTTGGCGCGAAATTAACCAGTTGTTAAACCGCAACAACCGCCAGATTGCTGAGCTTGAGCTAATACATAATCACAGGGTCATAAAAGGCGTTGAACTTGCAGATCAGTTTAACGATTATTTTACTAGTCTGGAAAAAAGCGATTTTAATATTGCCGCGACTGAATTTTTAGGTCCGCGCAATGCATACACAGCTTTTTTTGCGCCCACAACTTCCGATGAAGTCTTCCAAACTTTTATGTCCTTAAAAAATAGCAAAGCACGTGACATAAACGGGTTACAGATAAGACCGATAAAGTTTGTGGCTGACATCTTATCACCTGCACTTACTCACATTTTTAATCTTTCAATATGTGCCGGAATCTTTCCTCAGGAAATGCAATGCGCGAAAGTTAGCGTCATTTTCAAATCTGGTGACAGAAATGTATTCTCGAATTATCGGCCAGTGTCTGTTCTCCCTGTTATATCAAAAGGATTGGAAAAAATTATTTGCAAAAGAATAACGGCTTTCTGCGATAAACACTCGATCATAACAGCGCAACAGTACGGTTTCCGTGAAGGAATGTCAACAGAACTTGCCCTACTAACACAAAAAGAGTTAATCTTGAACAGTTTTGAAAATAAACAATTTATGTTGGGTATCTTTGTTGACTATTCTAAGGCGTTTGACCGCCTGAATCACCGCACTTTATTTACAAAACTAGAACATTACGGATTTCGTGGCACTCCTCTTGAGTTAATAATTTCGTATCTAAAGCACAGAAGGCAATGCGTTGCCATCATGTCAGAACAATCTACACTACAAAAAATAACTCAAGGAGTACCGCAAGGTAGCATACTGGGGCCCATACTATTCAACATTTATATCAATGATATAACAAATATTTCTAATGACGCTGACTTCATAGTTTATGCAGATGACACCAGCATTTTCTTGAGATCAAGTGACATAAGTACTCTCTCGGTCATCTCTAACAGTGCACTGAAATGCTTAGCCGAATGGAGCTTCGTTAATTCATTAAAACTGAATACAGCAAAAACTAAGGCGGTCCTTTTCACCCCGCCGCAACGACATGATCTTAAAGATTTCAGATTGGAGCTTGGATCTGCTCGCATAGAACTTGCATCAAACGTCAAAACCTTGGGAGTTGTTTTTAACAATCATCTCATTTGGAATGATCATGTTGATCACATTGCCACCCGTTTAGCGAAAGCCTGTGGGGTGCTCTGTAGACTGCGCTATACTTTACCGAGGAGCGTTAAACGCATGATTTATAACGCCCTATTTTCCCCTCACTTAACGTATTGTCAGTTAGTATGGGGTGACACTACAAAAGTCAATTTACATAGGTTGAGTGTGCTTCAGAAAAGAGCAGTTCGTCACATAGCAAATGTTCAGTATGATGCCAATACTGGAGAACTATTTTCCACCCTTAAGATCTGCCCCCTCGAAAATTTCTATAACGTTAACCTCGCTTTAAAATGCCAAAAATACTTCCGATGCAACAACCATAGTTTTTTGTTATTATGCAAGCTGACTATACCTAAAGCTATCTCATATAACATAAGGGAGAGAGACAGATGGCTCATACCTTTTTCGCGAACGAAATATGGGATGAGCAGTCTGTCATACCTTGTGCCACGCTTGCTCAACGAATTTGAAAGAAATGGCATTTGCATACAAAGATCTTCAAGAAGTGCAATAAAACGGTATGTGGGTGAGCACTTATCTTTAAAGTAGTAGTGCGCGTTACGTTAAGTTATTTTTTATCAAAAAATTTGCCTGTTATACAAGCTTCTCAGTTTGTTAAGATGTTTACATACATGATGCATAATGGTCTTTATTGCGCATACAAATTTTGTACATCTCATTTGTGCGAAATAACCTGTGCATTCCATTATTCTACATTATTTCCGCTTGCGTTATGCACTGTTTCATGATTTTTCTGCTAGATGTGATAACCGAAAATGTTTAATAGAAATGTGAAATTAGAGATGTTTAAATGCATGGTAGGTTGTTTTTGGCTGTCGAGAATTGGGGCAAGGACCTTTGTCAAGCTGCTGTATAGCAGCTTTTTGTTCTTGTCCTCGTGTTCATTATCTTGCTGTAATGAATGCCAAATAAAATTGATTGATTGATTGATTGATAAAGAAAATGGCTAGCTTAGTCGGAGTTTGTCGAGATAATCTCTTCTCTGAGCGAGAGCGTTAAGCACCCGAATAAAATTGTCTCCCACTTCCAGTGCAACACACTAACCATGAAATAGTGGTACCACCAGCGCTTTTGCAAAATGGAATCGTTTCTAGGAAATGCGTCAAAGGGCCCGCGGATCTTCCAGGCAACGGCCTCAGTTGGTGAGAAATTGAGCGCTTTCAAGATAGTCAGTGCAACAACGACAGAATGGCCAAGCAAACTACTTGTTTTAGAATATGACAATGAAACTGTGGGGTATTTCTACAAAAAGGGCCCCTTTGCAGCAATTTATTTGCTACCACGAGGGAAACCACACGTGATACTCCTGCAAGAAACACTAAGCGAAAGCGTTGGACTTACCGGCTACCGATATGCCGCAAAGCACGATGAAGAACAAGACGTTGGTGTCTTGATAAGCAGGAAGCTGAGATGGACTATCCGACTACCGATATGCCACAAAGCACGATGAAGAAAGAGACGCCGGTGTCTTGATAAGCAGGAAGCTGACACATTTCACCTACTACCTGCAAGTGGCTTCAAGTGAAATCGACTACATAATGGTAGAAATTATTCCAGGACCCATGAGTATAGTAAGCATCTTTATCTTGAATGTCTACAGCAGCCCAAATGACTTGTGGCAGTGCTTTACACAGGGCATGACAGCTCGCCGGAGACTTCCGTCTGGTATTTGCTGGTGACTTTAATGCTCCGTATCATACCTGGAGATATCAATATGATGCACACAAGGGGGGGATCTCTGCAGAGAGGCACTCAACCGAGATCTGATGCTTGTCACCAACCCGTCATTTCTCACTTCTTAGATGTGGTACTTCGGCTAGCAGGGACACTAGTAGTCCTGGCTTAGCCTTCGTCAGAGGAGCGGCGGTAGCTAAGTGGGTCAATCTCAGCATAGAATTGGGCAGTAACCACTGCATCATGGCTATGACCTTGCAGATAGAGCAGAGAAAACTTCACAAGTTTATGGTCACCGATTGGGACAAATTTCGCAAGATTATTGAAGATTATGCGGAAGATGAGGAGAAGCCCAATCTTGAGCGCTGGACCAACCAGATTGCACGAGATGTCAAGGCTGCCACCAAGGAAGTTAGACGGACCTCCCGGTCTAGAAGTTGAATAGCAGACTTGCACACCTGATCGAGGCCCAGAAGTCCCTCCTGTTCAGATGGAAGGGGCACCGACTCTACTGTAGGCTTCGCAAGAAGATTTATGAAGTGAACCAAACAATAGAGGAACATTGCAACGTCCTTTCTGGGCGGCAGTGGGACGACGTCTGTAATTCCATAGATGGTCAAATAGGCTGGCCCAAGAACCTCCTCAAGCATTTGATAGATGAGACAAATACCAAGTCAAATCAACCAAGCACGCTGGGACGCCACTTGCACGCAGCCAGATAGGAATCCACGAACGATGAAGTTACACGAACGCTTGTGAGCAAGTAACAGACAACTTGATTTCAGCCCGATGGATGACCGTCCCCTCAAGGATTATGAGGGTGTTGAGAGCCCAGAGTTGGATGCGGAGTTAGGAGTTGAAGAAGTCAGGCACGCCCTACACGTCCTTAAGAGCAAATCGGCACCCGGTCTAGACAAGATCCAAACAAAGCCCCAAGGAACCTGAATGAAAATTCAGTAGAGTACCTCACTGAGTTCATCAACCAGTCATGGAGCAACAGAAATGTTCCAGCACTATGAAAGAAGGCCACCATCAGCCTCAATCCTAAGCCTGGAAAGCCACCCAGTTTCGACAATCTTAGGCCCATCTCGCTCAATTCGTGTGTATGGACGAGGTAGCCGAGCACGCAATATTGAACACGCTCTCCCGATACTTTGAAGACAATGATATATATCCCCACAGAGAGCCCTCAAGCTTCCCATTAGTACGAACTCGGAGAAGCTGCTTTAGGCGGCGTCTACAACAGGCTTGAAGAGATAGCTGAGTGACAAGAGAGGTCAAGGGTCACGAGACTTTCTACCACCAGTGCCGGGAGAAATATCCCGAAAGAGCTCAGAGTTCATGTGATAGAGATCGATACCAGCTACTGCAGCGTTCCTCGAGAACAAAGAAAGCGTATTATCATTGCATACATCAGAATTTTCACCCTGAATACAATGAAGGCAGTTGATAGGCTGTGATTAAGGCCCTCCTGGAGAGTGGCCATGCACATGCCCGGAGTTGCTGTTTCGTTGGCGCTGCACGGTACCCAAACAAAAAAACCATTTGTTGCAGTCACTGTTGATCAAGATGGCATAGTAACAAACTCCTCATCAGTCCGGATCACAGTGGCCGAGGTTGTCGAACAGGTCGCAATAGTCTTGGCCCTGCTAGACGACGGGAGAACAATATACAGTGACTCGAGACCAGCAGTCCGAGCATTCGGTAGGGGCACCATCTCGGAATCAGCCTTGTGGGCACTGTAAAAAAAATTACTCCGAGGTGGAAGGAAAATGCTTGTCCTCTAGCGTATCCCCTATTGGAGGAATGTTTGCTCCAGAGCTCCGGAGCAAAGCTTTACTCCGGCTGGCCGGAGTGATTGCGTGGTACGTTCGGAGTACTTTTCAATGGTATTTCACTCCCGCCAGCCGGAGCAATTGCATGGTGCCGCCGGAGCATTTTTCAGCGGCCTTTCACTCCAGCTTAGCGGAGTGAATACGTGGCACCTCCAGAGCATTTTTCGCGGTTTTTCTTTTTACTCCACCTACCCGGAGCTTCAGCGTAGCACCTCTGGAGAGTTCTACAAGTGTCCTTACTTCATCCGTACCGACATTCAGTGAGGTGCATCAGCATTTTCCATGTGTTTGCTCCTCTATTTATTTATTCGTTCTGGCCGTGTCCCGCGTTAGTTATATGAAGAAATTCTCAGATCTCATCCTAGCACTGCAGAGTTACTGTGTATTTTTTTCACATAGCTCTTGCAGATAAAATTCAAGAAAGTGCTTAGGTTCATATTCATTGATTCATTCAGAATAAGCTGCCGTTCTGATTGATCACCCAAGATTTGGAAAAAGAAGGCAAGAAGAAACAAAGATACAAAAAGCCACCAAAGCAAAACAAAACAAACAAAAACGAAACGCAAGAATACTGGTCATGGGAAGTTAACAGCACTCAAGTTTTAAGTGCAGCCCTTTGAAATGAAGGCCAGAATGCGGCAAAACGGTGCACGACAAACAAAGAAAGCGTGGCCACCGGGAACAGCTGTTCTTCATCCGCGAAGCATCATTCATCAGCTTCATTGACGATGCAAGGGTTCTGCTGACTGCTTCCCGCATATTTTAGCAAAAAAAATTATACATGAGAACTGCAAATCATGTGAGAAGCACGAAAACTGAGGACACTGAAGCCATGAGTACTCATTAAATTCTATGCAGTCTGTGAGTACACGAAAAAAACTAGCTTCTTAAACCCGCCAAACACAAATCAAAAAAAGACGAAACAAGCGTGCTATACCTAAATGTAGATCCCATGTACTACTTTGTCAGGCAGCGGCTACGTGATAAAAATACAACTCCGTGACGTGAATAAAGATCAAAACTAGCGAAAGTTTCCCGTATACTTCTAGATCGATAGCTCTACGTCCGCAGAAACATTCGAAAGCTTTTTTTTCATGAAATTTGGCGAATCTTGGTGGTCTCGAAGACAGCATCAAGAATGGCTATCTCGATCATTTCCTAATTTTATAAATGGTATTGCTGATATCACTCGCATTTTAATATACACTCACTGTTATACTTCTCGCAAATTAGGCCCTTAGAGTTTCTATGGTTGCAGCCTGCCTTTAAGAAAAGCGTACCTTCCTTCTCTTTTGCAAAGCAGTCTTCGGGAGAAGTTGGTGTTGTTCTCGTTTTTGTTATTGCATGTCCACTGTTTTGATACTCGTCGTAGTGAACATTTCTCAAAGTAGTTATTTCATGATTCGAAATGAAGAAAAGTTTACTAAAGCGTAACAAAATAAATTTGCAATAAAGGTACTGTGAGCATTATTCATATGCGTCATCTTATCATATGTACATACTCATCATCATCAGTCTAACCTGTGTTGTGGGACAGAGGCTCGGCAAGTAAAATAAGTGTCTTGCAGCCAAAACATTCCCTTACAGGTGGTAGAGAGTGCTTTTCGGTCCACTGGTCCTCTTCCTGCAGCGCTTTTTCGTTATCTTCGACTACAAATCATCCTTGGAGCTCCGGTCGCGTCTACGCACTCAGCCCGCGGTCATGTCGCAAGACGAGCACAACAACACGGCTTCACTCACCCCGCCTGCACCCCTGAGCACGCCTTCTTGGACTGTCACCGGCCCTCAAAAATATTTCCCGATGTTCGCCGGCTTTCGCGGTGAAGACGTTGAAGACTGGTTGGATGAGTGCGACCCTGTGAGTGCGCTTAACTATTGGCATGATTCTGTGAAGCTGTCCCGTGTACTGTTTTATGCGACGGTGGTCGCTAAGACTTGGTTTTTCAACCATCAGCTGGATTTCCCAGACTGGCCTACGTTTAAGCAGCAGCTCTATCAGATATTTGCCAACCAGCTCCGTCAGATATTTGCCTGCATTGGGCTATGCAGACATAGCCAAATGGAAGCTTGCTAAACGTGTTCAGCACTCCAGTGAGTCCTATACCTCGTACATTGAAAATGTCCTCACCCTATGCCGTCACGTCAACAGCTCGATGGTGAAGCATAGCCGCGTTCGCCACCTGCTCAAGGGTGTAGGCGCCGTCGCATTTAATGCTTTAGCGGCAAAGAACCCCACCACAGTCGCGGATATCATCAGTACGTGTCAGCGACTCGATGACCTTCAACTTATACGTTTACAACTTAACACGGGAGATCTCAGGCCAACGCCTGACAATGAGCTCCGTGCGTTGATATGGTCCATGATTCGCGAGGAGCTGCAACTCCAGTCCACCTCGTCGTCTTATAAGCTGAGCATGACGCCTTCTGCAGGCAGCCTCCACAACATCGTGAGGGAGGAACTAGCGTCCATGACGTGTGAGCAAGTCCCGAGCTCGCATACCACTCCAAAGCCGACCAACGCTCATGTGGTTGCAGGGTCACCTTCTCAGCGATCACCGCAATATGGGTCAACTACGCAGCCTTCACTAAATGCCCTCGCACAACGGCAACGCCTCCTTCTTTCCATACCTGGCATCCATCTCGACCAATTTGCTATTATTGCGGATTACGCGGCCACATCTCACTTTTCTGTCGTCGACGTCAACAAAACGAAAGGCGCGGCTATAGTGACTTAGAGAGGGATGAGTTTGCCTCTGCTCCACAACATCACCACCCATACCAACTGTACCAACGCCACTCATCATCTTCACAGCACTTCGATGTAGCCAGTACCTTCCGCTCCTCGCGCCACCGCTCCCCGACGCCTATGCGCCGTTCTTCATCACCACATCGTCCGGCTTCCACCATCACCCAGAAAACTAAACAGTGCAGCTTCAGGAGAGAAAGCTGCATTTTGCGGACTGCATCGCACTCCTCCGGAACGCCCATCAAATGTACGTCAGTGTGTGTTGAAGGTATATGGACTGAAGCCTTGGTGGACACAGGCGCATCGCTCTCAGTTATTAGTGTGGACTAAAGTTCCCGTTTGCGCAAAGTGAATACACCGTATGATGGCCCTCCCCTTTGTTGTGCTAATGCGGTTTTTCGTTCAGCCTTCTGGTGTTTGCACAGCACAAGTTTTAATTGAAAGAATCCTTCACCGTATACAGTTCCTCGTTCTGTTATCGTGTACTAATGCGCTTAATTTAGGGTGGAACTTTCTCTCCTCAGCTTCAGCCGTGATATCTTGCCGTCAAAGGGTCATTCGCATGTTAGATACTGCACTTTCGTCTGATAACGATGCTCATAGGCAGCGCTTCGTCACACTGATGACCGTTTTCTTCTTCCAGGTAACGAGCATATTCTGACCCTGAAATCAGATGAGATCAGTACTGGAGATGTGTTCCTAGCACCGTGCGGATGCTACATCTCTGGTGAACTTACCATCGCTCCTAGCCTGGTGCGCTTTCGAGATGGCAGAGCATTAGTTACGGCAGTTAACCCTACTTTTTTGCGTGTTGCACTGCCCCAGGGCACCAGTGTAGTTTGCTTTACAGATACCGAAACACTTTCTCTGGTGCCCCTTCACGTAGACTCGCCATCTTTCTCTACGAGTACTGGTTACCATGCTACAACGGCTGCTTTAACAGCCACAAGAAATCCCGATCTCACGTCAGCGCAAAAGCGAGAATTTCGGGTATGCTTCATTTGATGTCGATTCCAAGCTTTTGGGTCGTACTTCCGTCGCCATGCATCGAAATGAAACGAAAGACAATACAATTGTACGCCATCGCCCATATCGAGTGTCGTCCGCAGAGCGGAAAATCATCGAAGACAACGTTGCTGATATACTCAAACGAGACGTTATTCGGCCTTCGTCCAGCTAGTCGTCATCACCTGTAGTGCTACTTTGAAAAAAGGATGGTTCGGCGCGATTCTGCGTCGATTATCGAGTACTTAATAAGATCACGCCCAAAGACCTCTACCCGATCCCACGAGTCGACGACGCACTTGACTCTCTGCAAGGCGCTGAATTTTTCTCCAGCCTCGATTTACGGCCTGATTATTGGCAAAAGCCTATGCACGAAGCTGGCAAAGAAAAAAAACTGCCTTTGCAACACCAGACGGGCTGTATGAATTGAACGTTATGTCATTCGGTTTATTTATTGTTCCCACCATTTTGAACGCATGATCGACAGTTCTACGCGGCCTAAAATGGAAAACATGTCTCTGTTATTTAGATGACATCGTCATTTTCTCCTCTCCTTTTTGTCAGCATCTTGATCGTTTGGACGACGTTTTGTCGTTTATTTCTAGTTATGGACTTCAGCTAAACACAGAAAAATGCCATTTCTCCAACAAGAAAATCAAGGAATTGGGCTACCTTGTCAGCAAAGATGGCATTCGGCCGGATCCTAACAAGCTTGTTGCCATGATACGCTTCCCTCGCCAGAAAATCAGAAACACCTACGAAGTTTCTTGGGCCTGGTGTCCTACTTCCACCGCTTCATCAGTGATTTCGCTGCCATCGCGTCGCCACTGCACAAGCTGCTGACATCCGGATCAACTTTCGCTTCGAACGACGACTGCGAGCATGCCTTTCAAACCCTCAAGCATGCTTTCACATCCGACCCTGTTCTGTGCCATTTCGACGAGAACGCACCTACATGTCTGCACACCGACGCGAGTGGCCATGGCACTGGTGCAGTTCTTCTACAGTGGGACGCCACTTCACAGAAAGAGCTATTGCGTATGCTAGTCGTGCTCTTGCAGCTGCTGAGCAGAACTATTCCATAACTGAGCAGGAGTGCCTCGCTGTCGTTGGGGCCATACAAAAATTTCAACCGTAATTTTACGGCCACCACTGCACAGTTATTGCAGACCATCACGCTTTGTGCTGGCTATCGTCACTGAGAAACTTGTCTGGTCGCCTCGGTCGTTGAGTGCTCCGCCTACAAGAGTACGACTTTGACGGCATCTATAAGTCTGGAAAAAGACATCAAGGTGCAGATGCTCTCTCTCGCTGCCCCCTGCCAATGTCATCATTGAGTACGGCAGCTGATTGCTCGTCTGGTGGGCAAGACACTGCGTCACCCCTCACATTATCACACCTTGCTGGTATCGACACGCCGGCTTCAAATCGCTACACAGAGTTCGCCACACTCCTGTGGGATGATCCATATTGAAATCACATTATCCGACGCCTAAATGGGATATCATCTACTCCTAATGCTAGATTGCGCTGACAACTACGGCAATTTAAGCTCGATAACAATGGGCTCCTAAGTTACGTTCACACTACTGATGGACACCGCTGGATTCTAGTACTCCACGTTCTCTTCGTCACCAAGTTCTCGAAGCCTTTGACGACGCCCCATATGCAGGCCACTTGGGATTTCACAAAACACAAAGCCGCATCAGGAAACGTTTCTTCTGGCCTGGCATCTCTACCTTTGTGGACAAGTACGTTGCATCTTGCAATCTGTGTCAACGGCGGAAGCGACCAACTTCGTCTCCTGCTGGCCTTCTGCAACCCCTTCCGTGTCGTGAGACTCCTTCCGCCATCGTTGGCATAGACGTATTCGGACCTCTCCCCATCACGCCAGCAAATAATTGCTGGATTGTGACTGCTGTCGATCACCTGACACAGTACGCAGAGACTGCTGCACTACGCAAAAGTTCGCTTCAGACGTCGCAGACTTCTTTCTCAACGCCATTGTATTGCGTCACGGTGCACCTCACGTCCTCCTGAGACGTTCCTGTCCTCCATAATTGAAACCCTGCTGACAACTTGTGGCACAGTACATAAGACGAAGTCAGCCTACCATCCCCAAACTAATGGACTGTTCAACGGACACTAAAAGACATGCTATCGATGTACGTTGCAGCAAGCCACGACAACTGGGATACATTTTGACTTTTGTGACGTTTGCCCATAACACCGCTGTTCAAAGAACTACTGGCTATTCGCTTTTTGCATCGTTTACGGCCATTCACTGACATTCACCATCGACGTATCTTTCCTAAATGTTCAAACTGACGCCTCGACAACCGTATCAGAGCAGTTCATCACAAGGCTCGAGGAATGTCGGCAACGGGCTCGCTACAGAAGCCAATCAGCAGGATCGCAAGCAACGCTACGACAGCTCGCATCGCAACATCTCTTTCAGTCCGGGGATGAAGTATTGCTTTGGACGCCCATTTGAACTTCAGAATTGTGAGACAAGTTTCAGTCACGCTTCATTGGACCCTATACACTCAATGAACAAACGTCACCAGTGAACTATCGTGTCACTCCTACCGACCTTTCTTCGAATCATCGCCGTCGTGGTTCGAAGAATGTCCACGTATCGCGCATGAAGCCATTCGTTCGACGTTCCGTTTCTGTCTAAGACGCGTCCGGGCTGGCCGCTCATGCATGGGGAGAAAATAAGTGTGAACATTATTCATGCGCGTCATCTCATTATATGTACATACTCATCATCATCAGTCTGACCTGTGTTGTGGGGCAGATGCTCGGCAAGTAAAAACAAAAGTGCCTTGCAGCCAAAACGTTGCCTTACAGTAAAAACATCACACCACTTAGGCCAACTGCATTTTCATCATCTACTGACAGATATAAGGGAAGGTCGGGCAGTTTACTCAATTTTACTCAACTTACAGGTCCATATAAATGTCCGGAGGTCATGGAAAGTGATTCATGTAGAGGCGTCGCGACGTTTCGCCGAGGATTCAAAAAATTCTCTTTTCCTCTGTCATGTTCACCGGCCACCATTGTTGCTTCTGGTATTTGAGCCCTCTTCGTAAGAGATAGATGAAAAAAAGCGTTTTCTTTCTGATAGAAGGTGGACGGGACAGTGAACATGTTCAATTTACCTGTTTAGTTGGAAAAACTTGACTCCCATCTCCCCCCCCCCCCAAAAAAAACTGCATTCACGGTCATGCCAGTGGGACTGAAAAGAGGAAGAAAAATGCTGCAGCTTGATAGGTACGGTGCCCTCTCGTTTCTCTCTTAGCTTCATAGCCATGCCTCTCTGTCCTACTTTGAGCTAGATGGTCAAATGGGTTGAATAAATAAGCGATTAGCTCTCCCACTCCCTCTTCCACAGAAACGTTGGGCGTCCTACAATCCTTGTGGACGGCGTTTTGCGCAAAAATACGGACACAATATAAGAGCACAAACTGCTCCCGTCTGTGCTGGCTTTCTTCTTGTCCATTCTTTTCTTTTTTGCGCAAACACCGTCCCAAAGGGAATACAAACTCACCCAACGCTCGATTCTTCTGAGCTCCTCTACAACCCATTATGCCAAGCAACTCGACCCTCGCTTCTTCGCGCATTTCTCGCCACTGGTCTCTTCAGCTCTTTTCCTCCCTCCATTTCTTGTACTGAAAGCAGAACGGCTGCCGAAGGGCACAACATTTCAGACACCACTTACACAGTCAAAAACATTTCGCCAAAATGAGTGCGTGTATCCATTCTACAAGATGGTACTAACCAAATTGTCCTAGATACATTTACTACATTTATAAAGATTTAATGCTGATTTCAGCTATTCATGTTTTATCAGTACAGATTACATGATAGATCAAAATATTTTACACGCAGTGGTGCACCTCGACCCAGCATTTGTTAATATAGAACGCGGACAAGTATTATCTATGATGACAATACCAAGAACAATTTTCAACTGGTTAGGCTTATTTATAACAATTCTTGGGTTTTTATAGAATCAACCCACAACCGCGAAGCTCTTCCGCGTCGCATATCTAATTAGCGCTCCAAATATTAGAGTGGTGTAATTAAAATTACTGATGTTAACTTAAGAAAAAGACTCGTAGGCTAAACAACGCATTATCGGAATTTCCCCTGACATTTACCGATTTCCTGTAAAATTAGGCTATTATTTATAACCAGCTTGCTCATAAGTCCAACATTATCTATCTTAGCACTATGTGACAAGAATAACGCAGATAATTCAAGAAGAGCTCACTCACCCGCTTTGCACCGAAATAGCGACCGCGAAGTCACTCACCACTCGCGAGATCACGATATGTCGTTCGGTGCTCGGAACCAACACCCGATTAAGGTTCCCACAACTCCCTTCTGTCGATTACAATCTTCGTTGCTGCTTGTAGTGGCTTGTGATACTGAGAAAGTGCACAGAACCATGTCCTTCTTTCGAACGCGGCCGATAAGTTCGCACAATCCTCACTGCACTGGCTTGATCTGCGCCATGTTGGTTTGTGGGGAACGGCCTCCCGGCGGCGAGGCTGCCTTCGACACTCCCCGAGCAGCCAATAATTGCCGCTGAGCGATGAGACGGGGCAATCGGGGAGCATCCACATGGGAAAAAGCGATGTGCTGGAGCATATCCGGAGCAACCACGGAAGTATAATCAGGGACCCCATTTTTTTCCGGTTTCCTTCGTCTGGCGCCCACCGGAGGAAAATAGTGGAACGTGGATGTATTTGCTCCAGTAAAATTCGGTTTGAGGGAGGTCACAGGAGCAGAAAGGGTGCTTCATTCCCCGATTTCTCCCAGCTGGGTACATTTTTGTTTACAGCGGATCCTGTGAAATAAGGAGGTACGACAGCACAACGGTTCTCAGCTCACATGGAACAGATCGAGGGCGCTCCGTGCAACCTCAACGAGAAGACCCACAAAGCTGCGTGAGGAGTCGTCGACCGCGTAGCAACTGAACGGCGTGACGACGAGGTTGTGGATAACAAAGATCCTCCAACTACGCACAGAATTTTGCAAGAACTTTTATCTGAGGAGGCGAAAGTAACCACCACCGCACAGTAAATTTAACAGGCCTCTGGCATTGACGCGCAGACTTCTGCAGGTCGGGACATATCCCAGTCCCGCACTTTTGCACATCATTTACCCAGCAATTCAGACGCCCAGCACATGCGCGCTTTGCTCAGACTGCCGGCTCGGATCATATGCTCTGCCGGAAGCCTGCCTTTTGGCTTGAAAACGTTAAAGTGGAATGCCGCGAGAACGCAGTTATGGGCAGTCTAACGGGCCCACGACGTGGCGGACAGGTTAGGCTTATCTGTCCCGACGTGGAAGCGGCCCGCTACGTTCTAGATCACGCCCCGACGGACCTAAACAAAGTTTTTTTTTTCCATACCCGTACCTATGCGACATGCTAATACGCAGTGCTGGGGATGATGCAGATTTTCTTGCAAAAATTGCGCAACCCTTCGTCCAAGCGAAACGCTATTTCTTCTCGTTTTTCCGTCAAATATTCAGGCTCAAAAACCCCACCACGATGGTCTAGTGGCTAAGGTACTCGGCTGCTGACCCGCAGGCCGCGGGATCGAATCCCAGCTGCTGCTGCATTTTTTATGAAGGCGGAAAAGCTGTAGGACCGTGCATATGCTCAGTTTTCGTTGTACGTTAAATACCATCAGGTGGTCGAAATTTTCAAAGCCCTCCACTACGGCGTCTCTCATAATCATATAATGGTTTTGGGACGTTCAACCGCGTATATCAATCCATCAGTCAGGCCCAAAAGTTTTTTTTTTCAGGTCAGAGCACAAGTTCTATTTACAAACAGTGGGGTCTGCTGCGTAAAACCAATGTCTGGCGTACAAAACGGTGTTTTTCTAGTTTTTGTAAACACAGATTTATGCTTTGACCTCATGACAGGCTGAACAATATTACTGATAGCTCAGCATGTTCAGTCAGCGTGCTGTGGCAGACTGTGATGTCTTTCTTGGAAATCGGTTCGTTGATCGCTTTGCAAATGTTGGCTAGAATGTTGGGTAAATTCTCGTATTCTTAAAGTGGGACATCTTTGATATCGAGACTTTTGTTTGAAAAAGTTTCCTCTACCTGGATGAGTTTGTGTTCATTTTCTAGCACAGATTTTCTTAGCGGTTGGCATTCGAGGATAGCACAGCGTTTTCCTTTCGAATTTCAGCATTTCCCTTTTTGATCGCGCTCGGTTCTGGCATGGTCTCATCAAACGTTTGCTTTGAAATTTTACGGCACTTTTAGTATTTTGATTTTTTTTTGGTGGGGGGGGGGGGGTAGGGTACTCTCTTTCAAGAGCATTTCGCATATTTTTTAGTTCACTCCGGATATTCTTCAGTTCTTTAACTATGTCGGGGGTCATGATTATCGCCAGTGACACTTTCAAAGCTAGCAGAGCAACTAGCTTGTCTAAAATACATTATTCGTAATAAATGTAAGGGTTTCGAATCTGCACAGGCGAAATAGGAAAAGCGTCATGCCTTGTGCATTGTTGCCGCCGCTGCTGTCAAGTGATACCACCACAACACGTTCACGAGCACCAGAAGAGCGCGTAACACCCTCAGAGAGATATTGAGAGTTCAGTGGGCTTTGTGTTATCCTCAAACAATGCGAATAAATGCCAGTAGATAGGCTAAATTATAAGTTCAAGGAAGCCAGAACGTAGCCACGGCATTAATCTGAAATTCGAACAATACGGGTACATACCAGTATATGCGCCAAATTAGAAGTTCAAGATGGCCAGAAATTAGCCATGGCGCTAACCTGAATTATTTCTCGACAAACTGTGTTGAAATGCATTCAACTTGACGCATAATAGCCACCAACGGCAACACTGATTACACTTTACCTAGCATTGTATTAGTAATGAAAATCATGTTTCTACCCCCTCCCACTCCACGATACATCTTGCGCGAAGCATTTTATTAAGTAAAAGCACAATTAACTTGAATGATTCAGCTAGACTCCGCTTGAGGCGCTATTCATTGTTGTCACACAAGCAGGCTAGCGCGATGGTTGAGCAAAAGCTTCCAGGTCTATTTCACGCAGACGATATCATCCTAATCGCGAACAGTCAAGACGATATACAGCGGCTGCAAGATATATGCAGAAGGGAAGCTGAGGCTCCAGGGCTAGGACTTAGTGCAACAAAATGTGTATTAATGGTATTTAATGATTACCAAGACCACGCCGTCTCAATACCGGGCCAAGGAATACCGAGGGTAAGCGAGTACAAGTACCTCAGAATATAGGTAAATGAGGAAGATCCATATAAGAAGGTACGGAAAAAACGCCAGGCCTGCGTGGTAGGTGCAGCACAGTCACAGCGAAAGCTAGAAGAGCGGCCTTTCAGAACCCTTTGAAAACATTCATTGGGCAACTACTAACTACTGCAAGCACATTTGTTTGGTAACCACTAGGGCATTAATAATGAACTTTTGAGTAGTAGGCTGGCCTTCGCTATGCTATTTTTTGTTATTCTTCTGAAAAGCGTGGGATCCGCTGAACACTTGCAAAAAATTTTGTGCCAATTGTCTATGCAATGGCTGACGTCGATGAGGAATTATGGCTGTAGTGGGTACGCGCCAAAGTTAGTAGGGAAACAAGAACAAGGTTTTGTAATGGGTTGGAGCATTGTCCGGCGCACTCGTTATGCTAATCACATTGTGCCACGACTGCTTGTTCTTTCGTTGTTTTAAAATGTTTTATTAGTCGTTTTAACGCGATTGCTTTCCCGAAATCAAGCTGGCCTAAGGCCGAGGATCATCGACTCTGTTTCATGATGAAGTCTCAAGCTCTAAAGTTGTCCTGCCACGTCTTCCAACTGGTAACGACGTTTTGAATTCCATTTCCCTTCGTGCTGACTTGAGTTGTAGGCCGTACCGTGCCCCAGACTTCCGTGACGCGCTGCTTGAAGTAGTGAGCACAGCGGACATCACAGGAGTCGACCAGTATCATATGAGCCATGTATGGATGGTTACGTGTGCAAGCAGCATGGCGAAACAGAAACTCGTCACTTGTGGTGAGCTCCGTGTAAAAAGACTGAAGTGCATGGTGCTAGATCTGGTGACCAAGAATATTAGGCTGAAACTTCTTTGGCTTCCACCTCATCTTGAATCGCGACGTGTTGAAGAGGCGTTCCAAGCTTACGGCGTCGTGAAGTCTGTTGAGAGAGAGGCATGGAGATGTGCAGGAATGGAACAAAGGATGGCAACAAATAGGGACGTTGCCTTGGAGCTCAAGTAAACCATCACTATGAGCTCAATACCACACCTTATGTCCATCTATGGCCACCAATGCCTCGTGATAATTACCGGTAGGCCTCCACTGTTTCTTCGGTGAAAGTGAGTGTGGCATGTCCGTCGACAGTGCAAAACACCGAAGTGCTTGCAGTGCCATCGATTTGGTCACACGTCGGATGCCTGCGTGTCGACTTATGCCAACAAACTCCACTCTGGCCAAGGCACGCACAAGCAATATCTGGATAATCTAATGGATGCCACTGAGGTCTTTGATGCGACAGGAGAAGCAGCGGGAGGAGCAGAACGTGCCTTAAAGGAAGCTGAACACTTGTCCATGAATACAATCGGCACGCGAAATAACATAGCTAACGACGCCAGTGAAAGCATAAACGAATGCAATGCTGCAGAAGAACACCACATAGAAGACCCTAAAGACAAGCCTCCGGACAAAGACGAACAAGAAGCAATGAATAGCGGTCACACAAGGAAGCGTCAGGCACCAGTCACCGATAAAGCAACAACGAGTGCGCCAGACGCGATACAGCAAGTGTCTTCATGTGGTCCACGCGTCACTTGCTTTGGGGACCGAGAGACACGCCGCTTATGCCAGCGTCCTCAGGAAGGTGCTCCTAAATAGTTCAAAGGAGGTAAAGCCACAGGTTGCCCTGTGGCTGAAGGAGACCAACAAAATTTTTAAGATAGCAAAATGGCTACCGCGCTAACATTTCCCATGTGCGTTGCGACACTCAACGAACGTGGCTTGAGGAATGTAAGGCGCCAGTGGCAGTTGCACCACGTGCTCTAGCAGTACAACATTGATGTAGTTGAAGTGTAAGAGGCTGAAATTTCGGCTGCTCGTGACACCTATCTTGCATTGGAAATTTTGCGAGATTACAATTTATACATCAGCTCAGCACGTGGTGCATCCGCTGGATGCTTTTTATTAGTTAGAAAGCACTTGAATCATGCTTTCACATCGCTGTGTACATGTTGATGGGGAAAGAGGCCTCATTTGTTGTGACTTTTCTTTTCATTCCCATAATCGAAGGTTTATCTGTGTCTATGCTCCCTCCAAAGTGAATGACAGGAATGCTTTTTTCATCTCTTTAGCTTCGCTGCTAAACACTGACAGAACTTTGATAGTTTTTGGAGACTTTAATCGTGTTTGTGACGCGAGAGATCGTTCATATATACCAAATCGTTATGATGCAAGTGCAACTTTACTGCAGAAATTATTGAATGACCACAGTTTATTAGATGTGGGAGCGCATGCACATTCCTTGGGGAGGTTTACGCCCTTTCAAAGCATCTCTTATGCTCGGCTTGATCGTGTGTATGTATCTCTAAGCCTATGTTATCACATTCATAATTATGCTGTAAAGCTCATAATTTTTACAAAGCATTGCTTGGTCACCGTTTCTTGGGGTCCTGAAAATTTTCGTAAAACCCCTCTTCACTGGGACCTATGAAATCTTAACGTAAAGTTGTTGCGCGAAGATTCTTTTGTTAAAACAGTAAGAAAATCAGAACAAGCGGTAACAAAGTGTCGACAGCTGCCAATTTTCGCTCAATCGGAAAGGTCCAAAGTAAGCGTTAAGTATCAGGCAGTTAGTATTTCGTTTGAAATAGCGTGAAGAAAAAAGCTGAAAAACGCTATTGCTTGACAAGCTTCATACTTTTTCAATGTCAACAGCTGGTATTGTATGTGGAGGAGATAACTGTGATTCGAGCAAGGATACAAAAACACGATACAGATTTATAAAGAGGAGCAAAGATTCGTTCCCGTGTTACCCATTTCACTGAAGAGGAACCGTCTAAAAAATCCCACGTGGATGGAAAGAGATATCGACTTTCTAAACATATACTGCAAATTTAGTCGCGGAGTTCTCTTTACACAGAGACATGTGAAATAAGAGGCGCATTTGAAGATTATTACAAAAAATTACGGCATATTCACGGGGTGAATGATGATGAATGGGCGAAGCTCCGGAGGGATTCATCGGTAAACTGTGAATCTTCCGTGTAATTCGCCCAGTCGATCATCATGTAAAGACGTGAGAAACGCTGTGTGTGTATATACACAAATCAACTTTTATTTGTTCTTAGACAATGGATGGCTTGCGATGTCCCTTGCCTCACGCGCTCGCACATCGGGATTCTGTCTGCGAGCGCGCGCTGCTGCCGCCTTGCGCTCTCTCCGCTGTGCAGCCTTATCCATCCGGCGACTCCGAGCGCGCGCCAACAGCGAACGGATTTTATTACAACGCTCCCCCTAGCGTACGTCGCCGCACTAAATCGAACGATTGCCTTCAACCAATGACACGCGCCATATGTGACATCATTCCTATTTTATAAGATCTCGCGTCTTTCATCAACTACAAGTACCGCTTTCTAGTTTATAACATCTTGCATCTTTTCATCATCAGGTACAAGTACCACCATCTAGTAAACACTACAAGAACTAAACGAGAGGTGGCTACATACAGGAGACGGTACCGCCATCTAGTGAACACTGCAAGAACTAAACTAGAGGTGGCTACATACAGGGGACGGTACCGCCATCTAGTGAACACTGCAAGAACTAAACTAGAGGTGGCTACATACAGGCTACAGGGGACGCACAGCCCACGCCCTAAGGAGCTTCGCCCCTAAAAAATTGTTCACCACGGCTGAGCTTCAGGAAAATTTTGAGGAAGAAGCTTACCACTTCATTGCCCTTGTGCCTCAGTTACAAGATGATGATAGACTCACTGTATATGGGCCCATACCCAGAGTGGAAATTGAATTTTCAATAACAGCGCTGCAGAAAAACAAAACTCCTGGCCTAGATGGCCTTAGTGGCTAAATTTAAATAGCTTTTCAGGAAATGCACATAACTTTCCTTGAGCAACTTTTTAAAGAGACTTATGAACGTGGTGAACTTCCTCCTTCTTTCTATCAAGGCCATACGTCATTAAACTCAGAAAGTGATGATCTTGACGCATTAAAGGGAGCTGACAAATATAGGCCTATATCGTTATGTAACGTTGGCTTCAAAATATTTGCTGAATTGTAGACCGATCGGCATCAGACAGTGATTACTAATCGTGCAGGTGACCACCAAACATGTGGAATTCACATCCGCTCTATACAGACAAACATTCATATTGCACATTCAGTTCTTGAGTGTACTGATGGTAGCATGAACCAGCTAGCCCTGCTTCAAATAGACCTTGCTAAAGCATTTGATAAGGTACAGCATGCTTTTTGTTCAGGCTCCTAAGACACCTGCAGTTGGGTGATGTACTGTACAACGGTATTTCACTCTGTTATAAGAAGTGCACAACCAAGCTAATTGTAAATCGTACACTTTCCAATATAATAGAGTTAAATCCATCTGTACATCAGGGGTGTCTCCTCTCGTCTATGCTTTTTGCAATTTGTCTGGAACAATTATGTTTAAGTGTGCTTCTAAAGTCTAGCATAAGGAGCTACCGATATGATGCTGAAGAAGTTTAAGTTCTAGCTTATGCAGATGACATTAATTGCCTTCTATTGCGTCTTTAATTGCGCTGATGAACCCAGCGTTCAAAAAGCAGTCAACACTACTTTATATTCTGTGAAGTCGCTGGCGCCAGCATAAATTTTGATAGAAGTAGTGGATTCTGGCTAGGCATGTGGGCCGAAACTGCTTCGGTCTTCGCAAATATTCATTGGAATGCGACTCCTATGAAGTACCTTGGCGTGCCTCTTGATAACTATCGTAACAGTGGCCCACACTGCACCGCTGCGATAACTACGATCCACCGAAAGGTGGCGACATGGCACGGACGGGAGCTTTCCATTTTCGCCAGAGTGAAAGCGTTCAATATATTCCTTGCATCAAAGCTTATTTATGTTCTTCAGGTGTTGCACTGCTCTCGTGCGCACATTCAAGCCTTTTATAGGATATTTGCCTGCTTTATTTGGAGCCCTTCCTGGGAACCCATGAGAAAAGGCAATCTTTTTCTTCCGCTTGAAAAGGGTGGCCTCGGCATTGTGCATTTGTTCGTGCGATAGTTATTGTTGCGATTTTTTTACCTCAAGAATGTGCGCCGTTCCTTTCTTTTAGTGGTTGTTTGTAACCGTCTATGTTACCACCTTCCTTTTCTTCATGTCACAACAAGCATTGCTAAAGAATTGCCGTGGCGTGGATTCCTAAAAGAAATTGTTGATACTGCCTATTTTTCGAATGCCAGGTTTAGCTTAGAGTATTTGTATACTATTGGCAGAACAAATTTAACCGTTGCACTTGTGAATAACCTTTTCCCCGAACCCGTTTATCGAAAGCCATATTCGCTTTTGTCTGGTCACGATGTATTATTTATTGTACGAAAAAAGTGGATATCTGCTTCAGCGAAAACATTTTTCTTTAAACTGGACACTTCCGCGCTGCCAGTGAAAACGTGGCTGAATGAAAAATCAATATACGTATTCTGGACAGTAAGTTGCATACTGTTCGACCAACCTGAGACTATAGAGCATTTTTTTCTTCATTGTCGGGGCACTTTATTTTTGGGACATTCTAAAAAGAACAATAAAAAACTTGGAATCAGGTTCCTTCCATTCAAAAAGAGCCTGACTGATAATACTCCATGTGACCTGTTTATAGTGTTGGGACTTTGATCACTATGAAAAAGTCACATGATTGATAGACCCGCTGAGCCACCATGGTCGACGAGATCCGTCTTTCGAGAAGTAGCTGCTCAAGTGCACAGTGTTGTAGAGACTTTTGACCCCGTTCCGGAGTGGCTTCCTCTTCTTGACGCTTGTGTGTGTGTCTGACTTCTGATGAAGTATGTTGTGTGTACTTCACTGGTTCACTGGTTCACTTGTGATTATTTCATGCATTAAAGAAAAAAATGGCGTAGCTCAGTGGTAGAATACGGGGCTGGCACCTAGCGGACCTGGGTTCGAGCCTCACTGTGCCATTGCCTGCCCAAGGCAAGTTTGAGAACAAGTTACAAGCACCGGCGTTACTCAGTGGTAGAATATTTGGTTGCCAACCAGCGGGCCCGGGTCCAAGCCTCACTGTTTCATTGGTGTAAAGTTTTTTTTTCTAATTTCGCGCGATGTGGTTATGGACATCGATGGCGGCGGCGGCGGTAGCACCGGCTGACAGCATGCTACTGCGCGTGACCCGAAAAGTGATCTCATTACAGATTTCGCTGTAAAAACATCAGCAGCAAAGGGAAAGAAGAACGCTGCAATAATAAAGCACAGAGCGTTATGACGTTACAACGGGTACGAACTGCTTCAGGGTCTCTCGAAAAGCGTAATTGTTCTGGGGCTTACATTTGGGAACTCAGTGGTGTGCATGTAGTCAGAGGTGCTAACAGCAATGGACGTAAATCAAATGGCTGTGGGACGCCTCACGTTGGGTGCTCGCGGGAAGCCGATGAATGATGCTGTAAAGGAGAATTTGGAATGCACATGCCTTAAAGTAAAGAAAGTTCAGAGCAAAATTAAATTTGACATGATTAGGAAAATGAAGGAGAGTAGATTGGCAGAGAAAGAGCTCAGATATTTTTTATAGGAAGAGCGTGGACACAAAGTGGATAAAAAGAACTAGGAGGCTTACCAGCAAATAGACGGCTGACAATGTGGGTGAAATGGCAACAAGGAGCATTACGCGAAAAGACAGAGAAGCGTAGAAGATTCATCGGATGACAACGATTGAAAAGAAGCTGGCTCTCAGTAACTACCGAAAGGGCAAAAACGAAATAGGGTGGGGAAGGGTTCCATGATAATTCATGGGGAAGTGCTTTACTGTTCGAAGCGAGGTCGGGTTACCTTAGAACGCGTCGTCAAAAAGCGAGATTCAATAAAGAAAAAGAACAATGTACATGCTGTTCGGAAGCTGAGGAAGCGATGGAAGTTCTTTTTTTTTTCTAATTATAGATACTGCAATGTTTCTTCAAGATCTTGCCAGCGTGGTACATAATTGGTGAAATGAACAGAAAAATAACAATGGAAAACGAACATATGAATATCTTTATACGCGCGCTTTCGAGAAAGAAAAAAAGGCAAGCGAGGTTATTCTAACAAAGAAAACAAAAGTAAATCGCCACCTTTATTGATTTGATTGTCAGGTGGTGGAGCATCGTGAATGTTAAGACCCCGAAAAGGGGCACAGACTACGTGATGTTTGGCAAAAGCCTGTGAAGGATATGTCTTGTTTTCAATTTCAGTACCTTGATCAGTTCATTACCTGGCTTGACAGGTGGAGCCGGAGGGGAACCATGGCTGGTGGTACGACAAAGGAGACCCACTTTTCTCTCCGGCTAAGCACGTATTCATTTATTGAGCTGTCGCGGTGTTGTGAGTGAAGTGCGCGAGTCAAGTGACTTTCAAATTTGGCGCGTAAGATGAACTACTGACAATGTGTGCAAGATGGCGTATTGCGCCAGTGCGGCGAACACTGGCGATTGGAAAAAGAAGAAAATTCAAGGGAATGGGAGAAAAATCCAGAGCCAGGGCATCGAAGAACGAGGAAGAAGAGATTCGGGCTCGTGCTTGGGAGAAGAAGGCTAGGGTGCGGCGTGCGACCTCGTCGGGTGCGAGTACCTCCTGGGCGTCAGGGCATCCACCTAGCTGGCGACTGTTTCCACGGGGTCCTGGAGACCATTCAACCGCAGCGGCTATTGGCGAATCCTTGGCAAGACCTTGGTCTGATGTTCGAGCGGAAGACAGCGCAGCAGATGACGTCTACCGGGAGCGGGAGCAAGCCGTCGGGCTACGGGCCCGAGCTTATGCACTCTCACCACGGCAGCTTCCCCAATGGACTATTGAAGGGCGTGAACCGCTGGTGAGCCGTATCCGTCTTCTCTCGCGTCCGGACTCAAACACGAGGACTTTAACGAAAAGGACTGTTTAGACTCTTAGAGGTTTCCGCTCGCTAACGAAACTGACAGTGCTAATTAGTTAACATTTTTCTGATCTTAGTATTTTCCTTTTTGTGGTTTTTTTTGTGTGTTTGTGAAAGTATAATTTTTTTTTTTGCAAATCAAACGCTCACTTCCTTTTCTCGTGAGAGATTAACGTTTCACAGCTAGCTCGACTGGCTTTATTTACTGAACCTGTCACAAATTGGCGTCCGCTACGACAGGACGTGAGTGTTTGCCACTAAAAAGTAGATTTGAGTAAGGCTAACTAAAAAAGTAAAATGGGCTCGCGAGAGTTGATGGCGCTGGCAGAACGCATGGGGTTGGAGGGAGCAGAATTGCAGGCTTGGTTTGACGCACGAGAAGCGCGTGAGCGCGATGAACGAGCCGCGGAGAGAGACGCGAAGAAAGAACAGTTGGAGCTGGAAGGCCGCAATTTACAGCTACGTCTTGAAGTAGCAAAAACGGAGAACCAAACCCGAGAAGCAAGCCAGCGACACTTGGAAGTAGAAGAGAGGACGCTGCAACTGCGCCTGAGAGTAGCTGAGGCCGGTGTCGGTCAGCCTACGGTGGCTGACACGGGCAACCAAAGGAACGCGCCTATGGTAGTGAACCCGCATAACTTTATACCCGTTTTCAACGAGGACAGAGACGACCTTGACGCCTACCTGAAAAGGTTTGAGAGAGTGGCGACAGGTCAAGATTGGCCACGGGAAAAGTGGGCCACGGCTCTTAGTTTGTGCCTTGGCGGAGAGGCTCTGAAGGTATTTGGACGGTTGTCACCGAACGATTCCCTGTCATACGACGAAGTCAAATTGGCACTGCTCCAGCGTTTTCGCTTCACGGCTGATGGCTACCGTGAGAAATTCCGGAAAAGCAAGCCTGAAGACGGCGAAACTGGAAAACAGTATGCCACGAGACTCCAAAGTTTCTTTGACAGGTGGATAGAAATGTCTCAGACAGAGAGGAATTTCGATTCAGTCCGTGACTTGATTGTAGCCGAACAATTCATGGCGAACTGCAGTAGTCAGCTGGCGCTCTTCTTACGGGAGAAGAACTGCAAGACTCTGGAAGCCATGGCAGAGGCAGCTGATATATATATAGAGGCAAAGAGATTGAAGAACTTATTAATAGTTCAGAATAAGAGTGAGGACACAACTGGGAAGGCTAAATTGATTTCAAGCCCAAGAGCAGAGATGCAATGTTTTGTTTGTGGCCGTAAGGGGCACAAGGCTTCTGACTGTCGAAGTAAACCTAAACAAGTATTTTGTACAAACTGCCGTAAGTGGGGGCATGATGTGAAGGGCTGTCAGAAAATGACTGGCACTTCGAAATCAACTACATCTTGTTTAATGCTACCCAAAGAAGAGACCGGTCCACAACAATCCATGATTGATGGCGACGACTCGGACCGAGACGACAATGTTATGGGCACGGTGAAGACGCAAGCGCAATGTAAGAAACGTCCCATGCCAGTGTTACCAGGGGAAGTGAATGGACAAATTGTTCGAGTCCTAAGGGACACCGGAAGCAACACGTTGGTAGTACGCCGGTCATTAGTACCTGATGAAGCACTAACTGGCACTACCGCGACGTTGTGGTTGGCTGATGGCAGCACCATCGTAACCCCTGAGGCGGAGATACGTATCAGATCTCCATACTTTTCCGGCATGGCCATCGTCAAGTGTATGCCGTCGCCACTGTATGACGTCATAGTTGGGAACGTACCGGGGGCCCGTGACGCCAATGACCCCGACGTTTCGCGGAAACTTTCTCAAGATCAATTCATTAAGAAAAAAGTTCATTCTGCGGACGAAGGTAACCACCCAAATTCTCAACTGGTTGGTGCCGCACGTCTCAATAGTTCGCGAAGGGCCATCTCTGTTGGGCTCCCTGGCCAGATGTCTCGCAAAATGTTTCGCGAAGAACAAGAAAAAGACCAGACACTTGACATCTGCAGAGCCAGAGTGGGTAAGAAGTTTGTTAGAAAGGGCTCGACATCTTTTTCTTTCGTAGCCAAGAATGGTATTCTTTACCGACAATACTTCCTGTCCCCTGGTAATATCATTGAACAAGCCATAGTCCCGAAGTCCCTGAGAGGCCAAGTGTTACGTTTGGCTCATGAAAATGTCATGTCAGGTCATCAGGGTGTAAAAAAAACAATAGATCGAGTTCTGGACGCCTTCTACTGGCCCGGGGTACAAGAAGATATCCGCAGATATGTCCGATCATGTGACGCCTGTCAAAGGACTTTACCGAAAGGCAAGGTGGGCAAGGTGCCTCTAGGGCGTATGCCGTTGATCGACACCCCTTTTGAACGTGTGGCGGTCGACATCATTGGACCGAGAACTCCAGCCTCGGCAAAAGGCCATCGGTATATTTTGACTCTTGTGGATTTCGCCACTCGCTACCCTGATGCAGTGCCTTTGACAGCAATTGACTCAGCTACAGTGGCCGAGGGACTTGTCGAGATGTTTTCTCGCATTGGTTTTCCACGAGAAGTCTTGGCTGATCAGGCATCGTGCTTTACCTCAGATCTAATGAAGGAGGTGAATGAACTACTGGCAGTCAAGCATCTTAGCTGCACTCCATACCATCCTATGTGCAACGGGATGGTAGAGAGGTTTAATGGAACACTCAGGCAAATGCTCCGCAAAATGGTTCAAGAACAGCCTAAATGTTGGGATCGCTTGCTAGCACCTCTTTTGTTTGCTTATCGTGAAGCCCCACAAGCAAGCTCCGGGTTCTCACCATTTGAACTTATTTATGGCCGACATATTCGAGGACCTCTGAGCATCCTGAAAGAGCTATGGACTCATGATCAGGAGAACGAAGAACTTAAGACGACGTACGGATATGTCCTGGATTTAAGAGAGCGAATTGAGAAGACACTAGAGCTGGTACGACAAAACCTGAGCCGAGCACAGGTGTCGCAGAAAAGGTATTACGACCGCCACAGCAAGCAACGGGACCTGAAAGCTGGTGACCGTGCATTGATCTTGCTTCCCACAAGCAACAACAAGTTATTGATGCATTGGAAAGGGCCGTTTCCAGTCATAGAAAAGAAAAACGACTATGACTACTGGCTGGACCTTGGACACAGAAAAAAACTTTTCCACATAAACATGCTGAAAAAGTATGAAGAACGCCGTGAAGAACAGCTTCCTCAGACATCATCTTTTGTCGTTCTGGAGGAAGAGGAGTCTGAGAAACCACTACCAACTTTCAAAGTACAGGGTAGCTGCGGTATTGACTCCATAAAGCTTGGAGATGAAATCGGGGAGCGACAGCGGGTGGAGATACGGGACATCTTAAGTACCTACGAAGACGTATTCTCGGAGATCCCAGGTAAAACAAACCTTGTGGAGTGTCGGTTACAAACGACCAGTTCAGAACCAGTTAACACCCCACAATACCCATTGCCATTCTCTATGAAGGAAGTCGTTGAAAAGGAAGTGCAAGACATGTTGCAACTTGGCATTATAGAACCCTCAGAGTCACCATATAATTCTCCTTTGGTACTAGTCAAAAAGCCAGACAATGGCTACAGGGCCTGTATAGACTTTCGCCGTATAAACAATGTTCTGGTATCTGATGCAGAACCTATACCCAGAACTGATCACTTGTTTGCCGAAGTGGGAACAAAGAAATGGTTCTCGAAGTTTGATTTAACTAAAGGATATTGGCAGGTTCCTCTCGCAAAAGACTCGCAGCAAAAGACCGCCTTTTCAAGCCAATCAGGGCATTATCATTTCCTGTATATGCCTTTTGGCATCAAGACCGCATCCGCGGTCTTCACTCGTCTGATGAGAAAGTTATTGCTTGGAATACCCAACGTCGTTCATTACATAGACGACGTACTGGTGGCTACCACTACGTGGGAAGAACATCTAACAACTTTGAAGCAATTTTTTGCCAGGATACGACAAGCCGGACTAAGGATCAAGCCACAGAAATGTGAAATGGCTATGAGCACAGTCACCTTTTTGGGACATCGATTGGGAGATGGCAACATACGGCCAGTCGAAAGCACGATACAGAAGATCACCTGTGCTTCTAAGCCTGAAACAAAGAAGCAACTCCGGTCATTCCTTGGACTGGCTGGCTATTACCGTGACCTGATACCTCGGTACGCCGAGAAAGCACAGCCGCTCACTGAGATGACGAGGAAGATGGAGAAAAACAAGATTACGTGGACCACGGATAGAGAAGAAGCGTTTGAATCACTCAAAAAGGCTTTGTCTTCTGGGCCAATCGTCAAAGCACCCGATCTGAAAAGAGAATTCGTGCTTCGGTCTGACGCCTCTGATTCTTGTATAGGCGCTATCCTTATGCAAGAGCATGATGGCATCCTCCACCCTGTGTCATATGCCAGTCGTCAACTTCAGCCTCGCGAAAAGAGATACTCAGCAATCGAGAGGGAATGCTTAGCGTTGGTCTGGGCGATAGAAAAGTATCATGTTTTTCTGTACGGAACGTCATTTGTCGTACAGACCGATCACCAACCACTGCAGTATCTCTTAAGGGCAAAACACCTGAACAGTAGGGTATTACGGTGGAGCCTCGCGTTACAAGAATATTCATTCCGAGTCGAGCACATTAGAGGCTCTGAAAATGTCGGCGCAGATTATATGAGCCGGTTGTGAATTTTTACGTTTTCTCGAGACAAGCGACTACTTCAAGTTGTTTGTTTGTTAAGGACATCTTGTGAATGGACGACGCGTGGTGACTTCTCGCGCACTGAACTGCAGTTTATTTTTCTTCGCAAAAGAAACTTTTCAAAGGGGGGACTCTTGTTGTGAGTGAAGTGCGCGAGTCAAGTGACTTTCAAATTTGGCGCGTAAGATGAACTACTGACAATGTGTGCAAGATGGCGTATTGCGCCAGTGCGGCGAACACTGGCGATTGGAAAAAGAAGAAAATTCAAGGGAATGGGAGAAAAATCCAGAGCCAGGGCATCGAAGAACGAGGAAGAAGAGATTCGGGCTCGTGCTTGGGAGAAGAAGGCTAGGGTGCGGCGTGCGACCTCGTCGGGTGCGAGTACCTCCTGGGCGTCAGGGCATCCACCTAGCTGGCGACTGTTTCCACGGGGTCCTGGAGACCATTCAACCGCAGCGGCTATTGGCGAATCCTTGGCAAGACCTTGGTCTGATGTTCGAGCGGAAGACAGCGCAGCAGATGACGTCTACCGGGAGCGGGAGCAAGCCGTCGGGCTACGGGCCCGAGCTTATGCACTCTCACCACGGCAGCTTCCCCAATGGACTATTGAAGGGCGTGAACCGCTGGTGAGCCGTATCCGTCTTCTCTCGCGTCCGGACTCAAACACGAGGACTTTAACGAAAAGGACTGTTTAGACTCTTAGAGGTTTCCGCTCGCTAACGAAACTGACAGTGCTAATTAGTTAACATTTTTCTGATCTTAGTATTTTCCTTTTTGTGGTTTTTTTTGTGTGTTTGTGAAAGTATAATTTTTTTTTTTGCAAATCAAACGCTCACTTCCTTTTCTCGTGAGAGATTAACGTTTCACAGCTAGCTCGACTGGCTTTATTTACTGAACCTGTCACACACGGTATTGCATTGATGAGCTGGCTATAGGTACGTCCTTTTGGGGAAGGTTCTAACATATTGCCTTGAGGCCAGGTTCGGGAAGTACCGTCAAATGTATGGATCTCACTACAATGTGTCAATCACAGAGGTATTTGAAGCGCAGACAAATATGCGCTTGCAGAACACATTGATGCTGGAAGACATGCCGCTGTCATTGGCACCTAAAGAACAGGAGCTTGGTGCCAAAATGCTAATTGCAAAGTATGCCATCGAATTATCTCAAAGGGACCTGAAGGCATCACGAACTGACATGTCTGCATTGGCATACATTGCAGGCTATTGTTCGCATGCTGCTATTAAACGTCCGTCGTGTGAAGATTGTCCGTCACAGCTCATGATCACTGAATTGCAGCAAAGTGAGCATGTCCTTATTGACACATGAGCAGAGGCGGCTAGAAGTTTCCGCAGCCTTTTGTTGTCAATGTTGTTCTTGACACGAAGACAATTTTAGAGCACCTTGTAAGTAAGGAACAGGAGGAGCGGTTTCATGCAAAAGCCAACCAAAGGATGGTCCTGTTAAGCATCATGCTGTTTGTACGAAATGACGGCGAGGAGTTTGACATGTGTGCAAGCGGGCACCATTCCGATACCGTACTCAAGAACATTCTAAAACCGGCTGTCAACACGATTTTAAAAACTATGTCACTTGTAGGAATGACAGTGTCATGAAAGACAAAGCCTGCACAAAGCAAAGAAAGTTGCTAACACTGCAGTAAACCTTGCTAGGGCCACTTCGCTAAAATATGAACAACCTTTACTTAATGGCTAGATTTTTTTAAGCTGGCCAGTTCGTATTTCCTTTTTCTCCCACAATGTGATTATGGCTTTGAATATGTCTGTGCCAAATGATAAATGTTTGTTCCTTGTGGTACTCATTATACATTGTAATAAATACTCCAGTAGGTAGGTTGTTTCATTCTTTAAGCAGAGCAGTTGTGTTTTTCTGTTTGTCCCACAATGTGTTTATGGCTGTGAATATGATTGTACCAGATGCAAAAATTTTTTCACTGTGATCAATTTTTATACGTTATAAAGCATATTCTAGTGTCTTCTTTTGTTTGTTTTTGCTTAATTTGTCAGTTTCGGTTTTTATGTTGCACCCTGTAGTCATAGATGTCACTATGAGTATGCTAAACGCTGTAAGTTCGTGTGTTCTTTGTGATACATGATACTTACATTGTAATATATATTCTGCAAGGTGCCCGGCACTTGTGTACGTTTTTTAAGTGCTTGATAACCTTATAGACCTGTTCTCATCTGTTCAGCATCAAAAAAGACTGAAACGTTCATCTGCGGCGTTGTTCTTGGACGTGGAAGGTGCATACAATAACGTATCACATGAAGCCAATCTGGATGTCATGGAAAATCTTGGATTAGGGGGTCGGGTTTACCAATGGATCTACAGCTATCTGAAAGGCAGAACTTTCTTTGTACAGACGGAAAATGGCACAACAACGCACCATTGCAACTGTCGTGGTGTGCCTCAAGGCGGTGTCCTTCGCCCCACACTTTTCAATCTAGCGCTACTCGGCCTGGTTGACGCACTTCCAGAATCTGTCCATCTATCAATATATGCAGATGACTTGTGCATCTGGGCGTCAGGCGTAACACGCCTTCATTTGCGTGCCCGGCTTCAGAGAGCGGCTACAATAGCGACAAAGTACCTGGAAGAACGGGGACTAGAGCTGTCATCACAGAAATGCTCGCTTATAGCATTCACGCATAAGGCGATGAGCCCATATGTTATTAAAATGAACGGACACACGATCAACTACGTGAAGATCCACTGATTCCTCGGAGTCATAGTTGATTGCGACCTCTCCTGGAGCCCTCACATCGCCCACATGAAAACTAAACTCACCATGATCACCCACGTACTGAGGTTTCTTGCTGGAAAAACGTGGGGTGCATCGGTACGAGCAATGCTCCAACCCTACACTGTTCTGTTCCTCGGTTATATGCGATACAGCTTACCCATGCTTTGCGGGATCCGAAGAACAAACTTGCGCGTCCTCCAGTCGATCCAAGCCCAAGCACTGAGTATATGCCTTGGTCTCCCGAGATGCGCGTCTACAGCAGCGACAGTCATCCTTGCGCGTGATTATCCAGTCAACGCATACATCCGCGTAGACGCTTTGAGAATTCACATAAAACATTTCGCTCGGCTTCCATCTCATCACCTCGCCTCACTTCGAACTTCCAGGCCCCACTCAGCGTTCAGCGCAACTGTAGCTCAGCATTGCGCAGTACTTCCATTGCACTTCATGCATGCAGCACAGCCGCCGATACCATTATGGTGCCTACACCCACTCAAAGCCCTTCTTACAATTCCTGGCATCCAAAATAAGAAAAAGTCGTCGCATCTAGCCCTGAAACAGGCCACATTACTCTTCCTGCAAGAGAAGCACAACGGACGCCTTCACATTTACACGGATGGCTCGGTGTCTTCAGTAAGCTCTGAAGGGGCGGTGGTTATTCCCGCGAGGCACATCACAATTAAATTCATAACATCGCATTTGACGTCGTCGACAGCGGCATAACTTGCCGCCATACGTGCAGCTCTGGAGTTTATAGTGAAAGAACCTTGGGGAATTTGGTCTATCTTCTCGGACTCGAAGGCATCTCTTCAATGTCTTATGTCACCCTTTTGCCATGAACCTAATGAACAGTTAGTAGCTGAAATAAGGCTTCTTCATCACCAAGCAATAGAAAAACAGCACAGCATAGTGTATCAGTGAATACCAGGTCATTGCGGTATATATGGCAATAACCGCGCAGATGAGGCCGTTAGATCTGCACACGATGGTACCCAATACACAGCCATCCCGTTCTCAAGAACCGACGACGAGACTTCGTTCGCTTGCACGCGACCTCACACTGGTACAGTGGAACTCAACAGACTTCACAAACGCGCGCCTGCGTAACTTGGATCCCGATCTGCAGCTTCGTCTTCCCCCAGGGATATCTCGAGCTGAGGAGACTCTTCTATGCCGCCTGTGGCTTGGAGTGGCCTTCACGAACGCATACTCTTATCTCATCGGGATGGCCAGCTCTTCTACATGCACTCACTGCAGTTGCGAAGAAACCATCGCGCACCTTCTGCGTGAGTGCACCCACTTCAACACGCAAAGACAAGAAATCACTGCAGCTCTGGATAGACTAGACGATCGGCTTTTGTCGGAACAAAGGATTCTGGGTCATTGGCCGAGCCCATCCTCAGCCCAAAAGGCTTTGAAAGCTTTGCTGCGCTTTTTGCGGACAACTGGCCTCAGAGACAGACTTTAGTGTCTTATAATCTTTGATGTTGCCTTTCCTCTGTCACAATTATTTTTGTAATTTCTCTCTCTCTTCGCAACATTTCTTTTTAACATCTTTCATTTCCTTCACCCCTTTCCCCAGCACAGGGTAGCCAGCCAGTCTAAGAACTGGCTAACCTCCCTGTCTTTCCGCTTGAACTTTCTTCCTCCTTCCTCCTTTAATTGCTATCTGAAGCAGTCACGTCCGCAAAGATGGATCGCAACAGCAGTATTTCATCTTGATGTGAAATAACGTTCGCTGAAAATTTTTATATTTTATGCCTATATCACGGTAATCTAGATATTAATGTTTGGCTCAACTGTAGTAGGCGCCGTGCGGGAAGCGTCCGCGTCGCAGCAGCTCGCGCGCACGTGCGTCGACGGGCAAGGTGCATGACGTCACGGCGGCAGTGAAGAGGCCTGAACTAATTTAGGAGGTGTTGGCTCGGGCCACCGTGTTCATGGCTTCATTCCCCATTAGGCTCTGGTGGCCTGGAGTCCAGACTGGTCAACGAGGGGTAGGGCCGATTTCCCGATTGCTATAGCTCTGCGAAATCGTTTCCGTTAGTGGTGTGATCCAACAAGCTTCATAAGTTCGACGTGCCCCACGTGAATCTGATATGATATATATAGATCGATGGTCAGAAACAGCTAGGACAATAGCTACATCTTCCGCTTGTGTTGTGCTAGGAGCTTCAAAAGTGAGTTCATCTACTTGCTTTTCCTCGTGAATTACCACTGCCGTATATCACCCCCCGCCGTCAGGACTAGCCACATCCACGTAAAGGACTCCGTGTTTATTCCCAAAGTGACGTTGCAAGGTGTCTGCCCTCACTAGGTGACGACCGCCATGATCTTCTCTATCCATCTTTGAGGGGAGGGGTTGAATTCTTACGGCGCGTCTCCAGAGTTCGGGCACTCGGACCCGCTCCTGAGTGTGAAAGTTGTGTTTCAAGTGAAGCCGGTCCAGCAGGTGCCGTCCCGACTTTGTGTTAGACCTGTGTATTGGTTCGTGAGGTGGGCTTTCTTAAGCTCCTGAAAGGTTTTCACTACTCCCAGCGCAACAATTCGTGTGGTAGAAGTTGCCACTTGTAGGCCAAGGGCCCTCTTAATCACTTTGTGGATGATGATGATGATGAAAAACATTCATTATAAAAGAGAGAGGTACGGGGCCAAAGCATGACCCCGCTACATGGTCGGCGTCCTTAGTCCGGGACACCACAAGACGAGGCCCCTACTCGCGCCCGTCTCACCAGAGCCCGTTGAGACTCTAGTGATGAGCAGTTGAGGAGGGCAGTCTCCCATGCCTCTCTGGAAGGGGTAGGGGAAGGGCGTAGGTGGGGATTTTTCGGACATGCCCATACCATGTGGAAGATATCACACGTCTCCCCACAGTGTGGGCACCGCTTATCTGTGTTCGCATCGAAATGTTTTAGGATTGCAGGACAGAGTAGAGTACCTGTCTGCAGGCGCCTTAGAGTTCGCTCTTCCGCCTTACTCAGCCCCTTTGTAAGAGCCGGGTAAAGGCGGTGAGTGTCGCGATAATAGGTCACAATTTCTTTGAACCGCAGCAGCGGTGTATTGGCCTCCGAGTCATAAGAGCCGAGGTGAGGAGCCCGGTGGGTAAGCGCTCGGGCGGCCGCGTCAACGGCCTCATTACCTCGTAAGCCCTGATGGCCAGGAGCCCATACGATGCGTTTCGGGGCTGGATCAGCGAGAGCCCGTTTTAGAATTTGGCTGGCTAGGGGGGGGGGGGATATCTCTCCTACCATTGCGGATGATTGCCTCGACTTTCTGTGCATCACGCTTTCGCAAGTAGAGATAAGGCACCGAGTATGAAATACGGCTAATTAGGAAGGCATGAGCAAGCTGTACAGCACGCTTGCTTTAAAATCCCCCTTTCTTGTTGAAGACGCGTCGGACGCTTCGGCCCACTTAGACCCCAACCTTGCGAATCTTTCGTAGTGTTGTGTCAACTCTCTTCTGATTGTGGATGAAGAGTCCAAGGATTCGAATCTCTTCAGCTTCGCGTATGGGGTCACTAGCCAAGTAAATAGGCCGTTTTGTGGCGTCCTTAGGCGATGGCCTAAGATGCCCAAATTCCAATTTCTTTGCTGCACACTGGAGTATGCAGCGCTCTGCGTACCGATATACTACGTGAGCGGCAGCTGGTAGGTTTTCCTCCATATGCCCAATGTTTCCTTCCGTGGCTCAGGTGGTTATGTCATCGGTGTACCGCGTGGGCTACTCACCTGCACACCCCTTTAGTTGGACCGGAAAGTGTATCATCACTAGCTTAAACAGTAGAGGGGAACCACAGCACCTTGTGGCGTTCCCCTAGTACCCAATTAGTAAGGTTCATATTCATTGTCTTAAATTTTAATTAGTGTGACTGAATCCGCCGAGAAATCTTTAATATAATTGAATGTGGTTTTACTAAAATGAGTCTCCCTGAGCTATGCTATTATAATGCTGTTTTTATGTTGTCGAAGGCTCCCTTTAGATCTAATGCTAGGACAACCATGTCGTCGTGAGGTTGTTCACTTGGTTGTAATAAGCCTTAAGTACGTTATAATAATATTGCTACGACGCGCTGTTGGAGATGAAGAGGAGGACAGCAAAGAGAAAAACAACACTCGCTGATATCCACGTGGACTTGGCTCTGCCTCGTATGTCGGGCGTTACGTGTTTAGACACACCTTATAAATAAACTCGACAACGCCTTTTCTCCCTGTAACATTTTGGTGCAGAGTGCGGGTTCTTTCTTTCACCATCACGACGATTCTCTGTAGTGGACGCTCCTTGGCTGCCTCGGCTATGTATGTTCAAGAGGTATACGAGGATATATCGGAAACGTCTCCAATCGTGCCTCGGCCAGCCGGGCCGCCCACGCTGCTAACCGCACTGTCACCGTGACCCAACCACACGACCCGGAAACCTTTTCCGGCACTGACAACAAAGATGTCGAGGATTGGCTTCAGCTATACGAACTGGTGAGTGCACTATACAACTGGGACCCGACGCTCATGTTGGCCAATGTTCTATTTTACCTTGAATGCATGGCCAAAGTTTGGTTTTCCAACCACGAGGAAGAGATAAGCAGTTGGTACATACGCAAACGCAAACCCATCGACCTCTAATCGCCAAGACTATTGGGTGTCGTCGTTCGTCGCAGACAGAACTCACGTGCCGACTGCAGTCTTGCACCGAGTCATACGTGGCTTACATTCAGGCTGTGCTGACCCTCTGCCGCACGGTTGACGAAAAGATGCCGGAATCCGAAAAGGTCGCACACATTCTTAAAGGAATGGCAAATGACGCCTTCACTCTCCTCGTGTTCCACAACTCGTCGCCAGTCGACGACGTTATTAGCGAATGTCGGCGCTACGAAGAAGCGAAAAGTCGTCGCATTTGCTCCTAATTTTTCACGTATTCCCAACACAGCAGCGACGTCTACTTGCGAGAATATCCATCCGCCACCTGCTCCTGCTGCTGGCGAAAACATTGTACACCTCGTCCGCCACTACATCGAAGCTGCAGCTCCGGTCTCCATGCAAAGTCGTGGCCACGACAATTTCCACACGATTTCTTTAATACAGACCGTCGTACGCCAGGAGCTCGCTAACGTCGGACTCCAGACGCTCTGCCCCGTAAACAGACCACACTACTGTCCCCACTGTCCTCCTGATCTGCCCCGAAACTCATACGCCCGTCCTCAGTACCACGACCCGGTGAAATGGCGAACTTCTGACGACAGGCCCATTTTCTTCTGTTGTGGACGCATCAGCCACATTTCCCACCACTGCCGTAGTCCCTGGAACTCGCAACCCCTGGTACAACTGTGGCCACCCGTGAAAACGATGCTGCTACACCATCGACCTCCGACTGCACCGCTCTCCTTCGCCGACAAGTTGCCTGTCTCGCTCCCAGCGTCTTCGTTCTCCTTCCCCCTACTCCTCCCGTCACTCTTCGCAAAACTAACGGGCGCAGATCCTGGAGGTGCGCCTGCCGTGATGACCCGAACCGAAATTTCTCTGTTTACACTACCTGAACACAACAACCCAATCAAAGTAGATGTCGACAGCGCATCTGTCATAGCACTAATCGACACCGGCGTTCACGTGTCAGTTATGAACTCGAACCTCCGTGCGAGACAACGAAAGGTTCTCCCTCCAGCTCCGATCACTGTGCTCCACGTACCCGATGCTACGGCTCCAGTTGTCAGTGGGATGTGTGCTACTCGGGTCACTGTTGCCGGATGCCATAGCTCTGTTTTGTTTTATGAATTAGAGCAACGCCCGGATGGTTTTCTTTCTTCACATCCAGCTCTCATTGACTGTGCTACGCGTGTCGTCCAACTTGCCCAACCATAAGCCGTTGAGCCTAGTGATACTGAACCGAGCACGCTACGTTCCGCTGATTATGGTCGCGTCCCCTCTCTATCTGTTATGCATATTGTGGTCTCTCCTAATCCACCCGTGCCTGATGGTGATTACGTCATGTCACCCAACCCTGCCATCCTCTGCTCGCAAAGGCTCCCTTTAGATCTACCGAAATAATGAACTGTAAAAAAACCGTTCTCAGCTCCTCGTAACCCATGGCTATCTAGCAGTTTGCTTGATTGCCTGAAGAAAAAAGATAACCTTTACAGAAAAACAAAAAAACAACCGTTCAATGCTGCGCTTCATGATAGGTATAAAAAATATTCTAATCGTCTAGGAAAACTACTCAAACATGCCAAAACACAGTACTATGAAAATAAAATTAAGTGTGCCGGTAATGATGTAAAAAAACAGTGGGTAATTTTAAACTCGTTTTTGGGTAGATCCAACCAGCATAGCGAAATAACAATGATAAAATCGGGAGACCTACTTCTCGATAATCCCTTAGACATTGCTAACTCTTTTATTAACTTCTTCTGTACAGACAAGCAACGGGAAGACGATCCTCTGACCCAGCCTTACCCACGCATGCCTCACAGCTTTTTCCTTCACCCCGTGACACCTGAAGAAATAGTCACTATCATTTCTAGTCTAAAAAATACCGGGCCCGGTATTGATAATTTCCGCCCCTCTTTCATAAAACTCATAGCAAGTTTAATATCTGAAACATTTTGTCACATAGTAAACCTTATTTTTACCACGGGAATTTTTCCAAGCTCCTTGAAAAAAGCCAAAATAATTCCTGTTTTCAAGAAGGGAGATAAGCGTCTCACATCTAATTATCGACCTATAGCTATACTCTCATTCTTTAGCAAAGTTGTTGAAAAACTAATAGTAACACGCTTGTCTTCCTATTTTTCAAAATTTCATGTCTTATCAACAAATCAATTTGGATTTAGGGAGGGATACTCAACTGATTTAGCATTAATTTACTTGACAGATAAAATCCGGCAGGCAATTGATGCAGGTAATTTGACTGGGGCGCTCTTTATTGATTTATCTAAAGCATTCGATTCACTTGTTCACAATATACTATTTGCTAAATTAGAGTCTATTGGAATAGCAGGCCCGCCACTGAAATTACTACGTAACTACTTAAAAGATAGAGAATATATTGTGTCTATATCTAACACTTACTCACACCCTAAAACAAGTAACATTGGGGTACCGCAGGGATCAATATTAGGACCTCTCTTATTTTTAATATACATCAATGATCTTTCACAATGCCTAAAATCATCTGACTGTATTCTTTACGCTGACGACACTACTATTTTCTGCTCAGATAACCACCTTGATTCATTAATCTACAAGCTTAACCACGACGCGGACAGCATAGTTACCTGGTGCCGGCAAAATAAACTACAGATAAATGCTACAAAATCTCAGTTCGTCATCTTTTCTTCTAAGCATAGGATTTATTCAGGTTCACCATCTTTAACTTTCGCTTCAAACACACTTTATCCTACTGACAGTGTCATGTTTCTCGGAGTCACATTAGATAAGCACCTAAAATTTGATGAGCATGTTTCATCGTTAACAAAGAAGACAGCTTATGGCATTAGGATATTAATTAAAGTTCGCAATTTTTTTCATATGAACACACTAATATCCCTTTATTACGCTTTCATTCATACGTATATTAATTATTGCATATCATCATGGGGAAACACGTATCCAGTCCATTTATCTCCATTGCAACACACTCAAAATCAGGCTATTCGCATCATGACACATAGCACCTACACATCAGAAGCATTGCCTTTGCTCACCTCTAACGGTATTCTGTCGGTGGGAAAACTACATAAATATTCCCTTGCAATACTAATCCACAAATCCATCAGCGGAAAGCTCCCGTTCCCTATAATCATCAAAAGCCAGTATCCTTACTCTTTGTCAACACGTTTCGCATCCAGCAATAGCTTCTTATTACCGAAACCCAGAACTAATTATGGTAAGTTCACTACTAACTTTTCAGCCACACAACTATGGAACTCATTACCATGCCATGTTAAAAATATCTCCAATTTCCACGCATTCAAAATCAACCTTCGGAATTATCTGCATTCAGCATAGTCATTTCATCATTTCATCATCTCTGCTTTCTTTTGTAATTTTTAAATAATCCAACGATGTTTCAGTGTTAATTGCTTCTTTTTGAGTGTTTACTTTGTGTACACATCTTTGTTGCGTTAAAGTACTTTTGTTTACTCAGCTCTTATGGGAGGTCCCCTGTACAGTCTCTTGACTTTGGGACCTCCCTCTGTATCAGTAGTAAACCCCATTGTAACCACCATTTGTAACCAATCAATTTCAATAAACTTTCAAACTTTCAAACTTTCAAACTTTCAAAACATGGTCATCAATCATGGTCATCAGTCATGGTCATCAGTCATGGTCATCACATGGTGATCAGTCATGGCACATGGTCGTCAGTCATGGCACATGGTCATCAGTATAAAGGAGATGCCGCATGTCTCCCTCCCGTCAATTTTGGGCTATGCTCACAAGTTCTGCCCCAGGGTATCTCCCTTGCGTCCCTTGCCCCGGCTTGCGACTACCACATTTCCGCCTTAACAGTAGATAACTCATCACCCACGACTCTTGATTTTGGTCAAACTGCTTTGGAAAGGATCACAAAAATGGTCGCATCAGACATTTCGGCTGAACATGTACACGGTTTTCGTGTATTTGACCTTAATGACCAACCACTTGGCCAAACAACCATTGTGAAGCATCGGATCAACACCGGCGATGCCAACCCGATACACCGGCGACCCTATCGTGTTTTTTTCGACTGAGCGTCAAATCATACAAAAAGAAGTTGACAAAATGCTGCCTAGGACATTATAGAGCCTTCTTCAATCTCTTGGGCTTCCCCTTTTGTCCTCGTCAGAAAGAGAACAGCTGGCGCTTTTGTGTCGATTACCAAAACCTCAACAACGTAACAAAAAAGACATGTACCCCCTACCACGCATAAATGACGGCCTTGGCCGTCTCAGTGGTGCTAAATATTTCTCTTCGATAGGCCTTCATTCAGGGTATTAGCAGAATGCAGTATGACATGGACCATGAAAATACCGCATTTACTACACCTGACGGCCTTTATCAGTTTAAAGCGATCCCAATCTGGTTATGCAACGTCCCAGCAACGCTCGAACGAATGATGGATGCTTTACTACACGATTTCCAGTAGTGAATATGCTTATGCTACCTTGATGACGTCATTGTCTTTTCGCCTACTTTCGCGACATACCTCGCGCGCCTCTCGACAATTCTTTTCATTTTCCAAAAGGCGGGCCTTCAGCTCAACACGTCGAGGTGTCACTTCGGCCATCGGCAGCTTACTGTCCTCAGACATCATATCGATTCTTCAGGTGTTCGTCCTGATCCCAACAAAGTGCGCGCAGTCAAGGATTTCCCTGTGCCGACCTGTGCGAATGACGTTCAAAGCTTTGTAGACCTCTGTTCCTACTTTCAAAGATTTGTGCGCAATTTTGCCGACGTTGCACGCCCTCTAACAGACCTACTGAAGAAGGATGTGGTTCTTGTCTGGGGTCCTGAACAAGCCACTGAATTCACTGAACTGACCATGCGCCTCACATCACCACAGATTCTTGGCCACTTCTATATATCCGCTCCAACAGAAGTGCGAACGGACGCCAGCGGCCATGGCATTGGCGCTGTTTCGGCACAGCAACAGCGTGGTAGTGACCATGTCATTGCATACACTAGCCGTCTTTTATCACTGCAGTGGAGCGCAATTATTCTATCACCAAGCGCGAATGTCTTGCGCTCATTTGGGCCGTAGGCAAATTTCACCCTTATTTGTATGGGCGGCAATTCACCGCTGTCACACCCCACCATGCCTTATGCTGGCTTTCATCGTTGAAAGACCCTACCGGACGTCTGAGACGGTGGGCGTTGCGGCTACATGAGTACTCATTTACCGTCGTGTATAAAACAGGCCGACAACATGAGGACGCTGACTTTTTGTCTCGTCACCCAGTAGATGCACCAGATCTTCCCGAGAGTGGCGAGTCCCCGTGCGTCCTGGTGCTTTCCGCATTGGCCAACATCGCAGAGGAGCAATGACGTGATCCTCACTTGAGAGAGATCATTAACCTACTGAGTGACTCAACTACACCTCTATCGCTTCGTAAGTTTGTGCATCATGATGGCGTTCTATACCGTTACAACATGCATCTTGATGGTCCTGACTTGCTGCTGGTCATACCTACACATATGCGACAGACTGTTCTCGCGCAGTTGCATGACATTCCTACAGCTGGTCACCTGGGCGTCTCAAAGACTTACGACCGTGTTCGGCGCCGCTTCTTTTGGCCTGGTATTTACTGCTCTGTTCGTCGTTACATAGCTTTGTTCAAATCGTGTCAGCAACACGAAACATCGGTCACCCTTCCAGCAGGACGCCTTCAACCCATAAAGGTACCATCTCAACCATTTTACAGAGTTGATCTTCACCTACTCGGCCATTTTCCTCTATCCATCAGAGCAAACAAGTGGATAGCTGTTGCCACCGACTACATGACTCGGTATGCGATCACACGGGCTATCCTTACATTAGTTGTGCATCCGACGTCGCCGAGTCGAGGACGACCTACTTAGCCAAGGCACTCCTCGACAGCTCATAACAGACCGGGGTTGATACTTTCTATGAAAGTTAGTCCCACACATTCTGCACGCTTGCGCCGCAAAACACAAGTTCACCACTGCGTATGACCTGCACATCAACGGCCTAACAGCGCGGTTCAACAGAACGCTTACGGACATGCTTGCCATGTATGTTTTGCCGGATCATCGTGACTGGGACGAAGCTTTGGTGTTCGTAACATTTGCGTACAATACATCTTGGCATGACTCTACAGGTTTCTCTCCATTTTTTCTCTTGTACAAATGAAAACCCACGCTGCCTTTCGACATGCTCCTTCAGCCCGTTCTTGATATGACATCAGAATACGCTCGTGATTCAATCACTAGAGCTCAGGACGCACGCGAAGTTGCCCGCTTTCGGCTTAACACTTCGCAAGAAAAGCAACAACTAATCCACGACGTTCGCCACCGGGATGTCCACTTCCATCCTGGTGACATGGTCCTTCTTTGGACACCTTCACAGCGAGTTGATCTTTGCGAGAAGTTGACTTCTCCTTATTCTGGTCCATACCGAGTCTCGCACCAATTCACTGAAGTCACGTAAAAAATCAAACCTCTGGAGAGCACCACAGAGCGATCATCTGACATCGCTCACGTCACGCGACTAAAGCCGTTCTATTCCGACCAATCGAGCACCGGGTCAGTGCCTTCGACGCCGGGGGGATGCTACAAAGTGCTGTCGGAGACAAAGAGAAAGACAGCAAAGAGAAAGACAACGCTCGGTGATATCCGTGTGGACTTGGCTCTCCCTTGTATGTCTGGCGTTAAGTGTTTAGACACACCTTATAAATATACTCGACGACGCCTTTTCTCCCCGTGACAATATGTCTTGTGCTGACTTGTGTGGACGGAAGCTGAACATTGTGTCTGCAAATGTGATACGACCTTCTAAATAATTGGAGAGCCTATCTCGCGCCATTGCCCCAATTACTTTTGTCCAAGCACGATGCAAGCAAGATAGGTCTCAAGTTGTCCGTAATAAACTCCCTTCCTGCTTTCGGAGTGAAAGTGAAAAGTGATATATTCCAATCGAGTGGTACAGGCGTCTCTCCTTTCCATATTACATTATTGCACGTAAGAAGGGCCTCATACTCGCGATCGGGGAGATTGGCCTGCAGTTTCACTGCAACCTTGTCTCAGCCGAGGGCAGTGCCTATCTTCATTTTAGTTATCGTCGCCTTGAGGTCGTTGAGGTGGAATGGCTTATCCATCTCTCCGTTATCTCTGCCTTCATAGAGATATTCCTAACCTCAAGACTTCCGTTTCGTGTGAAGACACTTGTAGCTTGACGCCTGTGCCAGTTGTGTAACTGTTGTGCCCTCAAAATTGTGTAGAGCCCATTTCAAGTGCTTCTGTGTTTGTCCCAGTGATTGAGCGGGATCGATTAGGTTGCGGAAGAGCTTCCATGTGTTCTTCCTCGACATCTGTCGGGCCGCCATGTTGCAACGCTCGATCCAGTTGAAATCAGCTAACCGAGAGGCATACTCGGCAGCCTGTTGGGTCAGATTTATTATACGTATTTTCAGTGTTCTTTGTGCTTATGTCGTTTCCATTTTCTCGTGAGACTGTGGTGAACTTCCAAGAGATGGAGCAAATGATTATCTACCGCTGGGAAGTCCCCCGCAATCTGTATGCGTTTCTCGTGTTTCTTGAGTGTTGTCATTATATTTTGAGCCCATGAACTATATCCGCCATTGATAACACTGGTCCGTGGCAGGAATGTATGAAAACCCACCCAGTCTGGCAGCCTGATTTGATGCCCGTTTAGGGGCCGGGTGCGAATCGTGGGGATCGCTGTTTAACGTTTTTTTGGTTCAATGTGTTCTTTGGAAAGCGTGAGACCGGGACAAGTGTTTCGAGTCACAGAGTTATCTATACGTGTTGGTTGTCACTTCGGGCCGTTATTCCTAGCGTGGAAATGAGCACTGCTAGCTTTTTATACGCACTTCTTCCTTATTGTAACCCCACACCCTGCTGGGAGCATTAAAGTCCCCAACAATGAGTAATGTATCTTGGCCAGCAATCATCAATGCCCGGCTGAATATGTCCGCAAAAGTGATGTGCTTTAGCTTAGGCAGACAATAGATCTAAGTATCTGTACTTGTGGCTCAGAGCGTCACAGGGATAACACTGTGACCATGATGTACGAATAAGTTACCTGCAGGTCGAGGTCTACCTCTGGTGCCGTGTATGCTTTTTGTGCAAGGATGCAAGTAGATGGATCTCGCCGAAACTTATTGTACCCAGAAATTTTGGCTGAAGCCCCTAGTTCCTGTAAAGCCACAATAGCTGCTAGATATTAGAATGTTTTTAAGTAGAGACGAAAGTGAGCGCGCTTAGCGCGATCCCTGAAGCCCCTACCGTTCCACTGCATGGTTTACAGTGGTTCCTCTCTTGAGTTAGTACTCTTCTACCTAGGTCCCGGTGCCATGACCAGCACTATTATAAGCTGGCTGGCCCTCCACTGCTTGAAGAACGGGAACGAGCGAGACGTCTTTAGTACATTGCTCCTCAATGTTGCAGTAAAGTTTAGAGGGATGATCCGCCTCTTTTACGGGACTAGCCCACCTAAACAATTTAGGGCTAGCCTAGATCCAGGCCTTGACATTTTGGGTCATAGCAGCGGTGATTTGCTGAGTGAGTGTAGTCACCTGCTGTTGCATTTGTGCTTGTATAATTTGCGCAATCATTGTCGGCAGTGGTGCCATTTTGTCGGTGACACTTTTTTTGAGAGCCGACATGCGACTTTCCAAGGTGCTAATCAGAGGGCCATACGTCACCTGTCCCATGCCCGGGCACATGGAGGCCTATTCATCACTGCTATCCAGAGTGCCTGGTAAAAGCGATTCTGCCCTTTAGCTTTGACGTGCAATCATTTTCTGCTCTAGTTGCTCATTTTTAGTTCGGAGAGAGGCTAACTCTTTCTTAAGCTCGAGTTCTAAAGATGATGGGGAGGGAGAGGAGGTGGTGGCAACACCAGTCCAGCTGCTCACCTTGTTTGTGGCGGCTTTGCTGTAATCAAGGGGCAGGAATTCCCCTTCCTGAGAAAATGGCGCCTTGACACTTTGTCCAGATGCGTTCCTGTTCTTGTCTTCCTTAGATGCCTTGTTGGCAGGATCAGGCCCGGGGGCTTGTCCGGACTTGCCCTTCCATGGACTTCCGTTGCCGGAAGCCTTGCTCGTCTTCCTTGTATAAGCCCCTTGTTGCTTTCCTGGGCATTGAAGCCGGTGGAATTTTCCCTTGCAGTTTGCGGAGCCGGTGAGACAGGACTCCCCACAAACCATGCATGAAGGGGTGCACTTGTATCCAGCTAGGCCCGGCTCGGAGGTGTCTACTCGCTGGCCACAGTAGCCACATCTTGCGGGAACCGAATGTGGAATATTGTTTACCAGTGACCGATTGTCCCACAGAGGTGGCTGGTTGGCACGGTCTTCTTATATTTCCTTACAAGTGTGTATTCAATGTTGTAGTGAACGTAGTGGGGCGTTCTCCGGCCCATGAAAGTGAGCACCGCCACGTTAGATGTTCCGAATTTTCACACGAACGCCAGCTCGCCTTCACGCCAAGCTGCTTTACCTTTAAGTAATGCCATTGTCTCGTCTGCCCGCATAGTGATTACGCCTCGACACACTTCAACATTGAGTTTGACATGGCCCCGCAGAAGAACAAAGGCAGATCCCCCGTTGAGGTTCCAATCACAGGCCAGTTTGTTTCCGGTCTCCACATGTTACGCCCCACAGACAATCAAGCTATGTGTCCATACTGGCCAGACGTTGAGGGTAGCGGCAGCTTCGGCGCTGACGTACTGGGCAATGGCAGCGTCTAGATCTCCAGTCTGGAAGATCGTCTTCAGGGGCAGAGTTTCACGAGGCTTAAACACCATGATATAATCATCTGCGCTCATCTTGGGAGTGTAGCGCGGGCGCCACCCAATCAGGTTACCCTTCGGCTATGTGGTACGATCCTAGCCGTTAAAGACGGGACCACCGGGTTTTCCGGCAGCCGTCTCAGACATCTTCTGCTGAGCAGCTTTTCGTCACAGTGCCACGAGCTGGAAAAGGCCTTCATCTTCGATGTTGGTGGGTTCACGTTCGGTGCCAACAGGCTGTTGCACATGAATTTGAGTCCAGGCCACAGAGACTGGGTCGTAGCCACGTTTGGTAGAGGTCGCCATCGTACGGAGTCTTCAGGGAAGGCCCCGCACCACTAGAGTGAACGCTAACCTCAGCGGAGGTCAGCTCCTCCTGGCATGGCCGAAAGACAAATCAGGCAAAAAAATGGTTCAATTTCGGCCCATCTGCGTCGGGTCGGCGTCAGCAGCTTCCTTTTGACGTTAGGAGACGGTTCTCGACGCTTTCAGAAGGGTGACATCGTAATTTTTGCGGGTTTCGGCAAAACGTTCCTCAGCCGACAAGTCTTGTATCTGATCTCAGCGACACAAGCAGCATCCTCTCTCCGCGCTTGAAGACGCAATCCCTCCGACCCTTCCTCGAGTTCTGTGCATGTTGTTTTCGTGCGTCATTTCTGCGTGTACAGTGCGCTGGACGTTTTGATCTGCTAGCCCTTCGCAGCATTACATTTTGAGTTAGTGATATCGCATTCATTGCTTCCCCGTTGCGGGGAAACTGACTTTTTTTACTGTATGGTCATGTGAAGTGTGCTCTGTTCCAGAATGATCACACATTTGAAAATGCTAATATATTTTTTACAACGAGCGCATTACAAAGCCAAATTAACAAAGCCAAATTTTAAAGCAAAGTCATAAAGCCAAATTAATATACAACACTGCTATATTCCTAGACAGAAAGAGAAACTAGCAATGCTTAACGAGCTACGTGAAGTGGCATCTGCATTGAAATTTGGAGCATTGTTGCCTTTTGTAGGAGTATCTTTAGTTGAAGTCATTCAAAGGAAATACAATCGGAGCTGACTAGTCAGACCTGGATGCGCCACTTTACGGAAACAGTGCGGGAATTCACTTATGATATAGTGCAACATGCGAGCTCAAATGTGGCTCATTCGGGGTTTATTTCTGGTAGAGCCGTCTCCCATTAATCACCATCTTATCTCCGTAAAATGCGACCATATGTACTTATCATACGAGATGCGTAGCCATGCGCTACTGTTGCATGAATATAGAGTATCTGTTTCCGATACATTTCAGATTAATGCCTTGAATTAACCACATTTTGACTATACTTCCTGTTCTTGCTGATGCAAATTGTCACGCGTCAGGGAGCGATGGATTGCGCGTATCGAACTGACCATGTCTTCCAAAGAAATGTATAGTGCACGTGCTGAGATTTGATGAATATTTTGAATCGAAAGCAGCCAACACTCTAAAAAAAGTTACACCCATAAGGGTGTATTTGTTTTGTGCCATGGGCAACACCCTTTTAGAGTGTCTAGGAACACATTAAACAATGAGGTGTTTAGAAACACCCTGAAACCGTAGGGTGGAAAGAAACGTTACACCCTACTTTATAGGTATTTATGAACGCCCCTAAACTATCGGTGTTGGACGGAGCTACACTCATGTGAGTGGGGTGTACACTGAAAACCCCCTTGAAACGATGGTAGTTATATGGATGAGCATACTTGATCAAATGAAGCGCAATTAACGGGAAACAAAAGGAGAGACACGGGAGGTGACGTTTAGACTTGTGTGTTGAGGAGAGCCGTTCACAGCACTTCATTCCATCAAATATGCATCACCAACTGGCCCAAGCCTCAATTGTTCTCAGGGAGAAGCATATATGAACCTTCTCTGTGGCTGACAGGGAAGAAGGAAGATACTGGTCTCACCCACTGCACTTATACCTGCATGCATGCAGCTGATAAAGTAAGGTGCCATGGTCTTAAAGGAGATGCATGAGACCTGTGTATATATGTATACGTAGACTGGGCCGTAAACGACTAAGACGCGGAAGGCACACACACACACACACACACACACACACACACACACACACACACACACACACACACACACACACACACACACACACACACACACACACACACACACACACACACACACACACACACACACACACACACACACACACACACACCACAGTAGTGCAAGCAGTAACCTGCAGCGTAAGGTTCAACCGAACATAACGCTGAAACAAAAAACAATTTTAAGCCCTTATGTTAACATCTGGCTTTATTATAGAAAAACTGCAAATCTGACAAACAGGACTCTGATGGCATTCTGCAAAGTTTAGAAATATGTCACGGGATCAAGTTTCTTTCTCTCTATACTAAAAACTCATTGTTTTCAATACAATAAATCTCCACAACGTTCAAAAACATTTGCGCTAGTCGGGCAAACGACTGAGACGTAAGGCATTTGATTGACACCTATACAATAGAAAAAAAACACGTAGAAAGAGTGAGCGAGTTTCTGGAGTCACATTTACAGCCTATTACATCTCAGAGTATAAATTTCGACATTAAAAAGGAGAACATTCAACAAGGTAGTGTAATTGGGGTTGTATTAATGTAATGTCAGTGTTGGTATACTTCTAACTGCAAAACCACTCGTCACTGCTGCTTGCACAATCATCTTCAGCTGCTGAGATGACTGGTGTCTTCGAGAAAAGTGGGGCGAAGCTGTTCTTTCTGTACAGGAAATTCAATCTCGGAAACCTGAAATAAATACACAAGCAACAATGACTGAAATTTCACAAAGAGTGCAACATACAGTGTGCACCATGCATAACTAACTGCTTTCTTATGTGTAAGTATAAATTGAGAGCATAGCAAGCATAATCAGAGGCATCGAGCTCCACTGCAGTGAGAAATGGTAGAAAAGGTATGCCGAGCAATAAACGCCATGAAAAGCGCGCTGTGGCAGAATCATTATACCTTTCATGCTATAGATATGTACCCCACTTTACCCTTTCAGCTTGCTGGCACAGGCAAATAAAAAGGTGCTGCTCCAAGTTGATAATGTTCCATTAGCTGCATGCAACGACCAATCTAAATCAATGTCAAGTTCTATGCTTAAGTATGCATCAACACAGCTGCATGTGTATTTCTGCAGGTCTACCATGGTACTCATTCGATTAGTTTATTAAAAGGAATACAGTACGACGCGCAACAACATATACATATTTTATCTGTATTGCACAAAAGCACAATGACACTGAGCATACATGACGGTATGCGCATTGAGAAGTTATTCAGTGCAGGTAACTTGTACAATTATGTATGTACAGTTATGTATTAAAATGCGAATGATACTAGTGTTCTTGGATTGGCTCACATTGACACGATTATATAATTGAAGAATTGGCTATTGGGTCATTCTACATCAGACGTACCAGTCATTTTTGTGACCACCGCAAATGTATTCGAAAAAAAAATCGCGTTAATTTTACTGCATTAAAAAAGGTAACTGCTACAATATTTCGCAAACAAATTATTTATCGGTCACGTGGCTGCCTCCTGAACTTCCCGGAATTTCGTCCGGATGTTTGTGAAAAAAATTATTTCATAAGCATTTCTTCTTCCGTGCCAAATTTGGTCTACAAGTTCAGTGAAGGGCTTGCGTAAAGTGTTTGAAGCTCAGTAATATTATTACCATTTTTCGACCACATACGCCTCAAATAATTTAGCCGAAATGTGTTATATCTGCATTTTTCTATATCAATACTGAACTTCGAATGAATATCTGAGGAGTGACTACTTAATCTACATAAGGTATATTTAGAGGAAAAAACATTTTAGACCTCTCAAGCTGTCAAACTTTACGAGAAAGAATCGCAAATTTCACAATATATTTGTTTTGTATATAATGAGACGCAACTTGCGCCATGTGGTGGTTGAATTAAAATAGACATTGTACCTAAATCGAAGCAAATAAACAGTTCTTTTCATGTGCCAAATTTTGTCGTAGCAATTTATGTTTTGAGAAAAAGATCACAGCATATCCACGGAGTGAATAATGATGAGTGGGGCGTAGCGTTCGTCCGTCCGGACGCACAAACGAATGAACAGACAGTCTGACGCCAGTATGAACGAACAGAAAGACGAACGGACTCACGGACAGACCGACACACGGAAGCCTGGACGGATGGATGCACAGACGAACGGACGAACGATTCACCCCACGAATCATCATTTTGCCCGTGTATATGCTGTGAAAACCACTAACGCTATATATAGTGCAACTCATCAAGTGGCTACATAATACTAGTACAACTACAGAGGAGGGAATGACCCACAGCCTCAAGAGCTTTGCCCCTAAACGATTTTTGAAGTTCCAAGTTCCCATTCGCCATTTGGTCATTCGCCATTCGAGGCATCGCAGCCGACGCCTCAAAGTTCCTCATTGCCGTTGATGGGAAAATTAAAAAATATATATATTTTATGCCTTGAAATAGAAATTGTAATGAAACTTGTCGCATACAAAGAACTGTTTATTTGCTTTCAATTTAGGTAAAAGGTGACTTTTAATTGAACCACCACATGGCGCAAATTGCGTCTCAATGCGGACAAAAATGACAATGCCATGAAATGAGTGATCTTTTCTCGTAGCGGTTAACAGCTTAAGATGTCTAAAAATATTTTTTCATCAAAGTACCTTTTCTGTGAAGTAAGTAGTCACACCTCAGATATTCATACAAAGTGCAGCATAGCAATGAGGAAATGCAAACATAACACATTTTGGCTAAATTCTTGCAGACGTAGGTGGCCGAAAATTTGTATTAATATTGCCAAGTTTCAAACACCTTACATAAGCTCCTTTACTTAACATGTACCAAAATTGGTATAAAAAATGTGCGGTACTTGTAAAATATTTTTTTTCACAAACGACACTCAAACAGCAGTCTGAAAAGTTTGAAAGGCGACCACGTGACCAAAAACTTTTTTCTCTCCGAAATATTCAAGCAGTTCACTGTTTCCAGTGCATTAAATCAGCACAATTTTTTTTTCAAACACATTTGCCATAGCCGCAAAATTGGCTTGGAAATGTCTAATAAAATGAACCTGTTACCTTCACTCAATGGCCATTGCATACTGCTAAATTAGGGCCATTAGTTTCAATCATGCTGTCAGGGTGAGAAAGCATAACTCCTTCCCGGTGCAGCGTAGGCTGTTCAGTGGCGGTGCGTGTTGTGTTCCCAGATGGATATGCTGCCCAGTCTTACATTTTGGCTGCAACACATGCTTAGATACCCTGCAGTATGTATAGAATTAAAGTGTTTTTGTGCAACAAAAAACTAACAGTACGCTTCACATAGCGAAAATGCCTTCAACATCTGAAGTACTTAGCGAAGTTAAACGCCAAAGCGAGGCGATGGCAATAAAACTCTGAATAACAAAAATATTTTGCAAGTTACACATGATGGAAACAATCTTAATAAAATGTGCTCGAACGTTAGCAGTAATGTTCAAACAAGCGTTTGCGCTGTTCAAGTAGGCAATTCGACCACACACACAAGCTAAAGCTCTGTTCAAGCAAAAGTCAAGCTTCAGTGCTCGATCAGCTACATAGTCACGGCTGTCGGCAGTGTCACGCTACGTTGCGGATGAACGAAAATACCGGTGCAGACAAGTTTAACGAAATTGAATGTATTAGCAAGTAGGCAAACTTCGCGAGGCGCACCTAACGCGAAGCAATATGCTGTATTGTTACCCGATGCATCAACCCGAGTTATCACGGTAGTGTTACCGCACAAAACGAAAAAGAACCGAAAAGAACGACATGGACACCACGCCCTTGTTTTCCGTTCTCGGTCTTTTTGTGCAATAAGAAAAAAAAAGAAAGTAAATGAACTACCGACATGCCCAAGCATATGCGTCTTACATAAGGTTGATGTTTAGAGCTAACAGGCACCGTCCCCGCACATGTATTAATTAGTAAATTAAAATTGATGAGCAGCACGAGCGGGCCCCGTTAAAAACGGCTGCCAACAAAGGGCACCGCAAAAATCTGTTCAATTTCTTCGCTGAACCTCAGCGGCGCACGCTCACTCTGCTTTGTACTCCAAACAATCTAAACAAACAAAAAACTTGCCCACAATCACACTTCGCCATCAACCCCGTGAAACAGTTCGGACAAATATTATCGCTAAGTAAACAAATGCTGATTTGTCATCAACTAGTTGAAAACAAAATTGTTTGAAGGCGTTGTTCTTGTGCTCACGCAGTTAACAAAGCGCTGAACAGAACAACGTGAGAGCGGTACTCACTATTTCACTTCGGGTGCTCCACAATATGAATCCACAGGTCCAGTCTTTAGGATGGTGCACCTTCGCAATAATCAGCACTGACAGAACACACTCGTGGAGCACAGAGCGCAGGCACATTTTAAACTAAACACCGACTAATAAACTCTACCGATCGAGAAGCCACGTGCACCACACGCACACACACGGGAGGGTTTTTCGCCAGCGCACGCAGTGACATGTCAGACGATGTCGACCCATTTCCCGTGCTGTGCGCCCGGCGCGCAGCAATACCGGGCAGCCAAGGTTTTCTAGGCGACGAGACTTGATGGCGCCTTGTGGCGCTCTTTGACCGGCTAGATGCGGTTTAACGCGAGCTCCAGCTGTTGTTGTTGTTGTTGTTCTCCTATCGTTAGTGGCGCATACCCACTGTGGGGGATTGGCCAAGAATCGAGTGGCTTTAAAATTTACTGTTCAGATTTAGAATGATGGAGGTATAACAGAAAGATTACCGATAGCCTATAGGCAAGTGTGGTGCTTAATGTAATGCATAGAAATATTTACATAAACAAATTTATTCTTAGAATAGAGCATTAGTCTGATTTTATACGTATATAATTAGGTGAACATGTGAAGATAATGAAACTGGTTAATTAGTCAACCTATTAGTTTCATCAATATAGTCCCGGACGGCCGCGCATACTGTGCCATTACAGAAACCAGAAATGGAAGCTCCAAAAGACAAAATGACAGGCAGAGATAAGTCCATACCAATGCCACGCAAAGGTATTTCTAATAGGGTTTTTCGTAATGTGTTAAACCGCCTGCAGGTCAAAAAGAAATGGTCTATTGTTTCCAGTTCATCACAGAATGCACACAGTGGCGAAGGTGCCTGAGCAGACCTGTGTTTATAGAAATTTAGATTTGGTACCCGGCAACGCAGCCTTGTGATAGCTACTTCTTGTTTTCGAGTGCGGCAAAAGTCTCTTCGCCAGGGATATAATAAATGGCGATATTCTGTAGAGTTTGTTAGTGCTGAACCTTTAAAGACTTGCATAAGCGTACGTCTGCGGAATCGAGCAGCAGTTACATAAGCGGATGATGGACAGAGCGGTAGAATTGGTTCGCTGATTGACGACTTAGCTAAGGAATCTGCTATTTCATTAAGAAACAAACCTTTATGTCCAGGCACCCAAACTAATCGCACTTTTCTTAAATGCGCAGGTACTAATGCACGGAACGCCTTTGTTACGTGATTATCAGCACCAACAGAAAGTGCCGCACAAAGAGATAGGGAATCTGTTATTATGACAGCTGATGTAATTGCTGTATCTAACTTGCGTAAGGCGAGCACTACTGCCAGAAACTCAGCCACAAAAACGGGTATGAAATCGGGTAGTCGAAGGGAATAAATCCAATTTAAAATAGGGCTGAAAATACCAACCCCTGACTTTTCGTCGTATTGCGATGCGTCTGTAGCAATAATAACGTTCGTTGTAATACGGCGCAGGTGATCTTGGAGTAAACCATCCAAAATATTATGGGGAAGTAATTTGGCATTATTAGGAAAAATGTCGTCGAATTGAATTTCTACCGGGGCTGAATTATAACGACTCGGCATGATGTCGCATATACGTACGTTTAGAGGCTCCAGTAAATTTTGCACAAATATAATTTGAGGCGTGTGAAATCGCGGCCATCTGGCAGCAAAAAATGATTCCGGGGTGGAAATAAAGGCTGTTTCTGAATGTCGTAATGGTGATTCATAAATTCTTAAGAATGTCTGAACAGTCAGAAGGCGAATTCGACAAGAAAGCGGAGGGACCCTCAATTCGAGATATAACACATTGTTGGCGACTGTTTTAGGAAGGCCAAGGCATAAGCGTAAAGCTTCTCTTTCCAGAAGAATTAGAGGCCGCAACTTGTAAGCTGGAACTCCAGAGAAAAGCACACAACCAAATTCCAAAATGGGACGAACATACATGCGATATATCATTAATAATGTGTCTCTTCTCATACCTATGCGGTAGTTACTTAGCCTACGTAATATGCCAATGGCCCGCACACCTTTTCCGGCGATATATTCGATATGAGATCGCCAGTTGAGCGACGTGTGATAAATTACTCCAAGGTATTTAACAGATTCCACCTGTGGTATATCCTCATGATGGTAAGACAGAGAGATGTTCACAGGGTATTGCAGCGGGAAAACAAGGAGGGCACATTTACTTGGATTAAGTAAAAAGCTGTTGCCATCGAGCCAGCTCTCCAATATATTAAGGTAAGTCTGCAGCCGTTCATATAAGGTCTGAATGTTATCTGCCATTGCAAAAAATGCGATATCGTCTGCATAAACATAAGTTGTTATATCCTTTTTAAGTGGGATGGTGCTCATTAGTAAATTAAATAGCACCGGGGAAAGCACCGAGCCTTGCGGTACTCCCCTCGTTTGGGTATGAGTAGATGATGAAAACCCATCTTTAAAACAATAAAATTTCCTGTCTGCGAGAAAATTGTGAACCCACGCTACTATGTATGATGGAAAATCAAGGTATTCTAATCGATCTATCAAAATACAGTGCTCCACGGTATCATATGCTTTAGCGATGTCTAAGGTAACTAAAGCAGCATATTTTTTATGTAGCCGAGCTAATTGAAGCCTACTTTCTAAGTCAACGTGGGCATCCCAAATTGAACAACCAGCCCTGAACCCAATTTGACAGGGACTTAGAATAGACCTCATGGTAATAAGTTCATTAATTCGTATATTGATGATTCTCTCAACCAATTTCACTAAGTTTGATGTCAGTGCGATCGGCCTTATGTTATCCAACGTGTATGCATCATTTTCATTTTTTAGCAACAATACAATTTTGGCAAGTTTCCATTCTGGAGGTATCCATGCATTCCCCAAAGAGTAATTCACTAGTTCTAGCAAAAGATTAGGCGATTCCTGGAGTAAACATTTCAACATAGAGTTCGTAATCCCATCTGGTCCGGGAGCCGTCCTCGGTAAGCATAATACTGTCTGATTCAATTCAGCTAAAGAAACTTCTGGAAATTCATGCAAGTTTACCAGAACGGACTGAATAGCCGAAAAATTCGCAGTGAAGCGGCGTTCTAAACCTTGCGCTATGTCTTCTAGAGAAGTGTTCATTTCTACCGGCGTCAAGACACATGACTGCAACGTTAAAGGTGCTGGTAGTACTTTTCTTGTCCGAAGATAAGCGAACAAAGCACGCTTATTCTTTGATTTAGAAAGATAATCAAAATGTCTACTCTCGTATTCTTCTTTCGCGCGGTTCACTGTACGCTTAAATACGCCAGCAAGGAATTGATAGTCTTTCCAGTTTGTTGGGCTCTGATTAAGAAGAAGTTTTTTCCAAGCGGCTTTTCGTCTTCTATAATCGCGCGTACACTCATCGTTCCACCAACGAGAGGAGGATCGTTTATTGGATGGAATAGAAAATTCAGAATTTTTTCTAGATCCCTCCAGAATTGAACCTATCGTAGATGCAATCTCCTTAGTACTGGCATTTCCAAGCTTGGAAATGGCAGAACGGAGGCAGGCTTGAAATTTGCTTTGGTTGATGTATGTGCGTTTTGGCTGATCTAAAGTTATTGTTGGACAAGTAATGTCAAAAACTACAGGAAGATGGTCACTGTTAGTTGCCGAATCCAGAACAGCCCATGACAAAATCTTGATTGAATTGGAGCAAAACGTTAAATCCAATACTGAGCTAGTTTGTCCTCGGACAAATGTTACATGACCTTTATTCAGACAGGAGAGGTTGTGATCAATAGTCCATTCCCACAGTCGCCTACCACAAGAATCTGTCCTTATACCCCAAGACAAATGGTGTGAATTAAAGTCTCCTGTGAGTACAATTTCCTTTCTACATGCTACCAAAACGCTGTCAAGATAACGCGTGCTTTGCACACCGGAGGGGAAGTAGCAATTTACGATTGAAAAAGGGTGGTATCCGGGGAGACACAAGTCTAATGCTAATAATTCGCAATCGAAGTCTAACATTCTGAAAGAAATTTTCGCTTTATGGCATAATTTACTTGATACAAGGATCATTAAACCACCACCACGTGATGGGCGATCTAATCGAAAAGAACGAAAACCTGCAAGATGGAAATTTTTATCTGGTGTAAGCCAAGTTTCTTGGAGAATTATAATATCAAGATTAAAATTATTGCAAAAGTAATGTAAGTCGGTTGAGGCTGAGAATATAGAACGGCAGTTCCACTGCAGTACCCTCAACTGACCTATGGTGTTGAGCGCACCGCAGAGGCGCATGTCGCACCCTTGTTAGCATCTTCACGCGAAATAGCTGATTCATTCCGTTTAGATTTGGACTTGAGATCGGTGAAGATAGGGGATCTGGTACGTTTATTAGTTCTTATATCGAGTTCCATATCTGTATCAGTACTTGTACTCGGCCGAGGCGAATGTCGGTCCAAGTGCACCTGTGTTCCTGGCTGCTTAGCCTTGCCTGCAGATGCAGAAAGTTCGTCCATCACTACATTGCGTAGCTGTGTGGCGTCACTAGTAATGTGTAATACTGCAGGTTCTGTACCAGTCTGTACTGTTTGTCCAATCTGGCTTGAAAGAATTTGCACTAAACAGTCGGAAAGGTTAGATATTAGTTTATCCATTGCCTTACTCACTGCCTTTTCCACAGCAGTTTCAATAGCCTGCGATAGGGTTGAGTCCATACTGGAAGTGCAGCGCGCTGTTATACCAGAGTATCCAAAAGCCCTGTCTCTAACTATGTCAATGGCTTCCCTTCGTGAACAGCGGCGGCGGTCAATAACTTCCAGGATTTGAACCTCCCGGGAACGAGCGGAACAGTCAGAGTTGTCGGCGCAGTGACTGCCCCCACAGAGACAACACTTTTCCACTGTTGCAGTACAATTGCTTGAAGGATGACTCTCTCCACAGGTGCGACAACGAACGTTAGATTTACATCCTCCCGCACTGTGGCCGAATCTCCAGCAGTTCTTGCACTGAATCGGACGAGAAGCGAGGGGTTCTACTCGGAAGATCAGTGGCCATAATTTTATTTCTGATGGGCATTTTGTGCCCACAAATGTCGCGATAACAGATTCGGTTGGTACCCTCTGGTTGTCGACTAGGCGATTACACCGGTAAATTGAAATTACGCCTGCTCCAGAGAGCCTGTCTAAGGTCTCAGCTGGACTCAGCTTGGAGTCGACTCCCCGTACAAGGCCTTTGGTACATGCAAGGTGAGGCGGAATGAAAGCACTCACCGGGGTAGCAGCAAAGGAGGTGCATTTGAGAAGATCCTGCACGCAGGTCTGATCAGGCGACCTACACACGATACCTCCTCGCCCAAATGGGCGCACATCTGTGATGGTCTGGAAATGATTTGAAGTTGTCTTGAGTTCCTTTTGAACCACCTGAGGGTTTGAAAGTCTGATGAAGCCTCCATTTGTAGGTACCAGTGCTACGGGAATGCTGTCGATACCACTGCGGAAAAAGGAGTCTAGTGGTAATTCATTAGACGGCAAGGACGCTGACCAGGCGGATCGCGCCTGGCCAGGAGAAGTAGTCGACATGAGCACTACAGATATGGTTAGACTCAGAACAAACTAGAGTCGGACTCTAAGACAGAAATTTAAAACCACTCAATCCTCAGCCAAGAACACCCCAGTAGGTTGAGCGCGGCACCAGCTACTGCAGGAACGGTCGTGGTTCCAGATGCGGGCGTCGAATCCTGGTAGCCAGGAAGCAAAATGAACGCTCCGGGTGCAGCACCTCCTGCAGTCCTATCTGTCTGTCAGCTCCAGCTTTCTGCTGATAGCACGGGCACTGCTTTTTTTCTTTTTTTTTTTGCGTCAGCAATCTGTTGCGTTATACTCGTTCTTTAACAGTGCATCTGAATCGCAGTGAACTTTGTGACGGTGCAGTGCGGCCAGCACGAGCTACTAGTCAGAACGCGCATTTGTAATATTCAGGAGCAATGTTTAGTGCACCTTCACCGACCTAATGTAGTGAATTTCGGTAAAAAAGCTAAGCTGATGTTTTTTGCTTAGCTCTATGGGTCTTTAGGGACTGCACATTCAAGGTCACGCAGGAGATATTTTACCAGCACTTTCATTTCGGTAAAGACATTGCAACATTGCATGCATCGGCCATCACACTATTCAATGAGAACACATTGCCACGTGCGTACTGATAGGAAGACGAAGACGACAGCGCATACGCGCATCTGCACGCTTTTATGCAGCAAGCAATAACAAGAAAAAAGAGGAACGCTGTGGCACGCAGTGAAAAAAAAATACTGACCTGCTGCTACTTTCTCAACCTGTTAATTACTACTTCTGTCTTCACGTTGCGGCAATAGATTTGTACTTAGCTTGCAGTCCTTGGAACAAGACCACGGCTGAAAAAATATTTCATCAATGTTGTTTTCTCACTACCTACAAAGTCAAGGCTTTTACCGAAGCACGACTGCTGGGGAAGTTACATAAATTAAAACAAGGGGATCCACACAAAAAAAAACGGAGAGAGAGAGAGAGAACTAGAGAATGTGTTCCGGCTCCCATAAGGAGAGCTTTGTTCGCAATTTAGTCCACAAGGCTCCCGTCGTTGTGAGCAAGGCTGCGTCAAGGTCACCGAAATGTCCTTATTCCGCATTTTTCTTTATGGTCGTTGTCCTCTTCCTAATTTCCATGTCGCACTCTTAAGAACACAGGAAGAGGAACATTCCCTACAGTAATTAAATAAAACGTGCCTGCTAAAAATACATGACGTCAATGTTCGTTTTTAAGGGACCTGATGGCCTGCTGACGTGGTGGTTATGGCTAAACAACTGTGCTGTTGTTCTTTTGCAGGTGGTGGACGTTTTATTTCCAGCTTTAAAAGCTTCGAACTTATGGGGGACGGGGGGAAGGGGGAGTGTTCTATGCATGGCTACACCAATGTGCGCCACATTACCTTGTTCAGGCAAATCAGTGCACTTTGTGAGTGTTGACTAATCACGCAAATGACACAGATGAAAGAAACAGGTACAGGAGAATTGGCCTTTACTCTATTGAACAAGCGTCGCTCCTATTGTATCTTCCATGTTATAGTAGTTTGCGTGTTTTAACGATGAAAACTGCGTTTCGCTCAGATTACTTCCTGCTTCAATTTCTTACTAGACTCGCAAGCAGCTAGTAGTGGGAGCCTTGCTTGTATCAAGATGGTTAACGTATACTAACAGTATAAGCAAAACGGAATGTCATGCATTTGTAGCCTTGTAGGCACGTGTGCTCAGATTTGGGTGCACGTCGAAAAGCCCCAGGTGGTCGAAATTTCCGGAGCCCTCCACTACAGCGTCTCTCATAATCATATGGTGGTTTTGGGATGTTAAGCTCCACATATCAATCAATCATTTGTAGCCGTGTTCATTACACCCCAAATATAAGGGTGTAAATGGGGTGTTTTGAGGATGTTTCATTCACGAACACCTCAAATTTTAAAAATGAAGTGTAAAAAGGGTCTTCATATGGGTGCTTTTGATGCGCACACCCGTTTTACGCTTTTCACGGTGCAACAATTTTTACAGTGTAGTTCGTCGTCTTGATTTCAATTCTAATATCCTTAACCCTGGTTTGTTCCCAGACCCACTCTTCCCTCTTCTTGGCTCTTAAGGTTAAACCTACCATTTTTCTTACCATTTCTCGCTTCGTCGTCTTCAATTTTAGCTGAACCCTCTTTGTTAGTCTCCAGACTTCTGTTCCGTAGCTAAGCACCGGTGAGATGCAGCTGCTTTACACCTTCCTCTTGAGGGATAGCGGCAATGTACAAGTCATGATTTGAGAGTGCCTGCCGAATACGTTCCACCCCATTCTTATTCTTCTACTTAGTATTTCCACCTCGAGGTTCGGCTCCATGGTTACTACCTGTCATAAGTAGAGGTACTTACGACATCCAGTGTACTGCTGCCTATCTCGAAGTGCTATTCCCTTCCGAGATTGTTATGCATGACTATCGTTCTTTTGTTTTCTGCTGATTGATTTCAGGACCTAACTTTATAATTTCCTTCTCTATATCAGTAATCATGAGTTGATTGATATGTGGGGTTTAACGTCCCAAAACCACCATATGATTATGAGAGACGCCGTAGTGGAGGGCTCCGGAAATTTAGACCACTTGGGGCTCTTTAATGGGCACCCAAATCTGAGCACACGGGCCTACAACATTTCCGCTTCCGTTGAAAATGCAGCCGCCGCAGGCGGGATTTAATCCCGTGACCTGCGGGGCAGCAGCTGAGTACCTTAGCCACTAGACCACCGCGGCGGGGCCAGTAATAATGAATTGCAATTCGTTCCTTGAGTTACTCAGCAAAGATATTTAATATGATCGGCGAAGCAGAGGTTACTAATGTATTCTTCATTAAATATTACACCTAACTCTTTCCAATCTGCGCCTCTGAAAACCTCCTGTAAGCATGCGGTAAACAATATTGGGGAGATTGCATAGCCTTGCCTTACACCCTTCTTTATTGTCGTACTGTCACGTTCTTAATGCAGTACTATAGTGGCACTATAGTGGTAGCTATTACATGTCCTAAGTCGACGTAATCTCGAATTTGTAAAAGGCTACGTCTACTTAGGACCGGTAATAACCGCGGAGCCGAACTAGAAGAAAAAGAATTTGGTAGAGCACATTCGGCAAGAACTCTCAAATTATGACTGGTAGATGACCACTATCTCTTTATAGGAAGATAAATTTTGCGGGTACTTACCAATGGAGCAGAAACCTGGAGGCTTACAAAGAAGCTTCAGCTCAAATTGAGGGCGACATAGCGAGCGTTGGAAAGGAAAATGATAGCTTTAACCTTAAGAGACAAGAAGAGAGCAGAGTGGGTCAGGGAACAAACCAGGGTTGAGAGCATCATAGTCAAAATAAAGAAAAACTAAATTCGTCCTGTATCTGCATGTTTTACTCCAAATATCGTTGAAATACGATATTCCTGCGTCTGGAGAGAGTGAAAAAACATTGAACTGATGTTCTGCGTGAGAAAATAGGTTAAATGTATTCTGAAGGCGCTGCGTTAGAGTCATGCAGTGGACGCGAACGAGCGCATCGATGTACGTGAGGCATGAGCGCTATATGCAAGTTATCTTCATAGAAACGAAGGATGGCGTGTGCACCCGTTTCGGAGGCGATAAGACGTAGAACGCAAGCGATGGGTAGGTGCCACCACCATGTAGTCTTAGCAGAGCGTTTGAAACACTTGCATTTTTGTGCACAGCGTTGTATTGTTAGTGCAACGTGATAAACGCTACAAGGACCTTAGAATTGCTTCCATATGCCTTCTCTTTTATAGACCGTCACGGACTGCCATTTTTGCGCCCTGGTGTCATATCAAATTAACAGGCGCCGCACTTCTCCCCCTGACCGTGAGACCACTTCGACATCGCAAGTTTTTTTTTAAGCCGCCAAGGTCGGGCGGGGGTGTTCGTCTCAGACGTCCAGCGCTGAGGATTAACCCTTTTGTGTCCGAGTGTCGACGAGGGGCAGCCGCCGATTCCCCGAATTAGAATGCAGGCCCCCGGACGCAGTGGCTGAGACCCTAGGCACTAGCCGCATCTCACGGTAGAAGAACACGCCTGCGAGATATAAGCAATTGCCTCATACGTTTGCCCCCTCACCCAGTTAAGAACATACCCCGCTTATGCAAAAGGGTGTGATTGAAATATAATTTAAGGGCGGACTGTTCAAAATGTCACACGTATGATTGGATCCATGTCAATGGTTCTCTTTTCCTCCAAGAAGAAAATGATTGATTGATTTGTGGGGTTTAACGTCCCAAAATCACCATATTATTATGAGAGACGCCGTAGTGGAGGGCTCCGGAAATTTCGACCACGTGGGGTTCTTTAACGTGCACCCAAATCTGAGTACACGGGCCTACAACATTTCCGCCGCCATTGAAAATGCAGCCGCCACAGCCGGGATTTGATCCCGCGACCTGCGGGTCAGCAGCCGAGTACCTTAGCCACTAGACCACCGTGGCGTGGCGAGAAGAAAATGAGGGAACACGAAGATAATTTAAGAACATGGTATCGCCCTGCTAGGCAGTCTTCTAGGTACTTGTACGACATGGGATAGAAGATCATCGAGCCTATAATCTAGAAGTTTTTAGTGTAGCTTTGTATCGCCTGGCCACCTGAACTTAGTCAACGTCTGCCTCAACTACAACTCCGCTGAGCTCAACCTGCCTGGGTCCCCTGCCAAGCTCCAGCTCCCGGAAACATCAACGTCGCAACACCGCCGGCATTGCAGTCGTGCCTGAACTCTTCGGGACTTCTCGCACCTGATCGTCGCGCACCAAACGCTGCCATTCATCTCACGTATGCCATCACATGTTGATATTTCATGAATTTTTGCGTATTTAGATGCAGTTAATTTTTCAATTATGACACGTAGATTGCCACTATCCCTCAAGAGGAAGGTATATAACAGCTGTATCTTGCCGGTACTTAGCTACGGAGCAAAAACCTGGAGACTTACAAAGAGGGTTTAGCTTAAATTGAGGACGACGCAGCGAGCAATGGAAAGAAAAATAGTAGGTGTAACCTTAAGAGACAAGAAGAGAGCAAAGTGGATTAGGGGACCAACGGGGGTTAAGGATATCATTGTTGAAATAAAGAAGAAGAAATGGACATGGGCCGGGCATGTAGCGCGTAGACAGGATAACCGCTGGTCATTAAAGGTAGCAAACTGGATTCCCAGAGAAGAGAAGCGGGTCAGGGGGAGACAGAAGGTTAGGTGGGCAGAAGAAATTAAGAAGCTTGCGGGTATAAATTGGCAGCAGCAAGCACAGGACTGGGTTAACTGGCGGCACATGGGAGAGGCCTTTGTCCTGCAGTGGACGTAGTCAGGCTGATGATGATGATGATGATGATAATGATGACTTTTTAATTGTTTGTTTCATTGTGCTAATTAGTGCCTGTTAATACTTGTTGCTTGTAAGCCAAGTTATTGTCTCTTCATTTGTATGTTTTGTAATTTGTTGAAGTGTTACATTCCTTATGCTGCATAAAAGTTATTAGATCTGTCGTTTTGTTGTCCCACACAGGTGTCTGATCTCTTCATTGCTCTGCTTACGTCCGGAAAAAACTAACCTTCTGTCCTTCCCGCCGCCGACTTCACGCTGATGACGCTAGAGTGGCAGCTTGTCACACCACATAAGACACACCACGCACCACAGACACAGACACACCACATAAAAATGACGTGTTGTTATTGTGCCTTAGATATGCGCAATCATTGCTTTTTAATTGACAATAGCATAATTAAGTAGGAACGCTGCAACTTGAGCAATATTGATGGGCATTGCAGATGGGGTTGGGACAGACAGACAGACAGACAGACAGACAGACAGACAGACAAGAAAATGTTTGCTTCGATGTACAAAAAGAATATCGTCTTTAAAATGAACATGGACCGGACATGTAGCGCGTAGGCAGGATAACTGTTGGTCATTAAAGGGACACTAAAGTCATATAAAAATTTACGTCAGAGTGAAAGCTCAATGTCTGGCAAGATATAAACTGACCTTATTATAAACAGCAGTACCCCACTTGCCGAGAAATGAAGGTAAATGCGCAAGAACACAAGCGCTGCAGCAGTAGGACATTTTCAAAATGATCCCGATGACATCAGACAGACCGCCTACAAATAATCACTACTAATCGGTCGAACTGCACTAAATAAAGAATCTTCCGTGCATCCACAAACCCAATAAAATGCTGCTTGCAGCCAGGCAGGCAAAGAATTTTATTTGATCCGGCGACGACGCTCACTCCCCCTTAGGGGGTGACATCGGTAGGCCGGACCCACGGCGGGACGGGGAGATGCATCTCTTTGGCCATGAGCTCTCTGAATAGCCCGTAGCTGGTCTTCCTTCTCATTACTTGTGAGAAAATAACGCCATTCCTCCTTCATTGAGGGAGAAAGGGAGCTCTGGTGCCGGGCAGGACATTGCCACAGATTGTGTTGCAAAGTTCAACACGGGTTATTACAACGAGGGAAGCCTGGCTGTATGCCGTCCATATATTTAAAACACTTCAGGGGAGAAAAATACGCCTCAGTCTGCAGTTGACGTAACGTGATAGGCTGAGCTATATTTAAAGTTGTATGTTGGAGGGGGAATCTTACAACTTTCTTGAAAAGTTAGACTAATGGATCTCGGTAATACTAAAGTGTGTCCTCTGCCTCCGAGTGGCTCATCCCGGCGTGGATTGTTAGACCTCGTGCCCGGGAGTGCACCAACTCGTTAGCATTAAGGATGGCTCCGTAGACGTGTCGGCCAACGTGTGCCGGGAACCAGATAATGTGCTTTTTGGCTGTAAAACTAGCAGCAGAGAGAACTCGAGCTGCTTCATTGCATACCGAACGCGTCATGAAGGCTCTGGTGGTTGCTCGCGAGTCTGTGTAGATAGCTGTGCGCTTGGTGGTAGCGAGAGCTAGTGCTACCGCAACCTGTTCAGCGCTATTGGCGTTCGCGTGTAACGAAGTCAGCGACGAGAAATGGTCGACTTTAAGTGTGGTGACAAGCGACACAAAGTGATCCAAGTTTCCGCACTGTGCTGCATCTACGAAGGCCACGTAATCCTCTATAGCAGCAGCAGTACTGAGTAGGGCTCGCGCCCATGCCTGCCTTCTCGTCACATTTTGCGTGGGGTGCATGTTTCGTGGTATCGGGGATAGTGTGAATTTAGCGCGTGACTCCTCGGGGAGGTGGCACTGCCGTTGTTGGGTAACGGGAGAATTGAGCCCAAGGTGTGCCAATAATTGTCGCCCAGCCTCTGTGGAAGACAGCCTCACAAGTATGGGATAATTTCTGTGCTTCGACAATTGCGTTGAAGGTGTTGTGCATGCCTAGCTCATTGAGCTTAACCGTGCGGGTGTTTCCTGGTAACCCAAGGACCTGTTTAACACACCGACGAATGATCATGTCCAGACAGTTCTAGTTCCTTTTCTGCCAAAGGTGGGCGGTGGCTACGTAGTTGATGTGACTCATAAGAAACGCGTGGAAAAGTCTTCGGAGATTCTCCTCAGACGGTCTATCACGTTTGTTGGCCACTCTATTGATGAGTTTTGCCATTGCTTCGGCTTTTTTCAACATGCGTGTCACGCTAGCAGCGTTACTACCATTGGCTTCTGTAATAATTCCCGCAATTCGTACGTGCCCTACCATTGGGATGGGTGAACCATCTGCCGTATGAAGGTTGATTTTGGAGTAAACGGCGTTACGTGCCTTGTATTTGGGGCGATAAAGTAATAACTCCGATTTTTTTGCTGATGGGGTGAGACCAGCCTTCCGTAGAAACGCTTGTACCGTGTTAACTGCATCTTGCAGTCTTTCTTCGATGTTCCCTCAATTGCCCCCCGTACTCCAGATTGTATTGTCATCGGCGTAGAAGGCACGCCCGATGCCAGCGATTTGTGAAAGTTGCCGTGAAAGTGTGCGCATGGATAGATTGAATAGGAGCGGAGAGATTACAGCCCCTTGTGGTGTGCCTCTCGGCCCTAGGTTGAACTGCTGTGAGCCCAATGAGCCTAGCTGCAAGGTAGCTTTTTATTCACGAAGAAACGAGCTAACATAGTTACAAAAGCGTGCTCGTAGTCCGACTTTCTTAATAGAGGCAAGAATGTTTGAGTACTTCACTCGGCCGAGGGCTTTCTTAAGATCGAGTGCTAAGATGGCTCTCGTGTCTCTGGTGACTTTGTCCGGAAGCTCCAGTTTTAGCATCATTATGACGTCCTGTGTGGACATAGACAGACGCAAGCCAATTTGGTTGAACTGTAGTATTTGTCGCTCCACGGCGAATTTGGTGGCTCGTTTGAGGATGACATGCTCAGCCACTTTACCCACACAAGACGTGCGCGAGATGGGGAGAAGTGAACTTAATGCTAAGGGTTTGCCCGCCTTGGGGATTACTATGACAGACGCCTCCCGCCTCTCAGGGGGCACATGGCCTGTTTCCCAGATTTCGTTAATGTATTCCGTGAGAAGTTCGATGTCCGATTTTTTTAAATTTTTAAGAAGTTTTTTCTGTGTGCTGTCAGGGCCCGGGGCCGAAAGGCAATTGAGGTCAGTTAGGACTGCCCTTACCTCGGCACTCGAGAAGGGGCTTCCGAGAGGATCCTCCTCCAGCGCGTCCGGGGCGGGTGGGTAGGCGGCGGGCGAGCTAGGTTCGATGCACAAGTAACGTGCTGCTAGCTCATCAATGATCTGAGTGTCTGTGCTACCTGAAGATTTGAGTTTGTGTATCAGTTTGTAGATCTATGGCGAGTTGTTGATACGCTTTGGATGGCTTGTCACCTAGTAAATGTTTTAACAAGTTTTATTTGGCCCCATTTTTCATTTGACCGTCTACAGAGTTGCATAATTCGTCCCACTGCGGACGCTCAAGGGTGCGGCAGCAGTCCTCTATTTGCCGGTTGAGATCAGCTAACTTTTTGCGAAGATGACGGTTAAGCTTTTGTGTGCGTCCTCTCGCGTAAAGTGCATTTTTATCCTCGAGAAGGTGAGTGAGCCGGCTGTTCATACGCTCGACCTCTCGATCTGTCGCAGCGTCCTTAGTGGACTTAGCAACATCCTGTTTAAGTCAAGTAAGGAGTTTAAGGAGTTCTGCTAGAGTGTCATAATGAGTACCATCTTGTTGCCCGAGTTCTCGAAAGCGGTCCCAGTCCACAATGCGGAAGTTCCCGACTTTGTTCATGGACATGGTAATTATTGTTTGGCTAATGTATTGACCACTGCCGAGGTTCTCACGCAGGTTCATTCACGTGAGTTGATCTGCATTTCGAACCATTATTAAGTCAGGCGTGGTGTCACCGGTAACCGAGTTGCCTATTGGGGTGGGAAAGCTAGGGTCCATTAAGAGTGTGAGTCTGTATGTTTTCGTTTGCGAAACCAGTGCAGTTACTTTACCAGAGGCGCATCTGTACATAAAATAGAAGTCTTGATGCTGAGCGTTAAAGTCCCCTGCAATGATGAGCGTATACGATCCCCTGCCATTTTGCTCACTCTTTGAAAGAGAACTTGAAAAGTTCTCCAAGTGTTTTTGGGTGTGCTGCAGACGTTAATGATAAAGATCGAGTGCTTTAGTTGAAAGTTAGTGATTAGTTCAATCAAAATGTATTCGTCTTTGAGGTCTTGGCGAACCTCATGGTGAACGTATGCGTATTTCTTCCAGATGAGTGTGGCTATGCCTCGAGTGCCCGCGCGATGGTCTGCTTCGATGCGGCACGCACACAGAGCGGGTTAGGCGATAAACGTCTCTTGGAGTAGAAATACGGCAGCCTGGTCGGCACTAAATTTAATAAATTGTCGCAAGGCTGCCTTCTGCTTTGTGAAGCTGATGCAATTCTATTGGCAAACCACGAGATTGGTTGTGGGAGCATTTATTGCAGCATGGGCGAAGGCGTGATTTGCGGCGCCGCGATCTGCCTTCCTTCGTTCTAGCATTTGTAGCCGAGCGCTATGCTCGGTTAGCTGTAGTTTCATGGTGGTGATTTCTGCGATTATAGCAACGCGAAATCGCTCAAGTATTTCGGTCAAGTTCGCTTTAGTTAGCTGTTCATCCTCTATGTTTTGAGCTGCCCTGCATTTCGCGGCAAGACTTGTGGCTGCTGCATAAGGAGTTGAAGATGCAGTGGACGCGGCGGGTGCGTCGGGTGCCGGTCCGCCGACTATACGCGTTAGTTCTGCTGTTGCATGATTCGTGCGTCGGGTGCTGGTTCAGTGACTGCGCGTTCACTCTGTGGCTGCATGTTTCGTAAAAGCGTCTTATTATCGGTGATTTCTTTGCCTAAGAACGCATTCTCGCGTTCGAATGTCTGTATTTTATCAGTTACATGCTGCGCCAGTTGTCTCGCCTGCTCAGGGCTGCGGGTCTAACCTTTATTGGCGACTCGGTCAGCCTAGGTTGTTTGCATCATGCTTTACGAAGTGGTTGATTGGGTCTGGGCCGGCTGCTTGGGCGTCGACGTCGTCTGCTGCTGTTTGGTGGTCACTGGGATGCCTTGGGTGGGTTGACTGGTGTTGTGTCAGTGGCGTCGGTGGCGGTGGCGTCGGACGACGTAGAGAGCGGTTTGGGCATGTGCGAGCACCCGTAACGAGGGCTTGTCCGCACAATGCACATTATAGTTGAACACACTCACGTTCACTATCGGTGAGTTGAACACCACAATGCTCACTAACTTTCGTGGTCGGAGTCGGGCAGACGTCCTGGAGGTGGCCGACACGGCCGCAGATGTGACAAGTGTCTATTTGTCTCTTGTACAGCGTGCAACGTAGCAATAACATACCGCAGTGCACGTAGTTCGGTACTTTCAGTCCGTTGAATAGGAGGATAAAGTTGTCGTATTCTTGGTGTAGCGAACGCCGAGAAGCATCGGGTTGTGCGGCGTCAGAAAGAGGCGCTGTAGCTCCGAGTCCGGTAGGTTGGCCTTGACCCCTCGCACGACACTTCGTCTGGTGCGGCCGCGTGCGGCGACGTAGGCAGAAACGGGGTAGCGTTGCTCCACCAGGGCAATCTGACGCACATTAGCACACGCTTCAGCGTTGACGATACTCGGTGTACTTATAACGAAGATATTTTGCGTGCCGTTGGTACACACAATAACTTCATCGACTGCGGTTGGCAGGAGCCGTGCTGCGAGTAGTAGTGATTCTAAAAACTTGATCTTGCTGGACCTACGAACGTCGAGTCCTCCACCCTGGCGAAGGACCACCCGGTATTAATCAGCGGGTAGCGGCGGGAGCCGGCTAGCGGTGGCTAGCTTCTTCAGTGCTCCGGCATACAAGGCGCCGGTGGTTGCCGGTAGCTTGTAGTGGGCTTGCGGGTTGTTTCTTGTGAGGAGCAATCCAGCCAGGTGCATTCGCTTCTTTTTCGGTGATCACTTCTCTATCGACCATGGCTTCCGGCATGATAGACACGCAGCAATGGGAACGCCGGCGTCGAATGACGTGCGTAGCCGAGCTAGGCCGACACGAGACCTAGCGGGTGAGATTGGAACAATGTTTCGAAAGAGAATAAAAAGGGCGTCTATCGGGCCAAACGTGTTGGACGGTTGTGCCTCAGAACTTGCCGAAGATGACACGTAGGTAATCCCGAAAGATTATCCACACTTAACCTATGAAATCAAAGCCGAAAGGCGGAACCGATGCATAGGCGTCCGCTCGTCTTGCTGCTCTCTAGCGGTCCCAAAATGCTGCTAGCTCGTTTCTTTTTGATTCATGGAAAAAAGAACCGCCGAATGTTACTATGGGGAACAACGCGAATTGTTCGAAAATTCAATTTTCGCATGGTAACACGGGACAGGTAATGTCATCTAACGGGGCGCAGTTGAAACAAAAAAAAACGTCTACAATCTTGCAGTCAATGGCGGGCAATTGATCAACGCCGTTTTTTGCTGCTGTGGCTCCCGCTGCTTTCGGGCTGCTGATACTAGCACAGTAAAGCCGGGCAACGTTGTGCATGGCAACAGTTGACGTGAGTCAGTCCGGTCGGTCCACTTCTTGGGGAGAGTAATTTCGCGAGCGCCAACCCGACGCCGACCTCTGAAACGTGACTTTATTTCAAAATAGGCGCTTTTTTGGCGCAAAAGGTACACTACGATGTTTCCGGACCGCTATTTCAGCTATCAACGTTGACGTAGTAGTTGCCTTTTGTGTCCCTTTAAAGATAACTGACTGCATTTCTATAAAAAGCAAGCGGGTTAGGAGGAGACAGAAAGTAAGGTGGGCAGATGAGATTATAAAGTTTGCGGGTATAAATTGGCAGCAGAAAACACAGGACCAAGTTAACTGCGGGAACGTGGGAAGAGATGCCTTAGTCCTGCAGTGGACGTAGTCCGGCTGATGATGATGTTTTAAATATCACAAATTGTACATCAATGAAATTTAACACTCCGATAGGAATATTATCTGTTATAGACATCCCGGAAATGAACATCTTGTAGCCAGTAGTTAGCGGACAGGCTACTGCTAAATTTACAAAATTTCAATGTTTTGCAAAGATGACCAACAATAAAGTAGAAGTCTTACATAAACCTTCTACGCCGAGGAAATATATAATTATGTCTTGAATGTGCTGTACAAAAAAGAGTGCAGTAACGGCAGTAGTTTCTACAGAACATGGTCACAACAGGCCGTTCATTCTTGCCTAACCTACCCCAAACAATAACGATTTACTTGTTTTAAATGAACATATTTCAAATGCACAAAATCAAGATCTTTATTATATATAGATCAACTATATAAAGTCCGTAGAACAGCCAGTACATCAGCTGAAATAGTGGCGAAAATAGTGTGTTCGTGCCGCTGGAGTGAGACCACCGCCTTAAGGTTCTATACTTGAAATAACTGAGAACGAAAAGCCTGCCACGCGCCTGGAAGGTGGCATGCGTTGTGCCTGTGTATAAATCAGGCCCTCGTGAACTGGTCAACAACGAGAGACCGATATGCCTGACAAGTATATAGCCTGCCAAATGTTAGAGCACGTCTTATGCAGCAATGCAATGGCATATATAACGAATAAAAAATTTAAATCCAAGACAGCGTGGTTCTAGACAAGGACTTTCCTGCATAACTCAATTAACAGAATTTGTTCACGAAGTTTGTGGTGCACGCCTGTGATGATTCAATATTTGTATACTTCAGGAAAGCGTTTGACCGCGTAGATCACGATCTGCTTCCACGTAAGCTACGTTGATTTAATATCAATCAACAGGTGATAACATATATTCGGGAATGCTCGTCCTTGCGTTCTCAGTACGTTGGGGTAAATAGCCCAGAATCAGGTATGGCTAGCGTAACATCTGGTTTCTCTCAGGGCGCAGTTTTGGGTCCCTCTTTTCCCGATCTTCCCGACAACAACGCTTCTTCCATGAGATTGTTTGCTTTAAGTGTAATATTATTTAGGGAAGGTGCAATTATAACTTGTCCATATATTTACGGCCTTTATAGAAATTTTGGTCTACGCTTAAGCGTCAACCATAATTTCTATAAATTTCTAGTTTCTTCGTATTTTCTACTTCTATTAAATTACAGACGACGCTTAAGCGTCAACTGGAATTTCATGAAATGATTTAACTAAAATATAAAACCGGCGCCATGAATCAAATATGCAAGTTAACGTACAGAATGCTGTTCGCATGCGTTTCACAAAAATTGGCCTTGTATGTGCATGTTTGACTGCAAATGTCGTCCAAAGACGGCAGCCTTCTGTCTGGAGAAAGTGTATAGAATAAAACAATTAATTAATTATTAAAGCAATTTGATGTTTCACGCGAAAAAAATGATAAATGAAATTCTGAAGGCGCTGCGTGAGACATGATTGCCATTTTGCGGTAATCTCAAAAAAAAACAAAAGAATTCTGTGACGCCTTATTTTGTAGAGTTGAAGGCAGGTGGCAGCAACGTGTCATCTTAGCAAACCGTAAGCACAGTAGCGTAAGAGACTTGTTCCTTTTTGCATAATGTCGCATTGTCAGTGCAATGTAATAAGCTCTTCAGTTCTTAGAATTACTTATGTTTGCCTTTTCTGGTGAAACGAAGCAAACCGCAAAATGCTGACGTGCTGATATTGTGCCTCAGATGTGCGCAATATTTGCTTTTTATTCTACTATTGCACGTATAAACTCTCAAACTTGAGCAATATTGGTGGGCGCCGTGTGTGTGGTTGCACTTAAGTCGTTTCGCTTGACAAACACACAGATAGACAAACAAACAGGCCAAAATTTTGCGTTGAAGTATCCTAAGAAAGACTATCGTCTTTGAAAGAAGGGCACGGCACCGAACCTTTATAATCTGTCTGGTTCTCCGTTACAAACTGTTTCGGAGTATAGGGAACCGAAGCTCAAATTTGTGGAGCGACGACAACGCCGTGCCCGGCTCTGGCGGCGAGCTCCGAAAACTTGAGGGTAGGCGTGGGAGAGGGCGTAGGGAAGTGAATGTGTTTCGCCAAAACGGGAGCACGTGCGACACGCGCGGAACACGTTCTACAGCCAGTGCGGGCAATTTCGGCACCGTACCGTCAACTGGACGCCCTTTAAAGAAACTTTCGCTGTGCGAAGTTCTCTTTCCATGATGGTAGAAGCGGCCCCATGGAAGCGTTGGCGAGGTCCAAAGTATTGTTGCGTTATGGGCTGCCACAACAATGCAGACAACACCAAGGGATGCTCTCCACACATAAAGCTATACCAGTTTCCCAGCAAGTGTTCGTGAAGGATAGAGCAAGCGTGACACGAGAGCCAGAAAAAAAGAAGAGAAACAATCAAGGCAAGCACTTGAAGTTGAGTTGACTCGCTTGGGTAAGGCTCAGTTTGCTGCTTCGTGACAAATCAGTGGGTCATGTTCCCGCGGTATGAAAGACATGACTCTGAAACTTCTCGGACAATTCGATTCCATGACCACATAACTTTCATTTTCAATTATTTTGAGCAGGCCGCAAACGTTTTCACATGCCTAGCTGCTACTGCTAGATACCACAACAAACAACAATTACGTGGTTTTCATAGACGTCAACGCAGCACATCATGGTACGTGGCTTTATGTCGGCAGAATGAGACTTACCTCGAGGCATACGTCGTACACGGTATTATTAGGGGGACCCTAGAAATGCATTTCGCAGTGACTCAGGCGTCCTCGTCTTCCGTCCTCGGCTCCACATTATAAACTTGACTAACGAGCTTTACTACTTTGTTAGATTCTCTTCTCGAAAGTGCTTGTCCAGCTCAGAGATCTTTATGAGGCAGCACTGTAGGTTGTACATTGTAATGTGACTCAAACGCACCATGCGCTCTCTGCATGGGCACGTAAGTGAGCGGCAGCGCATTGGTGGAAAGGAAAAACGCGCAATATGCATCCCCGATTTCTACTTTTCTACCAAAGATGGCGCTGCCTGCCCAGAGTCTCTGCGCCACCATGCGTTGCTTTGGCTTCCTATAACCATAGAGAAACATACTTACATAAAGAGCGGACACTCCCGTGCGGTCCTACGGCCGAGATACTGCCACGAGTGGCTGGTCAGACCCGATAATGTCTTCAGCCTAAATAAAATAACAAGAGTTTTCTTTTCGGTGCTGGGATTTCAACGTGTACCTTCATGCTCGGAATGCGAGTGTCTTTACCGCTAGGCTACACAGCCATGGTTCTCCATAGAAAATACATCAACAGCAAATCTAAACCACATGAGTATACACCCTTTGTGCAAAACCAATGCAGAAATACAACGCTTTCTAGTCAGACTTTACCTATTTTTGTGGTAAAACACTAAACGCCCTCAGCGGGACATGATGTAGAGCGGATATAGAATATTGCACAAATTAATAAATATTTTGCAAAAAAGTTGATGCCAAACTTGGGTTTTCATTGTCCTCCTAGGGCGGCTATCACATGTCTTGACAAAGGCGTAAAGGTGAGCTTAAATACGCCATCAGGCAGTTGGTCAGACCCTTTCTTGCTGGGCCGCGAGAAGGCTCAGCCGCTCTATATATAGTATATTTCTTTATGGTATAAGCTATGGTATAAGTACTTGGGCGCATTCTGATAGGTGTTCTCTGGTATTCTATGCATCATCTATGTGTTGACACAGGCACGTCGATCTCGTTACAGCAAAGGCATGTAAGGTGTTGAGATTCGTGCGGTGTAACACAAAGCTGTTCCTCAGCAGGCCCGCAATCTCCTTTACAAGAGCTACGTCAGACCAGTTTGAGAGCATGGGTGCACTGTGCGGGATCCACCCACAAATGCCGATTGCGACAAGTTTGAGCGAGTTCAAAACATGGGTGTAAGGTATTGTACGTTATAGGTAGCTAGGAAAAAAACCTCAGCATTACTGCTACAAACAAAAACACAATGAAATGCGAGCTTCTATAAAAAGAAGGTAAATTTAGCGCTTGAAGTTTTTCAAAATATATATCACGGCCACATTGGAATAGACCATAATCAGCAAATTTTTCAGCCTTATTATATTGTAACAATGCTGAAGCAGACAGAAGATTAAAACAAAGTATTAGGCCGAACTTGTGCCGAGAACTTCAGGTGACTATGGTCGTGAAAATCTGAATCAGTCGAATTCCACAAATGTCCAACGGTCTTCTTCGTATAGCCAGAGCACACGAGCGCGTGGCACATGCTAGCCGGGTCTGGCCTGGTGCTCATGCGGCGATGGTAGCGGCGCACTACTCGAACGCGGCCAACCTGTCACGGAAATATATCAAGACATACAGTCCATGAGCTCAAGGTTAGAGAATATAGCTGCAGGTCCAATCTCTTTAAAAACACTTCTTTTCCCAAAACAGTTATGAATAGAATCATCTGCTTGCCGACACGGTTAGTATATACTAGATAACGAAGCTTTTTCGGCCGCTCTTTGACATCTCATTCTGTCTTCAGCTGCAGTCGAATTTTATGCAATGTTTAGTTTTATCACATAGTCTTTGCACTTTCATGTTTTTACCGTGCCCCGCCACGGTGATCTAGTGGCTAAGGTACTGCGCTGCTGACCCGCAGGTCGCGGGATCAAATCCCGGCTGTGGCGGCTGCATTTCCGATGGAGGCGGAAATGTTGTAGGCCCATGTACTCAGATTTGGGTGCACGTTGAAGAACCCCAGGTGGTCTAAACTTCCGGAGCCCTCCACTACGGCGTCTCTCATAATCATAAGGTGGTTTTGGGACTTAAAACCCCACGAATCAATCAATCAATTTTTACCGTACAAATTCAATTTATTTTCCTTTCTTTGTCTCGATTAGATCATCCCTATGTCACTCAGTGAAATGACAACAATGTACGCCACTTTTTCTTCGTGGTAATTATTGTTCAAATTCTGTTTTTTTTTCTTTCTCAGCCAATGTTCTTGAAATGTATGCTATATAAATTCTATGTGTAAGAGACTTTATGCCCCTCCCCCCACTGTAATACCTGAGTGGCACTGTGAGTATGAGTGTAAGAAATAAATAAATAAGCAGAACGATCCGAGATGACCACGCCCTGTTGGAAGGTTGAATAATATTGTCGGCGAGCATCTCCCGGACTTGCGTACGAATAGCTTCGCGTTCATTTGTTAACACATGGTAAGGCTGCTGCATGGTATGTGTATTGGGCGTGCGTCGTAAGTTAGGATCTTGTGCCTCGTGATTGAATTCTGACGTAGCCTCGAAGAACTGGCGAAGCATGACTGGAATTCAAGCAAAAGCTTTCGCGATGCTGTCTGGTTACAAGGAAACAGTTCAGCATTTATACGGCGGTGTCCTGCGGCGGATTTGTGATCTTCGCTACTTCAAATGTGAAGCAGTTCCGTACATTTCCTATTTAACCTGTACACGCTAATGATGTGCCGTGGAATAGGTGGCGATGTTCATTGCTGAGTTCGTAACCAGCAACTTGAATCGGTCGTCACCAAGCTGTATTCCTCTCCTGGCCGCATAAGTTCCTTGGGTCAACAAGTGTTACAAAATGCTCTCTGTGATCGCTTCACTATCATGGAAGCCACAGCATGTGACTTCTACGATAACATTGGTTCAAGGGGGAAATGTGACACTCTCGGCCGAAACACGAAGAACGTCGGCACACTGTTGATCCTACTGCCTGTCGATTGCTCGGTCCACTGAGAAGGTGACGTGACACTTTTTAAGGAACGATAACTGCACTGCACTCATGCAAAAAGTCGACGCCAAGAACGAGGTTGTAGGAGCCTTCATGTAGGACAATACAGCCCACTACGAACGTACATCCGCAAATCTAAACTCTTCTCGTGCTGAAACCAAGTCGAGTGACAACGTGGCCTCCAGCTGTTTTTATCTGTGAGCCATACCAGGGCGTTAGCACCTTCTTGAAAAGTGTGACCATTATCTCGCTTAAAATTGAATAGTCAGTCCCTGTGTTCAGTTAAGCGCGAACCACATAACTGTCGACCAGCACATGTATACCGAGAGAAGGTGGATCTACAGCTTGAGTTTGCGTTTATTGGTGGTCTTCAGCACACCGATGCTGGCGGAGCTATCAGCTCTCTTCTTCCTTTCTCAAATAGTTCTTCTGCACTCTGTTTTAATTCATCCATACCACTTTGATCCACCTTCATCGAAAACATGAGCATTGCTCCATTTTCTGTAGACATATGTCTTCATAGCTCACAGCCGTGCCCGTACCCTCGATTACCGCAGCCTGTGCTACACGTGGCTCTATTTACGGCAACCGATTTAGCGTTCTCTGTGCGGATTTTGCACATTGTGATGCTGCATGTTTATGTAGCCATTGAGAGGTTTGAAGACTCAGCGTCTTCTTTACAGTTGGCCCCGGAGTCTTCTATACAAATTCCTTAGGAGCAGTCATCCTCCTTACGTTAGGGCTCTCTGTTTTACACGTGAGTCACTAGTCGGTGGACAATCCGTTACACCTTTCTAAATAGTGACATCACTTCCACAGGGACTGACATTTCTTGCTAAGTTCTGCCAATCCGTATTTAGCTGACCCGATACTTTCGGGGGGCTCGCTCCTACCCTAAGCCTTTCTGTCACCCACTCGCCGCCTCTTCTCAATCTCCGAAAGCTGAACCCTTAGCTGAGGCGTTCTCTGTTTCACCTCTCGAAGTTTTATTTCCGTCTCCTTATTTCTCTTTCAAATTCCATTTGGTCTTTACAATCTTCCATTTCTTCATCTTTCTCTTGGTGGAACCTATCGTCGCGCTCATTGCACCATGCCCTCATTTGTTCGCCCTCACGCCCCATTCACCCAGCCAACTCTTCTAAATCTGAACTGATCATCTTGTCTCTCAAGCACACCAGTTCTGTGTCTCAAATGGTCTCGTCCTGTTGTAGCGCACGCCTATTTGTCACGAGGCTAACCCATCGTTAGCATACCTAAATGCAATTTAGCTCACAAATTTCCTGATGCGGCCTGCGCCGCATGCGTGCTGACTGCTACATTAGCACACATGCTCTTTGAGTGCGGATCGCTTGGACCGACTTAGAGCAAACCCGAGTGGGATGCGCTTCTGCGCAGCCCAGAACTTCAGGACGAAATCCTGGCCATCCAGTGTGCCCGCGACAGGACCGTCAGGCTAGACCTGCCGGTCCTTACGCGGGAGTAGCCGGGTGACGCGTGGCAACCAAAGCGTCTGCACTGGACCGTAATAATGTTGTTTTTACTCACTCACTCACGAGGCTCTTTGTCAAGACACTCTCGTGTAGGTTTGTCTGAGTACACGTCGACGACAGAACGGTAACCGGGAAAGAAGAAACGAAAACATTCGCGCAAAAAGGAAAAACAAAACCAACAATCTATACAATTGAATAAAATGGGGAAAAGGTAAGTGTTAAGTAAAACCAGCTAGTGCAAAAGAGCTAAAGATAACAGAGCTCGTGGGCTGACAGATAACGGTGTTTCAGTTCACAAGAAATTTTAAGCAACTGACAGTTCTGTAGTGGCACATGCGCTGACAACGAGGCTTCATACGGCGAAATGCAGTCAGGGTCACAGTATCACTCGGAGGACTGGTAGCGTCGATTGATCTAAGGTCAACGCCTTTCGGCATTCTTCCTCCGACGCGTGGACGTGGAACTGGAGACGGACGGGAAGTGCCTGGACAAAGCCGGACGAAATTCCTGGCGAAGGCCAGGCGACAAGCAGACCGGTCAACGCCAGATGGTGCGTGACGCTTGGGATCACGCCCGGGTGGGTGCCTGCAGCGGCCTTAATTGCCACAGGAACACAGCCACCACTCCTGCGCCCTGGTATCCTGCTCACCTCCGCCGCGTCCCAGCCACATCTCTCCCCATCTGCCACAGTGCCTCTCCCTTCAGAAACTCCTAGCACGATCCTTATTGGATCAGCACGGTGACGCTTAGTCGTGCTGCTGCAGCATGCCGTCGTCGTCTTCCTTTCTGAGTGCGCATTTTAGGGGCGAAGCTGCTTTAGTAACACAAATTCGTCCCTCGTAGCCATTGTAGTGTGTAACAAGTATAACATTTTGACCTCCAAGGTGGTGCTAGTGAGAGATTTCTTCTGTGCGTTATTGAACAATAAAAGATAGTGCTCGATGTACATGACAATGGCTGTTAAGAGGGCATGTTAGACAGGAGCATTCGTCTTCTAGTTAACGCGCACGCTGCGATCCCCATTAGCAGCCATTGGCATGTACATTGTGCACTATCTGACAAGAAAGGGTTGCTACATTATACTCGCTGGGTGTAACCTCTTTAGTTTTAGAAAGGTATAGCGAGCGTTGGGCCGCAGTGCCATGAATACAGTGAACTAGTATATACCATGAACTCAAGGTGGTTGAAGGTCGAAAGTAGACCCGAAGCGCAAGCCGTAAGAAAGTGTGCGTGTGCCACCTGTAATTTAGTCCTTGGAATGTCCGCTGGATGGCGGTGCTTCTATATGGGGAATATATGATGAAAAGATGCGAAATGGTGGTACTTGGAGTGTTGAACAGATGGACGAACGGACACAGACAGATGCACGGATGGACGCATGAACAGACGCAGGGGTGGATGCATGGACGAATGCAGGGACGGACGCACGAACAGACGCACGCACGGACGGGCGGATGGACGCATGAACGGTCACACAGATGGACGCATGGACGGACGGAAGCAAGAACGAATGAACGGAAGAATGCTTCGCCCCACTCTCCATCATTCACTCCGTGGATATGCTGCCATTTTTTCAAACGCGCATTTCACTTATCACACACCCCAAATTAACTGGCTGACAGAGCGAGTTCATCGTACACTCACCGATATGATAGCCATGTACATTGAGCCACACCACACAAACTGTTTCGAAATTTTGTCCTCCGTAACATTTGCGTAAAATGCCACTGTATACAACGCACAACTTCCAACTCGCCATTCTACCTTTTCTACAGCCGATCACCATGTTCTCTTCTTGACGTCTTGGTCTTGACTGCCCCTGTTATTCTATTTGCGAACAATTGCGTTCATGTGAACAACATTTGCCCAATATATACAATATACTATTCAAGAAAAGTTTTATTTTATTAGTATATTGTAGCTAGACGTAACTATATTTCCCCCTTTATTGTGACCGCTTTATGATTGGTGAAGTGAAGGGATAATGGTTCTTGGATGGGTCGTAATAGGAAGTTAACAAAGACGAGATGCAGATTCTTCAGATGGTTATGGGTTGCATGCGCCGTTCGTCCATCCATACGTTCATCCATCCATCCGTCCGTCCGTCTGTCTGTCTGTCTGTTTATCAAGATATCTCGAGTGATACGAGCGCCATCTAGTGCGCACTTCACGTACAAGGAGTGACTACGACGGACAACAATGGCAGACAAGCCTACGCTTTAAGGAGCTTCGCCGCTAAAATGAAAAATCTTTTCAAGGCAGCAGCAACATTCAACTATTTCTAAAGGCGGAGACATCTGCTGCAAGAAGTCTCGCTAGCCTCAACAGCGTTTCCCCATATATGCGAAACGGAATACAGCACCTTGGTACGTTTTCGCACTCTTTTTTGGGCTTCCCTTCCGACAACCCATTCGTCTTTGTCGTGAATTCCGCAGATCCCACGTACCTGAGAATTGACGTCATGCGAAGCTTGCGGGGGGAAAGGTGACCATGTTGCAAGTTTTTATTGAGCAACATGTCACGAAATGACGCTAAATATATGTATAACTGTTGCACGCACAGACATATGTTGAAGAGTGTCAGATGTTCATATAACCAGCTGTTTGCACTTGTGCAACGATGCCAACTGAAACATGCGTATTAGAAACACCAGAAGCTGATATTAAGCTCTGATGCTAGCAAAGATACTAGCTCTGGACACTGCTACATAAATAGACTTCAGCGCATGGCAACTAACCACAATTGATCTTTACCCGACGTGACGGCTCTATCAAAGGAGTAGATGTGTCATGTTTATGAAATTGCGTAGGTAGCATTGCAACCACTATTGGCGTTTCACGAAGATTGGAGTATATTTGAAAAGTAATTTCGAGACCTGGCGTAGCTCTGTGTAAAATGCTTTAACGGCACGCAAAATGCTTGGGTTCAATTCAAGCTGGGAGCGTGACATTCATTTTTTGCATTCGTTGGGTCCACGCTGCCGATGTCAGGTATTGCTTAACGCTCTCACATTAAAATTGAACATGTGTGTTTTCGTCGTTGCTGTGCAGATACTAAGTGTCAATCACCTGTGGCATATAACCGCTTACCAGTGGCACATACCCGCCTGTGAGTGTGTGCCACTGTCCTGCGGGAAGTGTTTGACGGCGTACGCGATGGAATTGTGATATTATTCATGTCTTGAACAGCGCGTCAAATTCGTCAAACTATTTTACCCTCTCATGCTAATTTTGGTTCACGCCAAGGGGGTGACCACAACAGCACCCAAACGTAAGCGGCTAGGTAGATAGATAGATACGCTCAAAGTCGCCGAAGTTCGCTAGAAAATGCTTCGCATTAAAACGTCGACCCATGTAACCTATAAGATAAAGGATGAAATTTGGTGAAGGTAAACCTAGAGGACACGTGGTTAAGAGTGTACTTTCGGGCTCCTCTGAAATGCCATTTCCGCGCACGTGTCAATTCTGTCTTTTGTTTGATGATAAAACAGCAAGCAAGCTTTGATTGCAGACATTTCAGTGATGTTGGCCTTTGCGTGCTCATCTGATGTGCAGTCAATGGGCTATAGTGAGCAGCGCTTGTTGCTGAGTTAGTACGGCGCAAAGAGCTGACGAAGTGAAGAGACAGAGTGTTAATTTCTTCACTTCGTCCCCGTGCACCTTGCGCCTTGTGCATTTTCTTTCTTGTGAGCATAGGGGCACCCAACGAGTGCCCCATGAGACGAGTGCACGTGAGGAAGCATGCTGCTGACGCCATATTCTCATGATGGGTCACAGCGCGCAAAAAGGTATGTGCAACAGAATGAAGCTATACAGCTCATTTTCGTACAGATTTCGATACTTGAAGGTGTGCTGGTATCAAATGCGAAGCATTTCTTCGTGAACTTCATTGACTTAGAGCGTATCTATCTATCTATCTATCTATCTATCTATCTATCTATCTATCTATCTATCTATCTATCTATCTATCTATCTATCTATCTATCTATCTATCTAGCCACCTACTACATTTAGCTTTCGCGTGTTTCGCATTTAAGATGCTTCGCATTCAAAACCTATTACGCATGCTATCAGTAGGCGCATGCTTATGTCGGAAGCTCCTGAAATGTGGTCGAAAATTCTCATCCCAGTGCCTGCTGCGTGATTCGAACAGTCACGTGTAGTCTAGAGCTTAGGCGAGTGCCAGATATCAGGCGGAATGCGAGATGACGCAAGTCCAAGAGCGTTTCACCTTTCGGACTTGTGATGACTGTACCCACCACGTTTTACCATGAGCGATCTTTGTTTTGCTGGGTGGCCGATGGATATTTCCTTCATTGAACAACCATGTTTTTTTTTTTTACTATCGTGACAACGCGAAGGTAAAGCGAGCCTCACGCTTGTCCCATGTTTCCTTAATGTACGCTCGTAAAGGCCTTGCGTCATAATCGTAGAGATCCATCGTCAGTGTGTGTGTGTGTGTGTGTGTTTTCTCGATGAGCTCTAAGTTTTGTGTGGTTTTGGCAGCTTGTTGACAAGAAAACCGACCGCCAAGTTCCGAACGCGGAAGACGCGTGACCGGTGACCGTTCGTCTCGCTTATTTATCGCACCCGCTCATGGCGTGCCGCTTTCGGATAACCGTGGAATCGCGAATGACCCGCATACCCTACTGTATTTGTTCACATACCACCTAAAATTCATGGTTGGGCAAGAAAACTTTGCTGTTATATCTAGATACGAAACGAGATACCGAGAGAATCTGCATATCGTGATGTAGACATAGCTTACCTGGAGAATACACGATACGACACTTGCCACTTGCGTTAGGATGCTTCGACGCATTTCTTAACTTCTCATTTTGATTTCATTCATTTTTGGGGCTGTTACAAGTGAGCAGGGTTCCTGGTCACTGACCAAGTCACTCTAAATGCACAGAGACGTCTCAGAGCCCATTCCTTGATCCCACTTTTTAATCTCGTCAGGAGATTAAAAGAACATCACTTAGACGTAAGCAACAACACGAAAGTGTCGAATGCCCTGGCTGGTCGGTGTTTCCGTTGGTACATTGCGCGAAATAAGCTACCTTCCGACCCTGTCTGGCCACAATCATTTCAACTTGGCGCCATGGCTACACTATAAACCGCGTAACATTTAGTGAAGGAATACATTTTTAAGATTCGTATCTGTTTAATTTAAAGGTTATGTGTTATAGTTTAATATAGTAACTTCTACGATATAGGTCACGCTATTTTTTTAAGTCACAAAGAAACCTTTGTTGCAAAAGGTGACTAACAACATCTGAAATTGTAACTTTTATGCGAGGCATTGCATGTTGTACGGCAACCTTAAAATGCAACTTTAAACTTGTAAACCTTTATACTGTAATCCTTTCAAGGTTATACTGTAAGCCTTGAAATGTAACTTTATTACAAATATAAAGCAGACCATGGACTGCATGGAATTGACCTTATACAACCTCTGCATGCCTCGTGCAAAACTCTTCCATTAGAAAAAGAACATCACATGAGACATGTTGTGGGTTCATATCCCTTCCATTGAGGAAGCTGGACTTTTCTTTCGTTCACCTGGACAAAAAATGTTTATTTAAAGAACGACAGGCATATCGACCTACAATGTTTTTTTTTTGTAAATTGTACACAAACTTTGTAATTAGTATATGTTTACAGCTTGCGTGTTCATGGTAATTTGTGAAAAATATGTGAAATTCTTCAGCATACACAAAACCACAGGCTCGCAGACATTCGTCCGGATGCAAAGCAAATAAACGAATCAGTCAAAGGCATAAGAAGCACAAAGCGCTTTATTAAAAGTGAAAAATATACCGTAATTCAGTAACACGTCACTGAAAAGTTTTTATTAGAAAAATGTTTGTGTGAGAATTGACGAACATCTGCCCAAACAGAGTTTGGCAACAAAGTTTGAGCAACAAATTGCATATAGCAATCAGACTTTTCTTTTTATTCGAAAGCACCAAAATACACTTTAACCGCTTTGAAATAGGCCCTCGCGGGATAGGTTCTTGAGGTCTTAAAAGGTTTTGAACCATATTCAGGGTCTTCGAAAAAGCATACGGTTAGAAGGTTTTTTCAGACAGTATATCAAAAAGCATATGGTAGCGGCACGCTTGATGTTTTGTTCCTTAAGGGGAATGGTTTGTTCCTCGCTTCCTCCGTATACCCAAGCTTGATCCTTGTATACGTACAGATCTGGTGTAGCAAAATCTGATTTCTGTCCGTATCGCTGCCTGTAAGTATAATAATGAAAGTCCTAAACGGTATATAATAAATGCAGCCATTTTATATACATCCAGCATTCGTCCAAGTCTGCTTTTCGCACGTCATTTGACACATGAGGACTTATGAGTGCGTATTTCACGCTTTTCGAATACAGGTAGGCAGAAAAAAATAACTGACCTCAATGATCATTGCGTGCTCTGACTTGCCTTATAAATGCTTTGATAGCTCTAAAAAATGAATTTTGTTTTCCTTCCATCTCGGAGAAAACTTGTGTCGCTTTTTTTAGACGTAGTTCCACTTCATCTACTGACAACCCAGAGCGCAGTTGGAACTCAGCGCGAAGCTATGGCAGAAGGAATAAAACAACAAGAACGCCTAGTTTTCTTACACATGCCTTAAAAAAGTAAATTTGAAGCAAGTCATTCAGCTACACCTATTTTATATTAAACCTAGAGAGTAAAGAAACATCAATCGCGCCTTAAATGCAACGCCACAAGTTTACTTTTTCCTGTGTGAGTTTACAACTTGAGTGTGCCACTTTTCAGAAACAGGTACATTATGATGTTTTAAATTAACATTGATATAAAGTATAAACTTACGGTTTCTTCCAGCAGAAAATATTTTGGCAAGGGGTCTATATGTTGTTGACAGCGGCCTTCGTACGTAGCTCTCAAGAGACAGAAAACCCTTTCGTAGTTGATTGTGGCCCATTTTAAGCTGTTCAAAGCAGATAACTAGAATACACAAAAATACAAATATGACAAAACAATTACAACCCCCATTGACATAGAAGGACTATTCCTGTATCCGATTATCTGAGACTGCTATGGCCAACAGTTTCAGCAAGGCCACTAATCTCATGGACGAGTAATTTTAACTGAAGCCTTGTTTTCCGATTTTAGCCCATTTTATACCACATTTCTTACCTGACCACTCTAATTTTCTGTTATCTTTTTATTCGTGCGCCGCTTCAAGGATTCTGCGTTAATATACATCATTTTAAATAATTGCTTTAAGCTCAGTTCGTGCACTTATTTTTCAAAAGCTTGAATGAATTCGAGTGCCTGGCTTGGGCGTCTCCGACTTGCAGTGAGGGTAATTTATGACGAGAGCGTCCCCTAGGGCTTTTGATTTCCACCTTCTATCCGCTTTATTCCCGCAGTGTATTTGGCTCGTTTCACTTCAGAAAAGAAAATAGCGAGTTCATTTGACCATTTGAAGCACAAGAGTAATGGCTAAAACCGCATGCGTATTTGTATACAACATGCCTAAATCAAAATCTAAGAAGCAAATATACACAACATTATCTCTATGGCAAACATAAACATGTATAACTTACTGAAGAAGTATAGCGACTTATGAATGAAATTGGCGACACTCGCACTTTTACAACCATTTGGGAAAATCTTTTGCTTGAAGTAGTGGCGGTACGTACTCAGAGACTGGTGGCAAGTTTTCGACAAGCCAGACATGTAACACCTACATAAGGAAGAAAATTGCACATGATTTATGATACAAAAATACAACGTTATTGTTATCACAAAGATGTGTTCTCATAATCATGAAGCAACTAAACTAAATGTCAAGTTTTCAATGTTCCTCCACTCAGGTGACCTGAGTAAAATTGTTTGGGCTCTGTGCATACAAGCTCTCTCTTTTTTTGCCAATTTCTTGAAGAAAATGTTCACAAAACCATGTCCCTATGCTCATTTACAACAGTCTATGTGAATGGAACTTTGTGAATGGATTTCGATAAAGCGTGTGCCCACGAAGCGTGCTCAGCTGGGCACTTCGTCTACTTGGCTGTTCCGTCGTGAGAACGTCGCCCTGCATTACCTCACTTCAGACGAAGAAGCTGCGCGTCTTGCTCGAGTCTTATAATCCGAAGATCAGCAAGCAACCAAAAAAATGAAATCCGCAGATACGTCACACGCCCCTGCGCATAAGATAAGCTGACAAGCCATCGTGTGAATTTAGTTAATGCAGGGCGATGTTTTCATAAAGGAACAGCCAAGCAGACGATGGGCCCAGCTGAGCGCGCTTCGTGGGCACGCACATCATTTCGCCCTGTTAGCAACTTGGCGCCGTCGTACAGCGCTGACGCACAAAAAAGTCGGTACTCGCGCACGATAGCTAAACATTTGAGTGGCTGTACACAAAAAAAAAACAGCGCAGAATAAGCAGCTCGCAAATGAACGCAGATTCTCCTACCATGTATATGCTTTGGTGGACCACATTGAAAGCGATTATTTCGCTTTGCAGCTGTAAACGTGGTTGTTAGATGAAGGAATACACTGGCGAATTCTTATCCACTCATTTCAGCATCATTCTGCCACTGCACTTGCGGTAACATGAGAAGAACAAGGTGGTCGTGGAAGGTGCGAGGGACACACAAGTGTGTCACCGAAAGAACATAGAGCCACCTTTTCATTCGCGTGCGCGTGAGTGAGGTTTGAATAAGCCCTAGAGCGGACAACGCTCTTACCGAAACGCAAAACGCCACATCAGCCAGAACTTGGTACGCAACACTTTTTACCTAACAACGTAGCGAAAAGATGCTAATCTCACCCGTGAAGACAAAGCAATTATTACGTGCTCGCGAGATAAGTCTGTCAATTTCAAGTGAGAACTAATTTTAGCAAAATGATGCCAAAAAATTATTTCTTAATTTTAGGTTACCAAATGTTTGCACATTAGAGGCAACAACATTTTTTCTGGGCCCACAAAAGGAAAAAATGCTCCACAGCTGCCTAGCAAAACTTTCCTCACCAAAATCAGCAATCCTATTGTGGGCGCTGGGAATGTGGTCATAATAGTCGCATCGAATGTGAACTTCGGCATCATAGACGGCGCACAGCGCCATATATCGCTTGCAATCACATCGGAGCTCACTGCACCAACCACGCAACACGCCACAAACGATACCGAGCACGCCGCCACACATGTACAACAACCGCGTCACCTTCAGGTATTGGGATGAGACTATGGTGTAACATAGTGGCTGGAAGCGGGCTCCCTGAGAGGCTCATGGTGGCAGGAGAGGGCGTGAGCGCCAGAGAAGTGCTGTCATTCAGGAAACAGACAGCTTCCTGAATACGCAGAGTTTCCTAAAGTTAACTAGAGGGAAATCTCCATGGCACTGCGATCGTTCAGCGACCATGGGATGATGGGTACTACACGAATTTGCTTAGTCTTCGTACTTGAGGGTGGTGAATCGTACTTGCAGCTTCGTTTATTGCTGGTTTCGGTTTCGTTTTGAAAGAAAGAACTAATTATCTTCAATTTTGTGACTGGATTCGAAATGGTGAGCCTATAAGACTAAAGTAGTGAGGCGCAACCGCTGAACATTTGTTGATTTTTGTTTCGTGAGAAAAAAAGATCCAAGCCACACGAACACACAAGGAGCCAAAAAAAGGCCAGAAGTACAAAAATTAGACAAATCTGTGCACTACCCATCATTACCAAGCTCGCTGAAGTGCCGTGCGTTGCAACTCCCACAGGCACTAGCGCCAGAGTTCCCTCTAGTGTATTGTCACGGGGTCATGACGTGGCCGAAGACAGGAGACTTCATGTTGGGATTTAACTGTTTATTTGGGCGAACCTGTGCCCGGTAAACGGAAAGTCCAATTACAGCAGCAGTCTCGCACAGATACCAGTCTCGGACAGATAGCGGCGAACGGAGCGTCGGCCTTCGATCAACACCTGACAAGCGGCGAAGCATGTCGGCATTTATACTCTTGCCGTCGAATGTTCTAGCGTTATCGCTGGTGGTGGCGTAGGTTCCAGAACAATCTGTACCGTTCGCACAGTGGGCGTGATTTTATCGAAATGATCTACTACAGTCCGGAACCTTCTCGAAAACTGCAGGCGCACTTTGCGCTGAGAATCGTGTGGTGCTTTGGGACGGTAACAAAAACTTGGGAAATAGAAAGTGGCATTGCCCCCCTCTGAAAAAAGGCATCGTCTCAATGCTTTAACTAAACAGGAAGGTACAATAATAATGCGAGAAAGTACAATGAATAAATTACGATACAACAATAATACAAAAAAACACTGTTTCAGTTTGTTAATGCGCATGAAACGGCTTGAGGCACGCGTAATGGACGACTTCACGTCGCGATCGGCGTCGTTGAGAGTTCGTGATGCCGTCGGGGACAACCTCGTAATCAAGTGGGCCGAGACGTGGAACCACCCTGTACGGTTCGAAGTACCGTCGCAGAAGCTTTTCACTTAGTCCACGTCGGCGTATCGGCGTCCACACCCAAACACGTTCACCAGGCTGGTATTCCACGAAGCGTCGTCGAAGGTTGTAACGGTGGCTGTTGGTCATCTGTTGATTCTTGATACGGAGACGCGCAAGTTGTCGGGCTTGTTCGGCGCGTTGAAGGTACTCGATCACATCGAGGTTTTCTTCGTCGGTGACGTTGGGTAACATGGCATCGAGCGTCGTCGCTGGGCTCTTTCCGTAGACCAATTTGTATGGAGATATCTGCGTCGTCTCCTGCACCACCGTGTTGTATGCGAAGGTCACATAGAGAAGAATGGCATCCCACGTCTTGTGTTCGACATCGACGTACATTGACAGCATGTCGGCGATTGTCTTGTTAAGCCGCTCGGTGAGGCCGTTGGTCTGTGGGTGGTACGCTGTCGTCCGGCGGTGGTTTGTTTGGCTGTATGCCAAGATCGCTTGGGTTAAGTCGGCAGTGAATGCCGTTCCTCTGTCGGTGATAAGGACCTCCGGGGCGCCGTGACGTAGGACGATATTTTCGACGAAGAACTTAGCTACCTCGCATGCACTGCCTTTTGGCAAGGCTTTTGTCTCGGCGTAGCGGGTGAGGTAGTCGGTAGCTACCACGATCCACTTGTTTCCGAAAGCAGACGTCGGGAACGGCCCCAGTAGGTCCATACCAATCTGCTGGAAAGGACGGCAAGGTGGATCGATTGGCTGCAGAAGTCCCGCTGGCCTTGTCGGCGGTGTCTTGCGTCGCTGACAGTCCCGGCATGTCTTCACATAACGAGTGACGTCGGTGGTAAGACGTGGCCAGTAGTACCTTTCTTGTATCCTCGCGAACGTGCGAGAAACACCGAGGTGCCCTGCCGTCGGATCGTCGTGCTGGCCTGCAGGAGTTCTGGTCGCAGAGCTGAAGGCACCACAAGGAGGTACTTAGCTCGAAGCGGTGAAAAGTTTTTCTTTTATAGAAGACCGTTTCGTAGAAAGAACGACGCAAGTGCGCGCTGGAATACCTTCGAGACTGCGGCGGTCCTGCCTTCGAGGTATTCTATTAGGGCTTTAAGTTCCGGGTCGGCCCACTCTCGTTCAGCGAAGTCGTCGGTAGTTATTGTTCCCAAGAAGTAGGCGTCATCCGGGTCGTCGGGTAGCGGTTGGTCGACAGGTGCACGAGAGAGACAGTCGGCGTCGGAGTGTTTTTTGCCGGACTTGTAAATGACAGTAACGTCATATTCTTGAAGTCTCAGGCTCCATCGTGCGAGGCGACCTGAAGGGTCCTTCAAGGTGGCTAGCCAACACAAGGCGTGGTGGTCGCTTACAACCTTGAAGGACCTGCCGTAGAGGTAGGGGCGAAATTTCGACGTAGCCCAGATGATAGTGAGACACCCCTTTTTTGTTGTGGAATAATTTGCTTCTGCTTTGGATAGCGATCGGCTGGCGTAACTAATAACCCTTTCAAGTCCACCATCCCTCTGCACAAGAATGGCACCAAGACCTACGGTGCTTGCGTCAGTATGTTTGTCTGTCTCGGCGAATTCGTCGAAATGGGCAAGTAACGGAGGCGTCTGGAGGCGATGTTTAAGCTCCTGGAAAGTGTGTTTCTGTGGCGTTTCCCACTTGAACTCCACGTCGGCATTGGTAAGGTTAGCGAGAGGATCGGCGATGCGGGCGAAGTTTTTCTCGAACCGCCTATAATCGGCGCACAGGCCCAGAAATCGGCGCACGGCTTTCTTGTCAGTGGGCGGCGGGAAGTCGGCGATGGCGGCTGTTTTTCGTGGATCGGGACGAACTCCAGACTTGCTGATAACGTGCCCCAGAAACAAGTGCTCCTCATACGCAAATCTGCACTTTTCTGGCTTCAGTTTGAGTCTGGAAGTCTTGATGGCTTGAAGTACAGCTTCAAGGCGCCGAAGATGCTCGTCGAAACTCGAGGAAAACACGACGACGTCGTCCAAGTACACAAGGCAAGTCTGCCTCTTCAATCCTGCCAGTACTCTATCCATAACGCGTTGAAAAGCTGCAGGCGCTGAGCAAAGACCGAAGGGCATCACCTTAAACTCGAAGAGTCCGTCCAGCGTTATAAACGCCGTCTTCTCTCGGTCTCTTTCGTCAACTTCGATTTGCCAATAGCCAGTCTTGAGGTCCATTGACAAAAAGTACTTGGCGTTATGGAGCCGACCAAGTGCGTCGTCTATTCGTAGGAGAGGATACACTTCCTTTCTTGTGATTTTGTTCAGGCGGCGATAATCGACGCAGAAACGTAGGGTCCCATCCTTTTTTTTTTTTTCACTAACACCACGGGAGATGCCCATGGACTCTTGGACGGCTGGATAATGTCATCCCGCAGCGCTTCATCAACTTGTCTCTTCATGGCCTCACGTTCTCGCGTCAAAACCCTGTACGGACTCTGCCGAAGTGGTCTGGCATTTTCTTCGGTTATGATGCGATGTTTCGTGATTGGGGTCTGCCGAATTTTCGATGACGACGAAAAGCTATCTTCGTATTGCAGGAGCAGTGAGAAAAATAATAATCGATGGTGAAGTTCCCGATGGATGGAAACTTAGCAGGATGAGCATGATTTATAAAGGAAAGGGGGACAAAGCTGACATAAACAACTACCGTCCTATAACAGTGACATCAGTGGTCTACAGGCTGGCGATGCAGATTATAAAGGAAAGACTGCAGGCATGAATAGAGGATGAGGGGATGCTGGGAGAACTGCAGAATGGGTTTCAGAAACACAGGAAGTTGGAAGGCAATCTGTTCTTACTGACGCAGTGCATAGAAATAGCAGAAAAGGCACACAGGCCCCTGTGGGTAGCATTTCTGGATATCAAGGGAGCATACGATAGCGTGGTTCAAGAGAAATTGGGGGCAATACTGGACACACTAGGCGTGAAACATGTAGTCACTAATCTTTTAAAGGGTATCTATAAAGGTAACAAGGTAGTTTTAAAGTGGGAAAAACAGGTATCCAAGCCTGCCGAGGTGAAACGGGGGCTTAGGCAGGGGTGTCCCCTGTCACCCTTATAATTCATGATGTACCTACAAGGGTTAGAGGCCAAATTAGAGGGAAATGGACTGGGCTTCAACCTCTCTTTAGTCAAACAAGGAAAACTTATTGATCAGGCACTACCAGCATTAATGTACGTAGATGATATAGTACTAATGGCCAACAACAAGGAAGATTTGCAGAGATTTATGGACATCGGCGGTAATGAGGGAGATAGGTTAGATTTTAGATTCAGTAAGGAAAAATCAGCAGTCATGATTTTCAATGACAACGGAGGTAGTGAGCTCAGAATACAGGAGGTCACGCTAGAGATAACAGATAAATACAAATATCTGGGCGTATAGATAAGAAATGGGACCGAGTACCTGAGGGAACACGAAATATGCGTGACGACTAAAGGTAACAAGAATGCAGCAGTGATCAAAAATAGGGCACTGAGGAATTACAATAGGTATGATGTTGTGAGAGGAATATGGAAAGGGGTCATGGTTTCTGGGCTGACGTTCGGCAATGGGGTCTTGTACATGAAATCGGAAGTTCAAGCAAGATTAGAAATTAAGCAACGTGGAATAGGTAGGCTTGCTTAAGGAGCTCACGGGAATACACCAAATCAGGGAGTACAAGGTGATATGGGATGGACATCATTTGAGGGCAGGGAAGCTAGCAGCAAGATAAAACTTGAGAAGCAATTGAGAGAAATGGGGGAGGAGCGTTGGGCTAAGAAGGTTTTCAGCTACTTATACATGAAGAATGTCGATATAAAATGGAAGAAGTGAACCAGGAAATTGACTGATAAATACTTAGAGAACAGCAGGTGGCCAAACCAAAAAGAAGTATCGGTTAACGAGAAAGTGAAGGAAACGGAGACTGACATGTGGAGAATGGGCATGATTAAGAAGTCCGCACTAGAGATCTATCGAACTTTTAAGCAGGAAATTGCCAAGGAAAGAATCTATGTTAATACTCGGGGTAGTACCCTACTGTTTGAGGCCAGGACGGGAGTACTGCGAACCAAGACACATCGGGCGAAATACGAAGGGGTAGACACACTATGCAGTGCGTGTGGAGAGGAAGAACAAACTGCCGAGCACTTGATAATGTTATGTAAAGAGCTTCACCCTATAGTTCAGGATGATGGCGCAGAGATTTCAAAGCACTGGGATTTAGGGACAGGGAGGGCACAATAGACTTTAAGCGGGTAGACTTAACTAGAAGGAGGTTATCTGATTGGTGGCTAAAGTCAAGGCATGAGTTAAAATTAAACCCTTCACTGCAAAGTACAAATCCTAAAACTCACTTTTTAAAGCATAAAAATAAATCTAGTTTTTGATTCATTAAGTATTACGGCTTGGTGGCGTGAGCCACCACCCGATCTAAAGGGTACAGCCATATCCATCCATCCATCCATCGATCCTGTCACATACACATACGCTGTCACATACGCTAGGTGGTTCGGTTCGGACTGTCACGGTGGATGGACGTGTTTTTTGAGTGCTCCCGATCGACTGCGCAGATAAGTTGTTTTGCATGTTTTGAGCTTGTCTATAGTTATAAGGCAGCAGTTAAAATCCCTATAGCACTTATTTTGTTGTAGGCCTTTCTCGGGGGTCAGTCACCAGGTATTCATTAGTTTGTGCGTGTGTGTGTGTTTGATTTTTCGGTTTTTTGATGTTTTTTTTCTTTTTCCACTCCGCGGGGAAGGTGCACGTGCATTGAACACGCACAATTTTGTAGGAGAGCTTAGACTGTCTCTTTTTCGTTGGGAGGGCTCGAGTTTTGTAATTATCGAGTGAGACAAGTCATAGGGACAATTGGTGTCGGAAAGACATGATTAAATATACTGCAAAGTGTTCAGAATGTGGGGTAGCTTCGAAAGTGGACCCAAGAGTAGAAGCGGAAGGAGAAGAGGCTGACGCGAAGTGTAGACAATGTGAGATCGAGGAAAAAATGGAGAAAATGATGGTTGCCAAGAGTGACCTGCTGATGGGAATCACCGAGCTCGAGACTGTGTTGGCAACAGAGCAAGAGAAAACCAGGCCAATGGAAAAAGGCTGAAGTCGGCCGAGGAAGCACTAGCAAAGGGGAAGAGAGGAGCGGCCTACGGAGAGAACAGTAGGGAATCGGCAACCAGAACGGAGGAGAAGAAAGAGCAAGCAGGTTCGAAAAAAACAGGTTCCGCCGGTTCCATTGTCGCAAGGCCCAGCTTCAGCGAAGTAGTGGTGGGACTGGGAAGGAACAAAGCAGCCGCCGTATCAGGTGTAAGTAACCCCCAGATGCAGGACACTCCAGCTGAAAAGTCACAGCATGTGATAATCGCAGGGGTCTCAAATTTAAATCGATGCACAGAAGACATAAAAGAGAGGGTAAGAGGTGAGAAGAGGGTTGCAGTAGGGACGGTCCCAGGATGCAAGCTGGAAGCAGTCATGAGGCAAGCGAGCGAAAAACTCGAAACTACAGCTGATAGAGGAAACCTCGTGATAATTTCAGGCGATTTAAACGATGTCTTAAATGAAGATACAGCAGGACTAGCAACCACATTGGCGAAAGGCGTCGATGACATGCGCGCCACTTCTCCTCAGGTACAGGTAATGATATGCACGATACCGGCGGTACCGGTGCGTGATGGCAACCTGCAAAGAGCGGTTGTCAACGCAAACCAAGAGATATGGCGGATGAGTCGAGAGAAAGGCTTTGAGGTGGTGGAAATAAACAGATAGGTGCATAAGTGGGGTGGTTTTCAACTGGACAGAATTCGCTTCGATGTGCGGCTAGGTCTTGAGGTGGGTTGGAGACTTGCAGGACGCATAGTAGCTTTTCAAAAGGGGGGGGGGAGGCGAGCGGCCCCTTTGGGGTGCTGCATAGCTAGTAACGAGGAAAACATCCAGGGAGACTCTTTGACAGGCGGTATGGACACATATGATTCTAAAGTAGCGCCAGTACCTAAGATAGGTAGAGTCCGGGGCAGAAATAGACGTAGCCACGAGTGACGAGCCAATTCTGACATAGGGTATATTAACATGCAGAGTGACAAGAACAGGCTGAAGTGGGAAGAGATAGAAGAACAGCTAAAGGAGGAGAGGCCGATGGTATACGGTTTTGTGGAAACACATCTCAGGGACATGGAACAACCTCCTAACAACGCAGACTACGCCTGGGAATATTGTAATAGAACAGAAGGCAGCGGAAAGGGGGGTGGTATTGGGGCATTCGTTCATAAAAGTAGAGACTGGCAAAGGGTCAAGCAGGAGTGCAAGGAACATTTATGGCTGAAAGGGAAAGTGGCAGGGCAAATGACACTTCTTGGTTTCGTGTACTTCACGGGAGCAAAGGTCAGAGAGCAAAACCAGGCAATGGTATAGTGTATATCAAATCACATTCAGGAGTTAGGGGGAGAGTGCGAGATAATTATACTAGGAGATATGAATGTGCACATGGAAGATATATATGGGCATACCGACCCGACAGGCAAAATGATCATGGATATGTGTGAAAGGCTTGATTTGATCATTTGCAACAGTACCGAGAAGTGTGAAGGGCAAATAACATGGGAGGTAGGAAGGCTGCAGTCGACAATATATTACGCACTGATGTCACATAGGATGTATGATAAGCTGAGGGGAGTGCACATAGATGAATGTGGCTTAGAAGTCGGGGTAGTGATCACAAACGTATCAAGCTAAGTTTTAGAAAGGCAGTGAAAGTGGGAAGGAGACAAGATGAGCAACTACAGGAAAATTTTGATTCAGAAAGGCAAATTGAAACAGCCACTAAACAAACTGAGAAAGTAATCACTGAGGATAATAAAACAGTGTGGACATACACGAATCTAATTCGACTGTTTGAGCTAGAGCTTGCTAAGGCACGTGACAAGTCACCCCGGAAAAGAAGACACAAATCCAAAAGTTGGTGGAATGAGGAAGATAAGAAAGCCATAGCAATCGTCAGGAAGCCTCTAGGGAACACAGACATACTAAGAAGCGGGGTGAACCGACAGATGATGTTGAAAGAAAATGTGAAATCTTTCTAACCTGTAGAAGGGATGCATCCCTTCTGATCAATGAAAAGATTAGAAGAAAGGTAGCTCAGTGGCTGGTAGAATTACATAAAAAAGATAGAAAGGCAGCTGCGAAATTTTGGAACCATCTAAGCTACCTAAAAAATGAGACGAGCCTAGAGCAGAGATTTATAACTACAGCTCAAGGTGCTAGGCTAGAAGGGGACGAAGCAATTATATATATAAGAACAAGGGTGACAGAAAAAGCAAAACAAAGAAGTGCTTTATGTACCACAATAGACAAGGATGAATCAAGTGGCGCAATGGCTTCATTTTCACAATGAGAGTGGGAAAAGACTAAAATAGGGTTCCTGGACATCAACATGTCCAGATGGCATTCCAAATATGCTGATAAAGACGTTAGGTCCGAAGTCTAAGCAGGCTTTGAGAGAGGCAGTGAACAAACAAATAATTGATTGAGAAGTTCCCGATGGATGGAAACTTAGCAGGATGAGCATGATCTACAAAGGAAAGGTGGACAAAGCTGACATAAACAACTACCGTCCTATAACAGTGACATCAGTGGTCTACAGGCTGGCGATGCAGATTATAAAGGAAAGACTGCAGGCATGAATAGAGGATGAGGGGATGCTGGGAGAACTGCAGAATGGGTTTCTGAAACGCAGGAGGTTCGAAGACAATTTCTTCTCACTGACGCAGTGCATCGAAATAGCAGAAAAGGAACAGAGGCCCCTGTGGCTAGCATTTTTGGATATCAAGAGAGCGTACGATAGCGTGGCTCAAGAGGAATAGTGGGGAATACTGGACACACTAGGCGTGAAAAAACGTGGTCGCTAATATTTTAAAGAATATTTATAAAGGTACAAGGTAATTATAAAGTGAGAAAACCGGTATCCAAGCATGCAGAGGTAAAACTGCGGCTTAGGCAGGGGTGTCCCCTGTCACCCTTATTATTCATGATGTGCCTACAAGGATTAGAGGCCAAGTTAGAGGGAAGTGACTGGGCTTCAACCTCTCTTTCGTCAAACAAGGAAAATTCATTGAACAGGCACTACCAGCATCGATGTACGCAGATAATATAGTGCTAATGGCCGACAACAAGGAAGATTTGCAGAGATTTGTGGACATTTGCGGTAATGAGGGAGATAGGTTAGATGTCAGATTCAGTAAGAAAAAATCAGCAGTCATGATTTTTAATGACAATGAAGGTAGTGAGCCTAGAATACAGGTGGTCACGCTAGAGATAACAGATAAACACAAATATCTGGGCGTATGGATAAGGAATGGGGCCGAGTAGTTAAGGGAACACGAAACGTACGTGACGACTAAAGGTAACAGGAATGCATCGGTAATGAAAAACAGGGCACTGTGGAATTACGGTAGGTATGATGTTGTGAGAGAAATATGGAAAGGGGTGGTAGTTCCTGGTCTGACGTTCGGCAATGCGGTCTTTTGCATGGAATCATAAGTTCAAGCAAGATTAGAAAATAAGCAACGTGGAATAGGTAGGCTTGCCTTAGGAGCTCACGGGAATACACCAAATCAGGGAGTACAAGGTGATATGAGATGGACATCATTTGAGGGCAGGGAAGCTAGCAGCAAGATAAAATTTGAGAAGCAATTCAGAGAAATGGGGGAGGAGCGTTGGGCTAGGAAGATATTCAGCTACTTGTAAAGAAGAATGTCGATACAAAATGGAGGAAGCGAACCAGAAAATTGACTGGTAAATACTTAGAAAACAGCAGGGGCCAAACCAAAAATAATTATCAATTAAGAAGAAGGTGAAGGAAGCTGAGACCGATATGTGGAAAATTTGCATGATTAGGAAGTCCGCACTAGAGATCTATCGAACTTTTAAGCACTAAATTGCCAAGGAAAGGATCTATGATAATATTCGGGGTAGTTCTCTACTGTTTGATGCCAGGATGGAAATATTGCGAACCAAGACATATCGGGCCCAGCACGAAGGGGTAGACACGGTATGCAGTGCGTCTAGAGAGGAAGAAGAAACTGCCGAACACTTGATAATGTTTTGTCAAGGGCTTCACCCTATAATTCAGAATGATGGCGCAGAGTTTTTCAAAGCACTGGGGTTTAGGGACAGGGAGGGCAAAATAGACTTTAAGCAGGTAGAACTAACTAGAAGGAAGTTATCTGATTGGTGGCTAAAGTCAAGGCACGAGTGAAAATTAAACCCTTCACTGCAAAGTACGAATCCTCAGTCTCACTATTTGAAGGAAAAAAATAAATCTAGTTTCAGGTTCATTAAATAATATGGCTTGGTGGCGCTAGCCACCGCTCGACCGAAAGGGTACAGCCATTTCCATCCATCCATCCACTTCAAGCTTGCGTGCATTTTTCTGGTCAGGAGCGATCAGTTGAGCTTCTACGTGCCCGTAAAGTGCATAATACGTGCGAAACTCTTTGTCGATATGGTTAGCTGCCTTCGCAGCGCTTTGTAGGTATCATAGAAGAGTTTGCACTTGGATGTGGGGCAATTCGCTGGCCCGGCGTGTAAAATGTTTTGACGACAAAGCCACTGTTTTGTTCCCGGCTTTGTGATTGGTTACAAATTCTGCGAGCAAAAACTTACACTATTCGGCATGCCTGAAAAACAGGAGCTGCTTATGAAGGGGCAGCGGAATATACCAGAGCTGACAAGCCGCTAGAGAGAAATGCAGCAGTATGGTAGCTGCATTTTGAGAGAAATGCAGCAGTATCGGAGTTGCAATTTGATACGCAGTTTGTGTCGTGGCATTTCGAGCATGTAATACAAGGCGAACTGGTGCGCTTTGGTCGGATTAGGCTGGTTATCCTGCCAAGCGCTGTGCCGGCTATATTTCCCAATTTGCCCAAAGACCTCTCGAAGCCAGTTCCGAAAAAAAAGAACTGCACGAGAGAAGTCAGCATCACAGCCCTCGTCACCCAAAAAAAGACGTCGTATGGACGGAACGTGTTGCCCAAATTCTGAAGTTGTTGAAGCTGAAGAAGTCTGTGCTACTGTTGATGCTCCAGCTGCACATGTTCTAGAAGTCCTGAATGTGGGCGAAGCACGTGTTCAGCAAGAATCTCCTTCACGTGGCCTACAGCGTGTGTTTACCTGGAAAAGACATGAGCCTGCTTCATGCGCTGAAAATGGTGGTGTTTAGATGCATTGAAAGTGTGATCAAACATGGAGTGTTTGTGCGGGGTGTCAAGGTAGCGCTTGATGTGCCTAAAGATCCAGCATCTATTTTGCAAGAGGTCGACAGTCTGCGTGCTGGCACTGGAGCAGGACTTAGCGCGGAGTTTCCGCTATCGTGCTCCAACGCAAATTCGAAGCAATGGAATGATACTCTGTACCACATTAGGTGTAAACTTGTATCAAGCCAGAGTGAGAAATGGTGCGTGTCGTGAGTGTATCTGAGGAGACTCTGAATTAACCAAAAGTACCAAGTGAAGCAAACGAAGAAGACTAGAAGAAATACTTCATCAAAGCTGAGAGTGAAGACTCAGGCAGCGCGACGCCTTAGAACAAAGGTGAAGTCGCTAGAGCAAGTGATCGCCCATATGAAGGAAGAAAATGAGGAAATTGAAGAAGCCACCCTCCTTAAGACAATTGTTCAGCTTCCACCCAAGCAGAAGGCTGCCATTATTCACTGTTTTAAGGCTGCGACACGAACATCTTCATAGGGGAAGCGGTATAACTCTGAATGACTCTTTGAATGTATCGTTATGCGCATAAAGAGCCCACGGCTCTATGAGCATATACGTAGAGAAAAAATCTTGGCGCTACCAAGTCGCAGCTGCATGCCTCAAAAAGTACATGAAGCAGTACGAGAGCACGTTTGGTTTTATTCGCAATGTGCTTTCAGGAATTGCCAAAAAACAGAAAAATTTACTGAATTTGAGTGTAACGGTAGACTCACCATCGATTAGATGAAGTTGGCTGAGAATTTTGCTGTGAAAGGTGGCTCGGGTAATATTGACGGCTTCGTCGACCTGGGTCCTTTTACTCCTGTGCCCGAAAAAACAGTTACATGTGACCACAATTTGGTGATCCTTTCGCAGCCACTTTCAGAGTCTTGGCGCCCCATTCTTGGTGTATTTGCATCCCGGGGAAATGTGAAGGCACCACTACTTTCGAAAATCATTCTAGAAGCCACTCTTCTTGCCGAGAATGCTGGCCTCAGGGTGGACTACGTAACTTGTGACAGAGCGTCATGGAAGCGTGCGATGTGGCGGCAGTTCGGCATTTCTGGGTCTGCAACTGCAATTAAGCCCTCTGCGGCTCACCCAGTTGGAGATAACAGGCGTCTATTTATTTTCTCAGACTTCCCGCACCTAGTGAAGTGCATCCGGAATGGTTTCATAAAGAGAGGATATAAGACGCCGTGTGGTACTGTGGATGTGAGGCCAATTAAAATAGCCCGTGAACTAGAAAAATGTGCAACTACGCTCGAGGTGATGCCCAAAATCACAGATGTGCATGTACACCCAAACAATTTTGAAAAAGTGAAGGTTAACCTTGCTTTCAGTCTATTCAGCCTAGAAGTTCTCCGGGGCCTTTTTTTCTACAAATGTTGGATTGTAAAGCAGTGTTCTTACAATGACCAAACAGAGAAGTTTGCTGATTTCATGCGCAAATTAATCAACGTGATGGCGTCAGCCGTTCCATCAGGTGCCCTGAAACCCGATTGAAAGAAAGCGCAGCTGTTGAATGACACTTTATTCTACATAAACAACTGGGAAGCATGCACATAACCATCCAATGGAGGTTTTTTTTCACCTGGCACAGTAGAAAGGCTGCGTGTAAGCTTGAAGGCTACGTTGGAGCTACTGGAATACCTGGCAAAGCAGGTAAGCTTCAAGTACCTCTTGACATCCTGTCTCAGTCAAGATCCGCTGGAGAAGCTTTTTTGGGTAATAAGGCAGTTCTCAGGGTGCAACGATCACCCGACGTAAGCACAGTTCCTAACAACTGAGAACTGCCTCGCTTTCTATAACTTGGTGAAAGCTCCCGACTCCGGAAACACAGCAGGTGGCGCACTCGTATCAATGGTCGGACCAAATGAGGTAGCGAGTAATGTGGACAGTTCAATAGATGCCGGCAAATTTGAAGATGCTTCAAGTGTACCTGATGCATTTTCCGAAGTGACGAACCACATCTGTCCGCAGGAGACCAGTGATGCTAGGTTGGTCTACTACTTGTCTGGATATGTCGCCAGTCGCAAGGTCCTGACAACAAAAAGTGCCAAGATTGTTTCCAGTTACTGCTGACATCAGCGGAGCTAGCAGACAAAGGTATTTCATCTTTTACATCATTCTGTGATTGAGGCGGGCTGCCCTACCGTTCAAGAGAACTGTTTTCGTTTATTGGAGCCTTGGAGGACACCTTCACATTATGGTTTCGTTGGAATAAGCTTCACAAGGACAGCCTCTCATAAATGGTGCACCACTTCCTAAATGTGCCGCAAGTAGGTTGTGAGACACACAAGAAGGATTTGACCAGCAACCTGGTAAAGTTTTTTATCAAGACAAGACTTTATTTTTACACTAAGTCACTTGACAAGGAGAGGACGTCAACAAGAGAAAAGTGGAAGTACTTGAAACTTCGACGAACGACGTGAGAGGAGGCCAAAAGAGACAGAACAGTCTGACTTTTTTATCACTTTTCTAATAATTTCTTACTTCGAACACCAGTTGAGCTAATAAACATTTGGCGAATGTTTATAGTTGGCGTTGTTTAACCATACTAATTGTGGAAAAAATAAAGGCTCACGTCAAGATGATTAGTAGACTGGTTAGTTTGCATTCATATTTCAAAATGCTTTAGGGAGCAAACATGTTACAATGAAATTTGAAAGAAACAGTAAGGAACTCAATAACTTGTTTTTGGGAGAGTTGGTGCCTAAGTTTGCTAATCATGCATGCTCTTGTCTTTGTTTTCGTGTTTTAGCTTTGCGCTAAAATGAACAAGTTTGGCAAGTAGTAAGAAGGTAATTTTTTCAGTGTCACTATACATCTTAGTCGCAGTGCATGCCATAAAGCAAAGGAAATGGGAGTCTGGAGGTTTTTGTTCCACTGGGTGTACAAAAAAAGGAAAAAACAAACTTGTTTAGGCAATCAGCGATTTCGTTTACCCAATGACTCAACTATAAATGCGTTAGTTACTTTTGGAAAGTGCCAGTGCAAGGAAAACTAATGATGCTAACACAAAATTCATAAAAAACCACGGCTCCCATGGCTACGCCAGCAGCGCGCCGACGTGAAAGCGGGTGCGAGCGCCACCTAAGCCGGGAATTAACGCCCTTGTCGTGTGTCCTTTTTGTATGTGTGCGCTTAAATAAAAAAGAAAACGAAAACAGCCTCGCCAGTTTCTTTAGAACGTTGCTGTCTCCGAGGCTATTTATTCTCATATCTTTGTTGTTTAAAGAACCCCGTTACACCCCTACTAACCACCGAAATCCTTCTTTTTTTCGTTCTTCCAGCATATTACCATATTTTTTTTTATTGCGCGAGAAATTGCGGGGCAGCAGTTGAAGGTATTAACGCAGTTAGGCTGTGTGAACGCCAACTTTTTTTTTTGCTAAGTGTTCAACAGTGCGATGTACCCTAGTTTGATTGCGATCGTAAATTAAGTTATGTTTTCCCGAGCTGTCATGCAATACTTGCTGAACTACCTTGATGAAAACTTTCAGGTAACAAGGCTAATGGCTTTTTATTCAGCTTGTGTCAAAGAAACGAGTCCTCGAAAATTCCCTTCCTTCATGCGTGTCGTAAAGGCGGCTAGTTGTTCCCCGTGTTCTATACAGTAACAGTGCTGAAAAGTCAATTATAAAGCACACATTAGTTACGTTTTAAATATTCAGGCATTACTTTACTATGCTAAACGTAGCTCATTGTATGACATGAGCTGCGTTTTGCTACAGCATACAGCAAGAGACACGTGACTTATATGCCTCAAAGGCGAGTTTCGTATCGTAATAATCATCGTCGTCATGACAGTGGTTCATTGCGTTTACAGTGATGTTTATACGTGCTTTTTATCTTAAGTAGTTATATCTTTATTGAAACGTAAATAACAAGTGAATCACAATTTTAGTTCAAAAAGTACGTATGGAGAAACAAGAAATACGAAAATATAAATATATACAGCATCCCGATGCGTTTATTTTTTCTATCCTCATAAAAATTGTTTATTCGAGGGTGTACGATTGGCGCTCTCTAGGGCCAATAAAGTTTATTTGATCTCACCTACGTTTCAGTCGGAGAGCGATCTTTATTACGACAAAATTTACGGTGTTAGGCAGGTCTGTTGCGGGGTTCAGCAGATCTGTTACAGTGGACTATTACGTCAGTGAAGCTCCCGAAGCGACGAAAGTAAGAGCATAGGCCGATGCAGCTCCGGAATTTAAAAGTATAGCGGGTCACAGGAAATTCGCTGACAGGGCGAACCTTTTCGGTCCTTGGTTGAACACCGTCAAGTTGGTTCATCGCGGTAATCTGACAGCAGCCAAACTGGCCATTCTTGAAATTCAGTTGGAGCCCGGTCCTCCTGAAGACGACAAGAATGGCGGCGAGACTGCTAAGATGGCTCTCAAAGGTGGAAGAAAATACATGCAATCTCATCATCAAGATAACAAAGAGATGTGAGCCACTTGTAACCTCGAAGTATATCGAGCTTCCGACATCTGTTCAAATGTCGCAGGAGCATTGCATAAGACAAAGCACATTACTTTACTCTGGTATAAGTCATTAGACGTTATGAGGGCAATCTTCTCACGGTCCGTCAACAGAAATTTTCCAGTACCCCGACCAAAGATGAATAAATGAGAAGTATGTAGCTCCGAGTTGACGGTTCAACACGTCGTCGATTCGTGTGGGTGTATATGTCTTTGTGCGTGATAATATTTAAACTGTTGTAGTCATCGCGAAAGTACCAGCTACTATTTTTTTGCTAGCATTAACGAGAGATTCATGTGCTCCCTCTGGATGTGTACGACGAGGAATTTCAGGTGCCGGTAGTTCGGTAACTGATGAACAGCAGCTATCGAGTTGTCATCGTACTCCTATGGTGTGAACTGTGCCATTGTAATGGTCTTGCAGTGTAGCAATTCGGTTTGTCGAGTTAAATGTACAAGATATTTTAAAGAAACTATTTCTTCGGCGCCGCTATCTTAGGTGCACAGAAATTGCCAATAAAAATAGACAGCGGCTAAAAAGTCATAGACTTGCACGACTTGAAAGTCTGTTACTGCTGCTGAAAATCGTCTTGAGGGTCAAATTCGTAGCTCGAATATGAACTTTGCATCTGAGCTAGAGGAAATCTATCACAAGGTTAATAAATTCCTTACTAAATGTTCGTGATTTGGAAAAAAAAATAAAAACAACAGTTGAGAACATTGAAGAACTGGCAAAAGTTATGTCAAGCAAATATGATAAAGCTATAGCGCAACTCAAGCATCTGTTGGATGACAATTGAGACCTAAAAAAAGGAGTCGTGAAACTTGAGGCTCAGGCTAAAGAAAAAGATGTGGATAAGCTGAAAAACGAGCTCAACGAGCTAGATCAGTACAGCAGATGCCTAAAACTATATTGCATGGCTCATCCAAACACTCAAATGAAAACCTCTTAGGAAAGTAAACAAATTAGCGTGTGATCTTGCACATGCACCACTTCCTGAGCATGATCTCGAGGCCGCTCACCGCGTAACGTCGAAAAACAAAAAAAAAATGACAAGCCTGGTGTTGTAATAATCAAGTTCTCGTCTCGCCTTACGAAAGAAAGATGGCTTGAGAAGAATAGTGAACTAAGGTAAGCAATGTCGCAAATTTTCTTCAATGGAAACTTCACAGCGTATAACAAAGCACTTCTCTGGAAATTTAAATTCAGATTAACCAGAAAAGGCTATCAATTTACATGGCACAAAAACAGAAATCTTTTTGTGCGCTGCACCTCTCGCGATCGAGTGATTAGAATCGTGTCAGAGCAAGACCTAAAAAAAATCAGCTAAACTTAGATTCCAGCCCTTACCGGATCAACACGTCTCTATGGTCTACTACAATAGTGTTACTACAATAAGGATACCTTTCAGTGGCTAAATTTTTCCCATTATAAAAAAACAGTTATCGTTACTTCATCTGAATTCACAAAGCTGAAAAAATTAAAAGAGACAGTTGACGTACTACTCGATACCATGAAACACACTTCTGATTTCTTAGCTTTTACTGAGGTTTGGTTCACGAGCTGTGAGGACGTGGTACCCTTCGCAAGCTACAATTGCGTCACAGTCCGTCGAGAAAATAAGCGAGGTGATGGTGTGGCAATTTATATTTACGATAGCCTTGAATTTGATGTCATAAATTGATATAACGTTGTAACGTCTGATTGTGAATCAGTCATGGTGAGTTCGGCAAATTTGTTCTCAGCGGTAATCTACAAGCCTCCCTCAAGAACTGTGTCATCCTTCTTATACTTTGTTCGAGAATAATTGAAATTTTCTGAATGCCAAAATACACGCGTGATTATAACGGGAGATTTGAACGTAGATATGTTATCCTCTTAAGAAGCGTCAAATCATGGAAGTGTCAAGTACAACAGACAAAATAGAACTTGCAGAGCTTTTGAAGCTGATTAATAGACGTAAGGTATGCGATGTAAGAAGGTATAACATGGAGAGAATTGAACACGCTCTGAAAAACGGAGGAAGCGTCAAAGCAGTGAAGAGAAAACTTGGGATAGGCAAAAGTCGGATGTATGCACTAAGGGACAAAGAAGGCAAAATAACTACCAATATGGATATGATAGTTAAAATAGCGGAGGAGTTTTACAGAGATCAGTACAGTAGTCGAGACAACCACGACCTAAATACTATAAGAACTAGCAGTAACCCAGATGACACCCCACCAGTAATGATAGAAGAAGTCAGAAAAGCTTTGGAGAGCATGCAAAGAGGCAAAGCTGCTAGTGAGGATCAGGTAACATCAGATCTGCTGAAAGATGGAGGACAGATTGTGTTGGATGGAGGACAGATTGTGAGGAAACAAGCCACCCTGTTTACGAGGTGTCTCCTGACGGAAAGAGTACCTGAGTCTTGGAAGAACGCGAAGGTCATCTTAATACATAAGAAAGGAGATGACAAGGACTTGAATTACAGGCCGATTAGCTTGCTCTCTGTAGTATACAAGCTATTTACAAAGGTAATTGCAAACAGAGTAAAGAAAACATTAGAATTCAATCAACCAAAGGAACAAGCAGGATTTCGAACAGGCTACTCAACAATCGACCACATTCATACTATCAATCAGATAATAGAGAAATGCTCAGAATATAGCCAACCACTACACATAGCCTTCATATATTACGAGAAGGCGTTTGATTCAGTGGAAATATCAGCCGTCATGCAGACACTGCGGAATCAGGGCCTAGATGAGGTATATATAAACATTCTGGAAGAAATCTACAGGGGATCAACTGCTACCATAGTGCTTCATAAAAAAAGCAACAGAATACCAATCAAGAAGGGTGTAAGGCAGGGGGACACAATTTCCCCAATGCTGTTTACCGCGTGCTTACAGGAGGTTTTCAGAAGCCTAGAATGGGAACAGTTAGGGATAAGACTTAATGGAGAATACCTTAGTAACCTGCGCTTCGCCGATGACATTGCATTGCTGAGTGACTCAGGGGACGAATTGCAACTCATGATTATGGAGTTAGACAAGGAGAGCAGAAAGGTAGGCCTTAAAATTAATCTGCAGAAAACGAAAGTAATGTACAACAACCTCGGAAAAGAGCAGCGCTTCGAGATAGGTAATAGTGCACTTGAATTTGTAAAAGACTATGTCTACTTAGGGCAGGTAATAACCGCAGAGCCGAACCACGAGATTGAAGTAACTAGAAAAATAAGAATGGGGTGGAGCACATTCGCGAAGCACTCTCAAATTACGACAGGTAGATAGCCACTATCCCTTAAGAGGAAGGTATATAACAGCTGTATCTTGCCGGTATTTAGCTACGGAGCAGAAACCTGGAGACTTACAAAGAGGGTTTAGCTTAAATTGAGGACGACGCAGCGAGCAATGGAAAGAAAAATGGTAGGTGTAACCTTAAGAGACAAGAAGAGAGCAGAGTGGATTAGGGGACAAACGGGGGTTAAGGATATCATTGTTGAAATAAAGAAGAGGAAATGGACATGGGCCGGGTATGTAGCACGTAGACAGGATAACCGCTGGTCATTGAGGGTAACTAACTGGATTCCCAGAGAAGGGAAGCGGGTTAGGGGGAGACAGAAGGTTAGGTGGGCAGATGAGATTAAGAAGTTTGCGGGTATAAATTGGCAGCAGCAAGCACAGGACCGGGTTGACTGGCAGAACATGGGAGAGGCCTTTGTCCTGCAGTGGACGTAGTCAGGCTAATGATGATGATGATGATGATGATGATGATGATGATGATGATGATGTTATCCTTTTTTGTTAACAAACAGAACCTTCCTGGCACTAGGCTCTGTTTCGGCAATGAGAACGAAATTCACATGCCTATTGATATGTGGGGTTTAACGTCCCGAAACCACCATATGATTATGAGAGACGCCGTAGTGGAGGGCTCCGGAAATTTTGACCACCTGGGGTTCTTTAACGTGCACCCAAATCTGAGCACACGGGCCTACAACATTTCCGCTTCCATCAATAATGCAGCCGCCACAGCCGGCATTTCAACCCGCGACCTGCAGGTCAGCAGCCGAGTACCTTAGCCACTAGACCACCGCGGCGGGGCAATTCACATGCCTATACGGGTGACTGAAGTGTCTGAAACCCTTCTTGATTTGTGCTTCTCCAATGTTGAAAAATGATATATGTGCTTATGTTGCTATACCTGGTATCAGTGACCACTTTCCGATCTTTGCATTCATAAAGTCAAATTAAACGGCGCGAAAAAAATTTACCCAAAATATTACAAAAAGATTTCAATTGAAAAATTTCAAACATTTCAAACATTGGTTATTGCGGCAGATCTAAGTGAAATATTACAAATCAATGAACCTGTACGGGCGTATTACGCATTTATTCTGAAAATAACACAACTATATGAGCAGGCCTTTCCTCTTGTATTCCTCCAAACAAGCAAAAAAGCTAGAAGGTCATATATAGATACATCACTTCTAAAGAGAATAAAAGAAAGGGGTAAACGTTTTACCAAACTTACTAAAACAAAGCAAATCGTTTACATGCGTCCGTTTAGGCAGTTTAGAAATAAATAAGGCTCCGATATAAAGCGAGCACGCATCAAGTACTATGAAACATAAGTTTTAGCCATCATGAATGACACGAAGGCAGTCTGGAATACTATGAATGATCTTTTAACTTCATCAAATAAAAAGGCTTTCACCGAGCTTCTGATAGAGGGCAAATCTTGCTCTGGCAAAGCTTGATCTTGCTCTATGATACGTCGTGGAGACGATGACAATCATAACGATGAGCAAGCGCGTTCCAGACCACACATACCCTTTCTGCCATCATGGTGCATGCGGGGTACCCACTATATGGCATGAGAATAATTATGACGGTGAAGATGATGATGACCATCGACAACGACTAGCTTGGGCCATAGATGACTTCTCAATATGCTCTACGACACATTCCGTATGACGTGCACTCACCAACTTATGGCTGTTTGCCAACTTCCGGCTAGATCTGACCCCTTTGGTCCCTAATAATCAAGGCAAAACGAAATCCACCGCTCAACACAATATACAAGTTAGGACCAATAAACATTGTACATAGCTCTACACCGCTTGACACTCATTTACATGCGGGAGTCGTCGATGTCACAGGTGTTGTTGTTGTGGTTGTTGTTGTTGTTGTTGTTGTTGTTGTTGTTGTTGTTGTTGTTGTTGTTGTTGTTGTTGTTGTTGTTGTTGTTGTTTTCCTGTGCAAATGGCTCGCACCCAAAGGAGGGGATTGGCCAATTATAAGGTGAATTTGCCCTATACTTTCAGCATTGTGCCATTCCTACAAAACCTTTGTAATTTAATTTTGATTTGAAATGCCGATAGCAAGTTTGCAGAAAGAAAATAAAGAAAAATAGTGAGACCGTAATTGAGCAAGAAAATCGTTTAGTCGCAGTGATGTATTTCTGAACGGCGAATAAAACATCCCTGTGGCTGAAACCCAGTGTAGAGGCTCCAAATAATGAATATCACGTTGTGATAATTGCAAGCCCAGTCCTTGAAGAGGTGGTGCTAGTATGCTTTGCCTGAATAAATTGAAATGGCGACAATGTAATAAAAATGACTGATCGTTTCCTCTTGATTACAGTAAATGCACATAGGGGAATTCAATATACCTGATCTATGCAAGTAAAAGTTTAGGGAGGTAACGCGGCAACGAAATTTCGTGATGACAACTTTCATCATCCTTGAATGAGACAGTTCACTGTGCCAGGGAAATAACAAGTGGTTGTACTCTGGAGAAGCCATCAGTGCAGGGTCTGATAAATTTTGCCTGATTTTAGGTGTGCGAAATTGTTCCACCGTAATGAGTACTGTATGAGGGAAAATCGGAATGATGGGTGTCGAAAGCGACGCCTTCGCAAGAGAATCAGCTATTTCGTTTAACAACAAACTTTTGTGCCCTGGTTCCCAGATTAAATGATTACTTCAGAGATGACAGGGAACCAATGATTTAAAAAGTTTCAGTATGAATGAGCGACTGGATGCGGACAGTGAAGAGCACACTGATAATGAGTCAGTTATGACTGCTGCGACTGGAATGGAAATATTTACTTTTCGCAAAGCTAACATTATTGCCATAAATTCAGCCAGAAAGACAGGAAGAAAAACTGGTGGGTGAAGTAAAAATCACCAATCAATACGGGGCAATATATTCCAACGCCTGATTTCTCATCTGATTGAGATTGTGATTGAAGGTAACGCCAAATGATTATCCTGCTTCCCTATTTCATCATCCTTCACTTCGCGGATATGCTGTGTTTATTTCTTTTACAATTCTGTCACCTTAACGTTTTTTTATTGCGAAGCATTTCTTATCAAACTTCGGCCACTTTAAGCGTATCTATCTATCTATATATCTATCTATCTATCTATTTATCTACTCATCTATCTATCCATCTATCTATCTATCTATCTACTCATCTATCTATCTATCTATCTATCTATCTATCTATCTACTCATCTATCTATCTATCTATCTATCTATGTCTGTCTGTCTGTCTGTCTATCTATCTATCTATCTATCTATCTATCTATCTATCTATCTATCTATCTACCTATCTATCTATCTATCTATCCAGCTATTCATCTGTCTGTCTGCCTGCCTGTCTGTCTGTCTGGCCAGCTATGCTATAACTTTAAGATCTCCTGGCCGTTTCGATAATGGTATCGATACCAAACTTCCTATGGCATAACATGACTGTATGAAAATCATATCTGACATTTTATGGTCCTGCAGCTTTTGCGGTGCTTTTGTTCACATTTCATGTTGCAAAACTGGTATGGTAAGGCAGAATTGCACGGTGAACACAAGCGACACACCCTAACATGAAAATCATGACATGGATGTCATGTAACAACAGGACTACATGCCATGCTCATCATGCCCTCGCGGCCATTTTGCTAGCGTCATATATACAAAATTTGGTATTACAGTACGTGAATAAACGACGGAGGTATGTGACTGGTGCAAACATGATAATCATGAGACGCGTGTCATGTAACAACGTGACTACATGCCACGCTCATCATGCGCTGGCGGCCGTTTCGCTAGCTTCAGTTCTACCAAATTTGGTATTATTGCACGTGAATGGATCACAAAAGTATGTGACTGGTGCAAACATGATAAACATTAGATGCGTGTCATCTAACAACATGACTACATGCTGCCCTCACGACGCGCTCGTGGTCGTTTCGCTAGCTTCACATGTACCAAACTAGGTACTACCCGACGCGAACAGAGGACATAGCTGAATGACACATCCAAACATGATAATCACGACATGCATGTCATGTAACAACATGACTGCATGCCACACTGATGATGCGCTCGTGGTCCTTTCGCTAGCTTAAGATATGCCAAATTTGGTATTACTTGACGCCAATGGGGGACGAAGGTATGTGACTGGTGCAAACATGATAAATAAGAGATGCGTGTCATGTGAGAACATGACTAGATGTCGCAATCAAGGCGCCAATACATTTCGACGTGACGCGGTGCGCGTGCTCGCCGGAGTTCATTTCGTCGCGTCACGCTGGCGTTGCCACGCCAGGCGCCGGTCATGCCATATAAAAAAATTAAAAATACTCGCAGGCGCGCGCAGCACTGCGTTGCTTTTACGCATGATCGTTTCAGCGCGTCCAGCATCCCTCCGTCACGAAAAGAGGGAGACGAAGTGTGTCCGGGTAACGGATCGACGCGAATGCAGCATGTCGCATTTTGCGCCGGTTGGCCGCGGGCCGCGCCGACAGAGCTGGTCGCACCTGGCATCAGGCCATAAAATGCTCGCGTTTTGCTAACGTAGCGTCGCTGTGCCCAGCGTTAGCGCGCGTCAACGCTACAGATGCGCTCGCGGCCGTTTTGACAGCTCCACATATACCAAATTTGGCGTTACGTGACGTATATCGATGACAAAATATATGACTGGTGCAAACATGATAATCCTGACGCGCGTGTCATGTAAGAACATGACAACATACCACGCTCATAGCGTGCTCGCGGCCATTTCGTTAGCTCCACATATACTAAATTTGGTATCACGTGACGTGAATAGACGACGAAGGTAAAAAACACATCCAAACATGATAATCATGGCCCGGAAGTCATGTACGGCATTATTTACATCCACCTCGTAATGTTGTGCTGATTTTAAAGTTACATATCAACGTTTCTCTTTCGTGCTTCGCATATAAGCGATACGCACTGCACGTGGGATCTGCCTTTTTTATATTGGGTGGGATTTTATTCATTGTCAATCTTTTTCTTGCAAATTGCATAGCAATCCACATAGTTTATTACCCCCTTTCTAACTTCGCTGTCCTTCCTCCTTCCTTCTTCCGCTTCCTCATACCCTGCTTATCAAGCCAAGTGTAGAAACTGTTTTATATTGACGTAGCTGCTATGCTTGCGTTCAATTACGGGCACCTGCTGCAAGCAAGGTGTCGCCCTTATCTTCACTGCCTTCTTTAACGCATCTCCCAAGAATTTTAGCATTGCACTTTCATATAGTTGATTCCAGGTCCAGTATAGGCGGCGATGGATTGCAGGCAATTGAGCATCGCAAGTGCCTATTTCACTAGGAGGTATTACAAGGCATTAGCTTTGTTGATCACTTCTTCGTTCACACACTGTCAAGTTGGACTGCGTCGGCCTTGACGTCGTCGGTGACCAGGAAGCGCCGCACGAGGCTCCAGCAGTCCTTGTTAAGTTCGTCCAATTGCATGCGGTCGTCGTCGGCGAGGTGACAAATCACTCGCTCGTTCACGGCCACAACTTTACGCATGAGAAACCATCCATGGATCATGTTTTCATCAGGCTCTCTCGTACCAAGACATCAAGGTCTGCATGGTCGAGTTTAGCGGTCCTAACGACTTCGTCATCAGGGCAGGGTATCGGGTGACGCGCTCCACAGCTCCGGTGATTTACCTGCACGAGCACAAGGCTGTCATTAGATGAAGCATTATTCTTGTACGTGAGACTGGGGTGCAAATGGTGGGACAATGAGTATGAGCGCAGGGTTTTCTATGGCTCGAATAAACATTACAGTATGTGCAATATGGGCGGCTGAATTCACTCCGTCCAACCTGCTTTCAATCGGGCTTGATTCAGGTCGTACTTATAAATATTACAGATAATCGTTTGCCCTTTCGTGGTGTTATCAGTAGCGAGTTGTTACTGGGGGGTATATACCTACGCGTGGACACGGAAAATGTGGCATGCGTTAATTTCATGTCCCCGCTCCTTTAACTGGCAAGTCGGCAAACCCTATATTTTTCGTTTTCTTTTTGGAGTGTGTGAAAGGTCATCACCGACTTCTTCGTAACAGACTAATTTTTACACAAAAATAATGCTCTTGACAAAATTCTCAATTTTCATGGATGTTCGCAGCGCTTTTGACGGCAGCGGTCAAAGAGTCATTTGTTCGACATAGTTCCCGATGAAATCGAAAGCATACTCTGAAGAAAGCTACAAGATTATCCTATATCAAATATGCACGAAGTGTGCGATATATCCGTGATATTAGAAGTATCAAGCTTACAGGTACATTCCTTGAATATTAGTACACAAATTTATGCATGCAATGGGAGCCCTCGATGGCGTTTACCAAGCAAGGGGTTGCTGTTGGTGGTTATATTGTGATAAATTGCCCCCGTATCAGCCAGGTGTAGCTGCGAAAATTTCATGTTGCCTCCCGGGCTACTTTCTGGCTGCTTTCGAATTCTCCAACAGTGCATTATGTAGCCATTTGTTCTACTATTTAAAGTTAAAACGGGCTGTTTCGAAGCTGTTCTGCTGTGTCTGCCGATGCGAGCGTGATGGTTTTTACATATACTTACTGAAGCGAATCGAGTCACCCCAACGCAGCTCGTGGTGGAGCTGTCAGCAAATAGAAAGTGCACAAGTTGTCTGTATACTGTTTTGGCTGACGCGTGATGAAAGTGTGACGTTGCTCACGTTACCCGCCTGCTGCTGCTGCAGGAAAGTTTTCAAATACTAACAAATAAATAATTAATAATTAATTAATTAGTCTAAGATACCTCAAAGGCCCCTAAAGGAAGGGATTTTACATGAGGGGTGGGCATATCTACAAAAACAGCTCTTCTATGATGTTTTTTTTATATTCTGATACCCTACGCGGGCTTCTCAAGCGCACAAACAGATATCCACGATGAATTATAGCTTGACACTTTCTATTCTATATTAATTCACTATTGGAAGCTGGACTGAAATCATGCACAATATACTAACTAAATTCAATCTGCGAATTCCAAAAAAACAGCTTCGTAGTTTGATTTTGGTAATGACTTTCCCCCCAGAATGGAGCAAAATTAATCTCTATCTGGCAAGGACTCCAGCTAATATACTTAAAATTGATTATAACTTTACCTTTATTTGCAACTTATCTATGCATTTACGAACAAAAAAGAGTGAAAAACCCTGAGCACATTTCCATGATTGTCATTATACCAAAAGGTATTCCTCAATGTGCGAAATTAACTGTATTCAGATCACGTATTCAAATTGGCTGCTTCAATAAGGGCTTTTGGCTTGCACATGTACTTCTTTACGTTACCATGTTACACGATACCGGATACAATCCGCGCATTAAAAATCCACTCGACGGCAGCCCTGGCTTGCCTTAGAACAAGTGACCACAATTTTCTTACAAATACCTGTCATATTGTGAAGCTTGCTTGATCCTCGCTGCCCGTGGAACAATACCAGCGTTTCTCCACAGTCTCCTTGACGGCAAGCCAGTCGCTGGCACCATGACGGTCTAGGCCACCCCAGAATTCTATAGCCGCTAGTGTGTGGTCGCCCTCAATGTTCTGGGAAAGGCGCCGAAAGAGAGCAGTATTATTCGCCTCGGGTGTGTTCACAAAGCGCAATTCTCGCAAGCGCCTGCTACGCTTTACTGAGTCGGCAAAGTTCTGGCTGTCTTGGATGCTCATGCCTGACAGTGTGAGGTACAGTTTCTCCATGCTATTTCTTCGAAAGATTGACTCTAGGATAACATTCCACCACGGGCTCTGACCATCCACCTGATCCTGGCCAATACCCATCACGCGAAGGTGCATTGAGTGCAGCGCGACAGCTGACCTCAAAAATTTCGCCAGTGCCAGTGAGGCTCGCTGACTATGTGCATATCAAACGTCCTCAGGTGATTGCACGTTGGCAATGAATGCAGGGCAGCTAATAGATGGCCAACGGATTGTACCAGGGAGAAGACTGCTCCCTGCACCGCCTTGCACTTCAGCACTTCAGTGTCCGTGCTGAAATCGGTAGAATAGCTGAGATAAACTTTTTCTTCCAAACCACTTCCCGTAAGCTTGGTGCAAAGCTGCTGCATTAGGCAATACCGTGAAAGTGAGCAAATCGTGAGCATCTTCATATTCTTTTTTGTCGGCAGGGCTCGGAATACATTGGACCACATTGTGGGATGCAGCATGGACACAGAAAGCGCCACTTCTTGCAGCGTGTCACTCTGAATGAGAGGCCCAGCAGTCATAAAGAGAGTGCAGCCCAAGAGGCTCGCTGTCTGCAGACAGGATGGCAAGCGAGATGGAAAGCGAGTGTAGTGCGCCCTTATCCTTTATTATGCGTGACACGAGGGCCGTGCTCTCTTCTGTGCCTTCGAACAAGCGGAGGGTGAGCTTCTCGATGCTCCCGTTTTCCAAAACACCTTCAAGAACGGCCGTTTGCAGAGACAGGTCATTAATGGTGATAGTGAAGACCTTCAGCACCGTGGTTGAGCGGAAATATGCCTTTAGAGTTTGATTATGTGCGTCACTATGGGTTTCTATCACACCTTCCGAATGTAGTTCTTCCAGGGTGGGTTTCTTTAGCAATGTATTTATGAGCCTGCCAGCCAACCTGTCATCGGTAATCTTGCCTCGTAGTTGTGGGCCTTGCAGAGACGATGACGTCTGCAATAGTGCGCAGAGCGGTTCAATTAAGACGTCTTTGCAAAGTTATATAGAGGTATTGTATATTTGTCAGACTAGGTAAATAGCAAAAACGGTGCTAATTACCGATGGAGTAATGTCACCCTTTGTTAAAGTTCTCATGCCTTTGTTTTTGCATACGGAGCGCAGGAGAGACAGGCTTGTGTCTTCATCGAGGGAGAACATGAGGCTGACACTACCGACGCATAGATATCTTGACAACAACCATTCAATGAGTTCTGAGTGTGGTGGAAGCCGCCACGAATCAACGTCTACTAGGGGTGCTGCTACGAGCGGCAAATTTGTTATAGATAGTTGGTTAGACGTCTCGGGCTCCTCTTCAATTTCAAATAAAGAACCAAGGAGTAGCTTTTTTTAATGTCACTAGCTTAGATACAATCTGGCACGTCTCATCATCCGACGCCGAGCAGGAAAGGAGGTGATCAGCAACGCTTTCTTCCAAGCCTTCCATGTTGTATATGTCAGGTTGGCGAATTCCAGAAAGTGTAAAACCTCGGTCAGTTCGTACGTATACTCTGCCCACAGTCACACAATTAACTGGTCGAAGTCGCCTGCACACCTCCATAAATTTTAATGTTTAACATGTATGCTGTTAATCTTCTCGATATACAATTTGATTGAATCCTGAACTGCACAGTTACCTCAAATTTAAACGGACACTAAAGGCAGCAATTAAGCCGACGTGTATTGTTGAAAAAGGGGATCATAAGCTTTGCCACAAAAGCGAAACAATGAACGTGATAGAAACAAATTGGTAGGTCACGCGCAGAATGGCAAGCAGATCGACACGTGCCCCACGTTTATCACGTACAAATGACACACGAAACGTATTCACTAGTACAGATGAACGCAAATAAGCGTCTCAGTGTTTACTTCGCCCTGTTTGAAAAGCGCGCTCTTTTCGCAAATGGAGGATGTGCAACGATTGCAGTGACCTTTGTGCGCCCGGCATCTACAACAGAATACGTACGACACGTACGTACCGCCCCACTGCAAGATAAGCTCGCGCGATCGACCGTAGACCCCCTTATTCTCTACGCGGGTCAAATACCGCGTGAGAGATGAGAGCCGCCGTGCACTCACTGCGTCGTCTTGCTGATAATGCTGAAAACACTATAGTTCTCCTCTGAGATGCCTGCTAATAGCGGTAAGTGGTAGATATAAATACCTTGCCGTTTGAACGTCCAACGCGGCACCTCACGGTGGCTCGGTGGTTAACGCCTCGCATTCACGACGCGGAGATCCCACGTTTGATTCCGCGCACCAGTCTTCTTGCTGTATTTCCTCCTTTCTTGCTTTTTCATATATATAGATACGTATACATATACGGAAGGTGACGCCCCATCAGTAATGATAGAAGAAGTCAGAAAAGCTTCAGAGAACATGCAAAGAGGCAAAGCTGCTGGGGAGGATCAGGTAACATCAAATCTGCTGAAAGACGGAGGACAGATTGTGTTAGAAAAACTAGCCACCCTGTTTACAAGGTGTCTCATGACGTGAAGAGTACCAGAGTCTTGGAAGAATGCTAACATCATCTTAATACATAAGGAAGGAGATGACAAGGACTTGAAGAATTACAGGCCGATCAGCTTGCTCTCTGTAGTATACGCGCTATTTACAAAGGTAATTGCTAACAGAGTAAAGAAAACATTGAAAGTCAATCAACCAAAGGAACAAGCAGGATTTAGAACAGGCTACTCAACAATCGACCACATTAATACTATCAATCAGGTAATAGAAAAATGCTCAGAATATAGCCAACCACTATACATAGCCTTGATTGATTACGAGAAGGCGTTTGATTCAGTAGAAATATCAGCAGTCATGCCGACATTGTGGAATCAGGGTGTCGATGAAGCATATATAACCATCCTAGAAGAAATCTACAGGGGATCAACGGCTACTATAGTGTTTCATAAAGAAAGCAACAGAATACCAATCAAGAAGGGTGTAAGGCAGGGGGACACAATCTCCCCAATGCTATTTACCGCGTGCTTACAGGAGGTTTTCAGAAGCCTAGAATGGGAACAGTTAAGGATAAGAGTTAATGAAGAGTACCTTAGTAACCTGCGCTTCGCCGATGACATTTCCATTGCTGAGTAACTCAGGGGACGAATTGCAACTCATGATTACGGAGTTAGACAAGAAGAGCAGAAAGGTGGGTCTTAATATTGATCTGCAGAAAACATAAGTAATGTTGAACGACTTCGGAAGAGAGCAGCGCTTCGAGATAGGTAATAGTGCACTTCAAGTGGTAAAATACTACGTCTACTTAGGGCAGGTAATAACCGCGGAGCCGAACCATGAGATTGAAGTAACTAGAAAAATAAGAATGGGGTGGAGCACATTTGGCAAACACTCCTAAATTATGGCAGGAAGATTGCCACTATACCTCAAGAAGAAGGTATATAACAGCTGTATGTTGCCGGTACTTAGCTACGGAGCAGAAACCTTGAGACTTACAAAGAGGGTTCAGCTTAAATTGAGGACGACGCAGCGAGCACTGGAAAGAAAAATGGTAGGTGTAACCTTAAGAGACAAGAAGAGAGCAGAGTGGATTAGGGAACAAAAAGGGTTAAGGATATCATAGTTGAAATCAAGAAGAGTAAATGAACATTGGCAGGGCATGTAGCGCGTGGACAGGATAACCACTCGTCATTAAGGGTAACTAATTGGATTCCCAGAGAATGCGAGCGGGTTAGGGGGAGACAGAAGGTTAAGTGGGCAGATGAGATTAAGATGTTTGTGTGTATAAATTGGCAGCAACAAGCATAGGACCAAGTTAACTGGCGGAACATCGGAGAGGCCTTTGTCCTGCAGTGGACGTAGCAAGGCTGACGATGATGATGACGTATACGGTGCATTACATCGACGCCGACGCCGGTGGCAATATCCAGCCGAGAATGTCCATGTAATTGCTATCGCAATAATAGCGGTCCAGAAACCCCGTAGCGTAACGTTTGTGCCAAGGAAGGGCTTATTTTAAAATAAAACCATGTTTTAGTCACCCGAACCAGGTTAGCGCACTTGAATTTACCCGCCTCAAAAAGCGGGCTGACTCACGTCTCTGTAGCCGGGCATAACGTCCCTTTTTTACTGCACAGTCACTGACAATAGTGGACAAAACGAAAGCAGCAGGAGCCACAGCAGCGACAACGGCCAATTATCAATTTTCTGCCACTGGCTCCAAAATAACAGACATGTTTTGGTTCACCTGCGCCTCGCTAGGTGGCACGACCTGTCCAGTGTGACCATGCGAAAATTGAATTTAAGAACCACTCGCGCCATTCCCCATAGCAATGTCTGGGAGTCCTTTTTCCACGGATCAATCAGAAACGAACAAGCAGCAATTCATTGCGGCGCACAGAAGGTTCTTTATTTAGTGCAGCTAGATCGAATACTAGTAATATATTGTAGGCAGTTCGTCTGGCGTCATCGGTATCATTTTGAGAATGTCCTACAGCGGCGCATGTGTCCTTGTGCATTTAACTTAATTTCTCGGAAAGTTGAGCACTGCAGTTGATAATATTGTCATTTTAGATGTTATCACGCATTTAGCTTTCACTCTGACGTAAGTTGTTATCCATATGCACTCAAAAACATCGAAGTTTCTCAAGGTACAACGCTCAAAGGTTCCCAAGGCGCGGTCATCATGTTCCACAAAGAACATGTTCCTTGATAAAACTACTACAAGAAATGTGAACTTCTACGAGCATGACAACGCGATACATGTCTGTAAAATCTGCCAAGTAGTGGGAGCTTGGGCCGGCGTGTCATGAACATCCGGGCTACTATACTTGCGCTACCCAGGAGGCAATGGAAAGACAGACATCACTGCAGACCATGCTGCCCCACATGTCAGTCCCCTCCCCACCCCTCCTAGGAGGACTAAATAAAAAAAAAACACAGTGGTTCTGGTAGCAGCAGGACACCTGCACGGATTAGTATCTCGCCACCTCCCCTAGGAGAACTAAATAAAAAAACACTGTGATTCTGGTAGCAGCGGGACACCTGCACGGATTAGCACCTCTGCTCACTTAACCAGAACACAATTCCAGTAATACATTGTCTTGCTCGATGCCGCTTACTTTATGATCCCCTTGCAGCTGGGCTGAAAGACGTGGGATTTCGGGCAGGGCGGCATGAATAAGGAGGCCTAAGATTTCGTGCCATAATTACAAACGCAACTCTTCCGTAACTTATCGCTTATGTAACCCGTTAGTGCTTGAAGAAATCTCGTAACTAAGGTGAAGATAAATGGGTAGTTGACTACATGAAAAAAGAGTGCAGCTGCTAGCTTCTTCAAGTGACTTTCGCTTCAGCGAGCGTGGTAATAATGGGTATAGTAGTCAAAATATTTGTCTAATCTTCATACTTTCGGCTCAATTTGGTTTTGCATGACTTAGAGCCGCTTTGTCACGAAACGGGAGTCAGCACAAGTTCAGCAGTTGCACTTCACCACCTTGAACTTTCGGGCTCACCAATTCAAACCGGGTCACGAAGGTCACAACCGTGTCGTCTATCATTCCAAACAGAACCGACACACAGCAATAAATGAAGCTCCAAGTGCGTTCGAAAACAGCATGCACAAAGACTAAGGAAATCCGTGCACTGCCCGTCGCAGAGCAAAATTCCCCTTATTGTTACCTATAGGAAACTACATGGTTCAAAGCATAGTGCCAAGAAGCACTGTAGTTCAAAGGCGAACAAACGTAGCCAGCGTGTTGTGCCACTGCATGCTGGTGACATGCGTGACCTACATTTTAGAGGCGAGGCGCTTTAGCTTGCTTCCTTAAACAGTTTTATTACGGTGTCCACAGCAACTCACGTTACGCAGGCTCTCATTACAAATGGCTGGCAACATGCGTTGGTAGAGCTGCTGCACACGCCCAAATAAACTAATACATAAAGAAGCAAGCGAAAGACGCCCGCGAGTCAATTTTTTTCAATAGTGCTTTCTTTGTTTGGTAACTGGGAACACAAATTTGTGCTCTGAAAATAAAAGGTAAATAGGCCAGACGCTGAGAAGCCTAATCAGAATTCAAGGGCCGAAACGCGCGTAAGGTGAGTAAGAACCACTCTGATTGCGCGCAATATTTCACCTCTGTAACGAACAATTGTAGATGACCAAATCACAGCGAGTTTTGGTGTCCACCGCATAGCGGCGGCTGCTTGTTCTGACCAGCTGGCATGTAAAAAAAGCGACTAAAATAAGAAAACATTTTGGTGCTCATTACAAAATGTGTCTGGAAAAGGTTTCGAACTTTACAAAAATATTCATCAAAAGTTCTCGAAATTTATTTGTGCTTTATTCAGTCATAGGAGTAGGGCAACTTTTATATTTGCGAGGCCATACGCCTTACCAACCCAGGAAAACGGTGCGTTCATAAGTGAGCCTTACATGTAGTTTCTGAGATTTTTGCCAAACTTATCTAAAACTTGTACTTCTTTGGGTCTTTCACCAGTCAACTATTTGCGGAACATACGTTCTATACCTAATTGTGAGCTGTAGATTTCGTAACACAGGAAAGAACTAGCACATAGTAAACCACTGTTCATTGCGTTAAAATCTTCCCAACGCCCGCAGATGCTGGATCCAATTTGTGTAAACGAAGAATCACAGCAGTGGTTTTCACATACAAACTAAATGTTTATGAATTGACTCACCCTGTGAATGTCGATGTGGTACTGGGAGTGAGTAGCTAGACGGTAGTTGACAGCGACAGTGGGAATCGACGTGGACGCGGCAGGAACGATGTAGTCCAGGCACTCAAGCACCGGAACACCACGCAAGAAAGAAACCAGCATTCGTTATGGAGACCATGTCCAGGGGTATAACGACGAGGTACGCGAGATCACCATGCGACGGCTACGTGGGCTTTGGCTGAAGAGCCCAGGTAAATGATGATGATTATGATGTCTATTTCCACGCGTTTCTTGCTAGCTGGAATCACGCGCTGCTATGCTGCCACGCGAGGTTTGTTTTCTACTTGTTTGTTAGGCGGATCCTCGGTAAGGGACAGTTACCCTCGACAGGTATGCAGAAGAAAAGCCACGGCGAAAAGCCATGTAATATTAAATTGGAAAGAAGAAGATGGGGCTAAATAAATTCTAGGCATTCAGAATTTTCATAAATTAGGCCACCTATAGTGAGTGCTTTGATTAACGTGTGTATCGTGTGTAGGTATCGTGTGTAGATATCGTGTATATATAGATATCATGCATAGATATCGTGTGTAGGTATCCTGTGTGAAAAATAAAGGTTAAACAAATGTTTAGGTCACCGGACCAGACCTGTGTGCAGGATCTACTCAAATGTATACTTCGTTTGCCGCTACCATAGTGATTGCTTTCATTCGCCTCACCTTACGCGTACCAAAGGCCCTGTACGGGGCGTCGACTCCTAGTTAAGTCCAGCTGAGACCCGAGAAAGGCTCTTTTAAGATGGCGTCATTTCTATTTACCGATGTAATTGCCTAGTTAACAACGAGAGGATCCTAACCGAAACAGTCACGCTATATTTGTGGGCACATTGTGTCCGTCAGGAATAAAGTTATGGCCATTGATTTTTGCGTAGAGCCCCTCGATTTTTGTCCGGTTCAATGCACAAACTTTTGGAGATTTGGCCACAGTGCGGGAGAATGATAATGGAACCTTCCCTGCCACGCCTGCGCAGAAAGCCCTTCTTCAAGCGAGTGATTTGAACCAGCAGAAAAGTATTGTCTCTGCGGAGAGAGTCACTGCGCAGGCATTTTAGACTGTTCTGCTCGTTCTCAGAAGGTTCGAATTCCGAAAATTATTGACTGCCGTTGCTGCTTGCAAAGCGAAGCCGTAGACATGGTTAGAGGCAGGGCTTTTGGATATTCTGGCATTACCGCGTACCACACTTCAAGTATAGATTCACATCGGTCGCGGGCTACTGAAACTGCTGTGGAAAACTCAGTGGCTAAGGACATGGATAAGTTCATATCTAAGCTATATGACTCTGTGGCAAAAATTCTTTCAAGTGAGACAGCGCAAGGAGTCCATACTAGCACATAATTTTTGCATAAGCCATTACCAGCGATGCCACTCAGCTGATTCATTCCTTTTAGCTTTCCACTTGAGATTGGTGAAGATAGGTGATCTGGTACGTTTATGAGCTCGCATATCGATTTCGATATCTGTTGTAGCACTCGGCTGAGGCGTATGTCGGTCCAAGTGCACCTGTGGCACTGGCTTTGACTGCTCAGCTTCGCCAACAGATGCAGAAAGCTCGTCCAACACAACATTATGGAGTTAAGTGGCATCGCTGGTAGTGGCTGATACTAAAGATTCTGTGCTAGTTTGGACCCCTTGCACCATCTGATTTGATAGCATTTGCGCCATATTCACACAGGTTGTATATGCCCTTCTCCACAGCCTGAGTAACTGTTTTTTCTGCAGCAGTATCAACAGCCTTCGATATATTTTAATCTATACTTGAAGTGCGGTGTGCTGTAATGCCAGAACATCCAAAATCTTTGTCTCTAATAATGTCAATAGCTTCACTTCGGGAACTGCGGTGGTAGTTAATAATTTCCAGAATTTGAACCTTCTGAGAACGAGCTGAACAGTCAGAGGTGTATGTGAGTGATTCCCTCTACAGAGACAATACTTTCCTGCCGTTTCAGTACACTCGCTTAAAGAATGGCTCTATACGCAGGCACGGCAGGGAAGGTTCGGTTATCATTCTCCCGCATTGTGGCCAAATCTCCAACAGTTCTTGCATTGAACAAATCGAGAATCGAGAGGCTCCACGCGAAAAATCGATGGCCATAGCTTCATTTCTGACGGGCCTGCTGTGCCCACAAATATCGTGATGACAGTTTCGGTTAGAATCCTCTCGTTGTTTACAACGCGATTACATCAGTAAATCGAAATGACAGCTGCTCCACGGAGCCTCTTTGGGGTCTTATCTGAACTTTGAGTCGAAGTCCTGCACAAGGTCTTTGGTGCACGCAAAGATAGGCATAAAGAAAGCTGATGTGACCGAGGAGCGGGCTACAGGCAGACACCTAGGCACCGAGACAGGAGGAACTCTTAGGAGGCTTCTTCACGACACAATCACATAATTTAGTTACATATCTGCAGGAGTTCAATAGAATAGGCGTTTGGACCTGCCATGACATGAAACACCACAGGCCCAAGCGAAGGCCAGAAAGAGAGATGTGAGCGAACACGCGACGTGCTTTTAGGGGCGAAGCTTCTTATAGCGGCACCCGTTTGTCCCTCGTAGCCGTTGTAGTAGTGTGTAACAAGTATAACATTTTGACCTCCAAGGTGATGCCGGTGAGAGATTTCTTCTGTGCGTTGTTGCAGAATAAAAGATAGTGCTCAATGTACATGCCAATGGCTGCTAAGGTAGGATGAGAGACAGGAGAATTCGGCTTTTAGTTAACGCGCACGCTGCAAATTTTTTTATTGTTCAACAACGCACAGAAGACAAGAAAGGGTTGCTACGTTATACTCGCTGGGCGTAACCTCCAAGGTTTTAGAAAGGTTTGGTGAGCGTTGGGTCACAGTGCCATGAATACAGTGAACTAGTATATACCATGAACTCGAGGTGGTTAAAGGTTGGAAGTAGACACAAAGCGCAAGTCATAAGAAAGTGTGCGAGTGCCTCCTCACGTTCAGTCCTTGGAATGTCCGCTCGATGGCGGTGCTTCTATGTGAAGAATAAGAATATAATATCGTGATAATTTCAGGCGGTTTAAACGATGTGTTAAATGAAGATACAGCAGGACTAGCAACCACACTGGCGTAAGGCGTCGATGGCATGCGCGCCACTTCTCCTCAGGTAATTCGAAAAAAAAAATAGGGCGGTGAAGCGCATTTGCTAAACATTTGCTGATTTTTGTTTCGTGAGAAAACAGCTTCAAGCCACACGAACACACATCGAGCAAAAAACTGGCCAGAAGTACGAAGTTTAGACAAATGTGTGTACTACCCATCATTCCCATGCTCACTGAAGCGCCGTGCGTTGCAGCTCCCATAGAAACTAGCGCCACCAGAGTTCCCTCTAGTGTATAATGGGAAACTCTATGACATTGATAGCTTCACAACAGTACAGTGGCTGGAATAGGGAAGTGTGATAAGTGGCAAGCGGCGCCTACAGATCGCTCTGAAGCCTCTGAGGAGGAGCCGCATGGGTGCGAGCGCAGTCGTTACACGTAGGACTTATACATGCGCGCCACTTCTCCTGAGGTACAGGTAGCGATATGCACGATACCGGAGGTACAGGTGCGTGATGTCAACCTGCAAAGAGCGGTTGCCAACGCAAACCAAGAGATATGGCGGATGGGTCGAGAGAAAGGCTTTGAGGTGGTGGAAATAAACAGAGAGGTGCATAGGTGGGGTGGTTTTCAACGAGACAGAATTCACTTCGATGGGCGGCTAGGTCATGAGGTGGGTTGGCGACTTGAAGGACGTGCAGTAGCTTTTTTGGGGGCCACGCGGTCTCTTCGGGGTGCAGGATAGCTAGTAACGAGGAAAACAACCAGGGAGACTCTTTGACAGGTGCTATGAACAGATACGATTCCAAAGTGGCACCAGTATCTACGATAGGTAGAGTCCTGGGCAGAAAGAGACGTAGCCACGAGTGCCGAGCCAATTCAGACATTGGGTATATTACCATGCAGAGTGGCAAGAACAGGCTGAAGTGGGAAGAGATAGAAGAACAGCTAATACCCGTGCCACACGGGCAGAAAAAATGGCATTTACCCCCGAATGCCTTCAGATTTATTGCCATTCGCGCGGTGCCACACGGGCGAACAAAATGGCATTCATCCGAATGCCATTCGAATGCCATTCGCCGCCAACTGCCTTCGCCAGAACTCAGTTGACTGAGAAATGCCTACTCTCGACGACACAGCTCGCGAAGTGCGATTTACTTGAAAGTATATAAAACAAATTATATTGAGCTAAAAATGAAATTTCCCGTCTTTTATTTGCCCTAAAGTCTTAAAAAGATGCTTTGAACGTTATACAAAGAAAATAAAGTATTGATAATGAAACGCTTGCCAATTTTAGTGTCTATTTACGCTGTGGATCTGACTAGTGTTGGCTTAGGTGGCTACGGTCGGCTGCAACGTTGTAAAACAAAGCAAGAAACTAAAACTTAGGACAGCGTAATACGCTTATTTCTTCATTTGATGATTATCTGATGTGTATAAAGCTTGTAAATGCTTCTTAATTTTTTTTATTGCTATTTACTCAATGCTCACTTGGAAGGTGCTGTGATCGACATCATCAAGTCAAATGTCATTCGCTTTGGACGTGTAGCAGCGCCGGCGAAACGAATGTCATTCGGGAACTGAAGGCCTTCGCCACCAAATGTCATTTTCTATGCCCGTGTGGCACGGGTATAAGAGAGGAGAGGCCGATGGTATACGGTTTTGTAGAAACACATCTCAGGGACATGGAAAAACCTCATAACAATCCGGACTACGCGTGGGAATATTGTAATAGAACAGAAGGCAGCAGAAAGGGAGGTGGTATTGGGGCATTCATTCATAAATCTACAGACTGGCAAAGGCTCAAGCAAAAGTGCTAATAAGCAAAAGTGGAATAATTATTGCTAAAAGGAAAAGTGGCAGGGCAAATGACTCTCCTTGGTTTCGTGTATTTGTGGACGGAAGCAAAGGCCAGAGAGGAAAACCAGGCAATAGTAGAGTATATATCATCAAATGACATTCAGTAGTTAGGGGCAGAGTGCGAGATAATCATACTAAGAGATATGAATGCGCACATGGAAGATATAGATGGGTATACCGACCCGACAGGCAAAATGAGCATTGATATGTGTGAAAGGCTTGATTGGATCATTTGCAACAGTACCGAGAAGTGTGAAAGGCAAATAACATGTGAGATACGACGGCTGCAGTCGACGATAGATTAGGCACTGATGTCACATAGGATGTATGATAAGCTCAGGGGAATGCACATAGATTAAGGTGGCTCCAGAAGTCTGGGTAGTGATAACAAACGTATCAAGCTAAGTTTTGGAACAGCAGTAAAAGTGGAAAGGAGACAAGATGAGCAACTGCAGGGAAATTTTTATTCAGAAAGGCAAATACAAAGAGCTACTAAACAAATTGACAAAGTAATCACTGAGGATAATGAAACAGTGTAGACATACACGAATTTAATTAAACTGTTTGAGCTAGAGCTTGCTAAGGCACATGACAAGTCACACCACAGAAGAAGACACAAACCCAAGAGTTGGTGGGACGAGTAAGTTAAGAGAGCCATAGCAAAACGTCAGGAAGCCTATAGAGAACACAGACATGCTAAGCAGCGGGATTAACAGACAGACGATGTTGAAAGAAAATGGGAATACTTGCTAAACTGTAGAAGGGGTGCATCCCTTCTGATCAATGAAAAGATTACAAGAAATGGTGCTCAGTGGCTGGCAGAAGTAAATAAAAAAGATAGAAAAGCAGCTGCGAAATTTTGGAACCATCTGAATTCCCTAAGAAATGAGACGAGCCTAGAGCAGAGATTTATTTAGCAGAGTGCTAGGCTAGAAGGGGACGAAGCTATTGAATATATAAGAACAAGGGTGGCAGAAAATTTTCAACAAAGAAGTGCTGTATGCACCACAACAGGCAACGATGAATCAAGTGGTGCAATGGCTGCATTTTCACAACGAGAGTAGGAAAAGGCTGAGAAAAGGGTTTCTAGTAGTACATCAACAGGCCCAGATGGCATTCCAATTAGGCTGATAAAGACACTAGGTCCGAAGTCTAAGCAGGCTTTGAAAGAGGTAGTGAACAAAATAATAATCGATCGAGAAGTTCCCAATGGATGGAAACTTAGCAGGATGAGCATGATCTATAAAGGAAAGGGGGACGAAGCTGACATAAACAACTACCGTCCTATAACAGTGAAATCAGTGCTCTACAGGCTGGCGATGCAGATTATAAAGGAAAGACGGCAGGCATAGATAGAGGATAAGGGGGTGCTGGGAGACTCGCAGAATGGGTTTTCGAAAACAGGAGGTTGGAAGATAACCTGTTCTCACTGACACAGTGCACCGAAATAGCAGAAAAGGAACACAGGCCCCTGTGGCTAGCGTTTTTGGATATCAAGGGAGCGTACGATAGCGTGGTTCAAGAGGAATTGTGAGTAATACTGGACACACTAGGCGTGGAAGATGTAGTCACTAATCTTTTAAAGGATATCTATAAAGGTAACAAGTTAATTATAAAGTGGGAAAAAACAAGTATCCAAGCCTGCAGAGGTGAAACGGAGGCTTAGGCAGAGAAGTCCCTTGTCACCCTCACTATTCATGATGTACCTACAAGAATTAGTGGCCAAATTAGAGGGAAGTGGACTGGGCCTCAACCTCTCTTTCATGAAACAAGGAAAACTCATTGAACAGGCACTACCAGCATTGATGTACGCAGATGATATAGAGCTAATGGCCGACAACAAGGAAGATTTGCAGAGGTTGGTGGACATCTGCGGTAATGAGGGAGATAGGTTAGATTTCAGATTCAGTAAGGAAAAGTCAGCAGTCATGATTCTTAATGACAATTAAGGTAGTAAGCTTAGGATACAAGAGGTCACGCTAGAGATAACAGATAAATACAAATATCTGGGCGTATGGATAAGCAATGGGGCCGAGTACATAAGGGAACACGAAACATATGTGACGACTAAAGGTAACAGGAATGCAGCGGTAATGAAAAACGGGGCACTGTGGAATTACAATAGATATGTTGTTGTGAGAGGAAAATGGAAAGGGGTCATGGTTTCTGCTCTGACGTTCGGCATTGTGGTCTTGTGCATGAGATCAGAAGTTCAAACAAGATTAGAAATTAAGCAACGTTGAATAGGTAGGCTTGCCTTAGGAGCTCACGGGAATACACCAAATCAGGGAGTACTAGGTGGTATGGGATGGACATCATTTGAGGGCAGGGAATCTAGCAGCAAGATAAAATTTGGAAAGCGAATGAAAGAAATGGGGGAGGAGCGTTGGGCTAGGAAGTTATTCAGCAACTTGTACATGAAGAATGTCGATACAAAATGGAGGAAGCGAACCAGAACACTGACTGGTAAACACCTAGAAAACAGCAGGGGCCAAACCAAAAGGAATTATTGGTTAAGAAGAAGGTGAAGGAAGCTGAGATCAATATGTGGAGAATCGGCATGATTAAGAAGTCCGCACTAGGGGTCTATCGAATCTTTAAGCAGGAAATTGCAAAGGAAAGGATCTATGATAATACTAAGGGTAGTTCTCTACTGTTTGAGGCCAGGGCGGGAGTATTGCGAACCAAGACATATTGGGCCAAATACGAAGGGGTAGACACGGTATGCAGTTCGTGTGGAGAGGAAAAAGAAACTGCCAAACACTTGATAATGGTTTGTAAAGGGCTTCACCCTATAGTTCAGGATGATGGCGCAGAGCTTTTCAAAGCGCTGGGGTTTAGGGACAGGGACGGCAAAATAGACTTTAAGCGGGTAGAATTAACTAGAAGGAGGTTATCTGATTGGTGGCTAAAGTCAAGGCACGAGTGAAAATTAAACACTTCACTGCAAATTACGAATCCTTAACCTCACTATTTAAAGGGAAAAATATTTAAATCTAGTTTTTGGTTCTGTAATTATTACGGCTTGGTGACGCTAGCCACCGCCCGATCTAAAGGGCACAGCCATATCCATCCATCCATCGATCCATCCATCCATCCATCGATCCATCGATCCATCCATCCATCCATCCATCCATCCATCCATCCATCCATCCATCCATCCATCCATCCATCCATCCATCCATCCATCCGAATATGTGACGAAATGATGCGAGATGGTGGTACTTGGAGTGTTGAATATGTGGACGAACGGACACACAGACAGATGCATGGATGGACGCATGGACGGACGCAGGAGGAGATGCTTGCACGAAAGCAGCAACGGATGCACAGATGAACGTGCGGACGCACGAACAGACGCACGCACAGACGGGCGGAAGGACGCATGGGCGGCCACACAGACGCAGGCATGGATGGATGGAAGCAAGAACGAATGGACGGACGGATGCTTCGCCCCACTATCCAGCATTCACTCCATGGATATGCTGCCATTTTTTATACCATCGCCAGTGCACGCGCTTCTTGTCCGACGCCGACGTCGCGTCTCAGCGACGGCGATGTGCGTTCGATGTGGCGCGCATGGACGCCTCTAGCATTGCTGCCGGACGCGGACCGTGTCAGCAGGGCTGACCGATGACAGCCTCTTGCAGAGCTATGTCCTTGCTCTGCCAGTCATAACAAAGCGGTCACCGGGGTAACGGCAGGCGAGGTACATTTGGGTAGATCCTCTACACAGGTCTGGTCCGGTGACCTACACGCGATACCCCCTCGTCCGAATGAGCGCACACCTATGATGGTCTAAAAATTGTTCAATGTGTATTCAAGTTCCTTGTAGACCACCTGAAGATTCGTGAGTCTGATGAAGCGTCCATTCGTAGGTACCAGTGCCCCTGGAATTCTGTTGACACCGCTGCGGAAGAAAGACTGTAGCGGCAATTATTTGGCGGCAGAGACGCTGACCAGTTGGATCACGCCTGGCCAAGAGATTTAATCAATATGATCACCAACGTTCGGGATATGTTCCGCTAAAGACTTGAAAACGGAGACCACAAAGCTGAAACCACTCAATACTCAACCAAGAACACTACAGCAGGCTCCGCACGGCGACCGGCTTGAAACCTAATGGCCTCCTCTACGGAAGAAGATTTTCACCGGCATGATGATTATGAGCAGGTGAAGAGTATGAAGGACAAGCGCAGTAAATATTGTGCTGCACCATGTATCTTTACTTGCAATTTGTATGAATACGACTAAGAACACAAGGAGGTTATTACGCACGCAGGACAGCGTGCCATGCCAACGGTGATATTTCATATTATCAGCTCGACTGCTATACCAATGACTTCTTTGTATTAGACTTCGTGACGTCAATATAAGTAAGATGATACGTTGAATGCACCACCACAGCCGTATTCTTGCTAGTAAGTCTACCACAGGACCTTTCATAGAGCTGTTAAGATACATTATAACAACATTAAAGCCCCACAATGCGACACTGCACGCCTGCGTAAATTATTTTATAGAAGAAAATTGTAAGACGATGTTTATTTTGCAAAAACACGAAGAGAAAACACGCGAAGACTTGCCCTATACGAATTCGTAGTTCATGTATAACGTCTTGTTAACTATGAAACCATTCCGTTCAATGTGCTTCCAATTTACATACTTAGAGCCCATACCAATGTTACAGTCACCATGAGCCGGCTTCTTGGTCATAAGATGTCCACATGGAGTGACGGGCAGTCTGATGTCCTTTTCTCGGTTGCTTACGTGCGTGACGATCAGCGTGACCTTCTTCGAAAAGGGCCACTCGAAGTAGTGGTTCCACTCACCATCACACAGTCCCAGCCAAAAGCCGACAAAATCTTCACCAGAATCCCTTTTAAGCGTGCAGTGAACTTTGATCGCGTAACCACCCACCGTGCCTCGAACAACAATACTCTCATACTGAGGGTCTCTAGAAAGTACGCCATGCTTGGTGTAGATGTCATAGAAGGCCAACATGGTGACGAACGCACCTGCCTTGGAAGCTGCCCGGTAAGGCCCCGGATGCATGGTTGATTTTTTTTTTGCAGCTTTTTGGTGACTTCTGTGAAATGCTGAAGCCTCTTCAGGTGTCAACCCGACTTTAAGAAGACGGTGCAATTGAAGTTTTGGTTGGAGCGTGGCTGTGCGTCGGGAGAGCGTGCGCTGTCCGACGTCGACAGGACGAAAATTATGGTTGCCTCTGGTAGCGCGCAAGTGCTGTGTGGCTTTCATTATCAGGGCCGCCTATCACCAAGCGGCTATTTCGACAATGCGGAACTTGCGCAGCAATATGAAAAAGCAACGCCCACCTTACTCCTGCTTTGAAGATAAGGATGGCCATGAGTTTTATGAGTGTTGATAATGTTGATCAGAAATTAGCACAAACTTCATATCAACGGCGACAGCTTTATCAACAACTGGGAGTGTTGGGATAAAAAAACGGTACGGCTGAGGGGGCGTGTATATCACGGCCATGACACCTATTATTATGTAACGTACCAACATTTATACACCCGTTCAGCGCAGCCCTTGTTCGAGTGATTGATGACAAGCACTAATATTTATGTCTCCAGGTCTCTAGAACAGCGGCGTATAGTTCTATATTCTGTAGCTTAGTTGTCAGCCGCCGTCTGTGGTGTGCGACGACGCAATGAGTGACGTGATGCATTGTTGGAGCATAGTGGTGTCTATAGGCCAATCGCATTGTTATGTTTTTACCTGTATTTATTATCACCTTCATATGTACCATACAAATTAAAGTACTGACAAAAAACCTACAGTTATGTACTGCCCATACACACCCATCCTTTTCATGCCGCAAGTGCTGTGGGCTTGTATTGTCCCGTTTGCAATGTAAAGTGATAAACATCAGAAAATTTCTTCTCCACTGGAACAAAAGGGGCTCTGATTAAACTTTGTGGGAAAGTAGTTGCTAGGGTCCTCATTCGTATGTGCTTTTCCACTGATTTTTTTTCTTCTACTACCTCAGGATTCTACAAAAGTCTCAACATGGGCCTAACGGGTGTTATTGTCAACTTCAGGATTTTATTTTAGAGCTTATGAACCGCACACAGCCATGATAATAATAATAATAATAATAATAATAATAATAATATTATAATAATAATAATGAAATATTAAGCTTTATGGAGAGCTTCATACAACTAGTTGATCACTTTTATTCATTATCGTTTTTTGTACAAAAAATTTGCTAAAACTCTACAACTTACTGAGTTTTACTCATGCGCTAAGGAGTTGAAAATAGAAAGCTGCCATGAGCAACTGTTGAAACAGAAAAGCACGCTGATCCAAATACGTGAAAAATCAGATGTTGAAAGCATGCGCGGACCATTCTCTTTGAAGGAAATTTTTTTTCGTACCTGGTTTCCCAGCATTTCGTTATTTTGAATGGCGGTAACGTGCACAAAGCAGTCTTACCGCTCGAAATATCTTGGGAAAATACTCCGACACTAATGCTTATACATGCGTATCTTTTTAGATTTTTTATAGAGGAAGTGATTTTTGGCGACTGCTCTGCTTGGGAAAATCGGCATGGATTGACCCAATAAAAAGAGACAATGGTAAAAAAACGACAAAAATAGAAATGCGTAAGAAAAGACCAGGAAAAGTATAAATAAATAATGAAGACCGCACATTTTTTTTTCTTCGTTGAGGTTTGGCACATCTAGTACGAAGCTACCTTATTTAGTCTTTTTTTTTTCTTTTTGCAAGAGAGCTTCTGTTCCCAAAACACCTGAATTTTCTATTGCTTACAAAGTCTACATAGGCTACTATCACCGCTATTCAGGAATAAAATTCAGATTCGGTACTTACAGACTGGAACACATCTTTTGCTCGTAAATACTCGTCAAACACGTCTAAAATTCTGCTAATGAAGAATGTGGGAATATTTGGTGATGCAGGTAAGACAATGCTTGTGCTTTTCAGTAAGCAGTCGTTTGTTCCATGGGTGCAACGGCCATGACTTGGCTTGTAGAGTGAATGTTCCTTCTATGCAAAATCTGCAGCGTTTAGGATTATCGGAGGAATTCTCTCGTTTTTGGCATCTTTTTAAGACCCTCAAAGAACGACGTAGGTATTCTTGTAACCTTTAGCTTGTTTTATGTCGCGTCCTTTTGCCTCACTTCTTCAATTAGACAAAACATTAATGAGTGCTAGTGGACAACGGTGCGATTGTCTGTAAGTGGTCATTATTTACCTAACAAAAAAAACAAGAGCCTAAATAGATTTCCACTCCTTTGGTTCATTTCCACAAAGGAATAGTTCGATGCACAATTTATTTGTTTCAGTTGCTTTCTGTAAAATTGACAATCATGGCAATGAATCGCAATTATCAAAGTAGCCCTGACTTTCGCATCTGCTCTGTTGTCGCCACAAGTCAACATAAAGGAGCAAGGCATTTTTGAGGCCCGCAAAATCATCGTAGCAGGCGTTAAGCGCGTTAGCATGGCTTCAACATGACATCGATTTCACTATCGTTCACGCAGTGGGTTTACTAGAATACCACTGCGCATTGAGGACTTGTGACAGCGTGTGGTGTAATTATACACTGCGCTCATTTCGAAATAATCATTGCTAGAAGCGGCGCACTGTGAGTCAGTACTACGCTCCCTCCCTCCATGTAGTCACGGCGCCTCACTCTTCAAATATGCTAACAACCACTCAGTTTGCCATTCCCACTTTGCTACAAATTGTTTACATTTTATAAACTGTTGTATGACCTTTTCATTGCGGGAGAAGCTTTCGGGCAGGTCCCGCCGCATTTTACAGTGGCATAGACGTCGGTAGGCATTCCATGGTGCCAAGATCAAACCTAAACTTTCTATGCCACAATTTACCAGCAGAGCAAAGAATTATCAAGCGAACACAAAACGTCATTGTCTCCCTTGCATCTGCCTCAAGCTGATCAATCGAATTGGAAACGTTCAGTCACAATTAGAAATTGAATGAACCTATATTACTGCGCAAATACAGGTATTAAGGTATTTCGAAATGAAAAAGTTCCTCTCGCCCAGCCGTAAGTATTATAAAGGGACGAATGAAAGCTACATAAATTTCTCCGACACAAAGTTTTGGATCTGAAGGAAAATTAATGTCTTGCCTAAGGTTTCAAGCCCGCACCAATGCCTGTCCGTGCAGCCGTTTAACTGTTCCAGTTAAAAGGAATATTATTAAACTAGAGTGCAAAGGCATCCTTGAAAGCGATAAAGATTAATTAACGCTCCTGATGACACGTATCATACCTGTGTGTAGGATACACGTGCATCATACGAAGAAGTATAGACTCTTTTCTAGACCAAATTCGGCCTTATTGAGCCATTTGAAGGGACCCTGACACGTTGCTTAAAAAGATTCTGAAACGGCTTCGACGATTTTATACAATTACATCGGGCTGTTAGACCCAGTCTGAAGTGTCCTTTGCGCAGCAACGGGATCTCTCTGTGTAAACGGTGTAATTTATTGCAATGCTTTAAAGCTGCGAATCACTGCCGATCACTGCGATTTGGCCAAACGTGTTGTGTAACACCCCTTAACAGAGCGACATACTCTGCCCACTTTACGTCACCGTGGCTGCTGATCTGATCGGCTGTGGAACGCGCAGAAAAGGCCCCGTGAAGGCGGAGCTTAGCCCCGTGCGCTCGAAGGAAAAGTATAGGTAGTCGAGAGTGAAAGGCGGAGCGGAGGAGAAGGGTACCTATTTATTATGACTGGAAAAAAAATTGGCAGCATATCCACGGAGTGAATTATGGAGAGTGGGGCGAAGCATTCGTCCGTCCATTCGTTCTTGCTTCCGTCCGTCCATGCGTCCATATGTGTGACCGTCCATGCGTCCATCCGCCCGTCCGTGCGTGTGTCTGTTCGTGCGTCCGTCCCTGCGTTCGTCCATGCATCCGCCCCTGCGTCCATTCATGCACCCATCCATGAATCTGTCTGTGTGTCCGTCCGTCCGTCTATCCAACACTCCAAGTACCACCATCTCGCATCTATTCATCCTATATTCCCCATATGGAAGCACCGCCATCCAGCGGACATTCCAAGGACTAAACCAAAGGTGGCACACGCACACTTTCTTACAGCTTGCACTTCGGGTCTAGTTCCCACCTTTAACCACCTCGAGTTCATGGTATATACTAGTTCACTGTATTCATAGCACTGCGGCCCAACACTCGCAAAACCTTTCTAAAACAAAGGAGGTTACGCCCAGCGAGTATAACGTAGCAACTTGTTCCTATCAGATAGTGCTTAACGTATATGCCAATGACTGCTAATAGGAAATGAGAGACAGGAGAATCCGGTATTTACTTTCTTATGGCTTGTGCTTCGTATCTGCTTCCCACCTTTAACCACCTCGAGTTCGTTCATGGTATATACTAGTTCATTGTATTCATGGCACTGCAGCTCAACGCTCGCTAACCCTTTCTAAAACTAAGGAGGTTACACCCAGCGAGTATAACATAGCAACCTATTCTTGCCAGATAGGGCTCAATGTACATGCCAATGACTGCTAATGGGGATCGCAGCGTGCGCGTTAACTAAAAGCCAAATGCTCCTGTCTCTCATTCCGCATTAGCAGCCATTGGCATGTACATTGAGCACTATTTTTTTATTGTTCAACAACGCACAGAAAAAATCTCTCACCGGCACCACCTTGAAGGTCAAAATGCTATACTTGTTACATACTACAATGGCTACGAGGGACAAACAGGTGCCGCTATAAGGAATTTCGTCCCTAAAAATGCGCTACGATTGCTGCGGAAAGCAAAGTTATGGAGGAGACAATAAACAAGCGGATAGTACAAGCGCACTAAATTGTACATGTGCTGTCCAGTTCTTTATCTGTCTCCTACCTGATTTCGCTTTTCATAGCGCAATTTTTTTTCAAGTCATGAAAAACGAACTATCCCAACGCCTCGCTTTGTTTACCTGTTTGTTACTCGTAGCTCTGTTAATAAAGAGTTTTTGTATATAGGTATGGCGTCAATGGTTGGCTACAGTAGTGTGCTAATCAAACCGACGCCCGTATGGCACAGCATGCCTATTTTGTGACACCCCAATTGAGGATGTTACTTCCTCACACTTTTTGTGGACCTGCATTGGTCTATAATTGGGCCGTCGTCGTCACCACCGTGCAACAGGTCTCAGGCCTGGCCGACCACTCGACTTTGACCGCTGGATTCGTAGACCTCCCCACCGTTATCTACTTGACGTTATACACGAAGCAAACTTGCATGTGTATTTCGAATCAAAAGTAGTTATCCCTAGGGGCATAGTTTTACAGTAAAAGATAGATTGTGAAAAAACAATGTCAGCAACCCTTTGGGTGATATAAATAAAAACAAGCACGCAGTTAAGAAATTTTTGCCCTGCATAGGAGCAACCAACTCTGAATGGATGGAAAAAATTTATTACTTGTCCGGCGGATTAAGGGCTCGGGCTCAGGTCTCCCATGTCGGGATTCAAGGTCTTGCCTTTCCGCCCTGTATGAGCGGGGGTCCAGGTCAAGGTTGCCTGGGAAATTTGGCCGGCACGCACCAGGACGCGAAGGGCTTCAGTCGAAATCCTACCCCTAGCAAAATTCAGTACTGCTAAGCTCGAGTCACTGAGCACAGTTTAAGTTTCGGGGTCAGTTATGGCCTGATCAATGACCATTTCTTCAGCTATCTCCGAGTGTCGGGTTTTGACACTATAGCTGCGTGCGTTGTCATGACGATAGAAACCGCCGTCCGTCCGGGTAGTGCGCGGCGTCCGTCAAATCGTCTTCCTGTCATTGCATTATGCTTTCAGTAAAAGTGTAGTTCTTCTGTTTCAGCGAGCATGGTTGTAAAAGGTGTTCATTTTTCTCGGAATCAAAGCAACACCTACTTTCTCTCTTATTTGCATAGGTAGGTCCACCTTGTCACTATGATGTCGGTGATATGTGATGTCCAACTCTTGTAATATTATCATTGCAGTGCCGGTGAGAGTTAGCCTTTCGAAATGCGAGACTAAATGCGAACTTTTTTGCGGCAAGTTTCCCACTACATAAAGGTTACTATTAAAGCTTGTGATTTACGGCTGAAGCCTTGGTTACAGTGCACGGCTGCTGACCCTGACTGCGACCGGAAACGTGACATGTCACGTTTCCGATCGAGGTGACTATTCAAGAGGCCGGTGTACTCAGGTTTAGATGCACTTTAAAAAACCCTAGATTATCATTAATTTTCACGCCCCTCAACTGCGGCTTTCCCCATACCCACATTGTCGTTTTGGTACGTAAAACACCAGAACAAATACAGTTTTTTTTTCTAGTGAGGCTCCATTAAGTCGACCTAAATTTCTTGCGAGCAACTCATCGTGCGAAGGTGTGAAAAATTCAGATACGCAACTATATTTATTTCACCAATCCCAACATTTTCGCCTGAATCATGTCGGAAAGTTTGATCGGCTAAGAACGAAATGACTATCAGTCACGGCAAGCACTGAGAAAATATGAAAACACAGTCCAGAGTTAGAACAGGGTCAAAGAAACAATGACAGTGTAGGCGTCAGCATATGGACATCAATACTGTAAATCACGATCATTACATAGATTACAAGTTTTGCCATAGGACACTAAGTCATAATATAGTTTCTTGTCTTAATGCAAGTTTGTTATACCATTCACGGGGCATGTTTCATTTAAAGGTAAACAGATTAACCGGAGGGATACCATACACATAGCTGATATTACGCAGCAACAAACGATACAGCACGACCCTCCTCTTCTTTGTTCTCAAATAATGGAGGTCCGGTGCATCTCTACTGAACATCAAGAAGTTTCGCACTAATCAAAATTGACGTTAACGTACAATGTATCGTTGAATATAAAACCATTATGTTCAATTTCATGCCAGCTGATGTATCTGCTGCTCATGGCCCAGTTATGAAAACGAGGAGAGGGCTTCTTGACGTATTCATGTTCATGCCGTTCTATCTCCACTCTGATGTCCTTCTCGCGATCCCGAAGATGTGTGATGATCATCGTGACTTTCCTGGAAAAGGGCCACTCGATGTAATCGTCCCATTTCCCGTGAGAGAGACTCGGATTCAATTCAGCGTACACATCAGTTACATCACCATTAGTCTTTTCTCTCCGAAGAGTGTATCCTTCTGACATGCCAGTAGTTGCGATTGGCTGGGAGTAGTATTGCCCTTTCAGTGCGCCAAGCTTGGCGTGGATATCGAAGAAGGCCACCATGGTGATGAACGCACCTAGCTTGGAAGCAGCGCGGAACGGGCCCGCAAACATGGTCGCTTTCCTCGTAGACTTTATGGTGACTTCTGTGAATTATTGAGGCTTCTACAGCTTGGGCGGTGACACTGAGAGAATGGTGCTATTGTGCAATGCGTCGGAGCGTCACTGGGTCCCAAAAGTAACCCGACCGTCGGACGTAGACACGACGAAAGTAATGACGCCTTTTATTCAACCGACCAACGCGGCGTTCTCATCTCCGGCGTTATCACTAGCCGTATGTTTCTCGACGCGAAACTGGTTCACCAGTATTGATAAGCAACACGTACACTTCTGCAGTTCTGACAATTGGTGATATACACGGCGCTAAGGACATCGGTCATGTGAGAGAACGCATCCCAATTCATCCTCAACTGACGCGGTGGTCTGCATTAACGGGTTAACGGGAGCCAGTAGCAGTGACTAATCTTCATGCGAGATATATGCAAATGTTCATTAAGATGAGTAGTCCATGACTGCTTTGCCTGAGCACAGGTTCTGGCAGTCACAGTCGACCCATATCGAAATCGATCGGTGAATATGTGTGGCGCTGGGCACTTCCCGTGCTGAGCGTAGATTAGACTTCCCCGAGAAATCTCAAAATTCCTCAATAAATTTTCAAGCATCTTGAAGGGTTATCCAAATCGGTCAGTTAGTTTGCAAGAATTTTGTATATCATCGAGCTTTCTATGTTCATCTGCATGAGAGAACCTGAGGTGCAGCGCATCCAGGACGAGACAGAGGGGAAGACACATAACACAAACACAGCGCGTTAGGTGTCTTCTTCTCTGAAAGCACTAAACCTCAGATACTATGGATAACCAATAACCCCACCATGCAGCCTTCCTATGATAGAGTTTCTCGACTATATTCTTTAAGAGTCACATATGTAGGGAGCATACACTGAAGACGAGATGATACTGACCATGAACTAGCGTGTCTGGTTGCAATACTCCCAGCTTAGTGTATATTTTCGGAAAGCTTAGTATTTCATCCCACTGGGTAAGCATAACTCTGGTCATAGAAAGAAGTGAGTGGTTGTGATGTGCTCCACAAGGAACTCCGCAGCGACCTTAGATGGGGACGAGAAAACTAGTTGCTCTTTCAATAAACCGTTCATTTACTTTTTCTTAAGTATCCTGACAGTTAACCGGTTTTCAAGAAAACTTACGGTACCGTGTCACATGTATACAACATAACTCTCAGCTAGACCCAGTATGCTGTCAACCTATTAACACAGAGGACGCTGCAATCACCGAAACACCCTTAGTACACCCTTATTTTTAAATTTTTGTCAAAGGATCTAAATATGGCACCAACAACCTTTGTGCACCCTTTAATTAAATAAGGGCGTACAAAGGGTATATATTCAAATACAACACTCTAATTCCTGGTAGCCTGCGCGGCTGCTTCGTAAAATGTTGCACTTATACAATTTTGTGAAGTTTAGGTAATTTACCATAACAAAGGGACATTGATTTTTTAATCTTTCCAATGCTCTACCAACTTGAATGATGGTCTATAAACTTACAAGTTTGCTTAAAATGTCTGTAAGAGTGCTTAACTTTAGTCGAAAAACATTTTCTCGGCAGAAAGTCGAATTAACGTTTGTTAAAAAGAAACCTTTGATGTAGCAGGGAGGTGTTCTGGGGGATTCAAAAAACCTTCCCCCACCCGCTCATGTACTGCAAAATGTACATTCGGCCTTTTGTACGCGTGCACACAGCAATAACATTCGCAAATAGCGTCGTCACCCCCTTTTTTTTTCTCACGCCTCCCTTCCCCCCACCTAAAAAAAAAATCGCAGCATATCCATGGAGTGAATAATGATGGGTGCGGTGAAGCGCTGGAGGGTTTCATAGCTAAACCATGAACCATCCGCAAATATCGCCCATTACATCATCAAAGACGCGAGAAACACTGTATATGTTGTCATGGGTATAGAAAGGTACCTCAGGCCCGGGTGCAGAAATGACGCAGAAGGAATGAAGACGACGATGGTGTTGTGGGGCTGTGTCTGGACTGCCCTGTTGTCCTGCATCCTTGCACACTGTGTGAAGTGTTAGCCCAACCGGTGTTAACTTATTAAATACTCCCCGTTTCAATATTTATACAATTTATTTTATTATTCGTAACTGGCACCCTTCATTATAACGGCTTTATGGTTGGAGAAGTGGTGGATCGGTGATGGGGCGTAGTAGGATGTTTGCAAGGACGAAGAAGTGGGCAGATTGCAAAGGTGCAACTATAGGCAGTCACGTACAAAGAAGAGATGGACACAGGGGGCTGGGGTATCTATGGTTCCTTAACGCGCACCTGGATACAAGTACATGACCATCTTGCATTTCATATTGGCTACTTCTCAACAATACTTGCTTAATGGTCCGTGAATTGGTGGATCAGTGATGGGGCGTAGTGGGATGTTAACAAGGATGAAACATTGGGCAGTTGGCAAAGGTGTAACTATAGGCGGTCGCGTACATACATACATACATACATACATACATACATACATACATACATACATACATACATACATACATACATACATACATACATACATACATACGCTTTTTTGTTTACCGTACCTTACAGGCTCTCGTTAGAGCATAGGGTAAGGGGGCTTACAGAAAAAAAGAAAGAAAAATGAGAACGTATACAGTTCAAAAAAATTCCGCCATATCCACGAAGTCAATGATGATGAGTGGGCGAAGCTCCGGAGGTAAACCTGGTAAACCATGAATCCTCTGTACAATTTGCCCACTCGATTTTATTACATCGCTCCCCCTAGCGTATGTCGCCGCACTAAATCGAACGATTGCCTTCAACCAATGACACGCGCCATATGTGACATCATTCCTATTTTATAAGATCTCGCGTCTTTCATCAACTACAAGTACCGCTTTCTAGTTTATAACATCTTGCATCTTTTCATCATCAGCTACAAGTACTACCATCTAGTAAACACTACAAGAACTAAACGAGAGGTGGCTACATACAGGAGACGGTACCGCCATCTAGTGAACACTGCAAGAACTAAACTAGAGGTGGCTACATACAGGGGACGGTACCGCCATCTAGTGAACACTGCAAGAACTAAACTAGAGGTGGCTACATACAGGCTACAGGGGACGCACAGCCCACGCCCTAAGGAGCTTCGCCCCTAATATACAAATTAATGCAACATAACAGCGACACTAATAACAGTAATAGAACAAGGAAAATACAGTCACCAAGTATATGCACCTCCATACAAATGTCTATGAAATGATGCTAGATGTAGTGAGAGATTAGTTTTTCGCGGAACGCGTTGTTGTTAGTGACTGAAACTATCTCGTCGGGAAGATCATTCCACAGTGAGAGTGCCTGTGGCAAAGCAGATAAGCTGAACGCGCGTGTTCTGCCAAGAATACCCTTAAAGCTGCGCTTATTTCGCATGCGTGCAGACATGCGATCCGGTGTGTGTAGAGGGAAAGCGCATAGATTTCTGCTATTAATGTACTTGTGAAACAACACAAGGAGGGCTATCTTGCGGCGGATATCCAATGGTTGTAAACCAATCTCGCATTTAATTTGAGATACACTGCTGTGACATTGGTAGTTCTGAGTGATGAAGTGGGCTGCTCTGTTTTAAATGGCTTCGATCATCTGTATTAAATAGTTTTGATAAGGTGACCAAACTGGTGAGGCATATTCTAACTGTGAACGTACGAATGGTAAATAGGCTATTTTGCGGATGCTCGGTGTGGAGTAATGAAGATTTCGACGTATATAACCTAGTGTTTTGGATGCCTTAGAACAAATGGAAGTTATGTGGGAAGACCATGAAAGTGTAGAGTCAATAATAACTCTTAGATATTTGTATGATGGGGTTCGAGATACTTCACTATTTTTAATTTTGTATGAAAAAGTGGAAATCGAGGTTTTTCGGGAAACCGACATTATTTTACATTTTGAAGTGTTCAAGCTCATAAACCGCTTATTACATACATACATACATACATACATACATACATACATACATACATACATACATACATACATACATACATACATACATACATACATACATACATACATACATACATACATACATACATACATACATACATACATACATACATACATACATACATACATACATACATACATACATACATACATACATACATACATACATACATACATACATACATACATACATACATACATACATACATACATACATACATACATACATACATACATACATACACACATACAAGGCATAGACCTACCCACGCCTTTAGGAACTTCGCCCCTAAAAAGTAGTGTGAGCCCCTGGTGACTAATATTTTTACACCAATGTGATAAGATGCAATCACAGTCTGCTGGTTATTGTGTATTTATTTATATACATTTTAAAAACGCCGTGGTGCACCAGTGCTTATGGTGCTCCGAAATCGTGATCCGAAGTCGTGGGGCCAATCTCGGCCACGGTGTCTGCATTTTGATCGAGAGAAAATTGCCATAGGCACGTACAAACGATATACCAACTATATAAGACAGTTTGTACAACATTCTTCAATTTTTATAAGACAGTTTGTACAACATTCTTCAATTTTATTTTCCAGTAGATTACAAGCCGAACAATTTATCTGACATGGTAATGTCTTTAGGCTGGTGCTACAAATGTTGAAGGGATGTGTGCTGCTTACAGTATAATAATATTTATTTATTGCTCAACACAAAGAGAAATGGAGAGGAAAGGCAGAGAGTTTTCTTTTCTTGAACTCGAAATTAGTTTATACGTCACTGTATGCATGCATTGTACGCCTATTTTGCTGCTTATATGTGAAGTTAGACAATATATTTGTGTGAGAAGATCATGAATCGAGCACTACCTTTCTTGAAGCTGTTGTCATAACACCGATGACACAAATTCAAAACTCAGATTCAGGAAAAGATTGAGCATTTATAAAGTGCGCTCCATAGCTTCCGGGTATTCGGTTGAGAGAGATTGCCACGCAAGCTTCGCTTCCATACTTCATTTTGGTGTCAGGTGGTTCAAGCTTTGTAAGTCTTACCATTCCCACCTCCTTCCCCATACGGCTATTCGACAGCCTGAGTCGTTTGATGAGGAGTGTTGTCTCTTTAACTCAACCGGAATCATAGAAACTTATAAATCTATGTATCCTCACACAACATTAATTTAAAGAACCCAATGTTTGTCATAAAATTATCAAAGTGTGACAGACCTGAGTGAATGAAGCTGCATTTGTTGGACTTATAAATAAGCACATAATTCGATTTTAAATGCTACCTGCTGTGTATGCACGACTGTTGGGCATAACGTCCTGTAGGTGCAGTGTTATTTACCTTTTCTTCAATAAATAAAATATACATATAGTGCATATAGCACTGCACTCTCTTCATGAAACACAGCGCATGAGTGCCATAGAGTATGTGAACTATGACGCGTGCCGGTGTGTATGCACTCATGCACACGTTTTACCAGGTGCAAGAACCGAATTTACCGATAGCAGCCAACGACGTTACTCGCACTTGAACTTAACTTTGAGCTACACGTTGTCAAAAGATAGAGCTAACAGCGGGTGTCCTTGCCTGTAACAGTTGTGTGCGTTGTTCCATGATCGGGCTGAAGTGCAAAACCAAGGTTCCCATCTTTGACACCAATGATTCGAACACTAGTTAACCAATGAGTCTTTTGAAAAGACTCTGAAAGGCTGCTCTTCTAGCTTTCGCATTGACTATGCTGCGGCGGCTTCAGCGCAGGCCTGGCGTTTTTCTTTTCCTTTATATTGCAGCATATTCTTTCACTTTTCCCGCTTGGGGGAGTCGGGTGCCGCTAAATATCCCGGCTGTGCTCTACACTTATACCCGCGCCAAACTAAGGAAATTTGCGCAAGACTAAATCATAGCGTATTTTACTCTCTTTCTTATGAGATACTTTAGACCGTTGCTCCTTGTGTCATTTTTTTGCTTCGGGATACAAATATGCTGTAGGCCATAAATACCCTGGCCCCACTTCGGTCGAAGGAATTAAAGGTACCTGAGAAGCTTAAGATGGATTGCGTCATCAGCCTTGAAGAGCTGTGACTTTGTAATGTGCAAGTGGTTACATTAGGGTAAATTTGGTTATTTTGTCAAACTTAGAAATATTGTAATGTGACGTCCCCGCAAACACGGACTGAACCCCGCTCCTTTCAAGATCTTTTCGTTCGTTTCTCAAACCCATGCATAAAGAAAAGGAAAAGAAAACATTCGGTGTAACGAATGGGCATTCCGGAGTGAAGTACCACAAGGATTATTTCTACTATTCTCACGGGCTCCCCCGCGCAAGCACGAGGACCGGGCGGCGCCTTGTCGTCTACAACCAGTGTGACAGTGTACGGTGGAGATAATCGGCGCGCACCCTTCAGATTTGTGACATGGGGGAGCAGCAGAGCACCTTTTGTTGGTTCGGGGAATGCGACCCTGCCACAGCGCCTGTGCCGGGTCCGGTCTGACTTCTGTCAGCCTCCGTGGCTCCAGGACTCATTACTGCGTTCTGCGCGGATGGCCGCCCGCGGCGGCGAATGACGAAGAAGCGGCGGCTACGGAGAATTTCGCGGGAGACACCGAACTACATGGAAACGTTGAGACTTGGTCTGGACATCGGCTCACCAAGTACTGGAAGCATCGGGACCATTGTTCGCCCGTAATTAAAGTGTCTTCGGATGGCTCGCCCATCACTCTCCCTGAGGCTTGGGTTTATACATTTTTACTTGCTCGGATTTGTTTGGGAGAGGGTTTTCTACTGGTGCGGGCCACGGGAGCGGCCGTCGAAGATGACACACACAACTGACAGAGAAATATGCCGCGTGGATAGTGGCGATTGGTTTAGTGCCCCGGTAGGGCGGAGTCGGGTCCTACAAAAAGAGACTACGGGACGATGCGATGGGGGTCAGAGAGATACGATACGATGAGCTCAAAATGGTAGAGAGACGGAATGAAAAAGGAAGATAACGGTGCGAAGAGATAGCGATGAGGGGCGATGAGATGATGACTGGGGCAAGGACGGTACGATGAGGAATGAAAGTTGGGGATAGGAGGCGAGTGAATGGAGCATTACGAAAGAGGACTAAGATGGAAATCACTGAGAGGCACGACGAAGGCGACGATGACGAAGACGATGAAGGCGCTGACGAATTGGACAATGAACCCAGGAAGAAGCCCTGAGCCCCGACTCGAACAGCCAGTTCCGAGGCCCCCGTCAACATGGACCTTTCGTGAGACGGACTTTATGCATCTTATTTAGATTACCTTTGCGGAAAGGGAGGTGGCGTGTTGAGACATTGCGGGGTTTTATTAATTAATGACTTTACCATTTGTGTCGTGATGCGTCTACTTTGTATCGTCGCACCATTTTATTGTCAAAGTTATTTCCCTTATGTATCCTGCGTCGCACTTCCCGAGTGTGTAAATCATGTGTTATAATTTTGTGTAGTGGTTGATGTACGCGCGTATACGATGTTTGCAGTTAGTAATAAATTAAATGAATCAGTAGACAGGAACAGGGCGTAGCGTCTCTTACTTCCCGGCCCCAGCACGAATCCCTGTATGTGGAAAGTGATTGAGACACGTAGCCAAGAGGGAACCGGATAGAAAAAGGGTTGAGTGTTCTTCCCTCTCTTTGGCGATCGGTGGCGTAGCGGGGGACGTCTCAGTAGCATGCGACATTTTCTAACACACAAGTCTTTATTTTCTATATTATGATAGACCACCATCGTTTTGCATCAAACAACAACGATCAATATTGCACACATGCCAGCGGCGTTACTGATTTACGAAAAATATCTGATCGATTTTCACGGTATTGTACCGTTCCTGGAACAAACTACCCGCCCTTGTACCACCATCACTTATCTATAATACATAACGTCTACTCTTTATTTCTTCGGTGTCAGGTCATTGAGTCGGTGCCCTCCTTACCATCACCTCGTCGCTGTACGAAAATGAGATCATTCTGCGAAGCGCAAAAAACAATCGATGCAAAGTAACTTAGAGTACGGGACTCCGTAGCATCTATATAACGATTATTCCCGATCGTTTTGTATGAAACAAACACGCGAGATTACACACTTGCCCATGACATTGCGGACGTCCGAGCAATACGTACGCCATCGAGTTCTCGGCACTGCTATTGTCCCTGCTCCCGGAACAAAACGCAAGGTACACCCAGTCTTGTTTACTGACCAGTTATCGGTAAATCTCCTCGAAACCACGTCCGACGACTGTGATTCAGCAATGCCATTTCCCGTCGTTCGGCCAGTCAATTCTCATTGCGCAATAGTTTACGGGCGACAGTATCTCTCAATGTAGTTCCGCCTGTGATGGGATTCGTTGTTATTGGAGCTCGAAGAAGACACTAATGGTTAGTAGTTCCACAAGCGTGCGTTGGGCTCCCCTTCAAGTCTCCCTCCATATTATATCAATGTACGGGGCTTGCACTGCTCCCCCCCCCCCCCCGTACTCTTTAACAGGGCGCAGTTCACCCCGAGAGACTGGTCACGTATCACGGGCTGCCGTGCTTTAGAAAAGGAAGATATTGATTAAATAAATTGGTTTCTAATCAAATAGCTTAAAAAGTAACTCCTTTCTAATAGAAACAAGAAAGAACAAGTGTTTATATTTTAACTATTCATTTTGATGGCCAAGAAAACCAAGAAAAGAGACTGAACTTCGTTCATCTTATTATAATATTCTTTTTGGTCTCATAGTAAAACGAGCTTAAACGATTACGCTGCTGAAAATGCTGAAGTCAGCCCTCCTTCGTAGCACTCCCAGTGTCCATCCCCTGTTCCAATTTATTTCGCAGTCCATATCTCACAGGGCTAGGTGCGGGCTTGTGAACGGGCCCTGCAGCAGCTCCCCAGCAGATACCTTCTTTCTTTTTATTTTTTGCATCAAACCTTCATTGGAGCTGTGTAAAGAGTATTTGAGTTTTAACACCAGGCGTGATTAACAGGAAGTACTAATTGAGCGTTTATGACGTCAAACAGGCCAGCATCCAGCGGCGTTACTTCACTGATCCGCTTAATTCGATATACGTCAACTTGGTAGTTCTGCTATGTGGCTGATATTGGATGTTTTCGTACGCACAAAGCCCGAATACATGTAAAGATCAAATTTCATATAAAAGCATAGTTTCCTAATTATACACTAGAGGGAACTCTGGCGCTAGTGTCTATGGGAGTTTAACGCATAGCACTCCTGCGAGCATGGAAATGATGGGTAGTACACGGATTTGTCTAATCTTCGTACTTCTTGCTCCGTCTGTGTTCGTGTGGCCTGCCGCTGTTTTCTCACAAAACAAAAACCAGAAAAAGTTTAGCGGCTGTTCTTCACCACCTTAGTATTTTAGGCTTACAATTCCAAATCGGGTAACGACGTGCATGAGGGTTCATTCTTTCCTTGGAAACAAAACCAAAAAACTGCAATAAACGAAGCCTCAGGTGCGATTCGCTGCTCGCAAGTACAAAGACTATGCAAATCCGTGTACTACCCATCATTCCCATGGTCGCTGAAAGGTCGTAGCCTCAGAGTATTCACTAGTTGATTTTCAGGAAACTCTGTGATTAAAAGCAGACTCCATTTAGGGCAACACTTTTTTATTTATACAAAAATGCCATGGAGGCGAGTAGAGCAGAATTTACTGAACACGCGACTCAAAGTTGTTTCGAAGAAGGCAAATCATGGGCGTGATAAGTCATACGCATCGCAGCGATTAAATTCATTTCACCCTGGGCCCTCACGGATAACTAATCTGTGATGAGTTCTCGAGCACAAGTTTTTGAAATCAATTCACTGTAAAAGACTAACTTCTTGCAGAGCATCTCTTCCGGGCCTCTAATTGTGAGATCCTTTTATTTATTAACTTCTGATCGATTACTGTCTACCGTGAGACAGTTTTTTTTCTTAGCATCATTACAATTTAAGTATTGCTACTCACTCTCAAATAGCAACAACAACGTATCACAGCAAAGCCAACATTCCTCAGGGACCGCTTAATATACGTTATGCAAACCTTCTCGAAAAAGTTTTATGAACATATGTGCAGTCAAAACACCATAAATTGCACAAGTATTCTATTTGCAATGCGTATGTTGTGGTTGACATTAATAAAGCTGTGTCAAGAAATCCACGCTAACTGTAGTTGTCGAGACAAGAAATCCCTACTTGAGGCGATAGTCAACAAAGCTAAGTTTCTCACGGTTGTGCCACCTGAAAAATTGGCTGACTTCTCCACCGTTTCATGTCGACTGCAATACCACACATCGCTCGAAGGTGACAGAATTAGCTCAAATAATTGAGTGCACTTATTTAGCTGTCTTTATCATTGTGAGTCATCCGTGGCACCATTCATTTAGTTGTTAAAGATGCAGAATGGCGATGTTCACTGCCCTACATGCAGCACTTAAACACAGCTGTAAAATCGCCTATAAGAAAAGTAAGTTCTACGGAAATATTTTCTTTCAAGCTCACGAAAAAAAAACTGGACAGCGGAGACTTGCTCTATTACAATTCAATGTTCACGAACAATGTCTTGTTTACTATGAAGTCATTCTGTTCAACATCGTTCTACCTTACATCGTTAGAGACCATGGACAAGTTACAAGTACCAGGAGCCCGCCTCTTGATGAACTCATAATATAAACTGTAATCCGCCCACAATTATGCTCTGATGTCCTTCTCTCGATTTGTGAGGTGCGTGACAGTTAGCGTAACCTTCTTTGCAAAGGGCCCTTCATTGTAATCATTCCATTCGCCATCACACAAGTCCACGAAAAACAAGAGCTTATGCACGCTTTCATCCTTCTAAAGGTAGCCTTCAACATTGCCTCGCCGCGGTGTTCCAGTGGCTAAGTTACTCAGCTGTTGACCCGCAGGTCACGGGATCGAATCCCGAATGCAGCGGCTGCATTTACGATAGAGGCGGAAATGTTGTAGGCCCGTGTCCTCAGATTTGGGCGCACGTTAAAGAACCCCAGGTGGCCAAAATTTCCGGAGCCCTCCACTACAACGTCTCTCATAACCATATAGTGGTTTTGGGACGTTAAACCTTACGTATCAATCATCAATCAATAAATCACTCAACATTGACCACGTAACCGCCCACGAAGCTTCAAACAGTAATGCTTTCATGATTATTGCCTTTAGTCAGGGAGTCATGGTTTGCGTATAAATGTCGAAGAAGGCCAACAAGGGGACGAACGCACCTGCCTTGTAAGGACGCAGAAGGGCTCAGGGATCATGGTCAGTTTTCTGGCAGCTTTCCAGTTACTTCTTTCAAATTATGAGGCCTGTTCAGCTTGTGCGCTGATGCTCAGGTGTTGGTGCAACTGTAGAGCACGTTGTAGAGTGGCTGGTTTTAGCGAGTGCGTATGCGCACTGTCTGGTGTGGACATGGCGAAGGTATAGATGCCCACAGTGGCACTCGAACGCCGCGGAATTCTTATAATCAGTTCCTTATCAACATCGCGCGGTTTTTCTAACACGTGACTTAGCGAAAGAATTGACAAGCAACACCCACCTTATTCTGACACTGCATATACCCATAAAAGCCTCGGTAAGTGTTAATTATATTGATCTTTAATAAAGGCTAGTATTTGAGCTCTTTGCCTTGACTGTAATTAAGCGGATGAATGGTTGTGAGCTCTTTTCTTGCAGTGAACATCGGGTTAAGCGAAGCTTTTTTCGCGCATGCAAGTCCTAGTTTCTTTCTTTCGTTTTTTTTTCTTACTCTCTTTATTTTCTTCCTTCATCGCATTCGCCCTGCTGACTCCTAACATTGTCCTTTCAGACAAATGTCTGTTGAATCTAGTCTTGCATATTGTTGATATAGAACACCGCCGCTCAAGGTGACCAAGGAAATGAGGTTTTAGGGGAAAATGAATTGGAACGAGTAGCTGTGACATTGATGTCACGTACCACGCCAGAGGGATTGGACTGTCACTGTCTGCTTTGTTATGGGCTATCTTTCTCTCTCTCCTCTCTCTCTGTCGATCTACCCATCCCGTCTCCACGTGTAGGATATAGCAAACAGGTTATCCTAGACTGGTCATCCTCACTGTATTTCCTTATCTACCATTTCTTGTCTTGTCTTTGCTGGTTATCAGGCCTTCAGTCCCGAATTTCGTTCTGTAAAGGACGTTGTTTTTTTTCTTCTTCCCCTATTAACTGTGTGTTCAGCCATAATTCCTCATTGTCGTCAGCCACTGCATGAACCATTGGCACAAAATTTCTTGCAAGGGTTTAGCGGATACCACGCTTCTCAGAAGAATGACGAAAAATAGCAGAGCGAATGCTGGCCTACTGCCCGCAAAAATTAATAATAATGTCCTAGTGGGTATCAAGCAAGTGCGCTTGCAGTAGTTACCCAATGAGTGTTATGAAAGGCTCTGAAAAGTCACTCTTTTAGCTTTCGCTGTGAATGTGCTGTGCCTTTCGCGCACGCCTGGCGTTTTTTTTTTTTGAGTAAAACAAATAATTGCAGCTGTGAAATACAGCGTTGCATTGTGAGGATGTGAAATGACACGTTACATCGATAAAAAATTGCATTTTGTATAGGAAGCACCTCATCATCTATATGTCCACCATTCGAAGAGCATCAATGGTTTGCAAAGAGCGCTTACGAATTTCTTCGAGGGCCTGCTTGTGTATACCCGAATTTCTGCAGCATTCTCCAAAGCAATGTTCTTGAGAATCATTCCGCTGTCACAGATATAGGCCTCACTTGAAAGGTAAAGCCAGTGGTATGATAAACATAAATATAAAGGTATTATGCGTAATGTGCAACTTCTGATAGCTAACACGTGCGTTTACATTACCGAAATTATGAAAATTGTGTTTAAAGGACTCGCATAACTGACATGCTACAGGTGGTCTGGTTATGAGCGCTCCTCATCGGCTTCAGCGTCCTGATATTTCTTCATCGCACCACAATGTGCTTCACTCAGAATTTCCTTCGGTACCGCACTCATCGGAATGCGGTTGCCACAGCTGTAAATTCCTTTTTCTGGAAATAAAAAAAACCTGTCAGTAATTAAGACAGGACATGGCATTACTTCTGAGTGGGTTCCAGAACCCTATGACATCGACGGTAGCGAGAAAGCGAGAGCCCCGCACACGTAGAGTTAGGTGCCGGTCCAAGAACCACGTGTAGACCAAAATTTTCTCACTCCTCGACTTTGAATTGCGTCGTAAACATACCATCGTTTTGGTATGTGAAGCACCAAAAAAGGCGGGCTTCTGTTTTCTTGTGGTTACGTCAAGTCACATTAGGTTTCTTTGCGAGCCACATGTCGTGATAACATGTGACAACTGGGACACAAAGCCACCACGCTTTATTTCAATCATGATTCCAAACTTCCGAAAGCAAGCAACACACTTCACTCGAAAAGGAACGAAGTGACAATCAGAAAAACAAAATAACCTCGAGCAGCTAAGAATACAATATTCAAGTAAAGAACCCAGTGGACGAAAACACCTGAAATATATGTGCGCAATAACATCGTTTTCTATCACCGGAAGCCCTACACATATTCTTTGTCGTACCCTAAGCAGCCCATTGATAGAATTAACCTTTTTTTGCATAAGTGTTATGCTTCGTGTTTCGGACATTTACATTTCAAGATAACCAAGATTAACGCTAGTACAGGCTGCATCGTGGCTTCCGGCATGAGCTTTGCCAACGCAGTGTTGCCGGAGCTCATCTGAGATGGTGCGATTACACATATCTGACACTAGGCAGCAATCAAAAGTTGCAGCAAAACTCAAACAACGAAATTACTGCGCATATTGAGCGAGCCACGGCACGTCAAGCACTAATCAAATTCGACGTGCACATACAATGTCTTGTTGAATATGAAACCGTTGTGTTCAATAGTGCGCCAGCTGATGTCACCAGTGTTCATTATCTTGTTCCATTCCCGAGGAGCAGGCTTCTTGAAGTAATCATGTCCACTGTTTCGTATCGGCAGCCGGATGTCCTTCGCCCGGTCCCTCAGGTGAGTGATCACGATTGTAATCCTCCTCGAAAAAGGCCACTTGACATAATCGTCCCACTGGCCGTGCGCCCGGCGCATGCGAAAGGACAGCGCTACATCGCCATCCTGTCACCGAAGCCAACAGTCTAAAGCGAATGTGTAACCACCCGATATGCCATTAGCTCCGCTGATCTCGAGCAACGTTTTCTTGTTGACGACGGATTTGTGTTTGGCATAGATGTCAAAGATGGCCTCCATAGTGATTAACACACCTGGCTTGGAAGTGGCGCAAAAGGGACCTGCAACCATGGTCGCTTTGCCTTTACGGTGACTTGGAACCGTTTAGGTTTCCTCGCGTTGGCAAATAGTACTGGCAGAATGATACACTTGTGCAGAATGTTCAAGCACGGCTGAGTGGGAAGAGCGGCTTGGCTGTCCGACGTGGACTCAGCGAAAGTATTGATACCACCTGAGAAACCACACAATATGGTGTTCTTATATTCAGCGTCATTATCACTCAGTGGAAGTTTCTCGACGAGGAACTTTCGGGCCAGAATTGATAGGCAACGTGGGAACTTCTGCATTCATGGCAAATGGGAAAGAACACATCTCTGAGCACCTTGCTCATGCATGTGACAAACTGCATAACAATCCACCGTGAACGGATGGCCTGCACTGCGTCGGTGTTAATGATAAGCAGAAACATGATCGCTTATCAATGGCTCTTCTTTACGCAAGAGAAATACAATGGCTGTACGCAACACGTAATCTGTGACTTTATTAACAGCGATAAGCATGCCACAGGCAATCTCGCTTTCGACCCGTATTGAAATTCATTGACCAATATGTTATCGCTCTGGACAATTCTTTTTTTAGGGGCGAAGCTCCTTAGGGCGTGGGCTGTGTGTCCCCTGTAGCCTGTGTGTAGCCACCTCTAGTTTAGTTCTTGCAGTGTTCGCTAGATGGCGGTACCGTCCCCTGTATGTAGCCACCTCTAGTTTAGTTCTTGCAGTGTTCACTAGATGGCGGTACCGTCTCCGGTATGTACTTGTAGTTGATGAAAGACCTCGAAGCACCTCATACCTAGCGTTGTGGGGATACAATAGGTATGAGGTGCTTCGAGGTCTGTGGAAGGGTGTAATGGTTCCAGGGCTTACTTTTGGGAACTCAGTGGTGTGCATGAGGGCAGAGGTGCAATCGGGAATGGATGTAAATCAAAGGACTGTGGGACGCCTCGCGTTGGGTGCTCACGGGAAGACGACAAACGAGGCTGTAAAGGGCGATATGGGGTGGGCAGGTTTTGAGGCGAGGGAAGCGCAGAGCAAAATAAGGTTCGAAGAAAGGCTAAGAAATATGAAGGAGAGTAGATGGGCAGAGAAGGTGTTCCGTTATTTGTATAGGAAGAGCGTGGACACACAGTGGAGAAAAAGAACTAGAAGACTCACTAGTAAATATACGGCTGGTATTGTGAGCCATATGTCAACAAAGAGCGTTAAGGGAAAAGTCAGGGAGGCGGAGAGGATTTACTGGATGGCAGCTATGGAGAAAAAACCGGCTTTGAGTAACTACCGAAAGGGCAAAAATGAAATAAGGAGGGAGGCATTTTACGATAATTCAAGGGGAAGCGCTTTACTGTTTGAAGCGAGATCGGGTTGCCTTAGAACGCGTAGTTATAAAGCAAGATTCAGTAAAGAAGAAGAACAATGCACATGCTGCGGGAAAGATAAGGAAACGGCGGAGCATGTTCTGATTGAATGTGGAGATATCCACCCAGGTGTACGTTTGGGCACGAGCCTACAGGAAGCCTTGGGTTTTAGGGACAACAATGGAAAGCTGAACACACCCGCGATTGAAATAAGTAAGAGACGGTTAGAGTATTGGTGGCAGAAAATTAGAGAGAAAAGACAAAAATAAATATTGGAAAAATAAAATATGGACAGTGTGCCGTAAATGGCAGAGAACTTAAGCTGAAAATTTACCTTTTTTCCATTAAGATAGAATTTATCGAAGTAGAGGCATTAGGCCAACATAAAAAAAAGAAAAAAGGTTTTTTTTTTTTTTGTCGAGCCTGGTGGCATACTTGTCACCACCCCGTTATAAAGGGGACGCTCATAGCATCCATCCATCCATGTAGCCACCTCTCATTTAGTTCTTGTAGTGTTTACTAGATGGTGGTACTTGTAGCTGATGATGAAAAGATGCAAGATGTTATAAACTAGAAAGCGGTACTTGTAGTTGATGAAAGACGCGAGATCTTATAAAATAGGAATGATGTCACATATGGCGCGTGTCATTGGTTGAAGGCAATCGTTCGATTTAGTGCGGCGACGTACGCTAGGGGGAGCGATGTAATAAAATCGAGTGGGCAAAATGTACAGAGGATTCATGGTTTACCAGGTTTACCTCCGGAGCTTCGCCCACTCATCATCATTCACTTCGTGGATATGGCGGAATTTTTTTCTGTAGGTTAAACTTACTCGAACAATCGCATTGTACGCCTATATGTGTTCATGTGGCTATAGGGGTCACCTAAATCCATTGTCGAGTTTGCAAAGACTGTACAAACATCCTTAGGTGGTTGCTAAGGAAGCATGAGTTGGTTGTCTGTGAAGCACAAAATTCTTTGCTAGGCGAACTTGCATTCAGAAAATCAAGAAGCCTAACTTTAGATTCTTGTGTAACAACCATAAAGCAGAAGCGGCTAGTATGGCCGGTAGTCATCGATTATACCCTGATTGTCGGTGGCACGTGTAAAATTTCACACATGGCTCGTGCAACGAATAATTCCTGCTTTATGACGGGTGTTCGTGTTAGCTCAAGAATACACGCTAATAATAATAAGTGGAGTTTTACGTTTCCGAACCTAGCATATGATAATGAGAGGTGCCAAAGTGGAGATTTCCGGGCATTTATACCATCTCATGTTCTTCAGCGTGCAGTGCAGTACACGGGCCTCCACCATTTCGCCTCCCCCAAAATGCGACTGCCACGGCCGGGATCGAGCCCCTCGACGTTCGGGTCAGCAGCAGGGCACTTTAGCCACTAATAAACCGTGGCAGATTGCGTCCAGTTATATCAGAATATTTTAATAGAGTGAGAGAAGTCCCCGGAGCACAGAGAAGTTTCGCGGTCTGAACCTATAGCACTAGTTTCATTTTCAGCGGGTGAAGCCCGATCACGTGACACTGAATATCAAAAATGAGAATGGATAGCAACACTGTCAAAACCTAGAACTATAATAATATATATATTACAATCCCTGGACTATTTTCTTACGAGTTTCTAGTTGTAAAATAAAAAATGCGTGTGTCGTGCTGCTATGATCTCTTATTTGTATCAAAGACTAACAAGAGGAGTAAATCAGATATCGCAATTTTAGTTCAAAGATAAGCATTTCGCGGAGATATGCGCGAATAAGCAAGCAGTTCATGCTCATGTGGTTTTGGTGAGCATCATGCAATACTCAAATTTTCGTAAAGTAATCCGAATTGCAGTCGCGGGCGTTTCATAGGCCAACGAGTTCTTTTGTTCTCGAGTTAATGAACATTCAGCATGTATGAAGTCATCCGGCGCGGTCGCCAAGTGGTTAGGGTGCTCAAGTGCTGATTTGCAGATCGCCTGATGGAATTCCGGGCACGGAATTCGCATTTTTGGAGGAGTCGAAAACGCTCGAAGCCCGAATACTTAAATTGAGGTGCGCATTGCAGAACTCCGGGTAGTCGAAACTTCCGGAGTCCTCCACTACGGCATCTGTCATGATCATGTCGTGGAGTTGGGACGTAAGACTCCAACAATGATTATCGCTCCGCAAGACCAAATAACACTAGACGTAAACAAAACGGGAGAGATATCGGCGTGCTCACGGACGGACACGCTAAAGCAAGCAGTTTGACAATCTAGAGAATGCGACGTCACGTCACTTCCCTAGGTTTCATCACTTGAGACGTCACGTGCTGACGCGGTTGCCAACGGAGGCATCATAATATACTGTTCTCAGTGAAAGTCATGTTACTGTCATTCTCATCCGCGGCCGAATTTCAGCAGCATTGGTCAACCAATGCTTGCTGGCTGAAAAGCACGTGCACGACTTGTCGAACGAGCGGTGATTCAATTTTCGAGCATTTGGGTTCTCAGCCTGCTCAAAGCTAAATAAAAATGTTGCGGATGACAACCCCCAACTTTCGTTATTACAAGCAACCTTTCTAAAACAAAAGAGACAAACCCATTCTTCTCTATGGACGTTCGCCGTGGGCGCTAGGTCACTTTCTTGACCAGGCCCCGCCCCAGTAAAAGGCTAAGGTGTTTAGCTGCTGACCTGCAGGTCACGGGTTCGAATCCCGGCTGCAACGGCTGCATTTGCGATGGAGGCGGAAATGTTGTAGGCCCGTGTGCTCCGATTTGGATGCACGGTAAAAACCCCAGGTGGTCGAAATTTCCGGAGTCCTCCACAACGGCATCTCTCATAATCACATGGTGGTTTTGGGACGTTAAACCCCACATATCGATCAATCAACTTCGTTAAACAAAGAATGTCATTCTTCAGGGCTTTCTTTATCAATGATTTCAGATGAAGCTTTGATGTTATCTATCGCCATTGCAGTATATGTTTCTTACGAGGTAAAAAGAGTTGCCACTGAGAAGTAACGCTTGCGGCGCAACTATAGTTCAGCAGGTCGAGAACTGCGGCTGCACGTTCTGTCCACGCATGTGCCCAAATATCACCACTATCAGTCACCTCCCACTCTTTGAGGCTTCACAGTCACCAAGTACAGAAAAATTCTCATGATAACTATTTCACACAGCGTTTCACATGTTACTATTCCGCGATCGAATGCTATAACCGGTAAGCCTCCTGTTGCGCTATTAAAAGCAGGTACGACGGAAAGTGGATGCCAGGAACTAGCCATAATTTTCTTCAAACTCGGTCCAATAAGTCGGTTTTTTTCTTTGTGATCACTTCATCGCTATATGAAAGCTGAATCATTCTATACAAAAGAAAAATGAACAATCAACGGAAAGTTGACTCACCCTTAGTTTTCATTAATAAGTGTTCACCATCGCAATTATAATAAAAGCCACAGCTTTGCCGCTAAGGCGAAACAATGAACGCGATAGCAACATATTGGAATGTCACACGACGAATGGCAAGCTGATCGTAACGTGCCCCACTTTTCTCACGCACAAGTGACGCCCGAAAGGTACTGACAGGTACAAATGAAGGCGAATAAGTGTCTCAGTTGTTACTTCGCTGTGTCTGAAAAGCGCGCTTTTTCACAAACACAGACTGTGCAACGAGTGCAGTGACCATTCTGCACCCGGTAACTACAACAGAATCATTCCGTTGAAACCCCGAGTTGTGCAATTGTCCTCACCGCGACATAAGTGAACGAAAAGATTAAGGGGCTTTAAGCGAACGCACGCGAGAGCGTCCCCTCTCCGTGGGGCAAAGTACTCGTGGAGATGAGAGCGCGCGCCACCGTGTCGTGACGATCTGGCGACGCGCGCTCAATGCGCCATCTCGCTGGCTATGCTGAAATCATGATAGTAGTTCCCCCGAGATGCCCATCGCCTACAGTAAGTGGTAGATATAAATAACTTGCCGTTTGAATGTTTAAAGAGTTGCTGTTTCGTGGCTCAGTGGTTAACGCTTTGTTCTTACAATTCAGAGATTGCAGGTTTGATTCAGCTCGCCGGAGTCTATTTCTGGATTATTTTTTTCTTGTGTTTTCATATACATAGATACGTATACTTATACGGTGAATGACGCCAACACTGGCGGCAGAAGACAGCCGAAAGATCCATATAATTACTTTCACAATAAAAAGAGAAATACCTCGCATTACGTGCACACATCGCAGCGGCATTGCTGATGTACGAGCAATAGGGAATGAATGAGCGGCATTGCATTGTCTACAATCCAGGAACAAACTGCAAACTTTCCATGCTTGTCTCACCACTTTTATTGGTAAATGGATAAGACTTTGTCGAAGCAAGCTGAAATTGTTTTGTGTAACACGAACTTCATATCAGCGTCGGTAGCTTCATCAACAATGCTTACAAATTAGATTGTGAAGCAAGGCACAGTGGGTGTTCACACGTGAGGCCAACAGGACACGCTTATATTTATATATGCGGTAACCTTAGATTATAACACCTTTATACATCCATTTAGCATAACTGTTGAACGAGCAATTTGTGGCACGCAATAAAATTTACCTTGCGAACACTCTGAAACGACCACTTCCTCATGATGATAAGAAGCATTTCTAAAAAGTTATGACTCAAAATATTCCTAAACATTGAATAGAATGGGGTTTTGTCGGTCTTGTTGTGGTAGCTGTCTTCCACCGTCCGTGCACATTTCAGTGAGGAGGGTGTGGTCTTACAAGCAGTAACGATGATTTGTTTAGCAATTGCAAAGGAGAAAAGAACATTTTTGTACAAGTGTCTTCGGATTTCATAGACCCACGTCTGCAACAGTGACACACCCTAAAAGCGGTAGCAACAGCTCCTGATAATCTGGTACTTTAATGTTTCAGCATTCCACCCTCAAGAAAAAGAGAAAAAAATGGGCCACTAGATACATCTGTTGATGACAGCATGGCTGAGGTGTCCATGGGAATCACAGGCGCACCATGCCAAAATATACCAGCACCACGCCTAGATGACTCAAATGCGGAAAACGTCAGGCAAAGAAGTTGAGTCCGAAGAGAGTGGGGGCTAGGCCTGATCCGTCAGAGGGTATGGCGGCTGCTTTCTCGAACACACGCGAACGCTAACGGTTGCGCTCATCTGGTGGAATGACTTCCATCGATGAGAGCGTCTCCAGCGTGGCTTTCCCTCGCTATCAAACACCGCCCCAAAAAGGGCTTCTCGTGGCACCTCCATCGGGTTCCTCGTAACCGGCCTCGACGAAATGCCTGACTCACTTAACCACGTCTACGTAAGCACACCTCCCGGGATATATAAGGATCTGTACATCTGTCGAAGTGTCGATACAGGGGGTAAAGAATGCCAGCAGACAGATGCAAGCTCAATTGCTTCTGCCATGACGAATTCAAGGACCAAATGTAACAGTTCCTCCGCCACCCGGAAAATCTCGTCTGGCAATGGCTCACAACCACTGCGCACGAAGACAATGGCTGGTGATGACGGCTCGGAGCCATCATCTGCGAACTTACAACGGACTTCGAGCTAGCATACTACCTCACAATTATAGACAGCAGCAAAGCTCACTAAACAACACACTTCCATGCAGCGATCGCGCGTCTTGGACTCGCTTATATCCGACCAATCTAAAATATTGATGAAATGTCGTGCCGCCAGAACTACAACATTCATGGATGGCGAGACACAATATAAAGTTCCTTCTGGGCGTCCAAGCAAAACCACTAGCAGCAAATGTATTTTGGCCCTAGGTCATTGAAACAACCGCTTCTGGAACTATATAGTCTGCACCTACAATTCACACGACTATTTAGCATATCGCGCTTCGCCTAACTACACAAGTTTCAAATGAACACTGGCTAAAAACCCACAGAAGATGTTTGGGTGCATTCCTTACGCACTCTCAGAACAAACTCGGAACGCGCTCGCCATTTTCAACTTGTAGGACGCACCCTGACGCACTCGCGGACTCTTTCACAGTAGATTCAGCTGTGTTACAATTGTCTTGAAAAGTAACTCCAACCTCAATGTTAGGTAATGCTTAATGTTGAAGTCTAATGATCACATTATTCATAAACAATCTATGAAATCTAACTTTGCGAAGTGTATAAACATCGCAACTAACTGCCTCGTTTGACTAATGTCACTTTGTCACGTCGTCCTCTCTTATAAAGAACGCACAAGGTTCGGCTGGGCGCTTTAGTACTATACTGCTAGTATTCATAGAATTCAGGCTCTTCACTCTCAGCGCTGTTAACAACTCCGCCGCGAGCACTCTCGTCGCCGCCCGAGCAAATGAGTAGTGCAAAGAGAGCCGTCCCCAAGCGAATGTGCATAAGCCACAATAGAGTGTTCCGTTGGCGTTGAGGCACGGGTTCCTGAAGATCAAGGACCTGCACAGCTTCTATCAACTATATTTATATATATATATATATATATATATATATATATATATATATATATATATATATATATATATATATATATATATATATATATATATATATATATATATATATAATGAGATATAACAGACAGTTATGCCAAGGAATGTACAGGGGAAGTTATTAGAACCAATGGAATGTAAATAAGAAGAGAGAAGAAAGAAAAGTGGATGAAAAAATTACCAGCTGTGAGCAGGAATCGAACCTGCGACCTTCGAATAACGCGTTCGATGCTCTAACCACTGAGCTCTCACAGCGACCGTCCCTCCATCCACTTTTTGGGGTTTATATGTGAATTCAGAAGTAGGAGTGACATTACGATAGTTAAAGCGCGAGAACAAAACGACGACACAGAGACAAGAAGGACACGAAAGACACGAGCGCTAACTTCCAACTGAGTTTATTGCGCAGAGTACGAAAATATATAGAGGAGACAGTGACCATGGCACAAGAGCAGAACATGAGTAAGAAAACCAAAAACAAACAACACAAATACAAAGGCACTGAAAAACAGCAAAGAAAAGCCTAGAAGAAACCGAACCAGAAAGGTAAAGCTACCTGCCCGCACCGAATCCTTCGAGGAACCTGCGTTCCTTCTCGGACTAAGCCACGGAGGGCTTGCTAATCCAAGGCACCTGTTCGCGTTACCTGCCCGCACCGAATCCTTCGAGGAACCTGCGCTCCTTCTCGGACAAGGCCACGGAGGGCTTGCTAACACAAGGCACCTGTTCGCGTGCCATCTGCGCAGCCTCGACAATGACCCGGGTGCTTACATCTCTGTGTCTGTACAACGTCGCTGTTTCCTCGAAGAGGGGAACACACTTGTACTCAGTGCAGTGCTGGGCAAGAAAACCATCTTTCCCGTTTTTAACATTGTTCGCGTGCTCTCTCAGCCGATCGTTCAGACACCTTCCGGTCGTTCCGACATAACAAGCACCGCATGAAAGGGGGGTTCTATAGACGACTTCCCGGGAGCAGGCTGCATACCTGTTTCGATGTTGAACTCTGCAATCTGTTGATGATTTTGTTTTCACGGGGTTGGTAGATTTGGTGAGGCTAATTAATTTGAACGGTGCTGAGAACAGGACACGAACTCCAACACGTTTTCCGATTTTTTTGAGCCTATGTGAAATCTGGTGTATGTAAGGAATCACGGCTATCCTTTCACGTTCTGTATCCGTGTTGATCAGATTCTGTCGCGTCCTCTGCTCCGCCTTCATAGTCCGCAGGATCGTCTCCGCAACAGACGCGATAAACGCTTCGGGGAAGCCTGAAGCCTTAAGGCGGGAAACTTGCGCTTTGAAGCTCGCAAAGATATTGTGGGCGCAAGACCTATTTAAAGCATTCTCAAGGCAGGTTCGTGCTATGCCTCGCTTAACTATCTTACTGTGAGCAGAATAAAAGGGGAGTAGAGGTTTCTGCGCACGTGGTTCATACCACCAACAGATGTGCTGTGGGCTAAAAACCAGATTTAAATCCAAAAAGCGTAATTTGTCATTATCGGGCATTTCATGTGTCACCACAAGAGGCTGCAAACAATTTTCGAACACGCCTATAGTTTGAGTGACCAACGAGTGAAACATAGAAGCCTTACAATTTAGAATAACCAAGAAATCATCCACGTATCTAAAAATTTTGACGACATGCGAACCTTCTAACTTTTCCTGCAGTTTTTTGCCCATTTTTGCCAATAGAAGATCACTGAGTAGAGGTGCTATGCATGAACCAATTGAAACACCCTTTTTCTGCAGATAAATGCGATCATTCCATTGAACGAATGTAGACGTAAGATACAGCAAAACCAGGTCAAGAAAATTCCGTGAACTAATGCCAGTTTTTAATTGGAAGTTCAATTCCCCGAAAATTTCTATATTATCCCTTATACATTCTAGTACCTCATCGTGAGGCAGCGAGTAATATAGGTCCTTTATGTCAATTGAAAAACCGAAAAGATTAGATTGATTTGACTGTTTGAAAAATTCTATCAGAGCCTGCGAGTTTTTGATCACAAATGGGTCGTCAATCTTTAGACACTTAAGATGGGTCGGCTTGTTTATTCGGCTTGTTTATTCAGACCCATCTTAAGTGTCTAAAGATTGACGACCCATTTGTGATCAAAAACTCGCAGGCTCTGATAGAATTTTAAAACAGTCAAATCAATCTAATCTTTTCGGTTTTTCAATTGACATAAAGGACCTATATTACTCGCTGCCTCACGATGAGGTACTAGAATGTATAAGGGATAATATAGAAATTTTCGGGGAATTGAACTTCCAATTAAAAACTGGCATTAGTTCGCGGAATTTTCTTGACCTGGTTTTGCTGTATCTTACGTCTACATTCGTTCAATGGAATGATTGCATTTATTTGCAGAAAAAGGGTGTTTCAATTGGTTCATGCATAGCACCTCTACTCAGTGATCTTCTATTGGCAAAAATGGGCAAAAAACTGCAGGAAAAGTTAGAAGGTTCGCATGTCGTCAAAATTTTTAGATACGTGGATGATTTCTTGGTTATTCTAAATTGTAAGGCTTCTATGTTTCACTCGTTGGCCACTCAAACTATAGGCGTGTTCGAAAATTGTTTGCAGCCTCTTGTGGTGACACATGAAATGCCCGATAATGACAAATTACGCTTTTTGGATTTAAATCTGGTTTTTAGCCCACAGCACATCTGTTGGTGGTATGAACCACGTGCGCAGAAACCTCTACTCCCCTTTTCTTCTGCTCACAGTAAGATAGTTAAGCGAGGCATAGCACGAACCTGCCTTGAGAATGCTTTAAATAGGTCTTGCGCCCACAATATCTTTGCGAGCTTCAAAGCGCAAGTTTCCCGCCTTAAGGCTTCAGGCTTCCCCGAAGCGTTTATCGCGTCTGTTGCGGAGACGATCCTGCGGACTATGAAGGCGGAGCAGAGGACGCGACAGAATCTGATCAACACGGATACAGAACGTGAAAGGATAGCCGTGATTCCTTACATACACCAGATTTCACATAGGCTCAAAAAAATCGGAAAACGTGTTGGAGCTCGTGTCCTGTTCTCAGCACCGTTCAAATTAATTAGCCTCACCAAATCTACCAACCCCGTGAAAACAAAATCATCAACAGATTGCAGAGTTCAACATCGAAACAGGTATGCAGCCTGCTCCCGGGAAGTCGTCTATAGAACCCCCCTTTCATGCGGTGCTTGTTATGTCGGAACGACCGGAAGGTGTCTGAACGATCGGCTGAGAGAGCACGCGAACAATGTTAAAAACGGGAAAGATGGTTTTCTTGCCCAGCACTGCACTGAGTACAAGTGTGTTCCCCTCTTCGAGGAAACAGCGACGTTGTACAGACACAGAGATGTAAGCACCCGGGTCATTGTCGAGGCTGCGCAGATGGCACGCGAACAGGTGCCTTGTGTTAGCAAGCCCTCCGTGGCCTTGTCCGAGAAGGAGCGCAGGTTCCTCGAAGGATTCGGTGCGGGCAGGTAACGCGAACAGGTGCCTTGGATTAGCAAGCCCTCCGTGGCTTAGTCCGAGAAGGAACGCAGGTTCCTCGAAGGATTCGGTGCGGGCAGGTAGCTTTACCTTTCTGGTTCGGTTTCTTCTAGGCTTTTCTTTGCTGTTTTTCAGTGCCTTTGTATTTGTGTTGTTTGTTTTTGGTTTTCTTACTCATGTTCTGCTCTTGTGCCATGGTCACTGTCTCCTCTATATATTTTCGTACTCTGCGCAATAAACTCAGTTGGAAGTTAGCGCTCGTGTCTTTCGTGTCCTTCTTGTCTCTGTGTCGTCGTTTTGTTCTCGCGCTTTAACTATCGTAATGCCATACCAACTAGCCCAAGCTGCCACACTTCTAGGAGTGACAGTCAGCGCCATCTATAAGCCAAACAACGAGTGTGAAAACATTCTTATTCGCATGTTTGGCGTCACGTAGCACGTGAACTTATTATGAGCGGGCAGCTGATTAATTGTCCCTCTAATACAACCTAAACACACCAAGTCTGCCAGTACGAGACCCTCGTTCAATGAAATAAGGGAGAGAGGTGTATACCTAAGGGCTCGTATTTCCGTGTTTTAACACAATATTAATGAGATATAACAGACAGTTATGCCAAGGAATGTAAATAAGAAGAGAGAAGAAAGAAAAGTGGATGAAAAAATTACCAGCTGTGAGCAGGAATCGAACCTGCGACCTTCGAATAACGCGTTCGATGCTCTAACCACTGAGCTATCACAGCGGCCGTCCCTCCATCCACTTTTTGGGGTTTATATGTGAATTTAGAAGTAGGAGTGACAGTCAGCGCCATCTACAAGCCAAACAACGAGTGTGAAAACACTCTTATTCGCATGTTTGGCGTCACGTAGCACGTGAACTTATTATGAGCGGGCAGCTGATTAATTGTCCCTCTTATACAACCTACACACACCAAGTCTGCCAGTACGAGACCCTCGTTCAATGAAATAAGGGAGAGAGGTGTATACCTAAGGGCTCGTATTTCCGTGTTTTAACACAATATTAATTAGATATAACAGACAGTTATGCCAAGGAATGTACAGGGGAAGTTATTAGAACCAATCGAATGTAAATAAGAAGAGAGAAGAAAGAAAAGTGGGTGAAAAAATTACCAGCTGTGAGCAGGAATCAAACCTTTTTTTTCATCCACTTTTCTTTCTTCTCTCTTCTTATTTACATTCCATTGTTTCTAATAACTTCCCCTGTACATTCCTTGGCATAACTGTCTGTTATATCTCATTAATATTGTGTTAAAACACGGAAATACGAGCCCTTAGGTATACACCTCTCTCCCTTATTTCATTGAACGAGGGTCTCGTACTGGCAGACTTGATGTGTTTAGGTTGTATAAGAGGGACAATTAATCAATTGCCCGCTCATAATAAGTTCACGTGCTACGTGACGCCAAACATGCGAATAAGAGTGTTTTCACACTAGTTGTTTGGCTTATAGATGGCGCTGACTGTCACTCCTACTTCTATATTCGCATATAAACCCCAAAATGTGGATGGAGGGACGGCCGCTGTGATAGCTCAGTGGTTAGAGCATCGAACGCGTTATTCGAAGGTCGCAGGTTCGATTCCTGCTCACAGCTGGTAATTTTTTCATCCACTTTTCTTTCTTCTCTCTTCTTATTTACATTCCATTGGTTCTAATAACTTCCCCTGTACATTCCTTGGCATAACTGTCTGTTATATCTCATTAATATTGTGTTAAAACACGGAAATACGAGCCCTTAGGTATACACCTCTCTCCCTTATTTCATTGAACGAGGGTCTCGTACTGGCAGACTTGGTGTGTTTAGGTTGTATAATACCTGTGTCACACGGGCGCGCAAAAAGTCTTTTAAGTAAGCGGTCTTTTACGAAGTTGAAAGACTTTTAACAAAGAGGTGTTTGCGGCGCAGACACACGGCAGCAACGATCTCCTTTTAGTGTTTTCATTCGAAGACGCCAGCGAAAGCGTGGCGCTAGCAGTTAAAAGAGAAGCAATGAAAATTAAACGATGTATCACTATGTACAAATTAAAGACTTGTTGCGCTGCTCGTTTCTTCAAATAAATTTAAGAATAAGAGATGAAGAAACACCAATGTGAATGTTTTTTGCACTAGATAAGGAAGCATTCCTATAACTAGCGACGTGCACAAGTCCGTCTGGCACCACTGTACTTTTATTTACCGTATTTGTTTTTCGCTGCTTTCGCCTGCTCTCGACACGTTATGGGCGACCGTACAGGAGAAAAAGCGAGGTCGCAAGCCTCACGGCCTGCCTTCTCGCTCTGGAAAGCGAGGCAGACGCTGCAAAAGCCGCCAAGGGTAGGATAAAGCAGCGCAAGACCGAGCGTCACCATGTGATATTGCCGACGCGTTGTAGCTGCTCACGAGAGTAGGAAAGGAAATAACCATTAAAAGAGTTCATTACACCTTCTGCAGGATATAAAATTTGTTTTTACAAAGAGTTTTGGTGACAGAAAAATAAGCATTCGCTCTTTTTTTTCCACCACTCCAAAATTGCTGGCGCCCACTGGTTTCGAGGCTACTCATTCGGAGCCGTAAAAGGGATCGACGAACGCCATTTACGAAAAAGACCACTTCTGAAAAGGAGTTCGCTCTGTGCCGTGTGTCTGCTGTCAGGAACTCCTTTTCGGAAAAAGACCGCTTATTTAAAAGACTTTTAAGTGCCCGTGTGACAGGGGTATAAGAGGGACAATTAATCAGCTGCCCGCTCATAATAAGTTCACGTGCTACGTGACGCCAAACATGCGAATAAGAGTGTTTTCACACTCGTTGTTTGGCTTATAGATAGCGCTGACTGTCACTCCTACTTCGAAATTCGCATATAAACCCCAAAAAGTGGATGGAGGGACGGCCGCTGTGATAGCTCAGTGGTTAGAGCATTGAACGCGTTATTCGAAGGTCGCAGGTTCGATTCCTGCTCACAGCTGGTAATTTTTTCATCCACTTTTCTTTCTTCTCTCTTCTTATTTACATTTCATTGGTTCTAATAACTTCCCCTATACATTCCTTGGCATAACTGTCTGTTATATCTCATTAATATTGTGTTAAAACACGGAAATACGAGCCCTTAGGTATACACCTCTCTCCCTTATTTATATATATATATATTATGACGACTCGGTTGTAACGAGGTTTATTCGTCGTGAACTCGGGAACGAACAAGCGCAACGGACCCGACAAAGAAGCGCACGTGCCAAGATGATTGTCAGCCAGAACATATGGTGATGATTGACTGCTGTTCAGATGAGGATGAAGCGCATAATAGATGCCTACACTGATCCCCCCCCCCCCCCCCGTGAAAGCGGCCAGCCTGGCCGCTGCGGGCGGGTAGTCAAGGTGACGAGGAACGTCGTGTGAAAAGCTTCATGCGGGAAACGTGTACAATTTCGGTGCTGCGGTAACGGTGGTCAGTTGGCACGACAAGAGGCGTCACACGATAGTTGACAGGTGAAGTCTGCTCTAAAACAACATATGGGCCGATGAATCGAGTCTGGAACTTGTCGCAGAGGCCAGGTGTGCGAATTGGTGTCAATAGTAGCACCTCGTCACCCGGTCGGAATGATATCACACGATGAGAGGTGTCGTAGACGGCCTTCCTTGCTTGTTGCGTAGCTTCCGTGTTCATACGAGCGCGCTGGCGGCACTGGGCAAGTCGAGAAATATATTCTTCGCAAGAAGATGGTGATGTAGGGCCATTGCTGGTGAAGAAGGAAACATCGATAAAGAAAGTAGGTGAACGTCCGTAAACAAGATAAAGCGGTGAGTAGCCGTTTGTGCGCTGAACAGCGGTGTTGTAGGCGAAAGTCAGGAACGGTAGAAGTTTATCCCAGTTTTTGTGATCCGGTTGAATGTATACGGCGATCATGTCGACAAGGGTTCAATGAAATCTCTCGGTCAGACCGTTTGTTTGAGGATGGTAGCTAGACGCCATCTTGTCTGTGGTACCAGAAACGCGAAGAACTTCACCTAAAAGCTGTGATAATAACACCTTTCCATGGTCACTTAGAAGTACACGAGGAGCACCATGACGTAGTATTATGGCCTGAAGGACGAAGTCAGCAACTTGCGATGCTGAACCAGTAGCTACTGAAGTTGTCTCGGCGTAGCGTGTCATATGGTCTACGGCGGTGACTATCAATCTATTTCCAGCAACAGTAACAGGAAGGGGTCCATAAAGATCGACACCTACGACCTCGAAAGGTGTTGTAGGGTACGTCATTGGCTGTAACTGACCAGCCGGGGGAGATGTCGGAAGTTTGCGAAGTTGAAATGGAGAGCAGGAACCCACGTACTTTCCTATGCTGGTAGAAATCCCAGGCCAATAAAAGCGGCTTCCAATGCGGTCGTAGGTTTTGTGAAAGCCTAGGTGGCCAGCAGTCAAATCGTCATGAAAGGCGTTAAGTACATGATGTTGAAGAGCGCGTGGCAGAACAGGTACCCAGCGTTGGCCGTCAGGATGATATATGTGACGATACAGCACACCGTCCTGAAATTTGAAGTGCTCGAGTTGTCGACGAAGGCGTGCATTGGGTGGACGCGTAGCTCCTGAAAGGTGGTCTATAATGCGCCGACAATACGGGTCAGCCTGCTGGCGAGAACTGAAGGGTTGTTCATCGTCGATTGGTGGTTGGTACAGCGAGGCGAGCAAGGCAACAGAAGTGAGAGTCACGTCCGCACTGGTGTCGTTGGAGGTGGCAGCTGGAGTGTCGAACGAAGCCGTAGGTAGTGGGCAACGAGAAAGAGCGTCGGCGTCTTGATGTTTTTTGCCCGATTTATAAATAATCTCAAACTGATACTCCTGTAGGCATAAAATCCAACGACCCAAGCGTCCGGACAAGTTCTTCATTGTAGAAAGCCAGCATAAGGCGTGGTGGTCCGTTACGATGGTGAATTGACGGCCGTACAGATAAGGACCGAACTTTTGTATGGACCAAACCACAGCGAGGCACTCCTGCTCAGTGATGGTATAGATTTTTTCGGTAGAAGTTAGCACTCGGCTAGCATATGCGATGACCCTTTCTCGTCCAGAGTTATCGCGTTGGAGGAGAACAGCACCTATACCGCAACCGCTGGCGTCGGTATGCAGGAGTGTTGGGGCGGTGTCATCAAAATGGCAGAGTACAGGCTCTGACGTCAAAGCTTTCTTCAATAGGTGAAACGCCGACTGACATTTTTCGGACCACACAAAGGGTGCATTAGATGCAAGTAGTTTGTGAAGTGGCGCAGCTATTGAAGCGAAATTTCGTATGAAGCGACGAAAATATGATGCGAGGCCAAGAAAACTTCGCAAATCCTTAAGTCTTGTGGGACATGGAAATCGAAGGACGGCAGCGATCTTTTCGGGGTAAGGGCGAATACCGTCCTTGCTGACGACACGACCGAGAACCTTGATGGATTTGGTGGTGAAACGGCACTTCTTAGTGTTGAGCTGCAGACCCGCACCGGCGAGACATGTTAGGACGTCATCCAAGCGGCTCATGTGCTGAGAAAACGTTGATGAAAAGATGATAATGTCATCAAGGTAGCAGAGACACGTCTTCCATTTCAGACCACGCAGGACGGTGTCGATCATGCGTTCAAACGTCGCGGGCGCATTGCAGAGCCCGAAAGGCATCACGTTAAATTCGTATAGGCCATCGGGGGTTGCAAATGCCGTTTTTTCTTTGTCGTCATCGGGCATAGGAATTTGCCAATATCTCGAACGCAAATCAAGGCTTGAAAAGTATTCGGCGCCTTGCAGTGAATCAAGGGCGTCGTCGATGCGTGGCATGGAGTATACGTCCTTGCGTGTGATGTTGTTAAGTGCCCGGTAATCAACGCAAAAGCGCACGGAGCCATCTTTTTTTCGTACCAAAACAACAGGGGATGACCAAGGGCTAGTTGATGGACGAATTATTTCTCGTTGGAGCATGTCAGCGACGTTTTCCTCGATGATTTTTCGCTCAGCGAGAGACACGCGGTACGGGCGGCGATGTACAATAGATGTTCCCTCCGTCTGAATGCGATGCGCTGCAGTGGTAGTTCGGCCCAACGTTGAGGAGCAGGTGTCGAAAGAATCGGCGTGTTTCGTTAATAACGCAAGCAACTGCTGCGCCTGCATAGCTGTTAAGTCATCACTGATAAGAGCTGTGAAAGGAGAGTATGAGGCAGGCTTACTCATAGAACGGTCGTTGGTAGAGGCAGGGTTAAGTGGCGTGACGCTGACAGGCTCAGCATCCACAACACAGGCTACTGCAGTGCCCTCTGGCAGGAGAACTTTCTCTGGCGTTTCATTCGTAGCAATGACGAGCGTGGAGCCATGGTGAAAGCGTACGACACCTGATGCAAGGGCTACGCCTTTTGCGACGCAAGTCGACGAAGGGGACACCAAGACGTCATCGTGGTCGATGTCCTTAGAGATCAGGGTCACAATTCGTTCTTGATGTGGCGGTAGTTTGAGATCTTCGCGAGCGAACAGGCGTAGAGGCTTGTAGACGCTTTCGTCGAACATGGAGTCCGTATTAGTAAGGTGCAGAATCCGTTCACCACAACATATAGCGGCTGAAGAAGAAGATAGGAAGTCCCACCCTAGAATTAGCTGGTGAGAGCCCCGGGTAAGCACAGTGAACTCGATGTAATGCAAAATGTCATGAATAAACACACGAGCAGTACAAAGAGCAAAAGGGCGGATAGCGTTCCCCTGGGCTTCGACTAGATTGGGTCTATTATAAGGTGTCATTACTTTTTTCAGGCGTTTGCGCAAATCATACCTAATCACAGAAACTGTAGCACCGGTGTCCACCAAAGCGTCCACGAGAACTCCTTCCACCGTAACAGAAACCATGTTGAACGGGCATGCTGGAGGAATATGAGTCCTACTGTTACATGCAGTTTCTCCTCCGAAAACTGCATCATTTAGTTTTCCGACCGGTTGTCAGTAGTAAACGAGGCTGGCTGAAGAGGAGAGGAGTAGCGACGGAAGGGCGAAGGTGATCTGCGTCGGCTTAAACGGTAAGTGTTCCGCGTCTCAGTCGAGGCGGGCGGAGATGGAGACCGATGCTGTCCAGATGAATAATGCCGAGCGTAATAATCCCCTCTGGAAAAGTCCCGTTTGCGCATGTCGTACCCGCGACGCTCGTCCTGCTGGCGCTTGCGGCAGAAGCGCGATATATAGCCACGATATCCACAGTAAAAGCATGTTGGGCGAGACGGGCGCCAAGGCGGGTAGTAGAGGGCGTTCGGCGCACCGGGAGATAGCGCACTCAAGTGGACAGACGGAGGGTCGGGTGGGATTGGCCGGAATTGGACCGGTGGTGCAGCAGCAACCGGCGTGAATGATAGCAGCGGTGAAGTAGAGTCTACGTGGCGAGGAGGCGCGGCCGCAACTTGCGCGTACGTTGGAGGGCTAGACGGAGGTGGCTGGACGTAGGCTGGACCGGTGAATGATGTTAGTTCCTCCCTTGCGATGTCACGGAGGGCCATGCTTGAAGGCTGTGTGACAGATGGAGAAGGTTGTGATATGCCCATTGATTGAAGTTCTTCTCGTATGATCTCCCGTATCATGTCACGCAGGTCCCGGTCTGCTGTACGGTGTTCAGTATTGCCCGACTGAAGGCGAACAGAATCAAGTTCGTCGAGACGCTGACACGTAGAGACGACGTCAGCGACAGTAGAAGGATTCTAGGCAACAAGGGCATCGTAGGCAATGCTTCCGATGCCCTTCAGGATGTGGCGCAGTTTGTCCGACTCGGACATCGATGAATTGACGCGCCGGCAAAGCGCAAGGACATCCTCGATATAAGATGTGTATGACTCGCCGGGATGTTGTTGGTGAGTATCTAGGGCCCTCCTCGCTAGAGCGGATCGAACGGCTGGCGTGCCGAATACTTGGCGAACCTGCTTCTTGAAGGCAGGCCAGTCGGTGAAGTTGATCTCATAATTCAAGAACCATGTCTTGGCAACGCCCGTGAGATAAAGCGATACTCGGCGGAGCTTGTTAGAGTCGTCCCAGTGATTAGTTGCGCTTACTCGCTCGTAGTTATCGAGCCAGTCCTTCACATCTTCGCCGCGGAGACCAGCGAAGATCGGAGCGTCACGCTGGTGGTTTACGATGTAAAGAGGAGGGGCTTGCGGCGCAGTGACGGCTTGCGGCGCAGAGACGGGAGCAGAAAGGGCATCCACCCACTCAGTCTGAGACATGTTGGCGGACTGAGGGTCCAAGCGGCGGCCTGAACGGAGCTCCAACGAGTAGGCGTTGTAAGGAGAGGTACTGGGAACGTCAATCTACCTCCACCACGTATGACGACTCGGTTGTAACGAGGTTTATTCGTCGGGAACTCGAGAACGAACAAGCGCAACGGACCCGACAAAGAAGCGCACGTGCCAAGAAGATGATGATTGTCAGCCAGAACATATGATGATGATTGACTGCTGTTCAGATTTCAGATGAGGATGAAGCGCATAATAGATGCCTACAATATATATATATATATATATATATATATATATATATATATATATATATATATATATATATATTGTAGGCATCTATTGTAGCAGCATGTCATGACACGAATAACAGGACTTCTATGTACCGCGTACCATAACATTTTCTGCACCATTTAAGTGTGGCACATACGCGCATAACCGTGCCGGATGTGTAGGGGTATGCACCACCGCTGATTGATGGACTACATGAAATCACTTGGCAATTTTTAAAGAAAGTGTCTTCGTCCTGAGTAGATACAAAGTTCGCGAACGGTGATGAATTGTTATTGTTGTGTCAGCCAAGCCGACCCAGTAGCCCATTAGTTTTAAGAGCGGAGGTGTTCATGCTGACCGCAAAATATTTGGTGTTGCCAGAAAACCACAGGTCCGTAAGCGTTACAGGATACGGGCAGGTACTACTACCAAGTGCAGTAGTTGCTTGCGTATACAGAAACTCGGCTTGGCGAAGCGGTGCGCGTGAAACACTCGAAAGAGAGAGTGAGAGTGGAAGAGATTGAAAAGAATAAGTGTAAGCAAAGAAGTAGAAAATACAAAGAGGGGACAAAAAGCGAAAAAAGAGAGAAATAAAGCAATACAGAGATAGAGAGAAATAGAGAAATGAAAAAAATGAAGACATAAACAGATACTACTGAGAGTGGTATAATAAAGAGAAACATAAGAAAAGAGGCGTGAAAAAGCAAAAACAAAAATGAGCATTAGAGAAACAAAAAGATAGAAAGAGTGAGAAAGAAGCAGACCGAGATATAAAGAAAGAAATTAGAAAGAAGGAAATTGCAAAAAACAAGTAATAAGAAACTAAATACAAGCAAGCAAGAAATAAAGAGATTAAGAAAGACAATCAAAGAGAAGGAGGAAGGAATAGAAATAGGCAGAAAAAAAATAGAAAGAAAAAAGCAGAAAACAACTGGTACAAAAGAGGACAGATGAAAGAAACCAAAAGAAAAGGAACAGAATACAGGGCGAATGCGCCATAATTTTTCAAGATGCTTCCCGATTTGCAAAAATGCTGAAAGTTTGGAAACTCTCGGACCTTACAGCATGAAATTCCATCGAACTGCATATGTTGGTTGTGTCAGTATTCTTACAGAATTGCCGAAAAGGTATACCCCATAAGTTAATTATGCATGCGGACCTTCAGCTTTCAGTGGTTCTGGCACTGCGGAAAGGCGAGTTATAATTGCGACTGGTATTCTCAGCCACCACGCATATACTGTATCAGTGCATTTGACGTTTTCTTGAGATGATTTCAACGCATCAGTTAAAGTAGAGTACCTGTATAGGGTCGAGCATATGGTTGTTTCAAAAGCTGTTTTGATTAAACTATTAAGCTATATAGTGAAGTTATAGCAAGCGTAACAGGTGCTTCTTTTATTCTTGCCATTATTATTATTATTGTGCATTTATTACAGCATGCGTCTCTCATAATGATATGGTGGTTTGGGGGGCTAAACACCGCATATCACACTAATTATAGCGAAAGTTGTTATGAGATCCCAACACGGGTCGCGTGCGCCGCTGTTGTCCGCCGCCGCCGCCGGTGTTCGTAACCACTGTCACGCAAAGCGAGCAAGAAACTAAGAGACTAAAAACCAATAGCAGGCTTCATGTCGGGAAAGAAACCCCATTATTGAGCGTGATAAAGCGTTTAGAACAGCCACACAATGGCGCCAGACAGTGCGACCAGCAGAGGCGTCACACAGCTGAGGCGAACAGTGGAGGTGTCACACAATGCGAACTGCGCAACGAGTAGGCCGTTGAAGGCTCTAGCCCCAGTTACAAAAGCTTCAGGCAAAATTCATCATCGTCGTCAGCCACAACATAAAAATTTCCACTAAATTCCTTGGAATTGTGTAGCGGCGATCACGCTTCACCAGAGAATGACGAAAGATGGCAGTGAATGCTTGCACAAAAATATGATGATTTACGGCTTAGTCGGTACCCTGCAAGAGTGCTTGGAGCAGTCACCCAAATAATTTCGAAAATGTTTAAATGATTTACAAAAAAAAACAATATTTATGTTAATTTCCTTTTCGCCAGTATGTAATTGTATACATTCGTTTTTTTTTTTGTAAGCTACCCGATTCTTGGCCGATCCCCCAAGGTGGGTGTGATACACGAGTTTAGAATCTACATCTACATCTACACCTACTTGTTCAGAAGGGCTCTGAAAGGGCGCTCTTCTATAGCTTTCGCTATGATTATGCGGAGCTATCTGCGCAGGCCTGGTGGTCTTTTCTCTTTTTTTGCAATTGGAGCAATAAGGGAGGATGGGGGGTGGGGGTACATTATAATTCGAACAGCATTAAGCATTGGTTGGTGCACAACATAGGAATTTATCGTCTGGTGGTTTCCGCCACCACGCCGCACCACTCTCGAAAGGCACCAGCCCTGCTTCCCGTAGCTACCTCTTTCTGTAGAATTTCGAGTTGGCGTATTGACAGTACACCTTTTCAGGCTTCGCCGATTCCTGGAGCAACGACGCATCGCCTTCGCGGAACATTGAACATTTGTCTGCTGCACTTCCGATAGAGGCGGAAATGTTGTAGGCCCGTGTGCTCTGATTTGGGTGCACGTCAAAGAAGCCCAGGGGGTCCAAATTACCGGAGCCCTCCACTACGGCGTCTCTCATAATCATATGGTGGTTTTGGGACGTTAAACCGTTTTGGGTGGTTTTGGACGTTAAAATTACCTAGGGTTCTTTAACGTGCACCCAAATCTGAGCACACGGGCCTACAACATTTCCGCCTGCATAGGAATTGCAGCCGCCACAGCCGGGATTCGATCCCGCGACCTGCATGTCAGCAGCCGAGTACCTTAGCCACAAAACCAACGTGGCAGGGCGAGACCTGGTCAAAGCTCTATGGAAGATGCATCCACCAATTACTTCAGTTTGAGCAAGTTGAAAACTGACTGCATAACAGACCTTATCTCTTGCTTGTCTGTGAAGAGGTTAAATATGGTCGGCTGTGAACACCACAAACAGGAAGTGACGAATCAAATAATTAGATTCTTAACACTGACCGGAATACGTTTTCTTGTTGCTGAAGAAAATGCGTCCAACCAAAAAAAGAGAGAGAGAAAGAACAAAGGAAGTAGTTGAAGTTGAGACGTATGACTTAATTGTCATAGTGGTAACTCAGCGATCAAGGTCTTATATTATGTCACACTCTGTTGTTTCTTGTGATTTTGATATTGTCTTGTTCACATTGCTATAAATCTTCCATTAACAACTGTGATGTCACTATCTGACTGTTTCACGTATGCAGAAATCAATTTTTTTCATGAACTGGTTTGTGACTGTATCTACGTTTGCCAATCAAATCTAAATGTCATGTGTGTATGTATGTCCATTGTATCATCGTATATTTACTGTTCTCTTTAGTTGCCTTATTCACTTGCTTTAGCTTAGTTTCATATAACTTGCAGTTTTCTTCAACCTAATGCATATATTGTGTTTATTTTTTTGTTTTCTTACGCTTTCGAGAAAATTAATGTCTTGCTTGTAAAATTGGACCTTGATTGCAAAAGTCCTAAAAATAACGGTTGCCGATACCTTTATACGTTCATTGAGACTTCACGGAGAACACTACGGCATTAAATTTGAAAACTGTACGGACTTTGTTTTGGTGTCAAGCTCGCGGCAAGTCACTTGATTCTCTATCTTCTAAGCTTCGTAGCTGATATACTATGAAGTGAACTGAAAACGATAGTTTTCAGTGCCTATACACGCTTTGCAGCGCGCCGCCAGAATTGGGACAGGTAGACTTCGTCATAATACGCAAGGTAGCGTGAAATATTTGCAACAAAAAAAAAACGACTGATACGCACGTGCAGGCGCGAGTAGGGGCATCTCGAAAGCGACCGCAGTGCCGCCGCATTCGGATGAATTCTCGCTCGCTCTCCGGCACGCCGATGCTGACACCTCTTCTTCTAGCCGCCATAACGCGGCTGTCCTCACCCTCAGCGGAGCACGCGGACATCAAGGCACCCTAATAATGAAAGTGGCGGAGGAGAAGCGCTGCCCTAGAGCAGAGTCGCGGGCGGGGGCTCCGTCCGTCGTTGCCAACGGCACGGACGCCCGCTTGGCCGCGTTCATGGGTCTGTTCGCTTATCCGTTTTGTCGCCTGCTCCGGGCGTGCTTTACTTCTGCTACCGATTCGTTCCAGTAAAGAGCGCGACCAATGCAGTTTGTGTATCGACGTTCATAGAAGAAATAACAGAAATGTATCGTTTTGCTTCTCTTATTCGAAACAGGCGAAATGCCTGACCACAAGGCAAATACCTGACGTGGATTATACAGAATTATACAACGCCACTACAACGTACATAAACCTAATATATACATGGACTTAATACATGAGATAACATTACAAAGAGTGATCTTCGATCTGGGCACAGAGAGTCTCTGTTGCCGCTTATAGCAATAGAGCTGCTTGCGCTGATTTCTGCCGCACATAGTTCGTTGGAAAACGCACTCAAGCTGTTGCATTTTCTTAGATCCTTGCCAGTCGACCAACTGAAGGACTCCTCTCGGGGGCAAGGCAGATAATTTACATTATCTGGGCATAGAAAGGCGCTCAATCTGTGTGCGGTTGTATACAAATTGATGTCCTCTCGCTGTTCGGCACCGGTGTCTGTAGGTTCTCCCTGATAATCACCGTCGATGAGTTGAGCCACGATTATCCCAAAGATGGAACGAATTGCCCCCTCTTGAAGTCGGGGCACTTTCTTTACGTCTAGTAGAACGTTTCTTTTGTGTTCGTTGAAGTACCTATCAAACATGAGGTGCTTCTCGCAATATCGAGCCCATATTTTGTCCTTCGATTTCAGGGGTCGCATACTCACGGGTACTTTTTGACGCCACTGATCCAGTAGCAGCGAATCAGATGACGCCGCGAAGAGTGCCATCTTCTCCTACCCTTTGCCATAAGCAGACTTGCAGCCGGGAACAAAACACTTCATTGCCCTCTGTCCGGTTACCCCGCGTCTTCACACACATACGAAGGTATATTGTCCCTTCTATAGCATAAAAAAAGCACATTCAAGAGTTTTTAAACGAATGGTGTAACACTAAAATGACAGGCCAACACTGCCTCTCAGGCGTCCACGCGTGGAAAACAAGCGTACGTCTGCTCTGCTGTTCTTTTTCAGCAGAATTTTTCGTCCGCTTTGTCTAAAGATCTGTAACAATGTTTTGCGTATGTGTAAAAAAAGCGGTACGATGTTTTTATGTAGTATTTTACTGTGAGTATACATCTATACGCTTCGTTTAGTTGTCGTACTGAGGCAGCCGAGGAAACGGTTTTCTAGCAGACGACACGCTCTGCGCTCGCTGCTCTCTGCCGCCGCTGCCGATGGTTTCCGCCACTTCGCGCATGCACTTATTAGCGCAGCTGTACAGACAGCGCTACGCGTAGTGATGCACGCCTAGAGGAAAAAAATTGGCAGATCCCACGAACAGTGGGAATCAATGATATGCGAAGCAAGAATGAGAAAGGCTAATATATGTCCCTTTAAAATGAGCCCAATGTTAAGAGATGGAGGTAAATGATGCCGCACATGACTTCGGTGTCATGATTATCATGTTTGAATGAGTCGTTTACCTTTGTCATCAATTCACGTCACATGATACCAAATTTATTGTATGTGGAGCTAGCGAAACGACCACTAGAATACTATGAGCGTGGTAGTTTGTCATGTTCTTACATGACACGCGTGTCAGGATTGTAATGTTTGCACCATTCATATGTTTCGTCATCCATTGACGTCACGTAACACCATATTTGGTATAAGTGAAGCTAGCAAAACGGCCGCGAGCGCATCATGAAGGGCCCAATACACTCCAATGTAGCGTTGACGCACGTGTACCGTGCGTGTACAGGGCACCGGGACGCTATACGTTAGCAAAACGTGAGCACAGTCTGACGCCAGGCGCGACCACCGTCCGTCGGCGTGGCCCGACGTCAACCGGCGCGAAATGCGACATGCTGCATGTCGCGCCGATGCCTTACCCCCGTATTCACGAGCGCTCCTCGAATCTAAACTCGTCCTTCACTTGAACAAGCTCAGCACAGCACCGCCGCTTGTCTAGAAATGTCACTGCGTTTCTCGAGAATCGCTGCAGATTATCCCTGATAATGGGCGGCTTGCTCTGCCTAGAGACGGCGCTGCAATTAATTTTCTCAAGTCGAGGTGAAGCGTTGAGTGAAGGGGCGTTCTAGAATACGGGGGTTAGAGTAACATTACTTTATGCAGTCTTTTACAACTTCAAGTGCACTATTACCTATCTCGAAGCGCTGCTGCTTGCCGAGGTTGTTGTACATTACTTTCGTTTTCTGCAGATTAATTTTAAGACCCACCTTTCTGCTCTCCTTGTCTAACTCCGTAATCATGAGTTGCAATTCGTCCCCCGAGTTACTCAGCAATGCAATGTCATCGGCGAAGCGCAGGTTACTAAGGTATTCTCCATTGACTCTTATCCCTAACTGCTCCCATTCTAGGCTTCTGAAAACCTCGTGTAAGCACGCGGTAAATAGCATTGGGGAAATTGTGTCCCCCTGCCTTACACCCTTCTTGATTGGTATTCTGTTGCTTTCTTTATGAAGCACTATGGTAGCAGTTGATCCCCTGTAGATTTCTTCGAGAATGTTTATATATACTTCATCTACGCCCTGATTCCGCAGTGTTTGCATGACGGCTGATATTTCTACTGAATCAAACGCCTTCTCGTAATCTATGAAGGCTATGTATAGTGGTTGGTTATACTCTGAGCATTTCTCTATTACCTGATTGATAGTATGAATGTGGTCAATTGTTGAGTAGCCTGTTCGAAATCCTGCTTGTTCCTTTGGTTGATAATGTTTTCTTTACTCTGTTAGCAATTACCTTTGTAAATAGCTTGTATACTACAGAGAGCAAGCTGATCGGCCTGTAATTCTTCAAGTCCTTGTCATCTCCTTTCTTATGTATTAAGATGATGTTAGCGTTCTTCCAAGACTCTGGTACTCTTCCCGTCAGGAGACACCTCGTAAACAGGGTGGCTAGTTTTTCTAACACAATCTGTCCTCCATCTTTCAGCAAATCTGATGTTACCTGATCCTCACCAGCAGCTTTGCCCCTTTGCATGCTCTCCAAAGCTTTTCTGACTTCTTCTATCATTACTGGTGGGGTGTAATCTGGGTTACTGCTAGTTCTTATAGTATTAAGGTCGTGGTTGTCTCGGCTACTTAGGGCAGGTAATACTTAGGGCAGGTAATAACCGCAGAGCCGAACCACGAGATTGAAGTAACTAGAAGAATAAGAATGGGGTGGAGCACATTCGGCAAGCACTCTCAAATTATGACAGGTAGATTGCCACTATCCCTCAAGGGGAAGGTATATAACAGCTGTATCTTGCCGGTACTTAGCTACGGAGCAGAAACCTGGAGACTTACAAAGAGGGTTCAGCTTAAATTGAGGACGACGCAGCGAGCAATGGAAAGAAAAATGGTAGGTGTAACCTTAAGAGACAAGAAGAGAGCAGAGTGGATTAGGGAACAAACGGGGGTTAAGGATATCATAGCTGAAATCAAGATGAAGAAATGGACATGTGCAGGGCATGTAGCGCGTAGACAGGATAACCGCTGGTCATTAAGGGTAACTGACTGGATTCCCAGAGAAGGGAAGCGGGTTAGGGGGAGACAGAAGGTTAGGTGGGCAGATGAGATTAAGAAGTTTGCGGGTATAAATTGGCAGCAGCAAGCACAGGACCGGGTTAACTGGCGGAACATGGGAGAGGCCTTTGTCCTGCAGTGGACGTAGTCAGGCTGATGATGATGATGATGATGATGATGATGATGGTGATGATGATGATGATGATGATGATGATGATGACTTTATGCAGATGCGTTACTCAGACAACACTGCGTCACCCTCTTTTCGTGACGGAGGGACACTGGAAGCACTGAAATATGCATGCGTCAGAGCAACGCAGCGCGGCGCGCCTGTGAGAATTTGGCAGGACCGGTGCCTGGCGTGGCAACGCCGGCGTGACGCGACGAAATGAACGCTGGCGAGCACGCGCACCGCGTCATGTCGAAATGTATTGGCGCCTTGACTGTGGCATGCAGTCATGCTCTCAGATGACACGCATCTCATAATTATTATGTTTGCACCAGTCACATACTTTCGTCAACCATTGGCGTCACGTAATACCAAATTTTACATATGTGAAGCAAGCGAAACGGCCGCGAGCGCATCATGAGTGTGACATGTAGTCATGTTGTTACATGACACGCATGTCGTGATTATCATGTTTCCACCAGTATCATATCTTCGTCATCCATTCACGTTTCGTAACACAAAATTAGATATAGGTCAAGCTAGCGAAACGGCCGCCAGCGCATCATGATCATGGCATGTAGTCATGTTGTTACATGACACGCATCTCATGATTATCATGTTTGCACCAGTCACATGCCTTCGCCATCCATTCACGTACCGTAATGCCAAATTTGGTATATGTGACGCTATATATAGCGAAACGGCCGCGAGCGCATCATGAGCATGGCATGTAATCATGTTACATGATACGCATGTCATGATTTTCATGTTATGGTCTGTCGCTTGTGTTCGCCATGCAATCATGTCGTACCATACCAGTTTTGCAACACGCCATGTGAACTAAACCACCGCAAGAGCTGCAGGACCATGAAATGTAAATCATGACATTCATGATATACATGTCATGATTTTAATGTTATGACTAGACAAATGTGTTCTCCAAACAGTCATCTTCAACCATACCAAGTTTGGTATCGATACCATTATCAATACGGCCTGGAGAGCTAAAAGTCGCAGCGGGCTAGATAGATAGATAGATAGATAGATAGATAGATAGATCGATAGATAGATAGATAGATAGATAGATAGATATATCTATCTATCTATCTATCTATCTTATCTATCTAGCCCGCTGCGACTTTTAGCTCTCCAGGCCGTATTGATAATGGTATCGTATCGATACCATTATCAATACGGCCTGGAGAGCTAAAAGTCGCAGCGGGCTAGATAGATAAGATAGATAGATAGATAGATAGATAGATAGATAGATAGATAGATAGATAGATAGATAGATAGATAGATAGATAGATAGATAGATAGATAGATAGATAGATAGATAGATAGATAGATCTATCTATCTATCTATCTATCTATCTATCTTATCTATCTAGCCCGCTGCGACTTTTAGCTCTCCAGGCCGTATTGATAATGGTATCGATACCAAACTTGGTATGGTATAAGATGACTGTTTGGAGAACACATTTGTCTAGTCATAACATTAAAATCATGTCATGTATGATAGATAGATAGATAGATAGATAGATAGATAGATAGATAGATAGATAGATAGATAGATAGATAGATAGATAGATAGATAGATAGATAGATAGATAGATAGATAGATAGATAGATAGATAGATAGATAGATAGATAGATAGATAGATACGCACAAAGCCGCCGAAGTTCACTAAGAAATGCTTTGCATTTAAAAGCATGTGCGAAAGCACGAAGATAAGCGGAGGAGGTGAGCGAAGGAATGAGTTAGACCGCCGCGTGCGTGTTGCACGATGTGTCCCGCGTGAAAGCGTGAGGCAGGGGTGGAGTCGGCACTCCTCTATTATCTTACTCTGTGCCTACGACCCACCGGACTCAAATGTTCACCAACCAAGTCAGAACTGCTAGTGACTTCACCGCAACGTGCGCGACGCCCGACAACACCGCACATCAACGTGGTATAGAATCAACCCAAGATGGAACGCCGATACCGCACGTGTCGACGCTCAGTGTTTTGGGTCTGCACGTTCGGGATCTGAACCGCAAGAACGTGACAGTACAGAAGCTCCACGCAAAGCTCTCGCTGGCCAGCCGCTTACTCAAGAAGGTGGCCACGTGGTACCCCGGCATGAGAAAGGCAGTCTACTACGACTCACCCAGCCGTTTGCAGTCAGCCATATCTCTTACGTAGCGTTGTTCCACAATTGGAAAGAGGCGGAGAAGATCAAAATCGACGCAATGATCAAAAAGACGTACGAGACGGCCCTGGGCCTATACTTCTACACCAACATGGAACGCATACTCGCGTTGGGAGTTCACAACGCGCCGGGAGAAATCGCAGAAGTCCAGAGAAGGGTGCAGTACCACCGCCTGTCCTAGACCAGGACGGGAAGAACGATACTACTATGCATCGGGATCAACGCGTTTGGGACGACACCGGAAGTAGCTAAACAGCTACCTCTGGACGTGCTCCAAAGACTGAATGAGGCAACAAGGAGACAGATACGGAGTCACACGCGCTAACTAGCCGCGGGTCTTCGTTAACACATTCCTCGGAACCAGGAGGACCCGATGCTGAAGACGAAGAGTATTTCATCACGACCTACGGCGACGTTCTGCAGTGGTACAGAACCAGCAAACGCCTCTACCCACCACCTCACCGAGACCTACTACCCAGCGAAGCAGCCACACTACGGCAGTTGCATGTACAAGCCATATGGACCCCCGTCTGTGCAAAAGCATGTCTGCCCGGAGGTATGCTCCACAGATGTATGTCAACTCTGCAAGAATGCGCGATTCATACAGAGACATCTCCTCTGGGACTGTGCGCTGCGGCTGGGAAACCAAGAAGAAATGCCGACCAACATCAGCAGCAAAATCATGAGCCAAGAACCAGGCACTCAAAGAGACGTTGTCCAGCCCGTGCTTGGCATCCTGGAGCGCCAGTAGCTGAAAGCGGCACCTCCACGGGTTTGACGGGAGTAAGTTGCAGCTTCGGAACCTCCGAGCACGCTGGAGTCTTCCTTTGATTCCCCTACCTCTTCCCTCTTATGCCGGATCAACAATAAAGTTGTTTCTCTCACTCACTTCGTGCTAATGTCCCGCAAATGCGAAACATACATTTTCCTATTTGTTACGTCACGTGCGGAGATTGCGACGCGAACTTTAGAAATGAAACTTCTACCTTGATTTTTCTCCGCTTATGATTAACCTATGACAGCGATACTTACGCATTATATTGCTCATAGTGCATTTAAACCAGGTCATTGTTTCTCTTCAGTGTCCCTTTAGCAGTTCCGTACATTGCGATTGCACGGTTGTCTAACAGCGAAGATACCATTATTGACAAACATTTGCTGCAAAGGTTGAGCACCGAATTAATTCATTAATTTATTGGTTCGTTCTTTGAGTCATGCATGCATACATATTCATATTTTATTTCAGACAACCAATAGCCATAGTTGCCAAGGTGATCTGTGGAAAGGCTCTAACTGCTTTGTCTGCCATTGTCCTCAAACTCAGGCCGCTGTAAACGTCTCATTGAGTCATGATAATAAAATTATTGAGATAGTAATCAGTATAGAGAATTATTATGAATTCTATCGTCAAACATCCTGACAGAAGTCTTAATGTCAATGCGAAGACACAAATGCGGGGCTTTTTCCAAGAAGCACGTCCAAGAAGCAAGAAGACAGCTGAAGGAGTCATCAAAACCGAAAGGCGTGGTTCGGCCTGCGTGAAACCCAAGTGTGTCGTTTGGTCGACATGTCGTTGGGAATGGCGATGTGTGCAACGGTCTGCGTGTCCGCGTTCGGTGACGCACGTGGGCGGCTGGCGACGTGCGGTGATGACCGTTTTACGTAACCCCTCTTGGCCATAGCGCGCCCCGGCCCGTGCGTCACTTCCTGCGCCATCGGTGCCGCTCCGGGGAAAGGAGGCCGTATATAAGGACCGGTTCGGCTGATCGCACCACGCGTGTTGCGGTGCAGAATCGATGGCTTGCTACCTGCGAACTGTCATCATTGGAGCTCTCGTGCTGAGCTGCTCGTCGACCAACGTGGTGCGGGCAGCGACGGACACTAACCTCTACGACGTGCTCCGGCTTATCTACACCATGTGCTGTGAGTCCTTACGTTGGTTGGTTGCGAAACTTCATTGTCCTTACCTTACGTGCCCTATCTAAACACGGGTGCACGACACCGAACACTTTTCCCTCTGGCGAAAGTACCGAGAGAGTGATCGAGCGCGAAAATTCGGCCCCTCCGGCTCGGGTCACACGGTGGCCCACTTCAGCGAGCAATACCGCCACAGTCGCGCGCGTTTTCGCTTTTTCGAAGAAAGCTATCGCTGTGTTGCGAAATTTTACGCGCCTGACTGCCCGCTGGCCCGCTTTATAAATACTGCTTTTCCAAGCGCGTCACGGTCCTTGCAAGAGTGTCTATAAGTAAATTCATCGAGGACCCGTAATTAAAGACCAGGCCAAATCGAGTATATAAAAAGGACAAGCTAGGTCATTATTCATCTGGCGCTTAACCTCTTCTTCGAGCGGCTGATCACAAGTATCGCTAGCAGTCTATTAGAAAAAGAACATTTAATGTATACGCTGGCCTTGGTGGCACGAATGAAACCAAGCTCTTTAAGCTATCACACCCAGTGTTTAAAATTTATGACTCTCAAATTGCACAACTTTTACATGCCTTATTCAATATTTTTCGTAAAGAGTGGTGTAATTTTGTCGTATCTACGGGATTTCGGCACGAGTTGCAATCCAGCGCAGAAACTTCGACTAGTTGGTGGGCGTAGAACTCGCGCACACAAGCAAGCGCAGCGGAACAGACACACGAGAAAGAGACACGTGAACAGGATGGGCGCTAGACATCACCCGAAAATTCGCTGACTTAGAACGACGAAAATGTACACACATGCGAAGAACACAGAAGGAAATGCAGATGATGCTACTAACGCTGATGTCTGCAATGATGCTTCCGATGCACTTTTTTCTTTCACGTGCAAAGCGAGTGAAGGCGTACTCACGCATTTATCAGTTTCTACATTCATACTGCATACGCCTCGTAGATTTTTAAGGCTTGCTGAGCAGTGAAGATACGCAAAGAACGGGTACCCTCAAATTCACGCGTGCAAGAACAACTTCGGCTGTGATCTGCCAAATGTCCACCCACCGCAGATCAATTGACAGCCGCAAGTTTTAACTATCAGTTTTATGTTATAGTTCACCACCGCGATGTAAAACAATGTGGTGATCAAGTTGAGCGCAAATATCTTGCAAGAGTTTCGACAAGCCCAAATGATGTTCAAGTATTACGCTGTTAAATTTATCGGCCATACTGAAAACTGGACTCATAGTATACGAGGTAGCTTGGAGAAGTAATTACTGAGTTTGTAGTTACCAAAGCTTTCAGTTATTTTAAACAACAATGTTATCCACTTCGAAGTAGTTCCCTTGGGTTGAGTTGTTGTTCCCTTTCTTGATAGCAGTGCTGGAAGTCCTGAATTGATATTGATTTTAACTTGTCGGTCGTTGTCTTTTGAATTTTGTCCAGAGTTTCAAAATAACGTCTTTATGAAACATGTTCACATTTCGGGAAAAGGAAAAAGTAACAAAGAGTCAAATCAGGTGATTCGGGGGTTGAGGAGCAACAATAATTCATTTTGAGGTCAAAAATTCAGCGGCGAAAAGGACCTTGTGGTGATGGTGCAATGTCATGATGAAGTACCCACTTGTCTGCAATGTCTCCCTGAGCGAGGTTAACTCTAACGTTTTTAAGCTTTCCTGAAGTGACTTGTGCCAGCGGAAAGCTTGTGCTCTTGATTATCACTGTTGTCCATACGCTTGTTTCAGCCTTTCAACAGGGATACTCGTGCATTCACCAAGTATAACATAAAACTTTGTGGTACAACGATGCTCTAAATTACAGTGATTCATTTCGGTGATACACAACAAAAATGCAACTTCACTTTCGACGCTGTCAAAATAACTTTGTTAGCTGCACGGAGTTGAACTTAACTTGGACTGAAGTAGTGGAAGGGGTAAACAAACTAGTCTAGCACAAGCCTTAAGACACAACGCCACCAGATCGAGCGCAGAGTTGCTAGTCGCATTACTTCTCTATAACGCACCTCGTAGTCTCCTACGGAATGAAATTGTGAGTCGCCACAAGTTTTCATGCTATCAAGCAAATTATTTGCATTAAATACTTCGACACAGCTTCAAAACCACCTGGTGTTTTTCATGTGTATCATAACCTACAAAAGCTTACCATAGACACTATAGACACTATAGTTTGACATGCGTTATTTATTGTGTGCTTCCATGCTTCTGTGTAGAATGAACCACACGTTTCTGTGACGATCTTTATCGGAGGTTAATACTGGAATAGAGACAAAGCCAACCCTCAATATACGACTGCAGGCATCGAAACTTGCGCTCTTTCCCCTAGTGACATTATATAATCAAGAAATAGTCTTCTGATAAACGGCTTTAACAAAAAGGTAATCCTTTCAGAAATCCGCTGGGAACAGTGCTCGAACCTTGAGCTACAGCTAGAAAACCATCAGCGTCCGTCATTTTTCTGCAGCGAGTGCCTAATATATGCTATGATATGCAATGTTATTGGAATCAACAACAAAAAAACGCGGAAACGTGGCACAACAATATGGTTATAGAACCAACAATCCATATAATTCAGAGTGCGTCATTCAGTAAAATGAAGCAATGCACTTGGAGAAAACTGTTATACATTATACAGATTGCCTAGAAAACTTTTAAAGTTACGTGCGTTTGATTGTTTAAGAAATATTCCTTCTAATTGTGGTTAACGAGAAAACACTATGAAGCCAGTCAGTAGAGCTAATCATTTTAAACGCATGATTGCTCTGCTAAGGCTCGATTATGTATGGTGTATTCCCAGCCACGGTGCTGTATATTTAGGCTAAAGCATGTGAAATGCCACAACGTACGTACGTGAGGTTAAGTGTGCCGCTTAAGAAAACCTCAATTGGTCAAAACGCTAGTGTCTATAGCCTTCCCGCCAATACGGCATGTCTTATAATAGCATCGTCATTGCGGCTAGCAGAACTCCCGAATTCAAAAAGAAAACCTGTCATTTGGTGTGTAATAGACCATATTCCTAATTATGCGAGTGAAATCAGACTTCATCTCTTAAAGCCTCCAAGCTAAGTTAATAACAGCAAGTGGTTCTCTGAAGAAGTCTTCACGTATTATCACACTGTCATTCAGAATACATCTGCGATCGAAGCTCGCTCTCAGTGTTCAGCCATGTATAAAATCAATCCTCAATCCTACAAAAATGTCCAATCTACACTACTATACATTTCTAACAATTCCTCTGCATGTGCACCTGGTTATTTAGGCAAATCAATTTGGCCCCTGGCAGTAATAAGAACGAACCACGAAAACTAAAGTGATTTGGCTAGTTATCTCGAAGCGAAAACAACAAAAAGAATTTTGTTCCTGCTTATTCTGGCCTCGCCATCACCATCCTTGCGTGGGGCGTGTTTACGAAAATGACACGGGAAGATTTGACCCTGAAGTGAGCAGTAAATCTGCCTTTCTATCGATACAACACGCTTCAAAGTTTGTACGAGATTGACAAATAGGCGCTTGCTCCACGGATGTAAATGCAGCTCGTCACGCACGACCGTGCACCAGCTGAGAGATCTTCAGAAGAAAGGCTCGTAAATGCACCGGTGCTGACGTGGATGGAATACGCGGGTTGGCGCTGGCCTTCAGGCTCGTGGGTCAAGCTCGCCTAGTCGCACCCGAGGCGAGGTCATTCATCTCCGTCCCAAGGCGCCCTTGAAAGTCGAAGTAGGGCGCCCTGATCGGCGCATTGTGCTAATCCTTGAAGGGAGAAAAAAAAAACACTCCTGCTTAAGGCCTCCATCGTTGCTCTTATTCAGTATATATATATATATATTGAAGAAATTGCGATTCACTGACATGCGGGAATATGATGTGGAGATGCTCGCGTCCCGTGACGTAGACTAACTACATATATCCACCTATAGTTATGCCGCGTAATCCGAATGGTTGTGCTTCGTCAGTGAGTAAATATTTACCTTTTCTGCGCTGTCAGTGTCTTAGAGTTTCTTTCTGTCTCCCACCTCTTCTTTTTCTTGCGGTTTATTTGTCCAGCAGCAAAAGGTATGCAGGCCAAATTCCATGGATTTGCGACATGTCCTGATTGTAGGATATTGGCGTCACAGATTATTGCGTTGAAACATTTCATTTTATTTCCATCCGTTCTACATTAAATTCTACATTAAATTAAATTCTACAAAGTAATCTCATGCGCAAAATCAATAGTGATATTCGTATTCAACACTCGCCTACTAAAACCACCATAAGAATACCAATTCAAATGCATGCATTGAAATCTTGTGATTTCACTATGTAACTAAATGACAAAATCGACTTGTACATATTGCACGTGTACTGCTCTTCTGTATCTACAATCTGCTATAAATAATTTGTTATGCGAAACACTTTTTCAAATGTTCTCAATTCCGTTTGAGCCACCTATAACTAGTCTTCATAATCCATGTATACACTATACACTAAACGAGATGCATATTACGATCGCTATAATTGCACAGAAGAGGCGTCGGATGGCATTTGGCGTTCGCCGCGAATGAAAAGCTTGCGTAAGCTTCCGGGCGTTCTGTTCAATTTGTTTTACCGGGTAAAGCCATACTATTTCAAACACTACTGCGTAAGTTACCGACGAACTGCACTGTATCGTAATGCCTAGACCATACTTTCACGTGTCGAAATTAAAACCCAATATGGCCAAAAGCTACCGTTTCCATCTTTGTCTTCATTTTTATTTGTTTCAACGATACTTTTTCTCACTTTTTCATTTGTAACACCGTTGCTTTGAATGACTTCCTTGTGAAATAATCTTTTTTTTTTTTTTGCAGCGAACGTTACAGTGCTGCATTTTCACTGCTATTTTGAAACCTAGGTAGTAGAAGTTGAAACAAAAACGACAGATTATCGTAATATTGAAAGGCCAGAGCCACTATATTAAAGGCTACTTCGCAGTGAGGGATTGAAGCAAAAAATTAGGATAACTTTTTCACGCTACAGTTCAAGTCTCTGCACAAGTTCGAAGCGCTTTTACGGCATCACAATTTTTTTTTCTTCAAAAATTATCGCTCCCATAACTTCTGCCCAAACTCACATATAATGCCATATTTTTTTCTTCAGCTTTGGCGGTCGTCCGGAAGCCGACTTTCGGTGTTGCGATGAAGTTACTACTTAAAAAAACGAACGTGGCAGCAGCGGGTAGTTGACGCTTAAAATTTGGTCATTCAACACAGCAATTTTAATTCCTGACGCCACGCCAAGAAATCACATCCCAAGACGGTATACGTCTGAATAGCGTTCGTTTACGCTTTATGCCGCTCGCCTGGTGCCACGTTTCTTTGTGCCTTGTTGAGCTTTTTTCACCCTGTATATTCAGAGCGCAAGGCGGAGATTTGCTCCTGAAAGCAACACATTGTGACGCACGCGAGTGATAGGTGCATGATCACTCACATGTATACGTCGTATACAGACAAATAGATCACCAAGGCTTAATATTATTATGATATGCTGCTATTATTTGTTGTAGTAGTATATAGTAGTAGTAGTAGTAGTATATAGTAGCAGTAGAATTTGAAATGCATGGGTGAAAACATGGAAAACATGTATTTAAACTGGCGGACGTTTCGTTCAAGAAAGTCCGCAGGACTCCATGGGTGCGCTCACGTGCCACGCGATGGTCGGCACGTGTACGGCACGTGTGTGTGTGCCCATCGGCACACGTGACAGCGCTTCACTTTTGATAGCACTAATCGACGTTCGCATCGCTCCGTAAAACACACACGACATACGAAGGAAGAAGCCACACCATGCCTCACAACTGCGTGCTGTGTGAAAGGCTTAAAAAAGCAGAGCGGAGAACAACATGAGCAAAGAGGAAAGCACGTTGGCGCTAAACGGGTTTCGATTGATCCTGTGGCCAAAGAAGCTCCGCTAAGTGGCATAGTCCGTCATTGCGACATACCAGTCAATCTTGCGCACGCTCTCCTAAGCGGGCCGGTTGGTAGTACAATATTGTGGCGGGAACAAACACTGGTAGAGTCTGGCGTTCTTGGCCTCTCCGTAGCGCTGTTTGTTCTCGTCATCATCAGTCAATTGGCTCGTGAATGGGGTTCGCGCCAGTGGGCGCGCGAGTTGCCTATTCGCAGTGCTCCTGAGCTAAGCTCATGTCATCGTTACAAACGCGTAGAAATGCGCAGTGAATGTTGAACTGTACACTTTTCCTGGGATGTGGAATAGACGCAGACGGTAGCCGCGCAACAGATATAGATACACTGAAGAAGAGTGTTAGGTCAATTGGAGGACTTCCAGATATTTTCAAGGACAAAGATGTAAACTTCATAATAAAAAAAATATTCCGGCAAACGCGCTGTGGTAATGTACAGATGGAAGGTCGTCAACCATGTGGAAATACGAAGGAAATAAATGTATAATTTCCGGCTATGCTATACTTGCTGGCGTAAAGTACTGAGAATCCATGGTGAACGGCCAAACGAACACAAACCTTGGTTCTTTCGAAGTTAAGGTAATGAAACTACACAATTCACATAAAAAACGGCGCCAATAACGAGGGACAAGAGAAAGAAGGAGACAGACAGCGGCACTGACTTACAACAAGGTTTATTTGCTAGAACCGCACAATATATACTTGGGCAGTATCTGACAAAAAAGAGAAAAATACAAAACAAAGAAAACAGAATCCAGCTAACAACTACGTAATCATCGCCACAACGCACCATGAACAACACGTGTGCTAATGTTCTGAAGAAAATCTATTTCTTTTTATGATAGCGCAATCGAAGGCCTGCTGACACATGCACTGTCCAGCTTTCCTATCTCTGCAGCCTCATAAATTTCACCAGATGATACGTGAAATTCATGAGGCTGCAGAGATAGAAAGGCTGGACAGTGTATGTGTCAGCAGGCCTTCGATTGCGCTATCGTAAAAAGAAATAGATTTTCTTCAGAACATTAGCACACGTGTTGTTCATGGTGCGTTGTGGCGATGATTACGTAGTTGTTAGCTGGATTCTGTTTTCTTTGTTTTGTATTTTTCTCTTTTTTTGTCAGATAATGCCCAAGTGTATATCATGCGGTTCCAGCAAATAAATCTTGTTGTAAGGGAGTGCCACTGTCTGTCTCCTTCTTTCTTTTGTCCCTCGTTATTGGCGCTGTTTTTTTATGTTAATCATGTCGTACCAACTCGCCCAAGCAACCACGTTAGAAACTACACGCCTCCAATTTAGCCCTTGTCATGTAAAATATCAGCTCAATGGAGTGAGAGTCAAGGTCAGCGCCAGGTAAAACTTGCTGGCCACGCACAACGTGGTTAGACGGTATTCCAGAGGCCACGAGGAGCGGTGTAGAGAAGCTGAAATAACTTGCATGAAATAGCTCTCGCTGGTGGTCATAATATAGCAACAATGATTGATGGGGTCTAACGCCCCAAAACCAGGATATGATTATGAGAGGCACCACAGTCGCCACTTAAAGATCTTTGACGTACCCCTAAATGTAAGCACACGAGCCTGAAGCATTTTCGCCTGCATCGAAAACGCGGCTGAGATTCGATCTCGTGGTTCAGCATTCAATCATCATGAGCACAAGAACACCGTGACAATGTCTCGTAGTGTGACAGCTTCCACCGATGGCACGGAACGAAAGAATTATCATTTCTTAAGCCACTCGATCTTTGCAGGAGTGGGTGCAGCAGAAAATTTCGCCTACCAGCTATTGCAAAGAGCACTGTGGAAAGCGTTACCAGCTCGTTTTCACGTAACGCGCACCCTCGTGCACTTTTTTTAACAGATGATCGCCACATATCAACCGCGATGTTTGCCATCAAGACACACGTCCTCATTTAGGGGAGCTTCTATGCGTTATACCCTTCAGCAGGAAGTATCGTGCGCTACTCTCTTCAGGCGGGCGATTTTCTGCCGTGTTACGCCTTCTCCTTCCTCCGTATACAAGGACTGTCGCAACTACAGAGATTGAGGTTAAGAGGTCGATATCTGCAATGCATAAGAAAGACTCAGACAAGCGGAAAAGCAAGTGCCACGATCTACCCAACGAACGCAAACTATAGTCGGAAACAACTTTTTAGCTCCCACATCACAGCACACGCTGACTGGGGAAAGCGAAAGAAAACAAAGTGGGTTAGGGTTAGGCTGTGGTGAAGGGCAGACACGGCCTGCGTACCGCGTCGGCACACTTTGTACTTCAAAGCCTGCGTGCAAGGACCACTTGGGGCCTTTCCCTCGATAGCGTCGAGTAAAGGCACACGAAACTGGTGTATGCGCAGTGCCATATGTATTCCACTCCTATTACATACCTGTGTGTGATTGTTATTAAGACATTGCACGCATCGCCGATGACTCAAAATAAATTTACTTTTGCATAAGGCGACTCCCGTGACGCGTAAATATAGTGGGACAGTTCAATAAGCATGTAATGGGAATAAACATTCCGATATTGTTTTCAGCGGAACGGATGCCTCGAAAGCCTTTCCGATCCAACGTCTAGTAACAAAGCGAGGCTCGTGTCCCACGCGTACACAGGATGCCCTCGATGAGAACCTTGACCCACACGAATTGGGTTCAAGGTCTTCCTTCCTGCCCATCCAGGAAGCGGTCGTTTGTCGAGCCCTTATTTACGCTGCTAAGAATACGCACGCGGGACGAGCAAGAATGGGCACGATGCGGAAATGGGATTGCGGAAGTCGCTTCAAACGCCTTGCGAAACTGCAATTTCCTCATTCTTGAAGATGAGCTATAGCGATGACTCATTCGGAAAGGCAGACGCTCGTTACATCGTCGTAATCACTTTGCAGCCGCTGCTCCCAACGACCTGGAAGTGGGCGTCAAATGCATGGACCACTACTTGGGCGGTGTAGGCGGCGAGACGTTGGCGGCCGCCCGCAAGTGTCTGTCGTCGTCCGAGTCCCCTCTGGCCGACCTATGCCTGCAGCACACCGAAGTGGGCACCTGGAAAGCCAACAACTCGCTACCTCCCCCATCGCTCACCGGGGTGAGTCAATCGACAGATCGGCCGATGTCGTGAACATGCGAACAAATGTTGGGCAACTATGTGGTCTGGTAGCGTGTCACGCTGGATGTTCTCTGTTGACGTTGATAGTCGTTCAGACGAAACCATTCGTAAAATTTCCCGAGCATTGTACGGTATCGTTGTCCTCATGGTGTTCCGTATGTGGCCATTTTTTGAAAATGATTTTGTTGTTTGCAACGCTGATGAATGCAGTGCGTATTTTCCTGTTGTCCTCTTCTGTCTTTCCTTGTGCTCGCGTGACAACTGCGCATTGCACTCGGGTGCGTGATGGTTTGGACTATTTGTTGCGCATGCTTCAACGTGGCTCCCCTGTTTGCTGCAAATCTCCACCAAAGTGTGCACTCTGTGTGGCTGCCATTCGCCGTGTTTGCCGTCTTTCGTCGTTTAGAACTTGTGTATCTTAGCAAGCACAATGAAACAAGCACAAAAAAATGATACGCGTATACAGAACGGACGACCATCCTGCTTAAATGAATGCCTCTTTTGTGTTTCTTCTGTTGCGCTTCCTACGATCATCAAGTTCTGCGCACCACAAACTATTCCAAATTTCTGCGTTGAAGTTTCATCGTCTTGCATATTCACCCTGCGCACTGTGAGAGTCGAAGGCGACCGCTGTGGCGAGCACGCGTCACAGTAGCCGAATCCAAGAAAGTGATGCATCAGAGTAACTCTGGTTCCCTACTTTCGCCACTTTTGTGCTGGGGCAATAAACCGCAGAAGTTGCAAGTGCCTGTGACTTCTTTGGGAGTGTTCTCTGATGTTGTATGCCCTTGCGGCTTTTCTTTACTGTTGTCTGAATTCGCTTTAGTGTTTCTTTCTTCTTTTTTTAGTTTTACCCGTGAGTTCTCGACAGTATAAACGAGTGTAACAATTTACCCTGCAGTGTGCGAGTACACGCGTTTACAGTGAAGTTTTATGACTGAGCCTGTACTTTTAAAGACACACTAAAGAGCAAGAATTACCTGGTTTAGATTGATAAACTGCACTCTGAGGGATAGAATACCATACTTTTACCTGCCATAAGTTCATTATTAGAGCAGAAGTCAAAGTTCAAGTTTAATTTTAAATTTCGTGCCAAAATCTGCGCACGTGACGTTACCAGTTCAAAATGTATTTTTCGCATATTCGGAGCATCGCTAGATGAAGTTTGCTGAAACCTTGTGTGCTAGCTCTATGACACCTGCAATTGAGAATGTGCTTTATTTTTATCAATTAGAAGCTTTGGTGGGCCATTAGATGCCTTCAAAATTCGTGACGTCATGGTGTTTGGTTAGAGAATCTCAAGGTGACGTCTACACCCGCATTTTCTTCTCGCGCATTTCCACGCTTACCAAGCGTCGCGCCATGGTAAAAGTGTTTTCGGGATCAGAAAATTACACTCTATAATACGCAAAAAAAACTTATTTTTTCTTTAGTGCCCCATCAAAATACAAAGGGCTTCGGGATGCTAAACACACAGTTAACGGTATACTACAATTTTGTGTGTATGTGTATGTCTGCAACGTGCTTGGCAGTATTACAGACTGAAATGAGAGCAATCGAGTGTCATTTACGTAGTCTTGTGAAACGAAGAAAACTCCCAAATGGGTTCTCGGAGTCACTTGCAGCGACAAAAGATGTTGCGCAACTGCCCGCTACCATGTGGGGCGGGAAATATCAAAATGGCAGCTTGCCATCAAACGACCCTGACAAAATGTCGTTGCAAATGCGCGCATCAGCGAGTAAATGAGTGGAGAATACCACAGTAAGAATTTCATTAGATTGAATCTGTTAGCACCGCGTGACTAAGTCACGGAGCAAAGAACACAAACCGCACACGAAAACTTTCTCTGGATTGGCATGTAGAAACGGAAATCATTGTTTGATTGTCGTTTCAACATGACAATCTATAGTCAGCACTCATGTATGGTGTTTGGTTTTCGGCCATTGTCTCAGTCGCATTGTGCTTTCCTACGGAGAATATTGCACAATCACACCAGTGCTGTAGAGCCCTTATAATAGCATGACGGCATTTGTTTACAAGATGGTGGAACGGTACACGTGCCAGTTCCTCTTTTCTGTCTGTGCCTTTTATTTCTTTAGCTTTTCTTTAAGAAGTTCGTCAAGTCGTCTTAGTTTAGAGTACACTAATGGGAAAGGACGATTCACGTCAGAGTGAAATATTAATGTTTGGGAATGTCTAAAAACTTAATATTGTCAACAGCGGTACTCTACTGATCGAGAACTTAACGACACCACATGCACTATGAGTGGGGCATCTCGAAATGATCCCAATGACGTCAAGGGGCGCGACAACAATTAATTACTTGTAATGAAACCTGCTGCAGTAAAAAAAAAGACCCTTCCTTGCATTACAACTCATAATAAAATGTTGCTTGTCGATTTCTCTTTGATTCGTGGAAAGACAGAACCGCCGGTCGTTTCCGTCGAGAATGGCGCGAATGGTTCAAAAGTGCCACTTTCACCTGGTTAGGCTCGGTAGGTAGTGTCTTATAGCAGGGCCCAATTCAACTAAGCTAGCATAATTTTTTTAATCCCTATTGTTGCTGCTGGGGCTCGAGCTACCCTTGATCTGCTGCTGTTAGCGTCGGTGGCCGCGCAGTGAAGGCGCGCAACACTTGGGCAAGGTTCGTTTTCAGGTGGGCGGTTTGAAAATCGATAACGCCATGCATGCGGACAACAAAAGGTGACTTCATTTCAAGATATGCACTTCCTTGGCACAAAAGCAGCACTACGAGGTTTATCGACCGCTATTTCAGTAATCAACGTCGACTTCATATGTGCATTTATAGAGGCCTGTAAGCCAGGGGTTTCAAACTCACCTCCTCAAGCGGGTTGCTCACAATTCAGTCCCGCCGGAGAAGATACGATGATACAAAAAAAAAACTTCCCAATATTTCATATACACGTCTTTTTTGAGGAAAATTTGTGCCACGACTCATACATGTCGATAGAGATCTCCAAAATGACTCAAATCTGTACGCTGATTGTGAAATTTAGTTTTTGTTTCTGGTTATGTTTCGAAACAATTGCAGCACATGGGATGCCTCCCGGAAGTAATGCTTTAAACCCGTCAGACCTGGGTAGCTGACGAGCATGCTTATAAAAAATATGGGGTAAAGACATTCATGAGCGGGCAGCAACTGAGTGCCTCACGGGCCCAAATGCAGCCCACTGGCGGAGTGCTTGTCACCCCCGCTTTAAGCAATGTCAATTGTAGTGAAAGTGAAGCCATACTGCGCCTATTTTCAACTGAGGCTGCAGACGTAACTCGCATTGTTATGGCATTGTCGCGTCTATTACCTTCGTACAACAATTGGGAGAGGAAGAGAAAGCAGCGTAGAAATTACGGCTTTACCCAGTGGCGGTGTACATCATTTCGCAGCGCACCCTAAATGATGATGGCGTCGCACCCAAAAGAAAGTTCACGAAAACGCGGCACTATATAGTCTTTCTCATTCTTGTTTTGCGCACCGCCTTTCATGGGTCTGGATTACAACAAAGATACTATAGTATTCACTTCAGTGCTGTTAGATGCGTACCGAGTAGTTGAACGCAGAGCGCAGCATGTCGCCGTATCGAAATTTTGCTTGGCTTAGATATATACCGCCAGCTACACCTTTGCCATGTTTGTAAACAGCTTGTTTTCGCACCGTCGACATACTGGGGCGCTTCTAGCGGCGTCGCCGCGCGTGTACTCCACGCAGCCCAAAGCTCGCCATCGCACTCTGCGATCACGTGAGTGAGTCTTTATTGTGGTCCAGTGCAAGCGCTGTGGTTGCTGCATCACCTGGCACAGCATCTGCAGAGCGGCCTCCGAGCACAACGCGTCGGGGGAGCCACCCCCGAAGTATCGAATAGGTTCCACGCAAAACGTTTACATGGCACTATCAAGTACTTGGCCTCCCAAATGATTTTTTCGCTTTCTTCATGAAAGTGGGCAAAATTTTATAATGAAATATAGTTTGGTTGCCATAATTTCTCCTCTGTGAGAAAATTTCCAGTTTTCAGGTTAATTTCATGATTCATTGCGAAAACTTAGTGTTACTCGTTTGCGCTGTGATGGTCAGAGGTCGCCATCAGTAACCCTCAGGACCCATCTTTCATTTTAGATTTCGAATCTTCAAAATAACCTATTCTGCGGGAAAACAAAAGAAAATTTCTTGGCTCTCCTCTTTGGGGGGACTACGAAGTACCTAAATATATGTTTGCCGCAGAAGCATTGCTTGTTCATGAATACTATATACAAATAAATATAGTGAGAAACTTGTATTCACAACTAAAATGTATGCGCGTTGTTTCACAAACTGAGGCCCCTATGCGTGCATCAGTTCGCCTGGGTACAAGTCGTAATCGCCGTCTGACATTCGAGGAATCGGATTCCGGTTCAGCATCTTGACTTCAAATCGAAGTAATCGCCGCTTGACTCAAAACGGAGAAAACGACGCGCACGCCACCGATGTAGCATAATCAGTGTTCGACGCACGGAAAGCCGCAGAAATAAAAACCAGAGAAGATATAAACCTTCAGTAACTCTTGATCCTGCTGCAACCGAACGCAATCAACTTTCGCGACTTTCTAGAAACCCGCGGGCACGGTAACGCGCTGTTCGCGTACGATGCCGTCCTTTGTATATTGATCGCCTGTGAACGGCCGGAATCGCGGCCAACGGCGAGCCGTTCTTTGAGCACGACTAACCCGCGAGGTGAAACGAGGCTCACCGCCGCGCGTGGATGCCGGCGATAGCAGCCGATGTGCCAGCCTATCAACGAGCCTTGGAACGAAGGTCACTACAGCGCTTGCCTCCACTTGCCTTCCCGCGGGGTGACAGCGCTTGCTCGAGATAAACAAAAACAAGAAGAGCTGTCAAATTGGCGCGCTTTTTCAAGCATCGCGCAGCAAATGAATGGCATCGACAACTTGGAACTTGTAGGCGGCGTCGTATACTTGCGTAACTGACCCTACAAGGTCTAATATTAGAAATATTATAAAAGCATAGGAGTTCAGGTAATCGGTCAGGTCTTGTGGCGATACCCTCACGTAGTCGGTATTCCAACGTAATGCGAATAATGTTGTATAAGCAATCTGGCAGATATGTTTTCAGAGGTTGCTTCCTGACAATAGGATATAAAATTCGAAGGTGGCGCAATAGATTGTTAGCATTAGCTAAGTGAGATAATGAAGTCGACATCCTCTTTCATCGCTCATTTTATCGCGTGATCGCTCCATCGTATATACACACTAAGGAACTGAAAGTACTGGCTCGGAGGGATGTCAAGCTTTCTCTTGTTTCTGCAAAGCACACTGGTATTTATAGGCTCAACTGTACAAGTTACCGAGAAAGCAGTTATCTTTCTTCTATTTGCTTTTAAACCACTTATTCTAAATGAGATGCTAGAATAACGCATCTTCTGGCAGTTAAAATAGTCAGGACAGAAGTCGTTCAACGATGTGCTCGCATCACCGACACAAAAACAATGAGCTGTGGATCACTGGAAATGCTTTTTTTATTATTGGATCTATATATTTATAGATTATTTGATTTGGTACAAGATTTTGGCAGCGTGGATATGCATAAGATGTCGAGCACAAACAGTCGAGCACAAATAGTCGAGCACATACAAGTTGGAGGTATTCTTCAAACATTTGTGAGACTTCAATGAACACTGAAAGGAACAAATAAAATAACACCAACAAATCTTTAGCATATTCCGATATTTTCAAGTATTTCTAAAATCTTTTGAGAAAAAAATTTTGGTATAAAGATTATTCCAGTCTGGTATTGTCCTGGGAAAACAAGGAATGTTTAAAAGAGTTGTTCCTTGTAGCAAAGGAAACTGTGGTTAAAGCACATCTTTGCTTTGTTTGATATCCTGTTGAGTAAAAAAAATAGTTGGAAGTGTTGGCGTCGTCATAACTATTTACAGGTTGAAAAAATATTCTAATTGGGATACACGGTTGCGCTCCCTCAACGGGAGAATTAGCTGACTCACAGATGTGTGGCCGTAGAAATAAAAAATGAGCCCAATTACCCTGCACTGAGAGTGTTCTTGCTTTTTATAATGTAGGCTAAAGTTAATTGGTCCCAGACAATCGCTGCGCATACCAACAACGGTTGAATGTATGAATTTTATGTTAGGAAACGAACAGTAGGTGTAGATAGCTTCAGTGTGCGCCTCAAGAAAAAGAGTTAGTGCAAGGAACTAGAAGAATAGTTTCTAGGTGCTTATTCCGAGACAGCTTTTTACTGATCCACAGGCTCAAAATTTCGCACTCTGTTATACTGCACACCATACCAATAGTGAAAAGATCGTTTTTATTTGTTTTTGTTGGCAATGCTCATATAAACAGTTTTATCAAAATTAACCACTATTTAACATTTTCGCGCCATGTAGTTACATTTTCCAGGCCATTATTTAGACGCACCTGATCATCAACTAAGGATACCTTTTCATATAAAATAAAGTAATCTGCTCAAAGTTTCACACTCGTGAAATTCTGCCTTCGTTTTACCCCATTAGAGATATGCACATGCTAAGCTGTTAGCAAGTTCAAAAACGACACTATCACAGACAACCAACAGTACAAGCTCAGATGTATTCTTTTTATTTACAATCTGCACCGAGTGGTTGGTTGCAGTGGGTCATTAAATAACTCAAGTATTCGTTTTTGTGCTTGCGTGTTGTCTACTTTGAAATCGCGCAGACTGTAGCAAAAGTCATTGTTTTATCTCGTGTTTAACTCATGTAAAGTCTGTTCTTTTAAAATAGTATATGTCTCTTTCATTTTTACTGGGTTGATATGGACTGCGAACGTCAAAATTCTGGCACACGTGGCACTTACGCAAATGACCCCAACGGTATAGAATAATTAATATTGTTACACGACATCGGCAACGAGAGAGCACCAGGTAGACGACGAAGACGACGAATGCGATTGCGCTCGTGTTGTTGCTGTTGTACCTCCACGTCGGCCGCAGCTGCCTTTGACTCTCCCTGCATATTTTGTAAATATATTTATTTCATTCATTCTCTCACCCCGTGACAATATTATTAATTATGATTCTTACTAGGTGCTTAGCTATGACGTCAGAAAACGTAGCACGTGGTCTTCCGGAAGGTAGAAGGGCCAAGTGGTGGTCGGGGACACGGCTAGCATGTCGAATGTGCGCTCTGAGGCAATCCACAACTATATATGTTCTGACCGGATGGTCTCTGGCAAGCATGATTGTGGCATAAGTAGAAGCGCATCGGGGCAGTCCTGTTGTACAGTCCTAACTGTACAACAGCATTCCATCAGGATATACGCCAGCTGCGAGAACGGCATGCCCTTTGTGGTGCCTCGACCAGCCGCAAGTACGTCTAGAAATTCTGGGAATCAAAAAGAAAAGCAGTCACTCCAGAGTAGCATTGAAGCAAGCAACACTGCTATTATTACATGAGTTGTACTTAGACCGAACGCAAATATACACTGATGGGTCCGTCTCATCCAGCAGCTCATCAGGTGCCGCTGTAATTCCGGCTGCAGAAATGACAATCAAGTTTAAGTTGTCGCATATGACTACATATACAGCATCAGAGCTTGCTGATATAAGGGCTGCTTTACAATATCTCGTTCAAGAACGTCCAGGAAAATGGGTCATATTCTGTGATTCGAAGGCAGCGCTTCAGAGTTTGCAGTCTGCCATGCGAAGGAGGAGCCATGACCAACTGGTACAAGAAATAAGACATTGCCATCATGAAGCTCTAGCACGAGGGCATGATATTATATATCAATGGCTGCCTGGACATATCGGTATTACCGGAAATCAATTAGCCGATGATGCAGCCTGCTCAGCCCATGAAGAAACCCGTGTAGTCCCGATTCCTCTATCAAGGAATGATGCAGCAAGACAACTTTACCTGCTGGCTCGAGATCTCACACGCACGTTCTGGTCGTCTACCAGCTTCCAAAGGTGTCAATTTTATGAACTGGATCCTTCGCTCAAGCTAAAGCTACCATCACAACTTTCCCGCTCCGATGCGACACTGTTATGCCGCCTTTGGTTGGGTGTTACATTCACAAAGGTGTACTCCTTTCGCATTGGTATGGCAGACACTCCTACATGCGACTACTGCGGAGCTGAAGAGACCATCGAACACGTCCTGTGCAGCTGCGCTTGCTACGACACACAGCGATGCCAGCTACGGATGGTTTTGAATCGACTTGACCCCGGACCATTTTGTGTGCAGAAGATACTAGGACCTTGGGCATCTGCCTCAGTTGCGCAGAAAGCAACTAAAGCACTGCTACTTTACCTTAAGTCAACAAACCTGAGCGACCGCCTGTAGACTGTGTGTGCTCCCCGAGTGTGCTCGTGATTGTGTGTACCTTCTCATCTTTCTGCAACCTCTTTTCTCCCCTTTATCCCTTCCCCAGAGCAGGGTAGCAAACCGGATGTGCGTCTGGTTAACCTCCCCGCCTTTCCTTGCATCTTTATCTCTTTCTATATATGATTCTTACTATGTGCGCGATGATGACGACAGCTTCGCGAGCTGTCATTTGAGCTCTGTCGTCGCCAATGCCGCTTTTGTTCTTCGATTAGAAGACGTCGGTCTTTCATGGTGATCATATTTTTATGCGAGTTGAAGCTACGAACAATATCGAGCAAACCAAACCTGGCAGCGTCTCTTCATTACAACGCTAAAGATGTTTGAAACGCAGTTCCGGGTATCTGCATTAAATAATTGCCACTGAATTGTCATAGCCTGCAGCTAATCATTGTCACTCGCTTCGTATAACCGAACAAGACAAAAACCAGGCGGCGTCAGCTACATTTCTCCAACTTACAAATGTGCAGTACATGGCAAAAAAATCTCAAGTTTTGCCAAAATATGCCAAGTACTTTTATTTCTATATTGAGTAAAATTATTTCATTTTCGATGTAGTCAGACAGTCTTAGTTCATTTTCCTTTGCGAAATCTAATCTGATGATTAATTACAAAGCACTGTTTCTAAAAAATTGCCAGCTTTCCTCGTCATTGATACATCTTAGAGTACTTTTCTAAATTCGTATAGCTGAAATAAGAAACTAAATTATTCTTTCCACCACAATAAAATGAACAAAAAGATTAGTACTACCTTTTTTAACAAGTGATTGTGCGATAGACTTACCGATTACCCACTTGGAATAGAAGCAATGGAATTGATTGATATGTGGACTACACAAGATGGTAGGGCTGCAGCAACAAACTTTATTGATTTTACTCACAAACCCTTAAATGTGCAAGTTCCTACGAGGCTGCTCAATTCGCAAAACATATTTTAATTATTGGAGTCGGGAAGTACTGCAGATTCACTTACAACACGTGAAATTTAAGCACCTTAAAACGGGTCCGTTAAGGCGCAATTTTTTTTGAAAATGCGTTAAATGTGCGAGCAACGTGAGACCAGACGGTGCACAACCTTTGGCGATAGCCTAGCAGTCTTTCCTTATAACGACATTGTTTAATATTGCCCCTCCCCTTTCACCCCAAAAAAGTAAAGTTTACAGCATATCCGCGGAGGGAATGATGATGAGGGGGACGAAGCTTTGGAGGGTTTTATTGTTAAACCATGAGTCTTCTGTCTGTCTGTCCGTCCGTTCGTCCGTCCGTACATCCATCCGTCCGATCAATTCTTCCGTCCGTACGTCCACATTAGCGCCATCTGCTGAGTGAAACGTAGACTTAGGTGGTTTCGTACCACGACAGACAGACAAGCATTTACAGACCCATGGCTCTAGAAGCTTCGCCCCTAAAAAATGTCATTCTTCTTGTTTGTTTTTGTTTAAGAAAAAGTTCGGAAATTATGTTTTGCGGAGTTCCTTGCCTTGCGATGTAGACATGTGTGTCAACATGGTCACGGGTTTCCACTAACGGGGCTTGCTCATAGTGTTAACCAGCCTAACATCCATGGGATATTGTATGACGTTATCAATGTTTTGTTTTCACATAAAACACCTGTCACAAACTTATTCTGCTTTTTTTTAGTTTCCACCTCACCAGCAATACGTCGTAAACAGGGTTGCGGGGGACATCTACATTCGTTCAATGAATCCACAGGTTCGAGGGGAAACAGATCAAGTGGCAACAAGTTCATCAAATGGTCCAGTGGGTGGGTGGCCCAGCTTGAATTTGGCATTCCAAACGAGAGCAGTAATATTGCTCCGATCGTACATTAGCGAAAGCACCCGTTTATTTGTTGTAAACTGTACAACACGGCCTTATAATAGATCAGTCAGTCAATCGAAATCTTAATTCACCGGACAAATATAGATGGTATTCAGGGCTAAAAAAATATAGGCAGCTTGACTTTTTCTCTGCAGACCCTTACGCTAGCAGCATGCGACGTTCACAGTACAATGGACATATGGATCATAGGTATAACATACGTGAGCTCTAATAGTTCCAGTAGGAATTACATCAAGCAGTAAGCAAGACATGCGCAGAGAGTTGAACCATAATTCGCATTGAAACTTTCAGTACAGCATAAACAACTTACTAATACAAAAAAACGGTAATTGCAGAAAAAAAATAAACACTCTGTGAACCTGAAAGTTAACATGTTTCTAGGGTAATTGAAAGAATGAAAACTTCACAGAATAAGACCTCACATAAAGATGACAAAATAGAAATAAGATGACATATAACAAAAAGGTCAAAGTTTGCACAATCAAGATGGCAGGGCTACAACATAGACGTAAAAAAAGTGACACAACTGCAGGGGTGTAACAGTAGTATACGTTCGGCAGATTCATTACGAATCAACGGTAAATTAGAGTGAAGTGCTTGGTAGTCCGGGAACTACATAAGAACATACCACGTTAAGGTATCCTCAGTAGAGGAGCCATCTAAGGTGTCTCTTCATATATACCATAATTACTCGCGTGTTTTAAAATCAGTCATGTTTACCTCTCGGGTTTCGACCAGACGGTCGGCGATAAGACTTATTACATCGCAATCCATCCATGTGTCCCCTTACGAAACGGGTCTCGTACGAGTCATTTTTCCAGGCATGTTCTTGTGTTGGTCTCACATACGCTTTGTATGCGATCATTTTGACCTTCTTTTTACGTGCTTGAGATAAAGTTGCAAAAACCCATGAGATTTTCAAGTCCACGTAACAATGTGAACCTGTTCCGACTACACTCCATCCGCGACAAAAAAAAAAAATATAGCCAAACTAATACTCATGTCATCTCTCTCGATCACAGTTTAAAAGATGCTGATCACCCTCTCCATGGCGTGAAGTCACGGTTGTGGTGCTTGCCTTCTGACTCCAAGGCCGCAGGATTGAATTGCGGCTGCTACGACCGCATTTTCATGGAGGACAAATGCATGGTAGAGGCCTGCGTGCGTAGATTTATCTGCACGCAGGCCTCTACCATTAAGGAACCCCATGTGATCGAAATCCCCGGAGCGCTCCAATAGGGCGTCTTTATTAATCATGTCGCGATTTTAGGACGTCAAACCTCCACATAGTTAAGACACAGTCATTCTAGAATTAAACTCCTTTGGCGTGAGATCGGCAATCTCGATACGGTTTGAGACTATAATATTCCAGGTTGGTGTATCTCAAACGACGGGGCTTCGATTGTCGTTTTCTTCGAGCGCCCGCGTATGTAAGGGCGTCGTCAATAGGGACAGTAGGCACCCCTCACGTCACACCCGCACTTGCCCACACCCAAGCCACAACAGCACTCTCACCTTTCCTCAGCTGCGATTCAATACGGGTTCGCAACCCCAAGACAAAACCCTGCCGACATTCGTGTGAGCGTGTGTTTCGCGCAGTGAGGATTAAGCAAACTATTTTCTGCGCTTCGTACCTTCGCTGACTTCGGCGGACGTTCTTGTGTTCTTCCTCCCAAACATTGGCTGCCACGTGCGCGGTGCGAGACCGGAGGCGCCATCACACATTTCACCCTCGCCCACTCCACCATGTATCCTTATTGGTTTCAACAAGCGAACAAGCGAAATTTCTAGCGTTGCGTCAAATGCTGCCTTGCGTACTCCCGTATATATTGCACGTGTCGACCACTTCTTTTCCTTTCTTGTTTCCTTAATGATTCGCCGCTACCGTCGTTCCGTCGCAGTTACCGGTAGGCTGTTCACGTGAGCTCTGGGCGTGTGCCTTTGCAAACTCGTTCGATCTGCGGGCACTAAAAGCGCTGCGCGCTGGACACGAGCTACGTGGTGCATTATTTCCCTCAGTTTAAATACGAGCTGCAAAACAAGTGTCGGCAGTCATGTAAGCATACACGAATGAATCTGACGTTTTTGAACAGGAGCGACAACATTTGTATTGACGAATTTTCGCTTACCTATACTATGTATAGAAAGTTCTTTATATGCAATCACTGTCACTTTTATGACTTCACAGAATAAAAATATATATCGCGAGAAAAACAAGTATATTCACAGAATAAGAAATATGTCGACACCTATTGCCCTAAAGATGCTTCACTGTGTTAACCATCTAGGCATTTGCCTCACTACGGGTGCTTTTCGCACCAGCACCGTTGAAAGCCTGCACGTGTAATACAACGAGTGGTCGCTCCACCTACGTTACATGTCCTTCCCATATTATTTCAGAGTGAACGCACACAAGGAACACCCTTCACATTCTACAATTAATGCCATGTCCTGCTCTGCTTCAAAACTGGTCTTCTTTCAGACAACCTACTCGCTTCGTGTGGGGGCCCAGCTGAGGAAACTGATGTGCCACTCGAATACCGCTTGGTGGCTTGCGCAGTGTGTCTGCCACCGTGGCAGTGGCTGACGATAGATTGCTATGTTTATTTCCTAGAGGTTTCAAAACACGTACCCATATCTGCACATGTTTCCTGGAACTGCTCCAGAAATACACACGCCCTGAGTTCTTTATAGATGCCACTGTGACGTCTCCGCAAACACGGACAGAACCCCGGTCCTTTCAAGATGTTTTCGCTCGTTTCTTAAGCCCACGCATAAAAAAATGAAAAGAAAACCTTCGGTGTAACGAATGGGCATTCCTGAGTGGAGTACCTGGAAGGATTATTTCTACTGTTCTCGCGGGCCCCCGCGCAAACACGAGGACCGGGCGGCGCCTTGTCGTCTACAGACAGTGTGGCAGTGTACGGTGCAAATAATCCGCACGTACCCTTCATATTTGTGGCATGGGGGAGCAGCAGAACACCTTTTGTTGGTTCGGGGAATGCGTCCCTGCCGTAGCGCCTGTGCCGGGTCCGGTTTGACTTTCCGTGAGCCTCCGTGGCTCCAGGGCTCATTACTGCGTCCTGCACGAATGGCCACCCGCGGCGTTGAATGACGAAGAAGCGGCGGCTACGGAGAATTTCGCGGGAGACACCGAGCTGCATGGAAACGTTGAGACTTGGTCTGGACATCGGCTCATCAAGTATCGGGAGCATCGAGACCATTGTTCGCCCGTAATTAAAGTGTCTTGGGACAGCTCGCCCATCTCTCTCTCTCTCTCTCTGAGGCTTGAGTTTGTACATTGTTACTTGCTCGGCTTTGTTTGGGATAGGATTTTCTACTGGTGTGGGCCGCGGGGGCAGCCGTTGAAGATGATACACTCCGACTGACAAGAAAATATGCCGCGTTGATAGTGGCGATTGGTTTGGTGCCCCGGTGGGGCGGAGTCGGGTCCTACAAAAAGGGACTACGAGACGATACGAAGGGAGTCGGAGATACGATGCGATGAGCTCGAGATGGTAGAGAGACGGAATGGAAAAGGAAGATAACGGTGTGAAGAGATAGCAATGAGAGTCGATGAGATGATGAGTGAGGCAGAGATGATATGACGAGGAATGAAAGTTAGAGATGGGAAACGAAGAAGCGAGTGATTGCGGGACGTCATGAAAGAAGATTAAGATGGAAATCGCGGAGAGAGAGACAACGAAGACGACGAAGACGATGACGACTGACAACACGGACCATTCGTGAGACGAACTTTACGCACCTTATTTAGACGAGTCTGGCAGGCAGGGAAGTGGCGAGTTGGGACATTGCATGGTTTTATTCATTGATAACTTCATCATTTGTGTCTTCGTGTGTTTGCTTTATATATGCATAACCTTGTGTTGTTGCAGTTACTTTCTTTATGTGCCTGCCCTGTGTCTAACGTCGCGAGTGTCTAAATCATGTGATATACTTTGTATAGTGATTGATGTACGCGGGTATACGATGTTTACACTTAGTAATAAATTAAATGAATCGGTAAACAGGAACAGGTCGTAGCGTCTCTTACATCCCGGCCCCAGTACGAATCCCTGTATGTGGAAAGTGATTGAGACACGTAGCCAAGAGGGAACCGGATAGACAAGGGGTTGCGTGGTCTTCCCTCTCTTTGGTAATCGGTGGCGTAGCGGGGGACGTTTCACCACGAAGTTCAACACTTCCGTGTCATACACAGCGGTCGGCCAATCCTTTTCAGATGCCGGTGTTCTGCATCTTGATACAAGCATTTTCCCGGGTGATGCGTATGCGATAAACTCGCGGCCGTTAAACACAATTTACAAATAAAATTTTAAAAGGCAGTAATAGTATACACCGATTCTTTAAGCGCTGTAAAAGCTCCAAAAATCGTAAAAACACAAACCCCATCGTTGTCTCACTTTAAACAATGCACAGTGTACACATTCAAACATTGTGTCATAGTCTGCTGGGTGCCAGGGCACCGCGGTATATCAAGAAAGGCGTTGCCGGATGAGCTAGCTGCGTCCTTCAACGCAGCCTACTGCAGATACATTCATGGCGATCCCTGCACTTATTATTAAACCTCTCCTGAAACAAAAGCCCAAAGCTTATTGGCAGAGCACATAAAATACGCACACACAAAATAAATTGCCGTTATCAAGCCGCAATTAAGTTATTGGCCGCCAGTATTAAAGTCTTGTTGCACACAACACTTAAGGCTAAGAACGGGATATACGCACACTGCACACTCATACTTTCTACAGCGAAAACTGTGATGAGATCAGAACACGGGTCACGCGCGGCGCTGCTTAGTTGTCCGCCGCCGCCAGTGTCCGTAACCAGTACCGAAAGGAAAAATAACTTTAATGACACAATGGCAACCGAACTAGGGTCCGCTGCATGTCAGCCCAGTATTCTATCACTGAGCCATGCCAGTGCTTGGAACTCGTTTATAAACTGGCTTTAGGCGGGCTTGATTTCCGGAAAGAAATCACGTCAATATCAACAATAAAGTGTTTTAGAGCATAAAAGGAACAGTCAGACGTCACACAATGCGAATCGCGTAACGACTGGGTCTTCCAATGCTCCAACTCATTAGAAAACTTGTTCTTGATCGCCTACTAACTGTGGCGAATACCCACTTCACGCATAATTCTTCATCGTCGTCAGCCACTGTATAAATAAATCGCGCAAAATTCGTAAGAGGTGTGGTTCTCGAAAGAATGACGAAGGATGGCATTGTGAAAGCTGGCCTACTAGACAAAATGTATGATTATTTATGGCGCTATTGATACGCAGCAGTGTGATTTTAGCATCCTAAAGAGTGGTTGGAAAAGGCTCTGAAAAGCCGCTCTTTCAGCTTTCTCTCTCTGTCTCTCTCTCTCTCTTTTTTTTTTTGTCTGGTAGCCATCCACCATTGGGCCAGAGATGTGGTGAAGCACGAACAGTGATTCATATTTCAATACACTGTAAATAGAATAAGGCACGCTCACAATACAGCACTCTATCATCCACAAATACCATTTTATCCTGCACTTTTCATCGGAAGAAAACCACTTTTGAAACATCAATCACTGTTATGTGACGTGCGTGCTTTTCATGTCATATACCCAGGCATTCCGTAGCACGACCTCTGAGGAGAGGCATCTGCTCCTGTGGCTACATAGCACATGCCTCGCGGCACTTGGACGCAAGGGCGTTGACGAGGCACTTCTGCTAATGTCATATATTTCCACTATGGTTTTATTATCACGAACTTTCGCTATTGATTCTTATTACACACGTTCCAAGCCGCTTTCAGGATTTTGGTACCTCTATGTTTTACCCGCCTTGGCGCGAGGAATGTTAAGGCCCTTATGCACCCACTTCCCTTAACCATTGTTCACACCTTCTGTCTCAAGGCCTGGCACTCTTTGACTGCCCTTGTGCCACAAAACGCCCCCCATCATCGCATATAAGGAATGCTGCTCAGTCATGAGATGGGGCGATAACTCGGTGGGGAGCTTTTATAACCTGATTTATTTGTCGACAGGAAATCGATCAATCTATAACCATTATGTATACGCCCAACCATATTGTGTGCAGATCATCAGCCTTTCCGGTCTCACGAAGATGATGTGCATCATGGGCGAGAGCAAGGCCAACGTTCCACGGTGGCAGTCTGGGTTTTCTGTAAGTACACGCTTACCTGTGCTGTCCAAAAGGCATTTCGCCTCCTTTGAAGTGCGGCGCGTTGATCTCTCGGCGGCGGTCAGGGCCGTGGCTATAAGTTGATGCAGGGATGGGCGCTTCTGGCCAGTCCCTGTGCATGTTCGTGCATGTGTTCGTATGATATTTATCACGAACTTGGTGGTGCGGAGCCTGCCTTTAGGACCATTGTGCATTTCTGTTTTGTTTATTTTAGCTCGCCTTTGAGCTATTAAACAGACAGAAACATTTTTGGCTAAGCTTTGACCGTTTTTTTTGGAGCCGCGACATCATTGGGATGCCTTTATTTTATTATTATTGTACGGAGAGGGTGATGTCACGCTCCAGCGGGGTGTGAAAGAGAAGAGCCAAGATGTTAGCGGCTGCCGTGGCCGAAAAATTAACTGCTTCGAGTTCATTGTTTGTCGTTTCCTGCTGCGACTGTCTGTCTGTATGTTGTTTATATACAGCATGTCCCAACCATCTTGGACTGAGATTTAAAAAAAAAGCATGCATTCTACGGAAGTTCTATTTGTTGTATATTAGTGGTAGCCGTGTGTACTTGCAAGCTGAATTTTCATTACTTAGCTCTAATTAATTACTTAATTGGCTAGCAAAGCCAAATTTTTCACTCTTGTTCGAATCAGTAAAAGATTGACTTAATGTCAATAACCCTAAAATCAAATATTCATTTTTTGCTGAAGTCTGCCTGGTTGTTTTTTTTTTTTTTGAGAAAACACTAAAGCGCGCAAAACACATGAAATCTAAAAAAATAGACCCCCACATGCGCTCCGCTTTTCAAGCCCTTTCAAGCGTTCTATATAGGTTGATTTCGATTCACCCTGCATTTTCTGAACATGTTCATGGTGGTACCATCTGAATGCCGTCGTCGTGAAGCAGATATTACAGCAAGTGCAGCAGCAACGAGACGCGGAAAAGAATACGAGAGTGCAGATGTCGTGCGAGGCTAGTGCTACTGGTTGGCTGTCTGGCCGGTTGTGGAGCCTGCATGTGATTCGTATACAGATGACAACGCCGCTTACGTTGCTTAGCACGTGCAACTACTAGAAAACGTAGACTCGGCATTACCTCACAAGCAGGTGCCCGGAATTCGTGAATTGGCCTTGCACGACACCTGATTTTTTTTTTTTCGAAAGGAATACTGCCGTGCCAATGCCGCCATGTTGAACTCGTGAATGAATGCTGAAGTAGAAGGTATGCTAGTTTTTGAGTGACGCGATCCGCTAGCCATGGGTCGATTAAGGTTCTGTCAAGAGGTGCTCTATAATAATCAACGTAGACGTTCACGATTGCGTACACAGCTGCTTTGCGAACCCTCGCCTCCGCCGCACTCATGCTCGTTTATTCTTTCTTACTACTACGCTGTGTGTGAGACAGAGAGGAGTAAGCGGTTTTATTATACAGAGCAGCGCAGCGCCGCTACTGGTCTCCACTCATACCAGAGCACGCACCGGAGTGGAGCGAACGCTCTACTGCAGAACCATCTAGTGAGCCCTCCGAGGGCTAGCATGGCTACGACGAGGGACAAGCCCCGACTATGAGAGAAACTACGTATGATGACGTGTGCCTGCATAAAACGGCGTCGCAGCAACGTCTCTTTATTTGGTCCGCGGATTCGATTCTGTTGAATGAGCAATGCGTACGCCGCGAGCATGACGCAATAATAAAGAAAAGATCATGTGTTTCCGTGGATTCGAGTGGCGGGCGCGTTGAAGACGCTTGCGCTAGGCTTTCTTGGCTCGCGTCTTGTCGGTGTTACCCGCGCGCCGTCTGCATTCTTGAACGCGATCGGGCGCATGCACAGACGGATGGACGGACCGACGCTTCGCCCCACTCATCATTCTCTCCGTGGATATGCTGTGATTTTTTTTCTTTTTTAGTACCAGGATGCTGAAGGCAACAAGCGAGAGCACATTGTATATAGTTCTGTAAAGTTTTCAATCAGTGAATCAAGCAATGATTGAGAACTAATCGTCGATGACGCAGTTAAAGCATGGCGTCCGAGTTTCCACGCCAGCGCGAAATATTGGTGGCGAAGCTTAAATCTTTTCGATAGCAAATGAAAACTCTGGCCCCGTGAGCATCGAGGAGGCGCTGACGCAGTTAGGTTCTTATAGATCGTTGTCGGAGTTGTGCAGCTCCCACATGCACCAGCGACGTGCGCTTCACCGCCGACTACTTCGGGTGTAATAGCACCCCCTTATTTAATAAAACCAGTGCAGTAAGTGCGGCAGCAATTCAACGGCATCAACGGGCGAATGTCGTCGAGGAGCGAAACCGAGGCCAGCAGGACTTGTGGCGCCTGCGCGCATTCACGTCTTAAGCTACGAGACTCCCGCGTTGCTGAATCGCAGTGTGATGTGCATGATCGCAGGTTGCCCCATTACCAAACCTCATAAGCGCGAAAATGCACGCGACAGCGACCAGCGACGCGACGTAGATCGGCTTCGCGCGATCAGCCGCTAGCGCAGGCAAACCTCATTCACGCGACGGTTTCCGCGAGCGAATTCCACTGTTGCTGGCATGAGGCCGTCTACTCGCAGCAAACAAACCGCGTAGCGAGCGGTATGCAATTTAAAAATAAGATATATTGTTGTGTAATAGAACGGAAAGTGTTTATTAATGCCTTGCAGCACTTTTTATATGCACATGCGTAATAAACATTGCGTTATTTTTTGTTGCGCATACGTGACTCGGGCAGGGTCACGTGCACGTATGTAGTGTTTAGGTCCGTTCGATTCACCTGCACCAGTCGGAACCAATTCACGGCTGTGCACGCGAAGTTCAGAAATTGTGCAGCGTGAGTTCAGCGGTGCAGGCACAGCACGACACCCGAAACGAATGACGATGTGCCGACAAGGTGCAGGCCTTATTTCTTTTCGCTTAATTTACACCGTTCAGCAAACACTGACCGATGGCAAATCGAACATGCGGACAGTTTATGAGGCGGAAACATCTTGGCAAAACACACCGCATTTGTAGAGGCGGGTACGGCGCCTAAGCCACCTACGTCTAAGTGCTGCGTCGTCTGCTCAGCTGCACGCGCGCCTGCACCAAGCCGGCACCGTCAGCGAAGGAGGTGCAGGAAAATCATGAACCGGTGCTGCACCCATCCTGCACCTTTCGAAACGAATGGCAGGGTTCAGCGGTCGTCAATGCTGCACCGCTGAAACGAATGGCAAGGTGCAGCACCTCGTGAACTGGTTCACGTGGTGCAGGCGAATCGAACGGACTTTTTGTCTTTTCCGGTATTTCGCTATTGGCTGCTTGAGCCCAGCACGTCCGGGCGATGAGCGACGGTTTTCAAATCTGGAGAACCGAGCGATCGCGCAAAAACGAGCACGCGACACGTCGCGCGAACGCCCTGTTTCGTCGCTCATAGCGTCGCTCGTCGCTGTCGCGTGCATTTTCGCGCTTATGTGGTTTGGCCCGTAACACGAGCGCACGCCATGCTGTTTTCATAACTGACGATGCTTTGAAGACGCGATACACGCTGTGTCCAGATATATGTAAAAAACTTCAGTTCCCGGGGTGACAGTCGACGTGGAGATGTGCCGCCAGGCGTTAACGCTAATGTGTCCACGTGAAACGGCCCTACAGCTGCGAAACACCATTAGAAATCGCATAAACTCTCATACACCATTACACAATAAGCACTCCTTCCATGAAAACCTGTTTCGCTTTCGTGGGACCGACTTCTACTACAAAGGGATGAGCCATGTTTTTTTTTTTATGTGTGCTGTGTAGACGAATCATTTACAATTATACTTTATGCTCACAAACTAAAATAAAGAAGGAAGTGCCCGAATGGAGCTTTGCACAGTAGCAAATGAAAAAAAAAAAACCTTTCTATGCAGTCATAATGCTCGAGACTTCATGTTCGTGGCTCATGACTTTTTTGAGTCCTCATGTTTGCTTGAAATAAAACATAAGCAATGAAGAAGAAAAAGAAATTGTTGCGTCTGTGCTCAGCAAATGCAAAAGCATGACATACGTTTCACTTTCTCATATCATGCAATATGAAGCTTCAGACAACACATGGTATGCTTAATAAACATACCACTACCTGTTTTCTTCCACAGAAATGTTTCCCAAAAGAAGAAGACTGGCTAGCATCACGAAAAGCGCTGTATGTATCCATTTCATCCAACTTGTAGCCATTATCATCATCATGATGGCTGTTATGACGAAAGCCTCACTGCTTTTTTGCTCTTATAGGTGGTTTATTGCGAGATATCTTCTGTCGAAACAATGACACTGATCTGCACCAAGGTTCCTCACAACCCAGGAAGGTATGTTTACTCTAGGCACCTGAAACCTCTCATTGCGTATCAAGTGTATATCAGCCGGTCTAGTCATTGCATTGTACCATAGCCTCCTCTATAACTTTGTGCCCGAGCGGTCGGTCCCTCAGCGCCGTCCCCCGAGCTATTATGGGATGCGAGCGCTCCTGGCGGAGCGCCGAGGCGCAAAACGAGAGAATGGATGGCAGCTATGGAGAAAAAACCGGCTTTGAGTAACTACCGAAAGGGCAAAAATGAAATAAGGAGGGAGGCATTTTACGATAATTCAAGGGGAAGCGCTTTACTGTTTGAAGCGAGATCGGGTTGCCTTAGAACGCGTAGTTATAAAGCAAGATTCAGTAAAGAAGAAGAACAATGCACATGCTGCGGGAAAGATAAGGAAACGGCGGAGCATGTTCTGATTGAATGTGGAGATATCCACCCAGGTGTACTCCTGTATCCGTCAACTGAGCTCGTAATGGTTCTAAATTCTCTAAAGAATTACGCGGAAGTTTTCCTCGCAAGAGCGAGAAAGATGAATCAGCCACTGAAGGCTGCCGTTGACAACGCCGCGCAAATACTACAGAAACGTGACAAACTCAAGTGCTCGACCCCGGGACATCATAAAAAACTTTTGGAGGTTGTGCTCGTGAAGTTTCTCCGCCCACTTTTTCTGAACTTCGCGACGAGTGTGACTGACAAACACGACTTGGCAAAAGATTTTCATGTCAAACCATTGTCTCGAAAAGTGCTCAAGCTTTGAGCGCGAAATCAAATAACAAAGCTCACATTGCATTCTGCATACAGTGCTTGTGTTAAAAATTTGGTGTGTGCGCACTTCTTAACGTATATGCATAATCCAATGCAATGTAGACGGTTTCTAGACCGTCATAAACGCAAGCGTGCATAGGCCGCGTCGTCTGCTGTTATTATGGGATCGGTGCGGCATCTGGCGGCGAGCGCCAAAACTATAAGGGACGGATGGCGCGTATGTATTTAGCGCTAATGCGCGGGCACAAAAAAATATAGGAGGCTATGATTGTACGCATGCCTGCAGCCATGCTAGGTTCGTATCCCCTCCCCCTTTCCCAAAGATTAATGAAGGGGATGGGGGTGACTTAACAATAAAAATAGGTATTTTTCTCAATTAGCCAAAGCCGTCCACAAGCGCCCGTGCAAATACTACTATTAGTACAACAACTTTTTCGTGTAACAAGGTGAATGCGAGAAGGAACACTCAACAAACAGGATCATTGCAAAACACACTTAAATACGCAGAGCAACTTCAACGAGTTGATTCATTCTGAATAATCGAATGACCTGCCGATTGCTTGGATGGTACCCGAATTAGTTATTGAATTTCTGAAGGGGAAAAAAAGTATTTCTGGTTCAGAAAATAAAAGATGCATGGGCCAGTTTCATATTTTCTGGAATAAGACAGTGGCTTTCATGATACAGTGAAAAATGAATTATTCTAGACTTATTCTACAAACACGAGCAGGGGAGATCATCAGAAAAAAAGTCTGTAATCAATCATGCACTATCGGCATACTCTATAGATAACCCTAAATATGTTAGTGACTAACTGATCCAGATTTAGTAAAGCAGTTCTCTTCTGCCAGGAATCGTAGTAGGCACAGACCTATTTCATGTTCTTAAAGAAGGGTAGGTGCCGTTAATGTTAAAATGCATGGGTAAAATCCCACGGTCTGTGTGAAATGCTTTCTTATGTAAGGAAAAACTACAGACCTATTCCATGTTTGCAAACATGAGTAGGCTCTGTCCGCATTCTGATGCGGTTGTAGTCACGCGTGGGCTCCGCCCAGCCCGAAGCTCTCCACTGCTCCATATGATCACTTGATGACTGGCACAGCAGCTGCAAAGCTGCCTCCGAGTACAGCGCGTCGGGGGAGCCTCCAACGCGGGAGGTTCTTTTGACGGGCTGTGCTCCGAGCTGTAGCCATGGACCTTCCCAAGGTGTACTCCATTTCCAAAGTTTGTCAGCAAGACGTTAGCATAGCGAGAGGTCCAGCTTTGTGACGGATGTGCTAATTCGCTTTTCGAGTATGAGCACAGTGTTGCAGCCGGTTAAGGATGCTTCACATGACAGAAAAAGTAGCAATTTGGAGACTGTGAATTCATTCCAGCAAAACAAAAGGACAGTTCGCTATTAAAAAATGCATGAACGAAAACTCTAGCACGCACTTTTGCTGTATCCTCCGATTTTATATAAAGTCTAATATCAGTGACACCTATGATCTACTATTCAGTGTTAAGTTTTTGTACAGTAAAGGTACCACATATTTAGGGTAGGAAACTATGTTATATGATATGGTAATTGTGCTCTCACGAATACATTTTTTTATTACACCACATTACTTTGTATTCATTTGTTGTTTCTCTTTTTATTGAAGCTGACATATATTATTTGCTTTCTATCCCCAATTTGTTCGTGCACACACACAGAATTCAAACCTCCTTTTAGATTATGGGTATAGACCTATCCAAAGTTATTTATTTTTATGAACTCGTCATGAAAAACTGAGTACAAACTCCAGCAGTGTCAGGAGACTCAGAAATGATCTTGTCCACAGTTACGATATTTGTCAGATACATTTAAATGATGAAATTTTTTCTGCCTTTTATTGCACTATGTGCACCGAATGCACGGACCAATACAGTCAGGATTTCATTCGTGCTCCTACAGATAGCAAAAATCCTTAAACACGTGGCAAATTTGTTGCAAGACCCAGGTATCCATGGCAAAGAAGCAGCAAACTCGATGCATACACATTTTGAAAGAAGTTTTCAGGCCATGTGCTATTGGGACATGTTTATTCAAAGCCACAAAACATGCAAACGGTATCACTTTGCAGTGCCTGCTAGTGCTGTCCATGCAACAGCAAATCTCATGGGAGAAACTCTCATTACAACTGCTGCACTGACGTAGAGTTACTCAAGTTTCAGTAATTCATAATGGCACCTTTAGAAGGCACAGAGGACTGTAATAAGGTTGGTGTTCTTTTCACTGTGCAGATCCCGCATGAAGGCACAAAAGAGAGAACCTGGCTGTTCCCAAGCCAAAAAGAAAAGAAAGCAGGACATCACCATGCCCACTTGTACATAGCATCAAATCACTCACTTATTTAAACACCTCGTGTATAGTTGGCTCATTTGCAGCTCTTTTCTAGCATCATTTTCATCTTGCTACATTAAAGTGGATGCTACACATTCTTACAACAGACACAGTGTTGTCCTCGTGTTTTTGCAAAGCCTCATAACATACTAAACCAAGCAAATGATTTTATTGTGCTAATTTTACAGGTTACAATTGGACCTGCATATGCAGTTACCATAATTTGGCTAGTGCTCCGTAGAACGAATTTAAAATGTGCAATCGGTCTCTGCTGCAGTTATCAACAAATTGCACCAGGGTGCTCAGGTGCCAAAATGATTGACAAGGCTAGCATGATTCGATGAGGATGCCATAAAAGACCTCATATCATTTTCACTTGCTTTGTTCAAACTTTGAATACTTGTGAACTGCTGTAATGCCAAAAGTGTGCAGTAGCTTTTTCTCACAGAGAGCACTCGCATATGCAATGCATGCACTGCATCACGAAATATAAGCATCTTATTTTCTTTGCTAACAGCAAGAACAGCATTCCTTGTGGATGATTCCACCAAATAGCCTCATTCTAAAGCTGCCATTTTCCTTTATATTTAACAGAAAGTTAAATAAAAGTGAGGAAATATCACGGCTCCTTCTAGTGCCAATTTAAAAGAAATGGCAGCTTTTTAGAATAATTGATACGCCAAAAAATGCTCTCCTTGTCATGCAGTAAGAAATCTGAGCACGTGGTCTCCTGTACTATGCGTCTTAACGGAATGTTGCCGACTAGGTCAGTCACACACACATCTTGCTTTTGAAGAGTTTGGCTCAACACAATGAGTGTAAAAGTGATCTTGCGGAAATATTACGGTAACCGTAAACAGTCAGCATGACTAAAAAAACAACGAGTTGCTGAAATCTTTCTGTCATTCTGCATCCACCATGTTGCAAACACCGGATGCATGTGACAAGCTTTACTGCACAATATGCATGCTTACCCTGCATTGTCACATCTATCCAGTCTCAGTCAGCAAACAAGCCAAGCCAAGTCTGAAGCCACCTTCTAAAAAACTGACACTTAAAAATATGCTGAAAGAACTTAAGGCTATCGGCACTCACGCCCACTCCATATAGAAATAACACTAATATTTCAATGTGAACAACAAAACAAGGCAAACAACAAACGGAGTCACTATTTACAAGGCATGCCTATTTACAATATGGTAATAATGCCCGTCCAAACATGGATAACGACAGCAGTTGCCACTCTTCGATCGACTAGCACCTACGTAATATTTTCAAGCAGGATGTATCACATTACACCAGTCAAAGGACACAGTAAAGGCAACCTATTTATGGCACACGCCAATAAAAGCCTATCTGACTGCACAGATTGCCTTCCAAGCACTTGAAAAAATATATTGTTTTCTAAGTATGCACACCTTGGATATGTGAACTTTGATGATGAGGCAATGAATGTAAAAAAATGAGTGCTCATGAAAAAACTGCAGAATAATTCGTACCAAGAGAATATTGCAAGATCTTATTATGCATGCTATCAAAACTGTTGATAAATATGATCTCACCTAATGCACATTCCCTAAGTGACTTACTAACTTGAGGCAAGCACAAAAGTGTGCATTCTTAATGCAACACAGTTCCACAGCAAATAGTCCTGTCACACAGGCACTCGGAAGCTCCTTCAGCAACTATTAGAGAAGCCAGTTGGTTGTACATAGTATGAACTTTTTGCATCAATGGAACCAAATAGATCAAGAAACAAGACAACACAAGCACTGTGTCGTCCCGTTTCATGTTTTATTCATTGATTTGCTGTCTAGCATGAAAAAAGAGAAACTGTTCGACACTAAGCTCTTGTAAGCCTGTTGCCGCTGCCTTCTGTTGAATGCGGCACAGCCTCTACTCCGTCACTGCAATGGTCCTTTATGCAGTGTGGCAATTTAGAAGATTAAAAGATTTCTCTAGCGCCCATGTATAAGTGGTATATAGGTTATTCTTCAGTTGATAGAAGAAAACAAGAAATAAGTTTATCAACTAAAGACCTTCATCATGCGCATAACTAGACACAAACAAATGTTTTCATGCTGAATGAAAAGCCAACACCAACACAGCACAGGTGAAATGCGATCTGCTGCTTTGAATAGGTATAAGGCGAACAGGTCAATGACACCTGTGTTCTAGAATATGTTTAAACCTCGAGCGTGTTGATTTACTGAGACAACTCTGCAACAAGCCTTACCAGTACACACAACTCTATAGCAAGAGCACACAGGCAGGCAGGCACAATGGTTTACAAAAATGCCCGAATGGAAGTTCTTTCCGTACAAACATGAGCGGAACATACAGAAGCCCAACATTAAGAACTATACAAACTACAAGATATCAGAACAACAATTTAGAATAAATCTCAAACAACACAATCAAGTGTAGACTAAAGAAGCAGGCCATTATCAATGTAAGCGTAACTGTGAATGAAAACACCGAGATCAGCTCAACATGAAATCGAGCCAAGTTTTGCAAGAAACATGCAATGAGATTATTCCAGAGCCATGTGCCATCTGCAGAAATGGAATACTGAGGAAAATAAAAAAAAATGGGGGGGGGGGGGGGGGGCATCTATTTTAGAAGGTAGCAACAGAATCTTGTTCATCAGTTTTTGAACCAATTACAGTTTTCAGAGACTGCAAGCACAATCCTAGCCTGTGTATTTATCAAAATAGTGGCTTGTTCCGAACTACATTATGGCTGATAGAGGCACTACCGCCATGACCACTTCCACAATCTCGCATTGAAATTGCTCTTAAATCCCCGACAGCTCGGCAGGTAAAAAACAGTGGTATGTATGTACAGTGGACACCTGAATGACTTAATCTATCAATTAAATTTTATCTTCTCAAAACATCCAGGCTGGTGCCCCTTAGACTTCTGCGAGACCAAACTTTCATAACTGCAATTTTAGAACTTAGCTTTCGCAACAGAGTTCAAACTTTGCTTGCTATTGTGTGTTGTCCAACCCCAAAAGTAACTGCTGTGATGTTTCCAATGGCAGCAGCTTTTGATCCCATGTTCAAGACACATGCCATTGTCTGTCAAAATGAGCTACATATTTCAGATTAGGAAAATTAACGTTAAATTAACACCACATGAAATGAAGACTAGCACGTGGCCACAGAGCAGGAGCACAGGAGAAGGTGCTTGTTTTGAGGTCATGTTTGTCCTGTTGCCCGTGAATTTCACTGACACTTTGCTTATCACAAATTGCCAAAGTGTCTAATAGTCTATCCTTGTACTTCAGACCTGGCCCCAAAATATCATAGCATGAAGACTGTTGCTTACTATATAACTATCACAGCATTTATCTAATTCTAATGCTTGTGTCTTTTTTTTTCTTAATTGGAGAAAATTCATTGAAAGGTTGCTTCGCGGCTGTGATCCAATAGAAAACCAAAACTGCATTCACAAAAAACCTATTCGTAGTGGCTAGTGTGGCCATCCTCAATTGTCACTAAGCAGTGACTATCACTGCTCAGATCACACAGAAGGTTGCTTACTTGCTGCGCTAGCAACAACAGCTTGCATCCCATCTTCAGTGCGGAAAATTCAACACGCTGCCTAAAGGACCTGTGGACTGGTCAGTCTGGAAGAGACTACCACGCTGTCTGCGACTGCTGAGGAGTTATTTAATAAAGGCAGGACATCAAACATGTTCTCGACTAAAATAAAGACAACATACTGTATATGCTCATGTAATGGTCACACACATGTGGTGCAACAGCCGCACCTTGTACTTTGTAAAAAAAAATAGCCCCCCCCCACCCCCTCTCAAATATATTTAAAATTTAGCCGTGTATTGGCCACACCCTTAGTTGACGAGAAGGTTAGCGGTGTTATTCATGGTGTGTGAATTGCAAAGGTTTTCTTTTTTTTTTCTCCGGTGGCACAGTAAGGCAGCTGTACCCTGAGTTTTTGGCACTTGCAGGTTGCAAAAGCCTTTAGTAGCCTCTGAAATTATGCGGCTTCCTCCGAGGCCCTGTAGTTCACACACACAAAAAAAAGAAACACTGACTGGATGGCTGAAGGGGGCATCTCTTGTGGACATGTGCTACAGGATTTTCAAAACGTGGCGTGTGGTGTCTTTCAATATGGTGAAGAAAAGCTTGAAGGTCATGAGAACCTTGAATAAATTCAGTGGAATAAAAAACGACCTCCCTTATTCAGGGGAAGAGGAGAATTTGAGAATGCGATGTGCAGGGGAGGAGGATGAGGGCTAGGAATGACATCCTTGCACCCACACGAAAATGATGAAGATTGTTCTTTGCTTCTTCCAGTACAGGCAAATACTGAAGGCAAGTTGACCTAAAAACAAACACGAAAAAAGAATTCTGACATTTTACTTTGTGCAATGGCTGCACTTACAACTTTCACCCCAAATCTTGCAAACAACAAAACCTTGCATCCATTACACACACGAGCATATACGGCGTTTCTTTTTCCGTGGCGACAAAGTACAGCCAAGGTGATGTGGTGACAAACACCTGATCAGTGAAGTTGCATTCTGCAAAAATAAAGACAGCTGATTTTTCCCTTTCCTGTTTGCTATAGCTGGTGATGTCAAAATCCATGCACATTTAAATTCTACGTAGTTTAAACTGTGCGATTTAGCCTTATATCAATTTTTTTGTTACTTAGCACCAGCAAAATGAGAATGCACGATGGATTCCAAGAGGTGTTTGAAACCTGTCAAACTATGCCAAACAAGTCAACAGAATGTCTTTGTTGTTTTTTTCTTGATATGAGGCGATGAATAATTTGACTGGTTTTATCAGTCTCATCAAGGTTTAATTGATGTCAACTAGTCAGCGAAATGCCAATATATCGGCTCAGTAAATTCTATGACTATTTCGTTGTATCGGCGTTGCAAAACTCCCACGTCACACTTGAGCAATTAACGTTTCCTACCACAAAGCTCTTTCACCACTTGCTACTCTAGTCCTCAAAGATGTCAAATATAGAGGGGGAAGAGGGGAAGCTCTCAGATAATCTCCTACCTTTACAGTATAAGAACTGACATGATGACACTCTTTTGTACAGATCTACAAAACATGGGAAACATAATTCAGTCTAGGATAACATTTCTCAAAACAACACAACAGTGTGCTGTAGACAACCAAGGCTGTGTTGCAAAGCAGGTGGTACAGTTAGCGTAATAAAATTGTGGAGGAAAGAAAGGCAAGGAGAGGCCCCCCCGGAGTCTGTGACGAGGTAGTGAGTTCGCTTTTTTCCAAGGAGGTACTGTGGCTTCTAGGACAAACCTACAGGTTTCCATAACAATTTGGCCGGAGAAGCTTTCCCTCCAAGATGATCTTGAAAAATGAGAAAACAGCTTTTGCCTTCAGCTTTTCTCATGGCACACTCCATTCGCAAAACGAGCCATGTTTTCAGTAAGGTGCGCGCGTGTGTGTGTCAGTTTACAAATTGTACCTAGTGCCGGTGTACTCAAAGTGCGATCACCATGGGCACACTCTCATGCAATGATGACACTGACATCCACAGCCTTATTCAACAAATTATGAACAAATGCAATGGTGTACCTGCTTAAATTAACTCAATGAAATCTATACAGAAGCTCTGCAGGTATCGTTCTGACAAGTGTCATCAGTGCTTGGTGTCGGTGTCTCGTCACAATGAAAGTTTAAGACTTGCGCCATCAGTTGGGGCAGAGTTTGTTGGAGAAACAAGGAAAGTCCGGCCTTCTGTGATGGCTGCACTTCCTGTTGTTTGTAACATGACATTGGGTCCTCTCTTGTTTCGCCTCTTTCCTCCATGTAATCAACCAACAAATGTGCACACTGCAACAAAGTGCCAATGACGACTCTCAATAAAAGTGGTCAAGCTTTAACATCTACCCCTCCAGGTACTGCTTTCCATCAACATTGTGATCAGGGTTCCCAGCAGCTTTTCTGCAGGAAAATAAAATAATCCTCGCTTCAAGAAAATCCCCTGTGCTTTTAAAGCAAACACTGGGAAAGACAGATGGTGTTCCAAAGGGCAGCTTTCAAAATGCTGGCTACCAAAAACAACCTCATGCACAGTCTGTCTACAATCCCACCAGCATCAGCTGATTATCCCATTCCGTGATAGTCCATTGGTGAGTTGAGGTGTGATGCTGACAAAAGGGGGTCCCCGCCACCCATGGGGTCATCGTCCATGATGGGATCGTCGTAGTGGCCGAGATTGTGGCCCGGACTCGGTGCCGAACTCAGACCCGAACTCGGGCTTGGGCTAGGTGCCTCGTGCTTGATGTCATCATGCCCAAAATTTCCGGGCTTCAGGTCCTCTTGGCCGTTTTTGAAGTCGTCGTTGAAGTCGTCGTTGAAGGATAGTGCTCCAGGCCCCTCGTTAATAAGCGCATTCAGCTGTGACTGCGATGTGGGGTGCCATGTGTGGCTGGTCAGTTGGATGCCATGCATCTGCATCGTCTGCTCCAGTTCCTGCACACAAACGGTGAACACTCTAATAAAGGCCCAGTGACAAGGAAAGTCATTTAGAAGAAAGCTTTTGCTGAATAATTGAAACAATTATTTTGAACACAAGCAAGGAAACATGGACAAAGAAAACACAGTTCCATTGATGAGCGAAGCTCCCTTAGAAATGATGCAAGCAGTTATGTGCCTGATCTGGCTGGTGGCTTTCATAGAGGCGGTGGGGTAGGGAGAGCGTCTATTCACCTCAGTGCCAGGAACAATTGAGAAAGTGAGTGCACGGCATGCGCGAGCCATTTGCCGCTGTGCACCTGTTGTTTTGCTTTGGTGCACTTGCCCGGCAAAGGGAGCTTCGTTGGTGCAGTAAGAGCCTAAGGAGCTTCGCTCCAGAAAATATATTCTTTAAATGATGTTTCAACCCTCACACGAGAGCCCTGTTCACAATGAAGCATGAGCAGCAATATTGTTTATTTATAAAGTCGTCTAATCACGTTTGAGGCAACATGCATACACTGGCGGATGATCACCACAGCTTTTGTTTAGCACGTGTGCAGTGGTTTGAATAAATCGGATGAAGCCATACAGAGAATTCCTGTTCCGGGGCGAAAACAGAAGTACCATAACAGCCTGCGTACAGGCCAAAGTTTTTTCCAAAATTTTAGGGTATTAAATTTCGGCCCTGTACTAGATTCCGGTCCCAAACATTTTCGGCCGAAATTCAGTTTTGGCTTCGGCATAGCGTGGTGCTATCATCATCATCAGGTGTTTTCGCACTTCTGCGCTAGGTGCTACGTAGTGTTAGCGGCGGCAGCAGGCGTTCGTCTTACAGACCCACGCGTGCAACAATGATCAGTGGTCATTGCTTCAACTTGGCGCCCATAATGATGGCCACGATTTTGCTTCGGTATTATAATGCCTTGTCAGCACCGCGTAGGCAGTACTTTGACAACTTTTGAAAGGAAAGTTATCGCTGCTGCCGAAACCATTGGGAACTGTGCCGAAGAGCGGCAGCTTGGAGTCCACGAGCAGAGTATTCGCAGTTGGCGGAAGCAAAAGAACGCCTTCTTTGGCTGCAGCGACCTGCAAAAAAAAGTTTTCACGGATCAAAAAATAGAGCGTTTCCTGACGGAACGAGAACTTGCAGACTTTGTGCGGGAGGAGCGAGCTGCACATCTCGCTGTTAACATCAAGCTGCAACAAGCGAAGGCAAGGGAGACCGCCTTAGACAAAGGCATTCAGCTTGAGAATTTCAAAGCGAGAAAGCATTGGGTGCCTCTCTTAATGCACCCCACTGGGTTCTACCAACGTTGGCCTACGTCGAGCTCGCAGAAGCTACCAAAGAGCTACAAAGAGGACCTTGTGAAGTTTTAAAAGTATGTCAATGCGTTGCAAAAGGCTGTCCCCTTTCAGCTGGGCCATATCGTCAACGGGGATCAAACATCAGTCTACTGGTAAACGCCCTCGGCGCTGACTGTGCACCAGAAAGTTGGATATGATAGATATGTAGAGTTCAACGTCCCAAAACCACCATATGATTATTAGCGACAGCGTAGTGGAGGGCTCCGAAAATTTCGACCTACTGGGGTTCTTCAACATGCATGGAAATCTGAGCACACGAGCCTACAGCATTTCCGAAAATGCAGCCATTGCAGCTGGGATTCGATCCCGCGACCTGCCGGTCAGCATCTGAGTACCTTAGCCACTAGACCACCGTGACAGGGCAGTGCACCAGAAAGGCTCCAAGCAAGTTATCGTGTGATCGACTGCGAACGAAAAACGTGGGTGATTGTAAGGTTGTCCTGCACTGCAGATGGCTGCGAGCTACCACCCTACGTGGTGTTCAAATGAAAGATGCCAGCGAAGGAGGAGAAGTTCCCAGAAAAAGGAGAAGTTCCCAGAAAATCGCTAGTGGGACTGCATAGCCTGCGTGTGGTGTCGACAACCCGTAGCACTGCTGGGGCCCCCTTTGTGCTCCACAGGTTTCGGTGTCGCCTGACCAACTCCGTAAAGAGACTGCTGTGCTGCGAGACTCCCGCACTGAGCTTGTTGTCATCCCAAAAAGGATAACATCACAGCTGCAGCCACTTCATGTGTGCCTTAATAAGGCATTTAAGGACCATGTCAAGCACCTGTACACAGAGTGGATGAATTGCGGAGAACCAGAAGTGACCCCTGCCAATGGCTGAAACAGGCCTTGCCAGTGACGCTATGCTCATTGGATAGTCGAGGCTTAGGCCTGCATTTCCGAGGCGCTCGTTTGCCGCACTTTCAGAAGGTGCTCCACCTCAAATGAACTTGATGGCACTCAGGATGATGTGCTGCGGGAGAACATTTCTGACCAAGGAGCTTCGGAAGAGAATGCGTCTGACAACGATGATGAATAAAGTGAGTCAATAAATGCATTTTTCCATTTTACTCTGCTATATTCGGGTGAAAACATGTTTTCTCACTTTTTTTATCCCCAAATTACACCTTGGAATACATGCGGGTCCGAGCTATTTACGGGCTTTTACGGTATATTCTCAGTTGATCACATGGTCAGTGGACCAGTTGAGAATTTGGTGGGATTCTGTCAAACTCACGATATCATAAGCAAGAAAACATTATAGGTAATTCAAAAGACCACATCAGCTAAACTTATTGCACTGCATGCAGCTAGGAAGTAACATAAAAAAGAGCCACACAGTGCTCCTGCTCACTTTGATAATGTATCATGATTAGCTTTGTAGAAAGTCGAGTACTAGTTGCTTTCGTGACAGATATGAAATGATCAGAGACACTACAGAGATATTTTATAGTCGAATCAAAATTATGCATTTCCACAATTAGAAAAAGACCCAAGCATTTCCTCCTTCCTCTGACATCAGCAGACATGTGCACAGGCGAATGCACAGGCAAAGATCATGGGCTTCTTCAAATGAACACGCATTCATTCTAGAATACTTTGTGTTTTTCATGCTTGTTTGAGAAAAACATGTTAACTGTGTACCTAGCAGAGGAACCAGCCCCTTTCATTACATTTATGGTTGTTAGCAAGCATTTTTAATTTTTTCACAATATAGTGACTTTTAAAAAATTTAGGGGTGTGCAAACATTTCCATTTTCTAATATTTTACAAACAGTGTTTGCTATTCAGTTCAATTTGAAGAGGAACATTACTATTCAAGTTATTCTAATTTCTAGAAGACAGATATACCGTCAATATCCGTTCTTTCCGACTCTCTCAGGACCGAAAAAAAAAAACGTCTGAAAAAACGAATTCATCCATTTCTGTTTTGCTCAAGCAGTTAAATAGCAACAAGTACGTCTGAAATAGCTTCAATGCCTCTCCAATTCACTTACCGTAATTACTCGAATCTAACGCACACCTTCTTTCCGGTTAAGCAAGTTCATAAATCGCATGCGCGTTAGAATCGAGTACGAAAAAAAAAAATGAATACGGTCATTCTATTGCCATCGGCATTTCCAAAATGGCCTGGGGAGGGGGGGGCCCCTACGTGCGTCGACATGGAGCGTCGACCATTTCTGCCTATGTGTTTCCCATGTGCGGCACTTCGTACGTGTGCTGAGGAGTTCGTCATCTGGTAGTGCATTAGCATCAACGGCATGGAAGGGCCGACTCCAAAAACTCGACGAGTGCACCACGTTGCCGCTTTTAAAAGAAAAGTCATCGCGTGCGCCGAAACGGACGGAAATCGGGCTGCATCGTGGTCATTCGGAGTTACCGAAATGTGCGTGTGGGACTGGCGGAAACAAAAGCAGAATATTGTCGACAGCAAAGATTCACGTAAAGGCTTCAGTGGACCACAGCAGGGTCGGTTTCCACAAATTGAAGAGCTGCTCGGCGAGTATGAGATTGAGCAGTGAGCGGCATAGCGGCCCTTGACGACAGAGCTGCTCCAAGTGCAGGCTATGCAGTTAGCCTTAGAAAAAGGGCTAATGCCGAGCCAGTTTAAAGCGAGAAGGTGCTGGCTAACTAACTTTATGAAGAGGAAAGGCTTTTCCCTTGGAAGGCGAACGGGCATATGCCAAAAGTTGCCGGAGGAGTAGGAAGAAAAGCTTCACAGTTTTCAGAGGTTCGTCCTAAACTTGCGGCACAACAACGGCTACCTGCTTGGGCAAATCGAGAATGCGGATCAAACGCCTCTTTACTTCGACATGCTTGGCACCACAACTAGCGAGAAGAAGGGAGCGAAGCAATTTCGCGTGCTGACATCAGGCCACGGTAAAACTAGAGTGATGGCAATGCTCTGTTGCACGTCAGATAGGCACAACCTTCCCCGTAGCTCATATTTAAACGGATGACGCTCCCGAAAGGAGTCGTTTTCCCCGAGTGGTGTGATTGTGCGGGCCAACGAGAAAAATGGGTGCGCGTTGCAATCGATGTCTTACTATGTTTTTTTTTCGTAGTGGTAACCGGGTGCACGTTACAATCGAGGGTGCGGTAGAATCAAGTAGTGCACGCCCAGGCTCTCGTGAATACTTTCAGCACCTGCTGCAAACCCCATTTAACTACGCAAATTTGAGTCTTGGGATGAGCGCCCAGTGTGTTTGGAAAGAAACAATGACATGCAGCACAAAGCTTGAGGTGGAAGTGTAAACGACTCGTGCAGCTTTTGCTGATGAATGAAAGTGCACGTAAATGATCACCAAATGTCCACCCATAAGCAGCATTTGCTGCTGCATGAAGCCGATTCTTCCTAGTTGCGTGCTCTAGATTGTAAATTAAGCTGACCCCTGAGCTCTTGCTGTACCTATGTACATATTTGTCTAAAACTGTTCGTGATGCCCACTCTGGTCCTAATCCCACATGAGTATGGCAATGGCAAGCTGCTTACATTCGTGAAGGCAGCGCACCTGTGCAGCTCGCTTAGCAGTATTGCACGAAGAGGCAGCATGAACGGTGGTGCAATGCACTTGTGACGTACGCATACCAGTAGCAGCGCTAGGCCACATGAACTACTAAGTAGTTAGCTGAAGATTCTCAGCAGAAGGGTTGTGGGCGATGAAGCTGTATGGCATGTTTGCCGCCTACCACTACCACGCCTCTGTGAATTTCCGGTGGTTAGCCATAAAGACATCGTCACACTGCACAGTTGCCGTGGCCCTTTCATATTTTTTACCTAATTCAACGCATCACACTCTGGCATTGTGGCAAAGCTGCCTTTTGAGCTCTGCTATGGCTCTAAATGAATCGACTCGCAAATATGCTGGTTAGAAACTACGCGACACAGGCTGGGGCTATAGCTGTTTCAAACCAGAAAGTTTGAAAAAATAGAAGATTTTCAGCATATGAAATTTCAGATGCTTTTATAGACTGATGTCTACGGGGCAAATTAAGCATTATGGATTCCCAGGGTGCACACCCTTGTTTGTAACAGAAGTTGTGTTTCACAGAAGTTGAAGGAGCAGGCCAGGCTGAGGAATTTGTTTTTTCCACCTAAAGTGTCGTTGGCACCACATTCCTTGCCCCAAATCATGTAAATGAATATAGTTGAGCCTCTGCATTGCCTCATTCTTGATAAAACAACTAGAGAACACCATCCTTTCAGGTCTTCACCAACCTAGCCAAAATGAACACTTTCATGTTCCTAAGTCATAGGAATATCGATAGAAATCTACTGCAACTCATTTTTTTGTAATTTTGCTTAGAAGCATTCGAGAAATGCAGAAAAATTACTAAAATCAATTTGCACTAAAACTTCAAAATTCAAGTTCGCTTAGCACACAAAATTTTGTTAGTCTCACAAGTCTATTGATTATCATAACCTTATGGTTCCCACATAGGCACGCATCAATTTGGACTACAACTGCTTGGACTTGCATTTATTTATGAGTAAATATCCACTGCATAGCATTGCTAAGGTACCAATAACTTATCTTGCAATGTTTCAATAGTCTGAACAGAAAAAGACCAGCTACAGTGCACAGATTGATAATAAAAATGTGGCCAGTGTAATTAAGAGCTCTTGTTTGCGCATTTATCATTTTCCCATGATGCTTGAAAACTGAACTATTAATTGGCCAAGTACAAAAAAATATGTTTAGACGTGGCACCCACCTGTATCCTGAGGAGCAGCTGCCTGTTCTGCTGTTCGAGCGTGCGCTGCTTCTCCTCGACCTGAGGGATGCGGTCATTCTCTTTCTTCAGGGTGCGCACGTAGTCCACCGTCGCCTTCAGGATGGTGCCCTTGTTTTGGCGGATGTCGCGCACGAGCTCGTAGTGCCTGAACAAAAAGTTGTCCGTAGCGCAGTCTTAAACATATCAAAAATACTCTTAATACTGTAATTGCACAAGCTTTATGAAAACCAACAAGCACTGAAGCCAAGGAAGGTATTGGCCGCAAGATCCAGCCTGGCGGCAACTGGCCGAATCGGTGAAGTGTGAATTGCTCCTTGCATCGTCTGCTAGACACGTCGTGTTTCTATGAGCGCGTAGGTCATGCACGTTCTCAAAGTGTGGTTTGTCTGGTCATGTCAGTGCGAGTGTAACTGTTTTTACGTATGCTTGAAACAATGTACGAAAGCATTTGGTCTTTCTCGGCTGCTAATGCTTATAAATAAGATCAGCGAGTGCAACTTTTCAGACTGCTGTTTATTGTCGTCTTACCCTCCATTCACTAGAATAATTTCAGAGTGTGTGCTGCTTTCTGTTTCTAGCACATCGCAAAATGCTCTAGGCATCCTGCCAAACATAAGTACTAATAAACGCTGTGTGAATGCAGCGTTTTATGGCGACTCGGTTGTAAAAAAAAAGGCTCTAGGTCACGCACTTGCACGCTGTTGGTATGTGTACAACTATGGCACTGCAGTTTATTGATAATACGAGGAGCCTTAGTTGTGTTTACCTAGCCGTGCTACTATTACAGCAATATTTCTATCACATAAACTGTGAGACTTCGGTAATTACACTGTACTTAAAACAGAGTTACCATGCGCTACCGTGTGCTTAGATTTAGGAATGCTTTAAAGAGCCCAGGCATTGAAAATTTATTCTGACGGCATGCCCTATATATAATGTCATATATTTCACTGAAAATGCACGTAATGCATCGATGAAAGCTTTTTGCTGAACTTTTATATAAGATTTTTACTGGTGCAAAAACATGTGCATACACGTGGTAAACACAGTGTAGCTCAAAGCATAGTCAGCCACTAAGTTTTCCTGATTAGATTTATCGAACGTCCCCCATTTCATGGTGAACAGATTGAGAAAAAAAATTATATGTGCATAAGGTGAAAACAATGGTACTGAACGAATCGCACAGATATGCGGGCTTTCTACGATCTTCCTTTCTCTCTTTTTTGTAGTATGTAGATGACAAAGATGTAAATAAATAGTTCAGTCACGCTACAGCAGTGCATAGCAGGCGAACACAAGCTAACCACATACAAACGCTACAGCAAAGGCATGATTTAATGTGAAAGCGCGAAGAGAGGTAACCAAAGGCGAGCATCCCTATGAAAGGCAGAATTTGCTTAACTCGCACATAATGTTAACGTTGCATAGGAGGCGTGTACCGATTCAGTAAAGAAGAGTGTAGATATTAACAGTAAACTGTAGTCAATGCATTTCATCTGCCGATAATCGGCTCAGACCGCACGCAACAAAGCGCCACTGCGTGCAATTGTCTACGAGCCGCCGACCGCCTATCCACACTTTCCCGGGGCAGTGCTGCCACCTATAGCCCGATCTCACGGCGAATAGAGTGTGAAATTTTTGGTGTCTTTAACTGTGCTGTAGCAATTATGGCGTAAATAAGATAGAAGTAAAGCGGACGAAAAGACAGCTTGAAGCCCACAGGGACCGAATCTGCAACTTTCGGATGCTCTTCCAACGGAGCTACACCGGTGGTCATCCCCTGGTTCACTTCATTTGGTATTTGTGTGCATGTGTGTATTCAGAATAGTAAGAGCCTAAGAAAAAAACATAGCTCAACACTGCAGGTGTCTTTTTGCTGCTCCTTGTCAGCAGGAAAAAAGAAAGACAGCAAACTTGTAAACACACATTTCTAAAATTAGTTTTTCTGATGTATGTGTGCAGATACTTCTGTTTGCAAAAACGCCTGTTTTACAAAGAGACAGTGAAAGGTAGTGAGGTTAATCAGAAGAAAATTTGCAATTCGCAACATTGCACTGGGGAACGAGATAGTAAGGGATAGAAGGGAAAAAAGAAATGAATAAATAATGATGATGGTAGGGGTGGGAGTCCAGCAGCATGATGAGGGTGCATGGAGTGAGGAGGGTGTTTGTTTAGGTAACGGGAAAGCCTTTGCCCCCTTTGCTTCGACTGCCTGTCGTGCACGCCCTGCCATGAACAGGCACCTGCTCCTGCTGCGTTGCAATATAAAACAGCTGCGTTGTAATAGAGTGTAGATTATATGCGTGCGAATTAGATTATAAGCACTAGTCACAATGCTTTGGGATGCTACCGAGATTTCGCCTTTTACCACAAAAAGGAGGACTTACAAGCCTTGGATGGCTTTTTTTCAGAATAGTTGTGGCAGCTCTTCTCCCGACGGCTAACAGAAACTTCATTTCATGCATGCTGCCCTCTGTTTAACTCACGAGTGCGATCGACCTCTCTGGCACTCAATCTCGGTGTTTCTGGGACAAGTGACTAGCGACAGCATGTCATGGGTTGCAGCCTTCACACTAGAGCTAATGAAGGCTAGCTGCCTTGTCGGTAGTCACCACGGACTATCAGAGTTGCAGTTTGGTGCCAACTCAACGGAACACTTTGCACTTGTCGCATTTAAAAGAGCTGACTCACACATTCAATATAAACAAGGACGTGCGTGTGCAACACTCATGTGGTGGTTTGTGGACGCCAAGTGCTTAGCTAGAATTTTTTTAAGAAGTGAGGCGGGGTTCATCTATGCTTGATGCATGTTCGTGTATATGTTTGTATACAAGGGTGTATTTATACTCAAGCAAAGTTCAAAAATTACAGAGGGTTAACACCCCCTCCCCCCTTCAAAAACCCGGCTTTGCCCCTTGTGGTTGCCGCCATTTTTAAATTTTTTTATTTCCAAATATTGTTGGCCATTAAGGCCGTAACAGAAAAACAAGTGCAATGTATTGTATGGAAGACAGAATTTTTTTAAATACACAAAGAAAAAATATTTAAATGCTGTTAATAAAAACGTATATACATATATTGTGATGGTGGTATAGTATGCAATATGAAGTAACTACACGATGTATTTTCAAACAACATAGCAATATATGTACAATACTATAGCAACACTTAATGTTCACAACATATTTTTAATGCACTTTTCAAAGCTTTCTATGTTCTTCGAATGAAGTGCCAGTACTGGCAACTGATTCCACTCTTTTATCATTCCTGGAAAAAAGGAATACGCATACACATCAAGATTGCATTCAGGAACCGAATACACAAATTGATTGCATGATCTGACATTGCTGGAAGGCCTGGGAACAAGATATTGTTTAGTTTCAATATTAAGGTGTCCTTTTGATAACAAAAAAAAGAAATTTAAGTCGACCGTCTTTCCGGCGATGAGCCAGCGTAGGCAATTCAAGCAACCGAAGCGTTTTAGAAACGGAGTCACTTTGTGAATAATGCGATAAAATTAGCCTTGCGGCTTTTCTCTGCATTTTTTCAATTCGATTTATTAACCCCGACTGGAATGGGTCCCACACTGCACTGGCGTATTCTAGCGCTGGCCTTATGTAGGTCAAATATGCAAGCAGCTTAACGGATGGTGTTGCTAGCTTTAGTTTGCGACGAAGGAACCATAACTTTTTTTCTGCAGCTGCACAGATGCTGTTGACGTGCAGTTTCCAACTTAAGTCATTTGAAATGATTAAGGCTAGGTATTTTATCGAGTCAGCTTCGCTTAGAGTTGTATAGTTCATCTCATATTGAAATTTAATTACAGGCTTTTTTCTGTTAGTAACTCTGAGCATAACTGATTTAGATTCATTGATTTTCACTTGCCATTTAGTGGCCCATCTTTCTACGGCTCTAAAAGCTTGCTTAAGTGACGCCTGATCATTCTGGTTATTGATTTCACGGTATATTAGGCAATCATATGCGAACAACCTGATTGTTATGTCATCCCTTACGTCATTAGCAATATCATTTAAGTAAATAAAAAAAAAAGCAGGGGTCCGAAAACAGATCCCTGTGGTACGCCTGAAGTTATGTTTAGCAGATTCGATTTGTTGCCATTTATTTCGACGTATTGTGTCCGACCTGTGAGGTATGAGCGGATCCACGCTACAACTTCATAATTTATATTCATTTCCATTAGCTTATTTATTAAGTTGGTGTGCACAACCCGGTCAAAAGCCTTCGATAAATCTAAAAATATAGCGTCGATCTGCTTTCTGTTATTTAGTGCAGTCGAAAAGTCATTAATTGTTTCTACGAATTGTGTAACAGTGGATACGTTCAGTCAAAAGCCGTGCTGATAAGAAAAAAAATGCCCTCTTGTTTTCACGATAACCGTAGATTGTTATTGATATCATGTGCTCCAGAAGCTTGCAGCACACGCACGTCAATGAAATGGGCCGGTAGTTTCCTTGTCTTGCTTTCCACCTGACTTGTGTACTGAAAGAACTTCTGCAACTAGCCAATCATCTGGGATTCCTTTCTGTACTAGCAATGCCTTAAATATAATCTCAAGATAGCGGCCTACCCATTCTGAATACCTGCATAAAAACACATTCAGTATACCATCAGGGCCTATGGATTTTCATCTTTAATATTAAGCAAAAGTGCTACAATACCTTCATATGACACCTCTATCTCGGGCATTGTTGAAATGTATGGGGATTGTAGCGCAAAGGGTGAAAAATCATTTGCGGAACTATCAGTAAACACTGATTAGAAAAAGTCATTAAAACAAGTTGCGATACCAGAGAATTTCATCACGAGTTCATCATTATCGACAATGCCTCTAGGACCCTCGTTATCTTGTGACAAATGGCGGCAAAAACGGTGTGGGTCATCCTTCATAAATCCAGTCAATGTAACATAGAAAGTTTTCTTAGCCGCAGTCAGCTTCGTGCGCAAGGCAGTGCTTAGTGCGGAAATTTTACTGTCATCTTTAACTTTTTTCGTTCACTGCTAATTTTTCGTTTTAAATGTATTTCAGGGGTTATCCAAGGATTCTGTTTATTTTTGTTTTTCTCTTTTATTGGGATAAACCTACCAATGCAGTGAAATACTATATTTTTAAGTTCACCCCACATTGCATTGATGTCATTCATCTGACTGAAGCTATCTAAGCATAGAGAATGGTGATCATCGAATGAAGCTATCTAAACATAGAGCTTGTGTCATTGGCTCTGACAAAATTTTGGAAATGCGTATTTGTGCTGTCAGTCCTTGAGCACAAGGTGGTATGCTTTATTTCCAAATAAACTAGCTTATGATCTGAAATGCCAGCCTCTACTAATACCTCATATTCTTCAAAACGCCCGTCCAGGAACACCAGATCCAAAATCTATCCCGATTTCCCAATTACGCGCGTGCTCTCTTGAACTAGCTGTTGTAAATAATGACTGAAGGCTATCTCTAGGAGCAGTTCGCAATGATTTTTTTGGCGAGACTCCGCCCCAAGCTCAGACCAGTCGATGCCTGGCAAGTTGAAGTCGCCAGAAATAATAATTCGAGAGCCGCGGATCTTCAGGCCTTCTAAGTAAAGCTGCATATTTTCGAGATACGAAAGAGAGGAGTTAGGTGGTCTATATACTGCACCAAGATTTACCGTTGTTTTACCTACTTTAATTTGGCACCAAACACTTTCGTGTGTTGGAATGCCAGCCATTTGTACAGAGTCTATATCAGCCTTGATCACTACAGCAACCCCCCCCCCCCCCCCCCGCTCATCGCGGTCCTTGCGAATGATTGTTATAGTTTGGTGGCACAAGCTTTTTGTCTTTTATTTTGGGCCGCAGCCACATTTCGGCAATTGTGATGACGTGAGGATCATAGTTAGCCAGTATGTATTCCATGTCTCCAACCTTGTTAGCAAGACTTCTTGCATTCAAATTCATCAAGCGTAATGTGCTCGGATCACATTCTTCCTCCCGTCAGTCATCCTTCCCGTAAGACATCATGCACACAGTCAGCAAATTGAAGGTGTCCAGAAATATCAATTGCCATCTGATGTATAGCTTCCATGCAGTGCCATACCAAGGTGAAGTCTGCATAAACGAGGAGGCACAGTAAGTTCTTTTTTCTTTCCCCTGTTTTTCATGTCCCCATCGCAGGTCTGCGGATGCTAACTGTTCAACATTCTAACGTGATAGCATTAAAAAGCTTGTTTCGCGGAAATTCCGGCATCGGCATTGTTGGTTGTGGTAGAAAAATCATCTTGTGCTTGACCGAAAAACCTTGAAAGATTTTAATGAAATAATAATAAACAATTCTGGGTCTGAGTGGAAATCGAAACCCGGGTTATTTCAGTGGTAAGTGGGCGTTCTACCACACAGCCACACCACTGCTTGTGGATACAGTGAAAATACCTTCCTCTGCTTGGAAATGCAGAGAAAGTAACTTTCATGCTTTACAAACACGTGCGTCCTGTATACATGCTTCACAATACAACATAAAATTTTGCAGTAATAATGTCCCCTGTAGAACAAGCCTACATTGCCATCGCGCGTCAGGGTATGTGATTATTATTACTTCATGGTTTCAAGCCGGTCACCCATAACAATAGGTACACACATCGCTGTGCTTTTTCTTTTGAGGCCACGTAAGTAAAAGCTAGTTTATCTGGATCTCATTACCTCGGAAATTCGGTTAAAGTGGACACGCGGCGTGGTCCCGGCAAAACTGCGTATATTTCAATGGTTTCAAATGCTCATTAATTCGGAGGAATTTAGATGCACACTGGTTAACTCTGACCAAAGAGGGCTATCGGGACTTCAAGCTTTCAGTAACTGATTCCAGTGACTGAAATCGTGTGACGATTCCAGGACTGAAGTTTTCGAGAAACCGAACGAACAGCAGCGGAATATGATCATGATGATAGTGAATGAGGGGGGAAGTGGCCAGGTGGCACTATACCCCACACGGCGACAGTTTGCGCAGCCACCACTACTCCAGTTGCCCGCGACGCCTTTGCTGCTGCTTTCTTTGCGTTGTGACTTCGCGCATAGCCTGTGGAGCTCGGGTATATCAAAAGAGTTGACTGTTGAGCGAGTTGCATCTTTGACATAGAAATCGTCGTTATGTTCTCGGGCTGTGTTTGTGCGCGTTGATGATGGTGTGGCCAATGCTGGTTCGCTGACTGATGAATAGCGCACCACGAGCCTTTGCGGTGCGATCACTGCCACTGCGCATGCGTCATAATGCGAGCCGCCGTTCGTGTTCGCGAACCGCCCGCAGAAAATCCGAAATAATGTGCGGCAATCGCGACCTGCGAGGCCCGCGAAGTGCTGTATGTAGCTTCCGTGCATTTAGGTTTGCTGGCTGGGCGAAAGTCCCTAGACATTTCCCAAGGGAGAGAGGAAACGCTATTTTAAAACTCATATGACATCCGCAACTAAAGCAACGCCCGCAACACTTGCGAACGTTATTCTAAACCTTTCTCAGAAGAGCTTGAAGCGGATCAGAATTACCGTTTCGATATTGACAATGAAGATGAGCCGGCGTGACATCGCACCGTGCAGGAGGCCGCCGAAGCCATCGCTGTTTTCGTTGACTTCTGCATTACTTCTCGCGACAGCGAGTGTGCACACCACCACCACCACCACATGGGGTTGAAGAAGATCGTTCTAGTGCTAATTCCGATGATGAGACAGACTAAGTTGACGCAGTTTTTCGTGAAATAAAGGTTTCTCTGTGCAGAGTACATTTTTCTTTTATTTTGATGGTTCATTCAATAAACCGAAATTTGGTTAACTCGGACATTTTTCCCTGTCCCGTGAGATCCGGGTGAACGAGCTTTTAACATAGTGGGTGCATAGCAAGCTCGAAAAGATTTCATGGACTAAGTGCTTTAACACTGGCGACAGGATATCGCTATCGCGTTGAACTGTAAAAGGTGGAGCGTGAGGGTCCCCCAATTTTTCGAATTTAAGCGGATGCAAACATATGTCTCAGTCTCGTGCCTCGATTGTCAGAATGGCACAGCTTTCTGTTGGTCATTCTTTGCACACGTGCAACGTTAGAGTTCGGTTATTTATGACTTTGGTGACTTACGTTACACGCGGTCTATGCTGTATATTGTTAAATGATTTTGACTGTGAAATAATGAACACCACACTGGTGAAGACTAAGTTATTTACTGGGTAAACTTGCACCCAGCAATAGAAACACTTGCAGGAGAAGCGACACAGCACGCAGCACGAAGATAGCAGTCGGCACAGTCGCTAGTAATCTGATTAGGGGGTGAGGCCCCTTGGCACATATACACGTGGGATCGTACATTCCAGTGTTATCACTGCTACTCCGGTAAATTAGCAAATAAACTCAACTACAGGCGCTGTGCATGCAATCTTATCAGAATGCTATAAAACAGCTGTCAAATTTCCCACACGACCTCGCGAGGCTTGTGTCGAGGGCCAGCACCTTTAGTTTAAGCTAGCACTGTGCAAAAGCAACATTTTAGGTGCAAATTGATTTAGAACATTGAACTGTAAGTGCGAATCGAACTTAATAATTAAAAAATACTTCTCGGACATTTCTAGCATATTTTTCCAATACTTAAAAGTGAAACTGCAGTAAAAGAGTTGGATAGAATTTCTAAGCACATTCTTTTGAGACAGCAACATGAAAGTGTTTCTTTTGGGTAGGTTGATGCAGCCCTGCCTGAGTGGTGTTTTATAGAATGAAGCAATGCAGAGGCTGAATTGTCCTTATGCACATGCTTTGGTGCAACCAAAGTGTTGCTGACAATAGTAAACACATGAAAGGCAAAGATGCTCTTTCCTCAGTGTCTCTTGTTCTTTCAGCTTCTGCGGAAGTGCAACTTTTGTGGGGGACGAGTGTGTGCTCCTTTAGAGTCAGAAGTTCTAAAGGTACTTCATAGATGTCAATATATTAAAACATCCAAAATTCCAGATGCTAAAAATCTTTCACATCCGATTTTTCAGACTTCCTGCCCAAATTTCAGGTCCAGAATAGCATTAGTTGAGCCCCCATTTCTGCCACATCTATCATCTTTAGATTGGAACTTGTGTATTCTTAGTCAATACATTTGCGACCGCAATAGAGCCTGAAAGGAAGCTTCGCCGCAATACAGAAGCGTGATAGTAATAATCTGGGGTGAATCGAGTAGCAAATACTATTAGAAAATTATTCAATTGAATGATTGGTCGATTGATAAGTGGGGTTTAATGTCCTAAAACCAACATATGATTATGAGAGATGACGTAGTGGAGGGCTCCAGAAATTTTTACCACCTGGAGTTCTTTACCCAAATCTGAGCACACGGGCCTACAGCATTTTGGCCTCCATCGAAAATGCAGCCGCCACAGCCGGCATTCAATCCTGCGACCTGCGGGTCGGCAACAGAGTACCTTAGCCACTAGATCACCACGGCGGGGGAGAAAATTATTGGAAATTTCGTATATTCGCACAACCCTAGTTTTGGGAAATGACCATGGCTTTGTGACATTGCATGACATGCGGGTGACTAAAGTGAAGACCGAAAACTCCAATTAAAGAAATGTTTTTATGATAAAAAGATGCTGTTCTAGGAAAGATTTATTGCCTTTTAATACATCTTCAAAGCCTTTGACCGTGCGAACCACTACGTTTTGCCGAAATAGGTGCAATTTCGTGCTATTAAAGGCACAGTACATTTCAACTTTGCACATTCATGAAAGGACTCAGATTGCAATAATAACAACACAATGATAATGTTCAAATGCTCAAATAAAAAATGATCAATGTTAGCATTCACCAGGAAATAATTCTGGGATGTTTCTCTTCATACCTTAACGAGATCACATGCAATGATGGCAATACTGAATACAGTTGAGCCCGCTTATATAGAACCTGAGCGTGACGCGGCATCCGTTTGCTGTATCCCAAAGTTCGTAGTAAATGAAACACAGCTCTTAAAAAAAAGTTGCGAGTGAAAACGCAAACATTTTTGGCCCCAAAAAGTCCGTGGTGCACGTGTTTCGAATAGCAGAAGCGATAAGGGCGGTCAGGGTGCTCGTTCGCCGAGGCCCGTGGCACAAGCTGCACGAGGCACTGGCTCCAAAGTTTCGTCATTCTCGCAGTCTGATTCCTCCAAATCGCTCGCCCCACGTACTTCATTCACAATGCCCCAATCTGTGCACAATTCCGCAGTGTCGGGATCATCATCGGCCATAATTAAACCATCTCAACAAATGCTCCACCCGCTCTCCCAGGTCGGAGTCGACGACGCGCTGCCACAAATCTCCGCCGCAGTGGTCCTGTTCGGAAGCTTCAGGCTCGGCATCGCGCCCGACGTCGATGAAGTCAGCCTCGCGAAAACAGTTCAGCGCGCATGTAGCCGTCACCACCGCCCACAAAATATTCACCATCTCCACAGCTGAGTACCGGGACGCCCGAAGTGGCAAGTTGGCTGCCAGGTGGTCAACAGCTATGAGCAAGCGCTCCGCAACGCGACACCTAATGCGCGGATTACGCTCAAGCCAAGGGGTCACACTTTCGACGTTTTGTTGAGCGGCAGGGAAAAAAAAAAGCGTGCTAGTCCTCCCGTCGGCCACCATGACCACACACGCCCACCAAGAGCAAGCAAGACGCGCACCCACGACACACATGCCAGAACGCGTGGAACAGCTCTGGGCCCGTTTCCAGTCAGAAAACGAAACTAATTCGAGCCAGCGTGGCGGGCATCGCGGAGCGGTGGAGACAGACGAAGGGGTTGTGATCAAGAGAGGAGACTTGCGAGAGAAGGGCAAGAAGATGCGATAAAGAGAGGGGAGGATGCGGCGGGAAGTCGACATTGAAAACCAAAACACACGGGAAGAAGGCAGGTTGGGTAGCTTCCCGGAGGAAAAGAAAGGTGGATAGCTTGCTTGAAATGTCCGTGTAACTCATGCGTAGAAAAATCTGGAAAGAGTGCATGGCCGCCGGAATCGGTGCGCGCGGCGGTTTCGAAGAATCGGCGGCCGTGGTCAAAAAATCGTTTTGTTGCGCCGGCGGGTTTGCGTGCTCTCACGAACTTCACTATTTCGCGATTCGTTCTGAGCAAATTAACAGCCATTTTTGTGCTTCCGCACGTGCGATTCGTTCCGCACAAATTAACAGCCGTTTTCGCGCTTCCGCACGCGCGCGGAAGGCATGCTGGGACGAGTGCGAAGTGAGCGAGAACAAGTCCTAAACACGAAACGAATCGCAAATTATCAGAGCCGGTGGGGTAGCGTACGCGCGTGCACTAGACGCAGACAGTCAGTGGCCGACGATGTTGGCAAATGGTCCGGTCACTCCAGGCCGGCGACACCAACGACAGTACCAGCGATCAGAAACAGGGTAGATGGAGGACCAGTCTTCAAAAGATCGGTGGCAGTGTGAAAATACGGGCATCGTCTGGCGATGCGGGGTGCTCAGAGTAGCCAGGGGGGAGGAGGGGGGGAGAGACAAATGACGGAGAGGCGCGTAACAAAAAGCGGTCAAAGAGAGCGGCAACTAGAGGGGTGCGGAGGCATGGCCGGCGTTTAACAATAAGAATGTATGGGCACCTCGCTGATGCCTGATCGGTGGTAGAAATCGGTTTTCCGGAAAGTCGGCAGACCGCTGACTCCGTTTGCTATAACCGATCAGCCGCGCTCGGAGACGTTTGTTGTAAGTGCGATTTTGTGCCATTGAACCAATGTATATTTTTACGGTGACACGGATATTGTTCATTTTAAGCGAAAGTTCCTTTTAAGTGGCGCCGTTATATGTGGGCTCGACTGTACCTGATAAATGCAGATTACACAAGTTCATGGCGCATGAACTTTATTTGAAAAACTAATCAGGTGCTAACAAGAATGAATTATTTGGCTAAGTACCACTCAAATTTAACTACAATGAAGCTAAGGCTGCAATGTTTAATATGTCAAAAGCACACTGCCGAGATCACATTGATTGAGCTGAGACAGAAGTAAACCAAATATGAATAGAAACACTGTGGAGAACACATGGCCTCAGATGACCACAGATTCTGAAATCAAGAAAGAAGTTGCAGTACCCGTTAGATTTCAGGCGCTATTCAGTAACAAATCATGGCTGAATGAGCTCACACGCTTACCTGTCATTTGTCCTTGGAAGCAGCGTGCCAAGTTCCTTAATGCGATCGTTTATATTGAATCGCCTCCGCCTTTCAACTGCACAGAGAGCACGCAACACAGGATTATTGAAGCCAAGCATGGCTATTCACAGAGCACCTAATCTGCTGTGCACTGTTTCAATACAGCCAAGCTTCATGCATTTCCATCTTGCATATATTCTGGCTACAACAGATCTTAGCAGGCCTTGGCAACCTCAAAACACCGATACTAATTGCCGCTTAGAAGTACTGTCAAGTCTTTGCAGTGATAGCTGTCGCACTTGCAAGAATGTTATGCAATGATGACTAACATGAGCGGTGACTATTCAGTCTGTTCTCCAAGAAAAAAAATACAATCCTGCCCCGTGACAAGGAAAAGATGGCATCTAAACGGACATGATCACGAGCAACAATGTACAGTAGGCTCTCAGTAAACGGAGGTCTTTCAAACGGAATCACTGCTTTAATGGAACAGCACCTTCAAACATGATTGGTTTCGTACCTCAGTACTGCATCCCTCTTCATCCCTCAATGAATTAAACTACAGTTAAATGAAAGATGTTTTCTTGGTCCATGCAGGTTCAGTTTACCAAGCAGCTACTGCATTCTCCTTTTTTTTTTTTTTAGCAAGACCTTTTTAGTCATCAAATATTGTTTTTTCAGAGAATTAGCTCTTTGTCAACTCTGAAGGCTGTCATAATCACATCTCATTAGCTGTGAAGCTCCCAAGAAGTGCAACGCCACACAATACGATCAAAAGGCAGATGAAAATGAAAAGAACCTTCACTAATTCAGCACTGTGTAAAGTGTGTATTAGAACAGACATTCAAGGATTGTCAATTCGGAAGGAGTGAAAAAAAGATGAGCTTTTGTTTCCATCAGCTGCTGGGTACATGTAAATCAAATATAGCAACAAAACAAACACAGCCTTTGCTATCACCCATGTTTCGTGCTGTCAAGCACTGCGAAGCAAATTTTATAGCTTTCATAAAATCAAAATTGGCTTCCTTTCGCGATGGGCATTGATCTGCACATTAGACTACCAGTAAACAAAAATATTTTGAATGGAACTGCTGTGTAAACAGAACTGCCACTAATATGATTGATTTCCTACTTGGATTCGGTTCCCCAGCTGAGTAAACAAAGCTCCTCTTAAAGAGAACACACTTTTCTTGATCCCTCAACGTTTCTTGTTTTTTTTAACGAGAGTTTACTGTACCTCGCTGCTAAAACACTTTATGGTTCGAGCTACCATATTAACCAAGGCGCTTGGGTTGTCCCTTTTAGCTAGCAACAAGGATGCAGCAATGTTACAAAGAACGCACTCATGTTGTGGTTGTCCTTCTTCTGCCGGTCCTTGGCAAGAGCGCGCAGATCATTCTCAAGCAGCTCTTCCTCCTTGACCAGGGCAAGGTCAGGGGGACACGAGGAAGACACAGTGCCTGCCTTGGTACTGCCCGCGGGCCAGACTTCCTCAAATTCCACCAGGGAGCTGGGAACCGTGGAGTGGCCGCCACGACCCACACCCAGGCTACTGAGAAAGTCCTCGCCATCAAAGTGGGACAGGTCATCAAAGGCATCCTCAAACTGCAAAAAAAAAAAAAAAGAGCCACTATAAAACGCTGGAAATAGTGTCGCATGCCCATGAATTGCTTGACCTCGCCTTTCTGATTAATGATGTTTACTTGTGTAAGCAGGTGAGTTGGCAAAAAGACAAGTTGCTTATGGTGGATTCAACACAGTTGTGCAGTGGCTACGTGTGGTTGTATGTGTGCCTTTGCTGTCCTGATTTTTGGGCTGTTTTTCCAACAATATGTTGAACTAACTAGCCAGAAAATTCACCCTTCACAATGTACAGCACAATCTACTGTTAAAGGGAACACTCAAATGCACACCATCAATATTCCTGGCCCTCTGAAAGTAAGTTCACAAGGAAACAATCTTCATACACGTCAGTCATGAGGAGTCAGAACTTTTGAACCACTAGCAGTCTTATGCATATCTTAGCCACTATGCTTTCGTAATATAGCCAAATCTAAACATGCTGCTCATGCAGATATTCCCTTTAACAGTGGACCTGCCTGTACATGCATCGAAATTGTGGAAATGACTCGCAACCCGGGCAGTGCAGTGAAGACGCAGGAGTGCAAACATCTCATGAATTGTACTGAAAACATCAAATTTGTGTTTGAGCAGCAGTCCTACTATACCATGACTACTAAATGCAAAAGCTTATGCTGTATAACATACTTTGTAACCACTCCTTCATCTTGTAGGATTCTGCTGATCTGCCAAATTCATTCCTCATGTGCTTGGAGTTAATTTGCCCTTGTGCTGCCAAATAAGAGCATCATGGTTGGCTCAATTAGTACAGTGACTACTGCAGAAAGGCACTGGTCCAGGATTCAAACCCAGGACCCAGAGAATTTTTCAGTCAACTAAGAAGCCTTCCTTTCCGAGAATTCCAACTTTCTGCTATAAATAGATCAATGCCAATTTTTCTTTTTATAATGTCTTCTCCATGCATGTTACCTATGTGCAAGAACTAAGAACCTGTTGTTTTTGATGACCTATGCCTGCAATACCGAACTGAGCAAGAGCACTAGTCAGAACTCTCGATCTCCTCTAAGAGGGATGCAGCAATACCGCAATATGGAGGACGTAATTTTGCCACTTGCCGAGAATTAACAGCCATCGCTAGGCGTGACACCATTGCACGAAAATTGCATAACGTACTGCATTTTTTTTCTGCTTTTGTATGGCGTGGCGGCTCGAAGGCTCGTTGCAGCAAAAGAAATCAGCACTTCTTGCCCTCCTAAGTGGACATGCTGCGGCTGTGGGCCTCACATCGCAAGCATAGCTAGTGCCAAAATTTTTTGGCCTGCTGCAACGGCCCCTTATAGTGTCACGCCTTATGAAGGTCGCTTATGTGATATATCGCCTGACGTCTACTGTCACTGGTCTAGCCAAGACTGATGCGTACCTTGCCCCAGTTTCAAGTGATACGAGCTCTGACTCACTTCACCAGTAGACAGTGTCTGCAACAGCAAAAAATTTTGACGCAACATTCGGCCACAAGCGAAACAAGAGAACAATGTTGGGCTGAACTCTTGAGTGGCTCCTTAGATAAGCTTCCCACGATCATCCTTCGTCATCCGTGTAAAACAAACATCTCTCATCCTATAGGCTATTCTCGTTTCAACAGATCACGATAATATGACGAGGAAAGTTCCTTTTATCTGAAGTAAATAACATCCTAAATCATTGACGCAGCTGACGGTACACAACTGTATTTATGAGTGGCTGTGTACAAGCATTATTAAAAGCTGTAGATCACTGACGGATCATCCAAAGATCACTTAATCAATGTCAAGTGTATCGACCAATGCTTGATTGCCGCCAAATATTGAAACATAAAAGCTAACGCAAGCACAAATTAAAAAAAAATAAGAAAATAAAGATGCATGAGTACTTCTCAGAAGTCTAGCAGAAAAAGATTATGAAATATGTACTATGGTGGACACACTCAGGCAGACCTGGTCGCAGCTCCCACAGGTCACGATCACAGCGACAAATCCAAGAAGCAATTGATTATGCTGGCAGCTCAATTGTTTTTCACACGGGGATGGCATCTGCACTGATGCTGTCGCGTTCAATACACACTCATATGAATGGTGCTCCATGCCTCGCAAAATGCATCAGCCATTCCTCGCTGAAGAATTACTGTCATGTCGGAAGACCATGGTTAGTTGTTTGGTTCACTTCTTCAACAGAAGTCCCTTCACTCACAAGTTGTAATGGAGGGCATTTTGCAGCAGCATCAAAAGTGGGGACCGAATTCTGGGTATGCTACCTTATGAAGCCTGAGAAGCTTCAGATTAATTTCGATGACACTTGCTCAGTTGTTGATACTCATGTTGTCAACAACTTAGTTCACGGTCTGCTTCGACAGTTTCACTCTGTCTGCCTGCTTTTCACCTCACATTTCAACAATCTCAATCTTATCGCTTAGTGAAACGTAGCTTCCTTGTCCTGGAGGCCATTATGTAAACACTTGCAGGTGACACCTTCATGGGCAGCATTTTCAGGAGATCACAAACAGTGATACCTTTATTTATGTAAGATTAGCGCTGAGTGCGCCGCAACTATGAACAACAAAATTTCTGGCCTACTGTACAAGCACTTGTGGCATAGTGAGAGACTGCTGTGGCCTATAGACCACGGAATGCTTATGGGCCTTTTACTCTGTTAACTAAATCTCCTGAAAATGGGAGCTTCCCTGAGAGCAGTCAGCCGAAAATATAGTCCCAGGTAACAGGCATTGGAGCATGATGTTAAAATTGCACCACGAGGTGACAACACACTTTGTTAGATCAATGTCATCCTGAACTGGCTTGGCTAGAGGCTGGGCTTGTCTATAGTTTGTCAATTGGGATGCCTCATAATCATATTGTAGTTTTGGCATGTAATATGCAATTGTAGTGTTAACCCCTTGACTTTCGTGCTCTCAGTGGTAGATTCCACGTGGTACTATTCCACCGGAAATTCTTCGCGCCCGCAGATGGCATGGGTTGGTACATACAAACCACAATAAAATCTGCAAATCAGTGTAGTCAACCCCGTTGCCAGCACACAGGGCAGCAATATGTATTTTGCTTACATGTTCATAAGTTGAACTGCATTTCTATTATATTCATTTATTTATTTATTTATTTATTTATTTATTTATTTCAGGTACCCTCATGGCCCGGAGGGCATTGTTGAGGGGAGTGGTACAGGATCAGGATGTTGAAAGGTGTTCGAATTGTACAAACATTGCACACATATGAGCAAATATACAAAAGCACTGAAGAAACAAGTATCCAGCGGTGCGTAGAAGTATACAAAAGTTTAACACAAATCTACACAGGTATTGCCTCTAGCATAAAAAGATAACAAAACTAACATTGACAACTGCATGCATATGACACATTATAAGGTAACTAAACACTGTGAAAAAAAAAAAAAGTTCAAGCTACACAGAAGTGAAGTACTCAGACACTTTTTTCCTAAACTGGTCAATATTGTTAGTAAGCACTAGGGATGGTGGCAGGCGATTCCACTCTGATGTAGTTCTAGGAATAAACGAATTTGAATATGCTACAGTGCGACATTTCGGGATACCAACTTTGCAAGAATGATCTATGTGCAATGAAACATGAGCAGGGGGTAAAATAAGAGCAGTTTTAAGGGTGGCGTTCAATTTATAGATTTTAAAGAAAAGGCACATGCGCGATATCTTCCTGCGCAGTGTGAGTGGTTCAAGAGATAGAGTTGCTTTCATTTGCGTTACGCTTGATAAACGGCCGTAATCGTGAAGGATGAAACGCGATGCTCTGTTTTGGGTTGCTTCAAGTGCATTTATTAGTGAATTATTGCATGGGTCCCATACTGAAGACGCGTATTCGAGTTTAGATCGAACAAGTGACTTGTACAATAACAGTTTAACAGAAGCGGGGGCTAGAGAAAAATGTCGCCGAATAAAACCAAGCGTCCGGTTAGCATTTAAGATAATAGAGGAGACATGCATATTCCAACTCAAGTCTGCTGTTAAAATAACCCCGAGGTATTTATAGGACGACACTGGTAGCAATGGGGAGCTGCTTATACTGTAAGAGGAAGGGTTTAATTTACGTTGGTGTGAGAACCGCATTACTTTACATTTATTAATATTAAGTGTCATATGCCAAGTCGAGCACCAATTATCGATAGCGTCAAGGTCCTGTTGAAGCAAAGAAACGTCAGTAGCATTTTTTATTTCGCGGTAAATAACACAGTCATCGGCAAAAAGTTTCACAGAAGAAGTCAGATTGCTAGGCAGATCATTAATATATATAAGAAAAAGCAGTGGACCTAAAACTGAGCCTTGTGGGACGCCTGAAGTGACAGGTAGAGTTGAAGAGTTAAAACCATTAACATGAACAAATTGAGAGCGATCTGTTAGAAAACATTTAATCCACTTAAGAACGTTAGGGTCGATATTCAGTTGGCTTAGTTTGTGAAGAAGCAGGCTGTGGGGAACTTTATCAAATGCCTTACAAAAGTCTATGAATATGCAATCAGCCGCGGAACCATTATCAAGTACAGAATGAAGGTCGTTTGTGAAGGCTACCAACTGCGTTTCACACGAAAATAATTTTCTAAAGCCATGTTGCTCAGGTGAAAAAAATGAGAATGATTCAAGAAATTTTGCCAAGTGGGAAGCGATGACGTGTTCAAATATTTTACAAGAAATACTCGTTAACGAAATGGGGCGATAGTTCAAAGCAGAATGTTTGTCACCAGATTTATGGAGTGGAATCACTTTACCTATTTTCCAGTCATCTGGAATCTCCCCAGACTGAAGAGACTGATTATATATTTTGGACAATATTATAGCAAAATAAACCGAGGTGTTTTTGAGCACTTTTGTATTAATGTCATCGGGACCACAACTAGAAGATAATTTTAGGCTCTCAATAATGCGTACAATGCCATCAAAATCAAAATGAACAGGGTCTATGGGGAAATCATAATGAGTGTGACAGGCAGGGAGTGACGAGTTAGTACAACTGGAAAATGCTTTTGCAAACCTGTGTGTATCACGGAGTGATCGCTAATTTTCGGTAAATAGCTGATGTCGGTGAGAAGATAGGGAGCTGTTGTTAACAATAGGTCAAGTGTGTTAGACGTGGAATCAGTTATTCTTGTTGGCTCAGTGATAACCTGAGTCAAAGAAAACGTTGAACAGAGTGCCACAAAATTTGATGATTCGCATGTTTCTTCACTTGAGATAGCGGGTGACTGCCAGTTAACATCGGGAAAATTGAAGTCACCGAAAAGAAATATCTGCTGATTAGAAAACTTTATGTGAATGGTGTTGAGAGTGCCGTGAAGATCATTACAAAAGCCTAGTGGCATAGACGGCGGACGATAACATACACAGAGTAGAAACTTCGTGAAGTTAACAGATATTTGGACGCAAGTGAACTCAACATTATTAGTGACATTGACTTGTGAGCATTCAAAATTGTAGTTAACAGCAACTAAGACACCACTGCCACGCTTTGAGGAGCGATCGCATCGGAAAATATTGTAGCACTTTTGAGCAGAAAAAATTTCACTGTCCCGTACAAATTCGTTCAACCAAGTCTCAGTTAATACAATAATGTCAGCGGCAGAAGTGTCAGCAGCACAAGAAATAGAATTGTGGTTACGGACTACACTTCGTATGTTAGTGAAAGATTATTTGCCTATGTATATGTAGATATTATGTATATATATTTTCTAACATATTATCTGTACCACCCCCTTACACAATGCCCCTCGAGGGCTCTGTAAAGTACTGTAAATAAATAAATAAATAAAAATATACTGTCTAGATACCCTATATGACATGAAAACAAGAAGAGAAAAAAAGTTGCTAATTTCCTCTAATGCAGCCAAGAGTCTGTTGTAGCATGGCCCATTAAATGTGCAATTCCATCGATCTATAAAACTAGCAGACCAAGTGAAGGTTGAAAAATTGCCCATATTACAAATTTTTGTTGCACACCAGTCCATTGTAATGAGCACCGAGTGTAAAACTATGCTTGGCCGAGTATAAGCAGACCAGAAATAACCTCATCGTTTGTGTCACACTTTTTTTTTACAGGCAGCCAATTACCTTAACTGTGCCTTTAATAGAAAGGCCATGAAAAGGTTTTCATGAGGGTCTGCAAGCCTGTGGGGCTGAAAGGGACAACTTTGTGCCCAATAGGTAATTTAAGCACTTAGCACCAAGTGTGTAATTTACTACATTTTGTTATGCTTTTTGTCAGAGATAACAGCGGTGTCATCAAACTCCAAGTTTCCCTGCTATTAGGACATGGCAATGGTGAGTGATATCTTCTGGGTGACCACCTTCAATAGCTGCCTGAGTGATGTCATGGGTAAACTTTAAAGTTTTTGAGAACGAGGGCTGTTTTTAATAGGATTGAGAAACGGTTTTAATAAATGGGTACAAATGCACAAAGCGAGTACACCAAGAATGATTTATCATTCGCAGGCAATTCAAATCTCTCTGCGTAAACTGCACAATTTATTACTACGCTTCAAATCTGTGAATCACTAAAGATAACAGTGGCTCATCCGAGTTATAGACTTCCATGGCACATAAGATGAACCTGCAGTGTAACACTAGGGACCTCTCTGATTGTAGGACCAAGTTAACACTAACAAGTTTTGCAACTTATGAAGAAACCATTCACATTTATTCACAACATAATTTGTTTTGTTTAAAGATAAGACTGATGGAAATTTACTTGGGGACTTCTGGTAAAAAGTGAATGTTGTCTGTCTGTGACACAACAGGCTTCAGGCTAAGGTTCACCTGCAACAAGCACTGGTGGTGTGGCCATCTGCGAGTGGTGACCAGAAAGCGCCATGAGGCAACCGATGTTCTTGCCTACATGGCACATTCTATTCGACATCACACGTAAGCCACACCCGCTTGCGCTGCCACTGCCCCGTAAAATAAGCTGACGTCCTGTGTCTGCGAACCTGATGGGTTTGAAGGTTCACGGCTGCAGTCCCACGACCAAAAGATTGAGCAGCTAGCCAGTTAGTATTCATGTAGAGGTTTCTTTTTGCTAACATTGTGAATCTCCCTGGGTACATTGACAGCTGCAAGTCTAGTGACTGGTGACATGCAAAGCTGCGACATCATGCTGCTGTGCAAGGCAACCAGTGAGTGGAGCTGCTTCAGCACTTTCGAACAGTAAGCGTTAGACTCTTGCGCCGAGATCGATGGCAGGATCTGTGCAGTTAGGACTGTAACTTCAGAACCGAAAAAATCCCCCCAAAACCTTCATTTGTGCTTGTCAGTGATGGTTCTCAAATAGATTTAGTTCGTTTGCATACATAGCATTTGCAGTTGCGGCATACTGAACATGTCAGGAGCCGCTATAACTGAAGCACCTGGAGATGCAAAGCTCAATCATGGGCTATAATGCACGTTTCTCACGATTGGCTCTGGCACACTGCCAGAGCTCATCTAATGGAAACACAGGATACGCCATCAAGTGCGCAGTTATTGCCAGCGATGCTGCATATTCGACGACTTGAGGAGGAAAATATGTGCTGAAATGAGGGTCATCATATAGTTGTCTATAGCAGGCTTGATACAAAGTGAATCACATAATTTATGGCATCAACAATATGATGATGATGATGATGATGCCTAAACGCTTGGTAGAAGACACTGCAGGAAGAAAAAGAAAAATGAATTTCAATGCTCCCTTGAAATTCCAGCATTTGATGTCAGTTTTTGACGACATTTGCCTAACTCTTCGCAGAAATAGATTTTCTTTTAAAGGAGCTGAATATGTAATCGAAAATTCCCGAATAGAGACAATGTGATGAATATAGAGACGAAAAACTGGGGAACCCTTAAGCTTCACCTTATTCTGTTCCTAGTGCATACTTCAACCACTTAATGTATTAAATCTTTTCAAACTTTCTATGCAACCACTACGTGACTTTAAGGATGCAGTAGCGTGTCTGCCTTGTGTAAGGGGTGACCTGCATTAAACCATGAAGTCATTATGATAATTACATGTTCCGATGCCAGATGGTAACGAATGCTTGTACCACGCATTATTCCTGTAATATTTATTGTTGCATTGTGAAGCATGTATACAGGACGCATATGTTTGTGAAGCATGAAAGCTACTTTCACTGCATTTCCAAGCAGAGGAAGTTCTTTTCACTGTTTTAACAAGCAGAGGCGTGGCCGTGTAGTAAAACAGCCGCTTTTCACGCAAACAGCCCGGGTTCTATCTCAACTCAGACCCAAAATTTTTAATTCTTTATTTTATATGCATGTTTCTCAACTTTTTTGGTCACATAAAGATGCTAGATTTTTTGTGATTTGTCACTCGCAACCAACGATGCCGAAAGGCGAAATTTCTGTAAGACGAGTTCTTTAACGCTACCAAGTTAATAATGTATGAAGTCACACTTATGTAATTGCCTTGGAGTTTTTCCGTAATTTAAAGAATGAAACACTGACACTCATTATATTTTCACTCTGTAATACATCAATGATAACCACATTGTAAATAACATTTTTCAAAGCATGGTTTTTCCAAAGAATCATGCAGCAATGCAAACTAGTTCCCTTGCTTCTTTTTCACATAGAGATTTTAGATATTTTAATGTACATAAAAATTACCCATAGCTGCTATGTTTTTTCCATGTCTATGCAAAAATTAATGTAAAAAAGTTGCTAGCTTTTGTTGCTAGTAATTTGGCATTTCTGTTTACAAGTATCTTGCCCCTGATGTACGGGTACCCAGGCACGCAGACTATTGCGACTCACTGGTTACAGATGTACTTCATACAGTGGAACGAATAACTGCAGAATTCTCATCTTTACTGAACAAAGTTAAGGTTTCTGAAACACCTGAACACTGGGTAAATGTAACTGCATTTTTTATATATACTTGAAAGCGTAAAGGAATCCACAACTGGCCAGAGCGTGCGATTAGACTCTAGTAGAAATGAAGACCATGAAATATAGAGGACAGATTCCAGCGTTCTTTTGGAGTTGTGACAAAAATATATATTTCTTAAAATCATTCTTAAAAATAACAGAAACCCTTATAACATGCAGTCTAGCAAAAGAGCCTTGAAGGTGAATTTTGGAATACGGAGTCGATCCTGTCGCTGTGTATATTCGCACAGTCCGATACTGTCATGTGACCAGTAATCAAGATTAAAGTATGTACACTATTATCCAGCCTCGCTCAATTCTGTGCTACTTGCGAGTTGCACAGAGAGAAACGGCACTGTCATCACGGCCGCCAGTGGACCAAGTGGTACGGTAGCGCATGTGCGCAGAGCGCATGCATGCACACTAAACCGCCGCACTTGAATGTGAACCGGTATCACGCTCACTGTTTGCAGCATGGAGAGTATACAGCTTCACATTCGCTGAAGATAAGAAAAGTCTGATTACGAATTTTTCGTGGCACTTTTCATTTTGCCATTCCTTGATTAGACTCGCTGACTGCTAAGCTTTCCATCACTCTAACAAAAAGGCATTACAAACACTGGTTTTCAAGCCCTTTTAAGGTATACTACAAATGTGTTAGTTTTGCAGCAAAAGCAAAGCTGCATCACACTTTCATTACAGTCATATTTTAGATAGAGTATTCATTGTAATGTATGCAATAAAAAAATCTGCAAAGATACTCATAGGTAGCCATCTAATGCAACATGGCTGCAATAAAAATTACAAGTTTCTACACTATAGCTAGCATTGAAGAAGGCATTCAATCAACTGCAGAGTGTCACGGAGCGTCAAAATATGTCCCTATCTTACATAAATGTTTCATTGCTGTGACAACACATGTGTGTGATGTGCCGCTACTCAAGAACATCAGCAGTAAGAAATCTAAGTACAGCATATGTCGCAAAGCAGTCTACGACTGCATTTTTTTATGGCTCTGTCAAAGTTACAACCTGGGTCTGTCGGCTCAAGCCTAATCTTGGAAGCAATAAAAGCATCCACAGCAGAGCTCTGTAATTGCGTGAAGCAGTACAAGTGAGAAGAAAAAACTCTGTGCTGCTCCATGCATATGAAACTATGCTGCTCACATACATGGACGTTTCTACATAAACAGTATTGTCTAGGGGACTGAGCTTGTGCAACTTTTGCAAGCAACATGGTAAAACTTAGAACCAATGATGCCTCCATTCATTCACATGGTCAAGCTGAGCTCGATCATGGAAGTGAGCGCACACGTGAAAGTGCCCATCTCTTGGTGGGTTGTTCACAGCAAAAACCTAGATGCATGTGAAGGAAACCAAGCACACTACAATCTGTGCCTTTGCATTTTATTTTAATGATTTGCGTGTAGCTTTGTACTTTGAACACAGTATTGGAAAAAGCACACTAACTCTGATCCATGTGAAGCACAACGGCTACCTTGTGTGCAGTTGAATGAAAAGAGCAAAACCTACTACATCAAAACCATGTTTTCTTTGCAAGAATCGTAAGCCCTAGCCATTTTCTTGAGCATCCGGTTGCAAAAAACAAAAACAAAATGGAAGATAAACGTGCGCTAAGACATATGTCACCCATCTGCTTCTTGAACACTTCTGCGAGCTTTGTGCCCTTTCATGTTTGGTGCTTCAGCACAAAGACTCATAATCATCAGCCTGACTACGTCCACTGTAGGACAAAGGCCGGCTGATGATGATGAGTGCATATTATGCCAGTCAACTCGCCATATTAGCCATATTACGCCAGTCAGGCCATATTACGCCAGTCAACTCGGTCCTGCACTTCTTGCTGCCAATTTATACCCGCAAACTTCTTAATCTCATCTGCCCACCTAACATTGTGTCTCCCCCTAACCCATTTGCCTTCTCTGGGAATCCAGTTAGTTACCCTTAATGACCAGCGGTTATCCTGTCTACGTACTACATGCCCAACCCATGTCCATTTCCTCTTCTTGAACTCAACTATGATATTCTTAACCTCTGTTTGTTCCCTAATATACTCTGCTCCTTTCTTTAAAGACTGTTACAAAAAAAAAGAGGGGAAGCGTTCTTCATGAAAATTAAGAGTGATGAATGCACATTGAAACGCTACATTTGTTTGATAGATTGCGAAGCACCCATGTTTAGGAATTGCTTTCACATGGCCTAAAATTCCTGCACACCAATGGTGCTGGTTTTTCACGTTCATTTTTTAAAATAAAATTCAGTTGTTAGACAGCTCCCATTTTGTGGCCTTTCCTCCACCATGTTCTGGCTGGCTTTCCAATTGTGCATCCTTTCCCACTCACTCACTACCGCTCTACCATGCAGCAGCTCAAGTGTCCAAGTTTTTTAGCCGATTCTGCAGGCATAAACCTTGAAAGATGCACTAGTAGTACAAACACTAAACAGACTTGGATCATGAGAAGTTTTCAATGAAGATACACATCCCAGAAAACTGACAGCGGTCCCCTGTCTGACATTTTCATTACACTTTGAATACTTATCACCGTCACTATCAGCCTGCTGTTCCTGGCATCAATGCTTAGTTTCAATTTGCTGCAAAGAGAATGCACCCAAAGGTATAAATTGGTATATATATTTACGTGATTGGCCCTCTCAACACTGTGATTTGTTGCAGGCTGGTGTTCCCCTTCAACAAAATAAGTGCTATAGACCACTTACATAGCAACATAGTCTTGCATGAACTGCACATGATTAGTGAAACAGCTTATGAACGAATAGACCCAAGCATAGAACGATAGGCGAACATGAAAAAGGCTGCTTAGGTAGCAATCATAAACATATAGCCTTAACCTCTGCAAAAGGCTGATGCAATACAGGAAGCAATCATTTCGGCAAACTGAAAACTGAATAAAAAGCAATCATGAGAAAAAAAGCAATAAAACAAAGCCATTTCCTGCAGCTGCCTCAAATTGCGAGCAAACAGAGCAGGTCACACAGCAGCAGATGAGACAAAAAGCACTAAAAAACTGTTGCAGTTGCAATGAGAATCACGCATATGACAGAATAGTGAAATAAAACATGCCATAAGCGGCCATGAGAAGGAGCCTCTTAGGGAAACTAATTAGCTGGGATTACAGGGAGAAAGGAAAATGCTCAGATGAAGCATCCACCATAAGATGAGGAGGGTAGCACACAAACCAGTAAATGAAAAAAAAAAAAAAATGAAATGCCCAAGTGAAGAGATCTACAAAAGAAATAAAGCCGTACCAAAAAACGTTTCTAGAACTACACAGAGCACTACGCTCATCAGCAATGGGTTCTCAACTGTTTATGATAGATGCAGACAGGAATATTTTGGATAGAGGTGATGCACTGCATTGCATGAGCAACATTATTAGCAAGACCTTCAATATAAAAAAAAATATTGAGCCTATACTCACAGATACACTGAACAGATACACTGAATAGATGCACTCAAAGTTCAACCTAGGGGGCTACTTTGCGTTCTAGCATAGAACGGGGGAGAACAAAAGAATGAGAGTGAACCGCATGAGATTGGTCGAGGCCACTGAGATGGTCAAAAGATGAAAAAAGCCACAGAATGTAAGGGTGGACGCGTTGTTCTATCAAGAGAGTAAATAAAAAACGACCTCCGGACGATGTGGTTTGGATTAAAACGTGAGCGCTTGAGCCGCCCTGAGAATCAAAATTGGGCTGTTTTGTGCCTGGCTTACCACACTGCCACGCAGATAGTTCGGAAAAATCCTCACCACACAACTTGTCAAATTTGAACGCCACCTATCATCCCCCCAATACATTAATACAAAAAAGTGAAGTCACCTTAAGCTTTGAAAAACAATGACTGCCAATACTGATGTGAAACTGTATTATAATGCTATATTTCTTCAAGCATTGAAAACATTTATGAATTATCTCAGCTCGCCAATTGGCTGTTTGTTCTCTCTTGTTCTTCTGCTCAATCCCTGTGCCAATCTATGATGGAATGCTTAGAAAATTCTTCCCCTAGAGACCTCTTAACCGAGTTATAAGGCAAAAGAAAAAAGAAACAGCAGAAGAAAGTATCTCCCACCATACGGTAGCAGGACACATAATCAAGCAGGCGATTGTAGAGTACAAAGCACAATTAGAGACAGAGGGAGAGCTTTATTAAGCAAAAGATATAACAAAGGCTTAGCGTGAAGAGAAAACGAATTTTATCTATAAAGGCGAACGAGACAAGAACAGCAAGTTCCTGGAGGTCAGTTATACTTACATTGGTTAAATACGATGGCAATACAAGCCACCAAAATAGAGCTGTTGAAGGGGGTGAAAAGAAATGTCCCACTAGCAGTGATAGAACCAGAGGGGGCCGTAGGGGTGACTCCCCCCCCACCTCAAAATGAGTGGCTGGATCCACCCCTGCTGTACTCACCCCCCAGAGGATGTTTGAAGGGCTGTACCTCTGCTTGTTTGGCTCATAAAAGATCTATGGAGCTCATAACAGGCATTTATGGATGGCATTTCTAGACAGTGGGAAAGCTTAGAATAATAAAAACAAGGAAATGCTATGGGAAATTTTGATACGCGTTTTGGCAGAGAAAAAGTTGTTTGCAGGGTCAAAAATGCAAAAAATTATTATAATTTGCATGCGGACTGAAGCGGAAATGCCCTCTATCACCACTGCTTCTTATACTTTAGGTCAAGAGCGCAGAACAGCATATAAAAACTGACAATGTTTTACATACAACGCTATTAGAAGATGATGAGGCAGAGAATTCTTGAATTGATGTACTTGACCCCACAAGTATTTTTAGGAGTGAAGCTCCTTAGGCCCGCAGCCTATCGTTGCTTTTGAAGCTCCCTGTGCTGGGCAAATGCATTGAGTGAAACAACAAGCAACTCGCGCTGCATCGTACACACGCACACTCACCCACTTAGTCCTGCCCCTGAGTGCAGCAGACGCTTTCCCCACGCTACCACATCAAAGCCAGCAGTGAGATCAAACACACACGTTGTCGTTTGCGTCTAATTTCTAAGGAGCTTCACTGATCAGTTGTACACCCAAACCTCATTTTAACAATGTAGCATCTTTCAGAATAATTGGTTCATTACATCTGAAAATTCATTATAAAAGGATATATCATATTATTACCACTATCTCTATTGCGAGAATCTTTGATTTACTTTGTTATAATCGATAGTTCGTTATATTCGGGTATGTTATATCGAGGTTTGAGTATATTCAAACACGAACTGCAATGTTTTTGTAGCTGACAGTGCAGGAACACACAAACGTGTGGCCACATTACTAGCCCTCACTTTCAGCACAATGAAATCTGAAATTATAATCTGTAATGATGGAAAGAGTAGTGATTATTTAAACAGCACGCTGTACTGTAGAGCATTATAACTAATAATTATGTTCACGGACCCCCGAAGGCGAAACTCTCATTTGCGACCTTTTTACAAAAATTTGATGCTTTGCTCTCCTAATCCTGAAATTTAGTTGTAAATGTACTAACCCACTGTATATATTATGCCACAGTTCAAAATGCCCACCTAACTACACCTGCCAAGTTCAAGGATTCTGAATCCAGGAGATTTCCGCAATGAGGGGGGGGGGGGGGGTGCGCACGGCACGAAAAAGGAAGGACATCATACAAACAAAAAACATCCTGAAAAAACGAAAGGGGGGTGAGAGGGGGGGTCTCAATCACAAGCGCCAACATCAGCGTTGCGGTCTTATAGTGGCCAGGAGTGGCGGAACACACGAGGATATTTTTCACTAAGGTGAGAGTCTCAAAGAATCAACACAAACTCTCAAAGAATCAACACAACTAGCAAAATCTATTTCAGTCAAAACAACTCACGTGTGTCTTCCTGGGACACACGTGAAAAGCTGGAAAGACGCAGCTGGCTGCCGCAAAAACGCGGGTCAAAGCTTCGCTCACTACTGGTTTCTTTTGACAGGAATGCCAAAACGCGTCTAGCCCCTTTTTATTGCAATAGCAATTATATGGACAGTCCAGGCTGTTTTTTTTTTCCGTCGCCATCACCGTCATCCTTCACAGTATATGTATACGTATATATACATATGAACACTAAAAAAAAAAAAAAAAAGGCAGATCCCACGTACAGTGGTAATCGATGATATGCGAAGTACGAATGAGAAAGGTTGATATGTCACTTTAAAACCAGCACAGCGTTACGACGTGAAAGTAAATGATGCCATACATGACTTCCTTGTCATGATTATCATGTTTGGATGTGTCATTTACCTTCGTCATCTGTTCACATCACACGATAACAAATTTAGTATATGTGAAGCTAGCAAAACGCCCGCGAGCACGCTATGAGCGCGGTACGTTGTCATGTTCTTACATGACACGCGTGTCAGGATTATTATGTTTACACCACTCATATATTTTGTCATCCATTGACGTCACGTAACACCACATTTGTTATATGTGGAGCTAGAAAAATGGCCGCGAGCGCATAATGAAGGGCCCAATATACTCCAATGTAGCGTTCACGCATGCGCACGCTGGGCACAGCGACACTACGTCAGCAAAACGCGAGCATGCACTCTATATAGTATGACGCCAGGCGCGGCCCGACGCCAACCGTCGCGAAATGGGACATGCTGCATTTCGCCCCGATGTGTTATGCCCCTGACACACGGGCACCCTGAAGTCCTTTAGACAAGGGGACATCTTTCGGAAAGGCGTTCGGGCGCAGTGGCACACGACAAAGGAGTAACTCCTTTCCGGCAAAGATCCTTTTCGCAAAAGCAGATCCCACATCTACTTTTCTGGCAGGAAGGGAGTACTCTCGCATACAGTGTGCATAATTTATCAATAGAAGAAAACGTGTCGCAACACTGCGGTGCCCTGTCAGTATTTTTTTGCGCTGAGAAAATGTTTTCATTTTCGGCAGCAGTGCGATTTGTTGAAAAGTGAAGGCCTATAGTCTGTCTATACTCTCAAACGCCTGCACTAGGTCACTAGCGCGATCATGTTAGGGTTGGCAGCGGCAGTTGCTGTGTCGGCGACGTAGTATCTTGTCTCACTCGAGTACACTGCTTAAAGTGGCCGTCGCCTAGTGACGGCAATGTGTCTTCGAACCAGCGTTCGTTGTGCACATAGGCCCACCTTTTGCGGTTGTTGGCTCGGGGGGACAGTGCGGAAGCAGTCAAAATGAAGCTGTTCATGACGAGTTTTTGTTTGAGGCTCATCACTCTTGCCTTCGCAGCGTTTAGCTCATCTTCGATGGAGCCGAGGGCGACAAGAGTCAGGCCCACCTCAACTGTTGCTTTATCTCTGTCTCTGCGCTGAGACATCGCAGTACCACGATGAAATGCGGCACGCCGTCACTGACACAGCTGGACGCAGCCATGTAAAAAGCACGACAAAAAACAAAAACAGCAAAACACCGACTGTTCATAGTTGCCAGACGAACTTATGTTGCTGCTAAAAACGCAAAAAAGCGAAAGAAAATTACAGGTATGCGCATTATAAGCCACCAGACAATAAAAACAAACGGTTTTATGCTCCGGCGTCGCTGAATTTGATGTACATGCGTAGATTCTTTTTAATATTTCCAATCTTGCTGCTTCCACAAACAGCGCCATTTTTTCTGCGGCGTTCTTCTGAGGCACCGCCTAAAGCAGTAGTCCGGTGCCGTGTGTCATCAGCGCCACTCCTTTCTGGAAATGGTCCCCTTAGGCGACAAAAGGGGTTTACTTCAAAGTACTTTACTTTTGCCCGTGTGTCACGGGTATTACCCAGACAACACTGCGTTTCCCTCTTTTCGTGACGCAGGGACGCTAGACGGGCCAAAACACCTATGCGCCAAAGCAACGCAGCGCGGCGCGCGCCAGCGAGTATATGGCAGGATTGGCACCTGGGGTGACGCAACGAAATAAACGCCGGCGAGCACGCGCACCACGTCACGTTAAAATGTATTGCCGTTATGACTGTGGCATGCAGTCATGTTCTCACGTCACACGCATCTTATGATTATTATGTTTGCACCGGTCACATACTTTCGTCATCCATTGATGTCATGTAATACCAAATTTGTATATGTGAAGCTAGTGAAGCGGCCGCGAGCGCATCATGCATGTGTCATGTATTCATGTTGTTACATGATACGCATGTCGTGATTATCATGTTAAAATGTGTCGTTTACTTATATCGTCTATTCGCGTCGCAAAGTACCGAATTTGGTACATGTGAAGCTAGTGAAACGGCCGCGAGTGCATCATGAGCGTGGCATGTAGTCATGTTGTTACATGACACGCATGTCATGATTTTCATGTTAGGTTCTGTCGCTTGTGTTCGTAATGCATTGTCATACCATACCAGTTTTGCAACATGCCATGTGAACGGAACCACCGCAACAACTGCAGGACTATGATATGTAAATGATGGCATTCATGTCATGATTTTCATAATATGACTAGTCAAGTATGTTCTTCATACAGTCATGTTATGCCATACCGAGTTTGGTACTGATACCATTATCGAAACGGCCACGAGAGCTAAAAGTCGTAGGCGGATAGATAGATAGATAGATAGATAGATAGATAGATAGATAGATAGATAGATAGATAGATAGATAGATAGATACCCTCAAAGCCGCCAAAGTTCGCTACGAAATGCTTCGCATTTAAAAAAGCCCGATGCGTGCTTATCTCTCCCATATAATTTGCCCCGGACGGTGGTCTAGAGGCTAAGGTACTCGGCTGCTGACCCGCAGGTTGCGGCGGCTGCATTTCCGATGAAGGCGGAAATGTTGTAGGCCCGTGTGCTTAAATTTGGGTGCATGTTAAAGAATTCCAGGTGGTCAAAATTTACGGAGCCCTTCACTACGGCGTTTCTCATAATCATATGGTGGTTTTGGGACTTAAAACCCCACATGTGAATCAATCTCCTGTGTAATTTGCCCCATGGATGGATGCCTGCGTGCGCGCGCTTATCCTTTGGTGGGGGAATCCTGTGCCTTTGGCTTTCACTGAAACAAAAGTGTTAGTTGCCCCCGGCCCACAAAAGTCCCCTTGGTCTCTGCACCAGCCCCTTTTGCAAAAACAGCACGCTTTTCATACACAGAGAGGTATAACAACTGGGACACTTGTTATTTTGTACTCATCTGTATCTGTGATTACGCATCATGCATTGTTTTTTTATTAAACAGCGCGTTACGTGTCGAGCGGTAAACATTGTTAGATCAATCTCGTTGTGCGAGTATCGTTTTCGTGCGTCATTTGTGTGTGAGTAGTGCGCTGGACGTTTCGATCTGCTTGCCATTCTCAAGGTTACATTCCAAGTTGTTGCGGTGGCATTTATTGCTTCGCCCTTGCGGCGAAACTGTAACTTTTTTTACGTATTTACTGCCTTTAACCTACCGCTGCGTGCCGTCGGAGCTCATAGATCGCTATCGCGTCGCTGCGACCGTGGTTTTGTGCGCGGCAGTTGCGGTAAAGGGTAGTTCATTTTACAATCCCCATGCGCTTGGCTGCGCACGCCCCTTCAAAGATAAGTCATTTTATGCCATCTACGATGGTATCTGCCACAGTTTTGTCCACAGAGTTTGCAGAAAGCAGCATTGCGTTGACTAGTTGAGCGCACACTTTCGGGGTTCTGCCGGTTACATCATCGACATACGTAATCGTGTCAAGAGCGACCGCGGTTTCGTCAAAGGTTGTGGCAACGACAATCACACGCACTGTAGAAGGCAGTGCGTGCGCCAATCCCCCGCGTACTTCCGAAACTCCGAGTACCCTGCTCACGGCCTTCGTTCAACAGTTTCCGTACAGAATTTCGTATCACTTGCCGCGATTAGGAAACGAGTTCAGAGAATACGTACTAAGGCCTAATGAACATTGTAAAATTTGGCTGGCGAATTTCAAGAGTTCGTATATGCCGCGGTTTTGCATCACTTAGATTATACTATAGGTTTACATGAGCACCTCTTATACTTATTTATAATAAATTGGGGTAGGTCCGAAAAGACTGGAGCGGATTGAGCTGCTTTTTTGTCAATGCGGCCAGATCACGCCTAGAAATTCCGACTTTCGGGAGATTTCTATGACAATTGTACAAACGGAAAAAAACGGTCAAAATCTGGGAGCCTCCCAGCTAATTCGGGATACTTGGCAGGTATACCGCAAGAAACACTAGTGCCCCGCAGCGGGGGAGCACCTGAGACTAGTGGGCTCAAGCTTCGGTAACGCTGAACAAGCTGCTCTCAAATCGGGAAACCCGTCGCCAGTGAAGATTGAAACATTGTGGGTGCTTTGCGCTTGTCTCCCTCAAAATATCTCGTGTAAGGTGTAAGCAGACAAAACCGCCTTGAGAGCAGCTCCCCATAGCAGAGCGGAAGGGGTGACAAACAATAGCCCTTGCCGAGTACCAGGTTGGGTACTGTGCGTGCCCCGCAGATATTCTCCGATGTCGACAATACCTGCATTCTTCCTGGAACGTTACGCAGGGCCTCTGCCTACCTCAAGCCAGAGAAGACATCGATTGGTGCTGATAACACAGATCAGCACTCACCCTTACTTTTAAACAAACTAATATAACTTCTAGATAACGTTCATCACTAATAATCGGTCAGAAGTACCCTGCATGCAGGACTCAAACAACAAAAGCACCTCGAGTTTCCAAATTTGGTGTCAGGGGACTTTTCATATATGCAATAATAGAAGAGGAGCCTAAGCAAAGATGGACGAATGTGTAAAAATAAAAGCAAAATGAAATGCAGCAGTAACGAAACACAAAAACACATTGGTAATCCAGAAAATGGCAGGAAAGGAAAGATGAAAGCTTACAATAAAAAAACCACAAACAGGGGGTGTGTGTTCAGGCAGACGTTTGACAACTCGATTTGCCTTCTTCAAGGTTAAAACCTTCAACCTTGCCTTCTTCAAGGCTGGAACTAGCCTTGAAGAAGACAAGTCCACTTGTTGAAACGTCAGCTTGAGCACATGCACACCGTTTATAAATTTTTCAAGGAACGCTGTTGTTACATATAACGCGAGGTGGTGCAAGAAACTTGAAAAATTAGCATTGGCTCCTGCATTAACGTTATATGCTCGAAAGCTCACACCTTGAAGGGGTTGGACGTTAGCCAAAGATCAGTAGGACAATAGGCAGTAGGAGTCCACGGGAAAAAATTATGAATGAGGCAATATAAGAGATACGGGTCGTGCATTATCTGTGGTGAGATAAGGTGCCGTGGACAATGAGTTTCAAAGTTGGACTCAATGGGCTGTTAGAGTGCAGAAATACCTAGACCTAAAAGACTTGGACATGGTATGGACAAAAACAACAATTCTGTCCAACAAACGCAGGGCCAGTGAAACTCCATTTCATTGTTTTAAGTGGGCAACAAGGTGTCATAGTAAATAAAGAGCAGCTAGAAAGCAGCAATTTTATGTTTCAAGTCAGAGCAGGCTAAATGAGGATGAAAACATAGCTGGTAAACATTCTGAACAGGATAGGCATGCAGTTTGGCAGAAAAAAAAAAAAAAAAACTACTTTCAGACTGCTTAACACATAGTAACTGAGTGCCCAAACAATACCCATGGAATGCATATGCCTGTCAGACAATATGTTTCGAAGTGGCTTGCAATCTTGACACGAAAACTGGAACCAAGTTTAAATCTTCCTACAGTGAATAACTGACTCTTGTTTTGTCAGCACTAGACCAGTCAGTGGAAGAAAAACAAACCGGGCAACTACACTGAAAAGGCTTCAACTATCGCAACCGCCATCATCAAGGCTGGCCTTGTGGTGCTGTGAGGATTCTTCTATTAATATTTCAGCTGCTTTCTTGCTAATATATACACATGGGTATTAGGCTGCTTTCTTTTCAACTTTTGTGTGAAAATGAACATAAGCCAACAAAACTTCACGAGTAGAAATTTGGCGGCACAGTGCAAGACTGAAGTGCCCAAGAAAAGAATTTGCAACCAATTGACCCATGAGAATGCAGTCAGAAAGAAACGTAATTTCAGGGTCAGACCATAATGTAACCAGAGCTGGAGATGAAGGCTGGCAAGGTTATCTGGGAGCTGTGTTTGAGATTGCTACTGGTGACCGAGTGAACCCAAATGAAAGCCGTCAAGATAGTGCACGCATTTGGACTTACCTGAGAGCACAACTGATGGGCCCCCCCCTCCATTGCGGTTGCAACACTTCACTAAGATATCAGCCCATTTGGGGGGATTGTTTGCCACGCAGAACCAGCACGTAAATGGCCATGTAAATAAATGCCATTGTTATTTTGCAGCTTTGAAATTGCATTTGTTTCAGAGTAAAGATGCATTTTCATAATTTGTTCAACCATTGCATAACTTATTTTCCTTCGAGATTTAGTCCAAAGTGTGAGGGTCAACCTAAATTCTGGATTAACTGGTCAGCTGTTGACACAAATAAGAGAAGCTCACACTACTTAAGGAAAAAGAAAGGGATGATACATAGAGAAAAGAAGTCATTACAGGCTTGTGCAACAATTTATTATAAAAAAACTAAAGCTCGTATAAAACAAAATAAAGGTGCTATTGTTCCATGTACAAATACATCCGATGACCAAAGCTCCTTATAAATTTGACTGAAAACGACTATCCTCGCAGCTGGCTTTCATGAAAGTGGTAGGGTGGAGAGTGGGTGGGGAGAGCGTCTGCTAGACACGGTGGCGGGAACAACTGAGCGAGTGTGTGTGCGGCACATGCGGACAGTGCGAGCCATCTGCCGCTGTGCCTGGACTCCCGCTTCGCCGGGAGCGCATACCTGCTGTTTGCTCGGCACACTTTCCTGGCACAGGAAGCTTCGACGGCGATGGTAGAGTGCAGGCTTAAGGAGCTTTGCTTTTTTAAAATGGAGAAGAAAGAAAGAAGAGCGAGGATGCTACGTTGTGATAGATGTAATACATGATAGTAATAAAAAAGCTATTGGTCACCCACCACCTTACTTCAAGAAGAATTTTAATGGATGGATTTTACACCCAAAACCACTATATGATTATGAGGGACGCCATAGTGAAGACCTCTGAAAATTTAGACCACCTGGGGTTCCTTGAAGTAAAAAGCTACCTATATGTAAGCCGATGGACAGCTAGCATTACGCCTCCACTGCTCCAGCGAATTGTGGCCGCAGCCGCCAGGATTCGATCCTTCGAGTCAGAATTAGAGCAGCATAACCACAAGACTTCTGTGGCAGATAAATTACGGTCTAAGCAAGCCTAGAGTGTGACATTCAGAGGGTTGTCAAGCCTAGATAAAGGAGATGCAACAGTTGAAGTAGACTATAAATTTTTACTACAAAACAGTACAGGAAATGGAGATAAGGAATTGAGATGAAGCATCTTTGTCGAACTGGGTTCAATTTTCAGTGCCACAGAGCAAGCACCCAGTTTTTTCAAGATGGTAGAAGAACCCTGACCTGGTGCACATTAGTGTAGGCACTAATAGCAATTTGAGAAATGAATGATGGTTACATCATCTGTGGGGGAGCACGTGCACCCAGCCACCCTTCCCTTCTACGGCAGCGCGACCGCCTAGTTGCGGGAACATGACTTGACTGTCCCTTCGAGAGTCAATAAAGCCTCTTGCCAAGGAATGAAACACACCTGCGGCCAGCGCTGGCGATCCCCCTTTCCCGATGCACAAAACGGGTTTCACTACCTCAGCGAAAGAACACACCTTCGTCAGGAAGAGGGAAACCAGGTCAGTGAACAAAACTAGCGTGCAAACGGCCGCACAAGCTCTCTGACACCGGCCTAGGAAGAAGGAGGTCGAAACCGCAACCCCCTGCGAGCCGAGGACAACAACAACCAAGGGGTAAGCGTCTACTTTTGTTTTTTGTAGAATCTCCTCACGACATTTGCACGTTATTGCTAACGTATAGCAATAAAGTGTTGTTGTTGACCTAGCCTGTTGCCTTATTCGCCCAAACCCGTGTACCTGCAATGAGACAAGCTACGTATAGAGGACGTTAATCATGCATGGTAAGACTGCGTGCGGCTGGAACATCAGCTATAGGCTTCTACGTCAGCCGTACATGGGACGGACCCTACACTTTCTGCAAACCATGAGAAGTATGGCGCGACATGTAAAAGGAGGAGAAAGGGGAGTTGGTGACCACTCAGAATTGAGCCCTATTCGTGCTGCACTTGAAGCAGACACAGTGTGGGCATCCGTTTGACATAGGTAGACAAGGACGCCCTTTTCCAGCCACAGATGAAGTAATGTACTGCAACATAGAAAAGGAGGGGAAGTGAAAGCTAGAAAATAGGGATAAATACATATCCTCACTAATGTGCCTCAAGAATGCTAAACCCAACCAGATGTACATGTTGAGGCTCATCAGGCTACATCATGGATGCCAGACTGGCCAGTGATGCGTGCCAATAAACTAGTACTGCTAGCTTTTTCGCAACCAGCGTTAGAAGGTGTCACGGGTGCCAGACACATGAGCAACACCACTTAATGTGGCAGGCAGATGCGATTTTCAGAATTACTAATTGCGTGATAATGTTCTCTGCAGGCTGCACAGGCATGACCCCTTTGCTGTGCAAGTGACTGTGGTGAAGGCAACCACAACGGTGTTTAACCACAGCGGCTGCAAAAATTGTGAGCTTCTCATTGCCATAGTGTGAAATCATGTTACACTCAGGATGGCATACAGTTAGGGTGCCATGTTTTTGAATAAATGCGAAAAGATCTGATAAACATTTACCGGTAGAATTTTTGACAATCTGGATTTTTCTAATAAGCATACACACGTACTGGAAAACATGAATGTTAATGCTGCACACCTTCAAAACCAAAAGACATTAAACAGTTAGCCAGGAAACAAACATTTGAAGTCATGGCTGTAAAACAATGTCATTAGTAAAGATGTTTCATTCCCTGACTGTCGTTGGGAAAAATGAATATGTGAAAGAATTATTGTGCGTTTGAGACGGCATGATGTCCAGAGGATAAAGATAACAATTTGCTAGAGTCTATCTTATAGTGCTCCTTAATTAGCCGATATAAAAATCTGAGACAAGAAATACAGTTTCTTTCAGTTATTGGAGGAAGATTAGCTCTCGCGACTAGTGCACCAACAAATGTGCGACCATAACTGATGTATATAAAGCGGGCTGCCTTTCTGGCATCTAGCGCCCCAATATCTAGTGCAGCATCCAATTTGTCATCTAGTGTCTCGACATGTGCACTCAGAAGACATATATGTGGAAACTGAATAAGTAGCAAGCCTGTCCCCCCCCCCCCCCCCCGCCCCAAAAAAAAAACAGTAAACTTTGGTTAATGCATATCTGCTGTGAACATGACAACTATACACTAAACAGTTGTATGCAGACGCCACCTAGTGGTGGATAATTCAGAGGAGGGGGAGGGGGGCAAACACCTCCCACCCCCAAATGTCTGCGTCAATCCCACCCTCACTTCAGTGCTTATCGTCCACCTCCGACCATGCTACGAAGGGGTATTTGTGCTAAAACACAAGAAAAAAAAACAAAAAGTCATGACCACGCCCCCTTTCCCGGTGTTACTACGGCGACCCCCCCCGCCTCAGAAATGAGTGGCAGAATCCGCCCATGACGCTACCAAGTACAAACTTGCATTCAAACACCTGTGTTCTGTTGCTATGAACTATGAAATAAATGCAACCTCGTTGCCTATGGTACCACTGCCAGTTTTTTTTTTTTTTTTTTTCATTTCACTAAAGCGTAAAAAGAAATTCCGGCTCCCTCACGCTACTGTCCAACGCACGGTGGCGATGCCAAGGGGCATTTCGACACTCGTACAGGTTGTAGGACACACACAGAAACTGATAACGTGACAGAGCGGAGGGACTCGCGTATCGGCTTCACCCGATACATGCGCGCGCGTGTGTGTACCGCCATCAGCCACAGGGCGAAAACTGGCACCGCTTCATAGAAACGCTGTGCCTGCTGCGGCAAGCAGCCGACCGTCCTTGGCTAATTGCGTACGGCGTGCGTCGCTTGCTGCACTGTGCACGCGCGCTTGTTGCGGGAGTTTTCTTAGCACCAGCTCTGCTCCGACCATCCACTCTGCGGAGAGTACCTTCCACGCGGAAACAGCGAGGTTCTTACAAGCGACGCCGCGCAAGCAGCCCCCTTCCCCAGATAAAAGCGTGCCGCGAGCGCTCCTGCCGTGCTCCCGTCAGCGCAGCAAAATTTCTCGGCGCCCGCGCCGCTTTTATTCGCGCATGACTGTGGCGAGTCAATTCGGCAACAGCGAGCGCTCGCGTTTATGAAATGCGATGCGCACATGAAAGCGGGTCTACCGCACACAAAGGAGACTGCTGCGAATTCACTGAAAGCGTGCAGCACCACCGCTACGCCATAAGAACTGCCGAGCAGGTAGTCGCGACAGAGTTGTCATCAGTCCGAGGCCGCCATCTATCACTCTCGGTACATTTTTATGCTTTATCAGCAAATGTAGTAAACGCCACAATCACGCCGAAGTTACAATCAAGATGATCAACCGGTCCTCCCTGCAGCTACCTAAAACGCAGAGCACATCGCGAGTACCCGACGCCTTAGGTGGTAAGGGAAACATCAGGCTCTCTGAGACTCGGTAGGGTGTGGGTCGCAACACCACTAGTACCTTCGAAGTGGGTGCTTATTGACAATGTTTTACAATCTCCGTGACTATCTGACGACGCCAAGTTTCAAGCTAACTCAATCCGACCAGCCCAATCCTATCAAACCTCAACTCAACGAGGTGACCTGCTCACCATGGAAGACGAATCGCTATAAGAAATAAATGCATAAAAAACAGTTGACGGCAGGGCCCTACACTAACATGGGGAGCCAGGGAGATCAGCCGGCGAGACTAATCTATTGTTTCTTTCTTCATTGCTGCGGCCTCCTTGAGTGGTACTTCAACTAGCTACATGTGGCGCGCCACACTTCCCCTTAATGGATAGGTCCATTAGTTTCACCTGCACTTCGTGAACCGATTCACGGAAGCGCTGCACTTCAGCATTCGTTTCACGAGTTCAACACGGTGGCAACGGCACCACAGTATTCGTTTCGAAAAAGTGCAGCTGTCGTGCAAGGCTAGTTCACAAATTCCCTGCACCTGCTCGTGAGGTAGTGCCGAGTCCGTGCAGCACAAGATGGCTGCAGCTGCAGAAGACGACTCAGCCGATTGCATTCGTGTCTGTTTTAATGTTGTCCAACAAGTATGACAGCAAACATTTTCCGGCAGACACATGACAAGCAACGAAAGCGGCGCCGTTTTTTACGAATCGCAGCCTCCACAACCCGCGAGACAGCCGACGATAAGCAAGGGCTTGCACGACATCTGCAGTCCCGTATTCATTTCCGCATGTCGTTGCTGCTGCCCTTGGAGAAACGTCACCCGCACGAAGACAACACCCAGGCGGCACCACTGTGAACCAGTCCCGGAAGTGCAGGGTGAATCGAATGGACCTGATAAGGTACAGTCGGCCGATAACGAACAATAATTTAGCTATTGTGCGAAGCGCTAACTTTTACAAAAAAATTGCTTCGTGGGCATGTGCTTTGTAGGCATACACTTGTACTTAATTCAAGTGAAACTTAATTCAGCCGTATGGCAAAGATACACAGAAAAAAAGCTGCCACTCATGCACGATGGCTAAAGATTTGGCTTTCTGTACTTGTAAAGGCCGTCGCACATCCACAGGTAAAGTGGCTGATGCGCCTCGCAGCCCCCGCAACACTGCTTCGTGCGAACTTTCGTGTACGCGCGTCATTCATCATGCGTAGTATGATATAAATGTTTTAACCGGACGGTCCGGAACGAATCAGGGACGCGTAGCTGTTGCGACTGGGACTTTCGGACTTGCGCTCGACTCTCGTGAGATCACTCGTTCGCTGGTCCGTCCGTCCCAGGCCCGTAGCCAGGGGGGAGGGGGCTACTCCCTTTCCCGAAATTCGGATGAAGGGGGCGTTTTAACCAGGACAACGAAAAATCATACGCATTCAGATATTTTAGTGTTTTCATAAACTCCATGACCAGAAACATGCACGCAAGTATCTGCATGAACAAGGCCTAAGAACAGAACAAAAATATTCTTCAAATGTCGCTGAACTACCCGTACGCAGTGTACTAATACCTCTCTCTCTCTCTCTCTCTCAATATATATATATATATATATATATATACATATATACCTGCGTTCTCGCCCGAGGCACCCTTTCAGCGACAATTTCGCAGACCTACGCGTTTTCACAAACGTCCAGAAATCTAAGGAATGCTGCAGCACTAACACGTCAGCGCGCGCGGTGCCAACATATACGGGAAGACGTCAAGCCAACTAAACACAAATGTGCATAGCGAGCCGTCGCGATAGCTTGCAATGGTTTGCGGGAGCACCATTTCATATTTGCACCAGGACTGCTCACACGGCGCGAAATTAACAGTAAGGCTGTATTTCGCAAAACGCTGGGGAATAGACAGTTATAGTTTACCGTTAGCGTGATAGCGGAGGTTAAAGGGGCCATGAAACAATTTTTCAAGTAACCGTGGAATAAATTCACTACAAGAGCTTATTACCTCACGAATTCAAGGCCGCGAAATTATTAAGAATTCGTCCAGTGCGAGTGGAGGTACAAAGATTTATCGCATGCTGCAGCGCTGTAAGCTGAGCCGGAAGGGATGGAAGGGCCAAAAAAAAAATACTGTTACCCACGCTTCGTGATCTTGAGCACTTATTTCTTTTTCTTCGAATGCGCGGCTTCTTCAGTGTGATCACGCGCGCACGTGTGGACAAGCCACGGCCTCCCGCGGCGATCGCTGTAACAGCCGAGCGCGCCATGTTCAAATCAGCCAATGGCTGAAGATGGGGTTTCTACGAGTGATTTGTGAGAGTCTTCCGTCATTTGTCGAGAGAAGAGGAAACAATTTTTAGCTGACTTTGATAATTTATTGTAAATTGTAGGCCGCGCGCTGCGCTGTAATACTTGGCTTGCGTGTTGTCGGGAGCCTCTACTACCTATCCGCAGTATTTTCTGACCCTGCTCAAAAAGTGTTGCAGGGCCCCTTTAAGGGGATGGCGTTACCGTGCAGCAAACTTTGGTTGCGCAGAGCGTCTTATAGTTTAGCGGGACAGTGTTTACGCGCCCCAGCTGGGATCGAGGCGCCACTTACAAGAGGGTCGATAAGTTATAGAACAGTGAAAAGTAAAAAAAAAACGACAATGCTTGCCTGTGTAACCACGCGAAGCATTGGTATAGACGTTTATTATAGAAATAATAAAAGTAAATAAATACGAACCACGCACCAAACGAGAAAACTTTTGGGCATCTGATCTGTTTACATCGATATTCCAGTTAGGCCTAGAGATGTTGGACAAGCGAAGGTATCTCAAAAATTAAGCTAGCTTATCCGTAATACACGGTCATCGAAGCTAACTGAAGGCAAGCGATGCCATTTTAAACAGTCGTTTGCTGCGATCGAAGTGAATCAACAACTACGCTAAAATCACTTCGAAGCGGGCGCCCGTAGGCGCCGCCAGTTTACGTACACCACGCTAAAACGGTAACGTTAAATCTGAAAAATAGCGCGCGTACAGCAAGCGGTAATGGTAACGTACACATCTGTGCATGCGCACTTCGATCACGGCAAAGCCCACTACCCCGCTAGGCTCCGAACGGTATAGAGAGTTACAGTTTACTGTTAGCGTGATAGCGGAGGTTAAGGCACCATGCAGCAAATGTTCGTTGCGCACAGCGTCTTATACATAGTGTTCATGTGATGTCACTTCCGTCATTGTTGCCCTCTCCCGCCATTCCCGTGACCTCCCTGGGTACTTATACGGCAGTTCGCGTGCTGCAGCACGGTTTGTTGGGGGCTCGTCATCTGTTGCTGTGTACGATGTTGAAAGGGAAGCATTGTGGTTTTTTTGCTGTCGTACTTTAACGAGCTCAGCGGATGACTAAGACCTCGTTTGTTCACTCGATACAAGACCAGAAAATCAAGATCACGTATACCAGCCACTGCGTACACCGGCTGCTCGCCACGGCCTACGAGGGCCCTTTATCTCGCTTTCACTATAAACATCAAAGAATTGCGTGGTCCAAGAACAAGTGAAAGCCCAAAGTCTCTCGAGCCACAATTTTAAAAGTGGATGAGCAAAGTGCAGCAGCTCCAATCGAAAGTGAGTCTCGCAGAGGTAGGCAAGTTTACAAGAGATATAACATTAATATATTGCTTTAACCCACAACCCCAAAGTAGCAGAGCCCCCCCCCCCCCCCCCTAAGTGTTTTAAATAGTGCTGATGTTGAGCCTCTTTAATTGAAATTTGTGGAAACAACCGAGGGAAATATTATGCGAGACAGACTTCGCGTGGTGTGTGCCGCGGTAATGCCGGTCATCACTTTTTTAAAGACGATAGTCTTTCTTGGGTACCTTCGACACAAAAACTTTTGTCTGCCTGTCTGTCCATTCGTCTGTTTGTCCACTCTTAAAGACATCGGGTATACTTGAAACAGCTGACGCCATCCGCAGCGCCCACCTATGTTGCTCAAGGTTGAGCGTTCCTGCTTGTAAAATTGTCAATATAAAATCCATTATTACGCATGTCTGGGGCACCATAACAACACGTATATATTTTGTATTTGAGTCTTTTACTACAAAAGGCATACATAAGTAATTTTGAGAACCGTAGTACTTATCACGGTGCGCTGACTAATGCAACGCTTGCATGGAAAGACGAGTGTTTCCAATGCTTTGCTAAAACGAGACGGTGGTGGCACCTACCCGTCGCCTTGCGTTCTACACCTTATCACCTCTGAGAAAGGCGCGCGCATCCATCGCAGAGCCACGCGCTCTCTTTAAAAAAAAAAAAATGCCAGATGGCGCTTATGTCTCACCTGTGACGTGACTTGATGCGCTCGTTCGCCTCCACTGCATGCTCAAGGCACTAACACAGCGCCATCAGAATACTATTCGCCGATTTTCTTACGCAGAACACCAAATAAATGCCTTGTTCACTCTCTCCACCCGCAAGACTCGTCTTTCGACAACATTTGCAGATTACATGCAGATACGGGGCCAATTTTTTATTTCGCGTATGTTTTGACACCCTTTTCACCTTGTATTTCACTTTTTTTGTACGCTATTGTACGGTGGAGTCCCTGAAAATGATGGAGACCATGTTAGGAAATTGATAGACCAATTTTTCAAAATACTGACCCCCAACTTGAGCCGATCGGCTATACTTCAAAGTGAACTAATATTGTTTCGAATCCATTTTCACAGTTTGTTTCAATGCAATACCCGAACTTCGGCGATCGCCATCACAATTTTAACCGCCCCCCTGACACGCTGATTGTGCACGCAGTGGTCGCGGACAAGTTTGTATGTACAGTATCTTCGTAAGCTATCTCTGTTTGCAGGTAGGTGCTTGGCTATGGCGCTCACCTGGAATGAAGTTACACGTGAAGACGCAAATATCACCGAGTTTCTTCAAGTAGTTTTTTTTTTTTTTTTGCAATCCGCGCAAGCCAAACACATCGGTGCTTTTCGGAAAATCGCAATGTGCGTTCTCTATTTCAAGTAATAACTTTCGGCGAAGAAACACCCCGAAGCTCTGCTCCCTCTTCGGGGACTACTAAATCAACTTGACTCACTAGCAGCCCTCAAACTTGCATCGCGAGGCAAAACTAAACGGGCGCAAGCACGAGGAGACAACACGGCAGCGGTATACGCGACGGAGTCGGTAGGTACCCGGGCATGGCGGTGGCGCATTTCGGAAGTGACGAAGGCGCGCTGCGTGACGCACGTGCACACACTGATAGTTTAGCGGGATAGCATTTACGTGCCCCAGCTGGGATGGTGGCGCCACCTCTCAGAGGGTTGATAAGTTAAAGAACAGTGAAAAGAAAACGACAATTTTTGCATGTGTGACCACGCAAAGCATTGTTAGAAGTTTATTTTAGTAATATTAAAAGTAAATAGACAAACCATGCACCAAACGTGAAAGCATTTATGTTGCCGATTTGTTTATATCGATCTTCTAGTTAGGCTTAGAGACGTTACAAATGAGAAGCTATCTCTAAAATTACGCTAGCTTATCTGCAATACTCGTAGATCGCAGCTAAGTAAAAGCAAGCGAAGCCATTTTAAACAGTCGATCGTTTGCTGCGAATGAAGGTAATCTTTCAACAGCTACGCCAAAATCACTTCAAGCGGGCGTCCGAAAGCACCACCATGTTTGCGTACACTACACGTACACCCCGCTAACACGTTAACGTCAAGAGAGTTATAGTACCGGGCTTACCGGGATAGCGGGTGTATCGTGATACCGGGTGTATCGTGATACCGGAATCGAAGTGCGCATGCGCAAATACGTACGTCACCCGTACCGCTTCCCGTACACGCGGTATTTTTCAAATTTCACGTTATCGTGGTGGCGTAGGTGTACGTAAACATGGCGGCACTCTCGGACGTCCGCTTTGAAGTGATTTTGGCGTAGTTGTTGAAAGATTCACCTTGTTCACAGCAAACGGCTGTTCAAAGGGGCTTCGCTTGCCTTCAGTTAGCGTTAGTATTACGAATAAGTTGGCGTAGTATTTGAGATAGCTTCCCCTTTCGAACGCGTCTAGGCCTAACTACAAGATCGACGTAAACAAATGGGCAACATAAATGTTTTTGTGTTTGGTGCGTGGTTCATATTTATTTTCTTTTATTATTACTAAAGTAAACTTCTAATAATGCTTCGCGGGGTGGCATAAGCAAACATTGTCGTTTTCTTTTCATATTTACTGCTTATATATATATATATATATATATATATATATATATATATATATATATATATATATATATATATATATATATATATATATATATATATATATATTACCACGTTCCATGCCGTTCTGCGCAGCTGCCACTATAGAGCGACAGCCATCGCGTCATTTAGATAAACTAGAGTGGACTGCGATTAACTTCCGATGGGCCCATCGTATCAGACAGTGCAGTATCTGATGATAGGTGTGCGCATGTTCTGTGTTGTCTTCTCAGCGCTTAAACAACTGGCAGCGCATAAGCTGTGGGTTGTTCTTTGGTGGAACGGCAGCTGTGCATGGGCACGCCACTCCGATCTTGTTAGTGTTTCTTTTGTGCCCTAAGCGAGAGGCACAAGTACGCCTCCTTACTAATGAACCTTGTCTGCCGCACCCTCGTCTTCTGTGGATTCCAGTGACGACGACGCACGTGACAATATATATATATATATATATATATATATATATATATATATATATATATATATATATATATATATATATATATATACATACATACATACATATATGGTCAGTTGAAAAATATCCGTTTGCTTCCTTCCTAGTTTATGGCATAGCGTGGTGTGCACCGTCCACTGGCTCGCGCACGTGGCTGCTGAATCAACAGGGGTGAGCTTCGATCGTGTGAGTCGCGAATTTCCCATATCTACTTCTCAGTGTTATATAAGCACACACCGACTGCATGCTTAACCATCCAAATGCTGCTTCTGTTCTTTCGCCTACCTTGAGAAAGTAGCCATTGCTCTTTCACAAACGGCATCGGGAAAGAGCGATTAGCAGGTAAGGAGCCGCGCTGCCAAGCTCAGTTGAGGTCGGTGTTGGATGTCAGGCCATCGCGACCGCTTTTCAATGGAGGCGAAATGCAACAGCCACATACTTAGATGTAGAGGCAAGATAAAGAACTCCGAGTGGTCGGAAATCACCTGATCAGGAATCGCCCCATGTCGCATAATATCGTGGTTTTGGCATATGTAAGGCCCTTTATTAAGGTGGAAGCCTTTAATGCCTCATCAAACACAAAATTTGACTATCGTAGGCGACGAGTGACGCATAATAACGTGATGACGTCAAGATTAGACGTCACAGATTACCAAACTTGTGACATAACGCCGCATGAAGACGTTATCACACGGCATCGAAACTTGGTCCAATAACGGAGGCAATGTAACACCTGGCGAGGTGCTAACAAAATTTGAGGCAATGCAAAGCTTTCAAACGTGGTGGTGCGGGCAAGATGAATGCATTTTCAGAGAAAAAAAAAAAAAAAGCTGAAGCAGCTGGTGCTGTCAAGCCTGACGGAAGTGCGAAATGGTCAGTGCTATTGGTTCCTTTCCTGCTCCCTTTATTCTTCTCTTGTCATTTTCCCTCTCTAGTTCGCTCCCTCTTATGATACACGGCGGCTCGAGTTGCCGTGTTTCCCTAACCATGGTAGCAATGCCCTCACTTAATATGACCCCGCCATGGTGGTCTAGTGGCTAAGGTACTCGGCTGCTGACCCGCAGGTTGCGGGATCGAATCCCGGCTGCGGCGCCTGCATTTCTGATGGAGGCGGAGATGTTGTAGGCCCGTGTGCTCAGATTTGGGTGCACGTTAAAGAACCCCAGGTGGTCGAAATTTCCGGAGCCCTCCACTACGGCGTCTCTCATAATCATACGGTGGTTTTGCGACGTCAAACCCCACATATCAATCAATCACTTAACATCAACAATAAGAGCGCGGCCTCAATGTTAAAGTCAATCATGTGATTTTTCATGCGTTAATACCATCATGAAAGCGCTCGAGGAACAATAGGAAGACCTTTTTATCGCCAGCTGCAGCTGGCTATGTGTGCTTTTGCCTGCGTAACACCAGGCTACGACAACAGCATACGACAGCCCACTACAGTGCAAAGAAAATGGCCTTTGCCTTCGAGTCGTTTGATGTGCGAGCACAAGGGATCTTGCGAGTTTTATTATTGGGAAGAATAAAGCGAAGGGCAACCGTTATAACTCCCGCTATAAGCAATCACGGGGGCGAAACAGTTTAGTCCCTCTAAACCATAAAGGGCTTTTGTAGATTACTCCTCTAAAGGGGCAACATCTCAACTTCTTATACAGAGTGTACGGAAGGCGCATACCACTTTATAAGAACGCATCGGATATGTGCGGTGTTTGGCATTGACATGGGAATTTTTCTTGAAGTACACTACGCTCCACATTGGTTTCACTTGTTTTGTTTCACCATCGAAACTCGTATAACAAGACCCGAAGAAGAAAGTGTTATCACTTTATGTCTTCTTTTTTTTCTGTACCGTCTATATAAAACACTTCGATATGAGTTATTCAAAAGCTCTACAGCAGCTCTAGCTGAAGAGGAGCGCGGCCGAAACCACACAAGTTACACTCATACTTTCAGCTCCTCAGTCGATCTTTCTGCTATAGTTGCTCTCCATTGGTCGCTCATACATTAACGCTGCTTCTACATGCTGAGACTTGGTCCCCGAGCCATTCATTCAAACTTGGATAACAGTCAAGATTATGAAAATTATATTTCATTGACTTCTAATAAAATTTATTCCAACGTCATTCATTTTTCTTCGTTCTCGTTAATTCACTCTTAATCCCCCTTATATAGGAACGAGTTATTGCTTTTAGTCACTTCACATACCCTGGCTAAATAACGTTTCATTCAATGTTATTTTACATTCGATTCACTTGCATACCCTTGCTGCTTTATGCATCTCCCCTTAATTTCACACGTGATTTCCTTATGAACTAATTAGCTTAATCACTTGGTCTTTCCCAACTTTAAACCGCTGTCGCCCCGCCATGGTGGTATAGTTGCTAAAGTACTCGGCTGCTGGCCCGCAGGTCGGGGGATCGAATCCCGGCTGCGGCGATTGCATTTCCGATGGAGGCGGAAATGTTGTAGGCCCGTGTGCTCAGATTTGGGTGCACATTAAAGAACCCCAGGTGGTCGAAATTTCCGGAGCCCTCCACTACGGAGTCTCTCATAATCATATGGTGGTTTTGGGACGTTGAACACCACATATCAATCAACATTAACCCGCTGTCTCTTTTTGTGCTACATTCCCGTCAGTCACAATGCCATGTACCAACTAGTTAACAGAATCCAATTCGCCGACGTGACAAGCGCTAGTACAGGGACGCTGACTAGCCGATTAATGTAAAAACTTAGTCCTGAACTGCATGGGTAGCCTCACCTGTCTAGGTCTGCCCCTACACCTTGGTCTGCCCTAATTGGCAAAGGTCTTACAATGTACTGCGGAGCTGCAGTTCAGCCACTCTTTTACCGTCTTGAATCGGGCTGGTAGTTAAACAATAACAGCCACTATTTCGTTTTTTCCGACAAATACGGTCTGGCAAAAAAAAAAAAAAAACACGCAACGTATTCTGGGGAGTTCGCAAGTTGAGGCCACAAAAAAAAAAAGGGGGGGGGGGGGGGGGACGCGTAGGAAAGAAAAGACTAACCAACAGCAACAGCGAGATGCATCAGATCGGGAGACCAGCCGTAAAACATTTCCTTCAATGAATAGGACACATGTGTTGTCGCCCTTTACAAAAAGGGGAAAAAAACGATCCTGCAAAGTCCCCAACAGTAATAGATCTCCGCCGCAGTGGAAAACGCAGTTTCGAGGTCGGAGGAGCTACCAGCGCCTATTGGCACTTTCGCTTGATGCTCGGCATAAACGCCCACGGGATGCCGTGCTCAACCAAGCGTCTCCCGCGGCGAATGACCGCGTACGATATGCGCAGCTGCTGCAAATAAGTGGGACGCGAAGCTGTGCGCGTAAAAGAACAAAATGGACGCGCGGCCTGTACTTGCATTCCTCCGAAGACACTCACCAGGGTGGGGACCGGCGGAGCGACATCGACAGCCACGGACGGCTTCTTCGCCTTGCGCGACTTGCTAGAAGTGCCGTTATAATCCAAAAGGAGGCCGGTCGCAGGCTGTGAGCGGCGCCGAGTCATCGTGTCGCCCACACGTCATCACACCACTGCGCGGCGGCTCGGGCAGACGCAGCTGCTCGAACTACGGCGGCGGCAGCGCCAGTGGCGTCATCTGCGCTTCGCCATCAGCCCGCCGCTCGCTAAAGAGAGCACGGGCGAAACTGCCGCTCGAGGACGACCGCGAATGCCTTCTTTTTTGTTTAATTGCGCTGCGAAAGAACAAGCGACGCCACAAAAGGGCCTTTCTGGAAGAGCGTGCCGACAGCCCCGGGTTATCCGGGAAGATAGCCCGTATCTCTCGGTCCGTAACACCCCCCTCATTTGCGGGCTTTCGTATCGCCCGTGACGCACAACGCTCGGCAAACACGGCCGAAACAAAGCATCTCACAACGGCCGCAACAACCTGCGCTACTGCAGCGGCATGCTCGAAATCATTACGACGCCAATAAGTTATTTTCCTCCTTGGAGCCATCCAACGCGCGTCGCTGCGGGGAAGCGGCCGCCACTTTATCCTTCCGAACAGCAGCTCCAGCATGTTGGTTGGTATACTCAATGAAGTAATAATGCTCAGAATATCTCAGTGAAGGACACTCCAGCGATATGTACAGCGCTATCTGTCGACAAAGCCACGGGCGTAATAGTCCATCTTATACATCGAGCGCGAAATACGGAATCGATTCGCAGCATTTCGGCTGCTGTTCATTCACTCTGCGATGCCTTCCCTCTGTTGCGTGTTGCTGCGCCGGCAAAGCTGTGTCCTTCACCATATCGCGCGAAATTGGAAAAACTTGCACTAAACCTGCTGGTTAAATTTTTTACGCTATAGTTTATTCCATCTCCTCCTAAAGACAGTGAGGCTCGAAACCCGGGTTTGCTGGGCGTTAGCCAAGTATTCTACCACAGAGCTATGCCGGTGCTTGTGACTTGTCGCCAAACCTAGCACCGAAGACACAGTGGGGCTCGAACCCGGGTCCGCCGAGCGCCCCAGTATTCTACCACTGACCTACGCTGATGCTTGTGAACTGTTCGCAAACCTGCCTTAGGGAGGCTTGATGTCGGAAAAGCGATCGCGCTAATACGACTTAAAAAGAGTTTTAAAACAGCGAAAGAACAACCGGTCGCCGCACAGTGCGAATAGCGTAACGAGTGGGTCGTCCGACGCTCCAACCCATAACAAAATCTTGTTCTATTAGCTGTGGCGCATACCCACTTCAGCCATAATTCCTCATCGTCGTCAGCCACTGCACGACCAATTGGCACGAAATTCCTTGCAAGTGTTTAGCGGATACCACGCTTCTAAGAAGAATGACGAAAAATAGCATAGCGAATGCCGGCCTACTACCCAAAAGTTTATTGTTAATGCCCTCGTGGGTATCAAGCAAGAGTGCTTGGAGTAGTTACCCAATGAGTGTTTTGAAAAGGCTCTGAAAGGCCACTCTTCTAGCTTTCGCTTTGACTGTGCTGCAACTTCCTTGCAGGCCTGGCGTTTTTTTTTTCTTTTTTAATTTCGTGCGAGCGATGTGGTTACGGACACCGGCGGCGGACAACTACGGCGCTGCGCGAGACCCGCGATGTGCTCTCATAACAGCTTTCGCAGTAATAAATCGCTGCTCATGCCCACCCCCTAGTATCAACTCTGGGCAGTCTAGCGAACTAAGAGTAAGAACACTGTACCAAGACAACCACCAGAGCTCAAGGAGTGCTGGACCTCTACAGACTTCGAAGGACCCACAATAGAGTAAATTTCCTTCCTTTGCAGAAGTGAATCACCCTCTCATGCCATTTTAAAGCCAATTTATGGCCATTTATGTGTCATCACTTCGCACCAAAAAAAAAAAAAAAAAAAGGCAAGGGGTGGGGGCGTACACAGTGCACCGTGTAGCTGACCTCGGCTCCATGTGCACCTCATGACACCACTGCACGTTGGTGTTGCGACTTAAACTGAGGGCGACGAAGCGAGTAATGAAACTAAAATAATAATAAAAAGTGTAACCTTAAGGGAGAAGTAAAAATCAGAGTGGGTCGGGAAACAAACGAGGATATAGTTGAAATGGAGAAATGGACATGGGCAGGCGACGTAGCGCGCAGGCAAGATAAGCGAATTCCAAGAGAAGGCAAGTGCGCCAGGGGTAGACAGAAAATTTGGGGGCAGATGAAACTGCTCGCGGGTACAACGTGGCAGTAGCAAGCACAGGACCGGATAGACTGGCGGAAAATGGGAGAGGGCCTGCATGCAGTGGGCGCAGCAACGATGACGATATTGGCCGTTTGTGGCCCTGAATTTCGTCCGCGAAGGGCTCGGTTGCGAGCCCCAGGAGTTCGCGAGCACGTGGGCGGAGGTGCCGACGAGCGATTGCCCACTCGAGGAGTCGGCGTGAGATGTTCTCCGATGTAAACAAGAGGCACCGACGATGCGGGAAATCCGCAGCCGCGATTTCGAGACAGTCAGCGGACACTTAAAATGTAGCAATCTACGAAATGTTTAGCTGCAGATGCAATGTTTTCACCCCAGATTGCCATAATCTCCGGCGAGCGACAACTGCCACGACTCTCAGCACGACGTACATCGTCACACGAAGCACATCCACACTCGATTTGCTCGGTCGTGTAGTCAAAGGCACCTATGCGTGCGATGTTTAACTGCTGATCTGAGCAGCCGGCGCGATCGTGTTTGACCGTCCGAGACGTCGAGCGATGGGAGGATTGGCCGCGCTTCTGCAATGTTTGCGACGAGTGCGTTCCACTGCCGTCTCATCCGATGAGCGTGCTTTCTTTGCAAACGCAGGCATCTCTCTCTCTTGGGGGTTAGAAGGTTTCAACAAAGCGCACCCCAACGGTCGAGACCAAAATAAGACTTCTTAAAGGATGCAAAAATGAAAATGGAGTAATGACATGCTACTCATAACTGCTCGCCTTTGGTCTCCGCCTTTTTAAGAATGGGTGGTGGGAAGTAAATCGGTATTTGTAAGAAAATTTTTGGGTTCCTCGGTTGCCATTAAAATAGGAAATTTGCGTGGCCATAACGCTGATCGAAAGACAACGACGGAACAGGTGCAATGAATTGAAGAGATGCACCATTTTTAGATGATCGGGGGGATAGACGGGCGTCAATCCCATACAACTACGCACACCTGTGTTACAAACCAGTGGCTGTTTTTAAAAACGGTGGTTCACGAAAAATATTCTCGAAAACAAAAAAAAAACACACACACCATGCCACACCAACGATTCGCCACGTCAGGCGAACTATCTAGGAGACTGAGAAAGGCACTCGTTCTTCGTGTACTAAGGCAAACCTCGCGAAGCAACCAATAGGAGAGTAGCGACAGAGTAAGGCCATATAGTAAATGAGACGAGAAATGGGAATTCATTTCTCTTGCCTTCTTGATTACACGTGACCAGTGACAAGGTTAGATTAAGGGGAGCGTCACCCCTAAAAAAAAACTTTTTTTTTTTTTTTGAAGTCACACTACGTCCCACGACCCAGCGCCCCCTTCTTTTCGTCAGCAAGCTTCGCCGCATAACATTATCGTATTGCGGCCAGGCTGACTAACGTTTCTCGCTTATGTATGGCTGTAATGTTTTTGTTGAATAACGATAAGCTGGGCTAGTTGGTTAGGGTTCATAACGAATTGTATGGGGCAGCGGTAGGACGAATACACGAACGAGAAAAGACACGACAAATGCTGCTTTCACAACAAAATTTTATTTAAAAAACGCCACCTATATACCCAGCATCATACAAGTAAGTCATTGTCTTCCAAGGAGCCACATGAGCGTCAGCTCGAAAACAGCCTCGTGGAAAACATGGGCAGCACAAAGGTGCACAGCAGATTGAAGCAATATGAAGAAGCACTATGCTATGCACGTTTGCAAGAGATAATCTAGTTCTTTAGATAAAAGGTCTATAGATTCCTGACTAATACATTTTTATTCGGTTGATGTGAAAAGCTTCTATTATTTCTCTTATCTTTTTTTTTATGATGACGAGAAAGAATGATGGTGTCATTAAAATGTGGATTACATCTACACAAGTGGCTGTAGTTGGCTAGATGATAACTAGTAGGATTAGGGGAGGAAAGCGAGCATAGGTGATCTTAGTCTTATATTGATGCACATCCCATTTTCTCCCACATCAACTCCTCCGTTAATCGTACTAGTTATCATCCAGCCAGCGATAGCCACTCGTGTGTATGTAATCTAAATTTTAACGACACTGCCATTTTTTCACACCATCATAATAGAAAGACAAGAAAAAAATTGGCAGAACCCACATACCTGGGAATCGACATTATGCGAAGCATGCAGAGGGAAGGTGACTGTGTTGCAAATTTTTATTGAGCAAAATGTCATAAAATGACGCTAAATATATTGTTACATCTACGAAAGGGTTTATTCAGAGCCGACGTAACGGTCAACTGGACAGTATACAGCAGTGAACGCGCAGGAGGGAGCTCTTGCCACCAACCGAACGTCCTCTTCTTCTGCCACCACCATGTTCCCCGATACACAGGTGTACATACCTAAATTACACATGTGGTAACATTTCCCTCAGCGCAGACGAAGCCCACTGGGCGAGTCAAACAGTCTCTCGAGGAATAAAGCGCTTCAAACGTGCAACATGGACAAGTTCAGTTTTTGCAGACCGTCGGCCGTTTTAATGGAGACGCGCTATGCAGTAAACTAAATCACTGATACGGTCTATAACATGATAAGGTCCTGCATAGTGCACTAGCAGTTTCTCGCTCAAACCGCGTTTTCTAGTTGGTGTCCACAGCAACACTAGGTCGCCGTGATTGTACGTCACGTGTCGGCCTCGGCGGTCAAAATGTGCCTTCGAGCGGTCTTGCGAAGCAAGAATGCGCAAATAAGCAAGGCGTCTAGCTTCTTCGGCCCGACAGATGATCTCGGATATGCAGGGATCATGGTGGTCCAAACACGGGAAGATGGTATTCAGGGTATCACGAGGTGATCGAGCATATACAAGAAAGGACTGTAGCCGGTAGTTTCATGCTGAGCGGTGTTGAATGCATATGTGATAAAAGGTAGAATACTTTCCCAGTCCTTGTGATCTGATGCAACATACATAGACAGCATGTTCGAGATAGTTCTGTTCGTTCAGTTAGACCGTTCGTTTGGGGATGATATGGCGTAGAGTGCCGAAACCTTGAAGCACAGACACGAAGCATCTCTCCCATCACGTCTGCTGTGAATTGTCGGCCACGGTCACTGATTACAATTTTGGGAGGTCCATGGCGAAGAATTACAAAACGTATCATGAAGGAAGACACATCGGCTGCAGTTGCTGATGGTATGGCAGCTGTCTCGCAGTACCGTGTTAAATGGTCGGTGCAAACGACTATCCAGCGATTTCCATCAGAAGACCGGGGAAAGGGTCCGAGGAGGTCAATCCCGACTTGCTCGAATGGAGTTCTAGGGGGTGGCCCCGGATGTAATCGCCCTAAAGGAGCACTTGTTGGGCGCTTATGACGTTGACACTCGTTACAGCTAGACACATATTGTTCCGTCGTCTGGCGCATTTTGGGCCAGCAGAATCTTTCTTGAAGACGGCAAAGAGTTTTTGCTGTGCCTAGAAGACCGGATGTTGGGTCATCATGCATAGCCTGCAAGACATAAACGCGAAGACTCTTCGGAACCATTAGAAGATATCGTGAGCCGGTGTTGGTGTAGTTCTTTTTGTAAACTAGCCCGTCTCGGATGCAGAAGCACGTAGGCGGTGATTTAGGTTTGGTAGCAAGAAGCTGTTGTATGGTGCTGTCCCTTTGTTGCTCATCCTTAAAGGTCTTGTTATCGGGAAACGGTTGGTCGAGTGATGCAATGTAGGTATCGAAGGTGTCCGCGTCACATTCCGTCGTTGGAAGCGGTAGTCGCGAAAGACAATCTGCGTCAGCGTGATGTCGGCCGCTTTTATAGGAAACCGTGAAGTCATGTTCTTGTAGACGAAGTGCCCAGCGCGCCAGCTGACCAGAAGGGTCACGCAGATTGACCAACCAGCAGACAGAATGATGGTCTGCACGACGGTAAAGGGGCGTCCGTACAGGTAGGACCGGAAGCGCTGCACTGCGAAGACTACTGCAAGGCATTCTTGCTCTGTGACAGCGTAGTTATGCTCGGACTTGCTGAGCGAGCGACTTGCATACGCTACGAAGTGTTCTTGATTATCCAAGCGTTGAACCAGGACAGCACCTACAGCAATACCGCTGGCATCTGTGTGAATCTCAGTAGGAGCCAGAGGATTGAAGTGTCGAAGAATCGGATAAGACGTCGAAAGAAACTTCAACTCCGAAAAAGCAGACTCGCATTCCGAGGTCCAGTCAAACTGCGCACCTTTCTGAAGCAGACACGTGAGCGGATATGCGATATTGGCAAAGCCAGGAATGAATCGGCGAAAGTATGAACAAAGCCCCAAAAAGCTGCGCAGTTCTTTCACCGAGTTTGGTTGCTTAAATGCCTCCACTGCGGCCGTCTTGGCGGGATCCGGTTGTATGCCTTCTTTGTTTACTAAGTTTCCAAGGACGAGCGTTTGGCGCTCTCCAAAACGACATTTCTTTGAGTTGAGCACCAAGTGTGCTTTGCTTAGGCAGTCCAGTACGAGGCCAAGGCGTATGTTGTGCTCACAAAAGGTGCACCCAAAAATTACAACGTCGTCCAAGTAACACATACACACTTCCCACTTCAATCCATGCAGAATGTTGTCCATAAATCGCTCAAAAGTTGCAGGCACGTTGCAGAGTCCGAACAACATCACATTGAATTCAAATAGTCCATCTGTTGTAACAAATGCCGTTTTCTCCTTGTCTTCCTCGTGCATTGGAATCTGCCAGTAGCCTGACCTCAGATCCACAGACGAAAAGTAAGAGGCCGATGATAGACAGTCGATAGCATCATCAATCCGCGGGAGTGGGTATACGTCTTTTTTAGTGATGACGTTGAGACGGCGGTAGTCAACACAAAATCGTTATGTCCCATCCTTCTTCTTCACTAGAATTACTGCAGCGGCCCACAAACTACATGATTCTTGAATTACATTTTGCTTGAGCATCTCGCAAACCTATTCGTTGATCACTGCGCGTTCCGAAGGCGATACACGATATGGTTTCTGTCGGAGTGCTGATTCGATGCTTTATACGAGAAGCAGGGAATGACGGTGAATCATGCTGAGCGAAATCAAAAATACCGGCATGTTTGCGCAGAATACTTGCCAGTTCATTACGTTCGTTGATGCTGAGTGACTTATCAATCATAGCCATAATGGTGGTGTCCCTGGCGTGCAAATTATCGCAACGGGTCTTATCCGGGGAATCATTGCTTTCTGCAAGGGTGGCAAGCGAGAATACTTGGTGTTCACAAATCTTTGCAAGTTTCAGACCGTCAAGCAGCACTGTAGGTTCATTAGCGCAGTTAATCACCCATAAACCAGTATGCCCTTGCGCGACCGATAGCGTGCAGTAGGGCATTAAAACAGTCTTCTTTATGCAACTGAGATGCACGGGCTCCACAGTTGTGTCAAATGTTTTCTCACTTGCAGGTGAACAGACAACAGGGACACATTTTGCAGACAACAGCGGCACAGTTGTGTCCACAGACACGCAAAGAGCACTTTCTCGAGAGGGCGAGTTTTCCATAAACGAAACTGGGATATCTGAATCTACTGTAATTTGTCCTGTGCGGCAATTGACAGTAGCACCACATAGCTTCAAGAAATCAAGTCCCAGAATGACGTCATGCGTAGTATGAAGGAGAACAGCAAACTCTGCGACAAAGTTCTGGCACGCCAAACTAATAGTCACAGTGCAGACACCAACAGGTTGTAACACCTCTCCGCTTACTCCACGAAACGTATCAGGACGGTCCCAACGAAACATAACCTTTCGTCCAAGAAGGCGGGTGAAAACTAAACTCATCACTGACACGGTTGCACCTGTGTCCACCAACGCTATTGTTGGTACACCATCGATAAGCACTCGAACCTTATTTCTAAACATGGAAGCTAACGGAGGTATATCTGTTGAAATCCGAGACTGTCCGGCGACCTCACCTCCAACAGCCGCGCCAGCTAGTTTTCCGTAGGAGGCGAGGAGTGGCGGCGCCGAGGAGACGGTGATCGGTTGGCGCGGTGGACAGGTGGTGGTGTCACACTGCGGTCAGAGGCTGGAGATTGGTTTGGTAGCGGTCCTGGGATCTCGTAAGACGCGCTTCCCGGGAATATCGGTGCTCGGGTAACGCCAGAACGGTTAAATCTCGGTGATCGGTCGTACCTTGACGGCTGCCGGTAGTTGCAATACCTGGCAATGTGTCCTTCGAAGCCACAGTTGTAGCAGACTGGTAGAGGACGCTCGCCCAACCAATGCTGAGACCGCTCAGCTGTGAAGGGTCGGTGACGAGCTTGCTGAGCGGGGGCTGCCCTCCTGTTGTGTGGCGGGGCCGTGACGAAGGCGTTGGGCATATCGCTGGTCGGCCGCGAATGAGTCACGACGTGGCTGCGGATTTCCAGTTTCGCTGATGTCTGCCACACATACCGATGGTGGCAAAGGAGATAATGGCGCCACCGTGTAGTTGGGTGGATTGGTAGGTGGATGAGGAATAGTTTCGTCAACCCTACCACCTTGTCGCTGCAGCTCTTCACGCACAATTGCCCGAATAGTAGCGGCAAGGTCGGTGGGCGGGCTCACGTCGACACTGGCGACCGTTGTCACATTTGCCAGCCTACCGAATTTCGGGGCGATGCAACGAGTCTTCAATTTTTCAAACGCGCGGCAATGATGTTGGACATCGGAAGCAGAGGTGAGGTCATCCCTGCCTATCAGAAAACTGTAAACGTCTTCCGCTATGCCTTTCAAGAGGTGTCCGACCCTGTCTTCTTCAGATATCTGCAAAGTTTATAATCTTGCAAAGCTTAAGAACGTCCTCTATATAAGCAGTGCAGGTTTCTCCAGGAGTCTGAACTCTTCTAGCAAGAGTCCGCTCCGCGCTTTTCTTTTTTGAGTCGGAGTCACCAAAACGCTTCTTCATTTCTTGAGCAAAAAGAGCCCATGTTGTCAACGACTCTTCGTGGTTTTCATACCACATCACGGCAGTGTCTGTGAGAAAAAGCGCGACGTTTTCCAGCTGATCGATAGAGTTCCAGTGGTTGTACCGGCTCACCCTTTTGTAGTGCATTAGCCACACGTCCACATCTTCTCCTGCCATCGCCGCGAAGGGGCGGGGTTCCATGTAGTGATGCCTAGTTGTAGCCGGCGTAGACCTGGGCGAAGTCGAGGCGGTTGATTCCTGACCTTCGCTATGAGCCATGACGACTGGTGTCGGCGGCAGATCGGCAAGACCACGGCTCCGGTGAACTCCAAATAGATGTGGCTCCGTGGTACGTTGACGTGCCGTACCCCCACCTCCACCACTCTGTTACGTCCACGAGAGGGGTTTATTCAGAGCCGACGTAAGGGTCGACTCGATGGTATACAGCCGTTAACGCGCAGCAGGGAGCTCTTGCCACACACCGAACGTCCTCTTCTACTGCCACCGCCATATTCCCGGCTACACAGGAGCACATACCTAAATTACACATGTGGTAACAATATGTATAACTTTTGCGCGCACAGACATATGTTGAAGAGCTGCAGATGTTCATATAACCAGCTGTTAGCACTTGTGCAACGATGCTAACTGAAGCATGCCTATTAGCAACACCAGAAGCTCATATGAAGCGCTGATGCTAGCGAAGATGCTAGCCCTGGACACTGCTACATAAATAGACTTCAGCACATGGCAACTAACCACAATTGATGTTAACCCGATGTGACGGCTGTAGCAAAGGAGTACATATGTAATGTTTATAGGATTGGGTAAGCAGCACTGCAACCACTATGGATGTTTCACGAAGATTAGCATCTATTTGAAAAGTACGTTCCGAGACCTGGCATAGCTCTGTGGTAAAATTCTTCACTGCCAAGCAGAATGCTTGGGCTTGAATCCAGCGGAAAACCTGACATTTATTTTTTGCATCTGTCGGGTCGATGCTACCGATGCCGAGTATTCCTTAACAGTCGTGCGTTAAAATTGACCATGAGTGTTCTCGTCGTTCCTAGGAAGGTACTAAGTGTCAATAACCTGTGGCACATACCCACCCATTGTTATGTCGTGTGTTAAAATTGACCATAAGTGTTCTTGTGGTTCCCAGTTCCTGGGAATGTACTAAGTGTCAATCACCTGTGGCACATACCCACCCATTGGTATGTTATGTGTTAAAAATTGACCATGAGTGTTCTCCTTGTTCCTGGGAAGTACTACCGTAATTACTCGAATCTAACGCGCACCTTTTTTCCGGTTAAGCGAGTTCATAAATCGCATGCGCGTTAGAATCGAGTACGAACAAAAAAATTACGGTCAATCTATTGCCATCGCAAATACAAAATGGCCGCCCCCTACGTGCGTTGGCATGGTGCGTCGGCTATTTCTGCCTATGTGTTTACCATGTGCGGCACTTCGTACGTGTGCTGAGAAGTTCGTCATCTAGTAGTGCATTAGCATCGACGACTTGGAAAGGCCGACTCCAAAAACTCGAGTGCACCACGATGCCGCTTTTAAAAGAAAAGTCATCGCGTGTGCAGAAACGGACGGAAATCGGGCCGCATCGTGGTCCTTCTCGAAACGTGCGTGCGGGACCGGCGGAAACAAAAGCAGAAGATTGTCGACTGCAAAGCTTCACGCAAAGGCTTCAGTGAACCACAGCAGGGTCGGTTTCCGCAAATTGAAGAGCTGCTCCGCGAGTATGTGCTTGAGGAGCGAGTGGCACAGCGGCCCATGACGACAGAACTGCTCCAAGTGCGGGCTATGCAATTAATCTTAGAAAAAAGTCTAATGCGGAGCCTGTTTAAAGCGAGCAGGTGCTGGCTAATTAACTATATGAAGAGGAAAGGCTCTTCCCTCCGAAGGGGAACATGCATATGCGAAAACTTTTGCGGAGAAGTACGATGAAAAGGTTTACAGTTTTCAGAGGTTCGTCCTAAACTTGCGGCGCAACAACGGCTACCTGCTTGGGCAAATCTGGAATGCCGATCAGACGCCTCTTTACTTCGACATGCCTGGCACTACAACTGTCGAGAAGAAGGGGGCGAAGCAAGTTCGCGTGCTGACATCGGTCCACGGTAAAACTACAGTGATGGCAATGCTCTGTTACACGTCAGATGGGCACAAGCTTCGCCCGTACCTCATATTTAAATGGAAGACAATCCCGAAAGGAATCGTTTTTTCGAGTGGTGTGATCGTGCGGGCCAGCAAAAAAAAAAATGGGTGCGCGTTGCAATCGATGTCTTACGTTTTTTTTTTTTTTTTCGCGGTGGAAATCGGGTGCGCGTTACAATCGAGGGCGCGGTAGAATCGAGTAAATACGGTAAGTGTCAATCACCTGTGGCACATACCCGCCCATTGGTATGTCCCACTGTGTGGCGGGAAGTGTTTATCAACGTACACGACTGGATTGTGACATTATTCATGTCTTGACTAGCATGTCATGTTCGTCAAACCATCTTACCCTCCAATGCTAATTTTGGTTCACGCCTAGTAAAGGAAGTGAACACGAGAGCACCGAAACGCAAGCGGATAGATAGATATATATAAAGTCACCAAATTTCGCTAAGAAATTCTTCGCATTTAATAGTAGAAGCTTTTCACACCAACCGATCAAAAAAAGAAATGTGTTAGTCAAGTATCTATAGACCTTTCACCTAAACAACTAAATTATCTCTTGCAAACGTGCATAGCATAGTGCCACTTCATATCGCTTCTATTTGGTGTGCACCTTTAAGCTGCCCATGTTTTGCAGAGGCTGTTTTCGAGCTGACATCGCCCCGACGTTGTTCACGTGGCACCTTAAATGAAAATGACTTGGATGATGCTGGGTATATAGGTGGCGTTTTTCCAATAAAATTTTAGTTGCGAGTGCAGGACTTGTGTCTTTTCTCGTTCATGTATTCGTCCTAACGCTGCCCCATAGAATTCATTATGAATGTTTTTGTAGTTGTTTTTTATGAAGTATTGACACGAGCATACTTTTTCTGACCTTGCGGGTTTGAACAGGTTAGCATTGAACAAGTTGAATGTGGTTGAAGCACACAACTAACTGAGACAGGGGTGGATGTGGACTTCAATGTTTTCGAGCAGCTCAGGGAGCAGGAATAATGCTGTTTTGAAGCAGCTTTGGCACAGTAAAAGGAAAATTTTGATGCAGTTTCAGAGCACTAAAACATACATTTTGGAGCAAGCAACTCGAATTAGTTTTGAAGCTTTCTATGGTCAATCAAAATTATTTCTCGTAATAATATTCCAAGGGTTTTCAGTAATGTCTAATTCACTAAACATTCAATACTGATGAGCTTACCAGACTTCACATGTGGGGTTTAACGTCCCAAAACCACCATATGATTATGAGAGAGGCCTTAGAAGAGGGCTCTGGAAATTTCGACACCCTGAGGTTTACGACACCCCGAGGCAATTACTAAGGAGATTATGCGAGTCCACACAAATGCTCCGTGTTTAAATGGTTAGTTGTCGCTAAGTATCAGATCAAAGTAAAGAATCGCACATATGTATTGCAGTGTCCTTATGTCGCTATTTCAATCGCTGCGTATCCCAGACCCTGTAATAGTTTATAAATGCTCCTTGGAGCCGCCACTGAGTGCTATAAAGTGATCGTGTGAAAGTCCAAGCCCGGTATCCTTCACACACTCTGGCAAAAGGGAAGACTTTCTGGTGGGTACGTTGGGCAACATCTGCTGTAGTACTGTATTTGTTTATTGGTGGCGAAGGGGCACATCTGAAGATTGTAGTGAAGGAAAGACGCCGCCGAAAAACACAAGCAAGCAAGCACCAGCGTCACTAGCAGCGCCAGACTAGAGCTCGCGCTTGCCCGTATTTTGGCTGCTTGACGCCCGCTGGTCCTCGACACTTCACATTGCACATTTGTAGAGCTTTCCTAACGTCCAGCATCAATAAATCATGCCGCATTTGGTGGAACTATGTGGATTCCCTGTGCCAACCTGAACCTCCGCTCCCGGAAGCCCCCCCCCCCCCCCCCCCCCCTGCTTCATGACCCCCATTACTACCATGGCCAACTAGACCCCTCTTCAGCCTGGACCCTCAGCTGTTTACGTCACCTGCGGCGCTATGTATCGCCAGCGAGAGGCGCCGGCTCCTCTTCACCGGCTCCGGGACCCAGGGGGGGGGGGGCTCCTGGGACTCGGATGTGGATGATTGGCAATCAAAGTACGAGCGTACCAGTGCCAGTAACAAGTGGGACGACCAAATGAAGCTTGGGTACGTCCAGTTTTAAGTTACGAACATCCCTCAATTGTGGTACAACCACGAGAGAGACTTTCCCACTTGGTCTGTCTTCAAGACTTCCATTACGGACGTCTTCGGTCGGCCATCGGCTCGCAAACTTCGGGCAGAGCAGCGCTTGCGTCAACGGCGCAGCTCCCCGGTGAGAACTTCTCAAGCAACATTGAAGATGTGCCGAACCTCTGCGACCGTGTCAACTCCACCATGAACAAAGAGGAGAAAATCAAGCATATCCTCAAGGGCATCAAAGACGACGCTTTTTCAGATGCTGCTTGCAAGGAACCCCCCCACTATCGCAGTAGTGGTGTCCTTAGAGTTTCGACGAGTTGCGTGACCAACGCTCTATCGCACGCCAAGCCCTAACAACGCCCGACACAATACCCAGCTTCCAGCTTACTGCTTTCCATGACGACCAGCAGCCGCTGCTATCCACCATCAAGGACTTCATTTGTGAGGAGGTAGCGCGTCAGCTTTTATTGCTCCCTCTCATGAACGCACCAGCACAGACATTGGCCCCCGTGATGCAGGTTTACGATTGAACAAATTCTTGCTCGGAGGGAAAGCCTCAGCTAAAAATAACGAAGCCGCTTAAGGTGTGAAAAGAAAAGTAGAAACTTTAAGCATAATTAAGAGAAAAAGAAAAAGATGAAGTTGCAATTGACAGACACCGAGTCTAAGCTGGCAAATAAAAACATGTCCTGTAAGTTGTCCAGCTATAATGTTTATAAATATCAACAGTCACCGGTGGCGCTGATGGTGGCGGTGGCTTGGTGGGTTGAGACGGCGGACGCTGGCGATGTCTCAGCAGCTGGAGTCACGCGCTGACCAGCACGGGGACGCTTGGCGAAAGACGAGGTAGCCCTTGCCTTAGCAAGAACTGTGGCCACTTTCCACTGCTGGCTCGTTTCGAGGAGATGATCACTACGCGGAAGGTTCCACCCTCCACTAGTAGTTCGGGATCGGAGTCGAAGCTCGGACACCTGGGACGTGACCATGAACGATCACGGCCGGAACGAACACCTGGGACGTGACCTTGAACAGTCATGGCCGGAACTCTGGAAGGCCGCGTACCTCCGAGTACACCGTGGGCAGCTGGAGCGTCCTGGCCTTGCCTGACTTCACGCGGTCGGGTCCGGAACCCGACACCGCAGTCGCGCGACACCAAGGATCTGCACTCCAGCCAGCTCGATCTCGTTCTGCCCCCGACTCGTCTTCCTCGTCTTCCCTCTCGTGCCTTGGCAGCGCAACCTTTCGGGCAGACTTCCTCTTCTTTTTGGGGGGCCGCAGTTTCATGCGTGACGTTTCGCACCAACGTCATCATCTTTCCGCTGCTCAATCGAGAAGCACCGCTGCCGTCGCCTCCTAGCACGTTTTACATAACACCACGGTGCCACCACACTTCACAGACACCACCACTTGACTATACTACACCACAGCCCCTGACATTCAGCATGTCCTTCGCACCGAAATCGCGGAGGCACTACCTCCTATATCCTAGCAACCACCTGTATCTATGCCACTTACCTAGCTGCCATCGCATCTCGGTCCCCTCAGCAGCCTTCACTCTATTTCCCCGTCTCTGAACCCGTCTCTGCGCCGCTTACTTATGCTGCCATCGCCTCTCGGCCACCTTAGCAGCCATCACCCTATGTTCGCCCTGCGATGCCGATCCCCGCCTCACCACTGACCATGAATTCTGCTCCGCCGCTTCCCTACACAGCGCCTTCGCCTCCATCATTCCGCCGCCCTGATGTGTGGCGAACGCCGGGCAACAGCCCCATCTGCTTCACCTGTGTGGTGTCGCTGGCCACGTCATGAGCCACTGCCGCCGCTATGTACCTTCTTTTTTCAACACGATGACCATGCCCGATCCCTCGTCGCCAAGCACACCATGCACTGCTTATTCAAATAATCGCCCCAGCTCCTCCAGTGCCCACACCCCATCTCCTCGACGACGCTCTCTGTCCCCCATCCATCGCCGCTCCGCTACTGAGGAGGGGAACTAATTGCTGCAGCTCCGGAAGCAAGAGCTACAGGCAAGTCGGACTGCCCAAGGCTTCCATATGTTTCGCCGCGACATGTTGACGCCGAATTTGAAGGAACCGCCGCCGTAGCGCTTAGGGACACAGGAGCTGCCATTTCTGTCATTTCTGAGACACTACGCCGCAAGCTAAAGAAGCTGACATCGTCGTCAGGACTAATGCTCTGTACTGCCAGCTCCAAGTGCATTGCACTGTCAGCTGTGCGCATGGCGCGGATTACGATTCAAGATGCACTCTTCGAGATCGAGTCGTTTGTCCTACCGTCCTGCTGCCACGACATTATTCTCGGGTGGGACTTTTTCTCAAGTTATGGCACCATCATAGACTGCTCTTGTGCAGAAGTCCCTCTTACACCCTTACAGACAAAGTCTTCTTCAGAGGATCCTCCTCCTCACAAACTTGTCGGCGCAGAGGACACAGATATTCCCCCCACACGTGGACCCTTGTCACCCTAACGTGTGTGACTGCGCCGGACGGGGCAGCCCTCTTTGCTCCGTCGGAAGTCTTCCTCCGTAGCCGTGGCTTACGACTGCCATTTGCGGTACTCTCAGTTACATCTGGTGCGACAATGACCCTTGTTGCCGACCCACTCACGTCTGCCGTGACGTTGCTTCGAGGGGAATCTGTGGAGCCTATACAAGGCGCCGACCTCTTGAGTTCCCTGGACATCGCCGAGGACGAATCGTACCTTTAGCTAAATGCCATGACGGCACTTGTCCCGACGTCTTCAGCCCTACACAAGTTCCGTCCTTCAACTGCAGCAAACTTCTCGCTCATCTTTCGATGGCGCCCGGCCAACCTTAGGCCGCACGAAGAGCGTTACTCACCACGCCAGCATCGGTTCCCATGCTCCGTTACGCCAATGGCCCTATTGAGTTTCCGTGGCAGAGTGCAAGATTGTTAACGAATGAGTAGATGACATGCTTCAACAAGAAGTGGTCCAGCCGTCCCAAAGCCCCTGGTCCTCTCCTGTCGTCCTTGTGCGCAAGAAGGATGGAACCATAAGATTCTGTGTCGACTATCGCCGCCTCGATAAGATAACCCGGAAAAATGTGTACCCGCTTCCGCGCATCGGAGATGCTCTCGGCTGCTTAGAAGGAGCAGCATATTTCTCGTTACTAGATTTACACTCGGGGTATTGGCAAGTACCGATTGCTGACACTGATCGTTAGAAGACTGCTTTTGTCACACCTGATGGACTCTACAACTCTAACGTCATGCCGTTCCGATTGTGCAACACCCCAGCTACATTGGAACGGATGATGGACAACGTCCTTCAGGGCTGCAAGTGGAACACCTGCCTTTGCTACCTGGACGACATCATAGTCTCTTCTAGAGATTTCTCAACTCACCTTATCTGCCTTCGAGAAATTCTGACATGCCTCAACTCAACTGGTCTCCAACTAAACATAAAGAAGTGTCATATTGCGGCACGCCAGTAGACGATACTCGGCCACGTCGTTTGCAAAGAAGGCATTCTGCCAGACCCAGCGAAACTCCGTGCCGTGGCCGAATTCCGCTTCGAAGTTTCATTGGGCTGTGTTCCTACTTTCGTCGATTTCTGCGCGACTTCCCCTCCACCATCGCCCCTCTTACCAACCTTCTGACAGTCTCCAACAGCCTGTCTGCTCGGTCACGAGAGTGCGACACATCTTTCCAGACGCTTCGGCGCTTACTAACATCACCTCTGATACTACGTCACTTTGACTCGGATGCGTCCACGGAAATTCATACTGACCCCAGCGGTGTCGGCCTTGGTGCCCTGTTGGCTCAAAAAAAAAAAAGCCGGCGCATTTGGAATACGTCGTCGCTTACGCAAGTCGAACTATAAAGAAAGCTGAGTGCAATTATTCTGTCACAGAAAAAGAATGCCTCGCCATAATTTGGGCTTTGGCTAAGTTCCCTCCATACCTTTATGGCCGCCCTTTCGTGTCACAGATCATCACACTCTGTGTTGGCTCTCGTCACTGAAACATCCGTCGGGATGACTCCGTCGCTGGGCGCTCGGGCTGCAAGAGTACGACGTTCGTGTTGTGTACCAATCAGGCCGCAAGCACTCAGGCGCAGACGCTGTTTCTAGTTCACTTTTAGCATCCGCCACAGCTTCACCATCCGTTTCCATCTCACCAGTGTAAGTCACCGACATGCCAGTGGAGCAACGCAAGGATACATGGATTTGCCACCTGCTCGACTTTCTGGTGGATCAATCAGATTCCCCTGCTTCCAGAGCTCTTCATCGTCAAGCCCCCCATTTCACCACTCGAGATGGTCTCCTCTATCGGCGGAATTAAGCAAGCATCCGATAGCCGGAAATGGCTGCTTGTGATACCTCACCACATGCCTATGCAAATGTGTGCTGCTTTTCACGCTGATTCGCGAAGCGCCCACGCTGGCGTTCTGAAGACCTACACCCTCTTGTGTCAGAAGACCTATTGGCGCAGAATGTATCCATTTGTGTGCAAGTACATCCGCGCTTGTACTGCCTGTCAGCAACGAAAAGCTCCCCCTCAATGAGCGGCTCGTGCACTTCAACCTCTCCCGTGTCCAACACGTCCATTTGACTGCGTCGGCATTGATTTGTACAGCCCGTTTCCCTCGACCACTGCTGGGAATAGATAAATAATCATCGGCGTAGACCACCTTACGTGTTATGCAGAAACGGCAGCATTGCCCAGAGCAACAGCCAAAGAAGTTGCCTTTTTCATTCTACCCAACTTTGTCCTATGCCACGGCGCACCCCGCAAACTTCTGAGTGACAGGGAACGTTTTTTTTTATCCGAAGCCATCGTAGCATTGCTCGTTCAGTGTAACATCGTTCACCGCAAGATGACCGCATATCATCTACAAACAAATGGCTCAGCCGGACGATGTACGCAAAATCTGACCAGGCAAACTGGGACGCCGTCCTTCCTTTCGTCACATATGTGTACAACACTGCAACGCAAGCAACCACGGGATTCACACCGTTTTTTCTTTTATACGGATGCAAGTAATCACGTATTATAGACACCATTCTTCCTTACACACCTGACACTTCTGAGTACAGTCTGATTTTCGACATTTCCAGGTCCCCAGAACCTTGTCGGCAGTTGGCTCGTTCCTTTACGAGCGAAGGCCAAGGTCGCCAGAAAATTAAGCACGACGACGACTGACGTCATGCAACTTTCCAAACGGGTGCCCTAGTTTGGCTTTGAGTCCCACCGAATACTTCTGGCCTGTCCTCCAAATTATTGGCCCACGGCCCCTACAGCATTCTTGATCGGACTTCTCCCGTCAATTACGAGGTGGAGCCCTTGACACCATCTGACAACTTGCATCGCCGGGGCCGAGAAATCGTCCACGTCTCTCGCATCAAGCCCTATTATGACCCGGCTATACTACCAATGCCTTAAGTAGCCAGGATGGCTCCTCTATTCCCTGGGGGCAAATGTAGTGAAGGAAAGACGACAACAAAAGACACGAGCAAGCAAGCATCAGCGTCACTAGCAGCGCCAGACTCGAGCTCGCGCTTGTCCGCATTTTGGCTGCTCGAAGCCCTCTGCTCCTCGACGCTTCACGCTACATGTTCGCCGAGCTTCCCTGACGTCCAGCGTCAATAAATCACGTCACAAGATAAAAATTTATACTTGTCAACACGCATTACCATTCAGTGCATGATCATGCCGCGTTCCTACCTGGTACAAATTATGGGGGATTCGTGGTCTTAGAGGATAATTAGCAGTTACTTATGTTGGTGCCATCATTTTTGTAGCAATACCACGGTAGCAATGAGAAGGGCATTAGCAAGCCCCGTGAATGAACCGAATTACAGTGTGATCGAACTACACTGGATACAAATGCGGCCGCATCTTAGGAGTAGCCAACACTGAGCATTGCTCGGTCAACGATAATATTCAGCTAAATTTGGCGATTTACTTTTGCAATTGACAATTATCGGAGAAATTTTCGTTTATGCGCAGAATGGTGCAGTACTTGCACCCCTGCTGCAAGGTGTTGAGGTCAAATTTATTTCATTATTTTATTTTATTTACATTTCTCTTGATTTTTCGGTCTCCGGCATGATGACAAAATGATGTTTTGCTTAAAATCATCGACACTAGAGTTTCCGCGAAATGCTACCACATAAAACATCCATGGCTGAGAACCACTGATCTAAACCAAGGGAATGATCAGCTGCTGTCACCAGGTTCCTATTGCTTATTTGCACAAGAGTGGATCTCTTAACTGCTTCAGGAAAAGCCTCATCGGCTACCGAATGTACGAAGAGCGCAAACTAGAAGTAGTTAAAGCATAACTATGAAAGTGAAAAACAAGGATAGAAAATAGCGCTGTATGTCCAACTATGAAAGTGAAAAACAAGGATAGAAAATAGCGCTGTATGTCCTACCAACTTGTCCAAGTTTCCATGCTTCATTGGTTACGCTTTTACAGTTCTGCGGTGCGGTAGTGCACTCACTTCCATCCTCTCACCCTTTCTACGAGCGCAAGCACGCAGGCACACACACACACACATACATACACACATACATACACACACACACGTGCATATCATATATACTTTCCAACAGTAATTATTGCAGGAAACTTGGTGGCTCACCGAGACATAGACGGCACTGGGTTTGAATACCTGGAAATGCAATAAGTTGAACGCACTCGCCCCATATTTTGCACCTCATTCTCTAAATGGCCTTGCATTAAAATAAACTATATACTGATCATGAAACAGTGCTTCCTTTCGCTTCTACAATAACTGAGCAGCATCTGAGATGCATTGTCACCAAATTGGTGGAACATTTTAAAGGCGTAAAACTTTCAATAGCTCAGCATTCATGTCACCGTATAGCAACAGAGCGAGCATAAAATGTGCCACATCACGAGACACCTGGTGGCCCCTTCCCCTCTGTGATGCAGGGTTCTTGTTGCTGATTTGTTTTTCTCCCGGGCTGAGCCTCAGAGAGTTTTGTTAATAAGGACAAAGCCGTTCGGTTTCCAAGAAACACACAAAAAGTTTAATTGAAAAGTAAAAAGGCAAAGATTCCTCACAAAACAAAACACTTAATAAACAGTTGACTGGACATGACGAAACACATCTGTAAACACCCAACAAGAACGTTCAAAGTCAGTAACTAAACCTAACGTTCGAAAGGGGCTGAGTGATGGGAGTAGCGCAAGAGTATCGGTGCAGTCTCACCCACAAGTTGGTTTTCGGCGGTGATGAGAAACCGGAACGCCGTGACTCCTGCGTCAGTGCGTGGGCTGGACGAGGACGAGGGAACGCTGGCTGCTGGCGACACGTCGAAAAGCCCTACCAAATCGTGATAGTTTCGGCTTGAGGAGCGTGGACACGTCGGAGACGGGAGAACGCAGGCTGGTGGCGACGCGTCCGGGAACTAGGGTCGACCTAGTCAAGCAGCTGGGCGCACAGCTCGGGCCCGGAGCCCGACGGCTGTAGCTCGCCTGCCGGAACCAAAGTCCGCAGGCCCTGGAAAGGAGTTCAGGACCGGATGGCCACGGTCCTTTGGAGCGGGAACCCGACAGCAGGAGGCCCCGGCCGGTGGAAGTCCTGTAGGCTCGGGTCCGGAACCCAACGGCCCATCTTCAGCGCCCGGTCCGGTGACGACCTTCCGCTTGCACTGCCTGCCTCGAATTCCCCTTGCTCTGGTCTCCCCAGGCTCCTGCTTCAGCTCTGGCCCACTTGTCTCGTTCTCATTGGAGATACTACTGTTTCGTGGTGTCAAGCCATTGGGCCTTGAAATCTCCGTGTTCGCTGCCCATTGGATGTTTTACCTTTTGTTTACTTCACGTCCTGCCACGCATCCTCGTGCTTGACGCTCTTTAACGTCGTCATCCTTGTTTAAGCAGCACCGCACGTGCACTCTGGTATTTCTCCTTTTGTTTTTTTTTTTCCGTGACGCGCACTTTTCGAAGGCGCGCACTTTGAACGCGCACCACACATCACATACGCCCCCCTTTTATTCAAGTTTTTTTTTTTTTAGAAAAAAAAACTGCCGATGAGTGCGCGTTCTGCACTACGTCACAATTAAACCACATACTTGCACCACGCAGTTCAACACATCACACCGATGGCACCACACTGCTTCTTCGTTGACATGTCTCACGTCGAAACACCGAGTCCACAGAACGTAACATTCAACCAACAACAATAAGAAAAGTTTTTTTTTTTTTTTCGAGAAGAAAAAAAAAAAAAACTGCCGTTGAGTGCACGTTTCGCACTGCACCACAATTTACCCACATATGTCCGCCACACAGTTCACTGCATTGCCCAAAGGTCCACATTCACTAACCTCAAAATACGCAAGAAGTGAGAAAAAGTATGGACACATCTAGCGGATTGTGAAAATCCCCAAATTAGTAGTACACCACCCCTTTTTTTTTTATCATATATACCCTATCATCTCAAAAACTATACATCATGTTAATGTTACATTGCATGTAACTTCTTCAAATATTTACAAGCAACACCCTTCCATGGTCCGCAAGCAAGATCCAAAAGAAACCAGCGGGAAATCGAATTTGACGCTTAAGTTATAGCGTCCCGTACAAGACGTTTAACTGCTCTAACCATTTGACAAGAGTAAGGAATCGGAAGCCAGTGGAAGAATTCTCGACCGTAAGCTCGTATGAACCTAAAGCTGTGTATCACCAGGTTCCCAACCTCGAAATCACAAGCATACACGCTGGAATGTCTGTATGCCAGTCGGAGGCGTTGCCTCCAGGCGCACCAGTACAACCACGCCTGAATCATTTCATCCTTCCCACGAACGCCTTGCTTGAGCTCGTAAGCCGCTAATCGTTGAGACATCTTAACAGAAGCGACCTCTTCAACCGAAGATGCCAAAGAGCACCAGTCGGCGTCCTTCCTCGTACAATAACCTGCTGGACCATTACTGCCTTCTGGTTCACTTTCCATCCCTTCAGCTTTCTGTATTGCTTGTTCATCAATACTTTCAACCCTTCTGCCTGGGTCATCGTGATTACCCTCATTGTCACATATAGCTGACCTACATTGCAACTCTACTCTCTGTTCTTCAACAAGTGCTTTTGCATTTTGCTCCAATATTCTTCTAAAAGCATCATCTACAATTTCCCGAGAACACAAGCCATCTCTCTGTATGGGCAAGTTATAATCATGGTGAAAAACCATGTCCGTAGCGTCTGTTGCTATCTCCAGTGGCCCAAAACAATAGGTAGCTGCTACATCAGAGCTTTCATTATGGCATTCGCCGGCATTACCTAGGAGACCTTTTATCGCTCCTTCAGCGGAGCTATTCAGAGGCAATCCTACCTCTGAATAAAGTGCGCTTGACCTCTCACAGGTTTCAAAATACCCTTTACTCTGAATGGAACGTTCTTGTTCCATGCTCACGAAGCATTCCTGCGCTTCAATAAGCTTATCGAGTCTCCTAGTCTTTTGACTGTTTACCTCCCTGTCATACTCTTTCAGAGTTTCTTTCTCTAGCGAAAGGTCATGACGAGGTACAGGGTCAGTCTCACGTAAATTCAAATCGCTCCCGATGTAACTGCTTTCAGAGCACACCTCATCCACTGGTTGACTACTCTGGCTCTCAGACCACGTATATTCAGCGTTTTCCCTCTCAAGCCACTGCTGCAAATCCTCATATTCTAGTTCCAACAGTCTCTTCTTTTCGCGCATCTCTATCTCGAGCAGCCTTTTCTTTTCACGCATTTCTAGCTCAAGCTGCTCCTTCTTAGCGCGTGTCTCTCGCTCGAGCTTCTCTCTCCTAGCCCGTGTTTCTCGCTCGAACTCCTCTCTCTTAGCGTGTGTTTGCAATGCAATCTGCTGCTTTTTAGCGTCACATATCGCAGCCCGTTCCTCTTGCGCTTGCGCCATTTGCTTGTCGTACCACTCCTTGAACTCCGCTCCCTTGAGACTTATACTCTCCGCCAGATCTAATAATTCCGAAGTGCTTTTCATGGCTTTCATCGCGTCGAAAAATCTACATGAAAAACAAACGACTTTGTCCTGTCGCTGCGGACGCCAATTTGTGAAGCGGGTTCTTTGTTGCTGATTTGTTTTTCTCCCGGGCTGAGCCTCAGAGAGTTTTGTTAATAAGGACAAAGCCGTTCGGTTTCCAAGAAACACACAAAAAGTTTAATTGAAAAGTAAAAAGGCAAAGATTCCTCACAAAACAAAACACTTAATAAACAGTTGACTGGACATGACGAAACACATCTGTAAACACCCAACAAGAACGTTCAAAGTCAGTAACTAAACCTAACGTTCGAAAGGGGCTGAGTGATGGGAGTAGCGCAAGAGTATCGGTGCAGTCTCACCCACAAGTTGGTTTTCGGCGGTGATGAGAAACCGGAACGCCGTGACTCCTGCGTCAGTGCGTGGGCTGGACGAGGACGAGGGAACGCTGGCTGCTGGCGACACGTCGAAAAGCCCTACCAAATCGTGATAGTTTCGGCTTGAGGAGCGTGGACACGTCGGAGACGGGAGAACGCAGGCTGGTGGCGACGCGTCCGGGAACTAGGGTCGACCTAGTCAAGCAGCTGGGCGCACAGCTCGGGCCCGGAGCCCGACGGCTGTAGCTCGCCTGCCGGAACCAAAGTCCGCAGGCCCTGGAAAGGAGTTCAGGACCGGATGGCCACGGTCCTTTGGAGCGGGAACCCGACAGCAGGAGGCCCCGGCCGGTGGAAGTCCTGTAGGCTCGGGTCCGGAACCCAACGGCCCATCTTCAGCGCCCGGTCCGGTGACGACCTTCCGCTTGCACTGCCTGCCTCGAATTCCCCTTGCTCTGGTCTCCCCAGGCTCCTGCTTCAGCTCTGGCCCACTTGTCTCGTTCTCATTGGAGATACTACTGTTTCGTGGTGTCAAGCCATTGGGCCTTGAAATCTCCGTGTTCGCTGCCCATTGGATGTTTTACCTTTTGTTTACTTCACGTCCTGCCACGCATCCTCGTGCTTGACGCTCTTTAACGTCGTCATCCTTGTTTAAGCAGCACCGCACGTGCACTCTGGTATTTCTCCTTTTGTTTTTTTTTTTCCGTGACGCGCACTTTTCGAAGGCGCGCACTTTGAACGCGCACCACACATCACACCCTCTTAGTAAGTTTCAATGCTGTAACTTGCACGGCACTCACGTACGACAGTGAAGTTTACTTACCTGTAATTACTCGAATCTAATGCGCACCTTTTTTCCGGTTAAGCGAGTTCATAAATCGCATGCGCGTTAGAATCGAGTACGAACAAAAAAATTACGGTCAATCTATTGCCATCGGCAAATCCAAAATGGCCGCCCCCTACGTGCGTCGGCATGGCCCGTCGGCCATTTCTGCCTATGTGTTTCCCATGTGCGGCACTTCGTACGTGTGCTGAGGAGTTCGTCATTTGGTAGTGCATTAACATCGACGGCATGGAAGGGCCGACTCCAAAAACTCGACGAGTGCACCACGATGCCGCTTTTAAAAGAAAAGTCATCGCGTGCGCCAAAACGAACGGAAATCGGGCCGCATCGCGGTCGTTCGGAGTTCCCGAAATGTGCGTGCGGGACTGGCGGAAACAAAAGCAGAATATTGTCGACAGCAAAGATTCACGTAAAGGCTTCAGTGGACCACAGCAGGGTCGATTTCCGCAAATTGAAGAGCTGCTCTGCGAGTATGAGATTAAGCAGTGAGCGGCACAGCGGCCCTTGACGACAGAGCTGCTCCAAGTGCGGGCTATTCAGTTAGCCTTAGAAAAAGGGCTAATGGGCCAGTTTAAAGCGAGCAGGTGCTGGCTAACTAACTTTATGAAGAGGAAAGGCTTTTCCCTCCGAAGGGTGCGCGTTACAATCGAAGGCGCGGTAGAATCGAGTAAATACGGTATATAACCCCCATGATGGGCAACAATGACATTCTAAAAACTGAAACAAACTATTCCAGATACAACATTTCGTTCACACGAGAAGAGTACTTATTGGCTACAGTGCCTAAAACCGCAGCGGCATGGAAGGCATGTATATGCAGAACAAGACGAACCAGAAGTAACTTGCACATTAAAGATACACTAAAGTGAAACAATGAGTCAACTTAGATTTATAAATAGTACCCTGAGAACATATGTTCACTATTTGAGGAGATAATCAAGGTCAAAATTTCATGTTTAAATTTTGAGCCGCAATCTCAGCTGCTGTCACAAAACCTACACCGAAGGCGAGCAGCCCCTGACGCGGCCTCTGAATTGCCCCATGTAAGTGCACCTCGTGAGCACAGCTAAGCGGTGCAGAATATGCGAGACTATGGCTTTATTGTCGCACATATTTATGTAGCTTAGTGATCAAGACAAGCGCACGGTTAGCACACTGCTTATCATAAATTATAAGCGAAAGCTGCTGTCACTGTTTAGTGAACTTTCTGTAAGGGTTTTAGCCTGAGGCTGCGCAGACACTTATAGCGGAGCTCCTTAGAGAGGTACTGATCAAAAAATTTTGGCCTTGGTTTTTATGATGCTATGTGTTGCGGGAGCCCCGTTAGTCATAACACGACACATGGTTTGCTGGAGCACGCTGTAGATAATTAATTGCAGGCCACCCATTATCGACCAGTTGAAGGCTCCAAAAACGAGAAGCCGCTGGGTGCAACTATCGCCACCTAGCATGTGCAGCTCTCGACCACGTCAGCACACAGAACTGTGAACACTCCCGCACGGTCCGCAACAAAAATTACTTTAGGAAAGCAAGCGGAACTGCAGTGTCCACCAGCACAACACTTTCAAAGCGTGTACCACAGCCACGCACTCGCTAATAGCTGTTGAGTAGGAAGAAAAGCAGCAAAACAAAATAATAATAATAATCATAATAATAAAATGGTGGCTATGACATCATCATAACTTGTTTTATTGACTGCAGCGGGATAACGTGAGGAAATAGGGGTACCCCAAAGGTCCCCTTCGAAGGTGTCAATGGTGCGATGGAGTCGAGCCCTCACAGAAACTTTACAATCAATTTAAAATACCTTCCCCAAGCTATATATTCGCTGATATTTTGCAGATGATATACGAATATTCACAGGAGTCCACCTCGACATTTTTTCAATATTCAGCAATTTCAATTAATGTTTGAAATATGTGTTCTCGTTGGTACCGTGGTGACATGTGCCAGAATATACAACTGTAGGTCATTTAGCTTTTTAGAAAACAAATTTCAAAATTGGTAGCTGATTTGGCAACCACACTTGTAAATGCGGGCCACTTTGTGTATGTGACGCAACTGCCTACTCTTCTTCAAAAACCCCGGCTTTCCCAGCAGACGGATGCAGCATGCGATTCCTTCTACGAGGCGACGACGGCGCGAGCACAGTTCAGTTTTGTCGGCTGCATACAGCGTGTTTGCCGTCATTGTCATCGGGTTTGACAATATTGAGCAACGAGGAAACCGATTCAAGGCTCGTCAGATGCTTCATGCGCCGGTGGGTCAAAATCAAAAAGCGATGCTTCCGCGTTCAGATAGTAGCCGTAATCATCGCTGAACTTGTCACTGGTAAGTTCAGACGAGCTGGTACAGCTTGATTCTGCGTCAGATGAAATCGCCAATTTGCTTTCTGCATGTGAGAAGAGGCACATGAGCTATGTTTACACCCTGACTAGCTGGTAACGTTGGCCGGTGGCGGGGTGTAGCAGATCTCGTGACGTGATCGGAGACAGGTTTTCGTGACATCATCCGATACCCACCATGGAGGATGGAGCATCTCCTTCTTCCGGTTTCTGTTTGGAATCATCGTTCATTGCTTATTTAAAACTGCTGACCACTACCTGGTCATAACGAACCACCCTAGCTGTTGCAGGACTGTCAATACTATGTGAAAACAGCATTATCTCAGTATGGTAAAAAATGCGCCGGAGTTTCCTTTTAAGCTTCTCATTACGCCATGTTAATCTCTGTAGCCCTGTGCGTTGTATATATAATCAGCGGTGACTATTTGTTATACGTGGATACCCAAGCAACACCCCTGTACGGTATTAATATGAACTACGCGATATTGCTCTCACACCAGCACCTACCCTTTAAGACCTTCTTTACTGTGATACAACACTGGCTTGGGCCATCAATACAAGACCCGGCCGATGCCCATGACTGCAATCTGAGCATGTTATCACAAACTTGGTAATTTGGTGCTTCACATTTCTAGTAGATGCTATGAATGGTTGATTGACTATTGGGCTCCCCTTGAACCCTTCCTTCCTTATTTCTTTATGCGAAAGGGTCGCATGTGGCTTTTAATTGACTGCAAAGCAGCAATTTTAAACAGATGCCCCACAGTAACTATTTCATGTATTGTGTGCAGAGGCCATGATGGCAGAAATCGGCGACTATAACACATTTCTTCATGTTCACTGTCACTAGTGTAGCACTGCAGAAAAAAAATATTCCAAGGAGAACGGCAGGTGTGCCCTTGTCTTTAGGATAGTTGTGAAGGCTAACATCCTCTCCACGGGCAGACGAAGCACACAGGAACTGAGCAGTACTACACCAGTGCGCAGCACTTAATCGTCGCAGAGAAGAAATATATTTGTTTGTAACACGCTGTGTCCAGAGAAACTGAATGAGGATTATTCGTCAAGAACTCAATCACCATGAAGACATTGTGTGGCAGGTTCCCAAGTCAACTTTTTTGCAGGTCCAGAGCCACGACAGTGATGCGATTTCAATTGACGGCCCTGACTGCGCATCCAACAACCTGGCCTGTGCCGTACATCATCGAGCCGCCGATGAGACGCCGCGACATTTCGCAAGCTGTAAATACATATTTGCTGATGCTGGAACAAAGCAGGCTTATCAATATATCGAAAGAAACACCCGATTTATTTAGTATCGTATGGTGGAAACTGCAGATGATGAGCAAGAACACTCACACATAGTTTCACATTCTTACCAGTAATGCTGCCAGTGGCATTAACATGTTCGTCAACCATCTGGAATATTTCTTATCCCAGTCGTATAGACTGAATCAAAAACAAGTTCATAAGTGCACTTGAAAACGTTTGTTGCACACATTAGTGGACCCTTCTGAAGCTGTTCGTTCGACAAAGTTCTCGCCTGGAGCAGACGATCAGCGTACAGGAGCAGCGGTTGCGGTAGCACATTTGAGAGCGGAGTCCGGCTGTGATGTCACATGCGAGAGGGCACCACTCCAAGACCTCAAGGTGATCGGAGGCGATTTCAATGCTCCACATGGCACACGAGAATACAGAATCGAAAACCCTAAACACAACAACCTCTGATCGGACACGCAACAAGGAGACCCGACACTCGTGACCGGCCCATTGATTCCTACGAGAACAGGTGCCAGCGTTTGCGTGGATACTACGCCAAATTTGACATTCACCAACAACATAATGGGAATGCAGTTGACCAACACGCGACACCACGTGGGAAGCGACCGTTCTATACTTGAAATAACGGTGAGGGCAAGGCCGCGCAAGACGAAAGGTACAGAACCTAAAATTGTAAACTGGGGCTAATTCAGGAACACCTGGAAGCGCAGCTGGAAAGTGTAGACAATAAAAAAGGGTTACAACAGAGGTCGAAAAACAAGACACAACCGGACACATCATAGAAAGATAGCTAAACTGAACATAGATATAAGCAGTACGACCAGCGGTTATGCAACAACAGTGGGAGAAAAAAATGCAACGACATGGACAATCAGATAAGAATGGCAAAGCCGTGGGACATCCTTAACCATTCGTTAAACCTGGATGGGACAAAGTCAGTAGAAAAGCGCAATATTAATCAGTTAATACAAACGTAGCAAGGAACAGAACCGCATTTCCTCAAAGAAATATAGAAAACGTACCTCTCTAAAGTGATTCCCGTCACACACCCTGATTACACAGGGCTGGCAAATGACTATGTAGACAATACAATCGATGATGCAGAAGTCTGAGCAGCCCTGCAGAAACTCAATACTACATGAGCACCTGGACTTGATGGTATAACGAACAAAATGCTACAGAATTTAGACGATGAGTTCGTAACTAAGGTAACTGAATTCACTAACAAATCTTGCGAGGCAAGGCAGATTCTACAGCAATGGAAGATGGCAAAAATTGTGTTAATACTAAATCCAGGCGAGCGACTACAGATCGCAAACTTGAGACCCATATCTATCACGTCTTGCATGGGGAAACTCATGAAACACATAGCTCCGAGAATATAACCACCCACTTAAGAGGGTCGGGACGTACTTTCACTTACAATGATGTGATGCACAGCGAAGTCTCAATGCAGGACACAATGTTAAAGTTAAAACATCACATTATAGAAGATCCAGGAACATCAACAAAGGCCATTCTAGGGTTGGACCTAAAGAAAGCATTTGATAGCGTAGCACATGTAACTGTACGAGAGAGAGTTAAAGACCTAGGACTGTAAAAATGTACGTACAATCACATGTCCAATTTCCTGACAGGAACAAAAGCAAAAATCATAATAGGGGCCTAATTTCGGAGGACATCAAGATGGGCAGTGCAGCTACGCTGAAAGGCTCGGTGCTATCACCTATGTTATTTCAATCCGGCCCTAATTGGACTGCCGGCCAAGCTCCAAGAAATCAAAGGACTCAATTATGCAATATGTGCACACATTACCCTATAGGTGGGAAAGTGATGGTCTAATGAAGTAAACACTTCAAACAGCAGTCAGAACAGCCATGTGATATCTAGAGGGGACCGGGCTAGCTTGCTCGGCAGAAAAATCAGAGCTGTTGCTGTACAGATCGACTCGTAGAGACCACAAACCAGGCAACTATCGACAAGATCTTGCTCATACAGAGAAAATACAGTTCACAACAGCTGATGGAAAACCCATACTCATGGTTGACAGGATCAAGGTGCTGGGTCTGCTCATTGAAGCCAAGGGCAACAACAGAGAAATCCTCAGACAACTGGGCACTACTGTAGCTCAATTATTGAGGTTCATAAGAAGGACAGCAAATAAATAGTGGCATGAGAGAGGGAAACATGGTTACGCCAATACAGACCTTCGTCATAAGCATAAATAGCATCGTACTTGAAGTGAAAAATCCTAAAAGAGATTAAGCTAGACTGCCTCATTTGCGAAATATTCAAAGTAGCTATAGGGCTATTGATTAGCACCAGCATGAACAACTTGGTACAATTAGGCCTGCACAATACCATAGATGAGCTCATTTCAGCGCAACGTACAGCACAATATGAAAGTCTCTCTAAAACCAAAGCTGGAAGACATGTCCTCAAGTGACTAGGCATAACCTGTCATACCCAGCACCAGCACAGCGTCGAGGTGTACATCCCAAGAGAGACCGGGGAAACAATATTAATACCCCCCCTACCAAAAGACATACACCCATAATGCAATAAAGATACACTAGAGGCCAGAGCAAAGGAAATACAGAAAAAGCCCAGTAATGAAAAGGATGCAGTGTTCGTAGACTCTGCTCGATACAAGCACTGACGAAAGTTTTCGGCAGCTGTTCTCGATAGCAACAATAGCTGTAACATGTGCCACGTGTGACGATATGCATTACAAGTACCAAGACAGCAGAAGGGGTAGCCATAATAACACTTACAGTAGCTCAGACAACCGTGATAGTCAGTGGCTCTCAAACAGCAGTGACAAACTTTGGCAATGGCCACAGCTCACCCAGAAGCACTAGGCATTCCACTTGCCAGTTATCAAGTGCAGAAAAGAAATACATTTAGAACATGGACATTTGCTCCCACCATCACCTCCCACCCTCACAGAGAATAGCAACAACAGGGCTGTACATGAGGCAGCTTGAGGGCTTACCAACGAAGCTGCTACCTTAAGTGCTGCCCCAGCATGATGACTGCACAGTAGACGAGTGGGAGTGGAAAGACAAAGCGACCAGATACAATGATACATACTAGCCAAGTTCAAGGATTCTGAATCGGGGAGATTACCGCAACACGCCTGCACCCCTCCTACTTTTTCTTTTTCAGGGATATGCACCAACATAATTTTATGGAGGGGGCGTTAAACACAAGATCAAAAATATCCTTATAACCTGAAACTTTGTGTAACATTGATAACATTAATAAAAGCGAAATTGCTTTCCAAAGCATGATATATGCACAAAACATTTCTTTCCGTCAACAGGAAGTCGCCTTCTGGGACACATGCAAACAGACCAGCAAGGGTGCATCCACATGACAGACTAAATCAGTCTTTCCCACAGTGAATGGCGCATCACGCCACTACACGTCCGTGCCGAGTCTGCGAACCTAGAGGATACAAAATGCCAAGCTCTTTTTCGTAAGCGGATCCGTGTGGACAAACACAGCAGATTTAGCCAAGTGTGCCATCGTAGGTCTGGCCATAACAAGCATAGCATTTTTTCACTTTTTTTTTTTTTTTTTCACACGGCTATCGCATAGAGTTTGTAAAAATTAAGGAGAGGGGACTCTGGCACTGCGATCGTTCAGCGACCCTGGAAATTCTGGGTAGTACATGGACTCGCCAAGTCTTCATGCTTGCGAGCTTCGAACGCACCTATGGCTTTGTTTATTGCAGTGTTTTGTTTTTGTGTCAAATAAAATAACAAACCATTTTGAACTTTCTGACCCAATTTCAATTGGTGAGCCTAAACGGTTAAAGTGATGAATAGCCACTGCAGAACATTTGGTGACTGTGGTTTTGTGACAAAGCAACTTCAACCCATTCGAAGCCAACCAGGAATAAAAGTACGAAAGTTCCGACAAATCCATGCACTACCCATCATTCCCACGCTCGCTGAAGAGCCATACATTGCAGCTCCCATACACACTAGTGCCAGAGTTCCCTCTAATGTACTTATAGAAAACTAGGGGCTATGGCACAGCCTCTATAACACCCGTATCCACAAACCTAACTTAACCTTATGACTTAAGTCAACCTTAGCCATAAGCCCGCCTTTAACAAGTTTCAAGAACCTACCTTGTACTTATCGCAGAAGTTTTCTTGTACTTAAGTAGGGCTCGGTTAAGGTAGCCTATGACCTACCTTAAGGCTTCCTTAAACATAGCAGGGAAAGACAACTTTGTGTACTCTGTGGACTGCAAATAAGAAAGGGCCCAGCATACGCGTACACGTCACCGTTGCGGCGAGTCCTCAACGATCAACGGAACCTGGCTGAGACCTTTGACTAGCAGACATTTTTCTGCTGCCCCCTATGCAAGAAGTGCAGTAAGGTATCTGCTCGCTGTGCTGTTTCTGCAGAAAAATATCCATGGTTGTGGGTTCCTTGTGCCCCGTCTCATGCAGCTGCTCATTGCAACTTGGGAGTGACGGCCTTGTCAATGTCTCGTAGCCGACCGTGTCACGAGTGTACAATTGAGAGATACCTGCTATGGTTGCAAAAACACTTTTTCACATACCAGTAAAACTTCTCGAAGTGGTGCCAACACTTTTTTAGTTGTTTGATCAGCCGTTCACGAATGCACAGTGTGTCGATTATTGAATTCTATCGCTAGCTGCTTACATGTTTTTCATTTTTTTCTGAAGGCAAACAGCGCCCGACTTAGTACTTGTTCAAAAAATCCGTCGGGGCGTCCACTTCGTCGGTGAAGTTCACTTCAGTGCACTGTTCCACAATAAATGCAACTTCGTAAAAAAGAAATGCTGTAAAACTGCTCAAATTATCCTATAAATCTCTTGAGTTAAAAAAAAGCGAAAGAAAACACCGAACGCTGAATCGAGCACAATAACACCACCGAACACAACAAAAACATAAAAGACGCCGAAATAACAAAAATACCTGCGTCGGTGAGACTTGCACAACAGTGGCCAGATGAAAAACGTGTATTTTACAGAGAGCTGCCAGTGCCTTGACAAATATTGCTACTGTTTAAGTTTGGCTGTTACTGTGCACACTGTTGGATTCTTGCAGTTAGGCTAATTTATTGCTGCACAACGTAATGATCTTGTAGCAAAAATTTACCTACCCTCGTACCCAGCGCCTATATTTGACAAGTTAAGGACGCCTTTTATAAGGCGCCCTTATGACAAGATAAGAGAGGTTTCTGAAACGCCCCTTGTACTTATACTTTTCTTGGCCTTTCGTAACTAGCCTTAACGCCAAAAGTTAAGGTCGGTTCATGAATACGACCGTAAGACTTGTTAGCACTCAAGCTACGGCAAATCTTCAAGGCCATGTTTCAGCAACACAAGCACTCGTTGAGCCTACAGCTCTGGGAAAACGAGTACGGCTCTCAGAAACAGCGCCAAATCGTTACGAATACATGGCTTGCGAAGTTTTCGGACGGAAACCTAAAGCAAGTACAAGCGTCAGTTTGAGACTAATAGCCCATGCCATGTGTGATGAAGATCTTAAAGGTTCGAAGCAGACCACTCTCACTTCAGACCATCCATGCTTCATACATTGGCTATGTATTCTTTTTTTCGGCACGTCCATCTACTGGCTCCGTCCACCATCTGTATGCACTTCACAGCCACACAGGTAGCGGAGCGATCGTCCGCAAAAGAGATTTTCGTGCAGCCGTCTGTCTGTGCAGAAGAGACGGCGAAGCTGACTGCTGCAAAATGGCATGTCAAAGCTTCGCTTCAGACCATAGAGTTTCATACAATAATACCTTGAGAGGAATCTGGCGCTGCGATCGGGTACCCCCATGGGAATTGTGAAAAGTACAGGCTTTAGATTTGATTGTATTAGCTAGTGAACTGCCTACAGATCTTTTTCTAGTTTCGGTTTCGTTTTTTGCACCAAGTGGGCAGTGGGTTGCGGTGCAAAGCACTGAAGCAGAGCCTTTGTTGTTCGAAGAGTCTGCTGAAACAGACATCAAATGAGTCGACCAATTTATATCGTCTCGAAGGCGCACAATATAACATCCCCCGCGTGTTCAAACTGCTGTCAAATGCTCAAACAGAAAGGAAACCACCCAGCTTGAACGAGCATGAAAAAATGCGGGTGGTGGATGGGGGAAAATCGCTCAAGTGGCAACAATGAACTGATTTTAAGGGCGATCGCTTGCACACTTGCTATCTCGGCAAGAATCAGTGCACTTCCAATGCGAACAGACTGCGTGAAAAGAGCACTTCTCCCAGGATCGGTCGTCGTTGCTCAAACCAGCATTTCAAAGGCCTTCCGCGATATCGGATCCAAAAGAGTTAGCTGCCAGCCTTAGTTCATATAACATTACAAATTTTTTCTATAGCGTTCATTGCATCGCATTCAATGCGCCGTCATGTTGTTGCCAGAAGTAATCAGCTAATTGCGAAAAACTGCGAACTCTCGGCGCGGCGAAATACGGAAGCGCGTGAAGAGTCGAACTTCGAAAATTTGTCGTCACCGTGGTCTCGCAGTTTCCATCAGCGCCTAATCTGACATCCCTCGGCGTCAAAAAGCAAAGCGAATGACATGGACACAGACATGGATACCACGGAAAACCATTCGGTCAAGTTATGCAGGGCGGTTCCACATGTGTGACGCTAACTAATAGTGTGGCACTGCCAATGCAAGGAAAAAAAGCTTTCTATCTTTTATTATTTTTTTTGTTTAAAGGGTGAAGGGGCACATGCGCGCATGCGTCCGCAGCAGCAACAGCAGCGGCAACACAGTCTTGTGGGGAGCAGGCCTGCCTACTTGCCCCGCGCTCACCCGTGCCCAATTACGAGCGCTCACTCTCACCTGCTGCGCCGTATGAGTCGCCACTGCTTCACGCTTTGTTGGCGACGGGGCACTCACGAAAGATGCATACTCGTACCGAAGTTCGGGGCAGAATTCTTAGGTTATTTGTAAGAAAAATTCGTTATATCAAGGTTGTCTCCCTCTGTTACTTTGTTACGTAGAGGTCACAAATAGACGTGCTTCTGTGGAGCAACAGTGGGGAATAGAAAAACTTTGTTATATTGAGGAATTCGTTATATGGAGGTTTAACTGTAGTACGTATCGGAATCCTGTGCTCTCGCAGCTATATGTCTATCCCTATAGCTAGTAGACAAGGAGAGCAGAAACGTAGGTATTAAAATTAATCTGCAGAAAACAAAACGTAATGTACAACAAGCTCGGAAGAGAAGAGCTCTCCCAGATAGGTAATAGTGCACTTGAATTTGTAAAAGACTAGGTCTACTTAGGACAGATAATAATCGCGGCACCGAACCACGAAATGAAAGTAACTGGAAAAATAAGAATGGGGTGGGGCACATTTGGCAAGCACTCTCAAATCATGAACAGTGGATTGCCACTATCCCTCAAGAGGAAGGTATATAACAGCGGCATCTTGCTGGTACTTGCCTACGGAGCAGAAACCTGGAGGCTTACAAAGAGGGTTCAGGCTAAACGGAAGACGACGCGGCGAGCGATGAAAAAGAAATGATAGGGGTAACCTTAGGAGGCAAGAACAGGGCACAGTGGGTCAGGGAACAAACCTGGATTAAGGACATTATAGCTGAAATCAAGAAGAAGAAACGGACATTGATGATCTATGGCTTTTAATGGCGCAAGGGCCATACTTGGCCAAAGAGCGCTATGGAAAATGTTGACAAAATGGCAATGGTGCATGATTTGATGCAATACGTACAGGATATGAACTATGATACTGTTTCGTGGCTGTAAAGAGGCCTAAACTTCTGCGCCCAGGAGTGAGCTCTTGTTGAAGGAAGGGCTTCAGGTCAACCACAGAGACAGCTATGGATGCATTGGTAGCGGCGTTGTTTTTGGCAGATGCAGCAAGTTGATCTGCCAAGACATTTCCCCCAATATCATGGTGTCCTGGCATCCAGCACACTACGATCTGTTGTTTGAGTGTGTAGATCGTGCACAAAAGACTGTAAAGCGACACAAGGACAGGGTTTTTATGTTTTTGCAGAGATTTTAAAGCTTTTACGATGCTCAAGGAATCCGTGTATTTAACTAGGCTATGTAATTTCGATTCCTGAACCTGCTTAACAGCCATAAGTGTCGCATAAGCTTCTGCAATGAAAGTGCTTAAATTAGGGTGCAGAACACCAGAATCACAAAAAGATGGACCAACGGCAGCATAGGACACACCAATACACGACTTTGAAGCATCTGTAAAATATTCAGGACAAGAGTATTTCAGCTGCAATTTGAAAAAAGCATGCATATATATGTGCAAAAGAAGCGTGTTTGGTTACTTCAACAAAGAATAAATCACAGTCTATGAGCTGCCACTGCCACGGCGGCGGATAAGTTGCAGGAGCGATTAGACAGTTTTGAAAAAGCGGTACACCGGTTTCTTCAGCTAGACCCCTCCGGCGAAATGAGAAGGGTCGTCTCACCGAGGGACGGTTGTCAAAAAGAACAGAACTGGACAAATCATTAATTGTGGTGTGTGTGGGGTGTGCCTTATCCGAGTTTACTTTCAAATAATACCAAAAGGACATATCGGATCTCTGAAGGTGGAGCGACCACTCACTGGACTCTACATAGAGGCTTTCAGCAGGGCTGGTGCGAAAAGCACCCGTAGAAAGGCGTATGCCAAGATTATGGACAGGATTTAGAATCTTCAATGCGCTCGGTATAGCAGACTGGTAGACTATGGCTCCGTAGTTTAGGCATGTGCGTATAAGGCTTTTATATACAATCATCAGGCACTTTCTGTCGCTTCCCTATGTTGTGCGTGACAGCACTTTAAGGATGTTCATTGTTTTCAGGCACTTGTGTTTTTTGGACTTGATGTGCGTTGTAAATGTGAGCTTCGAGTCCAAAATTAAACACCAAGAAATTTATGCTCAGCCTCTACAGCTATTCGTTGCCAAAGGAGCTCGATTTCAGGATTTAGGTGGAGGCCTCTATTCCAACAAAAAAAAAAAATACAGGTGCTCTTTTGAGGGTTTATCCTGAACCCGTTATTATATGCCCATTTAGCCACCTTGTTCAATCCAAGCTGGACCTGCCGCTCACAAATTGCTAAATTGCAAGATTTAAATCCGATCTGGATGTCGTCCACATATGTGCAATACAGTCGAACCCCGCTACAACGAACGCCGCTTCAACAAAAAAATTCACGGTTCCCCGTCAGTAGTCCATAGGAGTCAATGCATAAATATTGTCGCCACAACAAACACTTTTTTCTTCAGCCCCTCCCGCTTCAATGAAATTTCACGATGCCATTCCGGGCTCATATATTTATTGCTATACAGTAAACCTAATCTTGTCACTAATTTCGTTATTGGCAAAAGCAGGGCAGTCTCATTGCCATCACTATCGAGCAATGGCGGCGCCAATGCTTGCAGAACAGCGGTGGTTTCTGATGGTGCCAACGGGTGCTTTAGATTTCGTCGAAGTATTTTCGGGTTCTATATATGCATCAAAATGTTAAACATTGGGTTCACTGTAAAGCCGCAGACGATCTCAATCTGAAGCTCAGTTACTTAGTTCATGATTTCCTTCGCGCAGCTGCTGGGTGCATCTGCGGAACGATGCCTTTTTAGACTCCTGCGCTTATCATTTTGTTCGCGCTTGGCCAGTGTGATAACTAATCAGAGCAGCTGTTCTTTCGCATTATCAACAAAATCAGCTAGCCACGAGTGATGGATGATAAGAATGGCATAAAATAAAGTAAAAGTCACCACTCTACAGTACCCTGCTGCCGTCTCAGCGTTTTAACGGGAGACAGCTGCTGGTGTTAACGTATTATGTAACTGTTTGGTACGTTCACGAAAGCGGTTGTAGTCATTGTTTCAGCAGGCTTTTCACCAGGGCCTCGCTATGCATAGGTGAGAATCGCATCGTGACGCTGCTGGGATAGAATAAAAAGCAGCGGACACTTTTTCAATTTTGAGAATAAATGTTCCTTTGTTTTGCTAGTTCAGATCGGCTATAATTTTTCGATTTCTCTACAACGAAATTTTTTCCGTGCCCCTTTAGTTTCATTGTAGCGGCGTTCGACTGTAGAACATACTTCGTGGGATGCAAAGGTGCAGCGAGTAATGATGAAAAGTGTGCAGCTAAGTACCGTAATTACTCGAATCTAACGCGCACCTTTTATCCGGTTAAGCGAGCTCATAAATCGCACGCGCGTTAGAATCGAGTACGAACAAAAAAATTACGGTCAATTTATTGCCATCGGCAAATCCAAAATGGCCGCCCCCTACGTGCGTCGGCATGGCGCGTCGGCCATTTCTGCCTGTGTTTCCCCTGTGCGGCACTTCGTACGTGTGCTGAGGAGTTCGTCATCTAGTAGTGCATTAGCATCGACGGCGTGGAAGGACCGACTCCAAAAACTCGAGTGCACCACGATGCCGCTTTTAAAAGAAAAGTCATCGCGTGCGCCGAAACGGACGGAAATCGGGCCGCATCGCAGTCGTTCGGAGTTCCCGAAATGTGCGTGCGGGACTGGCGGAAACAAAAGCAGAATATTGTCGGCAGCAAAGATTCACGTAAAGGCTTCAAAGTGGACCACAGCAGGGTCGGTTTCCGCAAATTGAAGAGCTGCTCGGCGAGTATGAGATTGAGCAGTGAGCGGCACAGCGGCCCTTGACGACAGAGCTGCTCCAAGTGCGGGCCATGCAGTTAGCCTTAGAAAAAGGGCTAATGGGCCAGTTTAAAGCGAGCAGGTGCAGGCTAACTAACTTTATGAAGAGGAAAGACTTTTCCCTCCGAAGGCGAACGGGCATATGTGAAAATTTTCCGGAGGAGTACGATGAAAAGCTTCACAGTTTTCAGAGGTTCGTCCTAAACTTGCGGCGCAACAACGGCTACCTGCTTGGGCAAATCGGGAATGCCGATCAGACGCCTCTTTACTTCGACATGCCTGGCACCACAACCGTCGAGAAGAAGGGGGCGAAGCAAGTTCGCGAGCTGACATCGGTCCATGGTAAAACTACAGTGACGGCAATGCTCTGTTACACGTCAGATGGGCACAAGCTTCGCCCGTACCTCATATTTAAATGGAAGACGCTCCCGAAAGGAGTCGTTTTTTCGAGTGGTGTGATCGTGCGGGCCAGCGAGAAAAGTGGGTGCGCGTTGCAATCGATGTTTTACGTTTTTTTTTTTTTCCGCGGTGGAAATCGGGTGCGCGTTACAATCGAGGGCGCGGTAGAATCGAGTAAATACGGTACGCCACCTTGTAGTACCCTGGTTTCCTGTATAAATGATCGTGACACGGCATTTCCCACCCGAACCCAGATCCTGTGATCAGATAAATTTCTATTACATTTAACATCCGACCTCGTATGCCTAAGTGCGACAGGTCTCTTAAGTATTCCGAACCGCCGCATGGTGTCATAAGCTTTTTCCATATCTAGGAATACCGAGAAGAAAAATTGTCTGTGGACAAATGCATCGCGAATCTGTGACTCTATGCGAATTAGATGGTCGGTTGTGGATCGGCCTTCTCAAAATCTGCACTGGTTCAGGTCCACTAAATTGTTGTTTTTTTTTCGAGGAAATGTATTAAACAGCAGCTTATAATTTTTTCCAAGACTTTACATAGGCAACTTGTTAGTGCGATGGTTCTGTAACTAGATACACTAGATGGATCCTTTCCCGGTTTCAAGATTGGGATTATAATGGCCTCTTTCCACGCAGACGGAATCTCGGCGGATGTCCATACAGCGTTATAAAGATGGAGGAGGGTGTTCTGTGGGTCATGTGGCAAGTTCTTCAGCATTTGGTACATAACACGGTCAAACCTGGTGCAGATTCATTGCAGCAGTATAGTGCTCCTTGCACCTCAGCCAGGTTGAATGAATAGTTGAATGCCTCATTTTTGGTGCATTTTCTATCTAACTTCTTGTTGTCTACAGTTGCTTTGTGACGTTGAAACGCATCGAAGTAGTGTGCACAGATGGAAATACGTTGAAAATGTGCACCCAGAAAGTTTGTTGGATCTTCCAGGCTGTTGCCACAAGTGTTTACTAAAGGAACAGAGTGTGCTGTTTGGCCTCGTATCCTATTTACCTTGTTCCAGGCCTCATTTGTATAAGAATTAATGCCAAATAAAAAATTGCGTCAGCTGTCCCTTCTTGCCTGTCGGCGTATTCGTCGACCTTGGGACTTAATCTGTTTAAAGTTGATAAGATTCTCACCAATGGGAGAGTCACGCAGTAGTCCCCATGCTTTGTTTTATGTTTTTTCTGAGCTTTCCGACAATCCTCATTCCACCACAGCACACGACGTTTCGCAGAAATACCACTTGACTGAGGAATACATTTCGAAGCAGCGTCAATAATAAAAGCGGTAAAAAACTGAACATCAGCATCAATTTCTAAAAATAGCATTTCATCCCACAAGATACTCGTTATTCTAAACTGCTCCCAATCTGCTGCTTCAATTTTCCACTTGGGAGCAAACAGGGGAGATTAATTTTCTATTGTTGTACATAAGAGTATGGGGAAGTGGTTGCTACTGTAAGGGTCTTTTATAACGTCTCTGTTAAAATAGGGTAAAAGGGTGGCTGAAACAATGCTGAGATCTATTAATAAATAACTTTTGCTAACAAGGCTAAAAAATGTTGGCTCCTTCTTATTGAGCAGACATGCACCAGCAGACAACAGAAACTGCTCAATCATACGGCCTTGAGCATCAGAGCGAGGATCTCCCCACAGGCCGCTGTGAGCATTGAAATCGCCAAGGACAAGGGATGGCTGCTGGCAACTCATCAAAATATGACTGAAATTCATGTTTTTTTAACTGGCTGTGGGGGGGTATGTAAAGTGAACAAATGGTTATGAGCTTGTCGAAGAGGATGGCTGGGACAGCCACTGCCTCCAGGGGCGTTTGCAGCTGCAGAGCTTGACAAGGTACGGTTTTGTCTATTATGATAGCAACGTCGCCAGAGGATGCGAGAACATCTTGGCGGTCTTTGCGGAAGATGACATATTGTCGGAGAGAGTTAGTGTGTGTTGGTTTTAAGTGAGTTTCCTGTACACACAGCACTTTCGGTGTGTGTTTGTGAAGAAGCTCTTGGACGTCGTCATCAAGGTTCCTAAAAAGGCTTCTGATGTTCCATTGCATAATTTTAGCACTCATATTGAAAACAAACTAGTGCTGTATGTGCAAAAGAAAGGCATTCACTTGGGGCTCTTTCCAGGCCCCATAACGCACAACTTGTCCTTTTAGGAGCGGTCGACAAGGCCTCGCCGTTCCTTAGGCGCTTGATGCGCTGTTGAAATACCTAAAGAGTCCATTGCCTCTACTGAGGTACAAGACACGCGCTGAGACAATGTTTGTGAAAGTCTCGCCTCAGAAGACGAGACTTTTGCGCCCTTCGGATTGGGGGCCGATGGCGCTTTCTTAGAGTCCAGACTCTGCCGGCTGTTTCCAGCACTAGCAGGGGCTGGAATGGCTGGGGCAGTCTGGACTGCAGCCCCCGCAGGAATTTTGGACAACCCTGCACTTTCGCTGTGCGTAGTGCAGGCTGCCATCGATGGCTGGCTTTTAGCCAGCAACCCTGGGGTAACCAAACTTTGGTGCTGTTTGGGTGCAGCAGACTTCACTACTGCCACCCCGGGAGGGGGGGCAGTTGCCACAAGCGACAGCTAGCTGTGTGCGGGCTGTGCAGGTGGCGATAGCTGCTGCGACGCTGCCCCTCGACGCGCCGCATCAGCATGAAAGACTATGAAAGACTATCACGCTTCTTAAAATTATTTCTTTTAATGTACATACTGTGTTCGCTAGTTTTCAGCTCATGGGTGCCACCCCCTTTGGCAGATTGCTTTGTTGGTAGTCTATTTATTTGAAACGGATACAAAACTGTAGTGTTGTCAGTTCAAGAGGGCGGTGCTAAAGCGTGTCCGGCAAATAACACATTATCTTAGATGCATTCTCAAAATCGCTGCGTAACTTGTGCACTCCCTTTTCGAACTCCAATATCGCGAGAAAAGGTGCATAAATTATGCGAGTAAATATGGTATGCACTGAAGTAATCGTCCATGTTCCCAAGTGCCATTTTTGCTTAAAATGAACAACACGGGAGTGTTCGGTTTCCCACAGACTCAATGCAAAAAAAATCTGCATAATGCATACCACTGTTAAGACGAACTGTTGCAGCGACCGATGATGACGGGGATTCTGCGCAACGAACATTATAGTCTTGATGAGGCATCTAGGTGAACAAGAAGAATAAAAATGAAAAAAAAAAAGAAACTTCCTGGTGCAGACTCAAAGCAAATCGAAAGCGAATAGCGACGTGGAGGAAGAAAGCGAGATAAGTGGAAAAGAAAAGTCAGCGCATAAAGCTGGTGTTTTCCTTACTCCTAGCCTGTAGGTCGAGAAAGCGCTGGATTTATGAGCAAAGAAAACAACAAAAACGTTCGTCCTTTCGAATTCCCCTTGTGTTCATCAGTTCTCCAACTAGAGTACAGTGGAGAACAGAAGAACACAAGAGCTTGTCTAGAGGATAAAATGTAAGGGAGGGGGGGGGGGGGGGGGCGAAAAAATAGAGTGGCAGTGAAAACGGGAACGAAGACTGTTGGTGCATTATAATCCCATGGAACTGAATCCACAAATGCAGCACTAGCATTCCCATCAGAGGAATCACATGCACTGTGATCACCATCTCACAATGGCCCCTGAGCATATGCTGTGGTCAGCTTGCATTGTTTGGCATAGCTCCTCTGCTATTCCCAGAGGAATGTACCAAATTGTGAATCGCCGTTTTCATTATGAAAGTCCACGGCAACTGAAGGTCATTCTGCCCACTAAATATAGCTGTGTCGTGTCTTTTTGTGTGTCCAAGGCTTGTGATCGAGAGTAGTGTAAATGTATATATTATCCGCATGTCGTTCAGGAAAAGTTAATGCGGGCTGAAAGTCATGAAAATATCCAAACCTCAAAGAAAAAACATGCCTACTTTCATAAGCAACTAGGCGTATACAGTCGAGCCCACATATAATGGCCCCACTTAAAGTGAACTTTCACTTGAAAAGAACAACTGTTTCCTTCCTCCATGCCTCGACTGCTTTTTGTTCCTTTTTGTTCCGCACCCCTTCGTCCTTTGTCCCCCCGCTACTCTGAGCACCCCGCATTGCCAGACGAGGCCCGTGTTTTCACACTGCCACCGATCTTTCGAAGACCGGTCGGCCATCTACCCTGTTTTGTACTGTCGTTGGTGTCACCGGGCTGGAGTGACCAGACCATTTGCCAACAACGTCGGCCACTGACTGTATCCGATAGTCTGTGTCTAGCCCACGTGCGTACGCTACCCCACCAACTCCGATAATTTGAGATTCGTTTCGTGTTTAGGACTTGTTCTCGCTCACTAACTCCTCTCGACTCAGCATGCCTTCCGCGCGCGTGCAGAATCGCGAAAATGGCTGTTCTTTTATGCGGAACGAATCGTGAGATATCAAAGTTTGTGAGGCCACGCAGACATGCCGGCGCAACAAAACGATTTTTTGACCACGGCCGCCGATTCTTTGAACACCGCCGTGGGCGGGCATGCTCCAGGCGGCCATGCGGCCATCCAGGCGGCCATGCTATGACTTCTGCGCGCGCAGGCACTTTTTCCAAGTTTTTTTATGTGCGAGTTTCACGGACCTTTCAAGCAAGCTACCCAACCTGCCTCCTTCCCATGTGTTTTGGTTTTCAAGGTCGCCCTCCCACCGCATCCTCCACTCTCTTTATCCCAACTCCTTGCCCTTCTTTTGCCAGTCTGCTCTCCTCTCTTGATCAAAACCCCTTCGCCCCTCTCCACCGCTCCACGACACCCCCCACGCTGGCTCGAATTAGTTTCGTTTTCTGACTGGAAACGGGCTCTGAGATGTTACACGCGTCCTGGAATGTGTGTCGCGTGTGCACATCTTGCTCGCTCTTGGTGTGCATGCGTGGTCATGATGGCCGGCGGGAGGACTAGCACGCTTTTTCCTGTCGCTCAACAAAACGTCAAAAGTGTGATCGCTTGGTTTGAACGTAATCCGTGCATTAGGTGCCGCGTTGCGGAGCGTTTGCTCATAGCTGTTGACCACCTGGCAGCCAACTTGCTGCTTCAGGCGTCCCGGTATTCAACTGTGGAGATGGTGAATATTTCGTGGGTGGCGGTGACGGCTACATGCGCGTGAAACTGTTTTCGCGAGGCCGACTTCGTCGACGTCGGGCTTCATGCTGAGTCTGCAGCTTCCGGAATGCGGCGGCGATTTGTGGCAGCGCGTCGTCGACTCCAACCTGGGAGAGCGGGTGGGACATCTGTTGCGATGGTTTAATTATGGCCGATGATGATCCCGACACTGCGGAACCGTGCACGGATTGGGGCATTGTGAATGAAGTACGTGGGGCGAGCGATTTGGAGGAATCGGATTGCGAGAACGACTAAACTTTGGAGTCAGCGCCTCATGCAGCTTATGCCACGGGCCTCGGCGAACGAGCACCCTGCTGTTTTAAATGAACTCGAGACTGCCCATATCACTTTTGCTGTTTGAAACACGCGCATCACAGACTTTCTGGGGCAAAAAAAAAGTTTGTGTTTTCACTTGCAACTTTTTTAAAAGCTGTGTTTCATTTACTACAAACTTCGGGATACAGCGAACGGATGCCACATAACACTCAGGTTCGTTATAAGCGGGCTCGACTGTATTGACTTTAACAAGGTAACGGTACGCAATGGAGATGTATCGAAAAGTGATAGCAGAGCCAGTAAAACAGCCTCTCAGAAGCTGAACAGCCAAATGAATAAGCTTTCCATTCTTTAAAGGAAAAATTGTGCTTATCTTTACCTTTTTATCTTTTTGCAATTATCAAAATAGGGTCAGGCTCCAATGTTATTTGCTAATGTGGTAGCAATTTATTCATTAGCATATTAACTATGAATTCTCTAAATTCAGCAATCGTTAGAGTGGTCTAAATACTGTACTTGAAAGCAGAGTTTTTATGAAGCTGAGCCAAATAAACGGTTTTTCTTGTTCCTTTGCTCACTGTTGTAAGTATACTTCATTCAGTGTTTTCAAGCGACACATTTAGGCGCACTTGGCATGTTAGCATTTCGTTTTTGGGGGCACTTCTGATAAGACGAACAAATGATTGTGGTCCCTTGGAGTTTGTCTTAAAAGGAGTCTACTGTACTACCACAGCCTTTTCCCATAGAGTATCTCATCCACAAGATAAGACAAAACAACAAAAATTGTATAAATTCTGACTGCCATATTGAAAAAAAGCTTTTTTTCTTTATTTGATTGTGTGGAAACAGCTTGACAGCAGCTGTGCTTTGTTCAGTGTCTGTCGCTGGAATTTCCATTACCAAACAACCCAGGTAGACATCATGATCACTTTTTGAAAAACAATCACAGAAAACACATTATGAATTTGCTTCTTAAATAAAACGTGACGGTGGTAGATTATCATTCATGATTCGAGAATGCTTGCCGAATATGATCCACCCCATACGTATTCTTCTAGTTATTTCACTTTCATGGTTTCGCTACGCGGTTACTACCTGTCCTAAGTAGACACATTTCTCTACAACTTCCAGTAGACACATTCCCTAACAACTTCCAGCATCTCTCCACCTATTGCAAAGCACTGTTTTCTACCGAGAATACAGTCGCCGACCGATTTTCCGGACTCCAAAAATTCGGACTTGTTGGATATTCCGGACTTCATGAATGCACCGTCAGGGATCCCATAGAGCTAATGCATTGTTTCGACCGATTTTTCGGGCGAATTTGTCCCCGAAAGTTCGATTTTTCGGACTAAATCGCTCGTTTTGTGCCATGCCCCAAGCCATTATGAACGCCGCCATGTTGGATTTTCCGTCGGCTTGGCTAAGCTTGGTCTTCAGATGCCTTTCCTGCCTCCGAGATTGGAATGCGCACGCCATATTTTAAGTTTCGGAGGCCGTGTTTGCTTTTTAAAAGACGCAGTGATGGATGCCGTTTTTTTGTCTTCGGTCAGCACTATCGTCATCACATCGCACGGGGAGGAGGCGAAAGAAGGATTCTTTTATTGTCGTTGCAGCTTTTTTCAGTCGACATTCTGCACGTGCTTTGTCGCGTAGCGTCGAGACGTTGTGTGCTTCGCAGCGGCTATCTGCGGCATCGAATTTTGTGTTCTCGGTGCCATGGCTCCGCCATCTGTGCCATCGCAGGAGCCAGGTGATGTGAAGAAGCGTGGGAAGTATACGACCCTGACGATGGAGAAGAAAGCTGCCATAATCAAGCTAATAGAGAGTGGACGTTGTCGTCATCCGAGCCGGAGAGCGGCTCGGATGACGACAACGACGACCGCCCGCAGCCGTCGGCGGCGGAGATCGCCAACGCGGTGACAATTTTGTCGAGCGTTTACGGCGACGATGTCACCTTGGCGCAAATACGGGCAAACCAAATTGCCTCCAAGCGTAGTTTGAGGCAAGGCAGCATCAAGAACTTTTTTAAACCTGCCTGATGCAATAAACTTCAGATTTTTGGCGAAAACGAATTTTTCGGACTGTTCGATTTTTCGTACTTTTTTTCGGTCCCCGCCAGGTCCGAAAAATCGGTCGGTGACTGTATTGCACATTACTTTAGTTTTAGGCATATTAATTTTCAGGCCTACTTTTCTGCTTTCCGTGTCCAGCTTAGAAATCATGAGCTGTAATCCGTCCCCTGAGTGACTCATCAAGGCAATGTCATCAGCGAATCACAGGTTACTAAGATAGTCTTCATAAACTCTTACCTCTAACTTTTCCTAATCCAGGGCCCTGAAAACCTGCTATAAACATGCTGTGCATGACATTGAAGAGATCTTGTTTCCCTGCCTTACACCCTCCTTTATTGGTATTCTGCCACTGTCTTTATTGAGCACTGGTGGCTGTGGATCCGCTGCCGATTTCTTCCAGTTTACTTATGTAGGGTTTGTCGATTCCCTGATTCTGTAGTGCCTGCATTACTGCTGGTGTCTAGACTGACTTAAATGCCTTTTTGTAATCTACGAAGGCTATATGTATAGGAGTTGGTTGTATTCCATGCATTTCTCTATTACCTGATTGATAGTATGAATATGTTTTATTATCGAGTAGCCTGTATGAAATGCTGCTTGGTCCTTTGGTTGACGAAACTATAATGTCACCTCTAATTTCAGCATATTCATACGTTAATAAATTACTTTCATTAAATCTTGAACTGTGCAGGCATCCCTGTGAAATTCGAATTGACCAGCTTCTACTGAGCGCCGGTCCCCGCTAGTGTTAGGAACATGGAACTCTCAAAGTAAACGTTAGGATTAATTTCCGCCCACAAGAAGCCCCTGTACTCGCAAATGGCACTACTCAGTAAGTTCACCGCTTGGGAGCTTAAAATGGTTACCTCTGAGTTGCTGGTTGCTGCAGAACCGCTACGAGGCAGCGAAGCAGGGCTGTCAGGGCTGAATGCTTCGCCAGGGGCGGAGGAAGCAACGTGCTGGAGCTGTGGTCGTGACAGCAGTTGACTGCCACTCAGGTACTGTTTCACTTGGCGACGCTTGCTCTGTTCCACATGGTAGCGGGTTGGGTTCTCCAGTCGTGACTGCACCTGCATCATCAACATGACACTTGTCAACTCATCGTTCAGGATAAGAAACTACAAAGCAAACCATAAAAACGCTTAGCCATGATATCAGCTTGGTGTAACATTGAGAGCAACTGTTAAAAAAAAAAAAAAAAAGAAACAAGCAGGTCATGCGTCAAGAGAACAGAGTAGGATCAAGCCAAGTACCCACACTGCATAAATATGTGACTTAAAGGTCAGAATAAAGATGTCTGTTCCCTTTTCTGGCATTGTGAAGCCAAAGAATCACATTTTGTGATCTTGACTTATATGGGGAGTTTGTTTGCAAGATATGTGGCACTGTCCTGGCCAGCATCTATTGGAATACTGCACAATTTACAGAAATGCTGCAGGAGTCCGATTCCGAGATGCAAAAGGTAACTAGGTACATTGACTTGCTGGCATGCATGTAACCTGAGCTCCACCAGCTGGGCAAAAAACTCGAAAGTGTTACCATGAGAGGACCCTCTCCCAAGCTTAGTTCATTCTGGAGCTATGCCAACAGCCCTCAGCAGCCTGTCTAGGAGCATACAACCCAACAATCGGGCAGTGCACGTACGGAGCTGCATTGCGAGGCCATTGTGCAACATCCGCACTTACATCACTGCCATGTGCTCGATGCTGCTCCTCCTCTGAAATAGTGTCCATGGCTTTCTCAGGAAACTGTGTCCCCAATCCAACACTTTACTGCATTTTTAGAGTTGTGAAGGGTGAGTGCACCAGGAGCAATGCTGGTTCAAAGCCGACCATCATTTGTTCACACAGGTTCAATTGTTGACCTGTGTGGACAAATGTGTGAACACCAACTGGACCACAGGATTTCACCTGAATTACCAAAAGATTGAATTATCAGAAGTTTTCACAAATAACGACTCGGGCCAACTAGTGTCATAATGTTAAATGTTTCTCAGTACCACATTAAAGTCATAGACAGCTCCACATGATGGCCAGTAAAGCATTTAGATGTTGGCTATCAGAGTGGTACTCATTATCAGAGAGCACATGCACCCGTATTTAATTAAAGAACAAAATGTGCAGTGTGTCCCAACAGCTCATGGCCCCTTCCCAATCTTTGTACGCTTTTCCTCATGACACCAGTGTACTGGAAAGAAAGTGAGCTAAGAAGCATTCCACCAATACGAACAAAAACCAAACTGTCTCAGTTGTTCAAACGGCACTTTAAGCTCTCTTTGTCGGTGACCTTCAATTATACTCGAGTCAAAAGCCAGAGCTGTTGTCCAGGAATTCAGACAAAACAAGAACATGTCGGCAATGTGTGAAAAGTTTAAAAAAATGCAGTCTGCGCCCCTTAACCGTTTCCATGAAACGCCATTACAACACCCACTAGTTACTGCCCAAACAAGTTACAAAAATATTGCTTCCACATCTTAAAAATAATGAAAGTGAACTAAGATCGTCCCATGTAATCATTCAATAATTATTTACATTAAAACTGAATCACAACAAAAAATTTACCGAAAAATACGAGTGGGTTGGAGCATATTTGACAGGCACTCCCAAATATTGTCAGAAAATCTGTCACCATTATTCAAGCAACCACTGCATACTGGCAGTTCTGACGTATGGGGCTGAGACACAGAGATTAAGAAAACAACTAGAACAAAAGCTGAAGATCACATAGTGTACAATGAACACAGAATGATGGAAATAGCATTGAAAGATCAGACGATGGCGGCATGGGTAAGAAAACAGACTGGAGTGTAAGATATCCTAGCTAACATTATATGAGAAAAATGAACCTGGGCTGGTCATGCAATGCGTAGAACAGACAACCGGTGTAAAGTAAGAGCAGCAGAATGATTACCAAAGGATGAAAAATGCAGTTGAGGAAGGCGATGAAATGACGAAATTAGGAAGCTCACAAATATTGCCACATTCCATTTCCCAAGTTTTGTTATCCTCCCAAAACACTACACAATTCTCAGCGCATACCGCGCTTGCAGTTTTCGAGAAGCTTCCGGACTGTAGTAGATCATTTCGATAAGATCACGCCTACTCTGTGAACCGTACAAATCATTCTGTAACCTGCGCCACCGCCAGCGATAACGCTAGAACATTCGACGGCAAGAGTATAAATTCCAACGCGCTTCGCTGCATGTCAGTAGTTGATTGACGGCCGACGCTTTGTTCGCCACTATCAGTCCAAGACTGCTACTGTAATCGGCCTTTCCATTTACCGGGCACAGGTTCGCCCAAATAAACAGTTAAATTCCAATGCAAAGTCTCCTGTCTTCCGCCATGTCACGACCCCGTAACATCTGGTGGAGGTGCTGGGTATCAATACCAGTACCTCTCGCACAGGCCCACAAATCGGCGCACCGCCTTCTTGTCAGTGGGCGGCGGGAAGTCGGCGATGACGGCTGTTTTCCGTGGATCGGGACAAACTCCAGACTTGCTAATAACGTGCCCCAGAAAAAAGAGCTCCTCGTACGCAAATCTGCACTTTTCTGGCTTCAGTGCGAGTCTGGACGTCTTGATGGCTTAAAGTACAGCTTCAAGGCGCCGAAAATGCTAGTCGAAACTCGAGAAAAACACGACGACATCGTCCAAGTACTCAAGGCAAGTCTGCCACTTCAATCTTGCCAGTACTGTATCCATAACGCGTTGAAAAGTTGCAGGCGCAGAGCAAAGACCGAAGGGCATCACCTTAAACTCGAAGAGGCCGTCCGGTGTTATAAACGCCGTCTTCTGTCAGTCTCTTTCATCGACTTCAATTTGCCAATAGCCAGTCTTGAGGTCCATTGACGAAAAGTACTTGGCGTTATGGAGCCGATCAAGTACGTCGTCTATTCGTGGAAGAGGATACACGTCCTTTCTTGTGATTTTGTTCAGGCGGCGATAATCGACGCAGAAACGTAGGGTTCCATCCTTTTTCTTCAGTAACACCACGGGGGATGCCCATGGACTCTTGGAGGGCTGGATAATGTCACCCCGCAGCATTTCATCAACTTCTCCCTTCATGGCCTCACGTTCTCGCGTCGAAACGCTGTACGGACTCTGATGGAGTGGTCTGGCATTTTCTTCGGTTATGATGCGATGTTTCGTGATTGGGGTCTGCCGAATTTTTCGATGACGTCGAAAAGCAATTTTCGTATTGCAGGAGCAGGAACTCTTTGCCGGGCTGATCAGAAACCTGCCAAAGACGGTCGCCTAATTCATTTCAAAAGCATCTACGATAGAGAAGACGCTCGAGATGCGCACGCGGCAATATAACCGTAGCTTCTCGTCTACAAGCTACGCCGACATTCAAGCGCTTGGAATCACTGACTTGCGTGAGACAATCCGAGCGATCGTGCAAGAAGAGCTGCGAAAATTACTTCCTTCAGTGCAGCCTCACGTGGAATCCATCGCGGACGTCGGACTTCTTGGGAACGATAACTACCGACAACTTCGCTGAACGACAGCGGGGAGACCCGGAACTTAAGGCCCTAATAGAATACCTCGAAGGCAGGACCGCCAAAGTCCCGAAGGTATTGCGCGCACTTGCGTCGTTCTTCCTGCGAAACGGTCTTCTACAAAAGAAAAACTTTTCACCGCTTTGAGCTAAGTACCTCTTTGTGGTGCCTTCAGCTCTGCGACCAGAACTTCTGCAGGCCCAGCACGACGATCCGATGGTAGGGAATACAAGAAAGGTACTTCTGGCCACGTCTTACCACCGACGTCACTCGTTATGTGAGGACATGCCGGGACTGTCAGCGACGCAAGGCACCGCCGACAAGGCCAGCAAGACTTCTGCAGCTGATTGAACCACCTTGCCGACCCTTCCAGCAGATTGGTATGGACCTACTGGGGCCGTGCCCGACGTCGGCTTTCGGAAACAAGTGGATCGTGGTAGCTACCGACTACCTCACCCGCTACGCCGAGACAGAAGCCCTTCCCAAAGACGGTGCATCTGAGGTAGCTAAGTTCTTCGTCGAAAATATCGTCCTACGTCACGGTGCCCTGGAGGTCCTTATCACCGACAGAGGAACGGCATTTACTGCCGACTTAACTCAACCGATCTTCGCATACAGCCAGACAAACCACCGCCGGTCGACAGCGTACCACCCACAGACCAACGGCCTCACTGAGCGGCTTAACAAGATGATCGCCGACATGCTGTCAATGTACGTCGATGTCGAACACAAGACGTGGGACGCCATTCTTCCGTACGTGACCTTCGCATACAACACGGCGGTGCAGGAGACGACGCAGATATCTCCATACAAATTGGTCTACGGAAGGAGCCCGGCAACGCCACTCGATGCCATGTTACCCAACGTCACCGACGAAGAAAACCTCGATGTGAGTGAGTACCTTCATTTGCGCCGAAGAAACCCGACAACTGGCGCAACTCCATATCAAGAATCAACAGAGGACCAACAGCCGCCGTTACAATCTTCGACGACGCTTTGTGGAATACCAGCCCGGTGAACATGTTTGGGTGTGGACGCCGATACGCTGACGTGGTTTAAGTGAAAAGCTTCCGCGACGGTACTTCGGACCGTACAGGGTGGTTCGACGTCTCGGCCCATTTGATTACGAGGTTGTCCCCAACGGCATCATGAACTCTCAACGATGCTTATCGCGACCTGAAGTCGTCCATGTCGCGCGCCTCAAGCCGTTTCATGCACGTTAACAAACTGAAATAGCGTTTTTTTGTATTATTATTGTATCGTAATTTATTCATCGTACTTTCTTGCATTATTGTTGTACCTTCATCTTTAGTTAAAGCATCGGGACGATGTCTTTTTCAGAGGGGGCAATGACCCGTTCCATTTCTCAGGTTTCGTTATCGCCCCAAAACACTACGCGATTCTCAGCGCAAAACGCGCGTGCAGTTTAGTAGATCATTTAGTTTAGTAGATTTACTTTAGTAGACTTTAGTAGATCATTTCGATAATATCACACCCACTCTGCGAACTGTACAGATTATTTTGGAACCTACGCTACCGCCAACGATAACGCTAGAACATTCGACGGCAAGGGTATAAATGCCAACGCCCTTCGCCGCTTATCAGTAGTTAATCGACGGCCGGCGCTCCGTTCGCCGCTATCAGTCCAAGACTGCTACTGTAATCGGACTTTCCGTTCACCGGGCACAGGTTCGCCCAAATAAATAGTTATATTCCAATGCAAAGTTTCCTGTCTTCGGCCATGTCACGACCCCGTGACAATATGAAATAGAATCAGCTTGCACAGAATAGGTTAAACTAAAAATCTTTGATAGAGGCCTTCATCCTACAGTGGATTGACACCGGCTGAGAGGGACGATGATGAACTCCTAGTAAACTCAAGCTCTATCTATCGTAGCCAATCGCAAAATTTCATGTGCAGATACACGGCCCCGTACATTCGACTCTCATTATTTGGCGCTCAGATAGGGTTGTTTGTGCGTTTGTAAGCTTCGTGTTCGCAAGTTTTCCACCGCTTCTGATGATGTAACACTGAATGAACGTGCTGCGCAAACAGTGCTTGGCCAAGACAAGACTTGCAATGAGGTTCAGCTAAAAACAGGTTCATTTCAGCTAAGTCAGCTTTCAGGTCTGTATCGCATTGTGGCCACATATGCCAAGCAAAGGCTGAGATTTATGCCTTTAAGAACATGTACTATACCGTTATCAAGGGTGTGGCTATCTAGAACAAGTCTGCTTTGCCGGTAAACATTTTCATCTACTGCTTTAGTATACCCTCAATGACAGGAGAGACAGCCATTTCTTTTTTCTTCATTTCTTCCTCAGTCAACACGCCATTTTTGCCACATGTGATCTAAGAGGTCTGACTGCATAGCAGCCCCGGGCAATCAGCTTGAGTTGCAACTGTTAGAGAGATAGAAAATTGTTCAGTTCAAAGTGACAAAGATATTTTCAGGCATGGGCCGGCAAAAAATATAAATTAAACGAATCTATGAAATTGATTTTGATTGAGCAGCAATACAATACTTTAAAAAGAGCTGGCCAAATAAAAACATTAAATTTCTTTGATTTAAAAGAGGGTATGAATTATAACGGTCTGAATTATTCAGTCTTCCAATCAAGCAAATTCTTCAACAGTGGCCATGCTGGAATGCTGCACTGATTTGTGCTCATGTGATGTCATGCAGTGTGAGGTACTAGGAGGAACTGCAGAGCAGCCACAAGTGACATTGAGCAAGTGAAAAGCCATGAGGATGGGATTTGTTGGTGCTTTGCTGCGCAGCAGATGAAAAGGAAGCCAGAAAGAAATTAAGAAAGACATAGACGGCACTAAATAAGATGGGACTAGACATATAACTTGTCAATATGGTTGATTGGGCGAGTTGGTGATACATGACTGTTTGAAATAAGAGCGCATTACTTGGACGCGGACAGAATAGACAGGGAAAAGCACTTACTACCAACTGAAAGTTTATTCGGAAAGCTGTGAAATATATACTGGCAGAAGAAACAGTATCGTTGCACATACGATAACACCAAATTGCAAACCAAAATAACAAAACCGATAAAATATCTATGTATGTTAGCCCCCCCTTACCAACGACCACAGTGCCATAGAGCAACAAAATAGCGCCTATGGCATCTGCGACTGTACGAAAACGCTGGCTCCTTATCAGAAAGAGTTATTGATGGTTCACTCAGCTGATGGTAGGGCACTCTTTTTTCAAACAGTCATAGGACTAGAGCTTGAAGTGATGAGAAGTATCACCGAATAAGGTGTCATCGAAGACAACTTATGGATTAAGGTGCTTGCATTCATGTCTACTTACTGAAACATTGGCTTTAACCTATTGATACTTTTTCTCAGTCAAGCTGTAAGAGATAGCAGGACATTGAAGAAGGAACATGGTAGGCAATATTCCAATTGAAAAGAAAGCTGTAAAAACTGACCTGAATAGGCCAAGTAATACAATGAAAAGACGAGCGGTGTTCATGAAGACCAATGAAATGAGTTCCAAAGGACGCGAAATACCCCTGAGAGCAGTAGAGCACGAAGTGAAGGGAGAAATTCAAGCAGTTCTGAGGAATAAAATGCAATCATCTCACAGAAGAGAGGGTAAACTGTAGATTATTGGGAGGAGCCTTCATCTCGCAGTGGACGTAGAGTAGATCCAGGATGATCATAATATGTAGTGGTCTGTCCAGAATTTTTAGGCGTGAAGCTCCATATGGTCCATCACCGTAGTCAGCTGCTGAATGCTGATAATGACGCTAATGACAAAGAACAAACGTGTTCCACACCACACATTCCCTTTCTGCCATCATGGCTCAGCACGTGCAAAGTACACAATATACACCATGACAATGTTGATGATAATGACAACGATGATCACGGACAGCGCCTAGTTTGAGCAGTATATGACTTCTCGACATGCATATGGGTTCCGTATGACTGGAAACAACCACCATGAAAACGTGCGCAGACCCCATTTTTGCAAACTTCCCAAGCTAGACCCGATACTACAAAGCAGTAATAATGAAGCCAAAGCAAATTCACAATGCAATACAACATACCACTTGTGACCAACAAACATTGTATATAACTGTACACTGCTTTGTCACTCATTTACATGCGCGAGTAATCAACATCATGGGTGATTTATGGTAACACCGAACGATTTCACTGCTTTGCCCACTTATTCACTTTGTGGATATGAAGGATTTTTTTTTTTACACTGCGTATATTGACACTCTTAAAGTGTTCCTTACCAGTTGTCTATACAATCAAAGTGATACTCCATGGGGACAGAGCTAATCATCTCCTCGATGCTTTTCACATTGCACATGTGAGACCCGCATATTCTGCCAATTTATAGTGCAGAGCAGCACTTAAGGGGCTCGGGCTGTCGTATTCAGTTGTATGCAGCCATCGAATGCTGTGGTAGCTTGGCGTAATGCAGGTACAACTACGTATAGAAATAAAAAAAAGGAAACAAGCGAGAGAGTGAAGGAAAGAGGGAAGGAATAGGAAAGGAAAAGTAGGAATAGGGAAGGGAAAAACAGGAAGAACCAGAAAGATAAAGAAAGGAAAGAAAAAGAGAGAACAGCTGCCCAGCCTCGCACTTCCTTCAGGGTTTGCACCCCTAGTGCGAACCTGCCCGAATTTTTTTTGGACAGATTGCAGCTGCTACGGACACAATGAGCAACACACCTGCAACACTTGTGTGGGCACCTGTATGTTGTCGGGGATGGTGTCAGGCATGCCGGGGACGCAGATGGCCGACGAGGGTTGCCGAGGGGCCCCCAACAGCTCGCGCAGACGCCGCTCCTCCTGCTCTGCCTGGTGACGCTGCAGTTGCTGCTTCAAATTGGTGCGGCTCACTGGAGGACGCGAGTGCATCATGCTCCCTGCCCCACCACTGCCGCGGCCATCGCCACTGCAAAAGGGGACATCCTGTCACAACTTGCTGCTCTAAGTTTGCACATGCATACTATTGGCTACATCATTGGAGAAGCAAACATTCAACACAGCAAGCCTCTCCTTTTGCTCTGCGCAATACAAGAAGTCTGTGCTGGTCCTACGTCTATGCTCACTTTGCACAGCTCACACGTACACGAAGCATGTAGACGGTCGTCATGACAGCAATTATATGGATGCTCTCAGTACATTTTTTTCATTGCTATTCCTGCATTGTCCCTGGTGTGTGTGTGTGCAAAGATAAAAAAGGTGCAGAGAAAACTAAATTAAAAACAAATCCTGAGGCACACGACTGGAGATTTAAACCAGCGCTCCACGGTGCGTTCCGTTAGACATCTAAACCACGTGCCAGGCACGTGCCGGTGTAATAACAGCGAGTTATTTATATAAATCATTTACCACTTGCAGCCTGTTGCTCAAACACCAAGGAGTAAAAACTGTGATAGTTCTAAGTTCCCACTTGTCCTGTCTATACCTGTGCGTTCTCTTCAAGTGTCTTTTTTTTTTTTGCTTTGACAGCATGCTGCCAGTATCGAGCTGCTTGTTCTTCTTTGTCTGATATTCCAATTTCTTACTAATGCATTCACTGCTTCGCCCTTGCTGTAGAAATGTGACTTTTTACAGTGAAAGCTGTCATGAGATGAGCACACAAGTCAAGTGCGGCGCCGTAGTCGTTCGCCACCAGCGGTGTCCATAACTTATAATCCAAAAAATAAGAAAAAAAATGTACTAAATAAAAACACTGAAAACAGAATGGGATTCGAACCTGAGTCCGCTGCCCAGTATTTTACCACTGAGTCACACTGGCGCTTAAAACTCATTTCAAAACTTGCCTTAAGCAGGCTTGATGTCGGGAAAGGAATCGCGCTAGCATGAGTAATAAAGCATTTTAGAGCATCAAAGGAACAACGCGTCACACAATGCTAATAGCGTAAAGAGTGAGTCATCCAATGATTCAACCCATTACAAAAGCTTGTTCTTGTTCACCTATTAACTGTGGCTCATACCCACTTCAGGCATAATTCTTATTCAACATAGGCCACTACATAAAAATATTGCACAATATTCCTAGCAAGTGTGTAGCGGCTACCACGCTTCTCTGAAGAATGATGGTAGATAGCATAGTGAATGCCAGCCTATTACACAAAAAGTATGATTATTTATGGAGTAGTGGGCACCCAGCAAGTGTGTTTGCAGGAGTTACTCAAAACGTGTTCAGAAAAAGCTCTAAAAGAGTGCCCTTCTAGCTTTTGCAGTGACAGTGCTGCATGTTTTCCACAGGCCTGGCATTCTTTGAAGCTCCAAAATAATGAGAGTCTACTAAGACCACCAGAAGAAAGGACATGCGGCCGTTGCCAACTGTTATTAGGCTGTTGATCTTTTACCTATATACTACCAAAGATAGCAACCCATCTGTGAAATAATAAGTGACATCGTGTCCGCGTTTCATGACTCTTTGAGGGTCGATATTACTTTCGAAATAAATCCTATGTTCATGTAGTCTACTGTTCAACTAAATTCTTCAGGATAATTTATTTCAGACAAATGCTGTCTAAAATATCTTTGTGTGAGAGAAACGTGATGAAAAAATTATTAGTATGGTTACATGCGCATGGTTTTGCCATGAGTAACAGCGAGACGAATAAAAAGAGACACAGAACTATTTAAAAATTATGCATCTCAATAAACATTTGTAATTCATAGACAAACAAAAATGAGTGCTTGAAGTGGTGTCAAAGGAAAATGCAGCGGGAGAAAAACCACTTGTTATCCAGTCAGCATTGTCCCATCGCTCATGCCTTTGAGATATCGGTCGGTCGTTCATCAACATCTGAATATTAGCTTGTAAGTAACTCCTTGTATGGTGGGCTGACGTTTAATTGAATCAGATTCTCATTGACCAGACAAGCAGGGATTCAGAGGAATATCGACTTTTGCAGCTGAGATCACCGGCGTGCACTTCAACAGTGCAAGCAAATATGCGGGTGACGCACATTTTGTAGTTGTGGACGTGACCAGACACTAACAAAAAGAGTCTGAGACTGCTAACAATAATTTGTTTTATTTCCAAAGAAAGGGAAACAGATTTTGAGAGCCCCCAAAAGAGAAAACGCAACTACAGTGGCATATGTTATGTCAGTCAGCACCTGGATGGAAACAGGCGAGATTGCGTTATGGGGAGCACTACATGAAACAAATCCGTCACCTTTATAAAAGATTCTAAACCATAAGGCCATCAGCTTTGTGGGTGGAATAAGTAAGGAGCAGCTCAAGGATGAAATTGAAACTAGCAGAAAGGAAACTGAGATTCATCGGTGCTAGAAGATAATTCTATGTATTTCTGCAATGTGGCAGCACACCTCCAGAAAGAATCATTTGAAAAGACGCACATCTTAAACACACAGGCAATGGCTTACATATACATCGTTGAACCTCAAAGGGTTAAAGTGCCAACAAACAGGCTCCGACTCTTTCTTACACCTATCAAACAAGCTGATTCATGGAGAAGGCCAAGGCGATCATATCTTGTGAATACCACAGTGCTCTGTGCCATGCAGTTGCTGGTGCACAGAGTGCAGCACCGTGATGTTTACAAAAACAATTTCCGCACCCCTCTCCAGTGCCTGCCCAAAACATTTCGTACACAAAGTGTTCGAAATGTGAGACATTAGAATTCAATTAACCAAAGGAACAAGCAGGATTTTTAATGGGCTACTAAATGATAGCCTACATTCATACTATCAATCAGGTGATAAGAGAAATGCTCAGAATACACCCAACCACAATACACAGCCTTCATACATTATGAGAAGGCATTTGGTTCAGTAAAGATATCAGCAGTCATCCAGACACTGCAGAATCAGAGCTTTGACGAAACATATACAAACATCCTCGAAGAAAACTACAGAGGATCAACTGCCACCATAGTGCTCCATAAAGAGAGCGACAGAATATTAATCAAGAAGAGTGTAAGACAAAGGAATACGATGTCCCCAATGCCATTTACCACGTCCTAACACGAGGATTTCAGGGCCCTAGATTCGGAAGAGTTAGGGATAAGAGTTAATGGAGAGCACCATAGTAACTTGTGCTTCGTTGATGACATTGCATTGCTGAGCAACTCAGGAGGCAAATTGCAATTGGTGATTGCTGAACTGTACACTAAAAGCAGAAGAATAGGTCTGAAAATCAATATGCATAAAACTAAGTAATGTGAAATAGTCTCGGGAGAAAGCAGCACTTTGAGATAGGTAGAGAGACGCTAGAAGTTTTAAGAGAATGTGTCTACTTGAAGGGGCCCTGAAACACTTTTTCAAGTAACCATAGAATAAATGCACTGGAAGAGCTTATTGCTTCACGAATTCAATGCTACAGAAATTTTAAGAATTCATTCAGTGTGAGTGGAGTCACAAAAATTTGTTGCAAGCTGCAATTGCATTCTCTCTTCTCTCGTCCCAACTAAAGCGCTGGAAGCTAAGCAGGGAGGAATGGCAAGGGCAAAGAAAAGATGTCACGTGAGCCTCGTGACCTTGAGCACTTTTTTTTTTCTTTTTCCTTCAAATGCGTGGCTTTCTTAGTGTGATTGCACGAGCACGCGTGGACAAGTGACGGCCTCTTGCGGCAATCTCTGCAAAGAAGGAGCGCGCCATGTTCAAATCAGTCAATGGCTGATAGATGGGCTTTTTACGAGTGATTTTTGAGCGTCTTCCGTGATTTGTCGAGAGAAGAGAAAGCAATTTGAAGCTGGCTTTGATAATTTATTGTGAACTCCAGGCCGCGTGCTGCGCTATATTAATTGGCTTGCGTATTGTTGGGAACCTCTACTACCGATCGGCAGAGCTTTCTGACCATGCTCAAAAGTGTTGCAGGGGCCCTTTAAGACGGGTAGTAACTGCAGAGCCAAACCACGAGATTGAAGCACTAACTAGAAGAGTACGAATTTGGTGGCGCACATTTGGTAAGTATCTTTAATTATTAATGATAGTAGACCAGTATCCGTTACCGGTGCTTGCTTGCGGAGCAGTAACTGGGGGCTTACAAAGAGGGTTCAACTTAAAATTGAGGACGACGCAGTGAGTCAGGGAAAGAAAAATGATAGGTGTAACCTTAAGAGACAAGGAGAAAGCAGAGTAAGTCAGGGAACAAACTGGTGTTAAATCTATCATAGTTGAAATGAACATGGGCCAGGCACGTAGTGCGTAGGCAGGATAACCGCTGGTCACTAAGGGTAACTGACTGGGTTCCCAGAGAAATCTAGTAAGTAAGGGGGGTGACAAAAAGTAAAGTGGGCAGGCTAATGATGCTGCTAATGCCCTGAAAATTGGGCTAGTTGGTACATACCGTAAAAGCCCGCGTATAGTTCGGACCCGCGTATAGTTCGAGGTGTAACTCGGGGATAGCAAACGCGAAAAAAAACATTTTCACGCGAATATTGTTCGAGGAAAACAGAAAAAATGCGTTTATTTACACACTTGCATGCGCACGCACGCGCGCGCACGATTAGTCGTTGTCTTTGTCTGACACACTGTCTTCCGAATCTCCCTTGTTCGAAATGTCCTCCCACAGCACCTCATCCTCCGTGCCATCAAGCGCGTTTGAGATGGAGCACTTCTTGAAGGCACGGCACGGCAGCTCGTTGCTCCCGAAGAAAGTCCATCAGTTCTCGTTCCACGTCTGGAAATGCTCCATTTTTCGGTCCCCGGAAACTTTTTCTCTTGCCGCAGCATGCAAAAAGGGCTTCCTTCTGCTTCCGCCAACCGCGAATGCTCCGCTCATTCACACCGAACTGCCGCTCCGCGGCACAGTTGCCGATGGATTCGGCAGCAGATATAACTTTCCCTTAAAGGCAGCCGAGTACTGCCTGCGCGGTCACGACATGACTTAAATTCACGTAAAATCGTGGCCGTCGTGATGTGCGCCAAGTGATTGCAATGGCCACTGTTGCTCGCCTGATGCACGCTTGTAGGTCTCTAGGACTAACGCCGCTCACGCTACCACGCCACCTAACGTAGAAGTGCGCAGACACCTGATAATGATGATAGCACCAACCAATGCCGAAACCAAAACTGAATTCGGGCCGAAACTTTTTTGGGATCCGCATATAGTACGGGGCTGAAATTTCGCACCCTAAATTTTAGAAAAAACCCCGGGCTAAACGCGGGTTTTTAGGGTATACATTTTAAAGGGGTACTGACACAAGAATTATGGCTTCATGCTTTTTTTTTTTTGCTATAATGTGTTGCTGGGGGCCTGTTAGTCATAACATGGCACAGTGTTTGTTGCCATGAACAATAGACAATTAATTACAGGCTCCTCACTACCCACTAGCCTCAGTTTCAATTTGAGAGAGCTACAAAAATAAGAAGCTGTCCGGTGATGCTATCACCCCCTAGCGTGTGCAACACTCAATGCCGTCGGCACACAGAATTGGGTCATTCCATGCCAAACATCCCAACCATTTTTGTGACCATCGCTAATGCATTTGAAAAAAAAAAAAAAATCGTGTTGATTTACTCCATTGAAAACAGTTAACTGCTAGAATATTTCAGAGAAAAAATTTTTGAGCTACGTGGCTGCCTTCTGAACTTCCCAGAATGTCTTCCAGGTGTTGCTTGTGGAAAAATTTATTTTAAAGGCACCGCTCCTTCTTTCTATACCAAATTTAGTTTACATGATGAGTAAATGTGCTTGTGGAAGGAATTTGAAGCTCAGTAATATTAGTGCTATTTTTAAACTGCATGTGCCAACAATTTAGCCACAATGTGTTATGTTTGAATTTCTTCTGTGGCAATATTGCACTTTGTATGAATATCTCTGCAGTGAATACTTATTCCATAGAAGGTATATTTTGAGAAAAATATTTTTAGACCGCTAAAGCTGCTAAACCTTCCGAGAAAAAATCACAAATTTCGCAAAATCGTCATTTGGGAAATTTTGCAAAATCGTCAAATAAACACTTTTTTATACGGCAAATCTTATTAAAATTTTTGCTTTAAGGAAAAAATATTTGTTGAACTTTCTCATTGACAGCAATGAGAAATTTCAAGGTGGCAGCTGTCATATGACCACATGGAAAGATAGCCGCCAATGAAAAACTTCAGAAATTGTTGTACTGTTAATACTAAGTATGATTAGGTGTATAAAATACAGCTAATCTTACTTCCTGCACAAGGTCAAAAGACATGACTTTCAGCCTAGCAAACAGTGCGCTGCTCTGTTGATTGTTACATGACAGAGTTATCAAACGTACAGCTTGTTTTTGCAATTGTCATACTGGCTCAAATTAAAGTTATACGCCAAACCCTAGAATTCTAGTTAGTTCACCAAAGTAAAATACAAAATGTGCAGAAATGAAACATCAAAATATTTCCAAGCTAGCAAGAAGTAACAAATGAAAGCTAGTTTCGAATAGACTGTGTTTAGCTGAAACTGCAAATTTAAACCTAGGACAGCACTAAGGAACGCAAAAGAGAGTGTACGTTTAAGGAAGCGATTACTGGCGTGTAGTAGTATATCATGTGGAGCTGGATTTTTAGCGGTATTTTTTTTTTTATAATCTTGATAGCTGCAAACCAATCGACAAGTTTGGCACATTTAGTATTCATTTGTTATATGCCTGATGAAATATTTTTAACAGTAATAATTTTGTTGGCGTCATCAGCATCCATAACCATATTGGCAATTAGTACTAGGGGCAAGTCAATTATGTGTAGCAGCTATAGCAATGGTCCTAATACGGAACCTTGTGGCACAGCTGTTTGTATGAATTAGAATTATGACAATGTTACTGATATTGGCAATCTGCTGGTGACCCTTAAAAGTAATTCTGGAAAAAATTCTACATAGTATTTTGAAAATCCTTTTTTGAAAATCATCTTAACCTAATCTTTCAAGTAAAATGACATGGTCTACCAGGTCAAATGCTTTTCTGAGGCCAAGAAAAAAACACTAACTTAGGAATGCAGTACATTCAACTGTGATTTACAAATTTTGTAAATTTTTCAGTGATATTGTACTTTTCTAGAGCACGAAAAAACACGCACAGATAAAGACGGGATAAGAGTTAACTGGCATCAATGTTTATTCCAGAAAATTGCAACCATAAATTCAGGCAACATCATGACGACGTACCAACGCACCCAAAACCCTACGTTACTAAGCTTCTTTAGTGAGCTCCCGTCATCCAGATTTTACATGTCACCCTTGCACAATTTCGGAAAAGAATTCGCAAGTGGATATCATTAGGTGAGCTCACGAAGAAGCCCATTTGCTGAGAATGATCTTACATGTGTTACATGACAGAGGTGCAAGCATAGGCAGACGTACAAGGGGAAGCACCCCACTAGACACCCAAGGGGAGCGGAGAGTGCAAAGTCAAAAGACAATACTTTGACTTATTGGGGGGGGGGGGGGGGGGGGGTAGGCACTGCAATGATACCCACCATCTGATGGAGAACTCTGCCTATGCCAAGGTGTGTTATCTAGCACCACATGTGGCCATGACCATGAATGTGGAACATTCATTTCTCGTGTGGCCCTGTGTAGCATGGAAATATACAGAACCGAAACAATGCCAAACTTCCACGCATTGTTCGAGGAGTTGCTCACTGTCATTTGAAGCCAAGGCAGAAGCATTGTGGACTGTAACTTGAGACCATACCTAGCCAAGTATGATGGGATACACACATTATGCAGCATGTGTGGAGAGGAGGAAATGGCTGAACACATGATACTTTTCAGTAATGGGCTTCTCCTGCAACAGGGCTCAATATTAAGAAAGCATTTGGGTTTACAGACAGTGAAGGCAAAAGAGACCTTAGACAGGGAGAAATAACCAAATGAAAGTTACGTCATTGGTGGCTAAAGTTACAGGAGTGAAATTTAATCCTGTAGTAAGCACAATACATATTCGCAGCTAGGTGGCGCAGGCCACCACCCAACCAAAAGGGCCTTATTTATTCATTCATCTTTTGTACAGTGGAAATGGGAACTTTCCATCTATTTCTTAGTCGCCAGCTGAAGACTGGCAGTTATGACGCTAACAGGTTTCACAAAAGCGTTTACTGACCAGCTGCAACGTCATGCGGATCAGTTGCAGCGCAATGTGTCAAAACGAATGTCCCACACTGACTGCCACGGTTAGACTGTAACCGGGAAAACGACCATCGCCGTAGGTCTGTTCATAGAACGCGACGGGCGGACGTCAACTTTCATTCATTCGTCTCCCAATTACTCGACTAAGCAGCAATCCTTCCTTGCTTGACTGTGTCAAACAACAACAAAAAGAAAACATCAAAGAAAAGGAGACTGTTCTTCGGTCTAACCCCTCTCGCGCTCTTCTGGTTATATTAGACAAGGCGAAGACAAGGAATGTTTAGTCACAAACCCAACTGCGTCGCCATTTTCGGAAGTTCTCGAACGAGGAATAGAGCTCATTGAACTCGATGTAGCCGCGCCTGAGGCAACAGTCGTTAAAAACTGCGCTGGCTCGCGGAAATTACATCACCTGCGCCCTGCCGATGTTCAACGCACCTTCCAGCTTGCAATAGGCAACCAAAGCGACGGCTCACTATCGCGAAAGGCATCGATGAAAGGTCACTTTCGCTTTCACCTCGGTAAAGTGGGACCCGCGCAGTGCACAAACCACGACGTGGCTTTTGCTGCCGCTCAGCTATCGCACAAACTCGAGCGTCAAACGAAAAAAAAAAAAAAAAGCCATGGGCCCGACGCGTAAAAACGCACCGAGTTCGGTTATGAGTCATTTCGCTGAGCGGCCGTCTTACAGCAGCAGTCAGCTGTGAAGTGCTCGATCGTAAACAAAACAGAGTGCACCATCGACGACGGGTGGCTTGCGCAACACTGCTCGACCGAACGACGTCGCAGAGTTTCTCCTTGCCGCAGGCGCAATAGAGAAGCATGACACGCACTAGCTGTCCAGGGGTGCGCCACTCGCAACTGACGGACACGCTTGCAATACGAAGCAGCGCACGCGCGCGCGTGTTAGGCTTATCTCGCCTTACCTCGCGCACTGTGGAGGCAGCGACGGCACGACGGTGCGATCCTTCACCTCGTAGAAACTGTACGGCGTGGTCGGGTCCTCCAGTGTCAACGATGAGGCCATTATTTCGTCGAAGTTCAGGTCAACGCCCGACTCCTTGGACAGCTGGGACATGAGCGACAACGTCGTTTCAACACGGCACCATCCAAAAGTAGTGATCTACTCGGCACTGCACAATCTAATCGCCGCGACAGACCTCCGCACCAGTGTCCGTACTGCGACGTTCGCGGAGGAACCGAGAGTACTGTCAGCCTGGATTGCACAAAATATCAAAGACCACAGAGCACCATGAAGTAAAAAAAGCACACCTATTAGATAGATGGAGCTCTGACGCATGTCAGCATGCAGAAACCTGCCAAACGTATAAGCCAAACGCTGCTCTTGCCGCCTGTCGGCGATACGCGCGGCCTCTGTGATTTATTTTGCGCGTTTTGCTGTTTGGTCTCGGAGGCTGTTTAAAAGCACACCATAAGCTTATCTCAAGCGGTGCGAGTGAGCATATAGGAGACCAACTAGACATTACGCCCGCCGATGCCAACACATGACGGGCTGTCAGTCTGGTCCACCTGTGTAATGACATTCCTGTCTGTTTGGGAGAGAGAGAGCATAAATGTTGCGCCTGAAGGAAAGCACCAGTAAGGCCGGTTACCTCCGACTGGCAATGGACAGCAACGCGGCGGCTGCCGGCGCGGAGTCAGTCGAGGTGCCGAGTACATCGACGGCGGCGGCACCTCCGCCTGCTTTCCTGCATCCCAGTTCGAGCAGCGAGCCAGCCAGGGCCGAGAGCGAGCGGCATCTCTCCAAGTCGCCGCTCGCTCGAGTCATGTTAGAGTCGGAGAGACCCAAAATGGAGTTCAAACCGACACCACGACGCAGGAATGGCAAAGGTACCGAGCACCTTTTGGACTCGCAATCCGTGCGCACTTTGACTGCCAAGTGCTGGCGAAATTTCTGTCTAGATAAGTTGTGAGGTGAGATTTTGAATTCCTGCATTCTCAAAGCTGGAATGACACGCGTCGGTCTGTCTGCGTGCGTGAGCTTTGTGCGAGTTACAATTCTCCAGAAAAATAAGGTAAAGTCGTGTTGACGATGCGGTGGTGGCCTACTGCAGCACTGGTGGTTCACCGGCACTGCGCCACTGTTATGCATAAATTTGTTTTTACGAGTTGTATGATAAAGCTAACCTGTATTTTTTCAAAGGACCAAGTGCAGTCGCACACCCATGGACACCTTCGTAGTTTAGGATAGCGCATTCGGCCATCCGAAACGATATTTGGAAAGTGTTTATTGGAAAGAATACAAGCGCTTACTCTCAATTCTATTGCTCAACATAATATCAGGTTAGTTGACTGCTTTTTCGAGTTCAGCAGGACTGGTTGTTTGCAGGTGTGTAATATTATTTGCAGACTAGAATGGCACCTCGCTGGAAGGACGTGTGTAAGTTGCCGAACTCCAGCACTCCACCGAACTGTTGTGTGTATAGGTGCCACAGCCAAAACACCTTTAGAAACGAACTGGCTGTGAAATTGCTTGCATGGAAATCGCTCAATCATGAAACAAGAGTTGGGTCACGGTTGTGTGGCATACAAGATACACAACGCCACGCACTTCCTCTATAATTATCCTAACGTTCATGTGCTTGTTCTCACTTTTCGCAGTAATACATGAGGAATTCATTTAGCCCTGCCAACCGAAATGGCAAGCAGTCGCCATTAGGTAAAATTGGATTCTCATTCACAATATCCACGTCATTTTGAACAAAACAAATTCCATAGCTTCGCACCCAACATACATACTGACATCATTTCTTGGGTTTACTAGCACAGTGAAAAATAAAAGCTTACCTCCTGCCGTACATCGTCGCCCACGGTTCTCATTTGTACTGCATGTTACCCGACGATTTTGGAAGACTGTGCAATTCCTTCACACTGTATGCATGACCATTGTTATGACCATCATCAGTAGGCGCCATGCTGTCGCTGAGAAACGTAGCCGGGCAGCGCTCCCACGCCCGGAACCCCAGTTCTCTCAGAACCAGCATCCAGCGGCGGGGAGCGATAAAGGGATTAGAAGACGGTCCATGAGCCAATGTCCCTACAAGCAATTCCTCCGGGCCGGCTTGTTTAGCGAGACGGCGAAGCAGACCGATCACACAGGTCGTGTCTCCTTGGCTGCCCTTCCAGGGAAAGACGGAAGAAGCAACACAACCGCCAAATTGTTCATAGAGAGAACCCCATTTCCCCTCACCTCAGAGCATTGCGTCAAGAGGTGCAATAACAATTCGGCGGACCGTGTGTTACTGACTGATGGCCAGTGGGCGGTGTTTTGTGTTTATGATTGGTGTTCTACTCAAGGAGGAGGAGCTCGACAGGGCTTAAAACGACGCCGCATAGTGCTGGATGTGGCTCTGAACCATGTAACGGTTCAACCACCACGCTCGTGGTTTGTGAAACCCCTAACCTTTCTATGCTGTAAATAAGTGTAACTAGTGCCATAAATCTGTTTGTTTTTCATATGCTCATCTTGTCAGCGTTCGTTTCCTCAACCCGAAGTTACGCCACGCTACCACAAAAGACTGGGTAGACCCCAGTTGGCACCAACGGGTGCTCAGTGCTGGGATTAGGAGCGACTACTGGTGAACAGCGCGGGGATCCACAACACCACTCACATGTAGCTTCGTGCTAAGCGACTCAATTTGAAGTACCTGTCAACTTATTTAATCTTACAGAAACCGCATAACACACAATGGTCACTTTGCACTGCTGTTACCCTGCAGAAGCTGCTCACTTAAAACCAGTGACAAACTTATCCGCTCATACATTCACAAGGCTCAAGGTGATGTTTGTGTGGTGGAGGGAGCTGCTCATATGGTGCCAAGGGGATGGAATGACACTTTCCCAATTACGGAGCAAGCAACTATGTTTTTTTTCCTCTTGCTTGGTTCCGAGGCCAACAGGTCTCTGCCATCCTCAAAGAAGTGAAACAGCTAGAAATAATTGGTTGGATGCCTTCACGTTTAGGAGAAACTGCTGGCAGACCATTTCTCGATAAAGTATTGATAACCCCCTTCTTTCTTTCATGAGCCCCCTATTTAGTGAAAGGACTTAAAGTGGCATGATGAGGTGTCTCCTAGTGTGGTACCTCAAGTGTTGCGATTGCAATGCTGAGCTTAACATTTACAGTTGTGGCAGCTAAATAGTAGACTCTCAGTAAATGGAACTCCTCTAAAATGGAACACATTTTCGCGATTCCTTCAGGTTCTGTTCAATAAGAGTGATGGGTCCAAAAAGAAGATTGTTGTTATGGAGCGTAAATGTATGAATTGAACATGATATTTTTATTTTTTTCGTGTTAATCAAGTGATATTGAATTGTATAATTATGAATTGTTCAAGATCGTTGAATTATTTCTCTAGTTTCATGGAAAGGGGTTGTAGAAGACTGTATTGTCATTCCTCAGAACTCATGCCGGCTGAGGCATGTCGGTGTGACGTAATCGTGTCTCTTGTTCATCGATGTTGCCAAGCCGATGTTCAGAGCTTTCCTTTATCAAATGCTCTGCACAGCAGCCGAGAGTGAAGGGCGTTCAGGCAATGCCACCTGTGAGCAGCACTCGTTCCTGACAGACGTTACGGATGTGCGACAGATGGAGCAGGGTCTGTTGCAGCTGCTGCATGACTTCCACTCGGGAAAGCTGCAGGCGTTCGGTGAGAAAACTTGTTGGGTCCTATTAGCAGAGACTGTTCTGGCTCTTCTTCTTGTTTAATAAGTCTCCTCGGTGATCAGTACTAGGATCTGTTTTTCATTGTAAAGAGAATCTTTTTTGCACTGTATCAGTGTGTTTGTTAACTGTCCTAATCACACACATCAGGACTGGCATTCCGTCTCGGTGCTTACAGCATGCATTTTACTAACTTACTCTAACTAGACCATATATGCTGAAGTATTGTCACTAGGTTTCTGTTAATCTCATGCACGGTAAATGGTAATCGTATTACTTGACGCATTCAGCTTCAAGTGCGTGGGCTGCTACACATTCTGGAAATCCTATATATGGGGCTCAACCAAACATTGGTTCCAACATGGAGAAGATAGATGTAACAGATGTGGGAACTCAATGCCAGTGTGAACCGATTTTAGGCAAGGAAACTGAAAAATAGGACGCTAAAGATTTTTAGCATCCATAATTTCAGGTATTCTTATACATTGACGTGTGCAAGGCAGATTTGAAAGCGAGCGCACCCTTTTGTGCCATTTGAGCCTACACAAAAATTGAAAGAGAGGGAGAGGCCGAGAAAATAGCATCTTTGCCTGTCATGGTGTTGTTGGCAACACTTTGGTTACACCGAAACGTGTACATAAATATTGTTTGCCAGTTGCATTGCCTTATTCTTTATCAGAAAACTAAGAAACACCACCCAGCCAGCACTTCAACCTAGCCAAAAGAAACAATTTCATGTTGCTATATCGTAAAAATATCGCCACGAGCATAATAGTTTTTATTATGCGGTATCGTTGCTGGTGGAATTGCATGTGCCACTATGAAAATGACGAATATCAGCACGGGGAAACGGACGATGAGATCGCTTTGCCCCTGATTGGACCAGTCTGACGTGCTGCTGACCTTCATGTACAGGTTTATATTGCATTATCACATCCCCATATGCTTAGGAATCCTCTCCAATTTATTTCACTGCAATTTACCTTCAAAATATTCAAAAAATACTTTATTCTCTTTGCTTCCCAATTTTGGCTATTCGGACAGCTCAAATTCACTGTTTTAAAAACTGCATTTAATTAAATTAGTCTGCTTGTCAAGTTTTTACCAACAGATTTGCTTTTAGGAACTGCTAGCTGTGAGCATATTTGAGACTACCTTGCAGGTAAGGACTGTACTTTTGAGAAAATGGAGCATGTGCGAGAGCAGCAAGAGCGACTGGCCCGCCTCCATTTCGAACTCAACGCGCAGCAAGAACACTGTGGGTAAGTGCACTTGCTTGTTGCATGGACTAAACCAGGGGTCGGCAACCAGTGGCCCGCGAGGCAGTTATATAAAAGAGTGTACAATAGCCTTTAAAAAGAAAGCATACAAGAATACAACGCGAGGATCAACAAAATGTTTTCTCACAAAAACAGATCTGAGTGCAGCTGAGCAACAACAAAACAAATAAAAATCTATTAACTGAAGATGATGTAACAACAATGGTAAAGAATAATACTATACCAGTATCAAACGAAGATGTCACAACTTTCCCAATAATCTCTGTGCCTCATTTTATAGTAGGGATCATTTCTTTCCAATTGTACTAGGATGTTTTACTTCATATTTACATCTAGAACTCAGCCAATAATATAATTTGGGAGCTGTTATAATACCAGTTTTATAGGAAAAAAGCCCATGGTTGTCGCAATTTACCCAGCATTGTAAACATTGCATAGATATCACTTCTGCCTAATGTAACCTTTTGTAGCTTAGAGAATGAAGTCGTACCCCAGACAAGTTGACAATAAATAATATGTGAATAGAAAAGAGGATTGTAAACTCGTATTTTAGCTTTCGGAGAGAGAATGTGTTTGAGCCGACTGATTATTTCAGTTATTCGAGCTAATTTTGTTAACACCAAGTTCATGCGAGATTCCCAAGACATGTGGACACTATATACAACACCAAGACACTTAAAATGGTTGACAATATCAACTGCACAGGAATCGAAAATGTTTGCATGATGATGGATTGGCTTATTCTTGGCTCGAAATATAACCAATCTTCATTGAGTTGGATAAAGACAATTGCTGCAGTTGAAGCAAAGCGTTATTACAATTTGAGATAAGGTAGTCGATGCTGTTTTCGGCAAAAAATATGGTTGTCTCATCTGCATATATGATAAACATGGCATTATTTCTAATGTTAACAATGTCAATAATGTGAAGATTGAAGAGTAAAGGTCCCAGAATGCTACACTGTGGAATACCACAAACCAGTTGCAGAATTTGGGATCGCGAGTTATTTATTTGAACAACTTTACGCCGACGGGACAGGTTTGACTGCAGTAAATTCAACCTATTGTAGAATGTTTCACTGCTCAACGAGTTAGATACGGGCAGAGAAGGGACAGCACTCTATCCATATCTAACCCATTGTGCTGTAAAGTATTTTATGATGAACATCCACCAACTTGCCCTACTCGTGATTCTGCTTCAGCAAATTTAACCCCTTGCTATAATATCTAACTTGCTTAACAAGACCTCGTGATTCACCAAGTCAAAAGCCTAGGAAAAACCCACAAATAAGCCAATTACTATTTTCTTGCTTTCACATTTCTTTGAGATGTATTCTTTCTTGTGAATCAATGCTAATCCTGTTGATCTGTTTGTCCGGACTCCAAATTGATGTGGAGCTTTAATGTCACTTTGGCTATTTTCATTTTGCTGGGACAGGTAATGTAGTTATGCAGGTATCAAATATGTGGGCGAGAATTGGCGCTATTATGTCTACAACAAATTTCACGTGTTTTTTTTTGGCGGGCATTTCGAACTGATGCAAAATTGTTCTGAATCAATGACGCTAAAATTGATTATGCTGTTACGGGGAGTATTTATTTAGGGGTCGTGCATCTGTAGGAGAGGGGGATCACAGTGCACAGGGTGTACAGAGTTCCAGACAACAGGGCAACCCATGCTGAGCCCCACAAAACCAATGTCGTCATGTTCTTTCATTGAGGGTCATTTGAGCTGCTCTACTGGAGAGGTGTTTCCGCAACCGTGGCATTACCCCGGCCTGTAAAGCCACCGTCTTGGTGCCAGCTATGACTAAAACGGCGTGTCACCATTGTAAGCCTTCAGGGAGAGACGTGCACTATGTCGGTTTTGAGAGTAGTAGTCGATGAGTTCGATGATTTGGTTGCCAGAGAAATCTCATAGGTGACAGATGTCATCTGGTGCACCACTTAGGAGGGCCCGACGTATCGCGATAGAAGCTTCTCGCTGAGGCCAACACGAGATGGGAGCCACAGTCCCAGAGGAAAATCACCGTGCTTGTGTTGGCTATCATCCAGGGTCTTTTGTGTAGCCTGGAACAGTGTGAGCCGAGTGCGGGCTATCGTGCGTGCGATGAGAGTTCAGGTGATAGCATCTTGAGCGTATGAAATCGTCGATGTTGGATCACATGGAAGCAGAGTATCAAGTGGTAACAAAGAATCCCGCCCAAAGAGAAGATAAAAGAGTGAGTAGCCGGCAGTTTCGTGGCGCAATGAATTATAGGCGAAGGTGAAGAACGGGAAAGCAATGTCTCAATCAATGTGGTCGTCGGAAACGTACATTGAAAGCGTGTCTGCCAGTGTACGGTTGAGGCGTTCGGTCAGTCCGTTGGTCTGGAGATGATAAGGCGTGGTAAAGTTGATAAGGAGCACCATGCTAAAGAATGACGTCGTATAGGAGGAAATCGGCAACATCAGTGGTGCAACTGGTCGGTTGGGTTCAGGTGATTGCGTACTGAGTGGCATAATCCGTGGCTACTGTGATCTATTTATTTCCATTTGTCGAAGTTGGAAAAGGACCAAGCAAGTCCAATCCCAGTCGATGAAAAGGCTGAGCTGGGACTTCAATAGGCTGAAGGCGGCTGGCAGGAGAAGGCAGCCGGCAGGGGGAGTTGTAAGTTTCTTTCGACATTGGCAGAGGTCGCAACTTAGTGACGAACGGAGCGATGTAGGCCTTTCCAGAAAAATCTTCTAACACGCCTAAGTGTCCTGAAGTTGGGGCGTCGTAAAGCTTTTGAAGGACGTCTTTGCGCAGATGATATGGGACGACGAGTAAATGTTCTGCGCCCTCTGGGTGTAAATTACGGTGATGCAAAACGTTGTCTTGCAGCAAGAACATGCGGAGGGAAGGGCCGGCTTGAGGCGGTCAATTGTATTCTCCTCTCTTCACTCTCTCGCAACTTCACCTGTCCTTCGCAAGTCTGCTTAAGGGGGTGTCCCCCCTTAGTCATGCTTTCTTCGCCCGTCTACACCACTTTGGGACGCTAGCCACATTGGCTCGAATTAAGTTTTTTTCTAGCTACAAATGGGCCCAGAGCAGTTTCATGCGTCCTGGCTTGCGCTTGCACGTCTTGCCCACTTTCTCTTTGTGGGTGGGGGGGGGGGTGGGGGTAAAGATGGTGGACAGGAGTTCCTACGCACCTTTTCCATTCAGGAAAACGTTGAAAGTGGGTCTGCTTGGCTGGGCCGTTACCAGCACGTAGGTACTTATTACATGTGCCGCGTAGTGGAGCACTTGCTCGTAGGTGTTGACTGCAGGACAGCCAACTTGCCGCTTCGGCAGTCCTTTCATTCAGCTGAGGAGATAATGAAGGCTTCGTAGGCGGAAGCGAAAGGTAAATGTGTGCGAAATTGTTCTCATGAGGCGGGTTTGTCGACTTCGCACCTGATGCCGAGCCTGAAGCTTCTGCACAGGAAGAATCCAACAGAGATTTGTGGCAGCGCTTGTCGGCTCTATGGGAGGGCGAGACATCTGCTGGGATGATTTCATTAGGGCCAGTGATGATGCAGACTTTGCAGAACTGTGCACGGATGAGAGCATTGTCAGTGAAGTGTGTGGCAAGAGCGATTTGGAGGAATTGGATGATGACAACGACGAAACTTTGGAGCCAATGTCCACAAGGGTGCCCGTCTTGGCTACATTAATAGCCTCTGGCAGCTTGTATATGCCAAGGGTCTCGGCAAAAAGCATGCTGCCGCATTAAATAAACTTGAGACCATCCTTATCGCTTCTGCTCTTCAAAGCACGTGCATTACAAACTTTTTTGCAAAAAGAAATTTTGTGTTCTCACTTGCAACTTTTTTGAAGCTCTGTTTCGTTTACTAAGAACTTCAGTATACAGCGTACATATGCCGCGTCACGCTGAGGTTCGTTGTAAGCGGCCTCGTCTGTATCTGTAGCAAATAAGCTCCTGCTTAGCAGTGCTTATAACACTGATAAGGCATATGAGTAGTACAAGAAAGTGTGTTCACATCTTTCTTTCCTACCAGTCCCGAATCTGAGGAGGGACGGCAGCTGGCAAAGGACAACCTGACAAAGCTGATTGAAAATGTGAGTTCTCTCCCTCTTCTAATTTCCTACTACATATCCAATACAGTGAATTTGTCTCAATTTTCAAGGTTCTGGCCCTTCTAAATACATTCTCGTGTTAGACGCGAGTTTTCACAAGCCACTAATGTAAGACCTCGATAATTCAAACCATGATCTCGTGTGCCAGATAATTTTGTCGAATTTCTCGTAACATATAAAGTGAAACAGAAAAACACAATCTGCCACATCTCGATTAGTTTATGAACTTGGCCGTCATCTCTGGTAGAAGTACGAAGAATGTGCTCCTAGCCATGTGACATTGTAGCACGTATACTGTAAAAATTCACTTGAGTTGTCTCACTGCTGTGCTGTTATTTTTTCTATGAATTCGTTGTTCACGTAGTGATGTCTTTTGTTACAGCTGCAACATCTCAGCCAGTCCATGTATCCTTTTCAATGAGTATTCCACATTTTAACGTAAGTTAGTGAAATAGAATATCAAACTGTCATAGAAGCTACCAAGCCTGCTTTTTGCCACCTATTCGAGTCTGTACGGAGCACTTTGTGCATGTCTTGCCTCAAGACATTTCGCATTGGCTTAACAGATTGATGTCTCAAATCGTGCACTCTACATTGATTCATGCTTTAAAGTAGCATGCCACTCACACTTAACCTCCGTTCAAAAGTTTTTCTGCATCTAATTTAGAGGTCAGGCATGGGTTCAGAATATTTTATTTATTTGATACTGTCAACCCCGTGCTTGGGGTCATTACATGGAGGGTGTTACAAAGTACATAACGTTTGCACAAAAAAGAAAAATTCAAAAGCACATATAAATACGAGATACCATTAATACTATATAAATACCAACAATAAAAAAATAAGAAACAAACAACAGTGACTACACTCATAAAAATCAACAAATAAATGCTGACAACAGAATTTAGCACACATCGCTACAAAGAAAACTGTCCAATGCATTTTCAAAATCCACTGATGTTGTTTGTTGCACAACCGCATAGGGTAAGCTGTTCCACATATCTATTGTTTGGGAAGAATGAGCGGCGGAAAGCATTCATGCGTGTGAAATAAGGCTGAATTGCTCTACTATTATTAAGACGATCACATCGCCTTCCAGGGGGCTGAATATATAAATCCTTATTTATCTTTGTTTGCCCGCTTATAATCCTAAAAAGAAATTTGAGGCGATGTTTTCGCCTGCGATATTCCAAAGACTCAAGCTCACAGGACTTTAACAAAGCTGTGATTGAGTGTGTGCGTCGGTATCTACCACATATGAAACGGACTGCCAATTTTTGTATTCTTCCAATTTTTGTCCACAACACCTTCTGGTGAGGCGACCATACAATACTAGCGTACTCTAAGACAGGACGTATGAATGTTTTGTAAGCAGTTAGTTTTACATCTGGTGTGGCATGTTCGTTTTTTTTTTTTTTTTTTTAGAAAATACAGTTTTAGGGGCGAAGCTCCTTAGGGCGTGGGCTGTGCGTCCCCTGTATGTAGCCACCTCTAGTTTAGTTCTTGCAGTGTTCACTAGATGGCGGTACCGTCTCCGTATGTAGGGACTGACGAGGGGAGTGGTAGAGGTCGGACGTGTTTTTGGAGAGCTCCGGAATGACAGCTACAGATAAGTGTTTTTGCATGTTTCCAGCTTGCCTCTATATGTAGCGTTATGAGAACGTAAGGCGCTAGCGTAAAGCTTGATTAGGTCTAGTACGGTGTACGTTTTTTTTTTTTTTTTAATTAGTATTTTGTACTGTGTCTTTTTTTCTCCAGCCACCACGTGGCTGAAGCCTGCGCGTAGACCGACCACGTGCATGCGCAGGTGCTGTGAAGTGTAGCGTATTTATTTATTATTGTGGTTCTTTTTGGCTTAGACCAGTGTATTTTAGTACAGTTTTCTAACACGTGGGCATCGGTAAACTGAGCTAGCCATGGTCAAAAAGACCGTAAAGTGTTCAGAGTGCGGGGTAGGGTGGAAGGTGGAAATTAGTGCGGAGGAGAAAGCAGAAGATGACGCCAAGTGTAGACAGTGCGAGTTCGAGGAGAAAATGAAAAATATGATGGCGGTCCAGAGTGGGCTCATGGAGAGAATCGCAGAGCTGGAGAATGCATTGGCGAAGGAGCGAGAGAAAACGTCAGCCATGGAAGAAAGGCTCCGGGCAGCCGAGAAGGGCCTATCGAAGGTCGTGAAAGGGAACGAAGACGCAGGTGACGGCGGAAGCATTATGGCGACGACCCCCCGTGCGGGAGAGATGAAGGAAACGGGCATGACAAAGGCAGATACATTGGCCACAGGGCCCAGCTACCGGGAAGTAGTTTTGAGGGAGGGAGGGAGCAAACCAGCAGCCGTGACTCACGCTAGTCACCTAGTCAGCAGCCAGGTGCAGGTTTCAGAAGGAATGTCTGAACAGGTCATCATCGCCGGTGACTCAAATTTAGTCCGATGCGCAGCGGCAATCAAAGAAAGGGTGAAAGGCGACAAGAGAGTTGCGATAGGGACGTTCCCAGGACAAACGCTGGGGACAGTAATGAGTCAAGCGGGTGAACAACTCGCAGCTAAAGCTAACAATCGTAACCTCGTTGTAATTGCGGGAGGGTTAAATGACGTCCTGAAAAAAGAATCGTCAGGACTAGCGACGACCTTGGCGAAAGGGGTGGATGACATGCGCACCGTGTCCCCCCAGGTGCAAATTGTAGTATGCACAGTACCGGAAGTACCAGTACGCAACGTCAACTTGCAAAGAGCGGTTGTCGACGCAAACAAAGAGATATGGCGAATTAGTCGAGAGAAGGGTTTCGAGGTAGTGGATTTAAACAGGGAAGTGCACAGGTGGGGTGGATTCCAAAGAGACAAGATTCATTTCGATAAGAGGCTTGGACACGAGGTGGGCTGGCGACTGGCAGGACGCGCAGTAGCTTTTTTGGGGGGCTCACGGGCCCTTCGGAGTCCGGGGTAGCTCGTAACAGGGAAAACAACCAGGAGGACGCTTTGACAGGTAGAATTGCGAAAAACCAGAAAAAAGGTAAAAGAAAAAGGAAAATGGCGCGTGTTGCAATTAGTTACATAAACATGCAGGGTGGCAGAAAGAAGGCAAAATGGTTAGAGATTGAGGAGCAGTTAAACAAAGAACAGATAGGCGTGTATGCGGTTACAGAAACACACCTTAGAGACTTGGAAGAGCCACCACATATTAAAAATTATGTTTGGGAAGGGTGTAACAGGACCATATCGGAAAGGAAAGGTGGGGGTGTAGGAATGCTAATTCACCGCGGAGCCAAATGGGTTAGAATGAAACAGACGTGTTCAGAGCACCTCTGGGTTCTGGGCACAGTAGGTGGAAAGGAAACGTGGCTAGGGGTAGCCTACTTGTGGACGGGGAATAACTGCAGAGAAAAGAATCAGGAGATAGTGGATTGCATGAGTGCGGATATTAAGGAATTTGGTAATGGGGCCGAAATCATCCTTCTAGGGGACATGAATGCCCACATACAGGACCTTGACGGATATTCAGACACCAATGGGAAGTTATTACTAGATCTTTGCGAGCAACATAGTCTGGAGATAGTTAACACGGGGCCTAAATGTGACGGCCAGATCACATGGGAAGTCGGAAACAAGCAATCAAGTATTGATTATTGTCTCATGACTGAAGGAATTTACCACAAACTGACAGAAATGAGGATAGACGAGGAAGGCATTAACAGCTTGGGTAGTGATCATAAACGAATAACATTACAAATGGGATACGAAACTGAAAATATGAGCATGGAATCAAAGTCTGGCAGCTCGTATTTAAATGACAAACAAATAATAAATATAGCCGCAAGAGTCGAGGAAGAAGTAGGCGAAATACCAGGCAAGGACTGGGAGTATAGTGAGCTGTTACATCTAATGACGAAGGAGATAGGGAAAGAGAAGAAAACTGTTTGCTGGAAAGGAAAAAGGAAGCCAAAAAGTTGGTGGAACAAGGAAATCCGGGAGGCGATCGAGAAGCGACGCGAAGCATCACGGGAGCATAGAAAGGCAAAAAAGGAGAAGCGGCCGCAGGACGAAGTCAAAAAAATATGGGAAATATATTTAGAGAAAAAATCCCTTGTACAGAAATTGGTAGAGGCAAAAATTAAAGGTGAAAGTGAATGCTGGATGACAGAGATACACGAAAAAAAGGAGGCCGCGCCTAGGATTTTTTGGAGCCACATAAAGGCGCTAGGTAGGAAGTCTGTCATAACGCAACAACATATTCTAGATGAAGGAGGAAATCAATTGGAAGGGTACGAAGCGCTAGGTTACATCCAAAAGGGAACAGCCGATTCGTTTCAAAAGAGCGTCCAGGGGATCTCCCCGGTGAGTAAAAGTGTGGCGGAGAAAGCAACAGAGGAAGAGCTAGTACTTGATAATTTCAACTGGAAAAAGGCCGAAGGAAAAATTCCAAAGCGCACTGCCGCGGGTTTAGATGGGATTCCCGTTAGCCTCATTAACGAACTAGGACATAACACTAAAGAAGCATTGTTAAAAGCAGTAGAAAAAAGCTTAAAGGACGGACAAATACCGGACAGTTGGCGACAAAGTAGAATGACCTTAATCTATAAAGGCAAGGGAGAAAAGGACAAGATTCGCTCGTATAGACCACTAACCATTACATCGGTACTATACAGGATGGCGATGCAAGCAGTAAAAATGAAAATAGAAACATGGGCCGAACATAACGATATTTTGGGAGAACTTCAGAACGGATTTCGAGTCGACAGGCGGTTAGACGATAACCTGTTTGTTCTCACTCAGTGTATAGAAATATCTAAAATAGAGAATAGGCCCTTGTACGTGGCTTTTCTAGACATCACTGGGGCATACGACAACGTTAATCAGGAAATTTTGTGGGATATATTGAAAGGAATGGGCATGGGCGACGACTGTATACAGCTTTTGAGGGAGATATACCGAGAAAATACAGTTTGCATAGAGTGGGAAGGAATGCATAGCAAAGAGAACGTTGAGGTTAGCAGGGGTCTGAGACAGGGATGTCCTTTGTCCCCGCTGTTATTCATGCTGTACATGGTGAGTATGGAAAAAGCGCTAGAAGGTAGCAACATTGGTTTTAATCTGTCACACAAACAGGGCGGCATGATGATTGAGCAGAAGCTTCCAGGTTTATTTTATGCGGACGATATCGTCTTATTTGCGGACAGCCGAGATGATATACAGCAGCTGGCGAATATATGCGGAAGGGAAGGTGAAGCTCTTGGACTAGGATTCAGTGTAACGAAGTGTGGATTGATGGTATTCAATGATCCCTGTGATCAGACGGTGTCCATACAAGGCCAAGAAATACCGAGGGTAAGTGAATACAAGTACCTTGGAGTATGGGTAAATGAGAGTGATAGATACATGGAGGTACAGGAAAAAGCCTCGGCAGCAAAAGGAAAGAGGAATGCGGCAATAATGAAGCACAGAGCGTTGTGGGGATACAATAGGTATGAGGTGCTTCGAGGTCTGTGGAAGGGTGTAATGGTTCCAGGGCTTACTTTTGGGAACTCAGTGGTGTGCATGAGGGCAGAGGTGCAATCGGGAATGGATGTAAATCAAAGGACTGTGGGACGCCTCGCGTTGGGTGCTCACGGGAAGACGACAAACGAGGCTGTAAAGGGCGATATGGGGTGGGCAGGTTTTGAGGCGAGGGAAGCGCAGAGCAAAATAAGGTTCGAAGAAAGGCTAAGAAATATGAAGGAGAGTAGATGGGCAGAGAAGGTGTTCCGTTATTTGTATAGGAAGAGCGTGGACACACAGTGGAGGAAAAGAACTAGAAGACTCACTAGTAAATATACGGCTGGTATTGTAAGCCATATGTCAACAAAGAGCGTTAAGGGAAAAGTCAGGGAGGCGGAGAGGATTTACTGGATGGCAGCTATGGAGAAAAAACCGGCTTTGAGTAACTACCGAAAGGGCAAAAATGAAATAAGGAGGGAGGCATTTTACGATAATTCAAGGGGAAGCGCTTTACTGTTTGAAGCGAGATCGGGTTGCCTTAGAACGTGTAGTTATAAAGCAAGATTCAGTAAAGAAGAAGAACAATGCACATGCTGCGGGAAAGATAAGGAAACGGCGGAGCATGTTCTGATTGAATGTGGAGATATCCACCCGGGTGTACGTTTGGGCAGGAACCTACAGGAAGCCTTGGGTTTTAGGGACAACAATGGAAAGCTGAACACACCCGCGATTGAAATAAGTAAGAGACGGTTAGAGTATTGGTGGCAGAAAATTAGAGAGAAAGGACAAAAATAAATATTGGAAAAATAAAATATGGACAGTGTGCCGTAAATGGCAGAGAACTTAAGCTGAAAATTTACCTTTTTTTTCCATTAAGATAGAATTTATCGAAGTAGAGGCATTAGGCTATCATAAAAAAAAGAAAAAAAGGTGTTTTTTTTTTTTTTTTTTTTTTGTCGAGCCTGGTGGCATACTTGTCACCACCCCGTTATAAAGGGGACGCTCATAGCATCCATCCATGTAGCCACCTCTCGTTTAGTTCTTGTAGTGTTTACTAGATGGTGGTACTTGTAGCTGATGATGAAAAGATGCAAGATGTTATAAACTAGAAAGCGGTACTTGTAGTTGATGAAAGACGCGAGATCTTATAAAATAGGAATGATGTCGCATATGGCGCGTGTCATTGGTTGAAGGCAATCGTTCGATTTAGTGCGGCGACGTACGCTAGGGGGAGCGATGTAATAAAATAGAGTGGGCAAAATGTACAGAGGATTCATGGTTTACCAGGTTTACCTCCGGAGCTTCGCCCACTCATCATCATTCACTTCGTGGATATGGCGGCACTTTTTTGTTTGCCTTAGAACAGATGTTATCGATATGCGAGTGCCAGTTCAAAGTGTGCTAATACTAACTCCTAGGTATTTGAAACAATCGGCATTATTTAAAGGGTGACTTACGATGTGATACATGAATAACAATTCCCGCCCACTAGAGTGAATATGCGTGAATGTCGTCTTGCTATAGTTTATTTCCATGTCCCATATTATACACCACTGATCTAATGCCTGTAAGAACCTGTTCAGATTAATTTGGTCACCTTCGCAAGTAACTGGGGAATGAATCAAGCAGTCATCTGCAAAAAGTTTCATTTTAATGGGAATCTCAACTATTGAACATAGATCATTAATAAATGCAGTAAAAGCTCGTTAATTTGGATTTCACGGGACCGGAAAAACTGTCCGAATTAACGAATGAACTGGGAAAACAACATTTAAAATCAAGCTGCAGAAGCATTCCTTCATTTGTTGAAGTATTTTGTAATTGTCGTCTGCGTTTTCGCGCAGATTCTGGCTGACATCACAATTTTTCTTAACTGTTCCAAATGGCCAACAGCATGCAAGCTGTCGGGAGTATTCAGGCAAGCGTCCTCTAATATTAACAGCGCCTCCCAGACTTCCCGTGAGGTGCGATGAGGTCGCGGCTGTATCTCCTCGCATGATTCTTCGTCGGAATAGTGGTCTTCATGGGCGCCCGTGACATCATTAATAATCTCTTGATCAGTCAGGAGACCACTCGTGGCGACACCATGATCAATCGCGATGTAGTCCTGAAAGGTCACATCCGTGGGAAGGACAGCATCGAAAGTCGGGCAGTCATCGTCGGTGGACTCGGCTGACGCCTCCTCGATGCCATCGTCAGCTACTGCTGCATGCTCGGGCGTCACAAAACCGCTGCGCCGAAAACAGTTGGCGATGACTTGCGGCGGAGTGTTTTCCACACGTGGCCGATGATGTGCACTGCGCCGAGTAAGTCCACATGATACAACTTTCCAGCTTCTGAGCATAGAATCATTCGCTCTAGCTGGTGCTTGCGGTACTTCAACTTCACGTAGTGAATGATACCCTGGTCCATCGGCTGAAGAGCAGACGTACTGTTGGTTGGCAAAAAAGCTACTTTGATGCTCTTCAGTTCGACTGTACAGTTATCGGCACTGCAGTTGTCAACAACCATAATTATCTTGCGGTCCTTCGACGTGAAGTGCCGGTCCAACTGCTGCAGCCAGCCGCGAAAAATGTCCGATGTCATCCATGCCTTCCTGTTTGCTGTGTACTCGACAGGAAGGCTTTTGACGTTCTTAAAACAACGTGGCTTAAGCGCCTTCCCGACGACAAGTAGTGGAAAGCACTTTGTGCCAGTCATATTGGCGGCAAGAAGCACAGTTATCCTTTGCTTGCACTTCTTGCCACCAATGCACGCGTCCCCTTTGAAAGTCACCGTCTTGTCGGGCAGAGCTCTGAAAAATAGAGCAGTTTCATCTGCATTGAATACATCACGTGGTTCATATGCGGCGATGTGCTCCAGCAGCTTCACATTTATCCACTCGATGGTCACGCTTTCGTCAACACTGGCCTTTTCGCCGCACACACTCCTGAAGACAAGTTCGTGTCTCTCTCGAAACCTCGCAAACCACCCTTCTGACGCTTTGAACGATTCAATGTTCATCATTGCAGCGTACTTCCCACCTTGCGCCATGATGAGAGGTCCGCTCAAAGGCAGATGCGCGTTTCGACAGTCAGTAATCCACCGGAGCAAAGCTTCTTCGAGCTGGGGGAGACGCAGCGTTCCAGCGCGCGCGTGAGACGCATGTCACGTCGGCTCCGTCGGAAATCGACGAATGTTGTAGACTTTTGGCAAATATCCACCAGAAACTGTTTTCAGCATTTCGGCGAAGCCATCAGGAACCTCTGGATACCTATTTTATCCAGGTAGGCCCATTTTCGCCAATCTACGACTGGTTGAACATCACGCGACACCCGAGCCCAGCTAAGCCTAACGCCGACGAGGCTTACACCCGGGCTCTCCAGCCATGGCAGCGTCCACGAAGACAGGCTATGACCCCAGTACGATGCAGTGGGTTGACATCGAGATGGCAGAAACACGGGAAGACCCCATACCAGGTGAAGACGAATATCTTCAGATCATGGTTCGCCAACTGCAAGAGAAGCTCGCTAAAATGAAGCCCCGAGGCTCGACGGCCGCCGCCCAGCCACAGGCTCGCAAAACAGGATCAACACCCGCAGCTTGCGTTGAGTCCCCGCGGCAGCTGGCGACGTGGAAGCCAACACACACGCCTCGAATCCGGTTGGACGAGTTGGTTATTGTGCTTAAACCAAAAATAACCTTGGATATGCACGCTGCGTTTGGCCCAGGCGGGATTGGCACAGCGGTGCAACGCTTAACCGGCAGCACCACGAACGCTGGTATCTCCGTGTGGCCGGTGTGGGACCACAACATTGTTGTTGTAGGTGTGAAAACGGAAAGCCTGGCCTCGAAGCTCATCAGGGACATGACGCTGACGATCGGGGACCACCAGGTACCGTTTCAAAGACATTTGAAATCAGCCGGAGAAACCTGGAAGGATGTCGTCACCGTCGCAGACAATGAAACTTCGGAATCTCTTCGACGCAAGCTTGAGTGGATCGACGGCGAAATTTTGTATGCGCGGAAACTCGGAACATCCAACGTTGCAGTGGTGACCTTCAAAGGACGGCGCGTTCTAAGATTCATTCACTACTGCTGTGAAAACGTGCCAGTGCGCTACTACAAGAAAACGGTTCCGGCATGTTACCGGTGTGGAACGGTGGGCCACAGACCGGATGTGTGCCCCGATCCGGACAATCAGCAGTGCATTCCCTGTGGTGCGAAGGTGGAATCCACTCTGGAGGGCCCAGCGAAGCACGACTATCAACCTGAGCGCCTTATATGCGGTGAAAACCATTTCACCGGCTCTGCGCAGTGCGTCGGAAAATTCCGGAAGGCATGGAAGCCCGCTCTACCACAGCGGCAACATGGACTAAAAAACAAGCAAGAAGAGCCCTCAGCACCTCTCAGGACTGACGAAAAAGCGAAGCCCATGTATAACAAGCCCAAGCCGATCAAAGCCCCAGCCTGACAGAAGTCGAGGCCGTCTACCTTCGGCGCCGAGGATTTCCCGTCACTGGCAAACCCGCCCAAACAGGTGAGCAATTGGGTAGGGGTCTCCTCTGTCTTCCACCACCACCACTGCCTCCCCCTCCAATCCTGAAATTTTAAAACAATTGGAAGCCATGAAAAAACGCATTGAAACTCTGGAACGCGAAAGTCAGGCGCTGAAGGAGTCGCAGGCTGCTACTCCTCCACCACCGTCAGAACCGGTGGCTATGCGCACCTCTGACTGCTCGGACGATGAGCAGGACACTCAGTCAGACGTATCGGGTAACACTAGTGTGTCTAAAACTGTAGTAGGTGCTTCGAACGACATAGAAGGTCGACTAAGCAGACTAGAGGCTAAACTTGAGGAGCAGAGCAAAATGATCCTAGAACAAACCAAGCTTACAGTACAAGACATTATTCCGCAGCAGCTGAACCTATCAGTTCAAGCCGCTATGTAAGACCTCAAGCAAAGCATTTTGCCAATTCTCACAGCCAGTGTACTACAAACCATTCAAAATTGGCTCACACCCCAATTGGACCAACTCAAAACTAGCATTAAGACAACAGAACAACCCTGATGCAAAATTGTTCATCGTAACCTGGCAAATTCTGAATCCGAGAGCAACATAGCCCAGTCGTTAACAAACCAAACTGAGTCCCCCACGCCTCTCCAGGCTCCCACGCTGGCTGCAGTGGCGAAAATGACACCTCCTCAATAATAAATCCATGATGGCAGGCAGTTCTAAACATAATAATAAAAGCTCCAAACAACAGCAACTCGATATTTTCCAGTGGAACTGCAGGGGGTTTAAAGATAGGAAAAAGAGGGCCACTCTTAACCTTTTCCTGCAGAATCAACATTTTACCCCTGCAGTTTTGGCGCTACAAGAAACCGGCTTACAGGCGAAATTTCCTAGTTACAACTCATTTCAGGGAAGTGCGTCCACTTGTGTTCTCGTACATAAGGAGTGTACCGCTTGTCAGATAGACCTTGATCTGTCAGAGGCGCATGAATACACAATGGTCAAAGTCCTTCCTAATAAAAGACGATATCCTAGCTTGTACATTCTAAATGTATACAGTTCTCCAAAATCTAGGCAATGTGTCTTCCACGAAATGTTTTATAAAGCGATTAAGGAAGCAGATAAAAACCCACTGGTGATTTTGGGTGACTTTAACGCCCCCAGCTATCATTAGGGTTACACCCGCGAAGTCCCCAAGGGACGGAAATTGGCAGAACTCATATCCACTCTTCGTCTATCGCTTCTCACAGATCCAATGAAACCCACTAGAATTGGGAATTCTGTAAACCGAGATACTTGCCCGTATCTATCACTGACTAGGAACATTTTCTGCGCAACATGGGAAAACTTAGAAGAAACGCTCGGCAGTGATCACTGTCTCCTCAGAATCACACTCTCCGGCAACATAGGCCGTAGAACATGGAGCCAAGCTAAGCTGACAGATTGGACAGCCTTCCGCTCACAGGTGATCCCCTCTGTGCCAGGGGCGGGAGGATATACGGGATGGGCAAAACAGCTCCTTGCAGCCAATTCCAAGTGTCTTAAAAGTATAAAGACAACGGAAGACACTCCCGCCGTCGATAAGTACCTGCTCCACCTTTGGGACACGCACAGAAGCTTAACTAAACCATGGCGGAAAAACAAATTCAACCACAAGCTTAAACTTAGAATAGCCGACTTGAGTAAGCAAGCGGATGAATATGCTGCACAACTGAACGAATCCAATTGGATAGAACGGTGCAATGTTGTAGCTAAAGAAATGAATACAAGGAAAGCATGGCGCCTTTTTCGAACTCTCGTTGACCCCGCCCAAACCCGAGGAGAAGCGCTAAAGCAGCTCCGTCGAGCCCTGCACAGTTTTCAGGGAACCAACTCCCAGCTGGCTGATGATTTGTGTGCTAGATACCTATGTCGCACCACGGATCCCAACAAGAACGCATATAAATACGCAGGTACAGAAAACAGTCAGCTCGATGCCCCTTTTGAAATGTGCGATCTGAAAGCAGCACTGAAAAAAATGCGCAGGGGCACTGCCCCGGGCCGAGACCTGATCACGGTAAAACTGTTAGCAAATCTGTCAGACGATTCTTATCGGCATCTATTGCAGTACATTAACGCGATCTGGGATGGCCAACCACTGCCAACTGAATGGAAAACAGCAGTTGTCACATTCATCCCCAAACCAGGCAAGCAAATCGGCACGGACAATCTCAGACCTATATCATTAACTTCATGTGCCGGCAAATTAATGGAAACAATGGTTAGAGACAGTCTCGCCATGTACCTCGAGAGCAAGGGGCATTTCGCAGATACCATGTTTGGCTTTAGGCCACACCTGTCTGCTCAAGATATCCTCTTGCAACTAAAACGAGACATTATCGAACCCATTCCCTCGACGCACAACGACAGAGCAATCCTTGCACTCGACCTTAAAGGCGCATTCGACAACGTTAAACATGAAAGCATCCTGAAGTACTTGAGTAGTGTCCATTGCAGTAAGAAAATATTTGCCTACATCAGAGACTTCCTCTCTGAGAGACTGGCGTTCATTCGCATAGATAACGAGGAACATGGACCATTCAAAATGGGGACGCGAGGAAACCCCGCAAGGAGCTGTCCTGTCTCCGCTGCTGTTCAACATTGCCATGATGAAGCTCCCGCAAGCATTGCCAGTAGTGGAAGGAATATATCATGCAATATACGCCGATGATATAACAATCTGGATGAATTGGGGCAGTTTAGGAGAAATTGAAGACCGCTTGCAGCAGGCCACCTCCATTGTGGAGGACTATGTGGCCCAGTGTGGGCTGCAGTGCGCTCCAACCAAATTTGAATTCCTACATATCAGAGAAAACATTGAAGATAGGACGACCCTGAACTTGATGGTATCAGGATCAACAATACGAGAGGTTTCAGAACTACGAATCCTTGGCCTTCTGATTCACAACAGAACAAAAAACAGCACCACGCTTGACAAGCTACGGAAAATTGGAGAACAGGTAGGGCACATGATCCGCCGAGTATCAAACAAGCGCGGGGGGCTACGAGGAAGGGACGCGATTCGGCTCACCAGTGCTTTTGTAACTAGCAGGATTTTATATTCAATACCGTACTTACGAATGACTAAACACGAAGAGAACAGAGTCGATGCTATTCTTGGGAAAGTAATTAAGCGCACACTTGATTTACCCATCAGCACCTCAAATCAGAAACTCTCTGCATTGGGAGTTTTTAACTCTATACAAGAGCTCCAAGAAGCCCACCTCACAAATCAATATACACATCTTACGCAGACGCCCCCCGGGCGGCGCCTACTGGACCGCCTCTTGATCCGGCACGAATGCGAAATTGAAAACGTGGAGCGTATTACTGAACTTTGGAGAACAAAACTCTGGGTGTCCCGCTTCTCCGCAATATGACCAGGGAGGCGCACCAGGGTAGAAGGCAAGCGCGCGCTGAGGCACTTGAACAACGGCTTGGCTCACGTAATGGCGTCTATTACGTCGATGTGGCCGGCCGTCACCTAGGGGATACTACACGGCGGCGGTAATACATCAAGGAACGCAGGTGGACGGCCTCACTTTCAAAGCCACAAGCTCAAGTAAGGCGGAGGAGGTGGCCATTGCACTGGAAGCATCCCATCCAAACTCAAAACAAATAGTTACAGGCTCTCGAAGAGCCTGCGAGAGCTATCTTGCAAGAGAAATCTCTTCATTGGCTAATAGACTTTTAAAATTCAGCATCAGGAACCGTGATCCTACCCCAAAACGTCTTATATGGACTCCGGGACATCAGGGTCTACAGGGTAATGAGGCTGCACATGCAGCGGCCCGCGTGCTTACTTCCCGGGAAACTCCCCGTTCCCCTGATAGACCTGAACGTCCCACACCTTTAACACGGTTTCGAGAAATCAAAGAATACTACATTGAGCAACGCCGCTTATATCCCGCACCAGCGAAGCGACTCTCGAAAACGGAGGAGCGCGTCCTGCGGCGCCTACAGACAAATACGCTGCTCTGTCCAGCCATACTCAAATATGACAACCCAAAAATAAGTGGGCAGTGCCAGTATTGTGGGGAAGTGGCCAACACTTACCATATGTTCTGGACCTGCCAAATGAACCCAAAATTGACCCCCTTTCCCAACCCCACCAAAGAGGACTGGGAGACGAGCCTACTCAATAGCTCCACACTAGAGGAACAGCGAACTCTAGTCCAGCGGGCTCGGGTGGCGGCCTCGACTAATGACGTCCCGGACTAGGGATGTCAACCAGCCCGGTGGGGATAAGGTCTATCTGGCACAGCCAGCATCAATAAAGGTTTTTTTTCCTCCTCCTCCCTCGAGCTGGGGATGAGCTGCGGTTCGCAACCGCTTTCTAGAGGCATGAAACTTCTCGCTTTCGAAGGCTTGTCGAATCTGTTGTTCATTTTTCACGTACGTTCCCAACGTTCTCCGCTTCACGTTGTACTTGGTCATAACCTCCTGTCGCGATTCGCCGTTTTTCAGTGCTTCCAAAATTTCCACTTTAGTCGCCAAGTTCTTCGCGTCGTAGTTCTGCCGCTTTTTCGGCGTTGCCATCACTGTAGCGCACGGTGGTGGTGGCATGCAAATACGGTCACAATGGAAGAAAAGGAGAATTCCGCAAGAAGAGATGGTTCCGACACGACAACACAAGGGAAAATGGCCTCGGAGGCGCTGAGTGGAGAAGAAAGAAGATGCCGACGTTCGGTGACGCTGCGATCGCCCCCACTAGTTGATGATGATGGCGATGCCACTCAGGTTTCGGTTTCACTCCAGTGGTGCCAGCGCTGCTTTATCACACTTTTGTGTAGCAGCAGCCGTCAGCATTTGTCCGAATTAAGCGATGCGGAGCCGAATTATGACGAAATACCGAAGGTTTGGTCCTATAGATTAACATGCACTTTGGCCGGGACCAATAGAGCCATCCCAATGATCCGAATTTCCAAATTAACGAGCTTTTACTGTATCAGAAAAAAAATTGGTCCTAAAACAGATGCTTGGGGAACGCCCGAGTACACGGCCAGTGGTCTTTAAGTGTAATTTTCAATTTTTAGAGCCTGTTGATGTGTGGATAAATAGGCCTCTATCCATTTTAATACTTCTTGCCTTATTCTTGATCTTTCAAGCTTGAAAAGTAATTTACGATGAGAGACCTTATCAAAGGCTTTCCTAAAATAAACACAAATTACATCAGTCTGCAGAAGGGCATCGCTGTTTTTACTGAAATCATGGAGCGGTTCAGCTAATTGTGTCACAGTAGAAAGACCATGCCGAAACCCATGTTGGCTTGCGCAAAGTAGCTGGTTAGAATAAAGAAAACTAAGAATATGTTTTGTTAATATATGTTACAAAACTTTACAGCAGACCGACGTCAAGGATACGGGCCGGTAATTGTTTACTAACGAGCAGTTACCGTTTTTAAAAAACGGAATTACAACTGCATTGCGCCAGTTTTGTGGAAGTTATCGTATCTCAACCGATTTTACAAAGATTATTTCTAAATAAAACGAGACCCATTCTGCGTATCTCTTGAGAAACTCTGTTGGTAGGTTATCCGAACCACTTCTTTCTTCGCATCTAGCTCAAGCAGTAACTGAAAAACACCTTCGCGGTTGATAGTAACAGGTTCCGTTGCGGTTGTTGCATTGTTACTGATGGATGCTCCTATCTTATCGCCCTGGTCTATTGTGAAAACGGACTGAAAAAGCGATTAAAAGTATCTGCTAAGTCCTCAACTTTTGTCAGGATACAACCCTCATGTTCGATCTGCTCAATTCTTTCCTTTCTGTCACTGATGTAACGCCAAAATTTGGATGGCGAACTTTTAAGGAAGTTCATAAGCGTTTGGCCAAAGAAATTTTTTTGGAATTCACAAGGGCTTTTTTCAACTTGATTTTTATAGCTGCAAGTTCCATCACTCTTTTTTTACTTTTCCTTAATCTCTTAATTTGCCGTTTCATATGTATAATGCTGCGTATTATCCAGGGATTTTGTTTACGTGTTTTCTTAATACAAGTAGGGACAAAGCGATCAACGCAAGTTTCGATGTTGGCCTTGAACCTCTGCCACAGTTGCTCCACAGATTCGAAATGTGACGCTCGCTCGAAATCATTGAAGTGGAGCTCAAGAAAATCTATGAGGAAAGTGTCATCTGCCTTTTTAAAGTCCTTTACTTTTACCGGACGAAACGGTTTTTCTAAACTGCATGCACTAGTTTTAATGACTAAAGACAACATTTTGTGGTGGGACATGCCATCTAAAATATTTAAAACATAGTCTGTTATGTTTTGAGACAAAAACACGAGGTCTAACAATGACTTCGACGATACGTAACCCTCGTTGGTTCTTGCACAATTTGTTCCAGGCCTTGACAGAATTTAATTTCCAAAAGTTTTTCGCAGCTAATTGTTTCAGACTCACCCGGCAAAACATTTTGCCAATCAATGTAAGGCAAGTTGAAGTCTCCGGCCATTATTAACCTCGTGCTCCCGTTAACATGGTCACACAAAAGATCACTTAAACAATCCAGAAAATGAGGCTCACACGCAGGTGGTCTGTATACTGAGCCTCTAATGTATACTCTATTGTTGAATGTAATCTTACACCATACAGTTTCGCGAAAATCACATTGTATCATGCAAGTTGGGATGGAACTTTCAACAATGATAGCAGCACTGCCACCTCATGAATCTCTGTCCCACCTGAAAAGCTTGTACCCTGGAGGAACAATGCAATCACTGCGTATTTCATCGCGTAGCCATGTTTCTGTTAGTAATACAACACGGGGGGACTATGTGCCAATAAAAGATATTCTCATTCTGTAACTTTATTTACGATTGTAACAACTTGAGTATAATGTACACATGGGGATGAATTGATTCTTTGTAATCGAGTAGGGCTGCCTAATGGACAAACAGCATTGTGCTAGGGAGTACGTGCATGTGTGCATCTGTCCCACCATGTGGCAAATGTTCAAATCTTGAAGTACCTAGGTTGGCAGGTATGCGTGTTGTACAAATGTAGCATGTCGGCACAAATGACAAATTGCTATTCTCAGTGACAATTTTTCTTGACAGCACTGAGTAACCTATGGAACAGAAGGACGCTGTTTGAGTCTAAAAAAAAATTACTCGTAATATGGCATAGAAGTGCACATTGAACTATGAAAGTTTCTTTCTCAACCACAATTTCGTGTATATAATATTGTCACGGGGTCGTGACGTGGCCGAAGACAGGAGACCTTGTGTTAGAATTTAACTGTTTATTTGGGCAAACCTGTGCCTGGTAAACAGAAAGTCCGATTACAGTAGCAGTCTTGGACTGATAGCGGCGAACGGAGCGTCGGCCGTCGATCAACTACTGACAAGCGGCGAAGTGTGTCGGTATTTATACTCTTGTCATCGAATGTTCTAGCGTTATCGCTGGCGGTGGCGTAGGTTCCAGAATAATCTGTACAGTTTACAGAGTTGGTGTGATCTTATCGAAATGATCTACTGAAGTCTACTAAAGTAAATCTACTGAAGTAAATGATCTACTAAACTGCAGGCGCGTTTTGCGCTGAGAATTGTGTAGTGTTTTGGGGCGATAACAAAACTTGAGAAATGGAACGGGTCATTGCCCCCCTCTGAAAAAGACATCGTCCCGATGCTTTAACTAAAGATGAAGGTACAACAATAATGCAAGAAAGTACAATGAATAAATTCCGATACAATAATAATACAAAAAAAACACTGTTTCAGTTTGTTAACGCGCATGAAACGGCTTGAGGCGCGCGACATGGACAGCTTCAGGTCGCGATCGGCGTAGTTGAGAGTTCATGATGTCGTTGGGGACAACCTCGTAATCAAATGGGCCGAGACGTCGAACTATCCTGTACAGTCCGAAGTACCGTCGCGGAAGCTTTTCACTTAGTCCACGTCGGCGTATCGGCGTCCATACCTAAACACGTTCACCGGGCTGGTATTCCACGAAGCGCCGTCGAAGATTGTAACGGCGGCTATTGGTCCTCTGTTGATTCTTGATACGGAGACGTGCCAGTTGTCGGGTTTCTTCGGCGCGTTGAAGGTACTCACTCACATCGAGGTTTTCTTCGTCGGTGATGTTCGGTAACATGGCATCGAGTGTCGTTGCCGGGCTCCTTCCGTAGACCAATTTGTATGGAGATATCTGCGTCGTCTCTTGCACTGCCATGTTGTATGCGAAGGTCACGTACGGAAGAATGGCGTCCCACGTCTTGTGTTCGGCATCGACGTACATTGCCAGCATGTCGGCGATCGTCTTGTTAAGCCGCTCGGTGAGGCCGTTGGTCTGTGGGTGGTACGCTGTCGTCCGGCGGTGGTTTGTCTGGCTGTATGCCAAGATCGCTTGAGTTAAGTCAGCAGTAAATTCAGTTCCTCTGTCGGTGATAAGGACCTCCGGGGCGCTGTGACGTAGGACGATATTTTCGACGAAGAACTTAGCTACCTCGGATGCACTGCCTTTGGAAAGGGCTTTTGTCTCGGCGTAGCGGGTGAAGTAGTCGGTAGCTACCACGATCCACTCGTTTCCGAAAGACGGCGTCGGGAACGGCCCCAGTAGGTCCATACCAATCTACTGGAAAGGTCGGCAAGGTGGTTCAATTGGCTGCAGAAGTCCCGCTGGCCTTGTCGGCGGTGTCTTGCGTCGCTGACAGTCCCGGCATGTCCTCACATAACGAGTGACGTCGGTGGTAAGACGTGGCCAGTAGTACCTTTCTTGTATCCTCGCGAGCGTGCGAGAAACACCGAGGTGCCCTGCCATCGGATCGTCATGCAGGGCCTGCAGGAGTTCTGATCGCAGAGCTGAAGGCACCACAAGGAGGTACTTGGCTCGGAGCAGTGAAAAGTTTTTCTTTTGGATGAGACTGTTTCACAGGAAGGATGACGTAAGTGGGCGCTTGAATACCTTCGGGACTTCGGCGGTCCTGCCTTCGAGGTATTCTATTAGGGCCTTAAGTTCCGGGTCGGCCCGCTGTCGTTCACCGAAGTCGTCGGTAGTTATCGTTCCCAAAAAGTAGTCGTCGTCCGGGTCGTCGGGTGGTGGTTGGTCGACAGGCGCACGAGAGAGACAGTCGGCGTCAGAGTGTTTCTTGCCGGACTTGTAAATGACAGTAATGTCATATTCTTGAAGTTTCAGGCTCCATCATGCGAGGCGATCTGAAGGGTCCTTCAAGGTGGCTAGCCAACACAAGGCGTGGTGGTGGCTCACAACCTTGAAGGGCCTGCCATAGAGGTAGGGGCGAAGTTTCGACGTAGCCCAGATGATGGCGAGGCACTCCTTTTCTGTGTGGAATAATTGTCTTCTGCTTTAGATAGCAATCGACTGGCGTAACTAATAACCCTTTCAAGTCCGTGAGCCTTGTGCACAAGAACGGCGCCAAGACCTACGCTGCTTGCGTCAGTGTGTATTTCATTCTCGGCGAATTCGTCGAAATGGGCAAGTAACGGAGGCGTCTGGAGGCGATGCTTAAGCTCCTGGAAAGCGTGTTCCTGCGGCGTTTCCCACTTAAACTCCACGTCGGCCTTGGTAAGGTTAGTGAGAGGATCGGCGATGCGGGCGAAGTTTTTCACGAACCGCCTATAATAGGCACACAGGCCCAGAAATCGGCGCACGGCTTTCTTGTCAGTGGGCGGCAGGAAGTCAATGGCGGCTGTTTTCCGTGGATCGGGACGAACTCCAGACTCGCTGATAACGTGCCCCAGAAACAAGAGCTCCTCCTACGCAAATCTGCACTTTTCTAACTTCAGTGTGAGTCCGGACGTCTTGATGGCTTGAAGTACAGCTTCAAGGCGCCGAAGATGCTCGTCGAAACTCGAAGAAAACACGACGACGTTGTCCAAGTACACAAGGCAAGTCTGCCACTTCAATCCTCCCAGTATTGTTCTATGACGCGTTGAAAAGTTTAAGACGCTGAGTAAAGACCGAAGGGCATCACCTTAAACTCGAAGAGGCCGTCCGGTGTAATAAACGCAGTCTTCTCTCGGTCTCTTTCGTCGACTTCGATTTGCCAATAGCCAGTCTTGAGGTCCATTGACGAAAAGTACTTGGCGTTATGGAGCCGATCAAGTGCGTCGTCTATTCGTGGGAGAGGATACACGTCCTTTCTTGTGATTTTGTTCAGGCGGCGATAATCGACGCAGAAACGTAGGGTTCCATCCTTTTTCTTCAGTAACACCACGGGGGATGCCCATGGACTATTGGAGGGCTGGATAATGTCATCCCGCAGCATTTCATCAACTTGTCTTTTCATGACCTCACATTCTCGCGGCAAAACCATGTACGGACTTTGACGGAGTGGTCTGGCATTTTCTTCGGTTATGATGCGATGTTTCGTGATTGGGGTCTGCGGAATTTTCGATGATGACGAAAAGCAATTTTCGTATTGCAGGAGCAGGGCCTTGAGCTGTTCTTGCTTATGGTTCGGAAGTCTGGGATTGACATTGAAAGCTATGGGAGGGGCTTGGTTCCTCTGAGCAGGTTTCGCAAAATCGGCGGGGGCGAAAGCACTGGTGGCTTCGACAGTTTCTACGATGTATGCAACCGTTGTTCCTTTGTTCACATGTTTTTACTCATTGCTGAAATTCGTGAGCATAACCGTTGCTTTGCCTCCCCGCAGCTCTGCAATTCCTCTTGCGACCCAAATATTTCGGGTGACCAACAGATGCAGACTGCCTTCAACGACGTCTTCCAAGTCAGGTGATTTAGGAGCGCCGACTGAAATAATGACGCTTGAGCGAGGTGGCGTGGTGACTTGCTCTTCCAGCACATTCAAGGCATGGTTTCCTGACGGCGTGCTTCTTCTGTGGATAACGTTATCGACTTTGTTTTTAGGTTGATGACAGCACCATGGAGGCATAAGAAGTCCATGCCAAGGATGACATCTCTCAAGCAACGCTGTAGGACTACCAAGTCTGTAGGATAAATACGGCCGTTAATGGTGACTCTCGCTGTGCAGATTCCTGCAGGCGTTACGAGATGACCTCCGGCTGTGCGGATTTCAGGGCCTTCTCAAGCTGTCCTAACTTTCTTTAACTTCGCGGCGAACGACCCACTGATGACGGATTAGTCGGTTCCAGTATCGACGAGAGCGGTCACACTGTGGCCGTCGACAAGAACGTCGAGGTCACTAGTACGCCGTCTCGCATTACAGTTAGGGCGTGGCGTCGGGTCACGGCTGCGTCGGCTTGTTTCACTGCTTCCATGTTTCGTCGTCAGGCCACCTTCGGTAAGTGAGCTTTCGCCGTCAGGCCTTTGCCTGGTTGGCGTTGTGTTCGGAAAGCTCCGTCGCGGCATCGTCGTCGACAGAAGATCTTCAGTAGTTTGTCGAACAGCAACCGCACCTCCGTCGGTTGCTGCCCTTAGTTTCTCGGATACGGGCTAGGAGACCGGGCCCGCGTTGGGCCAGAGTACTGCCGGGGGTGCGGTGACATGCGGCGGCTGGGCGACGGCGAACGGGAAGGACTTCGTGGTGTCCATTGAGTTCCTGTTAGGTACTCGGCGATGTCACGTAATCGTTCTCCTGGCTGCGGACGCGGTGCATTGACGGTGAAGCCACGCAGTCCCATCTGTCGGTACTGGCAACAGCAGTATGTGTGCCTGGCCTCGCCGCAGTGGTCACAGAGCGGGTGGTTGTCAGGTGCACACCAAACGTCCGTTTTTCTCGGCGCACTGCGCTGGCCCACTGGCGAACAGTAGGACGGCGGTGGGTGTGGTGGCGGCGGTGGCGTCTGGCGACGGAAGTGCGATGGGGCAGCGTTTTGGCGAGCGCGTGGAGGAGGGGCATGGCGGCGGGCTGCAGCAGCATAGCTCATGGCTTGCAGCTGAGGCTCTTGAGGCTGAGGAACGCCCAGCGATTGCTGGATCTCCTGGCGTACGTTGTCCGCGATGGATTCCACGTGAGGCTGCGCTGAAGGAAGTAATTTTCGCAGCTCTTCTTGCACGATCGCTCGGATCGTCTCACGCAAGTCAGTGGTTCCAAGCGCTTGAATGCCGGCGTAGCTGGTTAACGAGAAGCTACGGTTATATTGCCGCGTGCGCGTCTCGAGCGTCTTCTCTATCGTAGATGCTTCTGAAATGAATTCGGCAGCCGTCTTTGGTGGGTTTCTGATCAGCCCGGCAAAGAGTTCCTGCTTTACTCCTCGCATGAGCAGACGGACCTTCTTCTCCTCGGACATGTCAGAGTCAGCGTGGCCGAAAAGTTTAATCATATCTTCAGGGAATAGCGCCACGTTTTCGTTTGGCATCTGCATGCGGGTTTCAAGAAGAGCTGCGGCCTTCTCCTTGCGCACCACACTTGCGAAAGTGGTGAGGAACCTGGCGCGAAGGACGTCCCACGTTGTAAGGCTTCGCTCTTGATTCTCGAACCAGGTCCGAGCAGCATCTTCTAAGGCGAAATACACATGCCGGAGCTTGTCATCGTCTGTCCAGTCATTGAAGGCGGCGACGCAGTCGAACCTTTCGATCCAGCTTTTTGGGTCTTTCAGTGGTGAACCGAAGAAAGTTGGTGGCTCTTTGGGTTGCCGGAGCAGGAGTGGTGCAGGCTGCACGGGGGCGGTCATGGTTGCAGCAGCTGATGTCGGGATCCGAGTCTGCCTGGCTACTTCAGAAAGGGGCCCGTACTCTGGTTGTAGTCCCCTCTGCCTGCGGCTTGTTAGCTGTTCAGGGTTAGCGTCCGTGTCTTTTTTGACGCTTGGGCTGGGGTCGCAACTCGAAGGAGACATCCGGTACATGGAAGAAACAGCACCTCCACCAGATGTCACAGGGTCGTGACGTGGCCGAAGGCAGGAGACTTTGTGTTGGAATATAACTGTTTATTTTGGCGAACCTGTGCCCGGTAAACAGAAAGTCCGATTGCAGTAGCAGTCTTGGACTGATAGCGGCGAACCGAGCGTCGGCCGTCGATCAACTACTGACAAGCGGCGAAGTACGTCGGCATTTATACTCTTGCCATCAAATGTTCTAGCGTTATCGCTGGCGGTGGCGTAGGTTCCAGAATAATCTGTACAGTTCGCAGAGTGGGCGTGATCTTATCGAAATGATCTACTAAAGTCCGGAAGCTTCTCGAAAACTGCACGCGCGTTTTGCGCTGAGAATCGTGTAGTGTTTTGGGTCGATAACAAAACACCAGGAATGGAACAGGCAATATTCTAAACTTGTTAACGATGTAAGCAGGAAAAATCAAAATCATCCAAAAGCTGCCATACTACTTGCAGAGCAACACGATCATGCAGGAGTTCTCTCTCCATAGCCATTGCTCGAATGTCAAGATAAGCGTTGCAGAATAGCAAATAGGGGGGGGGAGGTGGTTTTGGTTCGTATTGAAGGGAGAAGTGGGGAGGGGGCAGAGCTAGAACGAATACAATGGATGAGAATAAGACTGGACATGCACTGTACACACAACTCCAGTTATTCTGTCGTTGTGAGTACCGCGCATGTCCTGTCCTATTGTCACCCTTGCATTCATTCTAGCTCTGCCTCCCCACCCCCCTTTTTTCACTTCAGTATGTCAAAATAAGTTGTTGTAAAGTTTGAAGAATCTGGATAGTTTTTATATTCTCTCACAATTTTTGTTGGCAATAAAGGAAAGGTTATGGAGCCACACTTGGTGTAGACCACCCCTGAAGAATATGGTTCCACAATTGCTTGCGTTTTCCGCGTGGAAATTGTAAAAAAAAATAACATAACTCTATTTTCAACGGGATGCTGTTTACAGAAACACAGCATGCACCAAGGAGATATTCATATTTGTTATGCTTCATGCAGTGTCATTTCACACTTCTGCATGTGTGAAAATCATGCACGTTTTGTGCCCAGTAAAAATGGCGTCTTCAGGTGAGCTCTCGCCGCCCTCCAGTTATTCTGACAACTCGTCGAAGGAGCTGGTGGTGAATTTCACTTGCAAATGGCTGTCTAATACCCCTGTCTCACTGGATTTTTTAATGTCATTAGAATGTAAAGACATTCGATTGTTATGACATTATACGGCTGCTATGCAAATATATATCATTAGAATCCAATATCTTAGACAATCGAGTAAGTTTGAAAGAAAGATTCACCATCACAGTTGAACCGAATGTATGCCTTTTACCCCAGAGGCTGCTTAAAAGGTGGTGTAATGTTCAGGACTGTTCGAGCACTTCCACTACTGTGCAGCCTCACAGAAAACAGACAGGGAGACGTGTTCAAACGTTTATATACAAAAGAAAGGACATGAAAAGTCAGTGATGTGGGCGCCGTCGGGACGACCACCATGGCACATGAGGAAGAAGAGTCCCGTGGTCTCATGACTCTCGAGCAGCGGTGCCGTCATCTAAGAGATGCCTGGACCAGCGTGACCTCGGACCTCGTTTCTGAGCTCTTGATCACCGCCTTGGCGTAGCGGTTCCACGTGCGGGTTCTGGCCAGCACCGCAAAGTCTGTGCCGTGCTGAAACGGTGCTCGCCACAGCTGCGGTGTGGCAGCTCAGTCACCGGCATTGCTCACCTTGGCCAGGGCGCCGCCGGGTACCCTCAGGTGCACAGATCATTGAGCTCGCGGCCCACGTCCGAGTCTGGGACGTCGCTCGGTATGGCTCGGCACCGCTCGGCGATCCTCGATTCAGCCAGCAACTCCCCTGGCACCTGGATTCTCGGCCACCCTGGACCTTGCCCAGCTCCGTGGTCCTCCTGCACACGCACGCGTTTCGCCTGGCAGAACGTCTCGCTCGTCCGAGCTCAGAATTTCACGTACTGGCCCGAACACTAAGAGCGCCTCGTGCCACCGTGCCACAGCGCTCTTTTTTTTTCCCTCAGTGCTCGGTGGTCCGCGTCGACGTTTTTGCGATATTTACACGTGACATTTTACCCCCCACTTTAGAAAGTTGTTTCTCTTCAACAACTTTTCTAAGCATGAGGATAGAGAATGTTCACAGGCTTAAAGGCGCAAAGTGCGCATGTCAACAGTTTTTCTTTTTTCATATGCATTTACAGGTTGGTTCACACGCAGTTCACGAACTTTACATGGAGTTCACAGAGTGTTCAGAAAGAAATGAAAGCCTACATGTGCGCATCGCTTGAAGTCTACACTCGGCTCATGTAGTCAGCTCCGACGTCACTTTTTTTTATATATTCCACAATGAAGTCGTATTCCACAAGTGTCAGACTCTAACGCATAATTCGCCTAATTGTTTGCTTGGCCGAGTTGATGTAGGCCAGCGGCTGGTGATCGCTCTGCAGTACAAACTGCTTGCCGAAGAGATAAATGTGCAATTTTTGGACAGCCCACACGAGCGCAAGCCCTTCTCACTCTACAGTTGAGTACCGTGCCTCCCGTAGAGGGAGCTTCCTGCTTGCGTACGCGATGGGATGGAGAACACTGTCATAGTTCTGCATGAGCACGGCTTCCACACTGGTAGAAGATGTGTCTGTGCGCAGAACAGATGTCTTCTCCAAGTCGGGAGACCTCAAGATTGGACCAGTGGACAGCAATCTTTGAAGCTCGTCAAATGCCTCCTGGTGACGTTGTTCTCATATGACCTTGTTTGGAGCACGCTTCCGAGTGAGCTCTGTTAAGGGATGAGACACGTGGGAATAGTTGGGTACAAAGTCTTGGTAGTACCTCGTGAGACCAAGAAAGGAACGGACTTCTTTCTTTGTATGAGGTCTTTTTGCAGCTTGTATCTTTTCAAGCGTTTCAAGCTGCGACCGTAAGACCCCATGTCTCACGATGTGGCCCAAGAACTTCACCATCGTTGAACCAACTTCACTCTTGGATGGCTTGATTGTGAGATGTCCACGCTGTACTTGTCAGAAAAACCTTTTGAGCATGGTAAGGTGCATCTCCCATGTGTCTGTGGCTATAAGAACATTATCAAAGTAATGATGTACGTGCGAAATACCAGCCACAACTTTTCTCATGTCTCGTGAACACTGCTAGCACTGTTTTGATGCCGAAAGGCATAAAGCGGAACTGGTAAAGGCCCGACATTGACAGGAAAGCTGTCGTGCGTTTCGAATCTTTGTGCATTGGGACCTGCCAGTACCCCTTTGTAAAATCAAATTTAGAGAAATAGCGAGCCTTTCCCAAGTTTGCGTTCATCATGTCCACTCGTGGAATAGGCTCATTATTCATTACAACGACTCTATTCAACTGTCGGAAATCAATGCATAAGCGCATGCTGCCGTCTTTCTTTTTCACTATGACGATTGGCGACTGGTAAGGTGAGTCTGACGACTCGATGACTCCCTGCGCCAGCATCTGCTGTACTTCTTCCTCTACCGCCTGTTGAACAGCAAAGGGTATCGGGTATTGGCGTACATTCACAGGCACAGTAGATGATGTGCTGATCTTGCACTCTACCAAGTTAGTCTTTCCCGGAACGTCTGAGAAGATATCTTGGTAGTCTGATAGAATCTTCTCTATCTCTGCCTTCTGGTTCACGTCCAAGTTGTCAGCGCCTTGACGTCATGATAGGTCTGAATCTGGTGAAGCGCCAGCAACTGTAGTTCCGGTTCTTCTTCTGGTTGTTCCGTTCGTACCGTGACAGCCACACGGTCCACCGTGTCTGTCAAAGGTGGTCTCTCCTCGTACTTCTTATGGAGGTTGATCTGGAACAAACTGGTTCGGGTTCCTAGACCTTGACATAGTCGATCTCGCTCCGCTTCTCTAGCACAGTGAAGGGGCCTTTCCAAGTGAGAATCAGTTTGTTGGTGTCGGAAGGTAGTAGTAGTAATACCGTGTCTCCAACGCAGAGCTGGCGAGGCTTCGCTTTGCGATCGTAGTATTTCTTTTGTGTCAGCTTGGCTTTCTGCAGCTCTTCTTGCGCAATTTGACAGGTCTCATACAACGATCGCGAAGCTCCATGACGTAGCCGTATGTAGTCTTCGTTTGGGGATCCAAAGTTTTTCGCGGTCATAATTCCTTCAGTATGGACATTGGGCCTCTAATGTATCGACCAAACAGGAGGTCGAACGGCGAAAAGCCGATACTCGACTGAGGCACCTCTCTGTATGCAAATAATAATGGTGCCATGTATCTGTCCCAGTTCTTTGGACTTTCGTGGCACATGCGCCGTATCATTTGCTTTAATGTACCATTGAAGCGCTCCACAAGAACATTTGCCATAGGGTGGTATGGGGGTAGTTGGCAACTGTCAGAAAGACAGTAGTCTGCTCACTTCCTGCATTAAGCGTGATGTGAATCACCTTCCACTGTCGCTCACGATTTCTCGTGGTATTCCAACGTGTGAGAACATTTCCACCAACGCTTCTGCTATCGTCTCCGTTTCTATGCTTGGCAATGCAACAGCGTCAGGATATCGCGTTGTGCAGTCGACCATTGTTAGAACGAAACGGTTTTCTTTGGCCGATGTCGGTGATAGTGGACCGATTATGTCAATCGCCACACGTTGGAAGGGCACGTCAACCACCGGCATTTTTCCGAGGGGGACACGTCCGACTAAATGCTTTGGCACAGTGCGCTGGCAGATGTCACAAGAGCACACAAATCGTGTCATCTCAGCCTGCACGCCCAGCCAATAGAATTCTTCTAGAATCCTATCAGTTGTTCGTTTAATACCTTGGTGACCTGCCATAACTCCCTCATGCGCCATCCTAAGGACAAACTGGCGGAGGCTTTGTGGAACAACCAGTTGGTCAACTTCTTTCCTCGTTAGCCATCTGTAGTGTCGGTGAAGTATTCCCTTAAACAAAACATACCCCATGTTTCCTGATCACTTTGCCATCGTTTTCCCGATCGCCAAAAAACAGCTCTCCAAGGTGCGATCTTCTCTCTGCAACTTTTCAAAAACCTGTGGGGTCACATCTAGTTCGTTAGATGCCGCCACAGGTAACTTCATGTCCCTGGTGCCTCTTGTTGTCGCTGTACTCAAAGTCGGTAGGTCCGGTGACACGCTTGGATATGGAGCAGGCTCCCCTGCTGGTGCCGACTCCTTATGCAGTCTGGCGACATCCGACAGGTGATGTGACGTGGCAGAACCAGAAAGGAAGATTACCCTGTCGATGTTGACGAGAATGACGTCATAAAGTAGATTTTCTATGCAGAGTGTCAGTGTTGGTCCTCGGAAGAACAGAGAGTCGATGTATACCTTTGCCTCGGGAAGCTGCCTTGACGAACCGTCGAGAAAGTGTACAGTACGTGTGATACCGGTGAAATTCTTTTCCGATACCAGCGAACGCTTGACCACCACAGTATTGCATCCAGAGTCCCTTAGCCTCGTCACAGGCTGTCCCTCGATATAGCCGGTTGCCGTTGGCATCTCTTGTCTCAGCAGACCAAGACAAATATTTCCTTTTTCCAATGGTGCATTTTCCTGTGCTGATTAAGGGGTACAATCCAAGTTCTCCTCGTTTCGAGCAAAAGGTGCACGGTCATAGTCGGCAACAGCACTTGACGCCTCCTTGTTGCTGCTCTTTACATTTGGACACTCGTCCGCTTGATGGCCGTGTTTCCTGCACTTCCAGCAAGACGAGGGCTTCGGGCCTTTTGACCAGGCCCAACAGTCCGCAGTGTGATGACCTCGCTTGCCACAAAGAAAAAGCATTGCACTTTTGCTTTTCCAGCCTCTTTATGGCGCCTCTTGCTCACCAATTCTGCCTTTTCACTTGGTCTTTCCTGTTTCCCTTTCGCGATACTTGTCAGGCCTTGCACCTCCAGATAATGGTCAGCCGTTTCGGCTAGCTGATCGAACGTTCAGCATCCTCGCTCTTTCAAGAAGATGGCGAGTTTCTCTGCATCTTAGCAAAAACTGTTTGGACACAATGCTATCTCTCAATGTGTCATACATTTTTTCTGTTTTCGCCATCTGCTGCCAATGATCGAAGTAACCGAAGAGCCGACCAGCAAATTGTCACCCTGTCTCAGAATTCTCCGGCTTAGCTTCGCAAAACTTTTGCCGATATCCCTCTTCGGTGTACCAAAATCTTAGCAACAAGGTTTGCTTCAGCTTTTCATAGTCTGTGGCATCCTCCGCAGCCATTCGTCCTACAATACTCAAGGCTTCACCTGAGAGGCATGAGCTTAATGGGCGCGCCCACCTGTCGCCTGGCCATCCCTGGCTTGTGGCTACCCGCTCGAAGCGCTGAATGTACACGACGAGTTCGTCACGGCCCTCATTGTAGGGAGGAATAAGCTTGTGGGGGCTCCTGAAGGCTTCGCTGCTGGCTTCCACGCTCTCTCCACCGGTTTTAGCCGTCCCAGCCGTGGGCTCAGCAAGACGACACTTAGCCTCCAACAGACTTTGTTCCGCCGCCAGATGAGCAATCACCTATTCATGCGCTATTCGGGACGCGTCCCTATCCTCAGCTCGTCTGTCATGCTCTTTCTACTACTGCTCCTCAATCCACTCCTTCAGTTCGTTACCCGACAAGCCAAGTTCCTTGCCAATTGGAATATACTTCTCCCAATTCATTTCTGCTCACTGCACAAAAGAGAAGTGCGGCTCTGAAAGTTGGAGCTAGAGCTTGGTCCTACATCGCGGACGCCAGAAAATTGTGATGTTTAGGACGGTTCGAGCACTTCCACTATTGTGCAGCGGTGCAAGAAACAGACAGGGAGACGTGTTCAAACGTTTATGTACAAAAGAAAGAATGTGAAAAGTCGGTGATGTGGGCGCCATCAGGACAACCACCACGGCACATGAGGAAGAAGAGTCCCGTGGTCTCATGACTCTCGAGCAGCGGTGCCGTCGTCCAGGAGATGCCTGGACCAGCGCGACCTCGGGCCTCGTTTCCGAGCTCTTGATCACTGCCCGGGAGTAGCGTTTCCACGTGCGGGTTCTGGCCAGCACAGCACCGTCTGTGCCGTGCTGAAATGCTGCTCGTCACAGCTGCAGTGCAGCAGCTCGGTCACCGGCGTTTCTCGCCTTGGCTAGGGCACCGCCAGGCACCCTCAGGTGCACAGCTCATAAGCTCGCGGCCCACGTCCGAGTCTGGCGCGTCGCTCGGTACGGCTCGGTACCGCTCGGCGATCCTCGATTCAGCCAGCAACTCCCCTGGCACCTGGATCCTCGGCCACCCTGGACCTTGCCCAGTTCAGTGGTCCTCCGTGCACACGCACGCGTCTCGCCCGGCAGAACGTTTCGCTCGTCCGAGCTCAGAATTGCACGCACTGGCCCGAACACTGCGAGTGCGCCTCGTGCCACCGCGCTCTTCTTTTTTGTCTCTTAATAGTCTGTGCCGACGTTTTTGTGATATTTACACGTGACAGGTGGCATTCTTCACTATCAATTTGACCTGCATTCATGCAAGTGTGCTATTGTTACAAGCTGCCACTCTAGCGTCGCCAGCGCGAAGTCAGCGACGGGAATGACAGCAGGTTGGTTCGTTCCGTACGCAAGCAGAGACAGTGAAGAGATCAGAAACGTGAGAAAACAAAACAAACTTTACTCTAGTGATATTGCAGCACACGGGATCTAATACAACACTTCAATACAACTAACAAAATACATCAACACTTGATACAATTAAAAAATATATAAACAAAACAATAAATCATCTTACGAGAGAGAACTATTACAAACTACACAAACTAACAATAATCGATTACAGAGTAGAAAGTTCGAAGATATAAACAGGTGAAGGCATGCGTGTGATGACCGGCAGCGTTGCGTCCCCGACGATCGGATGCGAGAAGTCGAAGAGAGTTCTGGCACGACTGCGATGTCGGCGGTGTTGCAACGCTGGTGGCTCCGGGAGGCTAGTGCTTGCAGGTGACTTCGAGCAGGTTGAGCTAACTCGAGGCGAAGTCCCGATGTCTACGTTGCAGACGTTAATATCGCGTCACAACTAGACGAACGGCTAAGTTTAGGTGGCCAGCCGATACAGAGCCACACTAAAAACTTCTAGAAGAGATGCTTGTTGATCTGTTTCTACACCATGTTGGTCAGCGACTAGTCTGCCTAGCAGGGCAAAATCCTGCGCTTAAATCCCCCTCGTGTCTCCTCGCTCTCTTCCTTGGGGACAAGAGACCTCTACATGGGTCCAATCATGTGCGTTTAATTGATGGAAACTCCGCCCCAAAAATATTTTGACCCCACCCCTTTTTAATTTGGAGAGGGCCCTCAACTAGCGAGAGTGACAACGCTTGGCCACCAGAGCGTTTCCCACGCTTTTCCCCGTGGGAACGGTCAAACGTTTGGCTCTCAGCCGGTGCATCTTGTAGTCTAATCCTTGTTCGGGGTATACCGCGGCCTTCTACGACCTTGCAGACGCCGCCGCAGTTACAAAAGGGTCGACTGTCGGCGGCGACGTTCTAAGAAGAGCACCCTATTTTGCACTTCTCGGCTCCCTTTCATGCGCCGCCGTTCTCACAGTCAGTCGGGGAGTACGGCGCCTGTTAATTGCCGTGACGCGGTGTCACCAAAAATGGCCGTCCGTGACAGCTAATAATGTTGCTTTTTAGGGCATCTGCGACTTTACCAAGGATAGGAGCACAGAAAGCTATTGCAGAATATCTTCACTCTCCACCTCAGTGGCACCTGGCCGTTGGCGCTGTCGGTGGTGATGTAAACACGCAGATGCCTCTGTACCCATGTATACATGTACCTGCAGTGATGACATCAGCTGCGTGAGCGCAATGCACCTAGGTGTAGTCATTTGCTCTCTTAAGGCCAGATGAGTTTCATTGCAAGCTGCTTGCCTGCATGGGCATGTGTTAAACCAATTTTCAAAGCGAACAAACGTGAAACGCTCAGAGTTTTTGTTTAGTGTGCGCTCACACTGCGAACTACACCACGTGTGCATCTATAAGTTCGCGATCCATAATACATAAATAGATGCAACATGTTTATTTTTACCGAATAATGTAAAATCTCCAGCCAACCTATAGTTCAAAGGTTTTAAATATAAAATTCAAGAACTGTAAACTGACCCAACGTTCTGGGACCGATTTGGTCCCTTCTTCAGGGGTGACTGTTCGGCCAGAGTGGAAGCTAGCGTGTTTTCTTGATAGTGTCACCCTCTCCATCTTCCTTCTTTCCGCCGTTGTTGTTGCTGCGGTGTTTTCTGAACTGGTTTTGTAGACCGTGCACATATACACTCTGCAAAGTACCAGTTGAGTTGTTATTATTTTCAGGTGTTGTTCGGATATGTCGGGACTCTAAGAACTATCTTCTTGTGTGGCTACCTTCCGTTTTAATGGTCTGGGGGTCATCGAAATTGATGTGATAGTTCATCTTTTCGCTGTGTTCTGCGAGCGCGCTTCATGTGGCGTTTAAGCTACGCATGTTGTTTCGAGGTTGTCGTAACCTTTTCGGGAAGTTTTTTGTCTCACCGATGTAAGTGGCATGACAGTTCATGCGTGGAACCTCGTAGACTAGCCCGGGGCACGTTTCTTTTGGCAGCCGGTCTTTTGTTCGCGGCACGAATCGTTTGATTGTTGAAACGGGTTTGTACGCCACCTGGATGCCCTTCTTCCCCAGCACCATGGACAGTTGCCCGCTGAATTCCTGAACGTATTGGACCCGGATGAGGTAGACTGTTTGGGATAGGCAAGTGAGGGGCACTGTCCTGGCCGTCACGTTGCTGGCGTACTCGGCGAATGAAACTTTCTGGGTATCCATTGTCCAGCAGGTCGGCAATGATCGCTTCTTGTTTTCTCCGCATTTCTTTTGAGCTGCAAATGGCTCCTGCGCAATTCAGGAGTGTCTTGACCACTGATGTTCTGTGGGCGGTATTTTTATTTTTTTTTCCTCACGTCTCGCATGCTGTGGTGTGTCCATTTTATCAGCTGTGGCTACCGGCTAAGCGAATCGTCTTGGCTTATGATGGCCATATATTCTACGATATAAAATTTTATGCATGTTTGTTTAGTAACGTAACTTTTCACAGGTTTCTAAAAGGAATAACTTCACTTTTATTGCAATAGCAATTAAGTGGACACTCTCGTCTGGTTTATGACGTCGGCGTTTGTGGCCGCTATTATTCATCATATGTGTATACATATATCTATGTATGAAGAAAGGCAAGAAAGAAAAATAATCTAGAAAACGAACGTCCGATCTTTTATTCTTCGGCGCTCCGATCCCGGGGCGGGAGGGGGAGAACATCAAGGTGCTTTCAGCATAATCAGCGAGATGGCGCAAGAAGCGCGCTCAACGCCCCGCTCGTTGCAATGCACGCTTATCTCCCTCGCGTACTTTGCCCCATAGAGGAGGGGGTAGACGCTTGTGCGTGCGTGCGCTTATCTTGCAATGCGGTTGAATCGTATGCCTCGGGCTTTCATTGGAACGATTGTGCGGTAGTTCCCAGGTGCACAAAGGTCACTTCGCACGCTGCAGAGGTCCTGTTTGCAAAAAGAGTGCGCTTTTCAGATACCTCGAAGTAACAACTGGGACACTCGTTCATTTGCACTGGTCTGTACTGGTAACTACGTTTTGTGATTCGTTTTTTGTTTAAACAGCCCGTTTAGTGTCGAGTTAGAAACATTGTTAGTTCTCTCTCGTCTTGTGTGTGTGTTGTTTTCGTGCGTAATTTGTATGTAAGCAGCGTGCTGCATGTTTCGATCTGCTTGCAGTTCTCAGTATTACTACATTCCAAGTTGTTGCTACTGCATTCATTGTTTTACTCTTACGGCAAAACTGAATTTTTTCCTGTAAATTTGCCGGCCTTTTTTTTTCTTAATCGTCAACATTGACATCGTGAACAAATATTACTTTTTACAGTGTGGTACCACCACATATAGAACAACATTCATGACTCAGAACGACATTTGAACCTAATGACATTAATACCTCCAGTGTGCCCGGTATTAGCTGATGAAGCAAATGTTATCCAGTGCTATTATTCGAACACAGTTGTCATATGAAATGCGTTCCGAACTAGATCACTTTATGAAGGAGTGCATGTGCAGTAGTTTCACCTTTGTAGCTTTCCCTGCATTGCCCAAAAAGTTGTCCGTGAGTATAGTTTATACGCTTTTCTCTAAGAGCCTGCAGTGAGAGTACAGTAGACGCTCATTGAACAAAACCTGAAGGGACCAGGGAAATGTGTCCCATTTAATAGGACTTACATTTACTGAGATAAACATGTCTAAAGAATTCAAGTAAGGAACCAATCTTGCTAGAGGAAGTTTCATTTAAGCAGCAGTTTCCTTTAATGAGAGTCTACTGCATTTGTGAAGGTGCTTTTGAATGATGCGTTAGTGTACTACTGCATGGTGCAAAGCTCCTCTGACATTTGTGTGAATGGTTGTTGCACCAGTTTAGTATAACCACTGCAGTAGTTCGAAAAATGGAAATGCAGTTCGCACATTCCAGGCCCAGATTAGCATGCAAAGCAGAGAGCATGGGATTGAAGACCAAAGTATTTGTGGTTTTTATGATGCTTTCTGGCACTGTTTTCAGTGGTTTTTATGGATGCTTTCTGGCACTGTTTTCAGGCTGGGCATTGCAATGTTTGGGTAAAAGAGAATATGTCTATGAATTTATAATGAACCATGTCACGTTTAGATCTGACACATGTACCCAGCTAATTCTTACAGTGACAATAAAGAAAACCGATATTTATCGCATGAGTAAATTACTCTTTCTCTGTACCAGAATCGCTTTGCTTGTTGTGAGAAGACGCTTGGTAAGTGAGAAAACTAAAAAAAAAATGCAGTTGGCGACACCACCATAAAGTTCCCACCCCAGTCGCCGTGACGTATCTACTAGGGCCTATGTAGCTCCTTATTGGTAAAAATGAAGTGCATTGTTCTCTGAATAAATCAGATTTGAGTTGCCAAGTTTAAGAAAATTTCATTGAGCCAGTGCAGCCAAAATAGAAAAAAAAATTGAAATTTGTTATGTTGCTTCAAAAATTTCAGTGACAATGTAAATGTGAAACTTTTGACATTGATTTTCTCCTGTATTGGTGATCCTATGGTGGTGCAATTGACATTAAATTTCTCAACATTGTAATCGGTCTAAACTCGTTTGTTTCACTTTGGTGTCCCCCTTAAAAGATGTATTAAGGTGTCATGAAATTATGATATTAACACAGCTAATACTTCTGCATGGTAAGTAGCTCCTTGAGTGGTAAAAGACACTTTATTTCTGCCGCCAGTTGTCCTGGTTCTTTCTTGCTTAAGCGACATCAAACTTAGGTTTTACCTTGACAATGGCCCCAGAGAGCAGCTGCAGTCACACACCCAGGGAGTGTAGACTGATGTCTGACACTAGCTGGGGCGGATGCATCCCGCCCTTCTCAGCACATCTGGCTGCCAGGTAGGCAGGCATGAATGGTTCTTTCTTTTCAAGCAGAATTTATGTGCACAAAAATGCTAATTAGTTTTTCTCCCAAGAAATTTTATAAACTTTGAATGTTAGAGACAAACGAATAAAGCACGTCGAAGGAAACCGATATACATGGTGATGGACATCGTACAAATGCCAAGATAAAGGTTTCACATGTCTCGAACATTGCTTGGTGTAACATAGTATAGACTGTTTATAAGGCAAGTCACGGCAGTTTCGAATATCTGCTCTGTATTGGTACTGCACTATGAACAGAACAGAATTTTTTAAGGGCCGAAGTTGCACGAAATGCGTTGAGCATGCAGCTTCGAATGTCCAGGAATCTAAGCATGTGATGCATAAATCTTATAACTGCTTAAATTTCTGAAAATTAAAACAATTTAAGGTCTAGAGATCCGTGTTGCCAATGAAATGAACGTGACAGGGGCAGGGGTGCTAACAAAAGACAGCACCATCGCAGAAATTCAGACTTCTCAGACGGCTTCCATTACGATCTCTTCCCTTCAATCTTTCTTTCAAGTGCAGCCACTGCAAAGAGTTGTGTAATACGATTCTGTACCCAACCGCAGCTTAAATTGCACGTCACCACTACCAAAATGCAACCAACAATGATTAGGCCTAGACTGGCATTTGGCATATTACGGGTAGTTTGTTCAAGACATGTAGATTGGGCATCGAAAAGATCGCACTTGAGCACTGAAACAAGAACAGCGCGCGTGACAGGAAGTTTGCATATGTGGCCGGGAATACAGAGATGACAAAAGCCCGCCAAGCTTATGTAAGACCGTGCACTGGCAGCAAAGGTGAAAGCTCATGTCATGAGGCCTTATACACAACTTTTAAATTCACAGATGAAGATGCGTATGAGATATATGTAGCTAGATTGACAAAGAGGACGCTTCTCTTGACGAAAAACTCTAAGCACAGTTGATGAGGCCGGCATCGCACGTGAACCGTGCGCGACTGTCAAGTGGTCAGAATATTCACGTCAGTGCAAAGGCTTATCGACACCTAGGCAAGCGCTCTCCTTCTTCACTCGGCGAGCCCACACAGCGTGCCGCGGTCCTTTTAAATGCGAAGCATTTCTTAGTGAACTTCGGTGACTTTGAGTGTATCTATCTATCTGTCCGTCCGTCTGTCCGTCCGTCCGTCCGTCCGCCTAGGACTTCTAGCTCTTCTGGCCATTTAGATAATCGTATCTATACCAAACTTGGTATGGCCCAACATGACTGTATGAAGAACATATTTGACTAGCCATAACATGAAAATCTCATGACATCTATGTCATAAATGTCGTGATTTAAATTCCATGGTCCTATAGCTCTTGCAGTGGTTTCGTTCACATGGCATATTGCAAAACTGGTATGGTATGACGTGATTGCATGGTGAACACAACAGACCCTAACATGAAAATCATGACATGCGTGTTATCTAACAACAAGACTACGGTACACGCTCATGATACGCTCGCGGCCGGTTCGCTAGCGTCACATATACCGAATTTGGTATTACGGTACGTGAATGTATGATGAAGGTATGTGACTCGTGCAAACATGATAAACATGAGATATGTGTCAAGTAACAACATGACTACATGCCACGCTCATGATGTGCTCATGCCATTTTGCTAGCTTCACATGTACCAAACACGGTATTACGCGACGCCAATGGATGATGAAGGTATGTGGCTGGTGCAAACATGTAATAATGAGATGCGTTTCATGTGAGAACATGATTACCTGCCACAGTCACGACGCCAATTTATTTCAACGTGACGCGGTGTTTGTGCTTGCCGGCATTCATTTCGTCGCGCCATGCCGGCGTTGCCATGCCAAGCGCCAGTTCTGCCATATACTTGCAGGCATGCGCCGCACTGCGTTGCTTTGATGCATGCGCATTTCAGCGCGTCCGGCGTCTCTCCATCACGAAAACAGGGAGACGCTGTGTTGTCTGAGTAACGCACCGGCGCGAAATGCAGCATGTCGCATTTCGCGCCGGTTGCCGATGGGCCGTGCCGACGGATGGTGGTAGTGGTTAGAAGATGAGAAAAGGCACCTAATTTCTGCAACCCGGTTGGGAGCACGGCGCAGTGCCTCCGACGGATGCTGGTCGCGCCTGGCCTATAAGTGCTCGCATTTTGCTAACGTAGCGTCGCTGTGCCCAGCGTGCGCGCGTCAACGCTATATGTTGAAGTATATTGGGCCCTTCATGACGCGCTTGCGGTCGTTTTGCAAGCTCTATATGTACCAAATTTGGGGTTATGTGATGTCAATAGATGACGAAATATTCGACTGGTGCAAACATGATAATCCTAGCACGCGTGACATGGAGGAAGATAACGACATACCACGCTCATAGCGTGCTCGCGGCCGTTTTGCTAGCTTCAAATATCCCAAACTTGGTATCACGTGACGCGAATAGAGGGCGAAGGTAAACGACACATCCAAACATGATAATCATAATACGGAAGTGACGTACGACGTCATTTACCTCCACCTCGTAACGTTGTGCTGATTTTAAAGTGACATATCAACATTTCTCATTCGTGCTTCGCATATCATCGATTCTCACTGTACGTGGGATCTGCCAATTTTCTTTCTATCTTTTTTTTTTCCATCTTCCTTCCTTCTTTGAGTCTGTGCCCCTTTTCTCCTTTGTAATGATCTCGTCACTCATTTTCCAGTGACTCATTTAACCTCTTATCAGAAGTGCACTTGCTGCTATGTTTGTCACAAATGTTTTCCAGCAACTGCATTAGAACTGTCTTTCATCTTGGGGGAGGCGGCTGCAAAATGAGTGGTATGTGTATACATGGTGTTCTATAGAAGGGTAGAGTTGAAAAAGACTGCATTGTACCCGTTCCTGCAGTCTAAGCAGTTGCATTATGAGTGCTTATATATGCCTTTATATATATCTTATATGTACCTTTATTTGAAACTTTCTTACACAAATTTCATCAAGGGGGGAGGCTGCCATCAGATTGTTTTGTTTATTGAGATATCTCAATTAAATTTTCAGGATAGATTAATAGCAAAAGTAATAGAAATACTACAAAATTTCATGAAGTTATGTTCACTAGTTCTCCAGTTACAGTAGTATGTCAGAATTGTGCACATGGTTCACTTATTCCAGGCCTGGAGAACTTTTAAAAGATACTGGAACTGTGAAATTAACAATGATGATTCTCAGATTGATACCTTAGGGGGTGACAGAGCTCTTTTTTTTTAATTTCCTTTTGGAAAAGCTTTAGCAGACCATCAAATTTAGTGTTGGTGATTGAGATATTATTAATCAAATTTTGCCTAGGTACCATAAATAACAGATGCATTATATTGAAAAAATAGGCTTGCCTCCCCCTCAGAAGTTTATTCACGTACATAATAAAAAAAAATACTTATGAAAAGAGGATGGGTAGTTGCCCAGATGTGGCTCGAACAAGCCGCCTCACTAGCCAAAAATTTCATTTTGAGAAAAGGACATTTGAAAGCCTTGGGCACATATGCAAATCTAAAACAACCCTGCAGCATAAGTGGAGGTGTCCTTTGGCACCCTCCTTCTTCACCACCTTCTCGTCTTCTCTAAGGATTTCTTCTTAGCTTTTTTTCAAGTGCAATTAATCTTTTTGGCTGCCCTTTGAATGTTGATCGCTCTCCATTGCCTGAAATTTCCGCTCTGTCTCTGGCATAGTGCCGAGTTTTTTTTTGAACAGCAGCGCATTGTTGATCTTCCGTCTCTTTCTCTTCGAACGACAGAAAACGCTTTCGCGAGTGAGCAATTGACGACGCGATTGAAGTCTCGGAGGCCCATGAAAGAGAGGATGTGGAAGCCTCTGTCGATGAGCACGAAACATCAGGCGCACTTGAAACATCAAATGTTTGCACCGGTGGAGCAGGAGTTCCGTGTCTAGGCGCGTCAATGCAACCACACTCTTTCGTAGATGAAGTTGTTGTTCCACATGTACTGTCGGTGGGATCACTGCCGGCGCACGTGCGAGCGGAGAGCCTCATCATGCAGACAACCTTTATAGATCGCTTCCTTGCACCGAACACTTGTTGCGTCTTCCTTTTCCTTGGACACATTGTAAGTGAATGCAACAACGGTCTCGTAAAGACAGTTTCATATATGGTGTTTATTGGCACAAGGGCCATGTGATGGCCAAAGAGCGCCAGATTAGATTTGTGGGGTTTAACGTCCCAAAACCACTATATGATTATGAGAGACGCCGTAGTGGAGGGCTCCGGAAATTCAGACCACCTGGGGTTCTTTAACGTGCACCCAAATCTGAGTACACGGGCCTACAGCCAAAGAGCGCCAGTACATGGGACAAAAGATGTGGGCAATGGGTATGATGACTAGCTGTATAGTGGCCTAAAAGACAGTTGAAAATTCTCTCGTTAAGACTTTCGAACATTGTTTCGTAAAAACGGTTCAAACGCGGAGAGTATGCAAACGACTGCAACAATATCGAATGGAACATTAAGAAAGTTCTGGGGACGGAGGAGCAGCAGACGACGGAGAGCCGCATTATGTGCAAGAGTACTATGTCATCGCACGCACATCGCCCAATCCTGCTCGCGCATCTCTGCCACAGGAAACTTCAAAGCTCTTGCAAGCCCTCCAATCATGAGCAGCTTGCTCCTCTCCTGTGCTGCCGCCATCACCGCGGGTGGCCAGAAAAGAAAGTGCCAGAATTCACAAACAAAACAACACCAAAATGACAGAGCTCAGTCAAGCGGTCGAGAAACTGCGATCGCGCCAAGTTCCGCTATTTTGAGCGCTCTTGTGCTGCTCGAGCACTGCGGCGGCTTGTGGTAAACTTTATTTCAAACAGTTTCGCAATGTGTTAGGCGTTGATATTTACACAAAAGGTAGTTTGTGACACTTACTGCCCGGTTTCGCAGAAATCAACTTTTTCGCGATTTTTCCGTTTTCAAAGGCCAGGTCCCCTCTTATATATAATGCAATAGAGAAAATCACTACCGTAAAATTCCAAGCAAGCCTTCCTCCTCCAATGAAGTCGAAATTGCTGTCAAAAGGGGGGGTGGGTGGGGGGGGCTGGCGCTGTTTCGGAACAGCACCAAAATTCAAGATGGCGGCAAAATTTTTGCTCAAGATGAAATTTTCGCTCAAATTCAAGATGGCGGCAAAAAAACGCTGTGCCATAGCCTCCTCTATACCATCTGTGCTCGTCAAGCCGTCAGCATAACAATAGGAGAGCGCCGTCGACAGAGTTGCACGGCTTTGCCGCTTAATTCTCTGGTGGCGCTGCTCACGTATGGCGGGTGGGCGGGTGTGTACGGCAGCTGGAAGTGCGGCAAGTACGGCCTTGGGAGCATCGCGGTGCGTGTATTGTGTGGTTTTTTCTGCATTTATCGAGTGTTTCAGTCTAAAGTACCACTAGACGTATGTGTTCTAAGCATGCTTACTGCGAACCTAGCCTGAACGATACCTAAAAGTTGATTCGCAACCCCACCTCACATTTATTTGAGTATTGGCAAAACCGGCATACTGTTATGCGATTTCTATACTGTATTTAACTTGGCAAATGTAGTACACCGTTCATATAAATGACAGCGCACGTGCAAAATAATGATTCAGATGCTTTTAAAAGTGTGAGCTAATGAGGGCACGAACTGAATTTATTCCCAGAAAGATTGCGGACTCACAATTTCACATATTTTCGTGACAGTGGCTTCTGGAATAATGTTTTATAAACATTGTTCTTATCCGTGGTTGTAGATGCATGGTTGACAAGGAGTGGCCTGATAAACCTTGTGCAGACCAGCACGGCTAGGTCCGTTCTAGTTTCTTTCTTTCTTATGAGAATATGAGAAAAGAAAGCAGCCTTTCTTTTCTCGCATGCTCATGCGCTTTGGTCGACAGGTGCCTGAGTATTACGCAGTGTCACACCACATCCTCCGTCCAGGTTGGTTTCTTGCGCCTGATGTTAGTAATCTGGTTCAACAGGAATACAGCAGAAAGGTCCTTCTCTTTCGCTTGCTCATAGATGTACTCCAAGTCGGCAAAATGGCAGTCATCCTTTAATTTCTTAGACTCCTCTTTGTATTGGTCAACTGTTTGGCGAAACCTTTTCACCTGATTTTTGAAGTCCCTCTCCTTTCTTATCCATTTCGCTCTTTCAACTGCTAAGAGGCTGGACAGTCCTACGTCAACTTGCGTTGCTTGGTCTGCGACTGTTTTATGAGCACAAGGTGTTGCCTCATCCAAGATTGTTTCACTGTGCATTGTTTGCTGCTGCCCATCCGGAGAAATCTCGTTGATGCACTTTGATGTTTGCAGTTCTAAGTTAGTGCCATTCGAAGTTGACCTTCACCGTGAGTATCTTCTCGGTGCCTATTCCGTTTTCTTTTCGGCTCGCTTTCTTTATCTTCGCTTTGTGAAGCGGATCATTTCTGGATGCTTTCAGTAGTCCTCTCCTTCAACGGTTGTGGTCTGAGGTACGATGGGTAGTCCGGAAACACGGTAGGGATAACTCCTTTCTTGAGGCGACGCCGTTTCTCCTTTGCGAAGTCTGTCTCCCGAAGTGTTTGCTGCACACACTGGAGTATTTCGATGTCGTATTGGGCACCCAGTCGTCTCTTCATATAGCCTTTATCCACTGCTGCCGTGCTGTCTCCTCAGCAGAAATTTCGTGAGAAGAAACACCAGGAATCCTTTGTTTCCCATCCGACCGGCAATGTGGCACACAGCAGTACGCCATCGGGCGCAAGGAGGTCGCATAAAACGTTTTGATTTGCTGTCGTACGTTGACAACGCTATCTTTTGCTTCATGCGATGGCTATAAGCGCTTACAGGTATATCGGCAAACAATCACAGCAGCAAGGAAACGTCGCGACACGCGATCGCTTAGGCGCGCCAGCATGTGATACAGTGGCAAGAGCTCCACAAGCCACAAAAGAACCCCTAAGTGAGCAGCGCCGCGCCGCTGTGGAAGTGAGCGTAAAATCACGGTGGGTGAGAGGGAAGGACGACAGTCGCCGAGGGAGCGTTCGACGGGCACAGAAGGTATAGAGAAGCCTATGGCTGCGCGCATGAGTTAAAATTTTATTAGAGTGAACTTCTTTTAGTCCCAGAATTTGTTGTAGCATTTGCTTTCAAACCGTCGAAATAATCTTCCGAGTCAGTTGCGAAAAACAAATCCTAACAATTCGCTCAAAGTCAGCTGCGGCCTTCTGGCGCCACAGCTCCAACATCGGCCTGTCCGCCATGCAGGTCAGCATCCTCCGAGCCATCAAGAGCGTTACTAATGTCGCATCCCTTGAATGATCGTGCCATTGTCTCCTCAGGTACAACGACCCGTTTCTAGGCAACAAAATCGAGCACATGTTGCCGCGATGGCTTCTTCAAGTTTTCTTCAGCGTTCGTGCTTCCTCACGCGTATACTGTTCCCACAAACGTCAAAAGGTAGACTTGAACGGTTTATTTCAATACATGTCAGCAGGCTGCGAATGCTTGTCCGCTTCGTAGACACGTAAAGCACGCCGATGTCAAACTCCTCCAAGGTAGAGCATTTGTGGTGGCTTAGGTCTTGAAGATTGGTGCCTGGTCCAACACCAGTAAGTGGCCTTGTTATATAAGGTGTAGCCATTGCGCCATTGCAGCGAGTTCACGAAAGACTGAAAGGCACTTGTTCCGAAAGTTCCTCAGGCGTTTTCTGGCTCTCGTTCGCAGTGTAGCGCATTTCAATGCCTCACCACTGTTTTCAGCAATTTAGGTATTGGCTGGAGGCTACGAAGTTTCCCAACTGCATGCTGTTGGCAATTTCAATGGCCTATTCGGAGCGAATTCGGTTGCTGACAATGCGTCTTGGACTTCTTTTGCACTCAAGGTACTCGAAGAGCGCATCGTTCATGTGTTCGCTGATGACTGGTGCGCCGTTACAGAGCTTTACCTTATTGTACGGTAGGGTTGCTAGGAATTTCATGGTAGTGCTATTTTATAAATATGCTTGCATTTATATTATTGCAATCCTGTTAGGTTAATATTCCAATAGGAAATTTCGTTTATGCTGTGCAGATTTAAAAGTAGTGCCTTATCTTTGTGGTTGGCAAAGTAAAAACATTTTGCAGTTTTTCCTCATTTATGATCACTTTTTTTGCTGGCACTAGAACTAGAGCATATGTCAATGAACAATTGTACTGCTGATTTTTGCTTTTCCTGTTCATTATTTCAGAATCTATTAGTTCATTATATAGCTTTTCTCTTTATAATTATATGAAAAATGAAGATGATATTGTCGCAGTACAACGCGAACAAAGCACAAGTACGCCTTGAGGCAGCGAAAGCAGCGTGTTCTGAACAGCTGAGCCGCAAGATTGTCTTCTTTGTTCTCGAGTCAAGCCAGAGGCCCACTACCTGGTGTCCGCTAAATCCCCACATCATCGTTGTCGTTCACATGCAGACACGGGTCATTTGCCTCCCTCTCAAAGAGCATCGACCCGATGCGAAGTCAATAATGCAGTTTTTTTTTTTCTAAAGAAAAGTCTCACGCAATCACTCGCTGACGTAATGCTTCATGCGCACTACGTGAACGAGTTCAGGATGGTGCTGGCGACGCTTGGTACTACACGAACTGTCGGGAACAACTTCGTAAGTGACCTCACTCAGTTGTCGCAGCACTTGGTATGGCCCAAAGTATCTTCTTAAAAGCTTTTCGGAAAGTCCTCCTTTCCGTACGGGTGTCCAAACCCATACTTTGTTGCCAGTTTGACAGACGACTGTTCTGTGGTTAGCATTGTAGCAGCCTGCATCATACTCTTGCTGCTGGCGGATCCGTAAACGTGCAAGTTGCCTAGCTTCTTCCGCGCGTTCCGTAAACGTGTTGGCGTATGGGTCGATGTCGTCACCTTCGTGAGGTAGCATCGCATCTAACATAGTCCGTACTTCTCGTCCTTGAACGAGGCTGAACGGGGTCAGGCGGGTCGTTTTTTGCTTGGTCGTGTTGTACGCAAACGTTATGTATGGCAAGATTTCATCCCAATTTTTGTGTTCAACGTCTACGTACATCAAAAGCATGTCTTCAATGGTTTTGTTTAGACGCTCTGTAAGCCCGTTCGTTTGTGGGTGGTAGGCGGTGGTCTTACGATGCGCTGTTCCGCTCAGCATGAGGACGTGATCCAGAAGAGCTGCCATAAATGCGGCTCCTCTGTCTGTGATCACGACGGTTGGTGCACCATGCCTCAGTGCAATATTCTCGATGAAAAATCTTGCCACCTCCGCTGCGGTACCTCTCTGGATAGCCTTTGTCTCGGCATAACGGGTCAGATAATCTGTCGCGACGATAACCCAGCGGTTCCCTGCAGTAGAAGTAGGTAGTGGGCCAAAAATGTCCATGCCGATCTGGTAGAATGGAGCTGTTGGGACCTGCACGGGTTGCAGGAGGCCAGCTGGTTTAGTCTGTAGTGACTTACGTCGCTGGCAGTCGAGACAGGTACGGACGTGGTGCTTCACAGCTGTGATTAGTCTCAGTCAGTAATATCTTTGCTGTATTCTGGCCAACGTTCTCGTGTAACCCAAATGGCCAGAGCTCACCTCGTTGTGGCATGCTTTGAGTACTTGGCTACGAAGGGCTGCTGGGATGGCGAGCAGATAGGCGGATCCGGTTGGCGAAAAGTTTCTTTTGTAGAGTACTCCGTCCCATAAACAGAACGACGACAACACTCTTGCGAAAACTCTTGGCGCCTTCTGAGATTTGCCATCCAAGTAGTTAATCATCATCGTTGTCGTTCACACGCTGACAGGGGTCAATATGCAGTAGATATTTGGTTTTAAAGACAATAGTCTTTTTTGGAATACTTGAATGCAGAAATTTCGGTCTGCCTGTTTCTGTCTGTCACTCAATTCAGCCATCCGGTGAAAGTTTAAGCTGAATTCCAGCCATCTTGAACTAGTGGTGGCATTCATAGTTGTGAACATTGTCGATTAAAATGCAGATTTTGCGCATATCTGAGGTGCAAGATCAATGCCTAACTATTAGGTGCTGTGTTCTTTTACTATAACATATCTAAATACATAACTCTAAACATTCTAGTGTTTCTTAGGCTGCGCTGAAAATGCAATGCTGTACATGAAAAAGCCCTCTATAAATGATGTGGTGCTGCCTACTTCAGCAGGCGTCTGCTTCTGCACCCTAGTAGTACATGGGCACAGTCATTCACCCTTTCGCGCAATAAAACACGTTCGTGTCTCACAAATGATTTTTTGCAAAGTATCATGCTATACAGTACCACACGCAACCATAACACTGCTGACACGTAGAGGTGCAAACACATGGCATGCCAGAAGTGATAACGTAATGAAATGAAATCTGTTCAAACAAACCTCCATTGCATTTATCATGCCAGGACAGAAAGGGTACCAGAACAGCATCACAGATGGCTGCGTACGAGACCAGGACTCATGTAACACGGCCAGAAGACTATCATCTTTCGACAACATTTCCGGCAAAGCATGCAGCCAGTTTTTCTTTTTCCTTTCAACATTAGTTTCTTACAGTTCATGTTTAATGTACATTTGCAACTCTGCTGTAGTTTTTTGGTTTATAAAAACAAAAACATCCTCACCTACAATAAAATCTAAAGCAAGCACCCCTTTCCCTTTTTGGAAGGTTTGAATGATGCACCAGTGACCGAGCAAGCGCCCCCTCCCCTTGTGCTAACATTCATTATTATTTTCAGTTTTGCACATCTAAAAGCATGGATGCAATACAGGTTCTTGAAAAAAAAAACACCAAAAGTCATTGATAGTAAACATACAACATTCAGCAAGTAAAATAAATCCAAGAGGGAAGACCACTCGTTCTTCCCTCTTGCCCATTGGCACTTCGTTAAGCTTAACGCCCATGTACACCATTTTGTGATCGAATATTCCTAGGCTTGTGCGAATATTCAAATGAATAGTAGAGTATTCGAATCTGCTTTGATTCAAATTTAAATTATTAAAAATTTCGAAGTATTCGCAAGGAACTAATTGGTGCATATTAGTCTAAATGTACTGACTGTAGAAGTGTATTCACTACAGTATATAGGTGCTGAACCGCCAAAGCACCTATCCAGGAGAAATCCGCTCTGCCGCGAAGCCCCCTTTCATATTTAAAGGGGCCCTGCAACACTTTTTGAGCATTGTCAGAAAGCGCTGCCGATTGGTTGTCAAGGTTATTGAGGACACGCAAGCCAAATATTATAGCGCAGCACGCAGTGTGCGATTTACAATAAATTCTCAAGGTCAGCTAAAAGTTGCTCTCTTCTCTTGGCAAATGACTCCTCAAGCATAAAAAGCACGCGTGATGTAGTTGCTTTTCCTGTGCCATTCTTCTCTGCTTAGCTTCCGGCGCTTTCCACAGGACGAGAAGAGAGAACAAACTTCCTGCATGCAAGAATTTTTCGCAACTGGACGGATTCTAAGAATTTTCGTGGTGGTGAATTTATGAGGCAATAAGCTTCTTTAGTGAATCCATTCCATGGCTACTTGAAGAAGTGTCGCAAAACCCCTTTAATATAATATATTACCCTCAAATCAATTGATTTTATTAAGCTTAAAAGCATGTTATGACGGCTTATATGCTCCAAGTATAATAAATTTCAAAATGATATGTATTTTAATGGTTATGGCTCACATCCTGCTAAAAGTCTAATTCTGCTACTACGTACTGAAATTTTTTTCGACTTCCTTTGAATGGAAAAAAAAAAATGGCATTTGCATAGAAGCCCTATTTTAATTTTTTTAAAATATTGTGCAGGTTTGTTAGGTCATGATAAATATGCCCATTTTTCTTTATATGTTTTGACAAAAATTATTTGACAAAAATACTATTCGCTTTGAACCTAAAATTGACTATTCGCACAAGCCTAGATATTCCATCAAGCACACAACGCAGCATGCTGTTCGTCACACGACACAGCATGCTGTTGTCTGAAAAAAAGATCCAGAGTTGAAGCAGCAGTATTCTGTATGTGGGTGGGTTGCTTAACTGGTTAGGTTAAATCATGAAAAAAGACTATATATGTAAGTGTTTAGCTTCATTGAAAGACTATACAGGAAAATCTGGATCCTATGTTACTGAGGGGCGTTAAGTCGCCACTTGGTATTATACTGCTCGAGTAACCGTGGAATGTGCAAAGAAATTCAATAAGCTTATCAAAGAATGCTTCGTCAGTGCCTGGAAGGTGGTAAAATCAGCTGACTATGAACTTCAGATCAACGGTATCTACCCACATTATAACTCATTGAAGATCTGGTGTATTGGCTAATGTTTCAACTTGCAACATTTCTTTAAACATGATTGCCACTCTACTGCCTTGAGTACTCCTGTCTTTATAGCAGACACGGTAGCCCTGAGATGTGACGAGATAACGAATGCCAGTGCATAGCCAGGTTTCGGTAATTTTCAAAAGATGACGGTGATATGTTGACATAATGCTGTCTAACCCAACTTGTTTTTTTTTATATAGCACTAGGGGCATTGATACTGAAGCATACAAAACGTTTCCTATTGTTCTTGTCGTTTTATTTTTTGCATTTCATTTAATACTGGCAAGCGGTGCGCACGCAGAGACCGTTTCAAGCTGTACTTCATCTAATGTAAGTAATGGATTCTCAATCTTAACTTTTAAATGCGAATGCATTTCTTAGTCGGGCTATTTGAGGCGTTCGTCCGGATCCGTCCACAGCCCTCTTCCATAGCAACAGTTGCAGGTGGGCGTCCCTCGCAACCAGCCCCCACACCGTGTCATGTTTCGGCGTCGGCAGCTGTCAGCAACAGCTGCGGGCGCGCGTGCTTATCCTTGCTCCTAGCAACCGGAGCCCCCCACCTCTTTGACTTGAACGTGACTTGCCACCGCCTCAATCAATGCAGTGCATTTGAAACACGTTTGTAGCGTTTGTGTTGCCAGCATTTGTGTAGCATTTGTGTTGATAATATGCTGACATTATAACCGTCAGGTACAATGACAGGTGCAATGTTTCACCACTCCTTCTCTCAACAATCGCTCTCTCTCTCCTGCCTGCACCCCACTTTCCCGGCCGAATGACTGAAGCGCGGGCCTCACTGTTGTCCTTTGGCTGGCTGGGTGCCTCTCAAGGCAATTGCAGAAGTCAGTGAATGCGAATGTCTGACAGCAGCGGTACTCGTTGTAAGAAGTGTCACACAATCCAACCTGAGCATTACACCTCTCGCTAGAGGTGGCATCACTGCAGTAGCTTCAACGTTGTCATCAACCGGAGGTGAAGAAGCAGAAGACAATGTTGCGAAGCAAAGAGCTCGTGATGCCGAATGCAAGCCAGCTAAGCGAGCGGTCGATACCAAACTCTGTGCTCAGCTAAAAAGCGCGTGATGCCGAACGAAAGCGAGCTAAGCATGCTGCCGATACCGAACTCCGTGCTCGGTTAGCCGCTGCGAAACGCCAATGCCGTGCCGAGTATCCGAAAATGTGTGCTCGATACACCGCTGTGAAACATCAACGAACCGAAAATGCCGAAGTTCGTGTCCGAGACACGGCGGAGAAACGTTAACGGCGAGCCACAGATCCTCGTGTGAAGCAGCGAGAGGCAGGAGTCCAAGCGGCAACGACGGCAGGCTCCCTGTCACTTGCGTTCTCCGTGGCGCCACGCAAGCGGCGGTGTCCACTTGGCAGTTAAGGCAGTCGGACACGCGTTTCGAGCACAACTTCGAGGACCACAGCTTTGGTCACAGCTGCAACGTTTGCGATCAGTTGTGGTTAAACAACAATCTGAGCGTAATCAGGAACATCAAGAAATGCTATGCAGTGTGCCTCCGCCGTGCCCGACATGTGTCCGGCTATCATTCACGGAAGTTGCATTTATCTTGCCTTTGCACGAAACTGTGACGGGCGCGTGCTTTTCAAAGACCCTTTGACTGTACACTTTAGCGACCATAAGGCTGAGATTATGGCCCTCAGATACAATGACAGCACCAACAGGTGCTGATGAATGCGTAAATAAATGGTTACGGTACAAATCCGTGTCTCGTCATTAATTTATGCCATTAAAATTACTACGCCCTCTACTCTCGGCGCAAGAAATGCATTTGCGTTTCCTTACGATTTCTTTCAGGGAGATGAGGGCATTTTTCATGCGCAAGCTTTACATTTGTTTCCAATTTCCTACTATCAGAAGTACTGTTTTATGTTTGATTTATAACATGTCTAGTATATGCAGGAAAATCTTTTGACATTGAAGTTCCTTTCTCTTTCAATTTGAAGTGGAGCAACTCTTTAGAATGTTAACTTTTTTCCCTGTGGTCGAAAAAACAATCACTGGCCTTTTGCCATCACAGATCACCGATTCCCTACGAGACTTGGAACATCGGTACAACGCGACACTACGCCGGACTTGGTATTTACCCGTAACGTCACAGGCCACACCTGGACCAATACGCAGGAAAATCTGGGCAGCGATCACTTCATCATACGAACCGAACTACCCAACGCATCAGCCCCACCCCGTACATTCACGCTGACGGACTGGGATGCCTTCCGCACCCTCCGCAAAAACAACACAAAGGAATACAACACATTCATCGAACTACTCACCTCACTTCAGGAAGACATAGCCAAAACAACGAAAACAATACAAACAGAACTCGAGGTCCCGAGAATGGACCCACACCTCGCACATTTGCTCGAGGCAAAAGCGTCAATACTCGCGCGCTGGAAAACACAACGACTAAACAGACGCTTACGAAAACGTCTATCAATACTGAACCAAGACATTGCCAAATATTGCACGGAGCTCACACGACTCCAATGGCATGAACTCTGCTCGGCGGTCGACGGCCGCATGCGAACTGGGGGTAAATGGAACCTCCTAAAATACATGCTGGACGACTGCGAAACAAAAAACAACCAGAGTCATGCCATAGACCGGCTCCTACACTCGCACAAAAAGATGGGAGGAACAAACTCATCCTTTCTTGAAGAAATCTCCAAACGTCACCTCCCCTTAAACACAGCACAACCCACCGACTACCCAGAAATAGAATGCGAAACGATACCCGAACTCGACGAACCCTTCACGGAGTCAGAAATTCGGGAGGCATTACACAACCTCAACAGCAGATCAGCCCCCGGTCCTGACAAGGTAACCAACCGCCTGTTGCGAAATTTAGACGACCAAGCCATCACACTACTCACAAAAGACATTAATTACATGTGGGAAACTGGCCAGGTACCTGAACAATGGCGCACGGCCACGGTAATCCTTCTCTCAAAGCCAGGTAAACCACTCAACTTCGACAATCTACGCCCGATTTCCCTAACCTCATGCATAGGAAAAGCAGCTGAACATGTCATCCTAAATCGTGTATCGCGCTACATAGAGGATCACGAACTCTTTCCGTTCAACATGGTCGGGTTCCGTCCGCACCTTTCAACACAAGACGTCATGCTATTACTAAAGAAACAGATCTTCGACTCAAAAACGAGAGATGTTCGTGGCATTCTCGCCCTAGACCTCACTAAAGCATTCGACAGCGTCTCACACCGCTTTATACTGGAATCCATTGCCAGCCTTGGTCTCGGTAAAAGATTCCAGGCGTACATTCGTTCTTTTCTGCAAAATCGAACAGCTCAGCTGCATTTATCGCAACTTACATCCGATACTTACACATTAGGTTCCAACGGGACACCACAAGGGGCAGTCATTTCTCCACTCCTTTTTAACATAGTAATGAAGGGACTATCTGACAAACTCCGCGACATCCCAAACATAAACCATGCTATATACGCAGATGACATCACCATCTGGTGCCCAGGAGGCTCATTGGCGGAGTTGGAGCAAGCCCTTCAAACTGCTCTCGATACCACAGAAGCCTACTTAAAAAACACTGGACTTCGTTTGTCGCCCACAAAATCAGAGTTGCTACTGTACCGGCAATCTCGCCAAGGCGTTCGTAACTTAACACCCTTAGGTGATCTACCCATAGCGCTACACGCCAAAGATGGGCAGCGAATACCCCGAGTGGACTCCATACGCATTCTCGGCCTCCTCGTCGAGGCCACTGGCTGTCATGCAAGAACAATTAAACATATCTCAGCAAAAACAGAGAACATGCTCCGACTCATTCAGCGAGTCTCGGGTCGTAGACGAGGCCTTGGAGAGGCCAACCTTCTGCGCATATACCACGCGTTCCTAATGAGTCACATCAATTACGTCGCCTCTGCCCACAACTGGACGAAGGTAGAAAAGACGAAACTAAACACACTCATGCGCAAAAGCATTAAACAAGTCCTTGGTTTGCCTCAAAACACGAGCACTTCCCGTCTCGACCAACTAGGCATGCACAACGGCATCGATGAAGTGATCGAGGCCCAGACCACGGCCCAAGTGATCCGCCTCTCCTCCTCCAAGGCAGGCCGCCGACTTCTAAGCGAGGCCGGCATGTCCCCACACCCCTGCCTTGAACGCGCAGTAACCCTCCCCAGAGTTGTCCGAGCTACTTACATGGTAACCCCATTTCCGCGAAATGTCCACCCACAACACAACGAAGGCAGACGGCTGGCCCGCGCTCGCGCGATCCTAAACCGTACCGCCGCGAATCGCAACTCTACCGCATTCGTCGACGCAGCGCAATACGGTAACTCCTCCTCTTTCGCACTCGCGGTAGTAGATGGCGACGGAGCCCTACGCTCAGCCGCCTCGGTTAGGCTATCAACAAGCGCCATAGCCGAACAAGTTGCTATAGCTTTAGCGATGACCGACCCCTCACTCACTAATGTCTTCACAGACTCTCGCGCCGCGATTCGGGCTTACGAAACCGGCAACATCGCTCCAGAAGCAGCCCGCATTTTACAAACACGGAAATATACGGGCTCGCACTACCTCTCTTGGTTCCCTGCCCACATGGGCAAAGACGTTCACCCACAACAACCCAACCTCAACGAAATGGCTCATGATCGAGCACGAGAACTGACCCGCCGTGACGATCAATCAGCCACCGAAGAGCTGGGCCCAGACGTGCAGTTTAATGACCCACTACTCACCTTCCATGAAATTACCTCCCACTACCGACACAACAGAAGCCGATACCCTTTACCCCATTCAAAACTAGAACGCGCGCAAGAAGTAGCCTTTAGAATGTTACAAACGAGATCGTACCCATCACGGGGCCGACTCAGCCATTATAACTCAGACATAAATTCACAGTGCCCAGATTGCACAGAAGTGTACTGTTCACTCGCGCACATGCTCTGGCAATGTCCCGCGTTACCTCAGGGACCTCTCACCAGTGAGTCCGACTGGGAGGAGGCACTCAGGAGCCCCAATCTCCGAAACCAACTTAAGGCAGTCCAGAGGGCCCAAGAACTGGCGGAACGCCACCACGTTCCCGCCCCGACTCGGGCGTCGCCTACGGTAGCGGCTGCTAGGATGTCCCACGTGGGCACCCTGGTGGCTTAAACTCCTCAGGACCATATATTAAAGTTCTTGACTGACTGGCCTTTTGCCGTCCTGCCCATAAGCCTAGCCTATGAATTTGTTCGACTGGGTTTACGTTCATGTCTAAAGTAAGCCTGAACACATCATTAACTATGCTATCCATGAGGTCATCAAAGGAGTGATCGTTTTCCGGTATGCCGAACGCGGCGAGGTTTTTACGTCTGCTTCTATCTTCTAGATCAACAAGCTTGTGTTCTAAGACTTGAATCATTTTTTTAATGAGATCAAGTTTATCACTAAATTCATTAATTATACTAGAAGTTCCCTTCATGGTTTTCAATTTCAGTTCGATATGATCCTTTTCTGAATGTTGTTTCTACCTTGAATCAGCTGTGCCAACAATGCCGCATTGGAAGGCCCTAGATTGAATTCAATGTCCTCACATAACATCAGTTGTGACAAAAACCATTACTTGAATATTATAATACAGGGCATATAAATTGTGTAGGCATGTCAGCGGGACAAAATAAAGATTGCTAGTTTTAACAGATGATACTTTGTTCCCTGCACATAGTAACGAAGGAGCTTGATTAACGTGCTACAAGATGACCAGCTATCGTGCCCACTCATTGCAGCAGAATAAAATGTTGCATTATTACTTTTAGGGGTGAAGCTCCTAAAGTCGTTGGTTTGTCCTTCTACTGTGACCTGTTCATGACCGCCTAGTTTACGGATGACTCGCGTAGTGGCGCTAGTGTGAGTGACAAAGACAGACGGACGGACTGATTCACTATTTACCGATAAAACCTTCGAAAGCTTTGCGTCACTTATATTATTCATTCACTCCGTGGATATGCTGTGATTTGTTTTACTCTTAACTGAATCCACAATTTAGGGCATCTAATGATTGACTCAATTAGGCTACCTAAATTGGGTTGTGGGTAGATTTTACTAAACACATTGTAGTTTGCTGTGTAACAGCATGAATATGTTTGCAGATCACTAATTGTCACTGAATGAAGAAATGAAATTGAGGTTTTTGCAAGTGTGAGGAAGTAAAATTAATAACTTGGTTAACTTATTTATTGATTTAGTGATCAACTGTTGATTTGCCATGTTTGACATTAAAGAACCTTAGCTAGTTGAGATTTTTCGAACACTATACTATGGTGTCTCATAATCGTTTGGTGGCTTAGGGACATTAAGTCCTATAAGTCATAATATTATTGCTGTGTTTTGTGATATAGGGTTGACTTGACTTATGCATTCGTGTTTGTTCATTACTAAAAATGCGGACTCGTAACTTTGTTAGGAGGCTGCTGGCATTATCAGACACTGCATTGTTGTGGCACTGTGTCTTATTTTTTTTATATTACAATGACCTAGAATGCTGAGATAGTGCACAGTGCTCTTTAATAATCTTGTGATATGGGCTTTCCATCATATGCCACACCTTTGCGCTGTGGAATAGAAATAAAGCTTCAAGTGAGTGCCACAATGTTTGCCATGATAAGGTCCCTTGCTGCGTCTAAACTTCTATCACTCATTGCAGGTATGGAAGGTTGCTCGGAGCTGGAGGAACGGCCTTAGACAATGTTCTACTGTGTCAAAATCGTTCTATTTGGCTTGCAACAAAATGCATTTCTGTACTCTATGGAATGCATTTGTCATCGTATCTGTGTTTTGAATAAACACAAGCTGTATTTAAGTACCTCATTGTCTTCGCCAATTTTTCTGCTCAGTTGTGCATCAAAATGTCAAACCCAAGTTCCACGAGGTATAACCTAGGATAGATACACAGATAGCTTCAGTATATGTTCTTTTCCTGTTGTACATGGAAAGACAAGCTCATAGTATTAACTGAAAGACGGCACTCTTTCATGTTATTGCACGACACTTAATTTAATGAATGACTATGTATATCGCAAAATCTACTATAAGTTTTTTATTTGGTTCTATGTGCCTAGATTACCTGTGGTTCGTTATGCATAAATACTGTATTGACACGATTGTCAACTCAAATGTAGGTCGGCTCTTGAAAAAAAGTACTAGCACATTTTAAAAAAATATTTAGAGGTCTCCAAAACAAGAAAAACAGGAAAAAAAAAGCGATCGAATTCCAGTGTGTTAAAGTGGCTTTGGGGCAGTGCTTCAAAGCTATGCAGAAAAGCTAGCCTTGTCGAATTGGCGCAGAGAATATTTTTAAAGACTTTACTACCGAAACTAGTTTTCCATTCTCGGTCGACCTCACAACTTTGGATTTCAAATAAAGGCGACCTACAATCGGGTAAGTATGATACTATACCATATTGATAGTATCTCCACATTTTGCCACTGCAGACAGGGGCATATTCAGTTACCCATTCCTGACAAGGGTGAGGGTTGAAACCCTCCAACCCTGAAGTCTCGCTCTACCACTTGTGCTTCATTTTCTAGCTTGCATAGGTGCCCAAAAACTTTTCAGAATGGTCATTTTGATCCCAATGCTTTCAGGGACAACACTAGTAGCCACCACTGTTGACCCTTTTACTGCGGCAAACTCTGCTTTTGTTATATTTCTTGAGGATATCAGTGTAAACTTTAGAAAAATACTGCCTTCTACTCATCTATCCTTGCCCCTCCTCTTTGCACCTACGATTGGGCGGCTGTGGTTACATTCTTTTTTTGTGCTGTAGCGGTCCTAGGTTAAATACTAAATAGCACTATCAAATGATTTAGAACAGACGGGTGTCATCCACCATATATGATGATGATGATGCCTCCCCTGTGGCTAATGCCACTCATGGGGGATCGGCAAGAATTGGTTATATGAGCTCTTAGGCCTTTCAAGTAATAAATAATCCTAACAAAAGGAGGAAAGAACATGCTTAAATACAGAGTGCAATAACTGCTTTTTGCCATTTCGACCAGACAGTAAAATCTATATCTTGAATATAAATTATAGTAATATCAAACACACTCAAAATTTGTTTTGAATTTGTTTATTAATGCTCTAATAATACATATACAAACAGGAATTTAGAGGCACATTCATTTGGTTTCATAAAGATTACTGCAAACAGCATCAAAGGTATTCCTGTGGCTGAAGCCCAAGGCCCAAGTACCAAAGGTAAGTATACAGTCAATGGCGAAGGTCGGTTCTAGGTTAGCGAATGGTATGACAAGGAGATGTTTTCTTATCAACCTGCAATGATGACATACAAAAAATAGTGCTCTACTGATTCCATGTCTGATCAAAAGCTACACAAAGGGATATCAACAGACCAGCCCTGTGCGAATACTATAGGTTCAGCGGAGGCACAAGACATCGTAATCTAGTTATCATGACTTCCAATTGTCTAGTGTGACACCACTCAACTTTCCATTGAAATTGGAAATGTCTAAATTCTGACCATGATGTTACTTATTCTATGGCATCTGCACAGAGTGAAAATTTTCTATATCTTATCGCAGTTAAACTGGCCACTACCAGAACGACAGAAAGTATTGGTCCATTCAATGCCGCTTGAGCTAATGAGTTTGCCATTCCATTTAACTCAAATCTACAATGGCCAGGTACCCATAATAACATTAAAAGCTTCAGCTATGGAGGAACTAGCATAATCAACGTCTTTAAGGCATTTGATTTAGATGATGCTGTGATACTGGCAGGGAATCTAAAATTATTATAGCAGTATGGATGTTCAAATTTAGTTTCTGTAGTGCTGGAATAATTGCCTAGAGTTCAACTTCAAGAACACGAGTTGAAGTCTGGTAGTCTTGGTTAAAACGACCAGCCAAGTGAAAACGAGTAAATACCTACTCCTACGTTTTCGTCTATAACTAAAGCTTCTGTGGCTGCAACATTACTTGTTTCCATGTGTGCAAAGTAATCTTGCAACAGGCTATTTACGATTCTGTGTGTTGAAATTTAGGCTTATAGGGGGAAATCTCATTGTATTCTATGATAACATTTTTATTTGACACATTTGCTGCTGACACATTTCGAATCTTCACGTTTATCTTGTCTAGTTGCTTCTGAACAAAAATAATTTGTGGTATATAAAACCGTGGGCAATGAGCAAGGGAATGGTGTCTAGGTTTTTGATGAATACACGTTCTGATTGTCTTAACAAATAGCCATTAAATTTTAGAAATGTCTGCACCATCAGGGTACGGGATCGACTAGTCGATTTGTGCAAGCGCACTTCCCAATACAGAGCATTGTTCACTACAAACTGGGGGAGTCCTAGACATAGTCGCAGGGTTTCACACTCCAGCACAATCAAAGGCTTAAGTTTGTGAGCAGGGCCATTCGAGAACAATACGCACCCAAATTGTAGTATTCGACCCATGTAGATTTTATAAATTATCACCAGCGTGTTGTTCCTGCGTAAACCATAGCGTCTGCTGGTCAATCTGCACAAAAATGCCTGAGGCGCGTGCCATACTCTCTATGTGAAAATTCCAGCTTAATTTGTCATTATAAATCATTCACAAATTTTGAGCGTCTCAACCTGTGGAATCGGCTCGTTTAGTATAACAAATTGTAATTGAGATACGCTCTGTTAATGAAAATATTAGCAGTGCCCTTTTGTTTAAATTTAATGACATGCATATTTTATCTAGCCACATGTCCGTCAAATTCATATATCACTGCAGTTTTTTATATAAAGAATGAATGTCGCTGTCTGCTGCAAAAAAGGCAATGTTATCAGCATACACGTATACTTGCACATCCTGGCAGTGGGGGATTAAACTCGTTAAGATGTTAAATAAAATTGTGGACAAGACAGCCCCTTGGAAGACTCCGTGAGTTTGTCCAAACTTTGACCAAGCGCAGCCATTCTGAAAGCAATAAAATTCTCTTGTCTTCAAAAATTCCCTCAACCACACGATAATGTACTTTGGGAAATCGTGGCTCAGAGAGATCTCCGATAACATGAAGTCCACACTGTCATATGCTTTGGCTAAGTCTAAAGTCACTAGAGCATCATGTTGCCTTCTTTTGCGAGCAAGCTGAATGTGGCTTTCTAAATCTGCGTGAGCACACCATAAAGAACAGTGTTCTCTGAAGCCAATTTGATTAGGATTTAATAGTTCATTTCCACTGTCCAGCTTGTCATTCTCTTACGAAATGCCCTCTCAACAAGCATTACCATATTAGAAGTAAGAGAAATTGGTCGTCTATTTTTTATTTTATAGCCTAACCCTTGTTTCTTCCATATCGAAATTGATTTTGCTAATTTCCAAGTGTATGGAATCCAGGTGTGTCTTAACGAATAATTTACAGCGTTCAGGAGGTCACCTGGTGATAATTTAAATAATTATAATTTTGTCATGGCAGCTGTAATTTCGTCTGAACTGGGAGCTGATGAGGGTAAATTCTGAACAACCTGAGCTAATTCTTCCAATGTAAAGGCTGGTGCACACCAGCGACTAGTAGCGGTCGTGAGACCATTTGCGACTGGCGACCAAAAAGCGACTGATGTTCACACCGGCAGAGGCTGCATGCGAGCGACCGGAAGTCGCAATACCGGAGAGGCACGTCCGGATCTCGTTATCAGGGAAAACTCTAGAGACCGGCGCCAGTCAGCTGACTGCCGCCAGCTGAGTGATCGGAGCAAACCGAGCGCAGCGCATTTTTTGTTTTTATTCGTTCTGGTCAGCACAATTAAAAAACAAACAAAAATTGAACATCGCTGATTTGTTCCAGAAGCTGTGTGACCGCAGTCGCGCGACTGAAAAATCGGTCGGGCAGCGACTAGCCAAAGCAGTCGCTTTGCGACTGTTTGCGACCGTTCACGACTATTTGCGACCAGTCGCAAATGGTCGCGCGACTGCTGCTAGTCGCCGGTGTGCACCAGCCTTAAGTCTAGTAAAATCGGTTGTTACCATTGGAGGTCTCAAATCGTACAACTTACTTGATGTAAATCGACACTCTAGACCTTTTGGTAAGATTTACAAAGATTTTCTCATCTCATCGGGCAACATCATTTCACAAGCTACATTAGTTTAAGATGGCAGAATTTCACGCGATCCGAGGAACCTAAACAGGGCACTCTTGTTCTTAGGGTTCAAAAAATAGTCTTGTTTTCTATTATATTCCTCTTTAGCTAAAGAAACTGTGCGCTTTAAATTTACAGCATAAGGCTTGTAATCAGACCAATTTCGGGGACACTGATCATGCAGAAGTTTTTTCCATGCGGCCTGTCATCGTCGGAAATCCTGTGCACAATCTGAATTCCACCACAGACTGTGATTTGCACTTTTTGCATATTCAACTATGTTCGAATTCAGCTTTTTTGTACTTTATTTTGACTAATGCGCATAGTATCATGGCTTTTGTGTCTTCTGCCTCTTCAGAGTGAATGGTCAAGTCATATTCTAGATCTTTTTTAATTTTGTTGTAATTTATAAAAACTGGATTCTGATTGCATGACGATGTTATAGGACAAACAACATCAAAAATATTATTGGCAAGTGATTGCCGTTGGTGGCACACTCCAATGCGATTCATGACCAACAAGTGAGGGAAGAACCAACAAAACTTAAATCCAATGAAGAGTGAGACATAGCACTAGTAAAAGTAGGTGTGCGGGAATTCAGGCAAGATAAATCGTTATCTGGTGTCCACTCCCACAATTGTTTACCACATCAAGCGGTTCCGAAACCCCTATAGTTATGGTGTGAGTTGACATCTACCATCAAAATTTTATCTGTACAGCGAGATGTCAGTCCCCTTCGCGATGGTCTAGTAGTGGCTAAGTGGCTGACTGGGCTAGTTGGTTGTGCATACTTAAGGTCAACAGTGCGAATAAAATACATGGCAGACTCTAGTGGCTAAGGCACTCGGCTGATGACCTGCAGGTCATGGGATCGAATCTCGGCTGTGGTAACTTCATTTTTTATGGAGGCAAAAATGCTGTAGGCTCAGGTTTGGGTGAATGTTAAACCCCAGATTGTCGAAATTTTCGGAGCCCTCCAGTACGGCATCTCTCATAATCGTATGGTAGTTTTGGGATGTTAAACCCCCCCATAACTATCATATCAATCAACAAGATGTCAGTGCAACATCCAAACATTGTGTATCTACTACTCCTGTAGGAAAGTGTGCACTGACTAGTAAGAAAGACAGGTAACCTGTCGAAGTGATTTTGAAAGGGGCCCTGCAACACTTTTTGAGCATGGTCAGAAAACGCTGCCGATCAGTAGTAGAGGCTTCGGACAACATGCGAGCCAAATAATATAGCACAGCACGCGGCCTGGAATTCACAATAAACTAACAAATTCAGCTAAAAATTGCTTTCTCTTCTCTTGAAAACATGGTGTGCTCCCTCCTTACAGAGATGGCCGTGGGAGGCCGCAACTTGTCCACGAGTGCGCGTGCGATCACACCGAAAAAGCGACGCATCCGAAGAAAAAAAAGAAAAAAACGTGCTCAAAGCCACGAGGCCCGTGTGATGCTTTTCTGTGACCTTGCCATCCCTCCCTGTTTAGCTTCCAGTGCTTTTGTCAGGATGAGAGAAAAGAGAATGCAATTTCAGCATGCAACAAATCTTTGTAACTCCACTCGCACTGGACGAATTCCTGAAATTTTTGCGGCGTTGAATTCGTGAGGCAATAAGCTTTTTTAAAGAATTCATTCTATGGTTACTTGGAAAAGCGTTTTAGGGCCCCTTTAAGGTGAAAATTTCTTTTTGAGATGACATGCTTATGCACAATTTTAGCCTTTGGACTTATTCTAATATGGATAAAAAGTATTGGACCTCCACCTTACAATGGACGGTCTAGACGGAAATATCTAAATCTATTTAATCGAAATGACTGATGCATTAAAAGCCAGGTTTCTTGTAATGCGATGATGTCTGGATTGAATTTTGATGCTAAGCATGTCAAATTTGTTACTGCTGAGTAAATTGATTGGCAATTCCAGTAAAAAATTTTAAGTGACCCTATGGTTTTGCTAAAATAGACTCAGTGACTGCCTTGCTTAAGATGTTTGTTTTTTTTTAGAAAATCTGATTTAGATACGCTATCCTTTGGTACTTCTTGGTTTTTGACTGGATGGGTGTAGTGCCTTTCTTGCTCAAAGGGGATCTTGAATGCTTTAATGATCGGGGACCTGCCTCCATCTCGGCTGATTAATGCACGTCCTCCCTAGTAACTTCGCTTTGACATGGTCTGGGTTCAGCAGATGCATCAGCAAACTGTGCACCCTGTGATGAGATATCTGAGACGAACTCCTATGAAGGCCCTTCACTGTCACTATTTAGAAAGATTTTCTGCTGTGCCCAACAAGTAGGCCATCTCATCCGCGAGTATATGAACAAATGCCTCAAAAAAAAAAAAAAAACTCCCATTTAGGCATCCCATTGCCCTTTTCATTGCCTTGTCGATTGCTTGCACAAAAGAAGCAGAAAGTGATACTTTAATTGCTGGTATATGGTGGGCTGTAACATTAGTATAACCTAGATTTCGTGTTTGAATTTCAGCTAGTGCTTCCCTACGAGAACATTGCCTTCGTTCTGCTATTTCAAGAGCTTGCAGTTCACGAGCCTTTGCAGAACAGCTTGAAAAGTCTGCAGCATGAGCTTCATTACATAAGAAACACTTTTCATTGTTACTTTGACACTTGCTAGAATGGTGCCCTTCTCTGCATACTTCACACCTGACAGCAGACCTGCAACGTTTATGGTGTGTCCATAACGCCAGCACTTTACACATTGAAGAGGGCGAGGGGAGAAAGGTTCGACTCGGTAAATAAGAGGCCGTGCCTTAATTTCTGATGGCCGGACTGTCCCCGTAAATCTGGAACGAGATCTGGAACAAGATCTGGAACGAGATGTAGTGCGCCTTCTCGGTCCCGGAGACTGGGTGGTGTGGCCGCGGGGCGTTGCGCAAGACCAGGACCTTGATCTGGACCCAGGCGTTGCCCTCGTCCGGAATTTGGACCTCCCGCGTTCGGTTGGCTTGGTGGCAGGGGGGTAGTTCTCCTCGAGCGTCTCTTGAAGTTGTCGGAACCACTGGCGTTGTTTTACGATGTAGGGTGTCTTGAACTTAGCCTTGCAGAGTTTGTCAGCCGTGGGATGATTCTTGCCGCACAGCTGACATCGTGGCTGACAGTGGTGGGCCTCGCTCGGATCAGGTGTTCCACAACCCACACATAGCTTGTCGTTTGGCCTCCAACACACGTCACTCCTGTGCCCAAGTCTGTTGCATTGTTTGCAAAAGTCAACTTGTTTCCTGTATAGTGAACAGCGTGTGAGCACTCCTCTGTACATAACGTGCGTCGGGACTCTGCTGCCGCCAAAAAGGACTATCACTGTCGTGGTATTGCCAAGACGTTTGGCTGCGATCACCGTAGGATTTCGGGCTGTAATAATAGCTGCGGTGATGTCCCGTGGGGTTTTGTTCAAAGGAACTCCCTTGATTACACCTTTGGCAGTGAGTTCCGGGGCCGTCTCGTATGCTCCCACCTCATACAACTTGTCGTTGGCTTTGATGTGCTTGATGCTTTGGTACTTGTCTGCATGGTCTTGGTTTGGGGTGCTAACGACCAAGATGTTCTGAAAATTATTTGGACAAATCGTGTCCGTCTCTCTTTCTTCATAAGGTATCTCGGCCGCTTCATACACAGCTTTGTCTAGCTCCGTTAAGCTGAGCTTGGATAGCTGCAGTCCTCCTCTTGGCCTTATAACTATCTTGAAGTCGCCTGTCGGCAGTCTTGGCATTTTGCTGGCTCTAGTTATCCGGGATATCAGATTTGCACCACGCGTTCTAGGCGTTCGGGTAGGGCGAGGGCTACCATGGCGTTCCTGGCTACCTTTCTTCGCACGTTTTCTGTTTCGAACTTCTCTCCACCCGTTGCCTGTGTCATCCTCCTATTGGGTGACGTCTTCGTCTTCCCATTGGGTGGCGTCTTCATTCTGCTCCGATACCTCCATTATTGATGATTACGGCCTGTTTGGCGCGAACGCCGAGGCCTGGCTATCGTGAGGCCGCCGCAGTCGACGTGGAGCGCCGGTCGTAGGAATAGTAGACGCTGCTTGGTGGGGGCTAGTTTTCGGTCGTAAAATCTCGGAAAATGATCACCCACCTTAGAATATGGTCTTTTCGGATTCTCGGTGACGAGAAGAATCAGATGGTATATAAATCCGAGCGGTGCCTGGCTGTATTCGCTGCGAAATCATTCTATGAGAACGGAGCCAACGTGAAGAGCGTCTATTCACCTCGGTGACTGCAGCGCCTCCCCTCATCTTGCAATAATGTTTAGCAATTTTCATGGTTCGGATGTTAGGAATCGCTGGATTCAATTCAAACAGATCTGCACTTATTGTGTCGATAATTTCATACCTGATAAAGCTAAAAAAAACTAAAATATCGAATTCCTAAATTACGAGAGTTTTGCACTTAAAGCAAAAGCATAAAAAAAAAGAAGAGCTTCTACAAACATACTTGATGCTGCTAGAATTGCCCTTAGTAAAACATTAAAACATTCTAAATGACACTACTTTCAGCATAGCTTGACAAATTTTCTAAAGGAATCCCCTGATAAGTTTTGGGACTTCTTGAATCGAAAAAAAAGTCTGTTAGGAAGATTCAAGTTGATAGTGTTCGAATTGATAACGAGGATGCCATTGCAGAACATTTTAATATCTATTTTCATAGTCTGTTCTCTGTTTCATCAAAAACATTTGGTCTTGACCCTGTATATTACCCTGACTACGAGGATATTGTATCGCAACCACGTTTTGTCGCTGTGCTTCTTGACCTAAATACAAAAGCATCACCTGGTCCTGATGGCCTTCCATATGCCTTCTTTCGTCGCTATGCTGAAGCACTCGCCCCATTCCTCCCAAACTTTTTTCGTACATCGTTCTCATTTTCAGAGCTACCGTTGATTGGTGAACGGCACGTGTTGTGCCCATACACAAGCAAGGGGACACTACGCTGATTACGAAGTATCGTTCAATCTCGCTCACTACTTCTTGCTGCAAGATTTTTTAACATATTGTTGCAAAATACACAATTAAATCTTTCGACAGACAACATTCTTTCTTCATTTCAGCATGGTTTCAGAAAGGGTTTTTCAGTGGTTACGCAACTAACAACTGTAATTCAGAATTTTGCAAGCGTTCTCAACAAGCCTGGACAAACTGACGTAATCTTTTTAGATTTCCAGAAAGCGTCTGACTTGGTTTCACATGAAAAGTTACTTTGCAAACTAAAATACATTGGCCTCCCCTCTTTCATAATTAATTTTACCTCTGCTTACTTAGACAAACACACCCAATCGGTTTCTGTTAATGGCCACTACTCGCTTCATCTGCCTGTAGTACCTCAGGGGTACCACAGGATAGCGTACTGGGACCATTCGTGCTCTTAATCTTTATTAACAACATCATTAATATAGTAACAGAGCCAGTTCAAATAGACTTATTAGCAGATGATTGCATATTGTACTATGAGGTTGTTTGTCGAAAGGATCAGGAATTTCTGAAGGCTAACCTTCATAACGTTCATTCTTGGTGTCACAAATGGGACATGAAGTTAAGTGAAACAAAAACAGTATATATGCATATTACAAAAAAAAATGAACAGTTGTTTTCTTAGTCTTCCAGCTGATCCCCTAGTTGAGGCAAATGAATATAAATATTTGGGAGTGACCATAGCTAACAACCTCAGTTGTAATTCTCATATTGCTAACATTTGTGCTTCTTCTTTTCGCAAACTTTGTGTTCTGCGACACAAACTGAAACAGGCACCCTCAGAAACCAAACTTCATGCATACAAAGCACTAATTAGGCCAAAGTTGGAATACGCCTCCACCGTGTGGGATCCACACACCAACCACAATATTGCAGCGCTTGAGATGGTTCAGCGCAAGGCTGTCAAATTTATTTTTTCTAGATTCCGTAAAACCGACTCACCAACAGCAATTACGCGTAATAATGGAATACAGACTTTGATATAACGACAAAAAATACTCAGGCTTAAATTTCTTTTTTTCCTGAAAAATGACAAGTTGTCCTTCATCCCGGTCTATATCTACGTCCGTGAACAAGACAAACCAGACACCATAATTCTGAAACCTTAACTCCTTATCAAACAAGAACTAGCACCTTTAAATTTTTTTTTCTTTCGCACTATTAAAGAATGGATCAGAAGGGACAATTGGACGAGTTGGTGCACTTCTATCTTAAACGAATATTAGCACGACGAAAACAGGGACGGGAAAGAAAAGACAAACTACAGGGCTGTAGTTTGTCTTTTCTTTTCCGTCCCCGTTTTCGTCGTGCTAATATTCGTTTAAGATGAAAGATTAAAGAATGGAATGCACCGCAATTATTATTGCTAAAATAAGTTGAGTTGGTTGACACAATCACTAATATGTAAACTTTGAATATATTTGTTAGTGTTTGTTCTTTTTCTTTTACATTTTGAAATTCTGTATTTCATTTTGTAATTTCACCCCTCCTGCCCGAGCCCTGTGGACCTGGAGTGTGTTGTAAATAAATGAAAAATAAATAAATGAAAATGAATTTCCTGATAGCAAAAATGAGCCGTTATGTCACATAAGGTGTGTCATGTGATGACACTGTGATGTCATTATGACACCACAAGTTTTGCGGCATGCAATGAATTTCCGTCATATATGGCACGTCATCTCCTGATGATTTTTTTGCATCAGCTGTTCCGACAGTCATATTTCACGTTTGATAAGGCATCTAAGGCTTTCCTCTAAACGATAAACACGCCTTTGATATCGCTGATGAGCAGCGTCAGTTGGCCAAAATTGCGTTTTCTTTAGTTCATTAATTTACTTTTGAATTTGGATGTCAGTGCGCGCATGACTGAGTGCCGACTACTATTTGCTTTTCTTGCGCATACGTGTGACGTGGAAGGGGTGTTCACAGGATCTCACTCGCTTTCTGGTGGTATCAACTTCGAGGCAGACACCTAAAATCATCGCTCGCTCAGTGAGCACTTTAAGATCACCATTCTGCGGTTTTGGGGGATCTTTTTATTGATGTAACACAAGCCCGATAGCATCAATGAGTTTGGCTACGAAGATTTAGCAGTCAGTTACGATTATGATCGTTCAGTAATAATTCAAAGAAGTTCTGTACATATAATTTTTAGCACTGCAGCGTGTTAGTCACTTGTCATTTTGTTAACGAAATTATACACCGTGTCTCAGTGATCAGCTGCTTTCTATACGTTGTTGCTATATTCCATAAAAGACCAATTAGGGCCGCATATTTTGCAACGATTTGGGGAAGAAAAACTTGAAACCCGACACAGTTCAAACATTATTTTCCCACCACCCTCCCGTGAAATACAGGAAGCCCCCTTGACAGAGACATCAACCTCGACCTGATACTAGTGAGTGCTTGCTGCTACCTGCTCCTTTTCACATCTATAGTAGTTGCTACAAGCAAAACTATATATGATGCAAACATAAAGCATGTTATCATCTGAAATAGAAAGCCTGCATCATAGAACTCTCCATGAAGCTCCTTTTAATGTAGCTTGCCACATTTACATGGCTTTCGGAAGAAAATGATCTCCTAATATACGTTCGTTGTTTTCTATCATATGATCACTATTTTTCGGAATTCGCTACTCTACCGGGGTACCCAAGTGGCATGACATCACGTGCCTCATTTGAATTTGGTGGCCCGTCCGTGGGAGCCCTGGGGAAAAATGGCGTTGGGTGCAGAGCGCACCGAATCCAGGAAAAAAGAATCGAGAAGAAAACGCACGTGCGGAGGAGAGTGTCATTACTTTCCTAAATCAAGGGGCTTCATGACACCGCGGCTTTCAATGCCACCGTCGGCAGTATGTTCCAGAGAAGACTGGATGCGTCCGTAGCTTCCACTGTGCTGCACAAAATCGAAGCATCCGACTGAGACTGACTGCTCCTCGACGCTGCATGCTTTTATAGCCTCGCGCTTGGATTCCAGATGGTTCTGGAGCTTTCGCTTGCAAGCAGTACAGGGGCAGCTACGAAGGCTTCCACTTTCCTCTGGTACTTTCCACCTACAATGGCGTCCCAAGTCGCCGTGTCATTCCTTCTCTCTCATCCTGCTCCTTCTTTCTAGGCAATGCCGGTGGCTGTTTCCAGGTGCTAAAGAGGTGGACGCGCCGCCACTCAGTGTCTGATGCGTTGTCCCGCCATGTTTAATTGTTCTTTTCAATGCGAATCCATTTCTTAGTAGACTATGTCAGACATACAGTGTTGTCCGGGCATCCGCGGCGGTGTCCTCACGCCCGCAGGTGTTATCTCTACGCTCTCACTCCCTCTCTCATAGCAACAGCTACGGGCGTGCACGCTTATCCTTCACCTTTCAGCAACCGGAACATGTGGTGCAAGAGAGTGTAGGAGAGGGTAGGTGCAGTGCTTTGCCACTCCTTTTCTTGCCGTTCACTCTATTTCCTACCTGCGCCCCACTTCCCCATTCGCTCGCGCCTCACTCCTGACCGTTCGTTGGCTGGGTGCCTCTCAAACACATTCCGAAATGTGTGCTCGAGACGTCGTCGTGAAACACCAATGCCGAGCCGAGAACACTGCTTGTTTTGTTCACTTCATAGTATTTTTTAACTGTGCACACTAGCTACTAGAGCTGGATATGCATCCCGCATTTCTCGCAACAAAAAAATGCCACGTGCAGAGAACGGCGCTATTGGCTGCACGGTGCAAGAAAAAGAAGAAAACATTACTATTCTTCTAACGCTAGCTTCCATAAACAAAACGCCCTAATGGACGCTGCGCAATGCATTCACATTTCCTCACGAATTCCTTTAAGGAGGTGGAGGAATTTTTTTCATTGCGCGCATTTTGAAGGGGAGTCCGCTGGCGGCGCGGCTGCCTTTAGTCGTTCGTAGGCGGCGCGCACATCTTATGGAGCGCTCATTTCGCGACATACGGTATCAACAGAAATGGGATTTTAGCAGCGCTCTGGTGGCCTTCGTTTACAAGGTGCATAGATAGAGCTATCATTATCATGACTTTCGTTCCCTCAATAAAAATACAGCAGATTTTCTCTGAGAGAAGACCAGATTCCCCGAGTTTTCCCTGATATTTTCCAGACTAACCAAAATCCCTGAGATTTCCCAGTTTTCAGGGTTAATATACACCCTGTGTAATAGTGAATTGTTAGAAAATTATCTCGTCCACCTTCTTGAGTGCACTGCAGGTCGCAGGAAAGCAGCGGCGAGGGTACTCATAATGAGTAGTTCTTGAGAGACGTTATGAGCAGGTTTTTCCGATTGACGACGAAGACATAGCGTACATGAGATGACGCACTTTAACTAAGCCGACAGCAATAAATCAGCCAAGTAAAGTGGCTGAACGCAGCATAGAATCAGCACTGCAGCCTCGTTTTCGTTTCTGCAGTATCTGTGTAACCCAGGATAAAATGATGCTCAAGGGTCCCAGAAAGTCACCAAAACATTGTCATGTAAGCTTTGATACAGACTTTTATTATTAAAACAATTATCAGAAGGTTAGCATCACCAAAGTACGGTGATTCCCGTATTTGTAATGTAAAATATTTGTTCCATCTATTCGTACTTTACAGCAAAATGATTCTATAAGTTAAACAACATACAGCTGAATGAAATACCTGCACAATATTATCTAGCAGTTATTTTTATCACAGCCTAAAAATAAGTACAAGCAGAGGATGAGGTACTTTGAATGGTACAACAGCATCAACGTTTTTCCTTTACACAAAAGAATTCTTTCGTAAATATGTTGGAATGTTGCTCACTGATAATAAAATGGCAATCCTGAAGCTAACGCTGTAGCTAACTGTGATAAATTGACGACACACAAACACAGGTCAAGAGACATGGAGGATGCTTCAAAGCTGTTAAATTTGCGTCGTTTCACTGCTGTAAAACCACGTCAGTTAAGAAACTCCGATTACTTAAGACTGTGCATACATGTTTGGAGGTCTATAAGAAAATGTTTCTCAATAATAAGCATCCCCAAAAATGGAAGGGCACTGAAGTCTTTAACTGGGCAGCAGTTACAGTTTGCGCCATACAGAACTTTGAGCTGGTACATTTATGCAAGTCCAAAAACTTTCATGCGGAAATATAATTTATATGTAGCAAAACACCCTCATTTTTTAACTTCGGCATCTGTTTTACATGCACAAAAACTTCTACATTTGCTTCTTGTTCAAAAAATATTCAAGCGAAGAGTAACAATAAGCAGAAAAACAAATGTGTGCTTAACAGGCTTTTGAAATGCGTGCAAACACTAAAAGTCGTCATTTCCAGGAGTGGTTCTTAAGTGTCAAAGCTCGTCTTTGGGCATTTTATCGGCTCCACAGCGAATACCAACGTTGTAGGCGCTGGTGTCAGGAGTGTTCTGGCTCCTTGCAGCACAGCGGTAACGGTAGCAGTATGCCTGTACAAATAAGTAAAAGAAAATTTTCATTATACTTTTGCAGTATGAATTAAAGTGCGCTATCACGCAATAAGGTCAGTGAGGGTCATAGCATTAAAAAATGAGTAATATGACCACTCTTCAGTTCACTTTTCAAGCGGCCACCATGAATAAAATAAATCACCGCCATATTCACAAAGTGAATGATGTTGGAGGAGCTTGCTCATATGATTAGGTAATCCGCAAATCGCCCATACAAATCTCGAACCATGATGTACAGACGTGACAACGTTGTTATATATATACACTGCATACAGAATATTAAATAATTCAAATTTGGATGCGCTTTATACATCCTGATATACATTACATATACCCAGGACATATTCTTTTGAAAAGTACTCGATGAGTTCAAGAACTCATTTCCCTTTACACATTTTACAGATGTTATTTTACAAATTACACCGTCCGCATAACGCTCCACTTCTTCGGTGCAGAAGAATGCAATGAATCCATTATTGATGAGCATGCTTTCATTGTTCCACATCTCCGTGACGCAAAGCACATCGACTGAAGTCAAGACGGGACCATATTCGATGTCATCAATGTGTGCATTGAGGACCCCCACGTTTAGAAGAGCAAGGGTGAACTCGTTCAAACCGTTGACGTCTTCTCGCAGGGAGCAAAGGTACCATTGCGTTAGCATGAGCAATCTGTGCTACTCGAAATGCCGAAACCTGCAAGCATGTCCTTGTGTCCGTGCATCTACTAACCTTATTAGGTGCACTAAAAACAACCTCTACACTAAAACGATTGGCTATGTGCTTGAGCTCATGTGAAAATCGATGAATGTAAGGTAAAATAGCAAAGTATTTTCGTTGCGAGTCTTTTTTCGCAGAACTGTGCTCTGGTCCAACCTTCAAAATCTTAGTAATCTTTTCCATGGCTCTGCTCACAACATTTTCTGGGTATGCAGCCATTTCTAGACTGTTGATTTGACATGAAAATGCTAGATTCATGGTATGAATGCATGACTTCAGACTTCAACAAGGCACTCCTTAGACAAGACACTGCACTTCCAATTTTACAATTCTTGAATGGCCTGAGATAAAGTTGAAAAGAGATTTTACGGTTCGAGGATTATACGACGAACAAAGGTGTCCCAATTGTGGGTGCAGTATTAAGTAAAAAAAACTGCAACAGGTTATTATGCGCAACCTCATGCGTGAACTTGCTGTGTGTGCGCCGAAATGTTTCCAAGAATGTTGTCAAACCAACTCACTTAACTTTCCATACTACTATAATATATGTAGAAGCATTCATACTGCAGTGGATGTAAGGATGTAAAATAGGCTGCCGATGATGACGATTTATTTACGAGGATGCATGTGAAAAGCCGGTGCGCTTAACCGAAGAGACTATTGATGATGAATGACTGTTTGCCTCTGTCGTTGTACTGTGAGTGTTAATTGCTTTGCCAGGCACACGTTTTCCAAATAAGAAGTTCAGTCTTTACCAGGTTGATTGCCACATTCTTTACAGTAACAACTGTAGCATCGTGGTACGTTGTGGAAGTGTTTCTCATTCATGTGTCAGACACACCCTACAACACAAGAGCCAACACGTCTTGAAGGAGGCACCAAGTTCATCCTGGAATCACTACTCAGGCGCAACCGTAGTACGATCCCCTACCTGACAAGACCACAGCCACGATGACAGCCGCTGTGTCATCTACGACATTGACAAAGAAAGAATCCAGGCAGCGCTGATTTTCTGTGAATCATGTGAAGGTCCGACAAATTGGCCGCAGACATACGACCAGATTGGCACTTCCAGCTGGGACTGAAATTGTGGGTGCGTTTGCCCTGTCGGTTTCTACTGAACCTGTACCGACTCCCCGAGTTTCTGAGCCAGCTCCCGACATCAACCAATCATGTAACGTTGAAATTTTGGCAAGTTGGTGATGGTTCATGCTTGCTTACGAAGTAGCGTACGGAGACTAGACACAAAAGGAACGAAATGGACACCGCTGCATTTGCAACTAGTTTATTTTACAACTAAACATGGCTAATATACAATATGATAGTGTATCAGGTGTGACAATAATGTTCAAGTTAAAGCATAATTGCCAAAAGGAGATTTTGCAATCGCTTACACTGACGAATGCTTGGCTAATGCAATGATATTTTCCTTTAACATGTTGAATGCCTCGATAGTCTCATTCCCTGAGACTAAATAAAATACTTTACAGTCACAGGGATCGGGTGACCACAAAAGTTATCGAGGCATTCAACATTGCTAAATTAAAAAATGATTGCATTAGCCAAGCATCGGTCAGTCTAAGCAATAGTGATGTCTTTTTTTGATGTCCACGATAATGATTGTTTTGAGTGAGGACACCTTGGGCCGAGCGGGAACAGCTTCACAGTTAAAAGTCACGACTAAACAGTCCAAGAAGATGTTCTGCTAAATTCGAGGTCACCCATGCATGCACCACCCTAAGGCGTTCTATACTAGCGCTAACGAACTTTGGGAACATTATTCACATGCTTCTTGTGTGTATCCTATATGCATGCACTTCTTCATGTCATTGCTCTCGCACGAGTTCCGTCTGCAACCGGTGCTTGAAGGTGGCCTTCTTGGCACGTGCTTGTTTTCTCTTCATTGCGAGTACCTATCACTGGCCAAAGTAAGTGTTACCAGCCAAGGCAGGCCACCTCGGAGTACATAGGAGGTTTTGCAATTATTACATGCGAAGCAGATCTTTGACAAGCCCGTGTAACACTGTCCCTCCGTCCACATCGCTCCCCTAGCCGCAGGTGTTGGAGCGGTGCCAAGAAGCTCACACCTTCATAGCAATGCGCGATGACGTCTCTCTCCCTTGCCTGCCGTGCACTCGCCACGGGTCAGCTCTCTCTCACTTCACCCTCTCCACTGCTCGCAACACCTGAACCCACTCCTCACGTGCCCATCATCTCACCCGCGCCACCTCTCTCCATCTGTCAGAGAGAAGAAACCGCGAGCCGGCGAGTGCGCGTGCCTCGAGAATCACGCGGCACTGACAATGTGGACAGTGCGCCGCTGCTTGCCGCGCGATTGCACCAATGGGTGGGATGCGGTCGCGGCATGCTTCCCACAAGTGCTCACGTACCTTTCCTGGCTGTCACCAGTGTTGCGAGGGGTAACAAAGCTCATCGCATTCGTGAATGGCGACGTGAACACCGATGAGGCGCGAGCCAGGGAAGCCAAATGCAAGTGTCGGCAGTGGAAGACCAGTGACATTGACGAGGTGCTAGTCAAGAACACCGATCGTGTTCGAGGATACGGATGACGCATAGTTAATGCGGACAAGGTGCGAGGCAAGGAAGCCGAGTCCAAGCATCTTCAATGCGTCCTGCCTCCCGTGTCTTTGCGTCTCAAACAAACATTTACTCGAGTAAACGCTACACTGGGTTTCGCTTCAAACTGTTTTTACAGCACCCGCGTCGACGCCCGTTTCAACCGCGTCAACGCCGTGTACACTGCTGCTGCTTCGCATCCCACTAGGGTTCCCTTCGGAGAGATGGTCCATAGTTTTCTTAAATGCTCCGATAAGACTGCAAGAGCACGACACCAGTGGCTTACTCCGGAAGTGACACGGGTACCAGCTATACTTCTTAAATGCACGATGACGCACGTACAGATGCCGGCGCATTTCACAGATTATCGGCGAGTGTACTAGCCACTCTCACTGTGCTGTGAACGTTACTTACTTGTACTACAAGTCTTTTTGCTTCGCAGGGCACAAACTCGCCTGGTCAGTTGATAAAAATTCTTTGGGCTTGACGTAAGGCACGCCACAGCGGATGGCTCCAAAAATATTCACTATTCCGCAATGTGCACATTTATCGCTGTGATTGCACAATTCTCCAGCCTCTAGCATTTCGCTCCCATCGAAACGCAACCGCCAAGGTAGGGATCTAACCCGCGACCTTCAGGTCAGCACCTGAACACCGCAGCCTTTGTTCCACGCCGACAGATGCCCACTATTTCAAGTCTTTACCAGTTTAGTCGCTGCATTTTTAACCGTACATTTGCACAAATTACAGAGGCTGACTTTCAATAATGAACTCTCATATTCTAACCAAGCTTTCAAAAATTATCCTCGTGTCTTTTGGATTAATTTTCAATCCTACACCCTTATTGTTAAAACCAGTGTACATGCGGAAACAAAAAGCAAACAACCAAAAATTGCACCCAAGTGTTGTCTTTTTGTGCACTGGATTTCTAGACGGAATCATACCGACCCACAACATTGAATGCTCCACCTTTCCCACGATGATCTCTAGGTCCACAATAGCTTCTCACAAGTCATTGCCAGCGTTATTGACAGCTGTGAGGGTGCTGACACCCCCTGTAACAAGGGGTGCCAGCACCCTGTTACTGTACTGTTGCTTCCATCGCATCTACTCGAGGCAAGCCAAGTGTCAAGTCAAGCGAAAGCCAAGTAATGACGCCCTTGACTGAATTCATAATGCTCAATCCAGTGCCGATATATAAGTAGTGAATGGTTGTGCAGCGTGAGCAGTCGGTTTTCACTAGCAGACGTTGCCTGCATCAGCCTTGCAATGCGACAGTAACAGTGGGCATGAGGCGCGAGCATGCTGCTCGAGACACGAGATGCAAGCATGCACAGTGAGGTGTAGGCACCACCGCTAACATCAGATTTGTGAGTAGGTGTGATTATAAAATGCTCTGCATTTAAAAAAAGCTTGCATTATACCCGCGCCTAGAATCCAGATACAGACGACTGTACATACACTAAACAGAAGAGATGGGACATTGCTGTTCAATGTACTCTCGCTGCTTACATCGCATACTTAGGCATACTAAGGTGTGCCGTGCCTTTCTTATGGCTTTTATTGTAAACAAGGCTCCCTCCCATATCAGGTACTGAAACGTCAGTAAGCTCTGTGTTCTATGGGTCGGTGTATCCTTTCACGTTTTCACTAAGAAGCAACATGCACTGTCTTCTTTTTTTTTTTTTTTCACATGCCTTCTAGATGCTCACTGTAGTTGCAGTTGGAAGAGCGACTTTTTAAGCTTTGATAAATGGTAATGCTTATTTTTTGATGGCCACAAGAAACTGCTGTCAGTTTCCATGACCTGGCCAGATTTTTCAGAAATTCCCCGACCTTTCCATGACTTTTCGAGAAGGGTCTGAATTCCCTAGATTTCCCAGGTTGGTATATACCCTGTTATTTTAGCTGGTCTCTCTGCTGCCATTGATGGATCAGCCAGCAGTACTGAGCATCGTACCACATGGGCGAGAAACTTGAAGCTCTCTTCCCTAGGCCCTACTTCACTCCATTGTTCTATCGAGTGTTTTGAATGTACCCAGCGAAAGTGATGTAGCCTGCGGCTGGCTATCTTCTGCACATCACCAGTGCCACTGGCCAGAAATGCGGTCGTGACATCAGACGATGGACATGCCTGGGACCTGCGCAGTCCTGCGCCCTCGTGAGTGCTGGTCACAAACAGAAGACGTGTCTGCGCGAGTGACGGTTCGTTGCGCCGATGGCAACGTTGCTGTTGCGGAACTGGTACTGAGGTGAAGTCGTCGAGCTGGACAGTGCAGCAGTGTTGACCGCCGGCGGTATTGTGGGAACGGACATTCTTTAGAGACATGTGTTGTCATGTTTTGTTAGAGCTTGTGTAGCTGATTTTTTTCATGTTTTTCTTTCTGGGATATGGTTTAAATTAAAGGAACACTAAAACACTTAAAAAACGAAGTTATGGTGTCATGATACGTAATTTTGTGTAGCAAATTCGAAAATCAAGTAGAAAATTTGCAGTAACCAACGCAAATAACTTTGTTTTGCCCAAAACAAGCAACAAGCGCCACGGCCACCATCGCGAGTCTCGCAGCCGCTGTGATTGGTCGAAGCTTCATGACGTCACGGTCAGGAAGGTGAGGACAGCTGACTGCGCTCGCCGGCAGTCAATGCCATGTTTATCTGTTGAGATCCGGTAGTTGCTGTAAGTATAACAAACTGTGAAAGTCGGGACCGAGTTCGCTGTATACATCCGTACGTGTTCAAGCTGGTCGCCACTTTGAGGGCGACGACTGAAGTGGCACAGAAAAGCGAGTTCCAACTAGCCACCGTCACTTGCATCGGAAACAGACTGGTAGGTAGGTATAAGATCCATGCCAATGCTCAATTTCACAGTAGTAAACTGTTGCAAATGATACGCTTATCAATGGATATGAAATTCAATAAGAAACAGCAGCATCCACACTCGTATTGGCACGGTTTGCGCTAGGCACGGGCAGCATGCAGAAACATCAGCTGTTGGTGAATTTCACGGCTCGCAGTGCAGCATCGTTAAGGCAGTCAGTATTGTACTTCGCAGCGAGCAAGACGCACGCGATTAGTCAGTATGCTACCGCAAAAAGAACAAAGAGTCAAACGAGTGATGCTTTTGCCGCAGTGATGATATCTGCTTTGAAATGTGCTGAAAATTGCGTAGAATAGTTTGGCTCATATATTGCAGTTCTGTTTTTTTTATAATATCGCTTTTTTTTTTTCAATTCTGTTCAGTACTACAGTGATGGTGTGTTAAAATGCAAACGGTGTATTAGCTGCGCTAAAAGCATGCGACTATCATGTAGAGTAGCTGATTTCGAATATGCGTGCTGCTATCTTTGTACACGTGTTTTCGCCATACGTGCTCGTGCTCATGCACGCACTGCGCACAACTAGGGAAAGAGGAGGAACGCTGCTACTGCCTCGAAATTCGGCAAATTCGCGACCACCACAGCGCAATTCATCTCGTACGTTTGAAGTTTTTTTAACTGCAGCGACCCATTTCGTAGCTATCTTCTGATCTGAAGAAAACATTAAAAAGCGACCATTGCAACCGTAAGTGCTGCGGCAGATACTATATGCCACGCAGTAACTCGGCAACGCGAGTCCATTTCAGCCTTGCACAAGCACAACTAGTGAATGTCGGATGATGAAAATCTCTAGAGGAAGAGAGAGAATGGTGCAATGGCAAGAAATCCCTAGGAACAGGCAGAACTTATGCTTTCCCAGGCAGCAGATCACAGCAGAAACAAAGCACAACCACGAAGTAAACAAGCTGAGCTGACTGCTGATGCAGGTGGCCCGGCGCAAATTTGCCCGCTAGAGGCCGGCTTGACGCTGACAGTGATGTCACCTCGAACCTCGCTAAAAAAACCTTCGTAGACATGTTATAAGAGGTCGAGGATAACAAATTTGCAATAAAATCGCGAATCCAAAACCTCTTCAGTATACCTTTAAGATTGAAGAAATGTGGGGGTGGTGACACCCCCTGTAAAGTTGTTTGCGCCGTGTGGCGCACTTGTCTTGCGCAGAAGCCGTGTTTCGGAGTCTTAACTATTGAGCGGTAGCTGGCGTTGTGTTCACGAACGTTTATCACCACTATCATCATCATGGTTAGGCCAGTAGCGCCGGCGGTGACCCCTAGCGGGAAGCCTTGGTGGCGGCATGAGAGAGTTGAGTGAGCCTCTTTTGCTGGTGGCGTTTGGCATGAACGGTTGTCTCTTGCAGTGGGACGCCGGTGCACGGAACCGCAGGCCATCTGCCAAGGGCCCTTGTGGTGAGTCAAGCGTTAGTGACACCACCTTGTTGTCATGTAGTTGAGTCTTGTGTAATAATGCGTGAGGTTGTTTAGCGTGTGGATTGCAACATGTTTAATCATTCGGCTGTGATATCGTTGTTTATAAAAGCAGTTAAATAAATAAATGTGTTGTTTGGCTTGGTCCGATTGTATCTACGATGTCCGTTCACTCCAAGAGCATGACTCTCTCCATATTGAGACCCCACAGAGCACAGCACCGTTCTAAAATGGAAGTTTGCCATAACATTCGCTGACAATCGTTATTCATCACTCTTCACTAGCTAAGAGCTAGAATATTTTAGGTGTGCAGTGGGCAGCACTTCAGACATTTCATCTTTTTACCTGACCTTATTTTGAAAAACATTTTATCAATGTTTTGTGGGTAAATAAGAGTTCTAGAATAATTATAATGATTACAAAGGCAATAAAATTTGTATCCTCTTTTCCTTGAGGACTAAGCAATGTCACCATGGCCACTCGCAAATCTACTTAATCAAATGCATTTTCATAATCTGCCAAATCCAGTCAGAAAATGAGGATGAGCATAAAATTTAACGAAGTACCCTTTCATGTGGTCACAATATGTGCAACACAAGGAAAATGAGCAGCAAAAGCATTTAGTAAATTTGCATTTTAGATAAACATTCTTAGAAACATTTTAGATAACATATGATACCAGGTATTTTACTGCTACCATTATTACTGCTATCAACTCTTTGAGACATTATGTGCACGATTGTGTATATCACTCATTTTCGCTTCAAGCAGAGGCTAAGAAAGAGTAAGATACATTGTAATTTGGATGAATTTCATAATAAAGTTGACTTCATTTAACTTCATTTTGTAGTGTACTGATACATATGATCACTCTTCTGAAGGTACTACCACGTTCGACGAGTCGTGTGACAAGCCAGTTCCTGCAAGCAATGTGAAGAGCAGAATTTTTCTTTGCTTAAAATAGACATAACCAAATATGACTTTGCACTATATTCCATGCCAGAGAGTTCATTATGTTTATGCCAAAAGCAAGCATGAACTACTTCAGGATAAAGAGATATTTATATGCAACTTACGGTAATTACAATGAGTTACTATAACATGCATAAATTCAACAATTATGTTATTATTCTTATTACAATAGAATATTGAGTGCCTCGAAGTAATGTTGTAGTGACTTGACACAGTTACAGACCGTTCTTCATAGGTGGCATCTGAAAGGGTACACGAATATACGACTAATGAAAAATGTTAATATATGTGTGTGTGTGTGTGTGTGTGTGTGTGTGTGTGTGTGTGTGTGTGTGTGTGTGTGTGTGTGTGTGTGTGTGTGTGTGTGTGTGTGTGTGTGTGTGTGTGTGTGTGTGTGTGTGTGTGTGTGTGTGTGTGTGTGTGTGTGTGTGTGTGTGTGTGTGTGTGTGTGTGTGTGTGTGTGTGTGTGTGTGTGTGTGTGTGTGTGTGTGTGTGTGTGTGTGTGTGTGTGTGTGTGTGTGTGTGTGTGTGTGTGTGTGTGTGTGTGTGTGTGTGTGTGTGTGTGTGTGTGTGTGTGCGCGTGCGTGCGTGCGTGCGTGCGTGCGTGCGTGCGTGCGTGCTCGTGCGTGCGTGCGTGTGTGTGTGTGTGTGTGTGTGTGTGTGTGTGTGTGTGTGTGTGTGTGTGTGTGTGTGTGTGTGTGTGTGTGTGGTACTGAATGAAAGCAGCTTGCCTTGTGGCACATGAAGGAGCCGCCTTTCTTGACTTTGTCAGTGCCACTTGATGGTCCTTTCTGCGAGAGATGAGAAACAGGTACAGTTGAATGTCACATCCTACTTTTCACTTCAGTCATTTTGATTGATATTTCTCTGCAAGAGAGGATAAGAAATGATTAGTGATTATGTCTTAGCATCGTTATGCTTATTTCACTAGAGTTGTGCCACTACTATAGGTCTCAGGCAAGATATAGTATAAAACGGCGCCATATTGACAACACATATTTTAGTTGCAGATTGACAATTGTTAGACATATGCTGGGTTTTTAATCGAGTAGTAATCCTCTAAAGTTTCAATGTAAATAAAACATCGAGAACTGTATAGGGCATATTACTTCATGTCAATATGTGCTGTCTATGAAACTAATGGCACACACATGCTCGGGTAAGAGATGGCAACACTGAATCGACCAAATTAGATGGTACACCTCTGTACAACTATGGTGATAGAGCTGTGTGCCGCCGTCACCCCTTCTTGCTCATGCTGCTCACTCCGCCAACGAAGTCCCAAGAATGACAACGCCGCCTTGCAAGAATTGCGGCACGCCGCCATTAGTTCTTTATTTTAACGTGAACAGGTAATCTGGACATAAAATACATCCCTTCATTAGGCGAGCTCATCACCTGCATAAGAGACCACGCTTCGTGGAAGCAGTGCTTCGTGGAGGCGAAAATCTTTAGAGCGAGCCCAACGCTACCCAATGCGAGATTGTTGCGCCATCTTGCTACTGATAATAAAAACGCACTAAGGTTTCAAAGCTCTGAGGACTGTAAAACGGTGTATATAATGTATATATATCATACATATACACCCTTTGGCAAGTCATTTAAAATGACTTGCCATCTGCATCCCAACAGCGTACACTTGACGGCGTAGTGGCTAGCACCGCACGTTGCAGAACGAGAGATCGCTGGTTTGATTGCGCATGACCGATGCTTGCCTTCTAATTTTTTTTTCTTTGTAATCTGTTAGTGTATATTTTGTACGTCATATTTGTGACAGAAATATGTCAGCAGAGTTGTGGTGGACCCCGACATAAAACACCTTCATGTAAAAAAAAAAAGAAAAGGAGTAGCCAGAGGTTAATGTGCAGATACATGAACATTCGCAAAACATGTATTTCTTGTGGTACAAACAAATGAAATAAGAGATACTGGGTGAAAAAATATGTAGATAGTCGATGGCACAGTTAATTTTTACTTCTCACCTGTTCAGCTCCCTCCTCGTTGTTTGCTCATGAAGCAGAGTGAGGAGAAAAAAAGTGGTGGGTGCTTAAAAGCGTCAGCAGTATAAAATTTCTGTACAGGTCCCTAAAAAGGTAGAGAACAGGTACATTCCGAGAAGAACAAAAAGCTACGATCTCCTTTCTGTTCTTCACGAAAAGTATTTGTTCCTTACCTAAGCAAGTGACAGGCGTTTTATCTTTGCCTATATATCGCCTTTCATGTGAGTTTTCATGGCGGCAGCCGATACGTCAGATAAATTGCTTTGTGTACTTCTTTGGTATATATATATATATATATATATATATATATATATATATATATATATATATATATTAATGGGTTAAACGCACTGGGGCAGAGAAGAGAGCCAACTTAGCGGCTGCCTTAAAGTTGTTTCCAACAGTTTAGACTGGTGGACTGGTCTTCGACAGGGTATGCAAACAAGTGACACTTTATAACTTGTCCACAAACCCTGGCAAAAACTGGTCCACCAGTCGAAACCATTGGAAATAAAATTATGTTGTGTCACATCTCTGTCGCTCTCTCTTTTCTTTATATATATATATACTTGATTGATTGATATGTGGGGTTTAACGTGTCCCAAAACCACCATATGATTATGAGAGACGCCGTAGTGGAGTGCTCCGGAATTTTGACTACCTGGGGTTCTTTAACGAGCACCCAAATCTGAGAACACGGGCCTGAAACATTTCCGCCTCCTTCGGAAATGCAGCCGCTGCAGCCAGAATTCGAACCCGCGACCTGCGGGCCAGCAGCCGAGTACTTTAGCCACTTGACCAGCGCTGCGGGGATATATATGTGTTTATATATACATATATATATATACATATATATATATATAGTGTGGGCATTTGTTACATCATCATCATCCCTGCATGATCACAATCACCATCATCAGCTTGTCTCTTTGTCCTCATTGCCACTCTGGGTCATCATCATCGTCATCGTCTGTGTACTGGCTCTTCCCGTTCGTTTTGCAAGGTTTTTCCTCAAATAAACGCTGACGCAGCCAAAATTCCCAAGACTTCATACGTGTCGAAGGTGGATTTTCGGTCCTCTGACCTCCCGCAGCCCGATATACCCCCTGGAGCTTCGTTCAGGCCGCCGTTTGCGCCCACCGTCAGGCAGCATGTCCAAGACCGAGCCTACCGGCACTGATGTCATCAACCACGCACCGCCGCAAGCTGCCCCTCCTACTTACATACACGGACATCAGCGGGAACCCCCGCTCTTCGCTGGTCTTCGGGGAGAAGACGTAGAAGACTGGCTTGATGACTACGACCGCATAAGTGCCGCTAATAGGTGGGACAAGGCCGCCAAACTGCGTTACGTGCCTTTTTAGGTGGGATTTTCTATCATCTGCTTCCGCAGCGATTTGTTGTGGACAACGCATCGTTCACCTCGCTGACACCGACTACATGCTTGACGACGACAATTAGAAGCCACTTCGTCTGGTCGCTGCGAAAGACATCGAACTGCCGCCACTACAAGAGCAAATTGTCAGCATTACATCCAACGACATATATCACGGGGATGTATTGGTCTCATCGTCACCACTTTGCGTTCGCAAAGGTGTAGTTCTTCTGTCCGGAGTCGTTCATTTTTGCAATGGCTCGGCACTTGTCACCGCTGTCAACTCTACACCGGAAAATATCTTACTGCCACAGGGCACTACTGTGGCCTGTGTTGCTGACTTCAAACCTGTATTTGTCACGCCACTTCAGGCCATCGCATCCAAAGAACCTTACCTCGGTGAGCATGTTTCTTCCTCCGCCTTTACCACCGCTATCAGCAGCGAATTGACATATTCAGAGGCAGCAGCTGCTCGCATTGTTACAGAAACATGCAAATTCTTTCGATATTTGCTCGTCTAAGCTGGGCCGCACTAATACTACAGCACATCGAATTCAAACTGTTGGGACATCTATCGTACACCGCCGACCCTATCGCGTGTCTCTAACTGAAAGAAAAATTATAGAAGAAGACATTGCGGACATGCTTAAACGGGAAGCCATCCGTCCCTCATCTAGCCCTTGGTCGTCTCCTATTGCTTTGGTCTATAAAAAGGATGGCTTTGTGCGGTTTTGCGTGGACTACCGGGCGCTCAATAAGATCACACGCAAGGACGTGTACCCTATGCCACGCATTGACGACGCCGTTGATTCCCTACAAGGCGCGGAATTCTTTTCAAGCATCGACTTGCGTTCTGGATACTGGCAGATCCCCATGCATGAAGACGATAAGGAGAAAACGGCATTCGCAACCCTCGACAGGCTATATGAATTCAACGTGATGCCTTTCAGGCTCTCCAACGCACCCGCGACTTTTGAGCGCATGATAGATACCGTGCTGCGCGGCCTAAAATGGAAAAGTTGTCTTTGCTACCTGGACGACATTATTATCTTTTCGTCAACGTTTTCTGAGCACCTAGAATGATTGGATCAAGTTTTGACGTGCCTTGCCATCGCCGGGCTTCAAATAAACACCAAGAAATGCTCTTTCGCTAGCAAATCTATCAAGGTCTTAGGACACGTCGTTAGCAAAGGTGGCATCCGGCCCGACCCTGACAAGATTTCTGCCGTCCTTCACTTTCCGCGTCCCGAAAAACCAAAGGAGCTTCGCAGTTTCCTTGGCCTTGCCTCCTATTTTCGCCGGTTTATCCAGAACTTCGCTTCTATTGCTGCTTCATTACACCAACTACTTGCTTCCAACGTCCCCTTTCTGTGGTCTCAAGAATGTCAAACGGCATTCGAGCTGTTGAAGCAGGCCCTCACGTCTGAACTTCTGCTCTGCCACTTTGACGAAGCCGCACCGACTATCCTCCATACTGTCGCTAGCGGCCTTGGTATAGGAGCCGTTCTTCTACAACGCGACAAGTCTTCCCTAGAGAAAGTTGTTGCATATGCCAGTCGCGTACTCACCCCTGCCGAAAAGAACTACACTATAACTGAGCAAGAGTGTTTGGCTGTGGTTTGGTCGGTCCAGAAGTTCCGTCCCTATCTTCACGGCCGTCACTTCACAATCGTTACGGACCACCATGCCTTATGCTGGCTTTCTACACTGAAGAACTTGTCCGGACGCTTGGGTCGGTGGATACTACGCTTGCAGGAGTACGACTTTGACATAACTTACAAGTCAGGCAGAAAACATCAAGACGCCGACGCTTTATCTTGTTGCCCGCTTCCAACTATCCATATCAGCGTTGGTGAGAACTCAACCGCCACATATACCAAAGTTCATACGCTCACATCAATAAGGCAACCCTCTTCGGACGACGAGCCAACATTTATCTCCCACCAGCGGTCCGATTCATACTGCAGACGCATGATGGACCACCTTTCGGGAGTTTCTCATCCACCCAATGCGCGACTCCGTCAACAACTCCTGCACTTTAAGCTGGACAATGGGGTTCTCTACCGCCACGTCTATCACCCTGACGGTCAGCGCTGGGTTCCTGTACTGCCACGTTCTATTCAACTTCAGGTGCTCGAAGCCTTCCACGATGACTTGACTGCTGGTCATCTTGGTTTTAAAAAAATTCTTGACCGCATTTGATGTCGTTATTACTGACCTGGCCTTTCTTCTAGTGTAGCACGGTATGTCGGCTCCTGCTACCCATGCCAGCGTCGTAAACTCCCCACGTCTGCACCTGCTGGACCTCTACAGCCACTTCCATGCCCTTCAATGCCGTTCGAGGTTGTAGGTGTTGACCTTTAAGGGCCTCTCCCCGTCACATCTGCTGGCAAACGATGGATAGTGACCGTTGTGGACCACCTGACACGCTACGCTGAGACTTCTCTGTTATTACAGGCTCAGTTGTGGGAGTTGCAGACTTTATTCTTCACGCAATAATACTGCGTCATGGGGCTCCTCGTGTACTGCTTAGTGACCGCGGAAGAGCGTTCCTGTCACAAATGGTAAATGAAGTACTGCGCGCTTCTGGAACTACTCACAAGACAGCTTCAAGCTACCACCCTCCGACAAATGGTCTTACAGAGATTTCACCGAACCCTTGCTGACATGATAGCCGTTAACGTCCAACCCGACCACAAAAACTGGGATACTCTTTTACCATTCCTGACATTCGCTTACAACACCGCCGTTCAGCGAACAACTTGCTACTCACCGTTTTACCTCGTGTACGGACGCACCACGACTACCTTTCTCGAAGTCTCCTTCTTTAACAGCCATGGGAATTCATGTCAGTCTTCTAGCGAAGAATACATTTCCCGCTTGGCCCAGTCTCGCCATCAGGCTCGCATCAATACTGAAGCCAGGCAGCACGAGCGAAAAATCATCTATGATGAATCCGACTGCGTTGTGTCTTTCCAACCTGGTGACGAGGTGCTGCTTTTGACACCTATTCGCACTTCTGGTCTTTGTCACAAATTCCAACCACGCTTCATTGGGCCATACATTGTTTTAGAACAGACTTCGCCAGTTAATTATCGTGTCACACCACTCGTCGCCCCAACAGACCGCCGCTACCGCAGCACAGAGATTGTCCACATTTGTCGCATGAAACCTTTCACGCGACGTTCCTCGTCACTTTGACTTACGGCGGCCAGGGTGTCCGCTTCCAAGTGAGGGGAATTAGTGTGGGAATTTGTTACTTAGATCGTCATCATCCCTGCATGATCACAATCACCATCATCAGCTTGTCTCTTTGTCCTCATTGCCACTCAGGGTCATCATCATTGTCATCGTCTGTATACTGGCTCTGCTCGTTCGTTTTGCGAGGTATTTCCTCAATAAAGGCTGACGCAGCCAAGATTACCAAGACTTCATAATATATATATATAAATATATATATATATATATATATTGCCACAAGTTGTCTGGCACCTTCTGTACTCACAGGCCGGTTCCTGTTTTGTATATTCTGCCACACAGCAAGCAAGCAAAGGGCACACTTAAACGCTAAACTGCGCGTGTCACCATACCACGTGCTGAAGAAGACTGGCAGCTTTGAAGAGGACGTCGACGAAGTTTGGACGAGTGAGCCTAGACCTCTTTCGCAAGTTGAGTAACTTGAGTTAACGGGCACAGGTTTGCTCTAAATAAACAGTTGTTTTAACTGAAGGTGCTGTATTTGTTGGCTACAAACTGGAGGAGGTGCCGGGTAATGATTCCAAGCCCACCTCAAGCTAGGGAGCTTACCCCAGATCCCCAGAGATTAGAGCCAGTCGAATTAACACCTGTCCACCAACCGCAAGCTACCGCCTGCGTGGTAAGTAACCAGAGTTTGGCCCTCTCTTCGATTCGTCAAGACCAGTGGAGACTGTAAATCAAGAAGCGAGTACATTGGCCGCCTCAGCGATGACATTTCCATTTCACGTCGTGATGGATCCACCCTGGACACCAGAGGCCTTCCATGGCGACATCTCCGAAGATGCTGAGGGCTGGCTCAAGGGTTCCGAACGCATCGCGAGGCTGAGTGGTTGGGATGAAGCCACGAAACAGCGTTATCTCTATGTAGCACTGTGACATTCCGCGCTTACATGGTTTGAGAACCGCAAAGCGTCCTTACTGTCATGGGACGATTTCAGAGGGAGCTCCTTGCTACCTACTCAAACACAGACCACAGAAAAAGAGCAAAGGCTGCTTTACAGACGAGAAATCAAAGAAACAACGAGAGCGTCGCCATGTACATTGCAGAGATGTCCCGAGTTTTTGGCCGAGCTGACCCAAATATGACTGAGGAGAAGAAGTTGCGACACCTCATGCGTGGAGTAAAAGAGGAACTTCTTGCAGGCCTGGTGTGTAATCTGCCCCGCTCTGTGGCTGAATTCAGATCTGAGGCAACTATGATAGAGAAGACACTGCAGCAGCGCGTGCGTCAGTACAACAGGGACGTAGGTGTTTCATCAGTTAGCACATCGTCAGCAAGCCTCACGAGCAACATCTATCTCTTGAGGGAGGTGGTGAGGGGTGTCGTCCGGGAGGAGTTGCAGAAGATGCAACAGACTCAAGGCGCTATAGCGATGCCCTCACTTGCAGACGTTGTACATGAAGAAGTGCGGTTAGCAATTCTTCAGCTGCAGCCCCAGGTACTGCTGCACACACAACCAGAACCTCAGCCTCAGTTATCGTACGCACAAGTTGTACGACAGGACTTAGGATGCAAGAACCGTACAGCAGTGAGCGCCATCATGCACCGGACATTTTCCCCAAGTACGCCACCACCAGTGCCGGAAACACGACCACGTAAGATTGATGTATGGCGCACTGCAGACGGACGGCCCCTGTGTTACCGCTGCGGAGAGGCAGGTCACCTTTATTGGGCTTGCCAGTATCGTCGAGTGGGACTGCGAGGCTTCCCGGTCAACATACCCTGTCCCAGAAACGGTGAGTGCCCTTATGAGATCGAAGAGTTTCTGTCTTCGCGCCATACACTACAGGATACTCAGAAACGGGAGTCACGGTCCTCAGCACCAATGCGCTATTGGTCGCCGAGTCCTCATCCATCATCAGATCTCCCGAGACGTCGTTCACCTAGCTCGCGCCGGGAAAACTAGAGCCAGCGACCTATAGAGGCAAGGTCGCTATTAGGTACTTGGAAGACGGAAGACCCTCCAACACTAATCCGACCAGACAACGGCAGTCATGCATTGATGGATACAGGCCCGTAACTAGGGGGGGGGGGGTTCTGACCCTCCCCCCTCCCTGAAATTTTTTTGATGCTTTAACTTTTCGGGTGATACTAAAATATTTACATGCCTTCACAGCGACCACCAGCTGCCAAAGTTACACTGCAACTTTCCTGGCATTGCTTTCCTCTTCTTCCTTTCTTCAAACCTACCCTTTTACCAGAACACCTCAACGCTCCCTCCCCCGCACGCGCACCTGCCCTATTTGTACAGCTTTGCACTTTGCCCTCGCGTTCCTTCGAGTCTTTTTTTTTTTTTTTCATCTTTCACACCGTAGCAGCTCCTTTATTGATTCCAGATGCATTCCTTGTGCATTGTCGCTGGAGAAGTTATCCGTCTCTGCGGACCGCACGTGTCGGCTTTGGGTTCCTATGAAAAGCGCGTCTACTCCTGTGAAGGTAAACAGTTCGACAGCAATGGCAAGACCAACACGACGTTCGCAAATTTGCCAGGGAACGAAACCCCTAAGCGGAAAAACTCAGCGGCGCATTCCGAGGACGCAGGCTGCAGGGCAAACTTTTCTCAAACTGTAGTCCTCGCCACCGAAACGAATTATCGAAGATGACATCTACTGAAAGACTGGCATATCCGAGCAACTTCGAACAACCTAAACCACACGCAAGGAAATCTACCTCTTCTGTACACAGAAGGTATATGCGCCTTCCTACAAAGCGTACAAAGCGAGGATACAGCCGGCACACAATCCGGCACCAACGGTCAACTTTCATAAGAGAAAAAAAACGCCGCCAAGCTGGGCTGCGCGCGGGAGTACAGAGGCCGACGTCACAGCCTACAAAGTGCATTTTTGGGGGGTCACGGCTATTTAATTAGCGCAGCCCGGAGAGAATTATGCAGGCGCCCAGGGAGCTGCCTGTGAAAAGATGACTTTTTCACAGGAACGGAGCAACACCTCCTTTCTGGTCTGTACCACGGGAGTGCAAATGTCTCGGCAGTGCATTCTTTGGGGTTCACGTATATTAAGGGGAGTATGCAGTGCCCATGGAGTCTTCTGTGAAAAGGTCTTTAAGTAGCGTTAACCCAGTTTGCTGCAGCTGGAGTACAATAATGGGCCTGCATGCACACCAGCTGTCGCCGCGTTCAGAAAACACATGCGCCACGCGGGAGCCGGCGCGTTCATCACACTTCTACATTCTAGCCACTGTAAAGTCGATAAGAGAGGAAGAAAACATCGCACGCCGTTCACGCCAGGCAGTCGAAGCAGTCGCAAACATCTTTTTGGAGCCACTGGCCACTTCTGTGTGCGTGCACTGGATTGCGGCAGCAAAATGAAAAGACACTCTGCAACAACGAAGCAAAGGAGTCTTGCGTCTTAGTACTTCAAGAAAGTTCGAACCGTTGAAGCGGACGGAGAAGAACCGCCTCCTTCGAAGGATAAAACTTCGCCCTCCTCAGCACTGGTGGAAAGCCGAGCACGTCCGAACTTCTGTACCGACTCAGGAGAATGCACCGGTTTATATGAATCACCTGAGAACGAACACAAGCAGGACACCCATGCGTCACCAGGAAATGATGGTGGCCGCAATGCAACTCCAAATGATATTTGTTCTACAGTCAACGCTGGGCAAAGTGACACCTTTACCACTGGGCAATGCCCAAGGAAGGTAAGTGGCATGGCACCTACACATTCTGGTTCGCCTCCCCTCTGTGCGACGAGTGCGAATATTTTAGACTTGGGACTGTTTGTCTCGAAAAGCAATAATGTAAATGATCCAGAGACGATGGAGAAGCTGCTGCTCAATCCGTGGACCCCTCCGGCTAAGTATGATTATCCAGCCACAGGGAAAAGGAATCTGAAGTTCCAACCTCACTGGGTAGAACGTTACCCATGGCTTGTTTATTCAGAGAAGCTTCAAGGAGCATTATGCAAATATTGCGTAGTCTTCGCAAGCGAGTGTGCAGGAAAAAAGGAGCACCAGCGCTTGGGTTGTTTTGTAACTAAGGAGTTCACCAATTACAAGAAAGCCATGGACGCCTTTAAGAGCCACGCATCCAGCAGTTATCACGCCGTGTCAACAACGCTATCGGAGAACTTTTTAGCAGTCCGGTCCCGCTCACAGCATGACATCTTAACACAACTTGACCACCGCCTTAAAAAGCAGGCGGAAGAAAACCGCAAGAACTTGCTGCCAATAATAGAAACAATCCTTTTCTGTGGCAGGCAAGAAGTACCGCTTCGCGGCACAGATGACTCTGGTCCGATAAATATGTCTGAAGTGCTGCCATTCAAAAATTATGGAAATTATCACGCACTGCTTCGGATGAGAGCAAAATGTGGAGACGCCCCCTTGAGAGCTCATATGGAAACATCTCCGGCGAATGCGCTGTACACGAACCCAAAAATTCAAAATGAGTTGATCACCCTCTGTGGTAAAATCATACAAAGAAAGATAGTGGAAAACGTCAACTCAGGTTCGTGTTTTTCAGTTCTAGCTGATGAGGCCACTGATATATCTCGCACCGCCCACATTTCCCTATGTGTAAGGTACGTTGGACACGACACGTCGGGAGTGCCCATTCTTAAAGAAGATTTTGTAGATTTCGTTCCCGTGTACGATCTCACTGGCAAGGCGCTGGCGAGCACAATCCTGAACAGCCTTAGAGGTCATGGCTTTGACCTGAACCTACTTTGCGGGCAAGGATACGACGGCGCGGCATCAATGAGCGGCCACCTTAACGGTGTTCAAGCCTTCATTCGTCAAACAGCGCCCAAAGCGTTGTACGTGCATTGTAGCGCCCACTCGTTGAACCTTGGTCTGCTTCACGCATGGAAACTCCCCAGCATCCGCAACTGTTTGGGAACTATATCCTCAACCTGTATGTTTGTGAGAGCTTCGCCACAGAGGACGAACCAACTGCGAGACAAAGTAGAAGATTTAACACAAGAAAATAGAAAATCAGTTCTCTCCTTTTGCCAAACAAGGTGGGTAGAGAGTCACGATGCACTTCAGCGTTTCCTTGAACTGTACGTGCCTATTGTACAATTCCTCGAATATTTGGAAAAAGCCATGAGATGATTCCTGGGACTCTGTGCTCATTAATTGCTTCGGCAAAAACTTCGCCAAGATCGCTGAACCGTTGACCTGGCTAACAAAAGAAAGTTTACCATTTGTGTGGCGGGAAGACCAAGTAGAAACTTTCGCAGAGTTGCGACACCGTTTACAGTCTCGCCCTATACTTGCAAATTTCGATGAGGATGTTGACACAGACATCCACACCAACGTGAGTAGCGTTGGGGTCAGCGCCATCCTTATTAAGTGGCAAAATGGGCAAGAAAAATTTATCGCATACGGAACCTGCATGCTATCTGAGGCCGAGTCTAATTACTCCGCGACGGAAAAAAAATGGCTCGCTATCATATGGGCCATCAATAACTTCCGCCCGTACTTGTATGGGAGACCGTTTCGAGCAATCAGTGATCACCATTTGTTGTTTTGGCTAGCGAACATCAAGGACAATTCAGGAGGACTAGCTAGGTGGAGCCTGCATCTGCAGGAGCATGATATACATCCCGAAATGGAATACACCCTGGCAAACTATGATCTTCATGTCATCACAATCACCGAAACGTGGCTGCGGCCCGAAATAAAAAACCAAGAGCTTGTGCCACCAAGCTATAAAATCATAGCTTCTGCGAGGATTCTGCGATGACTACAGAGCATTGAATAAACTAACCAGAAAAGACGTATGTCAATCCCTTACCTTGCATTGACGATGCCTTGGATTCCTTACAAGGAGCAGAATATTTTTCCTGCCTTGACCTGCGCTGTGGTCAGCGGTGAATTTCGATGCAAGAAAATGCCAAGAAAAAAAACTGCCTTAACCACAGCCGACGAACTTTACGAATTTAACATCATGCCTTTCAGTGTCTCCAATGCGCCAGCAACCTTTGAACGCATGATGGACACTGTACTGCGGGGCCTTAAGTGAAAGACATGCTTATGTTACCTTGACGATATAGTCATATTTTCTTCAACATTCAAACAACACTTGCAGCACCTCGAAGAACTTTTGACGTGTCTCACAAATGCTGGTCTCTAGCTGAATACCAAAAATTGCCACATTGCAAGCAAAAGTATTGAAGCATTGAGACATCTTATCAGCAATGATGGCATTCCGCCCAATCCCTATAAAATTACCGCTGTTCCTCGTTTCCTGACGTCTCACCGCTCCAAAGGGCTCCATAGCTTTCCTGGCCTTGCCTCGTACTTCTGGCACTTTATACGAGACTTTGGCACTATTTCTTCACCACTTCACCAACTCCTTTTTTCAGGAAAGTTAGAGTTATGGTCGGATCAGTGCCAAATGGCTTTTGACACCTCGAAACGTGCCCTCACGTCTGACCCTGTCATGCTATTTTGATGACACCACACCCACTCTCCTCCGTACTGATGCCAACGAGCATGGACTCGGCGCTTTGCTTTTTTTGCCACGACAAGAGTGTTATGGTGAATGCGTGATCACATATGCAAGTCGTACCCTCACAGTAGCCGAGAAAAATAATACCATCAATGAGCAGGAGTGTCTCACTCTTGTCTGGGCTATTCAGAAATTTTGACCTTACCTTCACGGTCGCCACTTTACCGTTGCGACTGACCACCACGCTTTGAGCTGATTTTTGACGCTAAAGAATTTGTCTGGATGTCTCGGCTGCTGGATACACCGTCTTCAAGAATACAACTTCGACGTTGCATACAAATGGGGGAAAGAACACAATGATGCAGATGATCTTAGCTGTTGTCTATCAACTTCTTTGACAAATACACCTGGACTGTTGTGATCCGTGAGCGACCCCATCAATGCGTCTTTGTCAGTTCATTTCTTCTTTGCCGAAATGTGCTTCCTTCCTTCCGCAATGAGACCTTTGCGTCTCACCAACACACCGACACGTACTGCGACTCCATATTACATTGCCTTCACGGCGCGGCTCGTCCTCCTAATGCCCGCACCCATCGACAGCTACAGAACTTCAAGATTGTAAACTCAATCCTCTGCAGTTTTGTCTCCCACCCTGAACAACAGCACTGGGTTCTCGTCGCTCACGAGGAGCACAGATTTTAGAGGCATTTCACGATGACCCCAAGACTAGACATGTCGCTCTTCACAAAAATGATGAATGCATTCGCAGTCCTTTCGATTGGCCAGGACATACCACCTGCGTAGAATGATATGTTGCGTCATGCTCACTCTGCCAGCGCCTAAAGCGACCCACTTCATCTACGGCTAGACTAGCCCCATTCTATCTCGTCTACGGCCGTCAACCGACATCTCCGCTCGACGTTTACTTTTTCGACGTTGCTGTAGACTCATCGGTGTCATTGAGGGTGAACCTAATCTCTCGCATCATTGCTTGTCGCCACCGTGCTCGCCTTTATACAGATGAAAGTCAACAAGAGCAGAAGACTCGCTACTGTGGCGTTCACCGCATTGTTCAGTTCGATACTGGCGACGAAGTATACACGAACCCAACACGAAGTACCCCAACACGAGTTCCTGGCCTGACTGATAAGTTACAGTCGTGTTTTATTGGCCGCAACCCCATTGTCGAGCAGATGTCTCCTGTGAACTATCAGGTAACTCTTGCTGTCATGTCTACCAATGACCGTTCCCATAGCATGGACGTTGTTCACGTGACATGCTTAAAACCATTTGTGCGACGTACAGCACTGCTATAAACAGTGGCCAGGTTGGCCATTTGCGTGCGAGGGGGAAATTAGTGTAAACACAAAAAAGTGGAAGACCCTTCAGCTTTGCCATCAAGAGATGAACGCGATAGCAACATTCTGTTTCTATAATCCGTACTTCGAACACTTAGTGAGCGAAATATTTTTGAACTTGCTATGCACTTACCGTACTACATGGCCCTAAGGGTGCAGTAGTGTGTGTGCCTTTTGTAGTGGGTGATTGGCTTCAAACTACGAAGTCATGATAATCTCATGTTCTGACACCCGATGGTAATGTATGCTTGTACAGCGCATTATGAAGGCAACATTTCATGTTGTAATGTGGAGCATGTATACAAGAGGGGTGTGTTTGTGAAGGATGAAAGTTATTTTTACTGCATCTCCAAGCAAAGCAAGTTATTTTCACTGTATTCTCAAGCAGAGGCGTTGCTGTGTGGTAGAACATCTGCTTGCCTTGCAAACGACCAGAGTTTGATCCCCATTTGGACCCAGAATTTTTTATTACTGTTTTTATTTGCATCTTTGTACATTTTTCGGTCCCACAAAGATGATAATTTTTCGCTCACAATGCTGATGTCCAAATTTCTGCAAAACGAGCTCTTTAATGCCATCGCGCTATTATTCACAGCATTTGTCTTTCATTTTCCTTGCTTGTATATAACCATCATCACTGTGAGGGCCTTCCTTCGAATGTTTTTTTATGCGACAACAAAATAAACATCGTCGAGACCACAGCAGTGCTGCTGTCTTGTAGAACATTAATATACAGATGGTGATTAGAGTTATGTTTCAGAAAAATCGACGGACACACAGTGTTATGGCTGAGAAATGGTTACACATTTAAGGTTTCAGGTGTGCACATTTACCACTAGAACAGTGCATGAGCACAAGCGGGATAAAGTAAGGTACTGCTGTACATCACGAATTCCTACTTCAAGGAGCTCAACTATCGCTGATGCACTGAACCTTGCTTACTCAGCTTTGACAATAGATGCAATCTGCACTGAGGGGACATGAAATAGAAGGTCATCGTTGACTTCATCTTGAAGAGGGCAAACTGGTCTTAGACATCTTTTTGTTTATTTCTTGAGTGATCTTGATCAAACTGCACAGAATTATACAGTTTCTTCTGCTGATCTCAAATATTTATTTATTTTTCCTGTAACTCATCTTATTCCTGAGATAACTTATGTTCACTCCCTTTTGTTTAAGGCTGCCATGGAAAAAAGTGCTTAATTAAAAGAGATCTTTAAGACATACCAACATAGACTAATGACTATAGATTGAAAGTATGCAAGAGTTTTCTTGTTTTATGGCCTTTCTTGGTTATTTTACAGCAAAATGAACCATTCATTTTCAAAAGCAGCTGCAATTGTATTACAATTTTGATGAGTAATTAATTAAAAAAGCTTGTGCTTCAAATTCTACTCCCATACTTGCACTCTACACACATACCAGTTTCCATTGTAAAATGAATTATTGTTGTAGATGCCCTAGCTGCAGAGATAGTGAGGCCTCAAAATTAAACAGTCGTAAATTTACTTTTTTGAGAAAAATGAGAAAACTGAAAACACACAGCTTGTTCAAAAAGCAATAATTATGCGTGCCCATGTTTTGCAATCCTCATAAAGGTGCTCCTAAATTCGTAGCAGAAGTTCCAACATCTTGACGCAAAGTAGGCTGGCAACTATAGTGGCCAGCCTTTGCGGAGGATAACGAAGTACTCTGTGGGCGCGTGCTGTGGTGTTCGTGCTTTTTGCCTTCGGTCACGAAAGTAAACGCCCTGCTTTTGTGCCATTACTTCTTCGTCGTCCACGGTTACCACAATGTTTGATGTCACCACTCTTCGTACCACGCTTGACTGCGTCTGTACAACTTTTTGCTGCCGTCGCTGTCGTCGTAGTGGAGGATCTTCCGTAAAGTCAGCCTCAGCGGCCTCACCTCCGGAGGTTGCTGAACTCAGTTTTCCCAACTTGCAGGGCTGGGTGAACGGCGTCTCGGAGCGCCGCGTGAATAGGCTGGACTCGGTGACCTGTAACGAGCAGGCGACGACGAGCAGGGCTCATGCGACCGATGTTCGATAGTGGGACGATTCGAGATGAAACTCTCTATTTCCAGTGGTCGCTCGCCAGATCGTGGACGAGGGGCATTAGGCGAAAATCCAGGGAGACTCACACGGCGGTATGGACATGTTCGGTAGACGTGTCCGGCTTCACCGCAGTGAAAACAAAGGGGCCGGCGGTCGGGTGTACACCAGATGTCACTCTTCCTCGGTCGTGCTTCGGTGATCAACGGCGGGCTGCGAGGATAGAAGCCTACTTCCATTTGTTGAGCGCGTCGCTCATTGGGGTAAAACGCGCTGGCTGAACTGCACGATGGAGGACGTCGCACTGCTTCATCGTAACTCATTTCGACACATTGCCTCTGTTGTGGCGCCTCGGACTCTGGGGGAGCGTGAAGGGCTTGCCGTAATTCGGCGCGTACCATCTTCGCAACGGAGAGTTGCTCTACAGGTGATGCAGTCACCTGCATCTTTTGTAGCTCCTCCTTAATGAGAGCTCTGATGAGCTCTCGCAACGCGCTGATGTCATTGCCGAGACTGACAGAAGTGACCTCACTTGGATTGACACCCCGGTAATACTGCCTGGCACGCTGTTGAAGGGCCCTCTCCATGGCAGTGGCTTCCTCATGGAACTCCGCAAGTGTCGCAGGCGGGTTTCGGATCAGGCCGGCAAAAATCTCTTCTTTAACACCACGCATTAAGTGGCGGACTTTCTTGGATTCAGTCATAGAGGGCTCCGCACGCCTGAAAAGCCGATCAATGTCCTCTATGTAAGTCGTCACCCTTTCGTTAGGGCCTTGAACCCTTGCCTCTATAGCACGCTCCACTGTCTCTTTCCTGTCCTCTCAGGCAAAGGCCTTGAGGAACTGCCGGCGAAACTCATCCCATGACGTAAGCGTTGCTTCATGGTTCTCAAACCACGTTTTACGCGGAGTCCTCGAGAAAATAGTACACATAGCGAAGCTTACGCTCTGGGGTCCAATCGTTGATGACAGCGACCCGGTCGAAATGCTCGAGCCAGTCGTCGGCATCTTCAAAAGCAGCTCCGTGAAATGTTTTCGGGGTCTTGGGCTGGTTGACAACTAGGTGCGCTAGTTGTCAACTAGCGCATCTAGTTGACAACTAGATGCGCTAGTTGAAAAAAAAGAAAAAAAAGTGCTAAAAAAGAAAGTTCCTCACGTTTCATTTTTTGTTCTCTCGCTGTCTCAGGTTTTCCGCGCCCATGCTTCCTACTTCGCAACTCCCACTCTGCCTCGCTGACCCTGCCCTCTCGTGTTGCCTTCACCTCTGCGCTTGCTTGTAATCCTGCAGCGGCAACGTTTCAACAAAAAGAAAGAAAAGAAAGTTGCCCTCTCGTTTTTTTTTTTTTTCCTCCACACCGTCGCGCGTCTTTCGAGAAGCAAGGCATCCGTTCCCTTTGTCGTCTGTTTGCGTACCGCTCCGGTGGTCGCGACGAATTTCAGAACATAAATTCACAGTACTGAGCCATTGTTAATATGACACGGAACTAAATTAACGCTCGTTATTCTGAAAAGTTCGGTATTCCGATGTACGTAGTACTAGTGAAATAATTTTACATTAAAACTATAAGCAGTCAGCTTGGGATTTTTTCAAAGATTCAATGATCTGAAAAAGTTCGTTAATGTGGGGTTTGTTCTCCCGACATTTCACTCTATAAAGAAGCCTCGAAGTCGGTTCCCCATTTTTTTGCAGGTTCTGCATGTTAACAGCACCAAGAATCTGTACAGTTAGAATTACATTACAAAAAAATTATCACTTCTTGGTGTGTGAAAATTTCTACAGAGATAAAAAAATACTTGCAAAAACCAAATATGTCAATTTTAAAAAATGAGTTTTTTTGTTACTTTTTGGTCCCAAAGACCAGACTACCCTCTTAAACAAGGAGTTACCAGGACTCCGGTATGTCCAGTCTTAAAAATATTTGTTAGGTGCCACGCCAATCTCTTTTTCTTTCTGTAACTGCACGTGAACAAAAATAACCTCTTATTTCATGCACAGAGGATGTCCACTAGAATGACTCGAAGGGTATAGGCTGCAGTGTCTTACCGGGTTATCCTGCGGTTCGCTCATATGACGAGTGTTCCACCAGTCGCTAGTCCACTCCCATACGTTGCCTATGATGTTCTTAAGGCCGAACTTGGTTGCTGGGAAAGCTGTCACCTGCAGAAACCATTGTCTCAGTCCACTTTTTTTGTTGTTGTTGCTGAAGATACAGAGACGTTATGGAAACAAAGGAAATATCGGGTAAAGACACTTAAAGGGGCCCTGAAACACCTATTCAAGTAACCATATCACTAAAAAAGCTTAATGCCTCATGATTTCAATGCCATAATAATTGTAAGAATCTGTGCAGTACAAGCAGAGTTACAAAGATTCATCGCAAGCTGCAATCGCGTTCTCTCTTCTCTCGTTCGACGAAAGCACTGGAAGTTAAGCAGAGGGAGATAGCCATGGCCGGTCTAGAGGCACACTCTCGCTTTCTTTACGGCCTGTGCACGGGGAGCTGTTTTATACTTATACCCCTAATCTCGAGGAGGCGCTTCGAGCCAACTTGCCGCCTGCCGTTGCGAAGGCTAGCGCACGCAAGGAATGCTCGGCTTCCAACCTGCTATTGCGTTTCTTGGGGGTATCAATGCAATCTAAACATGGCAGCAAGCATATGTGACAACTCTGGTCTCGGGAGAGCATCAAAATAGTCTTTTTTTTTCGAAAGGATCACTGAAATGTGTCACTTTCGTGCGGCACAGCAGCCGTTTCTGAGTGGAGGTGGCTCGTGCGCCGTGTGGCGCAGCAGTCTCTGCCTTAAACTAAAAATATATGGTCATTGATTGAATTCTAATGTTTTCTTTACTCTGTTAGCAATTACCTTTGTAAATAGCTTGTATACTACAGAGAGCAAGCTAATCGGCCTGTAATTCTTCAAGTCCATGTCATCTCCTTTTTTATGTATTAAGATGATGTTAGCATTCTTCCAAAACTCTAGTACTCTTCCCGTCAAGAGACGCCTCTTAAACAGGATAGCTAATTTTTCTAACACAATCTGTCCTCCATCTTTCAGCAGATCTGATGTTACCTGATCCTCACCAGCAGCTTTGTTTCTTTGCATGCTCTCCAAAGCTTTTCTGACTTCTTTTATCATTACTGGTGGGGTGTCATCTGGGTTACTGCGAGTTCTAATAGTATTAAGGTCGTGGTTGTCCCTGCTACAGTACAGCTCTCTGTAAAACTCCTCCGCTATTTTAACTATCCTATCCATATTGGTAGTTATTTTACCTTTTTTGTCCCTTAGTGCATACATCCGGTTTTTGCCTATCTCAAGTTTCCTCCTCAATGCTTTGACGCTTCCTCAATTTTTCAGAGCGTGTTGAAATCTCTCCGTGTTATACCTTCTTACATCGCATACCTCATGCCTATTAATCAACTTCGAAAGCTCTGCCAGTTCTATTTTGTTTGTTGTACTTGAGAGATTTATAATTTGATGCTTCTTAATGAGATTCTTCGTTTCTGGGAAAGCTTGCCAGTGTCCTGTCTAACTACTCTGCCTCCAACTTCCACTGCATACTCCGTAATGATACTCGTCAGATTATCATTCATTCTATCTACGCTAAGGTTGGTTTCCTCACTAAGAGCCGAGTACCTGTTCTGAAGCGAGACTCTGAATTCCTGTGCTTTCCCTCTCAGTGTTAGCTTATTGATTGGCTTCTTGCGTATCAGTTTCTGTCGTTCCTTCTTCAAGTCTAGACGAATTCGAGACCGTACCATTCTATGGCCACTGCATCGTACCTTGCCAACCACTTCCACATCCTGCATGATGCCTTAGGTGTGCACTCATTATAAAGTCTATTTCGTTCTCATTTTCGCCATTAGGGCTCCTCCATGTCCACCTGCGGTTTCCTCGTTTTCGGTAGAAGGTATTCAAAATCCGTAAATTATTGCATTCTGTGAATTCTACTAGTAGCTCTCCTCTGGCGTTTCTAGTACCGATGCCATAATCTCCTACTGCCTGGTATCCAGCCTGTTTCTTCCCTACTTTTGCATTAAAGTCTCCCATCAGTATAGTACACTGTGTTTTTACCTTACTCATTGCAGATTCCACGTCTTCATAGAAACTTTCAACTGAAGCGTCATCATGGCTGGATGTAGGCAAGTAAGCCTGTACCACCTTCATCTTGTACCTCTTACTCAGTTTAATTGCGATACCTACCGCCCTTTCATTATTGCTATAGTATTCCTCTATGTTGCCAGCTATGTTTCTGTGAATTAGGAACCCCCCTCCCAGTTTTCTTTTGTCAGCCAAGCACTGCTAGCAAAGGACGTGCTCATTCTAAAGCACCGTATATGCCTCATCTGTCTTCTTAACCTCACTGAGCCTTATTATATCCCATTTAACACCCTCTAGCTCCTCGAATAGTACAGCTAGACTTCCCTCACTAGATAAGGTTCTAGCATTAAACGTTGCCAAGTTCAGGTTCCAATAGCGACCTGTCCAGATCCAGAGATTCTTAGCACCCTCAGCTGCGTTGCAGATCTGACCGCGGTCGTGGTCAGTTGCTTCGCAGCTGCTCGGGACTGAGGGCTGTGAGTTAATTGACGTATGCATGTGGGAGGTAGTGGCCAGATACTGCACCAGGGTGGCCAATCCTTCTCCAGTGAAGGAGTGCATTACCGGTGGTGGTAACCGATGAGGCCGCACCCCAGGCCTCTTAATGCAGTTCGATCACCACGCGGATTTTTTTAAAATCCGGTTGGGAACTGCGCCGCACCGGTATTTGAACCACGGACCTTTTGCATGCGAGGCGGATGCTCTAACTACTACGCAAAGCAATTACAAAGCATATTAAAACCACTTACAAAGCATATTAAAAACACGAATTGGACACAATACGAATTGGAATTGCACTGAAGGTAAGCATGCTTTTTCCTGTTGCTGCATTTATTTTGGTCCAATTCACGAAGAAAAGTTTGGCAACTGCTGAATTTTCCTGATATCATTATTATAAGGCGTTATCAATTCATCTGTGCCAGTGTTACTTTTTTCTTATGATGGTCCATTTCGCCTCGGTGCTAAATACCTCGATTTAAGAAATATAGAGGCATTCCAGCATTTATCCTTGCTGCAGACATGTATGGGAGGAAAGTGGGCTAATTATCGTCGTTAGATAACATTGTGCTCCTATGGTGACACATCGTTTTACTATTTTATAGTGTAATGATATTTATGAGGTGGTCAACTGAAGCACAGTTACGCTCTAGATAACTGAGTGCCCTGGTCACGTCACTGAAGTAAGGTGATAAGTAATTTTGCAGGAATAATGTAGATGGCTTCGATTAGCCCATTTACATTTACTCCCCATGTCTTTCACAGTGAAAGTGCCTCAGTTCATATTGTAACAGCGCAGAGATGATTCACAAAGGAAGACTGAATACAAGCATTGGGTAAGTTGTCTCCTTTTTTGTGATCTGTACCTTGATTATGTTTCGGCAGCACAATGGTAATATCAGTATCGTGTTCATTTACTGTAGTTTTGACTGCATCTAAATGAAGGGACCGCACACCCAGCAGAACTACAACTTTCTGAAAAATTAAGTATTTGTCGAGGTAGACTACTGAAGAAAGAAAAACTGCAAATAAGCACTGATAAGTAACGTGCAGTGTTTTATACCAGGTACACGGTACTCTGAACGTGTGTTGAGTTTTTCTTGAACAAACAAAATATTCAGATGCTTGTTTTAACATTGCCCGACGTATCGACCAAACACCGTAAAACTTACGGTGTGAATGAGCGATTATACGAGACCGAAATGTGCCTGTAACCAGCCCGTGCTCGTCACAAAACCGGCCATGCACAATTAAACATGGATGTAAAGAAAATGATAAATTCCAGAGAAATTCGTTTCTAAAGAGGATTTAGTTAGATGTGGTTCGATACAAAAATTTGAAAAATAAATGCAAAAAATCAAACAAAAGGGGGACTGAAGGCAGAGCTAACTCAAAACAATTATTTAGCGGTAAAAAAGTGTGTTATTATTGCGATAACCATTATACGGACACTACTTGGTGGGTTTTTTTGTCGCCACCATATTCCTTTTGCAACAAGTCTGAATTATTAACATGCCTCTGAACATCGTAACTTTCTCAGGCAGGTAAACGCACACGAGTGGTACTGAAGCACAGATTTAATGAGTCGGCGTATCCTTATGGTCTGGAAAGTGCGTAAGATAACATCTCTCGCGTGTTAGAACTGTCGTTGTACGCTTAAACAGAAAGTAAACCACCCCCCCCCCTGAACGAGCATGAAACAATGCAGGGAGGGGGGGATTCACTGGAGTCACAATAATGAACTTGGATTTTAAGGACGGTTGCAATAGCTGGTGCGCTTGATATCTCAATGAGTGTCAATGCGGTTTAAACGCGAAGGGACTGTGTGAAAGAAGCACTTCTCCCTCGAGCGGCCGTATTGGCTCACTGCAGCGTTTTGTAGGAGTTCTGTGATATCGAATGAAAAAGAGTTGGCTGCCAGCCTTACTTACTATAGGATTACAATTTTTTGCTATTGCATTCAACGCAGCGTCATGTTGCCAGAACTTATCAGCTAATCAAGAAAGCTACAAGCCTGCAAACTCACGGCGCAGCGCAAAACGCAAGCGCGTGACAAGTTGACCTCTGAAAATCTGTCGTCACCGTGGTCTCGGAGAGTTTCCATCAGCACCTAATCTCACTTCACCTCGGCGGTGACAACATGATAGTCCAAAATCAAGAAAATAGAAGTCACAAATTCGCCACAAGGGCGAATCAATAAATGCAATAGCAACAACTTGGAATATAATGCTGAGAACACGGCAAGCATCTCGAAACAAGCAGCACGCTGCTCACGCACAAATCACGCTCGATAATAACCTGCGCAGGACGAGAGCAAACTAATAAAGTTTATCGCTCGATACTTAACGCACTGTTTAAAGAAAAACAAGGCACGTAATATACTCACAGGTACAAATATGAGCGCAAACTAACAAGTGTCCGAGATATTATTTTGCTCTGTTTGAAAAGCGCACTTTTTTAGCAAACGGTGCCTGTCCAGTGAGCGAAGTGATCTTGGTGCGCTCGGCAACTAAACGCAATCGTTTTGGTCAAAGTCAAAGGCGCACGATTTTCCCCACCAAAGGAAAAGCGCATGCATGCAGACATACAACACCCCCCTCGCCCCTCCCTCAATTGAGAGGCAAATAAGCACTTGGGAGATAAGTATGTCGGAACATCGTGACGAGCTGGACGCCGAGTGCGGGCGGCTTTTTTTTTCTTTTCTGAGTTTTTATATATATAGATATGTATACATATACACAGTTAATGACGGCGGCGGTGAGGGCAACGGCAAAAAACCAGCCGAGGCCGTCAACATAATTGCTATTGCAATAGAAAAAAAGCAAAGGTGAACACTAACCAGGGCCACAACATGTGCGTGCAGTAAAATCATGCACGCACCGACGGCGTCGAAAATGAAGAGCGAAGGACACAGACACAGATACCGCAGAAAACTATCAGGTAAAGTGCCCTCTATATGCAGCACCGCCTCACATATGAGACGCTAAAGATGGCACGGTGCCACTGCCAACACGCAAAAGTAGTTTTCTTGTTTTTTTTTTTTTTTTCTGGCTTGAAGTGCGCACACCCACGCATGCGCCCGCGGCGGCGAGAATGGCGGCAATGCAGGCTCGTGGGGTGCAGCCCCACACGAAATAATGAGCGCTCACTCTCGCCTGGTGCGTCGTGCGCGCTGCCGCCACGGAAGATGCATGCTCGTACCAAAATGCCAAAATGTGGAGCGAAATTCCCTAGATTGTCCGTGGAGAAAATTGATTATATCAAGGTTGTCTCCCACTGTTACACTGTTACATAGAGGTCGCAAATACAAGTGCTTCTATGGAGCGATGATGTGGAATAGAAAAACTTGGTTAATATCAAAGAATTCATTATATGGAAAATCGTTATAAGCAGTTTTAACTCTACGATCAGTTCACATATGGCGACTGCCTGCAGGCAGGCAGGCAGGCAGGCAGGCAGGCAAAGAACTTTACTAGTATCCGGAGGCAGCGCTTAACTTCTCTTAGGGGGCGACACCGGTGGGCTACTCCCACTACTCCTCTCGGACTCCCGCTTCTGTGGCAAGACAGGAGGCAGTTGAAAAGGGAAACTGGGGTAGCCTTGCGGCGAGTGCGAAGCATTGGTCGTTATGCGAGCACGGCTTTTGCGCCAGCTCTGATCACATCAGCGCGTCTGCAAGAATTATTTAGAACGTGTTACAATGAAGGGCAGCACTATAGTTCCATGAAAGTCAACAAAAAGGCATTAATCGAGTGCACCCCGTGAGCATAAAACGCGGCACTCTTCTGACTTCACTTGCGTATATGGCTGTAATTTTTTCTTCTTCGTCAGTGCACCCCATGCTATAGAGCCCGCAAACTTTGAATTATCGCAAATTCTCTGCACATGCGGATCTTTTGGAGAGGCATCGCAGCTATAGATGCGCTAATATGGGCGGCGCAAATTTAAAGCAAAAAACAATCCCACTTGAGAACATATACGCCCCAGCATTGACTTTGTCTCTCGTACACCTTGACCCGACATTTCTTAATGAGCGCGAGGTTAAATAAAGGCGCAAAACGTTTTTTAGGGGCAGCAGGACACCTAAAGTCGTGGGTTTGTTCTACAGTAACTGGTTTGTGCCCGCTGTTGCGTTTGGCAAGCCACCCTTAGCCGCGTACGGCGGAAACGAAAAAAGGCGGCCACCTCATTGTGGAGATAAGAAGCAGCGGGAAGACACCCTGCTGCTTTTCATGTACTGGGCGGTGCGTGGTCGCAATTACTTGACGGAGCACTACTGTTGTTGGGGCCGGCGCGAAAATGAGACATGTAGCGTCTGTGTGCCCCAGGAAAAACCACAATGCCAAGTTTCTGCCAAAGATGAACGTCGAACCACCACGCTGTGCGTCTCTGGCTGATGGGCCCCCGATGCTCAAATCAGCACCAGATGTCCATGCACATGCCATTGGAGGCGCCTGGCAGGCGACTGCCGTTGAACAACATGGGTGGTGCGCCCGAACGGTCAGATGACAGACTCATTACATCCAGTGTTATGACCGTCATCATTATTGAAGTCTTTCGGTCTTTGTGAATGGGACGGAAATATTTCGACGCATTCCAGGCAAGGATGTGCCATTGAGCTGGTTGTTTTCCTGTCAGCAAAACGTGAACAAAGGGTCCAGGACCGAATCGCGCAAAGAAAAGGCACGAGCCAAGAAAGGTCATTGTGAGCTCGACTCTATGCAAGGCTTTCGAGGCAGACAAGGAGGCAGCTGGGCCATTTTCGAGGTCACCGAGGATCTGGAAATATCGGAACCAGCATGGTATTTCCAGTTCGGGCTGAAAGCTAAAACCAAACTGGTTGTGACTGCATCTTGCGAGGAGAAGCGGAGCCCTGGATATTCGCAGCTAAGCTGCAGCTTCTAGCAAACAATGAGGAATGAAATGTGGGGTGGAAGGAAAGGAAAAGGCACTATCTGCTGCAGCCCTTGTGGGAGCCGGCCTTGACGTCGAGGGATTAGTTGACCACTCCTCCTTCCCCTTTGCTCCATAAGATTGGCTGAATGGAGTGGCATGTTTTGACGATGTGCTAGCAGATCACTACATTGTCCTACCCGAACGCAGTCAGGCAAGTTTGACACGTGTACCGGGAGCCGGTTTTTCAAACCCCACCCAACTGCCAGAAGAGTCTAAGATCATCGGACGTGCGCAAAATCTTGGTGATGTGTGCGAAACGTCGGTGCAGTACGTTTGTGACCATATTTTGGCATCCTGTAGACTGTGCCCTCTCCACATGCATTGTGTGGTGTCTTTCCCCTCCTTTGTGGGTGGAGCACCTAGACCATAGAGCGCCGTATTGGCTAAAGCCGCGGACAATGCGCGCAGGGTTGGCAACGTGGTGCTATATAAGCGGAAAACTTTTCGTATATTTTAAGTTCTACAGTTCATCAGTTCTTTTGTACAGTTCTTGACTTCTCGTACTTGATCACTCGATCCCCTCCTTTCAAATTCTCAGTTACTAACCATGTAAATAAATTGTTGTCATTATTACGAGCACCTCATCTGACTTGTTCGTCGATGGGTCCTAGGACAGGGGCCCGCTACCAAACCGAGACCTGCAGGTCCTGAAGTCGCAACAACTGGACGGAAGCGGCGGGATAGCGTCATTCCAGGTCGGAACAACTGGATGGCAATGGTGGGATAGCGTCAACCCAGTTCGCAACCACTGGACGGCAGCGGAGGGATGGCATCAACCCAGGTAGCAATGACTCGACAACGGCAGTCAAATGCTACGACCCTATCGACTTCGAGAGGCGATTGGATGACAACGGTCGGATGCTCCGAGCTCATCGACTTGAGGGGCAGCCAAACGGCACTTCTAGGATGACACGAAGTCATCAACTGCGAGAGGCAACGGGAAGACACTGCTGAGATGCATGACGCTGGAGGCATGACTGTGAGCCGGGTGAGTGCCGACTGTCTCTGTTAAACTTTACCAGGCATTTACTAATGTGTGAGTAAACGCTGGTAGAGAAAATAGCTTTTTTGGTCATTGTGTAACTGGTGTCAGGCAGATTGTGAGATAGTTTGCTTCAGCTAGTTTGTGGGTGACGCCAAGGTTAACAGTGACAGAGCTATTTTAGTCATCAGGTTAACAAATAACTTGTGTCAGGCAGATAATTGTGAGATAGCTTGTTTAAGCTATAGTCTATGGGTGACGGCAAGGTTAACATTGACAGGGCTGTTTTAGTCATTGGGTTAACAGATAACTTGCGTCAGGCAGATAATTGTGAGATAGCTTGTTTAGGTTATAGTCTGTGGGTGACGACAAGGTTAACAGTGACATAACAGGATTCCGTGTAGGAGCTTAAGGAAGCTTTTGCAGAATAAGTTAACAGGTGAGGTAGGTGAGGCAAGGCAGAAAACTAGGGCTGTCGTTGTTGTCAGGGTTAATTAGTTGAAAGACAGGAATCATTCATGGAACAGATAAAGGCAACGGAAGCAGTCATGAATCTGAAAGCCCTGCCAAAACCCGTGTTGCTAGCGATTGCAAGGGAGATGAAACTGAATATGTCGGACTCCCCAACAAGAACAGGACTGATCGAGCGGATTGTCGGGACAAGGTTGGGTGATGAGGAACTCTCAGGTTATGTCATGGACATTGAGGAAGGAAACGCAGAAGCCCAAAGAAAAGAGGCAGATGCCCAGAGAGAAGAGGACGAGAGAGAAGCTGAAAGGATACCTATACACGAGGCTAAAATACGAGCATTAGACGAAAACATTGAAAGGAGACGTGAAGTTCGGGCACAGCATCGGAGGCGTCTTTGGCCGTGTATATGTTGGGTATGGTGTGAAGCCCGAAAAATGCAATGAAGTGGCGAAGGCGGTGAAGAGTGAAGTCACCGAGAAAGCCGCTGTTTGTGAGGTACCGCCCGAGAAAGGTACGTGTCTTTATCAGTGCAACATCCAAAGTGATTCTTCGGCGGAGAGGAAAGAGCAACATGTCGTTGTTAGTAAAATTCTCTCCGATGGTGCGAAGGTAGTGCATGTAGAGAGCGTAACGGTGGCTGGAATGCAAACTGTAGCAAGTCCAAAAGGTGTTTCATGTGAGACCGAGGCTGGTTCCAGTCGCCCTGGTGGGATCATTGAACAGATTGATGAGCTGGAGCTTCCTTTGACCTTCGTATGTTGAAATAGAGGACGACGAAGATAGTCCTAAATGTAATGAAGACATGACGCTACTGAAACCCGACAGTACTGCTAGCGAGGGCGAGCTACTGTTGAAAGTATTTCCTACAGATAGTGTGGGAAATGTCTCAGAGTGTGACAAGCTACAATGCGAGGCTGCTGTAGGTGTACAAACAAGCACAAGTTCGGTGGAGGATCGTTTCGAAGAAAAGTCTAATCCCAGCAGCATGAACAGAGCTTGTGTGGTGTTAGAGACATGCCTCGTGCAGCGGCACGTGAACGATCGGACGGACGCTAGACACTATCCAGAAATCGAGAAGGACGCGAATAATTTCCAGGAGTTCAGATCTGTGGAGGGCCCAGCGTCTGTTTCTGTGAGGGGTAGCGCAGATAAATTAGCCCGACAGAGCAATGGAGCAGAGAAATCAAAGGGTAGAGGCTGGAGAAAGGGTGGTGCACAGGCACACCTGAACTGTAGGACTGTCGATGAAACAACCAGGAAAGTTTGTAACAGCCAAAGAAAGGTTGTACGTAAGCGTCACCGCAAAGAAAGGAAGCGGGGATGTGTGGCACCACAAAAGGTGGAGGCAGAGAACACGTCGCAGCAAAAACGGAAGGGTTGTTCATCGGGCAATTCTACAAATCGTCCTTTGCGGCGTATGGTCAAGAAAATTGGCCACAGAGGAGTAGCGGAAAGGGAAGCTCGTCCCCAAGAAGGAAGGTGCGGTCGAAAAGAACAAGTTTGCATCGACAACAATGTCGACAGGTTCCTAAAAGAAAGGCTTCTGGTCCTAAATTTAGGGTGGAACCAAACACTAAAGAACAAAGGCGAGTTTTTCCCCCACACTTCAGGAATCTTCGGTGTTACGAAGAAAGCTGGCCAAAATCACGAATGAGGCGAGATAGCAAAGTTGCGCTAGGAGCTCACGCTCATTGTGGCCACTGTAGATCGTGAAAGCGACAGAAAACACGACCGCGACATTCGAGACTAAAAGCGTGAAGGTCACCTGCAATATTTTCGCAGAATGCGATCCAGGGTTTCTGGAAAGAAATATACTTGAATATTCTTCCAGTTTTGATCCTTTGAAGTAAAGTTTTCTTTTTTCAGTAAGGTTTGAGCAAACAAAAAAAAGACTGGTTTCAAAGGGTTCATGCTGAACACGTTATTTTGTTGTTTTTGTGAACCTTTACAATAAAACATGCGTTTACAAGATTTTTAGATGGTACGGAAGGGTACCTTTGGTCGTGAAATATTACTGCGCTATATAAGTGGGAATATAGCTAACGCACCTGAAGGAATCCAGTGCGTTCTTTATCCAGGAGGCTGGCATGATAAGGTAACATTAACCAAACAAGACTTTTACCCAAGGTTTAGTTCTGTCACTTTGGTTTTGATAGAATGCTTAAGTATCATGCGATAGTTTTGGCGGAACGTTAGGCGTTAGCAAAAGTCGAGGTTGGAGCGTCTTTTCAAACAGTCACAAGATGCAGCTGAATCAAGGGTGAAAGATTTGAGTCTGTCAAGGTGTGTCCTACTAGAGACGTGATGAACGGTAAAGTTTGAGCTTGGGTTATCGCATGCGCAGAGAGCTGGCACGAAGACTGAACTTTTTCTTTGTGCTTAAACGAGCTCATGCAAGAATTATTCTTCATTTTGAGCTTTTTGTTGTTTTGTAAGTATCCTGTTTAGGTTGGAGTGAAAAGCTTGGAGAAGGTAGCTCGAAAAACTAGCTTAGGAGATTACCAAGTGAGTGCTGTAGAGGCGGAGAATTGTCCCCTCTCGGGGCTACTGCCCTTGTTCTCTAAGAATGGCAGCCTTCTGCATTGAAACCTCGCTTTGCAAGAGTATACATTTGACATACGTTTTGAAAAGAAGGATACTCCATGGCAACGCTGAGTGTTTGAGCCGCTCTCCCCGACGCAAACGGCATTCTCGAGAGTTCTGCAATACTTTTCTTCCTAACCTAGACGAGGGCCATTGAATAGGTTTTTTTTTTGTTTTGTTGCTTTGGAAAGTTCGTTGAACTCGTGGTGAATGCATTGAAGACACCGCTATCCAAGGTTTCAGGTTGGGTGTGCTTTTAGTGTTGTTGTTCTGTTTCACTCAAACGTAAGAGAAGAATTTAGAATAACTTGTGTACTTCTTTTAATTAGTTGTAAAAGGGTAAATATGCCTGGTGGGGTTTGGCAGAATTGTCTGGCGCTCACTAGGTTAGTGGTTGGGTTTTCATGTGCCTATGTGATGTCTGTTGAGACACAATGAAGCAGGTGGTCACAACCTCATCAAGGACAGTCTTCACTAGACCGGACGTCAACGCTGATCTCTCCGAACTGTGGCTGCAAAGCTCAGCCCATCGAGATCTTCACCCCCTGCGCGAGAGACTGTTATGACAGTCACCATTATTGAAGTCTTTCGGTCTTTGTGAATGGGATGAAAATATTTCGACGCATTGAATGCAAGGATGTGCCGTCAGGACGGGTTGGTTTCCTGTCAGCTGTGGGGGAGCACGTGCGCCCAGCCTCCCTTTCCCCTTTTTACAGCAGCGCAAAAGCCGTGTTGCAGGAATACCCGCGTGGTTGGCGCTCGCGATTCCCCCCTTTCCCGGTGTGCGGAACAGGTTCTCTCCCCTCAGCGAGAAAAGGTAGTATTTTCCTCAGGGAAAAAGAAACCAGGGGGGGAGTGAAAAAACTGGCGTGCGGACGGCCGCACTGTCTCTCTGACACCGGAATTGGAAGAAGGAGGTCGAACCTGCAACCCCCCTGCGAGCTGAGGACGACAACGACGAAGAAGTAGGCGTCTACCCTTGTTTCCTGTTTCCTGTACTATCTCCTCGCGACATTGGCGCGCTATTACTAACGCCTAGCAATAAAGTGTCGTTATGTTAACCTAGCCTGTTGCCTTATTCGCCCGAACCCGTGTAGCTGCAGTGAGACGAGCTACGGATAGGGGACGTTAATTGTGCACGGTACGACTGTGTGCGGCTGAAACATTAGTTAGGCTTCTGCATCATCCGTACATAGGACGGACCTCCTACATCAGGCGCCCAACGTAACGAATTTGGCAACACGGCTAGTTTTGTGGACGCAAGCAACTACCGACGCTCCCCCACATGTAGGATAACAGGCATGTCAGAATTCCAGGATTTGTCAATGTTATCTGATGTCGCGTTGCAGGGTGGCGATCCTTTGGCTAACGCGGGGCCGCTGTTAGGACTTTCCGACAGTGTGCATTTTGGTCGTTTCACGTGGGATGATCAGGATGGTGCAGAGACCGCATTAGCAGAGATTAGGCCTACAACAGAAAATGTCACGCATGGTGCTCCGGCATCTCTCGACGCGAACAGAGAGGCGCCGCCACAAGTTGCTCCGACACATGCCGCAACTGTAGGCAAGTCCGCGGGACGCAGTTTGCCCTCGAGCGTCGTACTCTTACAGAATGCGCTGTCAGTTATGCAAAGCCTCGCGAGCGCCCTGCAGAACACAGCACAGGCTCCTGTGCAGACTGTGCGACCGCATGTCAAAGTAGGCATACCTACCTACACGGGTTACCACGACTGCAAGAGCGCCAACGAGTATCTCGACCGATTGCCCCATTATCAGCACGCGACGCGTCTCTTCGATGCAGAACTTCTCAAGCACGCGGTCCTGGTGTCGCTCACGCAGCAAGCGGCCCGATGGTTCCAATTAATCGAACATCGCGCACGCACGGTAGAAGAGTTCCACGACAGCTGCCGCAGCGAATCACTACCGGCTAATTATGAGTGGCGTTTGCGGAGGGAATTGGAGCTACACACCCAGCATCCAGACGAATATTTGCTGGAGTATACACGGGCAATGGACGAACTGTATCGTCTCGCTAACCATCACGCCACCAATGCAGAAAAATTCGAGCATGTTACGCGTCAAGTGCACCCGACTTTTGCGGCGCACTTCAGGGAATGTAAGCTCGCAGGCCTGGCAGAGCTCACCACCGAGGCCAAGCGCATACACGGGGACATCCTCGCTGCGCGGTCGTATCGTCCACCTCCACCCGCAGCGCAGCCAATCGAGCCTCGCTGTGTGTGAAATGGCGGCGCAGTGGTTTCAGAAGCGTTTAGGGGTAATGCGTCGGCATCATTCGCTGATGAGCAGGTACCACGCGGTTAGGAGCTGTCAGACCGCGCTTTGGACCCCTACGCTTATGCACACCGTATGGCCCACGCCGCTCCCGCGCGTGACATTCCAAGGTAGGAACACGCGGTCGACACAAGGCCTAACGAGCGGCGCAACCCATAGTGAGGACCACCTGATGGAGGCGACTTACTATCGAGCCGGCGTGGTGTCTGTGGTCCTTGATATTGGTGGGGCGTGCCGGGGCATATCGCCAGCGAATGTGACCGCACACCGGGTCAAGAGCAAACACGTGGTTCGGGAAACAGCGGCGCCGCCGGTGATCCATATCAGGCACAGTGCGGTGATGAGTAATTCCACCGATGCGTTCGGATCACTCGTACCGTCAGTCTGTCGCGCAGGTGAGGCCATAGACTCGCCCGCGTCGCTAATCGAGTTAACGATAGCTCGAAAGAAGTTCGTAGCACTTTTGGATAATGGGGCAAGCGCTTCTTTATTCAGCGACGATGTGTTGCACGATGTCCGCGAGAACAATATTCGCTTGAGACAAAGCAACACCATTTTCCGCCTTGCTACCGGCATAGCACAATCGAGCGGCATGGCAAGGCTATAGTGATCCGCTGGGATAGACGCGTGAGGCGACAGCGTTTCGTGCATCTTCTGGGCTGTCAATGTCTCTAATCCTGGGTCGAGGCTTCCTCGCCAAGTCGGGTGTTGTGATTGACATTGCAAACGGCGGTTACCGAGACGTGCTAAAGCTTTTCTCGAAGGCCCCGCATTGACAAAGGCATGCCAATCGCGGGGAGAGGGGAGAGTACCTGAGGAGGGAAGCGCGCCGAGAAAGCGAGTAACCACCCCGCCGGAACAATCAACTGCGCTGCACGGAAGGGCAGTGCACCCGCTTTTGGTAGAGGCACAGAGCCTACTAGAAGGGGAACGAGTGCAGCTGTCGTCGCTGTTGTACGAGTACGATGCAATGTTTACTGACCGTCCCAGCCACACTACGCTGGTCAAGCATAGAATTGACATGGGTGATGCACGACCTTGGAAATGCAATCCCCGACCGATCAGCATGACTAAACAGAAAGCACTTGATGCCACCTTAGACGAACTCATCGACACAGCCGTACTTGAAAGGACAAACAGTCCATGATGTTTTCTGGTAGTTCTAGTTCCAAAAAAAGATGATAGGTATCGCCTTTGTGTAGACTACCGCAGCCTGAGTGAGGTTACGAAGAAGGACGCCTCATCGCTGGTATCCAACCTAGGCGGGGCGAAGTACTTCACTGCGCTTGATGCTAGCCGTGGATATTTTCAGGTTGAGATGGACGAGCGGGATAAAGAGAAGTCAGCTTTCACGTGCCACAGGGGACTTTTGCAACTCAGGAGAATGTCTTTCGGCTTGGTGGTCGCTCCCACTACGTATCAGAGGCTAATGGACTATGTTTTGGGAGATGCAAAGTGGCAGCACGCGCTCGCATATATAGACAACATGCGGTTTACTCGAAAATGTTCGATGAGCACGTGCGCCACTTGAGAGACGTTCTAGAAAGGCTGAGGTCTGTGGGAATCACTCGGAACCCAAACAAAGCTCAGATAGCGGCGACCCGAATAACATATTTTACGCTTGACGAGGATCGCATTTTGCTGGATAGTTAGCGATAGTCAGCTATCCATCGCCGAATAATTTTGTATCGCCAATTTATTCCAGACTGCGTGGCAGTGCAGGCGCCTTTGACAAAACTCTTGAGGAAAGGCGAGCGTTGGGCTTGGAGCCAAGAGCAGGAGGCCGCATTGCGTCGCCTCACAAAGTTGCTGGCCAACTCGGCTCAGCTACAGCTACCCGATTTGAACAGGGAGTTTGTGATTCACACAGATGCAAGTGACCTGGGCTTAGGAGCAATTCTGCTTCAGGAGCATGGAGGTTTCCTCCGACCGATAGTGTTCGCGAGCTGTAGGTTGAGGCCGGTGAAGAGGAACTACTTGGTAACCGAGAAAGAGTGTCTGACGATAGTTTTTGCTCTCCGTAAGTTTAACTATTACATCTACAAAGTCGCATTCGTGATTGAGACTGACCACATGACGCTCACGTAGTTGAGGCGCTTGAACAAACCGAGTGGCCGCCTGGCACGCTGGGCATTGTTGCTGCAGTGTTACGACTTCACCGTTCGCTACTGGAAGGGTAAGAACAATGCCGCGGCCGACGCACTATCGCGTGCTCGAGTCCGACACGAGGCAAGTCATGAGACTAGTTTGGAGCGTACTGAGAGCGAGACACTCACGCTAACGCAAACAGCGGAGCAAACGTTAGTTTGAGGTAAGAGCATGAACTACATAGACGCCGTCGTCAGTGCAGGGAGTGTTTTCAGCAGAAGCGAACTGTTAGAAGCTCAGCAGAAAGATCCATTTTGTCGAAATGTGTTCGACGGACTCCGGGAGCCAGGTAGTAGTGAGGCCACCGCGCACAAGGGGGCAGCTGGTATTGCTGTCGGTGTCGGTATTAACATGCAGGGTGGCAGGAATAGGTTAAAGTGGAAAAAGATAGAAGAGCAGTTGAGGCAGGAGGAGCTGGTGGTATATGGGGTTGTGGAAACACATCTTTGGGACATGAAGCAATCACCTTGCAATCCGGACTACGTATGGGAATATTGCAATAGAACAGAAGGCAGCAAAAAGAGGGGTGGAATTGGTGCATTCATACAGAAAAGTATGGGTTGGCAAAGAGTCAAGCAGGGATGCATGGAACATTTATGGTTAAGAGGGAAAGTAGCTAGGCAGATGACACTCTTTGGTTTGGTGTACTTGTGGAAGGGAGCAAAGGCCAGAGAGGAAGACCAGGCAATGGTGGAGTGTATATCAAAGGACATTGAGGAATTAGGAGGAGAGTGCTAGATAATTATACTAGGAGATATGAATGCAGACATAGAAGATATAGATGTGTATACTGACCCAAAAGGCAAATTGATCATGGCTATGTGTGAAAGGCATGATTTGATCATTTGCAACAGTACTGAAAAGTGTGAGGGGCAAATAACATAGAAGGAAGGAAGGCTGCAGTCAACGATAGATCATGCACTGATGTCACACAGAATGTATGATAGGCTCAGGGGAATGCACATAAATGAATGTGGCTCCAAAAGTCTGGGTGGTGATCACAAACGTATCAAGCTAGGTTTTGGAAGAGCAGTGAAAGTGGGAAGGAGACAAGATAAGCAACTACAGAAAAATTTTTATTCAGAAAAGCAAATAGAAATAGCTACTAAACAAAATGAGAAAGTAATCACTCAAGATAATAAAACAGTGTAACAGTGTGGACATATACGAATCAAATTAGACTGTTTGGGCTAGAGCTTGCTGAGGCACGTGACAAGTCACCTAAAAAAAGAAGGCACAAACCCAAGAGTTGGTGGGATGAGGAAGTTAACAGAGTCATAGCAAAACGTCAGGAAGTCTCTAGGGAACACAGACATGCTAAGCAGCGGGGGTGAATCGACAGATGATGACGAAAGAAAATGGGAGATTTTTCTAAGCTCTAGAAGGGAAGCATCCCTTCTGATAAATGAAAGTATTAGAAGAAAGGGGGCTCAGTGGCTGGCAGAAGTACATAAAAAGGATAGAAAGGCAGCTGCGAAATTTTGGAACCATCTGAACTCCCTAAGTATCAGACAAGCATAGAACAGAGGTTTATAACTACAGCTCAAGGTGCTAGGCTAGAAGGGGGCGAAGCTATTGAATACATAAAAACAAGGGTGACAGAAAAATTTCAGCAAAGAAGTGCCTTATGCACCACAATAGACAAGGATAGATCAAGTGGAGCAATGGCTTCATTTTCACAATGAGAGTGGGAAAGGGCTGAGAAGAGGGTTCGTAGTAGAAAATCAACAGGCCCAGATGAGCATTCCAATTATGCTGATAAAGACATTGGGTCCAAAGTCTAAACAGATTTTGAGAGAGGCAGTGAGCAAAACAATAATCGATGATGAAGTCCCCGATGGATGGAAACTTAGCAGGACGAGCATGATCTATAAAGGAAAGGAGGACAAAGCTGACATAAATACTGCCATCCTATAACAGTGACATCAGTAGTCTACAGGCTGGCAATGCAGATTATAAAGGAAAGACTGCAGGCATGGATAAAAGATGAGGGGGTGCTGGGGGAACTGAAAAATGGATTTCGAAAACACAGGAGGTTGGAAGACAACCTGTTCTCACTGACACAGTGCATCGAAATAGCAGAAAAGGAACACAGGCCCCTGTGGCTAGCATTTTTGGATATCAAGGGAGCGTGCGATAACGTAGTTCAAGAGGACTTGTGGGGAATACTAGACACACTAGGTGTGGAAGATGGGGTCACTAATCTTTTAAAGGATATCTATAAAAGTAACAAGGTAGTTATAAAGTGAGAAAAACAGGCATCAAAGCCCATAGAGGTAAAACAGGGCTTAAGCTGGGTTGTCCTCTGTCCCCCTTGTTATTCATGATGTACCTACAAGGATTAGAGGCCGAATTAGAGGGAAGTGAACTTGGCTTCAACCTCTCTTTCATCAGACAAGGAAAACTCATTGAACAGGCACTACCAGCATTGACGTGCAAGATGATATAAATCTAATGGCCAACAACGAGGAAGATTTGCAAAGATTGATGGACATCTGCGGTAATGAGGGAGATGGGTTAGATTTCAGATTCAGTAAGGAAAAATCAGCAGTCATGATTTTTAATGATAACGAAGGTAGTGAGCTTAGGATACAGGAGGTCACGCTAGAGATAACAGATAAATACAAATATCTGGTCGTATGGATAAGCAATGGGGCCGAGTACCTAAGAGAACACGAAATATACGTGACGGCTAAAGGTAACAGGAATGCAGCAGTGATGAAAAACAGGGCACTGTGGAATCACAATAGCTATGATGTTGTGAGAGAAATATGGAAAGTGGTCATGGTTCCTGGGCTGACGTTCGGCAATGCGGTCTTGTGTATAAGATCAGAAGTTCAAGCAAGATTAGAAATTAAGCAACGTGGAATAGGTAGGCTTGCCTTAGGTGCTCACGGGAATACACCAAATCAGGAAGTACAAGGCGATATGGGACGGACATCATTTGAAGGCAGGGAAGCTAGCAGCAAGATAAAATGTGAGAAGCAATTGAGAGAAATGGGGGAGGAGCGTTTGGCTGGGAAGGTATTCAGTTACTTGTACATGAAGATTGTCGATACAAAATGGAGGAAGCGAACCAGAAAATTGACTGGTAAATACTTAGAAAACAGCAGGGGGCCAAACAAAAAAGAATTATCGGTTAAGAAGAAGGTGAAGGAAGCTGAGACCGATATGTGGAGAATTGGCATGATTAAGAAGTCCACACTGGAGATCTATCCAACTTTTAAGCAGGAAATTGCTAAGGAAAGGATCTATGATAATACTCGAGGTAGTTCTCAACTGTTTGAGGCCAGGACAGAAGTACTGCGAACCAAGACATATCGAGCCAAATACGAAGGGGTAGACACGGTATGCAGTGCATGTGGAGAGAAGGAGCAAACTGCCAAACACTTGATAATGTTCTGTAAAGGGCTTCACCATATAGTTCAGGATGATGGCGCAGAGTCTTTCAAAGCACTGGGGTTTAGAGACAGGGAGGGCAAAATAGACTTTATGCGGGTAGAATTAACTAGAAGAAGGTTATCTCATTGGTGGCTAAAGTCAAGGCATGAGTGAAAAATAAACCATTCACTGCAAAGTACCAGTCCAATACTTCACTACTTAAAGGGAAAAATAAAAAATAAAACTAGTTGGTGGTCCACTAAGTATTAAGGCTAGGTGGCGTTAGCCGCCGCCCCATTTAAAGGGTACAGCCACATCAATCCATCCATCCATCCATCGGTGCGGAGCGCTCGGCAGCAGCTAGTAGTGCTGTGAGCCCGCTGGATTCATATCTGCTTGATTCTGACGGCATCCTGCTGAGGTACATCCCATCCAACGATGACACAAGTGAGTCATTCAAAGTCGTGATACCGCGCACGTTGAGGGGAGCACTTCTCCACTACTTTCATGACTTCTGCATTGCCGGGCATGCAAGCGGCCCCAAGACTTACGCTAAGTTGTGTCCCCTCGAAAGCTGGCCAGGTATAAAGCACGATGTCATTTGCTACGCCCGTTCATGTCGTGTGTACCAAAGCGTCAAGCCACGGGACGGATGTCCGCCTGGCCTCATGCAACCGAATAACAGTCAGACTCCCTGGCAAATCGCGGCATGTTAGGTAATGGGCCCGTACCCCCCAACTACTAGCAGAAACAAGTTCTTGCTTGTGATCACGGATCACTTCACTAAATGGTTGGAACTTTTTCCTCTTAGAAAGTTGACGACTCAAGTGATCTTACAAAAGTGATCTTACTCAAGTGATCTTACAAGTGATCTCTCAACACCGAGTGAGGAGCCCAGAAACGCATTACTTCTTGCGTAACAGGCAGAGACAACTATACACAGTAGGTCCCGTTTGATGGGTTCGACGTGGGGTGCAAGGGTTCGCACGCAACACATGTGCGATTGTTAACCTGTTCTTTTAGGGGCGAAGCTCCTTATAGCGGCACCTGTTCATCCCTCGTAGCCGTTGTAGTGCTTAACAAGTTTAACATTTTGACCTCCAAGATGGTGCCGGTGAGAGATTTCTTCTGTGCGTTGTTGAACAATAAAAAATAGTGCTCAATGTACGTGCCAATGGCTGCTAATGGGGAATGAGAGACAGGAGCATTCGGCTTTTAGTTAACGCGCACGCTGTGATCCCCATTAGCAGCCATTGGCATGTACATTGAGCACTATCTGAAAAGAAAGGGTTGCTACATTATACTCGCTGGGTGTAACCTCCTCAGTTTTAGAAAGGTTTAGCGAGCGTTGAGCCGCAGTGCCATGAATACAATGAACTAGTATATATCATGAACTCGAGGTGGTTAAAGGTGGAAAGTAGATACGAAGCGCAAGCCGCAACAAAGTAAAAGCCAAATTCTCCTGTCTCTCATTTTCCATTAGCAGCCATTGGCATGTACATTGAGCGCTATCTGACAGGAAAAGGTTGCTACGTTATACTTGCTGGGCGTAACCTCCTTGGTTTTAGAAAGGTTTAGTGAGCGTTGGGCCACAGTGCCATGAATACAGTGAACTAGTATATACTATGAACTTGAGGTGGTTAAAGGTGGGAAGTAGACCCGAAGCGCAAGCCATAAGAAAGTGTGCGTGTGCCACCTCTCGTTTAGTCCTTGGAATGTCCGCTGGATGGCGGTGCTTCTATATGGGGAATATATTATAAAAAGATGCGAGATGGCGGTACTTGGAGTGTTGAATAGATGGAAGAACGTACACACAGACAGGTGCATGGATGGACGCATGAACAAACGCAGGGGCGGATGCATGGACGAACGCAGGGACGGACGGGCGGATGGACGCATGGATGGTCACACAGATGAACGCATGGACGGACGGAAGCAAGAACGAATGGACGGACGAATGCTTCGCCCCACTCTCCATCATTAACTCCGTGGATATGCTGCCAATTTTTATTTCTGTGTCGACTTTCACCGAGCAGATGAAGAGTCGAAAGGGAAAAAGGTGCCGCCAAAACAGCTCAGAAACGGAAACCGCTCCTCTCACCGGATCACCCTAACATCATCCATGTCGTCATCGTGGCCCCACCCAACCAAGCAACGCCACTTCCAAACCTACCCCATCTCCTTCATCATCGGGCCTTTATGCAAGAGGCGCCAGGATGACCAGCTGCCAGCCCAGCCAAGAGAGCCAGCTGCCTCGAAGTCGCTTTCACAAGCCTGCCTAGCCGACCCACGGTTTTCCAGCACCCTTGGCCTCTGCTACCTCAAGGCCATGGCGGGGCACGCTGAAGATGACTCTTGAGCCCGCCAGACCAGTAGAGCTGTGACCCGATGCGGCAGCCCAGACCATGCTAGAGAGGGCGGCCTAAGTCAGTGCTGAACGGGACCGTCACCAACAGGCAACTCTCTGTCGTCATCAACGACCTGAGTGGCGGGGGTCAACGGGACGCGGTCCGGACCAGAGTGATACTAGCACCGGTTCCAGGGCGGCAGTTAGTGGCGGCGGAAGTGACAGCAGGGGCAGTAACGCTGGAGGAGGTGATAGCGGTGGCAATGACTGGCCATGACACAAGCGGACACGGCAGCAGTGATGGTGGCTACTGGATGCAGCGGCGACAAGTGGGGGCACCGGCTCCTCCTACGGCAGAGGGCCAACTGCAGGAGGGCACAGATTGGAACCCACCATCCTAGCCTTCCTCGATGATGAATAACAAAATATTATCATGTTGCAGTCTCTGTCGTTCGGGGGCCTTCTTAAGGGGGGGAGGATGTGGGGGAGCATGTGCGTCCAGCTTTCCTTTCCCCTTTTTTCGGCAGCACGAAAGCCGTATTGCGGGAATACCTGCACGGCCGGCACTCGCGATTCCCCCCTTTCCCGCACGCAGAGCGGGTTTCCCTCCCGTCAGCGAGAAAAGGTAGTATTCTCGTGAGGGAGAGGGAAACCAAGGGAGTGACAAAACTGGCGTGTGGACGGTCGCCCGGCCTCTCTGACAACAGCCTTGGAAGAAAGAGGTCGAACCCGCAACCCCCATGCGAGCCGTGGATGAAAACGACCAAGCAGTAAGTGTCACAAAACTAGCGCTCAAAAAAGGACGCGTCGCCAAATTCTCGCGACAAATCGCGTGGAGGTCAAGGATAAAAAAAGAAAACAAGCATCCAAAGACTCCCCGGGCGCACGTCCTTCTCCCCTCGGAAGCGTGAGTTCGCCGACGAACCTCCTCTCATCGGCGCCCGAGCAAGCCCTGAAACGTTCTAGATGGAGAAGGGTAGGGTGATAGCGGGTTGCGTCATCCGTCGCGGACGGCCTTCGAACCGTCTCGCCCTCTCCCCAGCCTTCACTGCGTATCGCGCCGACGAAATGATGAGAACTTTCTGGAATCTCGCGCGGAAGGTATTTAACCGAGCAGCGGAGATGGGAAATGAGGAGAAGACGGAAGTTAGCGCCAGAGCGCGTAGGGTATTCCGCCGTGTAGTCGGCGAAGGTTTTGTCCGTAGTGACAAAGCAGGAGAAGAAAAGGATTTCCACCTGAGGGGTGACAATTTGAGCTACAGGCAAGAGTGTGTGTCTACCGCTATCGAGCGAGGACGCGTGGCAACAGCTGCGTGTGTGAAGCCGACGTGTTTCCGGCGAAGAAGTTTGGAGCCTGGAGAGCGGCCAATTGAAGACGCGAGGTTTCCTGGAAGAGAAACTTCGGGGGCAGCGGAACGACAACGCTGGACTTTGAGAGAGTGATTCTCGGAAGAGTATCATTCAGTCTTTTGTTCCAAGGACTTTGGACTCAATAATTTTCGAACTCTTTAGTCTTTAAGTGTCTTGGTTGTTCGATGCATGCGACTGCATTGTAGTGCGTATTGTTGTCTGTGTCCGTTGTTTCGAGTGTGGCTGATTGTACTGTGTAGTACATTGTTTGATTGGTGACATATTGTATTCAACTATCGTCGAGTGTGCATATTTGTGTATCGTTTTTATCTGCCATTATTGAGAATATAATTTTGTTTTGTTTATCCACTCTTGGCTCGGACTTGTTCTTTGGGCCACAACCGGCGTCCGCTGGCGTGCCAAAAAAGACCACTTCTAAATTGTCCACGCTTTCGTGGTGCTGTTCGGGGGGCCGATACTTCGGCCCTTGGAATCAGCCCGGCGATTGCCTCCCGAGTTGACGGGACCTGTGACAGTAAGCATCTACCCTTGTTTCCTGTAATATCTCCTCGCGACATTGGCGATCTATTGCTAACGCCTAGCAATTAAGTGTTGTTATGTTGACCTAGCCTGTTGCCTTATTCGCCTGAACGCGTGTAGCTGCAGTGAGAGGATCTACAGATAGGGGACATAAATGGTGCATGGTACGAATGTGTGCGGCTGAAACATAAGTTAGGCTTCTGCGTCAGTTGTACATAAGACGGACCCCCTACACAGCAAAACGTGAACAAGGGGTCCAGAACCGGTTCGCGAAAAGAAAACGCACGAGCCAAGAAAGGCCATTGTGAACTCGAGTTTATGCAAGGCTTTCGAGACAGACAAGAAGGCAGCTGGGCCATTTTCGAGGTCACCGAGGATCTGGAAATATCGAAACCAGCATGGTATTTGCAGTTCAGGCTGAAAGCTAAAACCAAACTGGTTGTAACTGCATCTTGCGAGGAGAAGCGAGCTCCAGATATTCGCAGCTAAGCCGCAGCTTCTAGCAAACAACGAGGAATGAAATGTGAGGTGGAAGGAAAGGAAAAAGCACTATCTGCTGCAGCTATTGCGGGAGCCCGCCTCAGCGACGAGGGATTAGTCGACCACTTCTCTTTCCCGCCTTTCTCATGCCCCGCCGTGATGGTCTAGTGGCTAAGGTACTCGGCTGCTGACCTGCAGGTCGCGGGATCGAATCCCGGCTGCAGCGGCTGCATTTCCGATGAAGGCAGAAATATTGTAGGCCCGTTTGCTCAGATTTGGGTGCACGTTAAAGAACCCCAGGTGGTCGAAATTTCCGGAGCCCTCTACTACGGCATCTCTCATAATCATATGGTGGTTTTGGGACGTTGAACCCCACACATCATCATCATCCTTTCCCCTTTCTTCATAAAATCGGCTGAATGGAGTGGCACATTTTGACAATATGCTGGCGGACCACTACATTGTCCTACCCAAATGCAGTCAGGCAAGTTTGATACGTGTACCGGGAGCCGGTTTTTCGATCATCACCCAACTGCCAGAAGAGTCTTGAAAACCAAGGTCATCTAAGATCATTGGACGTGCACGAAATCTCGGTGACGTGTGCGAAACGTCGGTGCAGTGCCTTTGTGACCATACTATTTGGGCATCATGTAGACTGTGCCCTCTCCACATGCATTGTGTGGTGTCTTTCCCTTCCTTCGTGGGTGGAGCACCTACACCATGAAGCGCCGTATTAGCAGAAGCCGCGGACAATGCGCCCAGGGTTGGCAACGCGGCGCTATGTAAGCGGAAGACTTTTTGTATCTTTTAAGTTCTACAGTTCACCAGTTCTCTTGTACAGTTCTTGACTTCTCGTATTTGATCACTCGATCACCTCTTTTCTAATTGTCAGCTACTAACCATGTTGTCGTTATTACGAGCACCTCCTCTGACTTGTTCGTCGATGGGTCCTAGGACAGGGGCCCGCTACCAAACTGAGACCCGCAGGACTCGGAGTCGCAACACCCGCTAGCTGGAAGCATGATTCACCGGATGAGACAACATCGCCGGGACCATGCACGTGTTTTGGTTGTGTATGTGCGTATGTTGGGGGCGGTACCGGCATAATGACCCTTGTGAGTGCTGTGGGACCTGTTATTGGACAGTGCAGTATGAACCCTCGCGAATCAGCCCTCGCGGGCTACTCAGGGAGCATTTTAGATGGAGAGCCTTTCAATGTATACATGAAGCTTTTTAGATGGTGAGCTTTTCAATGTAGAGCTTATTTAATGTAGCTGTTACTATGTACATAATGTAAATAAATCCTCTATGAAGTTCATTTTCTTCCTTCCTCACCATCTTCATCCCGGATCTTTAGTGCCTGCAAAAGCGGGTCGCAACACCGCCTAGTTCATGGATCACACAGCAAGTGGCGCTAGTGTGAGTGGTAGACAGACCGACAACCAGACAGACGGATGGACAAACAGACAGACAGACAGACAGACAGACAGACATACAGGATTCATGGTTTACCAATAAAACCCTCCGAAGCTTCGCCCCACTTATTATCATTCACTCCGTAGATGCGCTCCGATTTTTTCCTCGCCCCACACAAGCTCTGTTAACAGCGCGGTAGACTTTTGGATTCTCTGTGAGGCGCCGTGAAGCAGAGAGACGAGCGGACCACGCCAACCTCTGGAAACACGCTCTCTCCGTGCAGTTGGGACAACTGAAAAAAAAACACGCCATGTGCCCACCATCTCGGAGGCCATGGATGTGGAGGTGCTGCAACCGCCGCCGCCAGACAAGATGCGAGCATGACAAGCTTGGCAAACAAGCTCCTAAAAATTAAATTACGTGAAGTTGTATGATTTGAAACGTATCGTCAAGGTACCGAAAAGAATATATGCTGAAAGCTTTAGTGAAATCGGTGAATAATGACAAATCGCTGGAGTTGCCCGCCACAGTTTCCTAGCATGAAGTCGAACGAGAGGAGATATGGTGTCCCAGAATTAATGGTTGAAGTGCGGTACTGGAGCAAAAAACTACACAGTAAAAGATGAAAAAGAATGAAATGAGCACCCTAATTGTTTTTGTTTTTGTTTTTTTGTAGCACCAGAACTGCATCAGATGCACGAACCAGCTAGCCCATTATCGTATTCTGCCGAATAACAAAACTCATCTCAAGCAGTCTTTGCCTTTGGTTGTAAAAGCTTAAACTACTACTTGCTGGGTTTATGGCATAGTCATGTGCTCGCTTTTAAAATGACGGAAAAGTTGCAGACACTTTCCCTCCTCCGATGCTTGTTGTAGAGGGAGAAAGTGTGTGTGTGCGTGTAAGGGGGCGCTCTGGGGAGGTGCTCCGCAAATGTGCTACACGGATCTCTAAAATTTGTGACGGAGACGAAAATACTAGGAGTCTGTGCACTTCGATTTACATGTACGTGAGAAGCCAGATGGTCGAAATTACTGAAGTGCTCCAATACAGCGACCCTCATAATCACATTGTGGCTTGGGATTATTTTAGTTGCACTGTGACGTACTGAGGACGTCATCTGAAGACTTGAATATTTAGGTCAAGTCTGGGCTAGCCTGTGCACAAATACTTAAAGAGACCCTGCAATACTTTTTCAATGTGGTCACAAAACACTGCCCATCGGTAGTGCAGGCACCTGAGAACACGCGAGCCAAATATAGCGCAGCACGCAGTGTGGAATTCACAATCAATTCTGAAAGTCAGCTAAATATTGCCTTCTCTCCTCTCGACAAACAGCGATACAGCTCAAAAATTACTCGTCACCATTGGTCGGTGAAAAGTGTGGAGCTCGTTCACGTACTCATGAAATATATTTTACACTTAAAACTCACACGCATTCAGACTCAACAAAATGACTGTGAGCCGGATTGTAATTCAGCAAAATATTACTCACCTGGACTCACTCAGACTCAGTTTGACAGCTCAATCTGAGTTCAAGTGAGTCGAATCCTGAGTCCATAAGTCTAGCATTAGCTTTCTCGATCATGGTGTCAACTTGATGGCAAGTCCCATTTTATTTTTGTTGCCATAGCAACTACATCAACATTCTCGACTGGATTTTGCCATCGCCAGGGGCATTGAAAGAAATGTTCATTTCATTTTTTAGAGGGCGAGGGCACCTTGATTTAAAAGAAGGCAGGCAGGCAAATGGTCATTTTTCCCGATATGTGCCATGGTGAAAAAACATTTGGGGTGGGGGGGGGGACGTACGCGATGTTTCCCCCCTGGATACACCACTGGACCACTGGCCGTCACCATTATGTTTTGAGTACTGTCCAAATTAATAATATCTTCCCGCGCATTGTGTTTTGCACTTGGGTAAAAGTGTGCGAGTGGGGGCGATGAACGCGGCTAAAACAGAGATGAAAGAGCCGACGTATGTACTTTGCATGTAGGACGGATGTGATAACATCACGGCGCGTGCACATGTTTAGATGTTGACGCGCTCATGTGGATATCACCGGAGATCATCATTATCATCATCATCATCTCCATCAGCCTGACGACGTTCACTGCAGGACAAAGGCCTCTCCCATGTTCTGCTAGTTAACCCGGTCCTGTGCTTGATGCTGCGAATTTATACTCGCAAACTTCTTAATCTCATCTGCCTACCTAACCTTCTGTCTTCCCCTAACCCGCTTGCTTTCTCTGGGAATCCAGTTAGTTACTCTTAATGGCCAGCGGTTAGCCTGTCTAAGCGTTGCGCTACATGCCCGGCCCATGTCCATTTTCTCTTCTTTATTTTAACTATGATATCCTTAACCCCCGTTTGTTCCCTAATCCACTCTGCTCTCTTCTTGTCTCTTACGGTTACACCTACCATTTTTCTTTCTATTGCTCGCTGCGTCGTCCTCAATTTAAGCTGAACCCTCTTTACTTTTATGACTGTACTTTTATGAGTCATCCAGGCTACAACCGCTTAGAAATAAATTCGAAACAGGAAAGGAGGTAAAAGCATCGTTTGCATTCCACAGTATATTGTCATGCAGTTGTGACGTGAACGAAAGAAGCAGACTGCAGGTAGAATAATAAACTGTTTAATCGGGCCGAACTTGTGGCCACGAAAAGGACAGTCAGATTACTGCAAGAAGCTGGCACTGATAGCGGCGAGCAGGGCATCAGTCGTCAATCAAGTGACATGCGGCGAGGCGTGTCGGCATTTATACACTTGCCATCGAACATTCTAGTGTTATCGCTGGCGGTGACGAAGGTTCCAGAGTAATCTGGAAGGTTCACGAAGCGGGCATAATTTTAAGAAAACGATCCACTACTGCCTCAGAGCTTCTCTAACACCGTATACATGGTTTGCGCTGAACATAGTGTATAATAAAATATAAATATTAAATATTATATTTATATAAATATAAATATAATTAATAAAATATAAATATACATGGTTTGCGCTGAACATAGTGTATAATAAACAATAAAATATCACAGTGTGCGCATTAACCGAAAGCGGACTGCAGATCAGTGTGTTCCTATCAGAGTCTTTTATATTTCATTGCCCCTGAGCGGTGATTGGCATGCGTGTTCCAATAAGAAACACCAGTCTATCACTGCATGCTTTGCGCCTCTTCGGGTTTCTCTTCTGCGCAACGTCGTGATGAGCGCCAGCATCACCGCCAGTGTAAGCGTTATCGCCTGCTGCTCCGCATCTACACATGGTTCCCTTCAGTGGGACATTGTGTAATTTTTTGCCACCGCGCTATCCCTCCGTGCTGAGCTTGCCAGTGCTTTCGTCGGGGCAGGAAGAGAGAATGCAATTGCAGCGTGCAAAAAATGTTTGCAATTTTGCTCGTACTGGAGGAGTTCCAGATATTTTTGCAACGGTGAATTCGTGAGGTGATAAGCTCCTTTAGTAAGTTCATTCCATGGCTACCTGAATAAGCATTGCAGGGCCCCTTCAAAATAAATCATGGTGGAGCATATGCATTGCAAAGTGACTAACACACACAGTATGACAGCAACCAGCACGGTCGTCGGTCATCGATAATCTCATCTGCAGATTAAAAGTATGTATGCATGTTGCGTCACATGTTGCTGCGTCATCGCCGATGCTTGCATCAGTTCTAGTTCAACCACTCGCGTAACATGAATAAAACACTCAAAAATGTTCGAAAGCGCAAGCTCGCCCATTCAAGAGTCCAATCTTCAGATGGCGCCTGGGATGCTCAGTTCATCACAGTGCAACTGATATGACTGAGAGTATCATTAGCCTGGGAAACACGATCACAATGGAAAAAGAACATGAACACGCATCAGTATGCATAATACTACAAACACAGAACCTATTCTACCATACCATATTGACTCTTTTAGTCACCTGAATGAACTGTTATTTGAACGTAATAGTTGATACATGCAGCGTGACCAACATATTTCGGACATCTTCTCATACTGCCACTTGACAGTGTGGTAATATCTCACTTTTTCTTCTTATTTGCAAACTGCCAGGTTGAAAATGACATGAGATGAAGGACACAAAATGAATTTCATTCTCTAGTCTGCAAGTTTCATGCATATGTAGAAAAATATGCTCACAGGTGCTGTGCCCACATAGCCGTCTTCCGCCGTGTTTGTGACTGGAAACTTGCCTTCCCAGATGTTGGCACGAGTTTCGCCTTTGGGAGCCCAGTTGTTGCCCCACGGAAAGAGCCTATCAGAAAGAATGTCAAAAAGCTATATCGTTTTATATTCAAACGATCTCTGATTTTTGTGAATTGCAGTTTAAACTTCGTAAACCAACTTTTTTATCCTAATAATTATCTTACTGATGACATAACTGTAGGTCACAGGAGTGATTTAAATGATTGTCGTTGCAATGGCTGTGCACACGCTGCCTGGCATCGGTGGGCTGAAGTATTCCTTCACTAGATCTTTAATACAAAATAACAGCATCGACAATGTCCCTAGCAGAGCGCAACTTCAGTGGAAATGCTCTTTCGTATTTATCTGTCGTTAAGTTTATGGGTGGACTAGTGACTTATGATCAAAACTTTATAGCTGCTGAAAGGAACTGCAGCGTGAATCAATGGGCTTAGAGGCAAGCCAACGAATAAACGCGACCACTCGACGTTGACATATATGTTGCTCACCACAAGTGTTATATGCATATAACATGGTATGCCAGGTGCTTATTTGCACTCCTCGTCACAGCAATGTTTAAATGCAGCATTTGTTAATACATCATATGGCTTTTTTTTTCACACACATAAGTAAAAATTTGTGAATTTAAATTCGATCAACTAGATCAACAAGGATACATTGGTTCCGGTTGAAAACCAGCTGATTTTAGTTACAAGCCAACTTGCCACCAACTAAAACGGTTCCCAGTTAAATTCAAAGCATCCGGTCCCATTTGGAGCCTATAACCTGCCCAACAGGGCGCAATGCATTTGCGTAACTGTAAGTCCACACTTTACTTAAATCTGATAAGGGAGAGGAGGGTGGGGGGTGCTTACAATCAAAACCGAAAGTATCCCTCATTATGGCACGGCAAGTGAGAATTCAGAAACGCAGTGGGGTGGCAACGAAATTGCATTTGGCACTACTTCTAATATATACTGCATTCTCTTTCACATAACAAACACCTTCAGCAACGATTTGCAAAAAATTATCCAAAAACAAATCCTGCTTAGTGCCATAAAGCTAGCTTCCCGGTATTGCTACAGTGCATTGCCATAGAGTCACCTTTGCACACCGAAATTCGTGTCTTTTCTTGTGACTTCACAAAACACGTGGCAGGACTAGTTGCTAACACATTCTTAGTTCAAATATTACAGCACTACTCTTTACAAGGAAAGGAGAAAAGTGTGCCACAGGGCAAATGCTGACTCCAAATATAGAGTAGGTAAGCACCCATCCTCCCCTTGCTGTTCTTCGCTAATAGAATGTTAAATTGTTATGCAAGACACCTGCATCTTCGCATCGAAAATAAAAATGCTGAGGACGCACTTCAAGCCAGGATGACAAGGGCATCAAAGTTCACGAAAAGGGATCATGAGTGAGCATGTGTAGCCAGTCTAGCGACTATTAAATAGATTTTTTTATAAAAACGCACTAGCCCCCCCTTTTTTTTTTCGAGTTAGTTTCAGGGGGTCGACCTGACTCCGAGTCGACTTACAATCATGTAAATATGGTAAGTACTTCCAGCTGCGTTCGAAATAGAACTGTGGCCAGTTGTTTTCGTAGTACAATTTTTTACATCAAACAATTGAAGTTGAACATATGATGCCACATTGTCGCATATGAACAAATGGGATTCATAAAAGAGTTCATTCTCCTAACGGAAGTTAGAAGCACTTGCTGAGACATGGACGCAGAAATATGATCGAACGAGTTCCATATTTTTTCTTATCTCTATTACTGCACTTTTTTTCCTAAGCATTTACCAACAAGACCAATCAGAAGTATTGCTAGATTATGACCTTGCTATTCTGGTATTGCGACAAGAATAAAAAAACGACACAACATACGAACGTGTGGCCAATATTTTTTGCTTCTTAAATGATAATACCAATAGTCTTAGCTGGTGTTCTTCAACTGGCCATTGCTTCAAAGTAACTTAAACTGGTGGCTACTGAATCCCGCAAAAGACACATCGCAATCTTTATGCCAACTTAATATCTGACGTCTTTGGCCCAAAACATTTCAGCTTTTGCAAGTCCATCATAAACTTCGCTAGAGGGAACTTGCAGTGGTCCTTTTGTAGAGTGACAAATAATGGCAAGTCTAGTTGACATGTCACTTCAAATGCTCAATTTCGCCAGGACATTGCAATGCAGGCATGTGTTGGCTAGCGTTGATCAATTTTGGAAAGCATATATACGTTGGCTAACTGTCAGTGTTCTCTAGTCATGTGTAATACCTAGTAGTTCAAATACAGTAAATGTTACAAATACACTCGACATTGCCATTACTCTAGTGCTGCTTGACCCTGCCACAAAGCGTCAACAAGTATTGCTTAGGATGTGCATATGCCAGCACGTGGAACATTGCTTCTCTATCTTATGAAACTAGTGTTTGCTTTAAGCATGTCTATATCGGACTATAAATTGTTCCTTAGGCATCACAATGTGGTAAACGTGCCTAGTAAGTCCCCGCCAAGCATGAAAGTAGAAAATTTACATGAAGCCATTAATCACAGCACAGGACTCTTTCAAGGAATGTGCGGTCTGTCATGTGCAAATTCTTAGCCGACTCCTTAACGTAACAATTCCAAAAGTGCACGGGTTCTGCCATAATTTTTTATTTGGCTTGACAGGTCATTATTTTGGCCAGCCACACAAACTTGCTTTGGCCTGCCAAATAAGTTTTGGCAGGTTCCTGTTTCAGAGCATGGTGCGGTCCCTAGCTCGGTCGTTGTTCAGAAAATAAAGTCCTTAAATATTGGGAGGCTCATTACACTTAAGTGGAGATGACTGGTTGGTATCTTGAGATGTCAAGAAGCGGTTGCCTATGTATGCTTTGACTTTAGGTTTGTCAGAATGCTTTTTTTTTTTTTTTCAAGAATGGTCACGTAACTACGTAAAGTGTTTCAGTTCATCAGCAGCTAGTGAATTCATGAATGTCCTACCTGCTTTTGAGGCCTGCCCTGCAGGCATATTCCCACTCGGCTTCAGTGAGGAGACGCTTTCCCGACCATTTGCAGAAGGCAGCAGCATCGTTCCATGACACGTGCACCACGGGATGATCCATCCTGTAGGACGCCATTACACAATCTTGTTTATTCCTCCAGACGTCTTGATTAAAGCTGCATGGCTGGTCCTCGCAAGGCAGTACGTATATAAACTATGTGTGACCTCGAACTGCATGAACTGCCCAACGTTTCCTTTAAAAAAAATATCACGCAGCTATGCATACCTTTTCATAAAAAAGAGGGGGGGGGGGTCAATTACTTAGCCTATCTATAAAAAGGAGTACGGACACCAATATTCCAAGGCAATTTTACTCTGCTGCAAAAATCTCCTGTGTACAAAGACGGCTCTGAGCAAGGGTGAAGTTCAGTAAATGCTGATAAGACTGTTTATATTGACATTAATGTTCATTTTTTCATGGTGCACCTATAGACATCGACGTTATTGTGACGTCAATCAAGTCACAATAATTATGACTACATGCACCAGCATGGCTATTGGTGATAGGTCTAGTTCTATAGCATTCAAAATGGCCGATCATGCTGCATCACCAAAAATATTCAAAATGGTCAGTTGTGTGTTGCCAACAAAGCTATGGAGGGGCAGTGGCCATATAGGCATCAGGATATGTAGCGCAAAAACGTTACGAGAGGCTGATACTGTGTTGTAACGTCATTGTAGAGTAGGAAATAAAATTGGCTTTTAAGAACATAGTGCAATTACTTTTTCATGATGTACTCACGTTAACCAGTACATTTCTAGGTTGTTCAGAGTTTGGCCTCTCGTTGGATGCAAGAATCGTTAGGCCTGTGCAGAAACTGCAGCACAATCACAGTGAAAGCTGGAAGAGCGACATTTCTAGAGCCTGTCATAGACTATCCAGAGGCAACTAATACAAGTGTGCTTGCGAGGGACCCGCTACGACTGATGGCAATGAAAAATTATGACTGATCCTTTTGTAATGCCTTGTAAGAATTCAACGACCCACCAGTTATGCAATTCGCATTCTGTGATGCCAGGTTACAGAATTCGCACTCTGTGACGCCAGGTTATGTTACTCTTCTACCACACTATCTTTCACATGTTAACGTGTCCTGACATAATGCATGCACAGGATGTTTTAACACCATAGTGTTAAAGAGCTCATTTGGCAAAACTCCCAACACTGACATGAGTGTCCGCATCGTTGGTTGTGTGCTAAAAGTGATAATCTTATCCGTAACTGAAAAAACTGAGAAAGATGCAAATAAAATTAATAAAAATTTTCGAGCAGGAGTGAAAATCGAACCCGGGCTGCTTGCAAGACAAGCAGGTGTTCTACCACACAGCCACGGGTCTGCTTGAAAATGCAGTGAAACTAAAATTCATGCTTTACAAATGCACCTGTCCTGTGTACAGGCTTCACAATACAACATGTAATATCGGAGTAATATTGTGTCGTGCAAGTCTACAATACCGTAGGACAATATAACAGGTGATTATCATAACTACCTCGTGGTATAAAGCTGACCATTCATTACAAAAAGCACACACATTACTGCACGTATTTTCTTAAAGGGCCACTCACCAGGTTTGACAATTTTGAGCTGGCAAGTGCAATGCATAGACGAAGTGTTCATGATCACGTCTGCCAAAATTTGCAATGCTACGGGCCACGGAAATGGGTCAATTTTCAAGATGAACGTTGCTCCCCCTCCCCTCTGCCCGCACACGCGTAGAGAATGAGGGCATGCTGGAGCGTAGCAATGGCCCTACGTACACGGCAATGCAGTGACGTTGCTCCTCTACGTAGACGACTCTGCTGTGACGTCAAGAGTATACCACGTGACATGGCAAAAATTGTTTAACACAACATGCGTAGTTTATGTATTTGTTGCTTTAAGAGATTAATAAAACTTGAAATAAATAATGAGACACAAAAAAAATTGTGCGCGTTTTTCTTTCAATTTTTCCCGTGAAATGCTACGAGATGCAGGGCTAATGTGCCAGCGTTTCGTATGCGTTCGTGTCCCCCCGGTCAGCGCATTAAGCAGACGACCGCCGTGGAACGCTCCTACGTTTTGGCGCACTCATTGTGCTCATCTACTCTACCGCGTCGAAGCCAGCGTTTCCAAACCATCCCGCAGAAACAGGCAGAAGACTACAAAATAACGCTGGTCAACAAAGCAACGCTGCTCGCGTGCTCGGGGGTTGGACTTGTTTGGGCACGTCATGCGCGCGTCACCTCATCGTCGGATGCTGGAGAAGGTGGAGAAGAGATTTGGCTTGCGAAGGCTACGCGGAGGAGCGGCAAGGGTTTGGAGCTCACCTCCTCTGATCCTCGTTTCGCGCCGCCTCAAAAAACCTGTTTTCTACGCTCGTGATGAACCGATTCGAAAAATTTTTGTGGCAAAATGTTCCTCATCGGACACCCAACAACTTCCACTGTCTAACTAAAATTCGGTATGGCACCTGGTGAGTGGCCCTTTAAGACCTCGTAGAGGGCGCACAGCAAGTTTGAAAAGGTTTCATGGGCACAATTGCCCATGATTTCAAGCCTGCTACCCATTACACAGAATGCAGCCATATGCAGAAGCTTTACTCGAGCCAGTTTCAACTTTATCGATTAGATTGTGGTAATCTGCAATTTAAACTTCTCGAATAACATTATACGATAAAATGTATGCACCAAGTAGTTCAAGTACTGACTCGGGAACGCTGCAGCACATAATATGTAAGGCTGCAGATGCCAGTCGTACAAGCCCCCATAACCTAATATATCATGTCCAAAAGAGGTCCACATATACACGGTTAACACAAGCCACCTACGAAAATGAGTAAGTAATTGAAAATAATAGGAGACAGGAATGAGAAAGATCATAAAGAAAAATGCGACTGCTGATTTTTCCCGTAAGTCCAGGGTTGAAGCTGGAGTTGTATGGGTACCCCCTTGTCAGACCTTAATAGGATTTTTTAACGCGATAACATTAGAGAGCTCATGTCGCACAAATTCCGCCGTCAGCGTCGGCATCGCTGGTTGTGAGCGGAAAATAGTCCGTGAGCGAAAAATCGAGAAAGAAGCAAATGAAATAAAGAATAAAATTTTCGGCCTGGCCGATTGCGTGGCAAGCAGATGTCCTACCACAAAGCCACGATGTTACTTGCAGCTGCTTCGGGAAAAAACATAAATGCCATGTAGTAAAAGGAGTCTTCTTAATGCATTTTGTTCGACAGTTGTCACGACGAAAACGAGCCCAATTGGTGATGTGTAGGCGCATTTGGGAGGTCATCAAACTACATCAAAAAAGGCCGGGGTAGTGCAGGCATCGCCGCTAGAAACACATGAACTTTCGAACAGCTCTAAAAATGGACAACTATGTCCATCTAGTGGAAAACATATCATGCCTTTCCAGAGGCGTTGATCAAGCAAACAACAAACACTAGATAATGTGCTGCTATCTGTGAGGCATTGTGAGACTCTTTATGGCCTCCGAGATGGTGAGCATGCAGCGTTTATCTTGGAGGTCATGCAACTCTTGCTATAGATTAAAAACCTGTATGTACCATTCGCGGGTATGTGCATGTGTGTGTTTGTGTGCCATCTGTGAGAAATTGTGAAAAACGTGTCTCGACTACAGCAGAGAGCCGTTCTAGCATAAGGAAGTGGCCACACTGCACAGTCACTGCATTACTATAGATATGTCGCGCTTGCGCGCGTGCTTTTTTATGTGAGTGTGTGTAACAAAAAATATTAATAAGTATGCACTTAGCGGTTGAAGGGCGCACTAGGGTACGGATTTCGCTTTCGCATTCAACTCTTAAAGGCAAAGCTTAAGGGTCCACCAATTTTTTCCCTCCTATTTTCTGTACGGTGTGCTCTTAAATGCGAACTTGTATTCAGACAACCTTTCGCCGTTGTCGTTACGCAGCTCGGAGAAAAAACGCTAAGGAGGCGATCAATCAGACGCAGAGCTGGGTTAGAGAGAGAGACAGGTTTATTTACAGAAAGGCAGAGAGGTCAGAGGACTGGAGAAGCGGTCACCAATGCAGGCAGCGCTGCACGCGATGTAGCAGAGGCACTTCGGAGACGTGGCGACCGGGTTTTTATGCGCGCTACGCCCTCATCGCGGATAGGCAGGATTTTTGCGCTAGGTCCAAAGAAAAAGCCGCTTGTCGCACGCGGAAGCAACGGGAGTTTTACAGTTTGGACAACTTAAACAATGTCAACTGGCTTTCCGCACATTCAAGTAAAATGGTGCAGGATAACCTTTCTACCGCAGGCAGTAGAAATGACTTCTCCTCTAGTATAACAACAATACAATTCCCAATGTCACAATAGCAAGACTTTTGTGTTCTACGCACCGGTCACGAATGTGGCTGTCGGGTCCTTCTGGGTGCCGCCAGTCAGCTCCTTTGACGGGCAGCCACCACGGGGCAGCGGCCACCTGAAAGAAATGAACTTACAGTGCCTCTAGCTGACCAGCACTGTAACAGAAATATGTTGGTGCCTGCATATGTGTTGAATTGATGTAACCTATTTGAATACAAAACAGGTCTTACTGCTAGTGCATCTTGACATATATACCAGTTCTTCCACAATAAGGCCCAACAAATCCACGATGCTTGTGCTTCATATAGTGCTCATAAATTACAATTGAAAAGCGGTGACGTAGCCAGAAACTTATTTTCGGATTGGTTTCTTGTCAGCAGGGACTGGTTTTATAGATCTGCCACCCCTCCACTCAACATCTACAACATTCAGTGGCAGTATTTCTCTCTCTTATGTATGACAGATAATTTTCATTGCAGCAATCTGGCAATGCAAAATCCCGCTATCGCCATGAGCAGAACGAAACAAAACATTTATCTTCACTATTCCCAATAGCATTCGAAAAACACCCAATATAAAGTTTGGCCCTATGATGTATAAAAATTTTCTTTATAACATATTGCTAATGGGAATGGGCCAAGTGGTCAACCCATGAACTTCCGATTCTGCAGTGTTTTAACGTGCCCCATATTAATTCTATTAAGTTACAATAGCAAGAGCAACAAGACTATTTTGCCTGTTATTATTATTTTTTTATTATTACTATTATTATTATTATTTATCATAATTATTATTATTTATGAAACTTTAGCACATATGCCACTCCTGCAAACATACGAACAGCTTTGCCTTAAAACAGCATGTTTGTCGTGTATACAGGCACGTTGTCCCAGCAATGAAAATTCATTGAACAGAGAATGCCACTGAAGCCAATGTTTGGGCAAGATGACTCGTCATCATCAGGGTAGTTTTTTGTGTTATTTTGCAATGTTTTCATAGGTCAACACTGTAGTGCTATTATGACGACGTTTAGCAATCCACTTTTTTCACGATTCCAGGGTGCATGCTTCTTTCCCTTAGAGAAAAAGCCACAAAACATCTCTCGATATCGGAGCCCTTCGTTCGGTTGAAACCGGTTCTTCTGGAATCTACCAAATGCCTACCGAAATGGTACAGGGCAGCACAAGAGGATGGAAAAGGCGGGCTTGTGTTCTTGAAATGAGCCACCCTCTTGTCAGCACTCTTCAGAGCTCCCTAAAGCTCGGCTGCTATACAGTGAAATCTCGGTAGAACGAACCCCATATTAACGAACTTTTCAAATGAACAAACTTTCAGAAAATCCCGCGCCGACTGCTTATAGTTTCAATATAAAATTATTTCACTCCTACGTACTTCAGAATAGCGAACTTTTTAGAATAACGAGCATTAATTTAGTTCCGCATTATATTAACGCCTCAGAACTATGAACTTATGTTCTGAAATCCATCTCGACCACCGGAGCGATACCCAAGCAGACGACAAAGCGAATGGACCCCTTTCTTCTCAGAAGACGCACGACGGTGTGGAGGAAAAAAACGAAAGGGTGACTTTCTTTTTTTTCTTTTTGTTGAAACGCCGACCCAGCAGGTTAACAAGCGGGCTCAGAGGCGAGGGCAACACGGGAGGGCAAGGTCAGCGAGGCAGAGTGGGAGTTGCGGAGCAGGAAGCATATGCGCGGAAAACCTGAGACAGTGAGAGAGCAGAAAAGGAAACGCGAGAAATTTTCTTTTTTAGCACTTTTTTTTCTTTGAAAGAGGCGATGACAGCCGTCAGGCTTTGAGTTTTCCTTTAGAGGCCTTGTTTTTTCAGTAGTGTTCATCTCTTTTCGGGGATTACTTATCGCATCCGCAAAGCAAGGCGGCATTCGCGCTGCGGTGATACTACAAATGAGTTCATCTCTGCTTGCGCCGAAGAAGCGGAAGCAGTTTAGGCTAAGCGAGACAATGAATATTCTTCGGCAACTGGAAGGCAAAAAGCATGCTGTTGTGACCAAAGAATCGAATCGCACCAAAGGAATGTGGATGAGCTGAAGGCCTTCGCGCTGCAAAATTTGTGCTGCTCGCGTCAAAAAAAAAAAAAAAAAAATTACAGACTTCCTTAACGTAAACATGCATTTTTTCGTGTTTACTTGTGCATTTGTTTTTTTCTTATAAAAAATGAGTTCAACGACCCACCGTTGTAAAGGTAAGTCGTTTTATTGGTGAAAAATAAGTATTTATGATTAATTTTCGAGATTTCACTGTAACGACCTTTCAAAATAACAAACAAATTTCTGCGGTCCCCTGAAGCCCATTATAGCGAGATTTCACTGTATTGAAATATTGTGCTTATTGACTAAAAGAGTTCAACTCGGCCAACATTATTATCATCATAAGTAGCGCAGCAAAACAACACAGCACAAAAGACAAACACAGGGGCAATGACACCACCGCAGACACAAGCGCAAGTGTCTGTGCTAGATATTGTGTTTATTCAATATTGCTGCATCAACTGCGACTGATGCAAGTCCTCCATTGACGCTCTCTACTAATATGAACTTGATTGAGGTGTGTGGACCGTCTTTCTTCGATGGCGTCTTTCTTCGATACTGGAGCTCAAGTGTCCGTAATGAATGCCCATCTGTGTCGCCTACTCAAAAAAGTCCTCACCCCTGCTGCGACTAAAGGCCTCCGTGTCGCTGACGGTAGAATTGTGGCCATAAATGGAATGTGTACAACTCGTGTTAGCATTGCCAGCCGCCATGTTGCCGTTTTATTCACGGTGCTCAAAAATTGCCCTCACGACCTCATTTTCGGCATGGACTTTGCATTCTGCCCTAATGGACGGCATTCTACCCTGATCAACTGTGCCGCCGGCACTCTCTGCCCTGAACGTCCTCTTTTGAATTCTCTCCCTGAACTTTTGAACAGCCTCTACACCACTGAGTGGGCCAAGCACGATCAGATACGACGACACTTATTTTGGTTAGGGCTTGAACGCTCAGTCATAAGATATGTTCCCAATGGACACCTGGTGAACAACGAGGACGTCGCCACAAATGCCGCAATGGGCCATAAGACAAATGAAGATATATCAGAAAGCACTGAGTCATGTTTTGATGAGGACGAAGACCTACCAGATGCTGACCCCTTCATCACCATCAATAACAAAAAACAACAAAGGCAAGGCACACCTGTTGTCATTCGTTCTGTACAAGACAGGTAATTTTGGTGTGTAAACCCAAATGTTTTGGCTGGAAAGGTACTAGTCATGACAAAGGAAAAACTGTTAGAAGTTCAAATTACAAAAGATAGAAGTGTTCTCGCTTTGGTTGCCTCTTTAGAAGCAGTTAACAGACTACTGGCGACTACTACATTAATGGGAATCGCTGTAGAAGCAAAGGTGCCTGCTTCTTACTCAAGAAACGTTGGTCGGATAAAGGATGTTCCTTTGGATTACAGTGACTCAGAGCTGCTAAAATACCTGAAGGATGCGGGAGTCATCTCAGTTCATCGGCAATCGCCAACAAAACAGACCGAAAATAGTTAAATGTAGACTTGCTTCAACAAGAACGTTATTTTACACTTTAGATCGAACCAACCAATGCCGGCAAGGGTGATGCTGGGCTTCACAATTCATCCAGTGACCGAGTTTTTTGGTGTTGTGCAATGCTTCAAATGTCAAAGATACAGACATATTGCAAAATACTGCAGTGTACCACAAAGATGCAAGATATGTGCAGGTTCTCACAGCCACAGGGATTGCACACCACGTCGCCAACCTCGATGAGCTAACTGTGATGAATCACACTCGCCTTCGTTCAGAAAATGTCCTCAGAAAAAGGCAGCAGCGGAACAGAAGAAAGAAAATCTACAATATGGAACCAGAAAACATCGCCGACCAGCCACTAATCCTGGCATAGAGAAGAACACTAGGCCGAAACAGCACCCTCGACAATGTCAGTAGAATGAGCCACACCATGGAAAGAAACTATATGCCGATGCACTGAAAAGCCCAAAGTCTCTCCAAGGTCCATCTCTATCAGAAGTACCAGCTTCAAAGGATAAGCCTACTGCAGCATCAAGACGCCTGAAAGCCAGAGGTACCGCAGCACTTTAAGAAGTTCCTTCCAGAGGTGTGCTCACAAGTAGCAACATGGGACAAATGCTGGTGCCAATGTTATTTGCCGCACTCAAGGCCATTATTAAAATGACACCAGGATCTACATCGTTCAGAAGTTCAGGTTCTGCTTTCTATGGAACCACTTCTAGAACCCATTAACACGGCTTTAACCGGTGCTAGTAAATATGAATAATCGCTTAAAAAATGTCGCGATATTCCAATGGAATGCTGAAAGCCTGCGAGGGAAACTACATGACTTCTACAGGCTTGTTTACGAGCAAATATTTCCCATTTTAGCCATATCAGAAGCCCGCCCAGATTCAAACTTTAGAATTTCAAACTATGTTGTGTACAGATCTTGTCGCCCTACCAACACACCTAGCCGACCAATTCTGTCTGTACGCAACGAATTACCATGTTGCCTCACAGATTATCTAGAACAGATGTTCCGGAGTATGTGGCATGCAAGGTTCAGTTCAGGAAGTGTGAAATTCACATAGTGAGCCACTATACTGAACCAAGAAAGATAGTTTTTACTACTGACTTGGACCACCTTTTAACATCTTTGTCTGGGCGGATCATAGTGTGCGGTGACTTCAATTCTCATCACACTCTCTGAGGTGAACTGTATAGCGATTCTCGAGGAAAACTCATAGAGAGCATTATAGATCGTTACAATCTCTGCACCGTAAATGATGGATTGCCGACCTTTTTTCGCGGACCATCTTATAGCGCATGTTTAGACGTGGCATTTTACTCTTCAGATATTGCAGCTGAATTACAATGGACAGTGGACATTGAGCCACATGGCAGTGACCATTGGCCGGTATTAATAAGCCATCCTCTCATGAAGTTTGGTAATTGCAGAAACAGTAGATGTGCACGGATCACGAATTGGCAATTATTCAGGCACTTAAATGCAAGCAATTTATGGAACTGTGGCGACGCAGAAGTATTCATTAGCAAGCTGCTCACTAACATTGAATCTAGCATCTAGCAGAAAAACACTTCCAATTCCACCAGGACACACAAGCATAGAAGCGGAATACTAACAACTTCGCGCGATTCGTTGAAGAGCCGAGCGCCGATATCGTCGTATAGGCAGCGTGGACAAGTATAGAGAAGCGCAAAAGATTTTCTCGGTGATGCACAGAAAGCTTAATAACCATTCACAGAAGAAATGAAGAGAGTTTTCTGAATATTTAAACCCTTATTTTTCAGTCTCAATAGTATGGCAATTATTTCACTCTCTGAAATCTCCAGTAACTCACACTCATCCTTTCCGGGCGATAGTATTGGCAACAAGACGGAAGAGATTATGGCTGATGAATTTTGCACTTTGTTAACACTACCAGCAGAATCAGTGTTCACAAACCTGTTTATTTCAAAAGCAAATGCTTTGAAGTGACTAATAAGAGATGCACTTACGGCAGAGCACTCATCCTTAGATGTAGAATTCAGCCTAGCTGAACAGCAGTCTGTCTTATGTAACGTCCAACAAAAAACTTCCTCAGGCCCAGATGATGTCACCTACAGCATGTTGTGTAACCTCGGATCTTCTGGAAGTACTGCGCTCCTTGGCATATGTAATAACAGCTGGAAAACTGCGTCGGTGCTACTTTCCTGGAAGGTGGCAAAAGTCGTTCCGATTCTTTGACCCAGTAACCCTTCAAATGTGCTGTCATCCTTTCGACCATTAAGCTTAATCAACTGCATTAGCAAAGTCATGAAGAAAATGATGCAAGAGCGACTGCAGTGATGGATAGAAGTCTGTGATGGATTTCCTGAACAATTATCTGGTTTCCGTCCACGTAGCAGTGCTTTAGACTCCGTTTAGACCTTGTCACTCATGTGGAGCACGAGAACACATTCGGAAGAATGACAATTGCAGCTTTCCTAGACATTAGGCGTGCCTTTGACACAGTCAGCCACGTACATGTTTTGTATGGGCTATATAGTCTAGGAATGAAGGGATGCCTACTTCGTTGGATTTCTGATTTCCTAACTGGCCGAACTGTATTTATGACGTCTAACACGGGCAGCAACATGCCACGAAGCCTCAAAGCAGGTGTACCTCAAGAAAGTGCATTAAGCCTTATACTACTTCACGTAGTAATGCACCAACTGCCGACTCTCTTGCCATCATCAGTACACATTTCAATGTACGTAGATGATATCTGCCTCTGGTCGTCAGGGCGTGAATGCTGGGAAGTACAGGATCTGCTTCAAAAAGGCAAAGACATAATGGTGCGCTTTCTGACAGATTGTGGCATGGCCGTTTCAGCAGACAAATCTGCAGTGTTGCCTTTTACCAAAAAACGTCATGATCAGCTCAGCCTCTTGGTCAACCAAACTGTAGTACCTGTTGTACGCAAGCATCCCTTCCTTGGCACAACATTGGACCGCATGCTAACCTGGGGACCTCATATTTTCAACATTGAAGATCAGGTCAACCGGACACTGAATGTTCTCCGATGTATATCAGGAACCAAATGAGGTGGCACTTCAAAATCACTTCTGAAGGTTCATAGAGCTCTTGTTCGACAAGCCATCGCATATGCACTACCAGTTATGCAAAGTATGTCTCAGACAAATCAGCGTAAACTAAACAACATCGTAGCCGGCAGTCTCCGTATTTGCCTGGGCTTACCGCGCTCAACTCACAGTGGCTTCATAATTTCTCACGAAGCCAATCCACTTCATGAAAAACTTCTTCAAAGAAACAGGCAAATTGGTGACACCTTTTCGAGTATATAAGGTGGCACTTCAACAAGAACAATACTAGTTGTTGCGTCCAGACATCAATGTTCCTCCTTGGCAGCTTGCTTCACCTGCAGTCACTTTGGACATCAGAGGGATAGAGAAAAAATCCTCGATACATTATCTTGAAGCCAAATTTCTAACGCTTCAACAAATGTGCAATTATCAAGATAATTTCACATTTGTTTTCATGGATGGTTCTACAATGAACAAAAGCTCGACCGCGGCTTTTCATATACCCGCATATAAAATAAAAAAAATTTCAGACTTTCTCGAAATACATAGTCTACAGCAGCGGAGCTTGTTGTAATATTACAAGCTTCAAAATTCTTTTTTGAAATCCAGCAAAGGCCAAATTGGGTAATCTACTCTGACTCCAAGGAAACGCTGCAAATTATTACGGATTTTAATTTTTCATATAGATGATATCATCATATATGAAATATATTAAAAACAATTACCATCGGTTATCTTGACGGCCACAAGATATGTTTTCAGTGGCCATAAAGTCACATAGGAGTGATAGGAAATGAAATTGCTGACAAATTGGCCACTGCAGCACACAAAAAAGATCATTTTACACCAGCGCCCGTTTATTTTTAAGAAAGCAAGAAGGTTCTTACTGAACTGTCCCACAATTTATGCAAAAATGCTTGCTTTGACGAAAACACAAAGTCTTCACTCTTATATCAAATAGGTCTGTCTCTCCAATTTTCACCTAATTAAAAAATCGATAGACCCTTTCACACACTACTGCACCATCTACGTTTAGTTGTTTCATACACACTTCACTTCTCATGCCGCATAAAAAAAAAGAACGTTTCCACACTGCAACCACTGCGATCATGTCGATGCATCAGAGGAGCGTATTCTTATGGAATGTCCCAAATATGATCAACAACATGCTGAACTGAGGGATCGCTTAGACCAACTCAACAGACCGCTATTTACAATTAGAAAAATTCTTGAATCGTGGCCACATTCAACACGAGGCCAGGATTCCGGCTCACAAGGGGCTAGTTCGTTAAACGTTCACCATGTGCCGCATGAACCTGAACCCTCCCTTTCGTTCCCTTTTTTCTCCTCCCACCACAACGCTGATGAGTTCCCTACGAAAATGGCTTCGCTCTTCAACCTGTTCTCGCCCGCCCCTCATTGCGGGAACCAAAGAATAGCGCCCCGCTGCCAGTGCACTCTTACTCACGTCGTTTAAGAGCCGGCCGGTGTAGAGTACATGAACAGGTTCCGTGCCGGCCATGAACAATTTTTCAGACTGAGGACTTCTTTCTTTCTTTCTTTGGCTTGGTTGAATTCGAGTCCTCACAGTTTTGATATAGTCATAGATAACTTATATACGAAGAAGCTATGATCAACTGCATTACATTCTTTAGTTTTTTCTCGTCGTAGGTAATCTATTGTATTCATAATATCAGGTTTAATAATTAATTTGTGGCTAAGCCATATTATTTTCCCACCCAAACTTTTTGTAGGGCAGAACAAAGATTTTAATCTTGTTTTTTTGGCTATTGGGCTATTGAAAAGCACGCAAAAAATTAAGAAAGATGTTAGCAGAACGATTTTCACAGGAGAAGCATGTCCAGTATATTGGACACTGGGATTAATTTTTTGAACATATAGGTACACACATTCTGCTATTCTCTTAGAAAGAGCACTGCTTTTGGCCCTGTTATGTTAATAATCTTATAAAACACAAGCGGGGTTTGTTTTGACCTGAGAAAAAGTTTCTCGTGGTAGAAGAAAGCGTGCCTATGTTGTCCATAATTCAACTTCATCATGCACTGATCCTCCTCATGCTTCATGCTGTTGATAGATTCCCAGCATGCTCCAGTTTTATTTTTCTATGACTGGGCTTGAAGAGTGTCATGTCAAGCCACCTCTTGTTTTCTTTTTTCCTTCTAAATTGAGCACGATGTGCACCAATTGCAACTTGATGTGAGTGTACTGGACATAGATAATTCTCGCATTGCCAGCAAAGTTTTTATTAGAAAAACTACATTTTTTGCAACAATGTATCAAAAAGACATGACAGTGCTCGTACAATTTAAATAATATCAGTGGTGCAAAGATATGTCCTGAAATACTTTTGTATACTTGACCGCATCATGTGCACGCATTTTTGCGTAGATTACGCAATTACTTCTGGTGCCCGATAAATAGAAGGGGCTGAAGGGTGAACTACACCTAAAAACATGTTACTCGACTCTTACAGAAGCTACCAAAGTGGTTTCAGTTGAGACTGTATCTCTGCTTACTTTTATGCATCACTTTTACCGTCATGTTTTTGTCAGCGACTAAGTATATGTACCACCCTGCTGAAATCACCAAATGGTGATTGCAGTAACTGTAAATAAATAGTAATAATAAATAATGTGTTCAATGCATTAGTCATGGAACAGGGAAGGAATGTGCTTGTTAAGTATATAGTAAACGCTCTGAGATTGTGCTGTTCAGTTATCCCTTGCGGAAGCTCTTTTGCTTCCTTATTTCTTCGTAGCGCTTATTCTTTGCGTCAATGTGCGAAAGGAGTCAAGTAGAGTTCCATAGAAAAAAGAGCACCAGATGCTCGGGACGGACAGCACAGTTACAGTGTAAGCTGGAGAAGCGGCTTTTGTAGACCTTTTTGTAATTTAGTGTTAATATCTCATTTGCTGACATCTCATTGCAGGTGTCTTATTTTATAAGGTACTCAGCATAGTTCCGTAAACTGTACTTCGAACAATGCCTGCTTCAAGGGACAGCTTGTCCCTGATTGTTTTTGCACTACTACCTGACAACATTTAATTAATGAGCTTCACAACTCCAGATTAAGCAGCATCGTGTGTTTAACAAAAGATTTGCTACACCTAGAACTATTGTGTCTTTATGTTTTTGGCTCATTTCAATCGCCTTGATATATTACAAATAGTAATAGATAAATTATTTATGTCGCACTTCATCTGGCGAGATTTCATTGCGACATGTGAAAGGAAATTTCATAGCGTTATTGCGCACATTACAAGTACTTTATGCAACAGATACTCGAATGTGCAACGATCTCTGCATTGTTGATATATGTGTGGAAGACCTGCGCAGCAATAAAGCAGCTATCGAATGGGGTCCTTGGTGTACGATGTAAGGAATAACATGCTTAACTTAAAAGAAATTTTAAACCCACACTGTTTATTTACGTGTACATCTCAAGTACGTAGTGCTTCCTCTCGTGCCCGGATGTTGTCAGAATTCAGAGCTTGATCTTGCAATAGAAGAGCGAATGCAACATAATTATTCCCTATATTAGATTGGAAAATATTGATAATCCACCTTTTCACTTAATGGTCTCGCTGATGTACTTGTAAACATGGCAACGGCAGGAACACTAATGATGCTGTAGCCAAGAAAAAAAATGTGATGCAGAACATTTTGTATTAGTCTATAAAACAGGTATCTATCGATAATATTCCAGTAGTTGCTAACGTGAGGTCATTACTGGCAGCAATATGCTTTTATTTTTCCTTCCGGGAAAAAAGGAAACTGATATTCACGTTTGGAGCCATCGTATACAGTGTTACACCTTCAATCTTCCCACAGTTCAGACAAGAGCGTAGGATGAAAATCTAGTTGAATTACACACTTGATACATGTAGCATTTTATTTTCAACAGCAGAGTGTTTAAGCTTCATTTCCAGCCTGGCCGACGGTCTCTCCGAACTCAGAACACATGTGTCAAGCCCAGTGCAAACAAAGCATTGCCATAATATATATGTGTGTGTGTGTGTGTGTGTGTGTGTGTGTGTGTGTGTGTGTGTGTGTGTGTGTGTGCGTGTGCGCGTGTGTGTGTGTGTGTGCGTGTGCGCGCGCGCGTGTGTGTGTGTGTGCGTTGTGTGTGTGTGTGCGTGTGTGTGTGTGCGTGCGTGCGTGCGTGCGTGTGTGTGTGTGTCTAGTCGATAGACTGATATAGCAAGAAGGGAGAAAAAAAACTGAGGAAGACGTAAAGTAAATAAAAGGAGTTGGGGTAGTCCACCAGCCTCGTTGCTTCCACAGTCTTCTCGTGTGCGCCAGTACAATCTGCATTTTTTCTTTCTTCAGCTAAGCAATAACATTCGTTTATATATTATTGCTATACAATTCGCATTTTTTCGCACAGTGCTAAAGCGCCCGAAGTGGTTTAGTTTGAAATGTTACAAAGGAAAGTGACAATAAAATGCATCATGGAACTAGAATAGCATTCTGTTAATAAGCCTGCCTTTTCTTTTTTATTTTTAAACTGTTCACCGGATAGGTAGGTCTGTTTCATAGAATCAATCGTTGTCAGCTTTTGAGTCTGAGTCACCAGAGCTCCCTCTAATTTGCCTGTCCTAATAAGAAGACTAGTGTAGTTGCAAAGTACCAAAGCTTTTGCGGAAAGAAATAGAAATTTTAAGTGGTTTTTGCCCTACTAAATGCTCATATTAAATTATTGATCACAGATGGTAGGGTTACATTCTTGGTGCTGAGGTGTATGTGACGAACTACTGGAGCAACAGCCGAGTTTTAGTGCCGGAAAGCAACAAAGTAACACAATATTTATGAGAGTGGAAGCTTGGGCTAGTTGGTGCGTAGTCATATGTGCAAGATGTTTCAGCGCACGAACAAAGGAAAAAGAACAGGGTAGACAGAAAGAGCACTTACTTCCAACTAACCTTATTTCACAGAGTGGCAAGAATATATACTGCTAAAAAAGGATGATAACAGAGCATGAAGGTAAAATGCAAGCCTAATCTACACATCAGTAACAAAACACGTGTGACGGGTCCTCTATTGCCTCAAAGCCCAGCCAGGTAATCACGTTCAGCCTGTGATAAACCAACCGATGATGTGCTTACGCATTTATCTCCTAGCAAGTGTATTTTTTCGGCTTCGATAATTTCTCGGGTAAGCTGGTCCCTGTGCCTTGCCAATATTGAGCATTGATCAAAGAGAGGGGTGCACCCACAATTTCGGCAATGAGTGCCAAGATGCCCTTGTACCACATTGTGCACATTGTTTCGGTGTTCTCGGAGGCGGTCATTTATCCACCTGCCGGTTCGCCCGACATAGATGCACCCACACGTCAGTGGAATCAAGTATACGACTCCCACTGCACATGGGACGTAGCGTGTCCTGTGCGCGACAAAGCACGAGGCAGAATTCGCACGAGGTGTATTGACCCGTTTGCAAAGCCTCTGCAATTTTTCGGGTGCAGAAAAAACCACAAGAACGTTGGCGTCTTGAGCAATCTTTTTTAGCCTGTGTGAGTTGTCGTGCACGTAAGGTAGTACGACAGGCCGGCTCTTTCTGACACTGTTTCACTTATCCTGTTTGTCGCCTCGCTTCACGACAGTGAAGCACACCCTATGCCTCGGACACCCTATGCCTCGAACCAAAGTACGCGGTGACACCTTCAGGAACATCGCACGAGCTCCTCACTCTGGTCAGGCAAGTCACCCGTCGTGCTCCTGACTCTGAATGTGATAGATGTGTTGCCCAAGGCGTGCAGGTGCTCTCGAGATGTAAGCCTTCGAACAAAGTTGTCAATACAGGAAGCACTGTCGCGTATCTAAAGGCACCTTCCTTGTCACTTCTGCCGGCTGACAAGGAGGGTGATATTGTGGTTCTTCCTCGTTCAATGTTGTTTAAGGTGAAAGCGATGCAGACAATGCAGTCTCTTTTGAACGAGAACGATGAGATTGGTCTGCATAAGCTTCAGAAGCGTGCGAAAACTCTTACCGGGGCCCTGGGGTTTCAAAAGCTTTCAAAGGCGATAGATAGTTGCAAAAAGCTTAGTCTTTACCTGTTCCTTTCTGCGAAAACTCACAAAATTGACTGCCCATTGTGGGTCATTGTAACAGAAAGAGGGACCTGGCAAAAGTCGGTAGCACTTTTCTTGCAGGAAAAGCTAAAAAATATAACAATAGACGACCCTTTTTTGGTCAAGAACTCTGACGCTGTTATTGACATTATTGGGTGAACTAGCACAGGACTCCAGGCGATGTCTGTGGATATTAAGGACTTGCATTACTCTTTGCCGCATGAACAACTACTTAAATGTGTAAAGGAATCCATAGACAGGTTAGGATCATCGGCGTTCCAAATGCGTACAGGAATTCATAACAGCAGCTTATTAGAATTACTCAGTTTTTATTTAAAGGCCACTTTTATATCATGGGAAGACAAAAACTACTTACAAAAAAGTGGAATATGTATTGGTTCATGTTTGGCACCCATTCTCAGTGATATATTTCTAGCACATCATGATCGTGTCTTGTCAAACAAGCTTGACGAGCGAGTGTCGTGTTTTCTTGTCCTTTTTGTCCCCGTGAATTTGCGCTACTACACCATATGGTTAAATGAAGCTTGACGATTCTGTAGTTTTTAAAGTTTGCCGTTTTGTTGATGATTATTCAGTGTTGTTGAAATGCGATAGTCAAAATTTCCAGACCATTTCCTCTGACGTGTCGACTGTTTTCCGAGAGTGCCTGAAACCACTAGTTCTAACCTATGAATCGCCCACTGATAACAACCTGAAGTTTCTAGATTTGAAGCTTTTGCTAGAATCCAGACATGTTTGCTGGATGTATGAACCAAGAAGCCGCAAGCCACTTCTGCCTTTCAGCTCAGCTCACTCTAAATTGGTCAAGTGGGGCATTGCTAACCTCTGCCTTGCCAACGCCTTAAAGAAGTCCTGCCCCCACATGGTACACCGCAGCTTTGCTCTACAAGTGGAGCGGCTCACCAAAGCTGGTTACCCCGCGCATGTTCTTGTTTCGGTGGCGGAAAAGCTGGTCACTGTCGTGAAGCGAGGCGACCAACCGGATAAGCGAAACAGTGTCAGAAAGAGCCGGCCTGTCGTACTACCTTACGTGCAGGACGTCTCACACGGGCTAAAAAAGATTGCCCAAGACGCCAACGTTCTTGTGGTTTTTTTCGGCACCGGAAAAATTTCAGAGGCTTTGCAAACGGGTCAATACACCTCGTGCGAATTCTGCCTCATGATCTATCGCGCACAGGACACGCTACGTCCCTTGCGCAGTGGGAGTCGTATACTTGATTCCACTGACGTGTGGGTGCATCTATGTCGGACGAACCGGCAGGTGCGTAAATGACCGCCTCCGAGAACACCGAAACAATGTGCACAATGTGGTACAAGGCATTCATTGCCGAGACTGTGGGTGCACCCCTCTCTTGATCAGTGCTCAATATTGGCAAGGCACAGGGACCAGGTTACACGAGAAATTATCGAAGCTGAAAAAATACGCTTGCTAGGAGATAAATGCGTAAGCACATCATCGGTTGCTTTATCACAGGCTGAACGTGATTACCTAGCTGGGCTTTGAGGCAATAGAGGACCCGTCACACGTGTTTTGCTACTGATGTGTAGATTAGGCTTGCATTTTACCTTCATGCTCTGTTATCATCCTTTTTTAGCAGTATATATTCTTGCCACTCTGTAAAATAAAGTTAGTTGGAAATCAGCACTCTTTCTATCTACCGCGTTCTTTTTTCTTTGTTCGCTCGCTGAAACATCTTGCAAATATGAAAATATTTACCTACGGCATTTTTTTCAGTTATGGTATACAACAGTATAAATCACTCCTAAAATTGTTTTTTTCAGTTAGCGTGCCGCTATTAATACATCTCAGCAACCTGGTTTTAGATTTATCAACGAAAACGTTCACTCTTTACACTTTTGTGAAGCCCCTTCGAGAGGTACAAACTGACAAAAATATTACCCAGCGTTGTGTATTTAGATGGCTTTTGTTTTCTTTCCGTTTTTTGCCTATATTTTTATTATTATAAGCAGGCGTCACCATGTGTAGAAAACGATCACTGTACCATGTAGAGGGACTCGTGAAAGACACACTACGTGACAACCTTTCCTCGCTGGTCACCCCACTGACAAAAAGTAGTTGAAGCCAGCCAAGCGCATTGTCATCCCATATGTGCCGGGCGCCAGTGAAGAGCTCTCCGCGATTCTCGGAAAATCAGGGGTCGAGGTGGTTCGCAAGCCTGCTTCGATGCTCACCCGCTTGCTACCACGGCCGAAGGAAGAAGCAACACCAGCGAGTAGTCTGCAAGTTGCCGTGTTCAAAGTGTCCAGCCAGCTACGTGGGCAAAAGCGAATATTTCCGTTCAGAAAGCCCGTGGAGCGGCCGACAGGCTTGGACTGGCGTTCCTGATGTGGGAGTCAGCCGCTGAGCGCTAACGTGTGCCTTGCCGGACAGCAATAAACTTCCGCGCCCACTCGTTAAGATTACGCCAACTTAAGAACGACGTCAGGAAGGCAGAAGTGCAACGCGGCGCTTTTGCAGAGCCCTTGAGAAGCCCGACAATATGATTGATTTCTACAGCTTTTCTGTTCTAGAAACAGGGGGTGGGGGAGGGTTTCGGAAGGAGGTCCTTGCGCAAATCCTGGCACATTTACAACATGGCCACAAACTTGAACCGCTTTCTAGGAACAACCTCCTTAGTATACGTTCACAGCTTTTGAAAGGTGTCGGAAACGGGAAGCCGCCGCTTTGGCACAACAAGACATGGAGATGCTTTTATGACAAACACAGACAGATCCTGTGAAAGTTACCAAGTCGTTCCTCACACCCCAGGCCCTCTACGAACTTCCCAACTTCTTAAATCTTCTACTGAGCCCAACAGATTTTACACTCCACAAAGTAACGACCTCCAAAAAAAGCAAAAGTAGACAAAAGTTGCTGTGTGTAGTGCTGGCTGCTAAAATATTGCTTGTACTGTGCAGGTCATGGGGCTTGGTGTCCACGACTTTCAAGATCGATTTTTATAAATGTTAAATTACGAATATTTACTTAAACGTCGTGTGTGCGTGCGTGCGTGTGTGTGTGTGACAATATCTACATGTGTTTTGCTTTGCTAATAAGCACCTGAAGTAGCAGATATATACTTTGTGTAATTGAATTACTGCTTTGGTCTGCGTTCGTGCCATTGTCATTCATGGAGCGTGCTTGTCTTGGAAGGTAATACTACGAAGAAATAATTAAACGAATTCAAGCACACCCGCCTGGGATCTTGTAAATCGGCTAACTTTGGCAACGTTGGTCGATGTGAAGGCGTGGAGATGCTTTTGTATCACCCGAAAAGCTAAAGCATTACAAAAAATCTGGTGGGAGTAAGAACCCCCTCATTCACATATAGTTACCATCTTGAACGTCACCAAAGTGAGGCCTTGAGGCATCTATTAGAGCACTGTGTGCTTGGTAAAGCTCTTGGCGCACACAAAATATCTTAAATGTGAAGGTGTTTTCACTCAGCGTGGGAACTATGTATCCTTCTTTTACCGACATTGTCCAAGTCCCGTCCCTCTGGGGCTATGCTTCTGAATCATGGTGCATTGTATAATACTGAGCAAACACTTGTACTCGAGCAAATATAGGAATAGACAGCCGTGATGTCGTCAATCCCATATTTTAATGAGTCTTTCTGTCGTCGGAGTTTTATAGATGCCACCACAAACCGAATCACAGTGACCAAACTTGTAGTCAATTTGTAGAATTGAGTCATGTGAAATACTCCGAAAATATTGAGCCTGTAAAATATTCTGAGAAAAGTGAAATATTTCTGTCATTGATAGAGTGGTGGCCTATAGCAAGAAACATACCTGCAAAATACGACGCAGTTCATTTGTAATCAAACATGCACTGCAAATCAATATTATGATATATTTTGTAATCTGTCTAAAAATATAAACATCTTTGGATACTTATTGTGTGCTCTTAATGAATCAATCAGAAATGAGTTTTCTTTAATAACACAAACACCTCAATATAATGTGTGAAACGTATGTGCATGTCCCGATTAAAATGTAGAAAATTATGCTGTGCAAATCTGCAAACTTTACCTGCAAACGAATGCAGATGTCAAGATCATTAATAAAGCTACATCTTTCAGTTCTCAAGCATAGAATCGTGGCAGTGCTATGAACACCACATTACTATCAAAACTAACTACAGTTGCGAAAATTGTACGTACGCCTGGCCAAGGCAGGAGTGCGTGGATGCATGTGTTTATGTGGTGGTGGTAGTGGTTAGAAGATGAGAAAAGGCACCTAATTTCTGCAACCCTGTCGGGAGCACTGCGCAGTGCCTCGCACACATGCAAACTACACGCATGAACATAATGAAGTATGGTTAAACACCTGCTCCCCCTCCCTCTCTAAAAAAAAAGTTCCCTACAGTGTGCTGCCCCAGACAAATTGAAAAAATCAACCTATATAGAAACACGAATATTTACATGTAAGCAGACGCTTACAGCAACGACGTAAGTAGGAATATGATAAAAAAAAGTGTCATCAGCAATACTCATATTCCTAGTAGCCTATGCTACGTAAAAGTTTACTACCTGCTTTTAAACGACCCCATAACAACAGTATACCTCAAGAAAAGCAAGAAAATCATGATCGGTAATGCGCTCAGTAAGAGTTCGAAGCTCTTGAATTGGATTCGCGACACTTTTATAATATTAAATAAGTAGATTGAAAACAAAATAATAACGACTAACGTATAATATCCTTGTTATTTCAGTTCTGCGTACAATATCGCGCTTTTTAGTAATGCCGCCGATGATTCACAAAAAAAAAATAATTTGGAGATATAAAAGAAATACACGTTAAAGTATGACTAAAAAGGGTTCCGAAGAAAACAAAAATAATGTTAGGCGGTCTGGCGAAAACGCGGAATCAGGGGACTAACAGTAAAGCCACCCCTCCCACTATGTTTCTCTCATTCACCAAAAAATAAGGTTAGGTTGATTCGCAAGTAACGCTAGTCATTTGCAACACATGCAGGGCAATCACAATGCCGAAAAGCTTCAAGCAGAAATTCAAAATATTTCAGTAATAACTTACGGGCCTAAAACACGAATAAACTACTGCACACGGCCTGAAAAGCATCACGAGACTTGAGTGGCACCACAAGATCTAATAAAGCTTACATATAGAGAGGGTGGACACGCCCACACGCACGCTTGCTCATCTCACAATATTAAATGCGAAGCATTGCAGTACTTGTCCCAGCAAGATGTGTTACCATCAGCTTTAGGACTGACCACTCCACGGCATCTACAGCAGCGGAACTAGCTGCTTTGCGTGCTGCACCAGGTGTGGTCAATCAGAAACCATTGCAACAATGGTCGATTTTCAGCGACTCAAGGGCTGCCCTACAATCTGTGCTCTCAGCACTGCGTCGCGGTCCGTACGAACAGCTTGTTTTCAAAAATCGATGCCTCCTCCACACTTCACAAGAGAAAGGGCATCATGTGACGTTTCGGTAGTATGCCCATACTGCCGCATGGGCAGCTCTTGAAGGAACACGAGAAGAAGCTATACTACTTTCGCGGACTGATGCTACTAGTAATATTCGATGACTTGCGCGTGAATTCACGTTTTCACTATGGTGCCCACCAAGCAACGAGACAAATCGTCAACAACACCTGTCCTCTTTGATGGCTCTCCGCATGCACACTTGGCTCGACCGAAGAGAAGCCACCCTTCTTCATCGCTTATGGCTAGGAGTGGCATTTGCAAAATCTTATTCCTTTGTCATAGGAATAGCCGACAACGCTCTCTGCGATGCCTGTCATTGCGAAGAGATGCTACACCACATCCTGGGCGACTGTCCGCTGTATGACATCTAGAGACAGTCACTGACGTCCGTTTTTGCGTGCATCGACAACAGCCAAATGTCTGTGGACACTATTCTGTCAAGTGCCCGAGAGAAGACATTGCAACAGAAAGCGACAAAAGCTCTGTTGAAATTCCTACGCGACACGGACTTCAACAAGCGGCTGTAACAGCAATGTCACACGCCGCGAAAGACAAGACTGGACTATGAGTGAGTGTGTGCGCATGTGCTGCCGAATGTGACGTGTTTATCTCTCTTCCCTCTCTGCTCTCTATCTTTCATCTCCGCCACCCCCCTCCCATGCGCAAAGTAGCAAACCAGCTGCCTATAGTCTGGTTAACCTCCCTGCCGTTCTTTTCCTCCTATTTTCCTTCCTTCATTTCTTAGCGAACTTCGGCGACTTTCAGCGTATCTATCTGTCTAGCCGCCTACGATTCTTAGCTCTCCTGGCCATTTCGATAATAGTATCAATACCAAACTTGGTATGGCATAACATGACTGTATGAAAAACATATTTGACTGGTCATAACATGAAAATCATGACATGTATGTCATGAATGTCATGATTTACATTTCATGGTCTTGTAGCTCTTGCGGTGGTTTCATTCCCATGGCATGTTGAAAAACTGGTATCGTATAGTATGATTGCATGGCGAACACAAGCGAGACACTTAACATGAAAATCATGACACGCGTGTCATGTAACAACATGACTACATGCCACGCTCATGATGTGCTCGCGGCCGTTTTGGAAGCGTCACATATACCAAATTTGGTATTACGAGACGTGAATGGATGAAGAAGGTATGATACTGGTGCAAGAATGATAAACATGACATGCATGTCATGTAACAACATGACTACATGCTACACTCATGATGCGCTCGCAGCCGTTTCGCTAGCTTCACATGTACCAAACTCGGTAGTACGCAACGCGAACGAACAACATAGGTAAATGATACATCCAAACATTATAATCACGACATGCATGTCATGTAACAGCATGACTACATGCCACACTGATGATGTGCTCGCGGCCGTTTCGCTAGCTTCACATATGCCAAGTTTGGTATTACGTGAAGCCAATGGATGACGAAGGTATGTGACTGGTGCAAACATGATAATCATGACATGCGTGTCATGTGAGAACACGACTACATGCCTAAGTCAAGGCGGCAATACATTTTGACGTGACGCGGTGCGCGTGCTCGCCGGCAGTCATTTCGTCCCGTCAGGCTGGCGTTGCCACGCCAGACGCCGGTCCTGCCGGTCCTGCGCACTCCGTTGCTTTGACGCATGTGCGTTTCAGCGCGTCCTGCGCCCCTCCATAATGAAAAGAGGGATACGCAGTGTTGTCTTTGTAACGCATCGGCACTAAATGCAGCATGTCGCATTTCACGCTAGTTGCCATCGGGCGGCGCCGACGCACGCTGGTCGCGCCTGGCGTCAGACTATACAGTGCTCGCATTTTGCTAACGTAGCGTCGCTGTTCCCAGTTTGCTCGAGCGTCAACGCTACATTGGAGTATATTGGGCCCTTCATGATGCGCTCACGGCCGTTTTGCTAGCTCCACATATTCCAAATTCTGTGTTACGTGACGTCAATGGATGACGAAGGTATATGACTGGTGGAAACATGATAATCCTAACATGCGTGTCATGTAGGAACTTGTCAACATACCATGCTCATAGCGTGCTCACGGCCGGTTTGCTAGCTCCAGATATGCTAAATTTGTTATCACGCGACGTGAACAGATGATGAAGGTAAACGACACATCCAAACATGATAATCATGACACGGAAGTCATGTACGGCATCATTTACTTCCACCTCGTAACGGTGTGCTGATTTTAAAGAGACATATCAACATTTCTCATTCGTGCATGCTTCGCATATTATCAATTCCCACTGCACATGGTATCTGCCAATTTTAATTGTAATGAAATGAATCATGTAGCAAAGCCTCTCCCGTGTGCCCATTTCATCGGTAAGAACACGAGTGAATAAACATCCAGGCACACCATAGGAAGGGAATACAAAAAAAAAGAATGTTCAATAGCAAATGCGCAGTAAAACCAGAACCGAAATATGATGAGACGGAGAGCAGCCAGCATAAGGCCTTATATGTAGTGAGCGAGTCTTAAATGGAAGCACTGGGTCACTGCTGCACGCTGCACGTATCCTGCCACATATCAGACTCGGACACTTGTCCACACACCGGCAGTTCGGCAAGAAAAAACCTGCTCCCGTAGTAATGATCATCCCTCCGTCAAGCCGACTACTGAGAGAAAAAAAAAGCAGGGAGGGGGGGAGGGGGGTAGACTTTGCAAAGAGAAAAATGTTCATTCTCTTTCGCTGGGAGCTCGGCTGAACCTCTGACCATGGTTGGCGTCCATCCTACCCCCCTTCCCCCAGCGTATCGTTTGTGTTTGTGGGAATGTGGTTTGAGAAAGCCATTCGCCGAATCTTCATTGTGCGGAAGACGACGCCAGAGGACCATGCTGCCTCCGCAGTCCGCCTACCTTGAGACGAACCCTTGCTCGCGTTCAATGAGATAACAAAAAACGTCTGTCTGTCAAGTGGGTATTCTCCTCCTACAGCCTGGCTTGAGTAGGGCGCTGGGTAGTCACCATTGCACTATTACAAGCCCATGCGTATAGTAAGATTGGATGTGATATGAATCCCTAAGTATTGTATGAGGTTACTTGATCTCAAAGTATATTATTTTGAGTAGTATATCCAAGAAGAGTTAGGTGACCTAAATATATGCTTAACTTTACATAAGTTATTATTTAGTTCCATTAGCCACAAGCTGCACCAGTTAGATATTTTATTTAAATTGGAGTGTAGGCAATTACAATAGTCGTTTGAAGTAACTGCTGTAAAAGTATCGTAGTCCTCAGCAAAAAGGTGGATATTAGAAGCTACTTGAGAGGGTAGGTCAATAATATATATCAGAAACAACAAAAGACCAATTACCAACTTTTGGGGCACTCCTGAGATAACATGGCACATTTATGAACTGTAGCCGTAAGCAATAACGTACTGTAAGTGATTAGCAAGACAGCATCCGACCTATTTTAATAGGTTAATGTCAAGATTTAAGTTCAGTAACTTGTGGATGAGAAGTTTATGACACACTTTATCAAATGCTTTTGCAAAATCTTAAACAAATGCAGCCAGTGGATGATGAACGATCAAGAATTAGATGAGTGAAAGATACAGGTTGAGTCTCACATGATTATAATTTCCTAAAACCATGTTGTGAAGGCGAAAAGATGTTATTTTCGAGAAAATTGAGGGTGCTTTTGATTACGAAGTATTATATAATAGTTAGAAGAACGTGCTGGTAAAAGAAATGGGCCGATAGTTGGTCGTTAAGCTTTTGTTACCTGATTTGAGAAGTGGAACTGCCTCCCTTATACCTTCCACTGATAAGGTAAAGTACCTGTGTGGAGTGATAGTCTCAATAGAGCTAGCTGTCGTTTGTAGTAAAAAATGCACATGCAAAATACAACGCAGCTCGTTTTATAAAAAATTATTTTGTAAAACTGTATTATGATCTATTTTAACAATGTGCCTAACAAATAAAAAGATTGTTAGACATTCATTGTGCACACACGAAAGCCGCCAAAAAAATGTGCGCAACCTATATACATATCCCGATACAAATATAAAAGAAATATGGCGTGCACAAATTTATAAATTATACCTATAAACAGATGCAAATGCCAAGATCATAACAGAAGTAAGGAACATATGCTCAAGCACAGTAATCAGTAATAAATGCACTTTGTATACATTCAAATAAAGGATAAAAAATAAAGTATTTGCAAGTACTTTCATTTCTTGTCCTTATGGAGCCTCAGCAACAATTTTCTCTTGATGAGATAGAGCCCATCACCGACCAAACATTACCACTGCAGTAACTTCTAGCTCTTTCAAGCATAAAACCATAGGAATGCTCAATTTGGGCGTCTTATTGGTGCCAGAGCTCACTTCAGCTGCAACAATCGCACAGACCCTGGTGTAGGCAGTGCTGGGGTGAGGGGGGGAGGGGTGATTGTGTACACATACACATGCGAAGAGATGCACCAGCATGCATAAAGAACGGCAAAGCCTCCACTGGAAAGAAGTTTCTGGCTACACTGCTGGCACAGTGAACAGATAAAAAAGAAACCAATAAATAAATATGAATCATTTTGAACTAAATGCTTAAGGCAGCTACAATATGATGAAAGCTCCATGAACATTACTTGTGTATACAGAAGCCTAGGCTATGTTACAGAAATTTATTATAAAAGCTTTCAAGAACTTGAGAAAACAATTGGACACCACGTGCATTCGTCAGGAAATCGGAATATTTTTTGTTTCAAAAGAAGACACTCCGCTATTATCGACCACGTGTAGTCACTGGTCAAGTGATTATCCCAGGAGATAGCAGCATTCCTAGTCACTGGTTCATTTGCAAGTTTTGCGCTGCTGTCCTATTCTTGTGCCTACAGTAAATGGGTTGAAAGTCGCGATGTGAACAGAACAACATCGACAGCTGCCATCGATTTCCTGCGCTTGTTGTTCGAAACTCTTGGATTACCCCACAAAGTGGTTTCAAACAATGGAATCACATTCCTGTCAGCCAAAATACAGAAATCCTACGAGTGACAACTGCATCACAGTGGTAAAATCTGCACCGAACCACCCAGCCACAAACGGACAGGCCAAACTCTACCTGTTAGAGCTAAAATGTGCTCTCGCAAGATACTCTGCGGGGTCATTACAGCGGCGCATCACACTTTTTTTTTTTTGTCAAGCAACTCACAATGGGCCAGACGGGCCAGGTATCGGCGAATCTCATGTTTCCTTGCGAGCTGCGAACACACATCTCAGCCATTCTACCAGAACCGCCTTGAAAGGTTACACCAGATTAGGAAGACGCCTCGCGTTGCCGGTAGCTCCAAAAAGGACAACCAGTGGTCGCCCGCCAGTTTCACAGAATTTCGAATAAACGGCAGCCACCGTGAAAAAAAGTTTCAGCCGGAGTTTTGGTTTGTTGAAGTTAAAGCCCCTCCATCGCATATTCTACCAGAAAATGCATGGAGAGGCTTTAGACCGGGCATTGCCGCTTCCAGGGATGCAGGGATGCACCCTGCCCTCCATTTTGACCCCCCCCCCCCCTCCACGATACTGGTCGTCGCGTGCCCGGGGAGTGATGGACTATCGGGGCAATCAGTGCGCCCGCACACTGGTTGCCTGTCCTTTGTGCTCCTTGCCCCTTTTATAGCCCACAGTGGACTCGAAAGCCAGCGCTTGGACTATTTGGACCGTGCTGCACGCAAATGCCTTTCTTGAAAGTAATAAAATCAGTTCCCTGTTAGGTATGCTTGGTATTATGGCTATCGTGAGCATAACACAGTGCAAATAGAGTTATTTGTTCCTAACAAATTCAACCTCCCCGCTTTTCAGCATAATATATCTCTCTCCTTTAACTTACTTCCATTAATATTTTAATTTCTATCATTAAATTGGAGAGTTGTGCAAGGAAAAAAAAGGAAGTGGATTTATTTATTTAAAGAATTGTTATTTATTTTACAGAAAAAGTGCCAGTCTAGTGCCGGACATTGGGCAGGGGTGTGTGGCGCAGTGGACGCAGCATTGTGTAGGAGGTACAGCAGTATAGATAGTGTTGAACGAAAGCGCGATGATTCAAAACGCAAAACAAAAAATATAAGTGACATGAAACATGGTCCACAATCTCAAGAATGGTGATAATACACTAAACAAAACAAAAACTATAAAAACAGTGTCCACTAGGTTATTGTTTGGGTAGGTAAAAAGAACTCAAATATTAACTGTAGCAAAAATAAAGTCGGCAATATTAGGAAGCGAGACATTGCAGAATCGAAGCATTTAAGAATCGTGCAGAAGCGAGGCATTGAACCTCAAGCAATCAATCTGATCAAGATGGGTATTAAAATGAAGCGCACTGTAATATATATGAAGGTGTAGTCATGAGCCATGTGAAACAGCTAACGCACGAAGAAACTAGTTGAAATCGACACTTTCAAGAATCTCTGGTGGCATATTGTTCCGCTCTCTGCTTGTTCGAAAAAACTAAGTACCTGTATATAGAGGCTCAGTCACTCTTTCAAGATTGAAGGCACGCATTTTGTGGTGCAAAACTGGTTCGATATAATTAGTTTTTTTTTTTTTGTATTGCCAGCCTATTATTATAAATGCAATAGAACAGCTTCGTTATTTCGCGATAACGTCTCCATTCCAAGGTTTTTAGTTTAGCGCCTTCCAGAAGAGCTGACGGATATGTGTTACTTTTAGGTATTGAATATGAATTTTACAGCTTTTCGCTGTATTGATTAAAGTTTATCTGTGTTAGCTTGCGTGTGCGGGTCCCAGACAGCCGATGAATATTCTAGTATTGGTATTACGTACGTTTTACATGCAGTCATTTAGGTTTACCGAATGCCATAGCGAGTGCCCGTCTTAAGTAGCCTTGCATATTCAAAGCCATTTTCTCAGTATAACAAACATGTTCGTTTCATCTGAATTTAGATGTGATAATAAGACCAAGGTGCATATATTGTGAGACAAAGGACAATAATTGATTGCCTAGGTTGTATTGAAATTTTAGTGGATCTTTTAGATAGCTAAAACTACTATGCAACCTGTAAAACTTGAGAATGTGCTGTGAATTGAGGGGTCTATGTCGTACATACACTGGATGTTCAGCAACGTGCATTTCGTCCTTTTTAACAGTACCCTATTGATGTGCTATACTACAGATATTTTATTTACCTCAACAAACCCTAAATATCATTTTGCGGTGTCATAAGTGCCTTCCTCAGGAATCCTCTCTTTTCATGCGCACCCTATTTCAATTTTTACGTGGCACCACATAGTAAACCATCCCAACGCTAGATGGAGCTACGAGGGCTGGATGGCTGTCGCACCCTGAACAAAACCGGCCAGGGAACTTTCTTTTACCACGGGAATCAAACACACTCTATGCCATCATGAACTAGACATATGTCAGTATCTAAATCCCAGAAAACAATTGGATATCTTCAAGCAGGCCTTCAGGGCAGCGATTCAAATGCGGTAAAACAGCCGATAATTCTGAGAGCGCCCATAGGCGTTGTGCATTATCATTTAATAATTAATAAGCTAGGGAACTCACACTATTGCAACCACGATACTAGAACTGCGGCAAAAGAAAGGTTCATACAGTAGCTACTTGAAATTATGAGAGCAATGAGGAAATCAGAAAGGGAGAGGAGTTATTATCATTTTCTTCTTCGGTCCTATAGATTGACGCGGAGCCCTGCCCCCACCGTGCGGGAAAGCGCGCCTCCTGCTCGTGAGCCGGAATCCTGGGGACGATAAAAGGCGCGCAGTGAGCTCCCTCCATGATTTTTCAATGAACACAAATCTAATGAACTGTCCTTAGTTCATATTACACCTTACCGGTATTTGTACAGACTCTATCAGCAATGTTATCCCGATATTTGAACTGAACTATGACCATACATACAGTGCTCATTCATGCATTGTAAGCCCTATAATGTATATAGTATGTACATAGTGCCTTTGATTAGTTTTTTCTATTTCATTCTTAATTTTTCTTGTTAATGTGTTTATCCTGTATATTACTGCCATGATGTTAAGATAGCCGGCTCTAGCGTAGCCTACCTTCCCATATTTTGCCCAATATAAATAAAAGAAAACTCTCGTTGTTTGGCAACTACTTCACACAGCTGCACAGAGTGCGCTACCTAGCAACGCCCTGGAGGAAGCAAAGGAGAAGTGAGGACGAAGAGCACAAGAAATAAGTAAAACAGAGTTTCTCGGTGAGGCGGGATTACAACATAGGTAACCAATAGGTCCAAAGGTCCTATTGATTTACTGTGCTTCCAAAAAATTTTTTAAAGCAAAACCAATTGCAGATTTCTTCTTTCCATGAGTAAGGTAATATATAAAATTTTGAAAGAAACTTAAGAGGTCGACCATCCATGCTTTGTTCGATCTTAGGTGGAATCACCCCACTGCTAAATAGAATGTCAACACAATTGAAAAAGCAAATAAGAAGTATTTCCTGAGTTTTACAATGTTATACTCAGTTATGTACTAAACTGTGGTTAAATACTGTGTAATATACATTGTAGAATCTCGTTAAACAAATACTTCCACATGTGTACCACTATCTTGTTGCTTTTTGTTTTCCTGTTTATTTCGCTCTCAAAGCTAAGATAGTAGTTTTTATAATTGTTCTACTATTGTACCATTGCACTGCTCTTGCAGTTATGTGAATTGTTGTCACAATTGCTGTCTGGGTGATGTAGCCTAGTCAGGAGAATTTTGGGCATTTGTTATGTCTCCTAAGACAAATGTAAATTGTCTTGAATAAAGTCTGAATGAAGGAATGAATGAATAAATGAATGAATGAATGATTATGTTCCATCACCAAGCCTAAACAGGAGGTGAGAGACATTGATCGAAGGCTTCCCAGATCTAAATTCTTGCCCAGTTTCTGAATAAAGATTATGGTGGTATGTTTCATCTAGGCCAAAGTTTTTCAGTGGCCCAGTATATGTTGAATAGTTTAGTAACATGGATGATAGTGTGATAATGTAAATTTTGGAGCACTTTGTTTACTATTCTATTTTTGCCTACTGTGACAGCCATTTCAATCTAGTTGAGTACTGCTCGAAATTCAGCATCATGTCTAAGGCTGGATTGCTTTCTCCTTCATATTTAGCCTGAGTGGGCATGTCTATGTTGGTGTTGAAGTATTCACTTTGCAGATTCTGTATTATATAGGTCACTCTCATCCCCAAGATAGGAACAGATGAGTTCCTGCCAGTGCTTACTTGTGTTGAATTTCGTGTGTATGAGATTATTCAGATGTCCGAGTAGAAACTAGGCGCTTTTGTAAGCTAAATAGCCATTTAACCAATCACACTATTAGTACCAGTGTTCTCAAGTGGGATGTTGCAATGTTCGTGTGTGATTTTGGACTTATTTGTTGATTTTAGCTATCTTCTTTCGTAAGGTTTTCTTGTGTTTTGAGACATCCATCTCTTCTAAATTCTTGAGCTAGCCTCCCACAAGTGTATAAACCACGAGTTAGGAGTCAGGTGATCCTCTTCGATCTCAGCTTCAATGATGGCCTTGCTCACGTCTTTGATTAGGTTGGATGTCTACTCTTCCATGTTTGTGAGTTCTGGGGGTACTCTTTCATTTATGATGTCTCTGAAAGTGTCCCCCTTAGTATGTTTCACTTTCGTTTTTCCTTTCCTAAATTTACTGAGTAGGAATGTAGTGGCTATATCATGAAGTAGTAATCACTGCCTGCATTAGTTTCTGTGTCTTACTATTTGGCAAACTTATGTTTTTGACAAATATGAGATCGGATGATGTGTTTTGACAGATGCTAGCTGTTACCTAGATGAGTGAGGCGTTCTGGGTCTGTGAAGAGGGCTAGGCTCACCAAATGAAATCGGGTCATGAAGTTCACAATGGTCTATTCTTATATTCAAAACAAAACCAAAACAAAACAATAAACAAAGCCGCAAGTGCGTTCAAAGCCCACAAGCACGAAGACTAGACAAATCCATGTACTACCCATCATTCCCATGATGGCTGAACGATCGAGTCTCCTCTAGTTAACCTTAGAAAACTTTAAGGGTGAGAGAATGTGAGGGAGAGGTGGAACAGGAAGAGGGGAGGGGTGAACTAAGGGGTGGAAAAGGGAAGTGAGGGGTAGGAGGAGGAGGAGGAAAAGCAAAAGAAAAATGTCACCATCACCGCTGTTTCCTTGGTCTTCATACCCTAAGTGCCCAAAGTTCTTACATATGCCACTCGCAAGAGCTGTTAAGAAGAAAAGCAATACACACAACTACCCGCTAATTATCTCAGTGTAACAGTACTCAACTAAACAGTCATAGCGCCACGCTGCCCCTGCAATCTTGAGCCGATTCTAGAAGCGAACATTATTCCAACAATGCAGCAATCGCTTTGCACTTACACACATGAAAGCAGATGTGGTGTCTCAAATATTGCAAGCTCGGCCCAATTCATGGAACTTTTTCTCAAATGTATACCTGATTGTAACAAACTGTCCTCTCTTGGTGCAGTTTGGCACAATAATTCCATCACTGCCCGAACTGGTCCAACATTTCATTCTAGTGTGATTCATTTCGATCACTGACTGTGCTCATCTTGCGAATGCTTCTAGCAGTATACGTCTCCCTTGTCAGTCTGTATCTTTGGCATCACGCAACAGTAGAATACATCAAAATGGGCAAGCATTGCTCAGCTTAACATAAATAAACGCTGGCAGTGCAGCTCTCCACTATTTGCAAGGGTACTCACAGCCTGTGTAATTCCTTTTTTGGTTTCCTCGCTGATGGCACTGTCAAGCACGAAAGAGTCACCAAAGGTTTCCGCCTGAAAAAAAAGAAAACAAATGCATCACAAGTTCCCTACTGGCTAACTAAATGAGAACTTACAGACAATAATGCCAAGGAAAGTACAGGGGATTTCATTAGTAATGTAAATGTGAGAAAGTAAAGTGAACCAAAAGATAATCCACTATTGGTACACACCGAACCTGCGACCTTCGAATAATGCATCCAATGCTCTATCAACTGAGCTACAGTGGAGGTCATCCGCCCCTTCCAGTTTATAGGGTATAAATATGCACTTGAATGTGGCATTGTCAGTAAGCGCTGCTAGTAGCCATGACAGCGAGTGTGGAACCCCTCTTTTTTGCCTGTTGACATCACGTAGCATGTGGTCATATTACAAGTCGACAGCTGAGCAATTGTGGTTAGCTAGACAATTGTGAGATTGCACTGTAGCCTTAAGCTAAACTGCATAACTCATTAAACACATAGTAAAATCAAAGGCAGGGCACGTAGCACGACGGCGAGATAATCGCTGGTTATTCAGGATCACAGACTAGATTCAAAGAAAATTAAAACAAGTGGATGAAACAGAAAGTTAGGTGGGCAGGTGAGATTCGGAAGTTTGGGGGTATGAAACAGCAGCAAGCACGGGACGAAGTTGCCTGGCTGAACATGGGAGAGGCCTTTGTCCTGCAATGAACGCAGTCAGCCTGATGATGATGATGAAAATCCAGCACCATCATCTAATACTAAGGAACATTAGCCAACACCAGCCATCACTAATAGATTTATTGGTGGGACTTACTCATTTTCTCTCTGCGCATCCACAAAAATTGAGGTAAAAGGCAACGAAGTAGCCGACTACAGCCTCCACTTAAATAACAGTAAGCACAATGGGCTGATGTTAGTCAGCTCTACCCGGCAGCATTAATTAACTCATTCAAGTTACCCCTCCATGCGCTAAGGTCGAGGGTGTAACATAAGGGGTGTAGGTACAACTAAAGCAGGTCATTTGACGCCTAATGTCCCAGACATTCTGGTGACCATCTCAAATGTGTACCAAAGAAATCCTTCCGATTTAATGAATAACAGTGAATTGCTAAAATATTTCAAGGAGAACGAAAATTCTCATCACATGGGAGCCTTATGAATTTTGCATAATATTGAAACAGACAAGTACAACGCCAGCAGCTAAAACAACCATCTATTTTGTGCGAACTTGTGCCCGTCAACAAAATACACAGAAGTTGTCCTGAGCTCCTTAGTGAAAACTTTGTCAACTTCTTTTTCTAGCATCTCGCTGCGTGCCACTCCTTCAAAAAGCCACCAGCCTTCTTTTTCCAGCGCACCTGTGTTGACACGTGCAGTCCAGTGTTGCATGGCGCGTTTTGCTTGGTGAATTTTGCTTGTCAGTTGGTGTGACGAAATTCATAAGAGCAAGAAGCGGCGCACGACTACAGCGGGTGTCTAACAACATGCACCAATATCCTGTGAGTGTCAGAAAGTTCATTTTGAGAGAGGCATTTCTTGTTTCAATACCAAATTTTGTTTACATATTAGGCAAAGGCATTTGTGCAACGTGTTTGAAGCTCAAGATCATTGCAAATTTTCTGCTATATACGCCTCCAAATATCTTGAGAAAGTTATCTATTATGCATTTTCCCTTCACAATGACACTATTCACAAATACACGAGTAATCAATACATACTCAAAGTAAAATATTACTGGCATTAAAAATAATTCGTGACCACTGTAGATCGTAAATTTTACATGAAAGTGAAGCATTGCTGTGAAAAAATACCAATTGACGCGCAACTTGCACATTTGCGTCTCAATGTGACTTGCGCAACGTTACACTGAGACGCAACTTGCACCATGTGGCGCTCCTATAAAAATCACCTTCATACCAAAAACTAATAATTGTATTATAAGGATACTATCTGGGGTTTCAAGTCCACAAACCACACTATGATTATGAGAGACACTGTAGTAAAAGACTTCGGAAATTTTGAGCATCTGGTGTTCTTTAACGTGCACTGACAGTGACCAGTATATAGCCTCTGCCATTTCGCTTCCATCGAAGAGGGACCACCGCGACAGGGATCAAACACGCGGTCAGCACCGAGCACTGTAACAGCTTTTTGCACCATAGAGTACGTTCATACCTCAATTGAAAGAAAATAAATAGTTTTTTTATTGCGAGTTTTATCATTTTGATTTTCCTTTCAAGGTTGAAAATAATTTTTGAAGTTTCCCTTTTACGGCTATTAAGCCATTTGGTCATACGGCAGCTTTCTGATACCGATTCCCCAGGGCTGTCAATGAAGAAATTCCAAATTATTTTCTTTTAACACGAAAGTGTTTTAAGCAATGGTCCATCATGACTCTGCTGACGTATTTCTGTCACAGGTATGACTCTGTAAAATATACACTAAAAGACTTCAAAGAAAGAAACGAAAAAGCTTCATAGCCGAGCGTCGAACGTGAGGCCAGTAGGCCACAAAGCATTTTTTTCTTTTTTATGGCACGTTCACACTTGAGAAGCGAGGAGAAACCGAAAGCGTCCGAGCAGCCAGATAACCACGTCTGCACGTGTCAGAAATGTTCACATTCGTTCTGCCCCTCGTGCACACCACCGCCGTCACTTGTTTGAGAATTCAATGCATTTTGCCTGTTTTCTGAGCACTAAATTTCATAGCGAATGCTAGTTATTCATGCAAAGTACTGAAAAGAAACAGCTCGTACTTTTTAAAACGTTGTTTCAGGAGATAAGCCAGCAGGAATGACACGAGCGAACGCACCCGCAGTGGCGGTGGCGACAGATTCAGCCGGCTGTACAAAAGCGAGACATGTTGGAGCATGCTGACTTCCTGCTGCTGCAGCGCCTACTTCCAGTGTTCTCAGTGATCGTAAACCAAACCAGGCACTCAATGAATGCATCCTCGTTGAGGCCGTGAAGCTTCGTCCTGCTGCACGTGTCGCTTGCAGCTAGAGCCAATGCGAGCCACCGCCGACGCCTCTCCTGCTATGTTGAATCTACGACCAGCTGTTCACATCACAAGGTTTTAGCTAGTGCAGTGAAAGCCCTTAAACGGAAAAATGATCCACTTTGCGTAGTGGAAAAGTCAGTCTGGGATAGATTTTTTGGCGTCCTCCTCGCGACATGATTTTCCAGCCGCTTAGTGCGCAAAGCGACTGATTTTCCGGTGAGTTTTGTCGCTTTGACTCTCTTTAATTCCACGTATGATTTCGATAGCGGCATTTTTCAAACTTTTATATACTACAAGGGCATGCAAGTGGCCAGAAATCACGCGCCTCTATTGAATTCGGCGGCGCATCTTTGGGCACCTCGGCGAAAAATGGCGCCGAGCTCACTATGCACCGAGGGTGGCTGAGAAGAATCGAGCAGAAAATGTGCCTTTCCTAGATCAAGGGGTTCTAGGGTTGCGTGCGTCAGATCATCACCCCGCGCGTTGCGATGAGCCTGCGCCTCCACAGGCCGTTGCTCGTCTGCGTGCGCTTATCCCGTGGTTCGGTTGCTTTGTACCTCTTTGATTCCACGGCAAGCTTGCTTTAATGTAACAGGGGCTGAAGAGAACATGAACGTCACTTCGCTCGCTGCCACAGCCGTGTTTACAAAAAATGCACACTGCTCACACACCAAGTAAGAACTAAAGCATTGCACAAGCCTGACTTTTCTATTGTTAAGTGCTGTTGAGACGCTGTTAAATGCTAAAATGCGTGTACAATTCCTGCAGCCACAGCGGTCGCATTTTGATGGGGCGAAATAGGGAGGAAAGAAAAACAAAGGAGGCTTGAAAATGCAGCCAGCATTGGCAAGCCAACCTGTTTTGAAGCCAGCAGTGGAGGCTCAACACGTGACGTTTAGCGCAAGATCCCGTCGGTAAGAAGACTTGTCGATACTTTGGAGCATGGCACCTAGTAGGTCATATGGTGACCTTAGGTAACTCTTAATCGAAGTGCGCTTGTTTGGCAGAGACTGGCAGCCTGCTCATGCAGAAGGTTCAAAACACAACAGGTTACTGAAACCTACCGCATGCGTTTTGATGATGTGTTGGGCCGACACGGTGAGTTCACTGGTGTGAAGTAGTGCTCCCTCATTTCTTTTTTTCTTCCTCCATGGAGTGAAATGCAAGAACGCCCTTTACTTATCTTTAGGTGTGCGTAAAAGAACTCCAGAGGTGCTATGCAGGATTGGCCGAATTTAGCCAGAGTTGTGTGAAACTCGAGATCCTTCTGAGCTCTGGCGACACCGCCTTTTGAATGAGCCAACCAGGACGAAAAAGTCAAATCCACTCCTCAGCGCGCTGCGCTTCAATGGTTACGATTGAACCAGTCATAGCATGAAGGATGTTTGATAAAGGTGGGCAGTGTTTTCAAACCCGAGGCATCTTCTTTCATTTGTTTGTCATTCCACTGAGTGCAGAAGTGCACCCATGCAATATAGGTGTCAGAAACTTTTCGTCATGCTATTTCTTAGAGGCAGGGGTGTTTAAATTTATTTTGAAGCTTTTATTGCCCGCATCCAGTCTGTTTTAGAATAATCAGCCCGGTGGCCTCTGATATTAGTTCCGGCCGAGCGTATGACACAACCGCAGCTAAACCCAAGTCCAAGTGTTAATCATCTTGGTCAGGCTGCACATTCCATCCCGCTGCTTGGCTGGTGCACGCCTTCTTCATCGTCTTCATCATCTGCTAGCACCTGAGCACGAGCACCCGGCTAATTAGCTATTTGGCTAGGCAGTATACCTAGCTAGTTAGGCCAGGACATGCTATGACCAAGCTAACTACGCCAAGTCACGGTAAGGCCCAAATAATTCTAACACATCTTAAGACAGTGCTAATAAAGGCATGTAATAGTAACGGGCTAACTGATGCATGGTAGTTGATGAGGTAACTAAACCATGCTAATCAATGGAATGTTAATCATGAGCACTTCAAGTAAAACTATTCTAATTAGCCCTAGCTAATATGATGATTATTAGAATCAGGCTAATCAGGATTATGTTCAATAGCTTCATACTGGCCATATTGGCGTCTTCCAACAGTAAATTTCTCTTTGAATCCAGGAGGTTTTCCATCACAATGTATTGAGTAAGTGCGGGACAGATCACGGCAAACGTGAAACTTTTTTATTTGCATTTTTTTATTTGAACATACTGCAGGCACAATCGGCCCTTGCAGGAGTGGTTACAGAGGAAAAAAAAAATCATTTCGAAGAAAAAGAAAGAAAAATCACTATCACGAACAGAAATGCACAGCCTGCAAACTCGCAACAAATGATTCCATAGTAGTGCAATTCACAACACTATCCGGTAAGATGTTCTGTTGACCAACTGCCGAGGGGAAGAGTGAATATTTGTGAATGTGAATGCAGCTTGAAAGTTGTCTGATTGTTTTGCTGTGGTTAGTTCTCGATGAATGCAGGAAAGAATGATGTAAATAACGTGACTTCGGAATTTCGAAATTATCGTGGGACACTGTTCTTTCGCATCGGTGGAGAAGAAAAAGTGGGCGTCGATAAGTGGCCACAAAGCAAAGTGTCTAAATTGATGGTTGATAATAGCGAGATAAACAGTGTTGTCATTGAGGTCACGATTGAAGTGAATGGTAGATGTGCTGTTGGGGCATCCGTTTTGGTATCGCCAGCTATATTGGCCAGAACTCATCACTCTGCGGTTATTATCAGGGGCTGCGTTTCCAAAATTTCAAAGAGGCTGTGGGCTATCTTTAGGAAGTACTTCAATTTGGCCATTGCACTCGATCAGCTATTTCCACTGCTTAAAAATTTTAATGTCTTAATTTCTGTAATTACTGACATAATTATTATTTGCACACATCTGAAGATGCCTTCTACCAAAGTAAAAGAAGTCATGCAGGTAGCCCACAGGTGCCTCCTTTCTGTGATTTTTCAAGAATATTGAACATATTTCTTGAAACACCCTATATATATATATATATATATATATACATATATATATATATATATATATATATATATATATATATATATCGCAAGATGGCGTCCAGTACCCTCAAGACTCTTCTTTATTGTCTCGAGTATGTGCCCTACAACCTAAACTGGAGCAGTGATGATGAGTATGTACAGATCAAAAGATGGAACGAGTAATGATGCTCACACTTATTTTCCCCGCGCACTTGAGCGGCCGGCCCGGCCGAGACTTAGGCGGGAAAGGTACGGCGAACAAATGGTTTAAGGCGTGAAACGTGAACTATTTCAGATGCACGGTAAGGACGGTCCAAGGAACCCTCGACGGGAGTGACAAGGTAATTGACAGGAGATGTTCGTTCACTAACAACGTAAGGTCGGAGAAAATGTGACTGAAACTTTTCATACAATCCGGGTGTACGAACAGGCGTCCAAAGTAGTACTTCATCTCCAGGATGGAAGGTGACGTCTCGACGAAAGCTGTCATAGCGTTGCTTGCGGTCTAGTTGACTGGCCTCCGTGTTGAGTTGAGCACGTTGTCATGCGTCAGTGAGCCGGGAGACGAAATTTTCTGCCGTAGTCCTGGACGTTTTTGTCGTTACATTGAAGAAAGAGGCGTCAATAGTGAATGTCGGCCCAGGACCATAGACGAAGAAGAAAGGTGAATACCCGGTGGTTCGTTGAACAGCGGTGTTGTGTGCAAATGTTACGAACGGCAAGATTTTGTCCCAGTTATCGTGGTTCGGTCCGATGTACATGGATATCATGTCGATTAGAGTCCGGTGGAATCGCTCTGTCAGGCCATTTGTCTGCGGGTGGTTAGTGGATGTGGTCTTATGAACTGTGCTACAAGTTTTTAGAATTTCGTCAAGAATTGTCGACATGAAGGCCTTGCCCCTGTCACTCAACAACGTGCGAGGGGCACCATGACGCAACACAATGGCTTCTAAAAAGAAGGCGGCAACGTCTGAGGCAGAGCTAGTGCGTAGAGGAGCGGTCTCCGCGTATCGTGTGAGGTGGTCGATGGCTGTGACGATCCAGCGGTGGCCGGCTGGCGTTACGGGAAGTGATCCGACGAGGTCTATTCCCACAACGACAAAAGGTGTATCGGGACATGGAATGGTTTGTAATAATCCAGCAGGAGCAGAAGTTGGTCGTTTCCGGCATTGACACAGTGCACAAGAAGCCACATAATTAACCACAAAGGTAGAATGACCAGGCCAGAAGAAACAGCTCCTAACGCGGTTGTAGGTCTTCTGGAATCTAGAATCTAGAGTGTCCAGCTGATGGGTCGTCGTGGAGTGCTTCGAGAACTTGTTTTCGCAATGAACAGGGAAGTACTGACACCCACCGATGCCCATCCGCATTGTAAGTAAAGCACTGCAGGACATTGTTGTCTAGCTTGAACTGCCGTAGCTGACAGGGTAATCTAGCATTAGGTGAAGAAGGCGAGTCATTCAAGTACCCGATGATGCGGTTACAGTATGGGTCGTCACGTTGGCACGCGGCAAACTTAGCGCTGCTGTTTAAAGATAATGACCCAGCAATTGCTAGGGGAGATAACGTGAGTGCAGAGGAAGCCGCTTTATCACCTGAGGGGCATCGAGGATGCGTGCTTGGCAATGAAAGTGGCAGAGGGCAGCGAGAGAGAGCGTCGGCATCCTGATGCTGTTTGCCAGACCTGTACACAATGTCAAAAGTGTACTCTTGCAAACGGAGTATCCAGCAACCGAGTCGCCCAGACAAATTCTTCAGCGAGGACAACCAGCATAGGGCATGGTGGTCGGTAATCACAGTGAAGTGGCGTCCATACAGATAAGGTCGAAAATTTTGGATGGCCCAAACGACAGCAAGACATTCCTGCTCTGTTATCGAGTAGTTCTGCTCCACAGCTGTTAGTGCGCGGCTGGCATACGCAACTACTCGCTCACATGAAGTGTCGTCGCGCTGGAGGAGGACGGCACCGATTCCGTGGCCGCTGGCATCTGTGTGAATGAAAGTGGGTGCGCTCTCATCAAAGTGACGGAGGACGGGGTCTGATGTCAAAACACGTTTAAGGGCTTGGAAAGTACACTTGCACTCGTCAGTCCAAGTGAAGGCCGTTCCTGACATCAGAAGCTTGTGTAATGGTCCCGTAATAGCAGCAAAGTGACTGATAAAGCGGCGGAAGACGCCTAGCCCACGAAACTTTGCAATTATTTTTGATTGCCCGGAACTGGAAAATTAATTACGGCAGCAGCCTTGTCGGGGTCGGGTCGAACGCCATCTTTGCTGACAAGGTGACCCAATACTTTGATGCTCCTGCTGGCGAAGTGGCACTTTTTTGTATTGAGCTGAAGCCCAGCGTTCGAAATGCACGTAAGAACTTCGTCCAAACGCTTAAGGTGCTGAGGAAAAGTAGAAGAATAAATTACAATGTCGTCCAAATAGCATAAGCAGGTTTTCCACTTGAGACCATGTAAGACAGTATCTATCATGCGCTCAAATGTTGCTGGAGCGTTGCATAAGTCAAAGGCATGACGTTGAACTCGTAAAGCCCGTCAGGCATTGAAAACGCTGTTTTCTTCTAGTCTGCTTTGCGCATAAGTATTTGCCAATACCCGGATCGAAAGTCAAGGCTGGAGAAATATTCTATGCCTTGTAGGGAGTCCAGGGCATCATCTATGCGTGGCAACGGATATACATCTTTTTTTTGTTATCTTATTGAGCGCTCTGTAATCAACACAAAAGCGGACAGAGTCATCCTTTTTCCGGACCAACATCACAGGAGACGACCAAGAGCTGGATGAAGGTCGAATAATATCCCATTTGAGCATGTCGGCGACGTTTCCCTCAATCATTTACCGTTCCGCCAAAGACAGACGGTATGGGCGGTGGCGCACAATGGAGCTGCCTTCGGTTTCGATGCTGTGCTTTGCAACAGAGGTGTGGCCCAAAACTTAGAATGTACGTCGAACGAAAAGCTGTGCTTTTGGAGAAGGTCTAAAAGGTCTCTCTTTTGCTCAGCAGTGAGGTGAGGACTTATGGTAGCATTTAAAGCAGCAGTGGTTACCTTGGTATTGGTTGTAGCAGACAAATGCGGTGATTCTGCGTGAAGAGGAACCAGCAAAAAAGGCTCGCTGTCAGCGAAGCAGCTCACAGTAGTGCTCTGGGGCAGCATCACTGGAGAAGAAGTTGGGTTCAAGACGGTGACCAATGCCTAACCGTCGTTAAACCGCACAAGGCCGGGTGCAACGATAAGCCCTGAGGGTTTGGAGCGAACTGATGGAGCAATGAACACGTAACCGTTAACTATAGTATCCGAAGCGAACGTGAGAATTCGTTCATCTCCTGGCGAAATGAAACAATACGCGGCAGCAACGAAATAGAAGCTGTATGAATCGACATCAGATGAACTCTCAGTAGCTGACATATGAATTACTCGCTGACGACACGATATGAAAGCTGATGCCGAACAAAGGAAGTCCCATCCTAAAATGACTGTGTAAGTGCACAAAGGAAGTACAAGAAACTGAATGTGGTGAAGGATGCCATCTATGAAAACGCGGACTGTGCAAACACTTGAAGGCTGAATAGGGACTCCATCTGCGCAACGAAGGGGAGGGCCATTGTATGGCGTCCTAACTTTTTTCAAGCGGGCACAAAAGTCTGCACAACTTACGGAAAGTGATGTGCCTGTGTCTACTAGTGCCTCTGTCTGTATACCTTGAACATACACCAATAAAACATTTGATGGGCGGTGTGGAGAAGTTTGACGCAGTTCGAAAGATGCAGCTTTCCCTCCCGAAGCTGCACTGTTTAGTTTTCCAGTTGGCGGCCGGGAATCGAAGTAGAAGGTCGAAGGGGAGAGGACGAACGCCGCATCGGTGAAGGTGAGCAACGACGTGAGAAACGGGAACTGCCAACTGAGGCAAAGTTCTGCGGAGACAATGACTGGCGTGTGCTGTTCTAATACAGTCGGTAATAGGGTGGTCCAGTTGGGTAGAAGTCGTCCCATTCATAGTCACCGTAGCTTCGTCTTTCGTCTTGTTGACGGCATTGGCAAAACCTTGAAATGTGACCACGGATGCCGCAATAAAAGCAAGTCGGTCGTGTAGTGCGCCAGGTGTTGTAAGGCTGGCCAGATGGTCGCGGTGCGAGCAAGTTGAGGGAACCATGCACATCGGGTGCTGGTAGCTGCATTTGGCTTTGCTGGGGTGCAGGTGTTCTAGCAGCAACCTGAGCATAAGTTGGCATGGCCACAGGATATGAACTCGGAACAGGTGTGACAGTGATCGAGGCTAGGCTTTGGTGGGGCGCAGGCATCGTTGCAGCAACGTGAGCATAACTTGGCATGGGCACGGGATCTGAGCTCGGAACTGGTGTGCCTGTGGTCAAGGCCAGTTCCTCCCTCACTACGTCGCGTAAACTAGTAGCAGGCGGCGTCGTTCGAATATCAAGGCGGTGAGATGAAGCCTGTGCATGAAGTTCCTCGCGGATGATAGAGCGGATCAATGCACACAGCTCTGTTGTGTCATGACTCGAGCTGAGATCAGGCATATCAGGTTGCACCCGAGTGGTTTGAAGCTCCTCGAGTCGCTGACAGGTAGCTACAACATCGGCTACGGTCTGGGGATTCTGTACCACAAGCGAATTAAAAGCGACAGTCGCAATGCCTTTTAGCAGGTGGCGCACACGGTCGTTTTCTGCCATATGATTGTCAACGTGGCAGCAAAGGGCGAGAACATCTTCAATGTAAGAAGTGTAAGACTCCCCGGGGCGTTGAAAACGTGCACCATGCCTTCTCTTGGCGATATCCGAGCGCACCGACGGCTTGGCAAAAATCTGGTAGAGCTGGCACATAAAGGCGGGCCATGTCAAAAAATCTGTAGCATGGTTTAAAAACCACGTTTTGCGACACCGCTCAAGTAGAATGCAACACGGGTGAGTTTCGCAGGCTCATCCCAACTGTTGATGGCCCTCACGCGGTCATACTCCTCGAGCCAGTCTTCCACGTCGTCACCCGGAAGACCTGCGAACAACGGAGGATCCTTTTGAGGGCTGGTGACCAGGTGAGAAGGATTTCTTGGCAGTGGAAGTGGTGGTGCAGCTGCTGCACTGGGCTGGTCGGCTTGCGACATAACCGAACCCAGGTCGTTTAAGCGACAGCCTGAGCGGAGCTCCAGGGATGTGTTCTAGAAGTCACTGGGGTCGTCCGAGAGCGCGAGAGGACGCAGGAATCGGGCAGCACCTCCACCACTTGTAAGATGGCGTCCAGTATCCTCAAGACTGTTCTTTATTGTCTCGAGTATGTGCCCCACAACCTAAACTGGAGTGGTGATGATGAGTATGTACAGATGAAAAGATGGAACGAAGTGTGTGTGTGTGTGTGTGTGTGTGTGTGTGTGTGTGTGTGTGTGTGTGTGTGTGTGCGCGTGCGTGCGTGCGTGCGTGCGTGCGTGTGTGTGTGTGTGTGTGTGTGTGTGTGTGTGTGTGTGTGTGTGTGTGTGTGTGTGTGTGTGTGTGTGACACTATGGTGACTGGGAGATGTGGCTCGGCTCATAAGCCATGTTTATTCCATTCTCACTTCTTCCTCATCTGTCTCTACCATCGGGCACTGGTTTCCTACGTGACAGGGTTCCCCCTCCCCCCAAAAAAAGTCGCGTCAGAAAATCAGCAAAGCAACAAAAATGCAGAGCGTTAAAGAGAAAATTGTCAAAATTACTGTAATGCCATTTTGGAAAGGAGTTTCTTAACTCGCACCAAAAATCCACAGCAGAGGGAAGCAGTCCGGCCATATCTAGGAGAACTCTGGTGGACGAGGCTGGCTGTTGCGTCTTGGATGGCATGACCACACCCTGAAGATCTGCACTGGTGATGACATGGGTTGAGTTTTTGTGAGGAGTGGGCAAAGTTGGGAGTCCCTGTAGCATTTTAAATTGAGATGTCAAAGGCGTCGAATTGTATGTTGTGGTGGGAACAGATGGTGTGCTTCCAGTGTGGGAGTGCGATTGTCGCGGCTGACAGAATGGTGTCTTGGTCTTTGCCTTCTACAGATTATGCCTTTTCGTCTCTTTCATCATTTTCTGTGGTTTCGGAGCTCTAATCGTAGGTGCAGTCTTGATCTCTTGTGCCAAATGCGTTTGTGAGGCCAATGCCTTATGCGTATATGTCTCACGTCTTGAGTTTGCTTTAAGAGGCTCACTTTTCATCGTTGTCCTTGTTGGTGTACCGTTGGAGTGTCTGGAACGTGCTGAATGATCAGAACGTGCTGAGGCGGGAGCGCTTTTTGAACATCGTGCCCATTTTCTTGATAACTTGATGTGCTGTCCATTTGGCAGCTGGTAGTCTGTGGGCTGTTGTCATTCTGTTTGAGCAGTGAAGATAAGGCTTCAGAGTTGACAGGTAGTCCATCAAGGGCTTTTTCTTCGCTGCTCACTATGAGTGGTTCATGCGCCTAGTAGCGTGCGACGTTCGAAGCGTCTGAGCCTTCTTTGTTTGGAGTTTTAGGTGGCCGCGCACTGGACGGTAAGACCGCAACAGGCGTGGTTCGGTGTATGTATATATATATATATATATATATATATATATATATATATATATATATATATATATAGATGAAATAGATAACCAGAGTTTCTTCTGGCTACCGTAATAAAAATTATAAACTTGGAGAATAGTGCAGTATAGGAAACAAACCAAAATTTATTTATTTTTTCCTAATAGTTTCGGCTAGTGGACCAGCCTTCTTCGGAGGATCTAAGCGAAATGATACAAGTCCCCGTAGCACAGGGCCACCCTCACAGTTTGGAGAGTGGCTTTCAGTGTGTATATGTATGTATGTATATATATATATATATATATATATATATATAATGAGATATAACAGACAGTAATGCCAAGGAATGTACAGGGGAAGTTATTAACATTAATGGAATGTAAATAAGAAGAAAGAAAAGTGGATGAAAAAATTACCAACTGTAAGCAGGAATCGAACCTACGACCTTCGATTCCTGCTTACAGTTGGTAATTTTTTCATCCACTTTTCTTTCTTCTTATTTACATTCCATTAATGTTAATAACTTCCCCTGTACATTCCTTGGCATTACTGTCTGTTATATCTCATTATTATTGTGTTAAAAACACGGAAAAACGAGCCCTTAGGTATACACTTCTTTCCCTTATATATATATATATATATATATATATATATTATGAGACCACGTCCGGTACGGCAGCAACCAGGTTATCCTTTTTTAATCCAGACGCACGAGCCAGAGAGCCAGCCCGCGTGACATACAATGATGATCACTACAATGGTTTGGTCATACAGATGAAGATGAAGTACATAGTCAGCGCTCACACTATTTTCCCCCCTTCGCGAAAGAGGGCAGCAAGTTAGAAAGAGTTGGGACGCCGAATATATCGTTTCAGTCGAGAGACGTGAACGATCTCGGTGTGGCGGCGACGACGATCAGAAGCCGCGTTGACAGGAGCAACGCGATAGTTGACTTCAGATGTTCGTTCCAGGACGGTGTATGGACCGAGATACCGGTGAAGGAATTTTTCGCAGAGCCCAGGTACACGAACAGGTGTCCACAAAAGGACTTCGTCGCCTGGGCGGAACACAACAACTCGACGCTTCACATCAATGTCGATTTTTCTCTTGTCCTGAATGGCAGCAGTGTTGGCACGGGCGATTTTACGGCAGCGGGCGACGCGAGCGGCGAACTCTTCCGGGAGAGCTGAAGATGGATTGGAGGATGTGGACAAAAAGGTGGTGTCCAGAACAAAAGTCGGTACACGGCCATACACGAGAAAAAAAGGGCTGAAATTCGTTGTACGCTGTATGGCAGTGTTATATGCGAACGTGACAAAAGGAAGTATTGTGTCCCAGTTTTTGTGATCTGGTTGCACGTACATAGAGATCATGTCGGACAAAGTTCGGTGAAAACGCTCAGTCAGACCATTAGTTTCCGGGTGATACGCTGATGTGGTCTTGTGAATAGTGTTAGAGGCCTTTAAGACTTCAGCAAGGACATGTGAAAGAAATATCTTGCCACGGTCACTAAGGAGCACACGCGGTGCGCCATGTCGTAAAATAATGGCGCGAAGGAAAAAATCGGCTACTTCAGAGGTAGCGCCAGATGAAAGAGCTGCCGTCTCCGCGTAGCGAGTAAGGTGGTCTACGGCAGTAACAATCCAGCGGTGACCGGCTGACGTAAGCGGAAGAGGTCCGTATAAGTCTATGCCCACAAATTCAAAGGGAGTGGACGGGCACGGCAGTGGTTGCAGTGGCCCTGCGGGAAAAGACGTGGTACGTTTTCGGTGCTGGCATGACGCGCAGGAAGCGACGTACTTGGCGACAGAAGTGGAGAGGCCAGGCCAAAAGCAGCGAGTCCTGAGGCGGTCGTAGGTCTTGTGGAACCCTAAGTGGCCAGCTGTCGCATCGTCATGAAACGCTTGTAGAACTTCCAGACGAAGTGAGCGAGGAATGACGGGAACCCATTGGTTACCGAGAGGATGGTAAATTTGCCGACATAATGTTCCCTCTTGAAGCTTGAAACGGGCAAGTTGCCGTCTTAGGCGGCTGTTTGGAGCACGCGATAAGCCAGTCAGCCGATTGATGATTGTGCGGCAGTAGGTATCGGCATGTTGGAGCGAGGCGAGATCTGTGGACGAAAGAAGGTCCGCCGAGGCAATTAACTGTTTCGAAGGAGTAGCCGTCTGTTTGGTCACTTTGGCGGGCGGTGACGAACAGATGGAAGGTGACACTTCGGCGCTCTGCGAGAGCGGGCAACGGGACAAAGCGTCGGCATCTTGGTGTTCTCGGCCCGACCTATATGTGACGCTGTAGTCATACTCTTGCAATCGTAGTACCCAACGGCCAAGGCGTCCCAACAAATTTTTGAGAGACGATAACCAACACAGAGCATGATGCTCAGTCACTATTGTGAAATGCCGGCCGTATAAGTAAGGACGAAACTTTTGTATGGACCACACGATGGCGAGACATTCTTGCTCAGTGATGCTGTAGTTTCGCTCAGCATGTGATAGAGTACGGCTCGCGTAGGCCACGACTTGTTCTTCGGAAGCGTGGTTCCGCTGAAGAAGGACAGCACCGATGCCAAGTCCACTTGCGTCAGTGTGTAGCACAGTAGGTGCTGCAGGGTCGAAATGGCGAAGCACTGGCCGTGATGTGAGGCATCGCTTGAGGGTGTGAAAAGCAGCTTCGCAGTCATCCGACCAGACAAAGGGTGCGCTCGTGGTCAGAAGTTTGTGTAGAGGAGCCGCAATAGTAGCGAAATCACGTACAAAGCGGCGGAAATACGACGCTAAGCCAAGGAAGCTGCGGAGGTCTTTTTGTGTGGTTGGTGTAGGAAAGTGCAGCACCGCGGCAACCTTGTCGGGATCGGGCTCAACGCCATGTTTACTGACGACGTGACCTAATACCTTGATGCTGTGACTGGCAAACCGACACTTCTTAGTGTTGAGCTGGAGACCGGCCTTAGCTAAACACGTGAGGACTTCGTCTAGCCGTTCCAGGTGCTGTGAGAAGCTCGACGAAAAAATGACAATGTCGTCCAGGTAGCAAAGGCAGGTCTTCCATTTTAATCCCCGCAGTACCGTGTCTATCATCCGTTCAAATGTGGCCGGGGCATTGCACAGGCCGAAGAAATTACATTGAATTCAAAGAGCCCATCTGGGGTAGCAAACGCAGTCTTCTCTTTATCAGACTCGTGCATTGGAATCTGCCAATAACCGGAGCGCAAGTCAAGACTTGAAAAGTACTCGGCACCTTGTAAAGTATCAAGAGCGTCGTCAATGCGAGGCATTGGGTAGACGTCCTTACGAGTGATTTTGTTAAGTGATCTGTAATCAATGCAAAACCGTACCGAGCCATCCTTTTTTTTCACTAGTACGACAGGAGAAGACCATGCGCTTGTCGAAGGCCTGATGACGTTGCGCGCGAGCATGTCGTTGACTTGTTCTTCTATAAGCTTGCGCTCAAAAGCCGACACACGGTAAGGGCGGCGGCGAATCACACGGGATCCGTCGGTGTCGATACGATGGGCGGTCACTGTTGTTTGACCCAGACCTTCGGAACAAACGTCAAAGCAAGTTTTGTGCTTCATTAATAACGCTAGCAAGGCATCCGTTTGCGTTGGGTTGAGATGTTCACACAAAGTGGCCTTGAGAGCAGGAAATGCATCTTCCGCTGGCATACACTTTGAGGATGACGAAGCAGATGAACCAGTGACGACACAAAGCGGTGCTTCTTCGGTAATGCTGGCAACAGTGGTCCCCTCAGGCAAAAGAAGTGGTTCTGGCGTCGTGTTGCAGGCCGTGATGCTTGCATAACCACGGGAGAACCGCACTAAACAAGATGCGATGGTGATCCCTCGAAAAATGCAGCGCTGGCAAGGAGCAACCACAGCGTCACCATCTAGAATGTCACATGACTTGATCGTAAGGACACGTTCTCGTCCGGGAGGCAGGAGGAAATCCGCAGCTGTCACAAGGTTGGGTGACGAAAGGTCGGCAGCAGAAGAAAGCTCAGTGTCGGTAATACGAATGAGGGGCCGACCACACGAAATTACAGCAGACGCCGCTGACAAGAAGTCCCATCCTAAGATTATCTGATGAGCGCACGAAGACAGCACAGCCAATTGTATGTGATGACGGATTCCATCGATTAGAATACGAGCAGTGCACAACCCAGTCGGGCGAATTGGACTGTCATTAGCACCGCATAACATGGGACCGGCATAAGGAGTTTTCACTTTACGCAGGCGAAAACACAATTCACGATCAATTACCGAAATTGCGGCTCCAGTGTCTATAAGGGCGTCAACAAAAACACCTTCCACAGAAACAGGCAGTAAATTAGCTGGACGAGACGGAGGAGTTGTAGCGTTCCGACGACAAGCAGTTTCCCCTCCAAAAACTGCACATTCTAGTTTTCCGAGTCCCGAGAGATCGGAGCGGGACGCAAGGGTGATGACGTACGCCGAAACGGTGACGGAGAACGGCGGCGAGATGAACGAGACGGATGAGGCCCAGCATGAGACCGTGGAGGGGAGGGCGACTGACGGAAGGTGGATGGATACGGTGCGGGATCGTATTCATCGGGTCGCGGGGAAAAGTCTCTCTCGTAAGCTGAGTAACCGCGTCGTTCATCCTGCTGACGGCGGCGGCAAAAACAGGATATATGACCCCTTATTCCACAGTAGAAGCAGATGGGGCGGGGAGGACGCCATGTAGAATAGTGGCGTGGCCTTGGCGCTTGCGTTGTCATCGCAGCCACATGGTCGCATCCGACGTCCGCAGGCACGGTTGGAACTGGTGCAGGGGCCCGCGATGCAACTTCTGCGTACGAAGGCACTGGGAAGCGCACAGGAGACGGGGCATGTGCAGCGCTTGTCATTGATGCCAGTTCGTCCTTGATTATCTCTCGCAGGTTGGGAGGAGGTGTGTGGAGAGACGCAACGGTAGGGTTGCCTGGAATAAGGCCGTGAAGTTCTTCTCTGACAATTGTGCGGATAAGGGCCCGCAATTCATGCTCTTTGGTAAAGCGAGCGTCGCAGGAGGCGTGTGGAAGGCGCATGGAATGAAGCGCGTCCAGGCGTTGGCATGTAGTGATGACGTCCCGGACGGTAGTCGGATTCTGAATCACGAGAGCATTGAAGGCCACAGAGTTGATGCCTTTCAGTAGATGTCGGACGTGATCGGTCTCCGTCATGTCATTTTGTGCTCGGCGACAGAGAGCCAGGATATCTTCAATGTAGGACGTATACGATTCGTCGTCCCCTTGAATGCGGGTTGCGAGCTTCTGTTTCGCTACTACAGAACATCCTGCAGACGTGCCAAATACCTGACGGAGATGCCCCGTGAAGGCCGACCAATCGGAGAAGTCGCTCTCGTGGTTGTAATACCATGTTTTAGCGACGCCATCGAGGTAAAAAGGAACGTAGCGCAGTTTGTGCGCCTCGTCCCAATAATTACAAACGCTGGTTCGATCATAACTGTCGAGCCATTCTTCGACGTCTTCGTTGCGAAGGCCGGAAAATACCGGAGGGTCTCGATGAGAGGTACTCACGGTGTAGTGAAGCCTAGGAGGCTGAGAAGGAGCGGTTGCAGCAGTGGGCGGGTTGGGTTCTGCCATTGCTGTTGCTTGAGGGCACAACCGTCGACCAGACCGGAGCTCCAGGGGTGACGGGTAGAGCAGGAGGACGTGGGAACCAAAGCACGCTCCACCACTTATGAGACCACGTCCGGTACGGCAGCAACCAGGTTATCCTTTTTTAATCCAGACGCACGAGCCAGAGAGCCAGCCCGCGTGACATACGATGATGATCGCTACAATGGTTTGGTCATACAGATGAAGATGAAGTACATAGTCAGCGCTCACAATATATATATATGACGCGTTCTATGCTCTACCTAAGTGGTAGAGCAGCGAACGCTTTATTCGATGGTCATGGTCGCAGGTTCGGTTCCTGCTTACGGCAAGTAATTTTTTCACCCACTTTTCTTTCTTCACATTTACATTACAATTGGTCTAATCACTTCCTCTATACAATCCTTGGCATTATTGTCTGTTAGATCTTAATAATATTGTATCAAAACACGAAAAAACGATCCCTTAGGTATACACTTAATTCCCCTATATATATATATATATATATATATATATATATTCTTTTTTTCTACTTCCTTTTCTTTTCTTCTTCTCTTTTTTGGCTTCCTTAATTATAATTTTTCTTTTCTTCTGATTTCGTTCACAGCACGTGTTCGGGCGTGCGGCATGAACACGCACATTTCGAGAAAAATGGACCACTGAACCAAGTAAAATGACATATCCAAGCCCCGAGGTAAAAACTTGAAAAACAACCACCAGTATACATTTAATATTCTTGAGCCACACACCGGAGATCGTAGCTACCTGGCATGTGCCTGTCCTGCACGTGCAGAGCTTTGACACGCGTAGCCCTTGTTTGCTGTTCTTCTCTCCTTTTTTCCTTTTTTTTCTCTTTTTAATTTATCACATCGTTCTGACGTAGCCATCCTCACCAGGCTTCAAGAGCAACTATGGAGGGGGAGAACAGGTGGAATGCGACAGCGACAATGATCTCAAGGAATGTACTTTGGCATTCTTTACAAGCTACGGGGAAAGCTGATGAGAGGTGAACCTGAGGAGTCAAACTTTTTATCACTGGAATTTGCTTTTTGGCCACCTGGACCAAAAAACTTGCCATGTATGTTGTTTACTACTCGTTTTTTATTTTATTTTATTTTTTACAAAATGCACCTGCCATTAAAAGTACGCAAACGTGGTCATTTGACTACTTATCAGTGTATAATGGGTGGTATTCCCACTGGCCCAGGTGTTTTTTCTCTTTTTTTCTTTTTTTTAATGCACATGCTATGCATAGTACGCACATGTGGCCGTTTGGCTGCTTATCAGTGCATGATGGGTAGTTGGGCCACTGGTATATGTATATTTTTCTTTTTCTCTCTCTCTCTCGGCTAGATGATGGCATAAAAACGCGTCGGAGCCTACTAAATTTTGTCTGATGAAGATCGGTCTCCGACCGAAACGTCACCAATAAACAGTTTTTAGAGGTGTATAGGGGAGACCCGCTCAAGTTTGCCCAGCGACGCCAGCGCTTGCCTTTCCCCTGCCAGAAAAAGCGCACAACAGTAGCGTCTTCCGACCCTTCCGCTCCGTTTGGCTTCCACGCATTTGCGAAGCGCGCGCTGCACGTGAAACGTCCCTCGTTCCGCGATGTCACCCCAACAGAAAAATGGGGGAACTATTGCGGAGTCGTCAACAGTCACAATAACCATGCAAACATGAAGGGGTTGACTCCACCAGTGAAATTCTACCGATTCCCAAACCGATGGTACGAAACAAGCAGACGACAGGAATGGATTAAAGCAGTGCGCCGAAAAAAGTAAGTAAACAATTTTTTTTATAAATTAGCAGGCGCACAATGCATTCAAAATTACGGGTGTTAATTCCTGCGTCACCGTTCCTATAATCTATCGAGTTACTGGGAGATGCACGTCCCCATCTTAAATGTATAAATTTTCAATGCCCGTCTTTAGAGCACTGTTAAAAAATATCGAAGAATTATTTTATGCTGCTACTATTATTCGATATTGTTAGGGATGTAGTAGTTGAAGCTGTGTGCACATGTGATATTGGTGATGTGTTGTTATATATTTTTATATCTACACAGCGCCGACGGAAGTGTGTGGTTGCCAAAAGCTTGGGCAATGATTTGTAGCAGACATTTTGCGGGAAACTGCAAAAATGACTCAAGTCTGTACCCGTCGTATGTGCTGCCAGTGTTTCCAGCGACTTAAAATAAACGGCACCTCACGCGGAAACGGTGCAGAGGTATGATAGGCAGTGAAGCGCATAACTATCTATGCATTTTAAAGCATTTTCTGAGGACTCTTGATTCCTGATTTCAAGCTCAGCGAGAATTCGTTCTGCGTATGCGCAATTATCAAGTAAAGCGAAAATAGAAGAATTTTGATCAAACATGGCACCTTCACACCGTTACATTTTAAGGGGAAGATTGGAACGCAGTTAGTAACAAGCACATTACTTTTTTGATAGTTTTCATACAAAGTAAACATGATTCAAGCAACAGACAATGCAAAATGTTTAATCAATAAATTTTCATATGCAGCTATCTCCGTGAAGTTCTTGTATGAAGTGTTTCTGTGCACACAGATGGACACATTTGCTAATTTTTTTAATGGGGCATTTTTCCATCGTACATGTTTTTATAGAGTTTGATTTCGTATGCAGTTGTCAAGAATGACAAGATGAAGAAAAGAGGAAAAGAAATCAGTTGTCTTGAATAGGTCATTTAACATGCTGGAAGGAGGGAGACGAGGAGCAAAAAGAGGAGGGCGCGAGGCGAGTGAGGAACGTCAGAGCCGGGACGTGGGGTTCGAGGGGTGAAGGGCTGCGGAAGTTCGGACTGGGTCTCGCTCCAGGTCTCCGCCCGAGCACCTAACTCGGCGAGCAGCACAAGAAAGTACCGCTGCCCCTGGTTCCCGCCCGAGCAACTGACTCGGTCAGCAGCTCACGGAGCAACCGCTGATCTTGGACGGCACTTCTCGCCCGAGCATCTGACTCGGTGAGCAGCGCACAGAGCAACCGCTGATCCTGGGCTGCAATTTCCCGCCAGAGCACCGACCTCGGCGAGCAGCCCCGGAACCACCCCTGACCCTGGTCTGCAGTTTTCCGCCCGAGCACCGACCTCGGCGAGCAGCCCCGGAACCACCACCGACCCTGGTCTGCAGTTTCCCGCCAGAGCACCAACCTCGGCAAGCAGCCCCGGAGCCACCACCAACCCGCCCGAGCACCGACCTCAGTGAGCAGACCCGGAACCACCGCCGACCCTGGTCTGCAGTGTATCCCGCCCCAGCACCTGCCTCGGCAAGAAACCACTGGAGCTACCGCTGTAGTGGGTCTTCAACATCGTGGCCACCGTTGAGCATCGATATGGCGTTTCATCACGCCTGAGAAGGACTCCCAGTGGACCAGAGGCCACGCCACAACTGTAAGCGCGAGACTTAGAGAACGCCAACGGAATCGCACGTTGAAAAGCGCGTCATTAAGACATCTCCTTTTCTGCGTTTTTCTACGTGTGCGTATTTTTTGTTGTTGTTTCGTTTTTGTGATTGTTATGGCAACGAAGTGATAGTTTTCGTTTCGTACCATCAGCCTTTATGGTTCATTTCGCAACGCCAGACGAGCGAACCAGGCCTCAGCATATATGCGGGACAATGACGAGCCTGCCAGGATCCATGTAACTTTGTCACACGCCTAGGTCTGTCGGGAGCCGTGAAACGGATCTGGAACGCTTGATGGCAGCCGGCAGTGCTGCAGGATTATGGGCTGAGGCTATAATGACGCTCTATCATGAGGAACAGAAAAGATTACGTGAAGAGCGTGCAGAGGCACGAGAGGCCGCCAAAGAAGATGAACAGCGAGCGAAAGCAACAGACGAGCGAACTTATAAAAACTTAATGCTGGAAAAGGAGCTCACTCAAAAAAAAAAAATGCAGTTGCGCGCAAGCACTAGTGTGGAAGTACCCGATAGGTCAGAGATGGTACCCGAGCCACCAAAAGTGAGTCTGCATAAGTTAATCGCACCTTTTGACGAAAGGCGAGATGACCTCGACGCTCATATACAGCGGTTCGAGAGAATAGCGATAGGACAAGGCTGGCAGAGGAGTGATTGGGCAACTGGATTGAGCATGTGCCTTGCGGGAGAGGCATTGGCTGTTTTTAGCCGGATGCCAGCAACGGATGCGCAAGATTACGACGAGGTCAAAAGGGCTCTGCTCCAACGCTTCAGATTAACTGCCGAGGGTTTCCGAGAGAAATTCCAGAGCTTGAAACCACAGGAAAATGAGACAGGCCAGCAGTTCGCTGCTCGAATCTCCAATTACTTCAACCGGTGGTTGGGGATGGCTAAAATAGAGAGATCATTCGAGGATCTAAGAGATAGCATGATTGCGGAACAATTCCTGGCATCGTGTCACAAGGAAGTGGCAATATTCCTGAAGGAGCGGAACTTGAAGACGGTGGCTGAGCTGTCCGAACACGCCAACCGTTATTTGGAAGCTCAAGTTCAAAGGAATCTAGGGAAAGCCCAAGATGAGAAAGGTTTCGGGGAGAAAGAGCAAACCCGGAGTGCAATCAAATGCTACCTCTGTGACAAGATAGGGCATAGAGCAGCAAATTGTGCCGCGAGTCGCACTCACAGTTCATCGTCGAAATGCGATCGGTGCAGAAAGCATGGGCACACAACAGAAACGGTTTGCATGATTGCAGATGGAAGCTCTGCTGATGCGGACCGGGAAAAGCAACGTGACCAGGAGGACAAGGATAAGACAAGTCCTGTTACGACTTCTGTCAAGGCCGGAGAAGCCGAAGATGCTATGCTAGTGGTCGTGGGGATGTTGCACGGACGTAAAGTTTCGGTACTTCGAGACACGGGCTCCAACATTGTACTTGTAAGAGAATCCATGGTGCCCGAAACGGATATCACTGGTACAGCAAAGCCGGTTCGGTTGGCTGATGGAACAGTACGGCGGATGCCAGTTGCTAGGGTACTGATTTTGTCGCCGTACTACTGCGATTGGATTGAAGCCCGATGTGTCAGAGACCCTCTTTACGACGTAATTCTCGGTAATATGCCAGGGGTCAGAGGAGTTGACGATCCGGATCCCTTCTGGAGATTGCCTACTACAACGTGTGCTGAAGGTACGGAGTTCGAACCTCGTAACGTTATGTATAAACGTGACGAGAGATGTGTTGATCAGCATACCAGGGAAGATTCCCCTATGCCGTGGAGAAAGCTACGAAGAACAAGAGTGAAAAGGAAAAGGAGGGCATCAAGGAGAATGACTCAGTAGCAGCCATGGACATAGCTGCAGCAGAAATGGGGAGAATGCAGGAAGCGGACAGTACGCTGCGACAGTGTTTTGAGATTCAGGGCAAATGGATCTATTGTAAGAGGAGTCGGGTCGTGCATAAGTTTGAGACGCTTTCAGGGCTGTTGTACAGAGTAGTCAAGACCCATGAGGGAGGAGAAAAGAGACAGTTAGCAGTGCCGGTGATTATACGAAGGGCTGTTCTAGACTTGGCACATGACACTATAATGGCGGGCCATCAGGGAGTAAGAAAGACAACTAGCAGGGTCGCTGAAACGTTTTTTTGGCCCTGCATGCAAAGCGACATTAAAAGGTTTGTGCGATCTTGTGACACATGTCAGAGAACCACACCAAAAGAGTTGGTTTCGAAGGTACCTTTGAGGACTACGCCTATTATTGAGCAACCTTTTCAAAGAGTCGCAGTGGACATTGTAGGACCTATAAAACCAGTGTCCCACAGAGGAAACTCCGTGCGAACACATACCTAGTATCATTGTTTCATGGCTGTTGTAGGGTGACAGTGAAGTGTGACTGTTACTCGCGAAGATGGATGTGCGTGTTAGTGTACTCAAGTCTAGTGGTGCCATTGTGGATTTAAGTATGCCGTGCAGTGACGTGGTGTGCCGTGAAGTGAAGTGTTGTGCGTTGAAAGGAAGTGCCGAGATGTGCCGTGAAGTGAAGTGCTGTGTCGTGCAGGGAAGTGTTGTGTTGTAAAGGGAAGTGTATGGTGCTAGTGGGGACGACAGTTTTCGTGGAGCGAAAACTCGAAAAATTGGGGGCCATTGTCAAGAATGACAAGATGAAGAAAAGAGGAAAAGAAAGAAGTTGTCTTGAATAGGTAATTTAACATGCTGAGAGATCATGAGAAGAGGAGCAAAAAGAGGAGGGCGCGAGGCGAGTGAGGACCGTCAGAGCCAGGACGTGGCGTTCGAGGGGCGAAGGGCTGCGGAAGTTCGGACTGGGTCTCGCTCCAGGTCCCCGCCCGAGCACCTGACTCGGCGAGCAGCGCAAGGAAGTACCGCCGCCCCTGGTTCCCGCCCGAGCACCTGACTCGGTGAGCAGCTCACGGAGCAACCGCTGATCTTGGACGGCAGTTCTCGCCCGAGCACCTGACTCGGCGAGCAGCGCACAGAGCAACCGCTGATCCTGGGCTGCAGTTTCCCGCCAGAGCACCGACCTCGGCGAGCAGCCCCGGAACCACCACCGACCCTGGTCTGCAGTTTCCCGCCCGAGCACCGACCTCGGCGAACAGCCTCGGAACCACCACCGACACTGGTCTGCAGTTTCCCGCCAGAGCACCAACCTCGGCGAGCAGCCCCGGAACCACCACCGACCCGCCCGAGCACCGACCTCGGTGAGAAGCCCCAGAACCACCGCCGACCCTGGTCTGCAGTGTATCCCGCCCCAGCACCTGCCTCGGCGAGAAACCACTGGAGCTACCGCTGTAGTGGGGCTTCAACATCGTGGCCACCGTTGAGCATCGATATGGCGTTTCATCACGCCTGAGAGAGACTCCCAGCGGACCAGAGGCCACGCCACAACTGTAAGCGCGAGACTTGAAGAACGCCAACGGAATCGGACGTTGAAACGCACGTCATTAAGACATCTCCTTTTCTGTGTTTTTCTACGTGTGCGTATTTGTGTTGTTGTTTCGTTTTTGTGATTGTCATGGTAATGAAGTGATAGTTTTCATTTCGTGCCATCAGCCTCTATGGTTCATTTCGCAACGCCCGACGAGCGAACCAGGCCTCAGCATATACTCGTGACAGCAGTACTTGTTTTATTTTGTGAATGTAAGGCGTTACTAACAGGATCACGGAAACCGCGTCGACTCATTTTCAGACTTCTTGTACATTTTATACTTGAAGATGATAAAAAACTACTATTATCTGCTGCACTACAGATATGCTCAATGATGATCATTGTACAATATCTGCATAAAAAAAACTCCAACGTATGATCGTTGTTGTGAACGGCACGATCTAATCTCTGCCACAACCTTATTTTGCTTAGGTGGAAGAGTCATTCTGTGAGGGCAGCCGGATCAGCACAAAATTCTGTGGAGCAGGCTGTGCCACAAAGTATTGCTCAAGATGACCCAGCAATGCAAGATGAAGAGAACTCTGTTTTCCTCGATGTCTATGACTCGCTTTCAAGCGGTTTAGAATCGCTAGAGACGCCAGCGATGCCATTACATTTGCCGCTGGAGATGCGACGCTCCCGCTTGAGTGGACACGACCACGACAACTATAAAAAAAGAAAAAAATGCATTAGCCGTTGTTGCACTTCTGTTGGCGGATGCAGTGAACTAGTTGTTACTGAGTGTGCAGGAGCAGCCCGAACAACGCGGTGCATTTTTGATACGTGACCAAGATAAAATGCTTTTATAGCAATGCACTCTTCCCCGGCCGATTAGACAAACACAAAAAAGTTTCTCTGAAAGCTGGGCGCTCGTAATCATGGTACATACGCTGTTCGTAAACTCAAAGTACCCGCGATGAGAACGGTGATAATGCAAGGAAGGACACGCGAGATAGATGTCAATTTTCGTTGTGGGTCAGAAAGAAGCCCCAAATAGACCATTTATTTTTAAAGTGCTGTGTATATACCGCACGATAACTTGGGTGGGTGCCAGTAAATTAAGGTATCCCAACTAAAAGCAGTCACAGCGCAAGAACTGCTTAACCTAAAGCACGAGAAGTGGCCTTACCTATGCATCCAGTAACAAACATAGTGCATAGTACACACAGCAAACCAAATAAAACAGGTATACAGTTATGAACATACAGAAAGTTTTATTCACCTCTAACGCCGTCAACAGCGTCGTCTTTACTTGCAAAACGCACTTCGCTCTGACGATGACGGCGTCGTCTGCTACAACTTGCTTCGCTGCCCTTTTACCAAATTGCTGCCATGAAAAAAAAAATCCTCAATTGCGGCCTCCTATTAAATGCGGACAGAGCGTATACATCATAACCGCGTGCCACACGAGACTCTCAAAACACGTGCAGAACGCGTGCAGCGTGCGAGCAAAGCAACGCGTTTTCAAGGCAGGTTGAAAGGGACAGCGGAGGGGCCAACACTCGAGTAACCAGTTTTCTCCCCACATTGACTGACAGCGCCATGCTCCGCAGCGCCTCCCTCGGCGTGGGTCTCCTCTATACTTATTTTTCCTTAATTCTACGGCAACTGAAACCATACTCTTTATAATCTTCGTATTATTCACAATGGCTGCCGTCCACGCTTCTGGAAAACAAGTCATCTGGAAATTCCCTCAGCAGTCTCCCACTTGGGCTGTATTGGGGGATTAGCAGACGAGGCATGTCCACAAACACTTCAACCCTTCGAGCCCTGAATCTCCGGCAATCATCACGCAGCCTGGTGCCCGAATCGACGACATTCCCGGACTATTGGACTTCGTACCACCAGGTACCTCCTTTCTGATCCTTCACGTTGAGACGATTGACATCGCCAGGACCAATGCTGACACAGCCCTCGCGAAGTATGCCATACTCCTGGACTCTATTAGGAAGGAAAAACCAGACGTTGGAACCATATTTTCCACCCTGGTGCTTCCTCGAGGCTTCAACATGCGTCTCCGGCATCCGAATTGGAGGCAAGTAAACCACTTCAACAGGCAGGCACGTCGTTTTAATAGCCGGCTGGTGAACTTGTGCAAAAACCGCCAGAACGTGTTTTTCATCGACCATGCCATCCACCACTTTCCGGCACAAATAGCGCTGGCTGCGGACGGCGTACACCCGAACCTCGCTGATGTATCCTTGCTTGTGTGGAACATCTACAATGTGATCCTGCATACTCAGAGGGACCCCATGGGAGCCTGCAGAGACCTCGTGCCCACCACTGAAAGAAGCCAGCCGGTGTCAACAAAGCTATCCTTTGCAGAGGCGCTCAAGTCAAGTACCCGGGCAGAGGGCAGCCAAGCAGTCGCACAAGAGACCGCACAGGCCACCCGAACACATACTCATTCGAAGAAAAAACAGGCAACAAAACCCCATCCTGTACGCACCGAGACCACAGCAACCTCTTCGCCGAAAGTCACAGCGTCAGCACCAATAATTCGAAAGACAGACACGGCCACATCAACGGCTGGGGGAAGAAAACCATCTCCAACGGCCTCGAGATGGAGAACCTAGACATTCAAGATCAAGGTCTCTACCCCCTTCAACTAGACAACGGTCAACACAGCCCGAGCACGGCACGCCTACTTCAGCAGGCCGGCCACCGACCACAAAGGACTGCGAGCAATCAGACTCCGCTCCAGCACCCAGGGAACAAACATCTGCTCCCTCCTCAAAAAGGTACGATCTCCGGAAATATTGTGGCTCAACTAGGTTATGACAATCTGATCGCTCTAACCCATTGACTATCTCTCCCACAGACGACGCGCACCCTACACTCCAGACACCCCGTTTTCTTAAACTAAGAAAAATTGCTGATAAACGTCTGCGCCATGAACTTCATGTGCGAACCCTCAAAATTTATTTACGTTACGGTATCGCCCCTTGAGGCATTCAGCTATCATTTAGGTGATCGATGTATGACTTTAACAAAGAGGAAACACAAGAATGTAATCTTATTCTAGAATTTGCTTCAATTAAACTAACTGAACTTGTTGTGGGGCGCTGTGAAAGGGTGCTCATTTCTCTGAGGGCGGCGGAATGTCAAGCGAGATCTAAAGCTTCCCTATCCTCTATCGAAGTTACTGAACTAGAATGTTTTGAGAAAAAAAGGACAGCGGAAATTTTAAAAATTAAGGAGAAAAAAATAGCAAGGGATAAACTTCCGAACTTTCACGAGCTATACACAAACAATTCAGAGGGCCCACAACCAGTGGTTGTGCTACAATTTGGTAGAGCGCAAAAAACGATAAACAACCGGCCGAGAGGCCTTATTACCTCACAACACAACATAGAAGAAAACATAATTAACCTCTCCAACGTTCAACTCAGCAGTCATGAACGGACAGTAATCTCACACGGACTCACATTTTGCCCTTCTACTAGCCGATACAATCAGATCTCCTTATTACAAGATCTCGATAACTTCGCACAGAATCTTCGCCTAGAGGAATACTTTTTCGACAAACCCCAGAAAAAAAAACACTACCAAAGTACCTCCTAGTTCAGGGCCACAGGGGACACCAAGCTCTCAGCGGGAAAGGCATCTAGATACCTACATCGAAGCCATCCAAAAAGACATACTTCGGGAATATAACACACACAGACCGGCAGCAGCCAAAAACCTCTCAAGAAAGGAGTGTAAAGCACTTAAGGCACTTAGTGACCGAACAGACATCGTTATAGAACCAGCGGATAAAGGAGGAGGAATTGTAATATTAAATAAATCCTACTATTTCCAAGAGGGCACCCGCCAATTAACCAACACATCTTTCTACAAACCACTGGATACCCTAGAACACCAACCCTAGAACACCAAGCAATAATAACCACTGCACTCCATGATCTGGTAGAGCTCGGAGAGTTAGATCCTAAACTGTCTAGGGCACTTACTGGAGCACGTGCCAAACCAGGACGGTTCTATATGCTTCCGAAAATACACAAAAAAGGAAACCCCGGCCGACCAATAATTTCAGGAAGAGGTGCCCTCACCGAATCAATATCAAGTTACTTAGACTCCCTAATTAAGAACATACCTCCTACACACCTCTCCTACCTACGTGATACCAACCATTTCATTAGGACGATCAAAGATCTCATAATCCCTGAGAATGCCTTTCTTGTAACTCTTGATGTTACTTCCCTTTACACCAATATTCCACACAGTGACGGCGTCAAAGCACTAGTACAAGCCTATAGTTCACATAAGTCAGATGACTCACCAAACCCAATAGTCATTGAAACCCTCGCTAAGTTGGTTCTCCCGCTCAACAGCTTCAAGTTTTCTAACTAATACTACTTACAAATTAGTGGCACGGCTATGGGGACTTGCATGGGACCTCACTACGCAAACATCTTTATGAATGACCTTGAAACTAAGTTTCTATTAACCCAGAAAATTCAGCCACTTCTCTACCGACGCTTCCTCGATGATATTTTTATCATTTGGACAGACACACAGGACAGCTTAATTAATTTTATAGAGTCGTTCAACAAAGTTCATCCAGACATAACAGACATAACGTTCACTTATTCGTACTCAACAACTGAAATAAATTTTCTAGACGTCCACGTAACAGTAAAAGACGGGTCATTAGCTACTAACGTTTAGAAAAAGCCTACAGACAGGAAGCAATACCTTCATTTCGATAGCTGTCACCCTCGTCACTGCAAGACATCCATCCCGTACTGTCAAGCTCACCGATTCAAAAGAATTTGCACCCATTCCGAAGACTTTGAGGCCAACACAGAGAACTTACGCAAGGTACTTTCAAAACAACATTATCCTCCTTTCATAGTCAACAACGCCATACACAAAGCGGCAAACCTAGATCGCCAGCAGCTACTTGACCAGCAAAAAGAATTGAAACAAGAGGGACGAAAGAACTTAGTTTTAACATTTTGTAGCAATCCCCCTAACGTAAACGAAATTCTAAAGAAACACTTTAACATCTTACAACAGAGTGAACGGCTATCAAAAGTTTTCCCTTCCCCTCCACGAGTGGTATATAGATGCCCCAAAAACATTAAATATTATCTTGTGCGGTCAAAAACCGATAAAACGTCTATAACTGGATGTCAACCATGTAGCAAAGCCTGCTGCAAGGTGTGCCAACACATACAGGTAACCAACGTTGCTGAAAGCACACAATCTGATTTCGAGTACTTCATTGATTCAAACCTCAACTGTGACAGCTCCAATCTAATATACCTCCTCGAGTGCGGAAGATGCGGTATTCAATACATAGTTCAGACTGACACAGCCTTTCGCATCCGCTTCAATAACCACCGTTCACATGTTCATTCACTTTCAGACCTGCCTCTGTCTCAGCATATTAACTGCAAAAACTAACCATTTGATTCCATAAAGGTCACACTCTTACAAAGCGGTTTCTCGAGCACAAGGAAACAGGAACAGCGCAAATCATACATGATTTATAAATTTAATACATTTAAAGCTGGTCTAAATAACATTCCAGGTATACTTTCTTCAATTTGCACTCTGGAAGATTCAGGATAATATTTATCCTAACCAAACATTTTGGTTTTCTTTTTTCTGTTTCTTTTTCTTTTCTTCTTCTTCTCTTTTTGGTTTCCTTAATTATCATTTTTTTTTCTTCTGATTTCGCCCGGAGGACGTGTTCGGGCGTGCGGCATGGTTACGTGCATTTCGAGAAAGGTGGACCACTAAACCAAGTAAAATGACGCATCCAAGCCCCGAGGTAAAAACTTGAAAAACAACCTCCAGTATATATTTATATTCTTGAGCCACAGACCGGAGATCCTAGCTACCTGGCATGTGCCCTATCCTGCACGTGCGGAGCTTTGACACGCGTAGCCCTTGTTTGCTGTTCTTCTCTCCTTTTTTTTCCTTTTTTTCCTTTTTTTTTTCTCTTTTTAATTTATCACATCGTTCTGACGTAGCCCTCCTCACCAGGCTTCAAGAGCAACTATGAAGAGGGAGAACATGTGGAATGCTACAGCGACAATGATCACAAGGAATGTACCTTGGTATTCTTTACAAGCTACGGGGAAAGCCGATGAGAGATGAACCTGAGGAGTCAAACTTTTTATCACTGGAATTTGCTTTTTAGCCACCTGGACCAAAAAACTTGCCATGATTGTATGTTGTTTACCACTCGTTTATTTATTTTATTTTATTTTTACAAAATGCACCTGTCATTAATAGTACGCAAACGTGGTCGTTTGACTACTTATCAGTGTATAATGGGTGGTATTGCCACTGGCACAGGTGTTTTTTCTCTTTTTCTTTTTTTCTTTTTTTAATGCACGTGCTATGCGTAGTACGCACATGTGGCCGTTTGGCTGCTTATCAGTGCATGATGGGTAATTGGGCCACTAGCATATGTATATTTTTCTTTTTCTCTCTCTCTCTCTCTCTCTCGGCTAGACGATGGCATAAAAACGCGCCAAAGCCTACTAAATTTTGTCTGATGAAGATCGGTCTCCGATCGAAACGTCACCAATAAACAATTTTTGAGAGGCGTATACTTACTTCTCCATATATATATGTGTGTGTGTGTGTATATATATATATATATATATATTATATATTCTTGTCATGATTAAAGCAAGCGTTCCTCCGATACAGTTAGCCCAATTTATACCAGTTAGTCACTTCCGCAAAAAGCGTCCTCAAGAGCAGTTTGCTTGCACTATGACGCTGAAAATGTACACTCATGCAGCAATTATCTAGCTCAATAGTTGAACTTGAGGGCGTGCAACTAGGACCTAGTCTCTACATAAAGTACAACTGGAGCCACCAATGAGTGAATAGGCAGTAAGGGAGCGCACTCGCGAATCTTAAATGTGGTCTAAGGAACCCTGGAGAAATGCGACTTTCAGCTAACGCTTGCGTTCTCATGACAGCCAGCCTAGAGGCTATCGTCTTCTGCTGTGATGCAAAAGGAGGACAGTCGTGAAATACTATATGTTATAATGCCTGACCATTATATGTTATAATAAACGCTAAGTTCAGACTCTACGATGGTCATTAGTGGCTCCGGCGCTCTACAATTGACCCAAAGGTCGCAGGATCAAATGCTGGCCCCGGCGGCTCGAAAATGCCTGAGGCCCGTGGTCGACGTTAAAATGCCAGGTTATATGGTAATAATAATAATAATAATAATAATAATAATAATAATAATAATAATAATAATAATAATAATAATAATAATAATAATAATAATAATAATAATAATTATTATTATTATTATTATTATTATTATTATTATTATTATTATTATTATTATTATTATTATTATTATTATCAGCTGTACGCACGATTGAAGATGTGCACGTAGCGCTAAGTTATGAGACAATGATGAGGTGAGATATGTTACGTACACTTGCGGAATTGCTGTTCATTTTAACTGTAGGGGAAAAACTCATGTCACTCTACTCTCCACAGATGCCTTTCAGTTGTCCCCAACTGAAAAAACTGCTGGGTATGACGATTGCTCGAAAACGGGAAATGAACTGGCGCTTCGCGTGGGCAAGTGGTGGCAAAATATTTGCGCGTAAAACGGAAACATCTCGTGCAGTTCAAATCACATGTGAAGCCGACTTGCACAAGATGCACGCGGCCACTTCAAGCAGCCGCGGGGCATCTAGCATGCCATAGGCTTATCTGATTAGCGCTTTTCGTTTTTTCGGCGTGACCTTTTTTTCTTTTTCTTTTTTTCCTTTTGTTAAGATGGCGATATTACCACGTGATGTCAATATAGCTTACACTAGTGGATATTGCAGTATCATGCACTTAAATGCTCACTCAGCTCGCAACAAGCACGTTTCTCGACGAATTCTCATTTAAATTCGACATCATCATGATTTCTGAAACTTGGTACACGTGCAATGACGAGGTACTATGCATGCCAACGTATAAATCGTTCTTTCTAAACAGGCCCTCTCGTCGAGGGGGAGGTGTGTTGCAACTAATTGCTGACCATTTAGTTTGCAGCCTTCTCTTGGACTTTTCAGCGATTACACCAGACTATGAGGCATTATCACTAGCATGTCACAAGTATGTATATTTGGTAGTTTATCGTCCACCTGACAGAAAAACAGAAGCGTTTTTTCAATTTCTTGAAAAACTGCTTACGTATGCGTGCACTAACAAGTTGCACATTATCATAAGGGGCGACTGCAACGTAAACCTTTTGCAGCAAACTGAAACCTCTGGTAACTTCCAACTACTACTTGATTCCTTTGCGTGTGCTAATATTATTACTGAACCTACACGTGTCACTTCAGATACTGAAAGCCTTATCGACTTACTTATTACAAATGACATAAGTGATTCAACCGTATCTGGAACTGTTATTGCCGATATTAGTGATCACTACCCTATATACATGTTTCAAAATCGCAACGAGTATCTTAATCGTGCAAAAGTATCAACTCCAGAATCATACAAAATACAGGAAATTAGTAACAAAACATTAGACACTTTTAGGCATGAAATTGCGCAGATTTGTTGGGATCCTGTCTATAAATCAGTTAACGCTAATGAGGCGTATGAAATATTCAAGTGCTTGTTAAGAAAAACTTACCATAAGTGTTTTAAATATATAACTGTCGAAACACTAAAAAAAGGTCGGAAACAATAGATGACGCGAGAATGTCTGGAAATGATTAAGAAGAAAAATCTACTGTACGCGAAATTCGTGAAAACAAGACACCATAACAATCTTTCGGAATTCAAGCGGTATAGAAATTTTGTAACGAAGCACCTGAGAAAAACTAAGGATGCGTACTATGAAGCTCTCTTTAAGAGGGTTAGCACTCGTGGCGATGTGCTTTGGCGAGAAATAAATAAGCTTCTAAATAGAAGTTGCTCTCGAGACAATGCACTTGAGTTAAACATAGATAACAAGATAGTAAAAGGTCAAGAACTTGCTAATAAATTTAACGTGTACTTCACAACGCTGGTGTCCTCTGATTTATCAAACCCTTCTCGTGCCTGTAATAATGATTACAGGGACTTTCTGGGTGTGCTAAACATGAGCACTGCATATTTTTTAAACACAACTCCTGAAGAAGTATTGTCTGTATTTATGTCACTAAAAAACACTACTGCTCGGGACATAGATGACCTACAAAGCAAGCCTATTAAAGCAGCACTTGATCTTTTGTTACCTGTTCTTACCCATCTGTTTAATATCTGCTTATCTACGGGAGTTTACCTAGAAAGAATGAAGCATGCGAGAATTAGTGTCTTATAAAAATCTGGTGACCGAAATATCTTTTCTAATTATCGTCCGATCTCCGTACTTCCTGTTATATCTAAAGGGCTAGAGAACATCATATATCAACGTGTCATGTCTTTTTGTGAAAAGTACTCTATATTATCACCGCATCAATTTGGCTTCTGACGGGGCATGTCCACGGAACTGGCTCTCCTCACACAAAAAGAACTCATACTTAACTCATTTGAAAAGAAACTGTTAACGCTGGGTGTTTTTATTGACTATTCCAAAGCGTTCGATAGAATCAACCACGAAGTACTCTATGCAAAATTGCGTCATTATGGTTTTCGGGGAACCCCACTTGACTTGCTGAAATCTTATTTATCACAAAGAAAGCAATCTGTAGTTATAAATGACAGCCAATCCTCCCTACTAACCATAACGTCAGGTGTACCTCAGGGCAGCATATCAGGGCCCCTACTGCTTAATGTTTATATAAGCGACATAACAAGTGTCAGCAAATATGTGGACTTTATAATTTATGCAGATGACACTAGTATATTTTTTCATGATAATGATTGAGGTAAGCTTGCAGACTCAGCCAACAACATTCTTAACAACATCTTCATATGGAGTACTGCAAATTATTTATTGATCAACACAAAAAAATCCAAAGCTGTGGTATTCGCACCGGTTCAGAAGGCTGTCTGTCGTGGTTTGGATATATATCTCGGGCCCGAAAAAATTGAGGTTGTCAAAGAAGTTTAATCTTTAGGAGTAATTTTTAATGAAAATCTTAATGGGGTGAACACATTATTAAAGTAACTAGAAATTTAGCTAGGACGTGTGGTGCTCTCTCTAAATTTCGACAGATACTTCCAGCAAACATTTAACTTTTACTGTATAATACGTTGTTTTCATCTCACATAAACTATCGTAGTCTAGTGTGGGCAGATACATCTAAAGCAAATCGGAACAAAATATTTTTACTGCAGAAAAAAGCGATTCGTCATATTGCAAACGTACCATACGATGCACATACAAGTCATTTATTCAGAGAATATAAGATTTTACCCATCGATCACATACACAGCTTCAACCTTATTATGAAATACAAACAAAGCTTGCTATCAAACAACGCTTGTTTTCTTAAACTGTGTAACCTCAGAAAAAATACACAATCCTATTATGACATTCGGAAAAGGCCTTCCTGGTTCGTTCTTTATTCGCGAACTAATCACGGTTTGAGAAGACCTGAACACTGCATTCCAGCTTGTTTTAATGTGTTTGAAAATAAAAACATCGACATCTTTAATATACATAAAAAACAACTTAAGAACCTCCTCATCCAAAATGGCGGCGTATAGTTTAGCTTCTTCTAGTTGTCCGGCTACAATACTATATGTCAAAGAAACACCCTATAATAGTGCTCGTGTGTAACATGGCATCCTATGATGTTTGCTTTCTTTGACATTTTTTTTTCGTTGCTTTTTTTACGAGTAAAACATGCAACATTTCACTCGTCAGTGTTTCTCTTGTGCATTAAAACTTGTGCTTTTCGCATACCCAGTGTTGTAAATGTTGTATAATCATTTTGTAATACTTTGGTAGCCGTTTAGCAACGTGTGCATTGTTTCATGATTGACCGCACGCTGTTTTCTTTTGTTTTTTGTTGTTGTTTTTTTCTCTTTGTGGTTTACTTATTTTATGTAAACCTGAAACTGATATAATTTTGATGCATTTTCTTTTTATTTCCTAATTTTTTGAAGTTTTGAAAATCGAGGTCAAATTGTTTTTTCATGTTTTGTGCTCTGCGGATTTTTGTAATGCCAAGTGAAAAGGGGTAGGAGCCTCGTCAAGCTGCTAACATAGAAGCTTTTTGTTCTTATCCTTGCGTTTTCTTTTTCGCAACTCTGTGAAGAAAATGCTCGATAAAACTGAAACTAAAAAACTGAAACTATATACCAATGGTCTATTTCCTGCCTCTATGTTGTTGTGCAGCCTAGTCTTGCATGGGTGACCTCAACGAAGATGTCGCGCCTGTTCACAATTATACTATTATTAAGGGCTCCCGCAAAAAAAACATTTAGATTACAGAGGGGCATATTCCCGCCCTCTCACCTAAAACTAACAAAAGAACAGTTTGTCGAATGAGGGCAGTTAAAAACTAAGACGTATCCGAATCCTACACTCTCGTACATTATATATCCCGATATATGCAAGTGCTGTGACACCAGAGCCACTTTGGAGCATATGTTATGGGAATGCGGAGGGATGAGTACCCATAACGAGTATGCGACCTCTAGTGACAGTTTTCATGCGCTGGAAAGCCTCAATGCTCAGCCCCGTCCTCGAAGACTAGATGTGGGCTGTCCAGCGGGCAAAAGAAGTTGCCAGGATTCAGGGACTCCTGGCCATAATATAGGCGGGGCCATTGGTCCACCCCACCAACTCGCTAGACTTTGAATAAAGTTCTTTCCTCCTCTTCCTGCCACAACAGACAAACGGAGAAAAAACATGCCATCCAAAAGAGCGAGCGTCTGATTTACTTCCTCCTCATCTTTGATTTGCCACTCGCGGGATTTCCTAACCATCGGCCACTCTGCATTTTTCCGGTCCAATTTTTTCAACCAGTGTGGTCGCCAAAAACGCCTCAGATTACTGTGCACCCAAGTGAGCAAGCCTCCAAAAACAAGGACAAAATGGAAGAAGTGGACATGAAAAGCACTTGGCCCCAAATCCTTCAATCAGTGACATCACTCAAAGATGGAAGTTGCCTGTGCCCACTGGACGAAAAAGCAAATTTTCATGAAGGCGTAAATATCCACATGTAATCTCTGGTGCGTCTGATAGACTTTAGTCGAGATATAACACAACCACTGCTTCTCAATCAGGTCCCTCTTTAAAAGCACTCATAAATTTTTTTCTAATAATCAATTATGACATAGCATGGAGAATGATTAATCAGCTAATGGGAAATTAATAATTTATCGATTAAAAATTCTGATCGACCATCCACACGCTTGAGCTTCAGTGACGGTTAATGCACTGTTTTCAAATAGGGGACCCGCGGGTGTGTAGAATGAAGCAATGTTGTGGCTTTCAACATGTTCCCCTCAGAAAAAAAGAAAAGCATTCCTGGGGTAAGCAACCAAAATCACTTTGCGATCAGCTAACAACAGAGCAGAAGGGGTCAGGAAGAATAGTCATCAGGTGCCAGTCAGGGTATTGTGCGTGCCTTGAAATAGTTCTCTGGCACCGTCTGACGCCAAGAATACTAGCTTGACCTCTTCAACGTCACGAGGGTACTCCTGTCGACATCAAACCAGAGGATGTCGATTGGACCTGTATAGTCAAATGAGCACGCACCCTTACCTTGAAACCAAATTAAAATATCTTATAGGCAACGCTCGTTCCTAAAGTGGCCTTGCATACAGGACTACAGCAGCATTTCAAGTTTCTCAATGTTGTGCCAGAGTGGGCCCCCTCGGAGTCGTCCTAGTCTTCTTTCGCTAAATAGGCGTGACCACCGAAAGTGCACTGCCAAGGCTGTAACATCGGGCTTTGTATTCCAGTGTGACAACCAGCATGGCAACGTTCTTTTTTAATTTTTCTGTCCAGTAAAGAAGTCTATAGTGTAGGCAATTATAGTAAGATTAACCTGCTAGTTTTCAATGAGCTAATTTTGTCCATTCAGCTTGGTAAATGAATTCAGCTTTGAATTAGCAATTAACTGAGGCAAACAATTTGACAAAGACATATACGCACTAATTACAGACAACTGTTTATTTTCAGCACATACACCCTTTATCCAAGACAAGACAGTCTCCTCTCCAACTAACCGTTCTCGTTTGTGAAAGAAACCTTGTCTGCTTCGATCACGGTGCTTATATGTCCACTCGATATACCCTGCACTTCCTGAACTGGTTCATGGTGGCGTTGTCTGGGGGCCGATGTCGTGCAGAGGATGTTTCAGCAAGTGCAACAACAACGAGAGTGCAGATGTTGTACAAGCCCTATGCTATTGGTCCGCTGTCTCGCAGGTTGTGGAGGCACGCGATTTGTAAATGACGACATCACTTATGTTGCCTGGCACGTGCAACTACAGAGAAACGTTCACTCTCACAGCTTATGGATGCCCCTAAAACAGACACAAATGCAATTGGCTGTGTCGTTTTCTGCATGCAGCTGCAGCCACCTTGGGCAGCACAGACTGAGCACTACCTCAAAGCAGTTGTAGGCAATTCATAAACTAGCCTTGCAGGACAGCTGAACTTTTTCGAAATAGATACCACGGTGCTGCTACCGCCATTTTAAACTCGTTAAATGAATGCCGGAGCGCAGGTGAAACAAATTAGTTTTATTATTTTTGCTTCAGCGGTGCGTGCACCCCTAAATTCTGGCACTGCCAGCGCTGAGCCTCCTGCAACTCGATAGTAGCAGCGGCAGAATGAAAATAAGCTTTGTGTATGAAAGGGAAGCACCAACTCGGATTAGCGAGCAATTTTGGGCCCCATTATTCCGGGTGCAGATTCAGGGGCCAACTTCAGTGGGACAGAACACTTCCCTCAACCAATCTTGGGGCACGGGGAGATAAGAAGAAAGGTGAAAAGCAGACACAAGATTCTCTTTTGTGGTAGCCGAAAAAGAACCCGACACAGGATGTGAACAACAGGCACTGAAGGGAGGTGGAGGGGAGCTGACACAGGCTTTGAGGGGTAGTCACACCTTTGAATCCGCCAATATTCTGGTATTACTTTTTTTTTTGAGCAGCCGAAAACTTTTGTTACTTGTTAGGCACTGAATGCACCATTTCACCAAGAGTGCGTTCATGGTTTCGTGCCTTATGCTGGGCACTCACTCTAGCGAGTAAAATCGTTGTTACTTTGTCTCCTGCTCAAGGGAAGCTTTTAACGCCAACAGCCCGTATGTCGATAGTCCATAGTCTCTGAGCATTGAGAGCTGCAATCGGTGCTAGTAGTGGCTTGTGGTGCAGAACAGTTGAGCGTGTTCAATTCATGGTTGCCAGATTCGGTTTCATGTAAAGCATTTTCGCTTTCAGGGGGCGCTACCCTGTGTATATATGCGCGGCATTGTACATAATAAAGGAGTTCCCGCTTGGCTACCGGCTGCTCCATACTTCTGGTCAGCCGACGCTTCAGCGCCGTGCCCTGTGTTGTCCGTGCTGTGCGTTCGCCGCATGATACTACAAGAACAAGGCAGGCTTGACTGCTGTAACTGTTGGTAAGAATCGACCTCCTCAGCACACTGTTGTAGCTTTGATAACTGCCGGATGACATTGTGGTGCTGTCCCCTGCTGCACCACTTCAATAAAAGAGCTCCTCCCTACACATGAAGGTGAAAGATGCTGCCGTGCTTTTAGAAGACTGATGTTCTCTTTCAATTTGATAGGAATATCATGCATTTCCTCTTTTGCAGCTGTAAAATATGCACAATGGCTGCCTAAAAATTTATGCAATGCATTTCAACATTGCAGATATCATGAGAGAGGTCTTTAGTACCACCATTTGCATAAGTAGACTTCCATTGACAGCATATTGTGAAGAATGTCCAAACCTCTGACATTTGAAACGATTTCACACATTTGGAAGGCAATGTCTCATATGCAATTTCAAGTAGCCTCTTTCTACTGCGTGTACGAGTGTGTTCGAGCAATAATTGAGTAATGTGTGTTAGGCACAGTTTTTTTTTTTTTTGATGCCTGGTGTTCATACATTGTACACACAACCATTTGTTCCTTACATACATTTAGGTGTTTTTTGCAAGTCAAATTCACAAGGTGGTCATGCGAAGGCACACTATTACAGTTTCGTTGTTCAGTTTGCATAGATGGAGATGGAATTACCCCTAGTTCCACACTGTTATTAGTTTCTTGTACTTGGATTATTCTCGTATTTCAATTAGAAGACTGCCAATTGCCCTTTTAGTGATTTTATAGCCCCTTCCTGAGGCTCCAATAAGACCTTTTGATACCAAAAATATTGAAATGTCTTGAAAAAAAAAAAAAAAACTTCTTGTAAAAAAAAAAAAGAAACTTCTTCCTTGATTAGCTCGGCATTCCAGGATTGGAACATTGTTTGGTCTTGTAATGCTGGGAACCAAGTTGCTACCTCTGGACACAACTCAGGATCAGAGGGGACTATCCTATGTTTACTATCCCATGTATACTGCTAATTCACTCAAGCACGCTTGATCATTGTGTCATGTGTGAAATAGGAACTGCAAAAGAGCTTTTCCAAAGAAAAGTCATTTAAGTACTGGCTGTATGTTATCTATTGCACTGCATTCTTTCTTCTATTTTTTTCTTAAATTACTCTTCCATCACATTGGAAGCTCTCTTCCTAACTCCTCGAATAATATCAGTTACAATCCAAGGAGTTTGTGCATGAAATGCATTTTCACATAAAAATTTTACCATTTAGGTCATCTGTGCCAGCTGTGAGGCTTGCAAGCTCATCGATATAAAGCACAGCAGTACTGTGGTGCTAATTTGCACAAGACTGCCCGTGTGGCCTGTCTATTTTTCCTTAGCTGTTCAAAAAGAAGCACAACTGTTTCTAAATATATGCTCACACGCAATTCATACACTGTGTAATTACAACAGACTCTTTTGCTTAGAATCGTCCACAACATGAAGGCGCAGATGAATCTTATTCGTTGCAGAGACACAGGCAGAATTGTTTTTCGGGGGGTATGGGCACCAACTTGATCTGAAGAGGGTGCCGGACAGACAAGTGTGGTCGAGTGTGACTTTTTGGTCTGTAAACAATCACTGAATTTTTTTTTGGGGGGGGGGGGGGGGGGGGGAACGGCACAGGTCCAGTGTGCCACCCGCAGCCACACCAATTATTTATTGCAGGCAAAGAAATAATCATATATTTCTTAGGTACATCGCGGTCCTTATTTATCACTCTAAGCAGTATTGATTCAGCCTTCATCTAGCTGCTTTAGCTAAGGTCAGCGTATTCGGAAAGAAATTTCCCATTGTTTTGCATGCAGAGATAGCAGAGGACGCTCCTTCGGTAATGCCAATGCCACAACAGCGCTGCCGCTGTGCGGGATACGAGAGCGGGCCGCTCCACGCGCACTTACCCAACTGACAGTATCTAAAAACATTGGCTGTAATGTGACTATGATGCATCCTAGTTTTCACTTTAAGATGCTCATTGCGGGTACAAGGAAGCAAAAGATGCTGAGAGGGGCCATGTGCACAAGAAACAGTTGACTTTTTGCAGCAGAGCTGTTATGCTCAAGGTCTGCCATATTTCGTGGAAAGAAAATAAATATCATTATGAACCGGCGGCACACACTCTCTTTGGACTGGCTTTCATCCTCTGCTTCGCTCTCAGAATACAGGTGCTGATGTGTCTGGCATGGAATGAATGAATGAACAAGAAGAGAGAGAGCGAAATAGGTAAAGAGAAAAGAAAAATTCATGGTAAAAACAAAATTCTCGGTGAGACAAGAGTTGCAACCGCCTATCTGGAATGTGAAGGGAACATCTATGCTCATCACTCTCCTTTGTGCAGCATTTTTTTTTTCATAGTATTTACTCAACATAGGCATGACACCTTGAAGCAAATGCTGGCAGAGACTAACATGTTTACTCCACTCATATCATGACCCAACAATTAACACGCAAAGTAACTGCGTTTTCCAATTATACACCAGAAAAGGACAAACACTTCACCTATGCAAGTACCATTTTGTCTGAATTTACATTTCCTCGTATACATGCCTCAGAAAAATTACCATGCTAATGAAGTGGAATGCTGTGGGAATTACTAGCCATGCATTTCTTTGCAGCATGAATACAGCCAGCATGTCAAGGGGCTGAGAAAGGGAAGTGAAGAACAAGTATAGATAGAGGAAGAAAATGAAAAATAGAAAGAAAGGCAAGAGAATGACTACAGAGAAAAATAGAGACAGGTAGGGAGATAAATATTATGAGCATTATTCATGCACTTTATCTTTTCACCTATAAATACCGATCATCATTGCTTGGGTCTGAGCAGCAGGGCTCACTCAGGCTTTGGTGTGAATAAAGAAGAGTCTTGTCATGGAAGTGCTGAATAATATATATATATATATATACACACACACACACATATATATATATATATATATATATATATATATATATATATATATATATATATATATATATATATATATATATATATATATATATATATATATATATATATATATATATATATATATATATATATATATATATATAGTGGAAGTAATAATTCAATGGGCCAGTTAGTCTTCGTGAAGGTATGGGATATGGCACAACGGGAGCGTTGTCAACAAGGATAAATATATTTATTTCCCAACAGTTTTGGGAGGGGTCCTCCCAAAACTGTTGGGAAATAAATATATTTATCCTTGTTAACAACGCTACCGTTGTGCCATATCCAATAAATAAATAAATAAATGAATAAATAAATAAGTATATATATATATATATATATATATATATATATATATATATATATATATATATACATATATATATATACATATATATATATATATATATATATATATATATATATATATACATATATATATATACATATATATATATATATATATATATATATATATATATATATATATATATATATACATATATATATATATACATATATATATATATATATAAAGTGTTTTACAATATAAAGAGAAAGAGAAAATATATAAACAGAAAGCAAAAGAAAGTGAAAAGATATAAAGAGAGATAATAAATTATAGACTAATATGTCTGCTGGCTCCGAACACAGTACTTCGCTAAGTTACTAATGAGTATGTTAGGTATTACTTTTTACTTATATTACCATATTGTATCACTTTCTAAGCATATTCCGCAAACGCGTGCCAAATATTATAGCGCAGCACACGGCCTAGACTTTGCAATAAACTCTCGAAGCCATCTAAAAAAGATCGATTTCTATACTCTCGACAAAGAAAACTATAGGCTCAAAAATCACTGTGTCCCAAGCCAAGTAGCAGCCATTAGCTGAGTTGAGCATGGCGTACTCAGTTATAACTCGGGCCGTCCCAGAAGGCCAAGATTTGTCTGCGTGTAAGTGCACAATTGCACTGAAAAGCCACACATTCAAAGAGAAAAAAAAAGAGAGTGCTCAAGGCCACAAGGCACCTGATGTATTTTCTTCCCCCATGCCATCCTTTCCTGCTTAGCTTCCAGCGGTTTCGTCGGGAAGAGAGAAGGAAATTGCTCTGTGCGACTAACCTTTTAACCCTTTTAGTACTGAACGGATTCTGAAAATTTTTGCATCAGTGAATTCGTTAGCAAATAAGCCCTTTCGATGCAGTTTCCGAATTTGAAATTTAATGATATTAGTCCATCAGTGGAGATTTCTATTTGAATATCAGTGAATTCATTCCATGGGTTCTTGGAAAAATGTAGCAGGGCCCCTTAACCCTTTAATACCGGAATCATGAAACTGCCAAGCAAAATAAAAATTGTTTTCATTTTTTTTTTCAGCTTTAATTACCAACCTATAAATGATTCCACCGTTAAATTATCTAAAATGCAACTTTAATGCACACTTTTATGTACGCTGGAGTTCTCCATAAGCCACTGAAGCAAGGACTTTGCAAGAAGAAACATACTTCAGAACTGCATAACATGTCATGTGCCACCTCCTGGGTGAGTACACACCAAATAAGCAAATTTATTGAAGATATTAATCATGTCACAGAGGCAAGAAATAACAAAGTGAGATGTACTGAAGTGTTTATTTGGGTCGGTTCGTACATAATCAACAAAGCGAAAAAACAGTGTGCAACACAGGACAGTGAAGAGACGGACGAACCACTGACCAAGGTTTATTTCATACAAAGGGTTATATATAGCACATGAAGCTTGAAAAGGTGGGAGAGGAGATGAGTGACATGGAAGAGTAACTTTTGTTATGTTTGTATGCGTATGTGTTATCAGAGAACACCCCAATCTAACGCAGGGTTCTGTTTGCAGCCACTTGGCTGCACACAACTCCGTTTATGGATGTCATGCATTGCTTGATCAATGCAAGATACTTCGATGCTACAGAGATCAAAGAACACGTGAGATTTATGAGGCACTTTGCATAAACAAGAAGGGTGATATGTGTATCATTGCACCTTCGATAATGCTCCTCAACAGGGATTTAGCGTATTTGACAAGTGAATGATTGCATAATCACAGTTTTTTTTTAGATGCATACAACCGTAACAAAAGTTACTTTTCCATGTCACTCATCTCCTCTCCCTCCTTTTCAAGTTTCGTGTGCTATAATATAACCCTTTGTATGAAATAAACCTTGGCTGTAAGTCAGCACTTTGTCTGTCTCTTCACAGTTCTGTGTTGCGCGCTGTTTTCTCGCTTCATTGAACGAAGTGAGAGTTGTTGCACACGCTACGCGCTGTCCGCCGTCAGCTAAAAAAGAATTGATTCTAAGATAAAATAGCTTAGATAAAAGGGCACTATATTTTTCATGCTGAAAGCTTGGTTTCCCGTGAGTACTTGACAACCAGTGTTAAAAGCAGCGTGTATTTCGTGACTTCCTTGCTTGAAGTTTTTCTGTATGTCCTGAATTTGCGACACTTGGCAGTAAAAGGTTCAGTATTTTCTCTTTAGATGCAGTTTTTCGTGCTAGACATTGAATGATATTAGTGCATCGGTGGAGATTTCTATTTGAATATCTGAAACGTGGTTCCCTGAATGCACCTTTGAAGATCGGCGTGGAAAGTGCCACATATGTGGGACTTGAAACTGCCAAGCACGAAAATTGCAGTTAGCCATGTCTGTAGTAAGGTTAGTGGTCTTTCATCTAGGAGCATTTATTTAGGTTCATTTTACCTAAATATAACCTCCCATCGGTGATCTTAAATTCACATAATATACATAGCTCCATGTGAGTGTGCTCACTTTATTATGCCTCAGCATTACCAGATGTGCTACATTTTTTATTAAAAAGTCAAATGTAATGTTAATGTATTGACACGTTCCATTTTTTAAAATGTAACTGTAAAGAGTTCCTTTTGCATTTAAGAAGCTTCTAATGGGAACTTGTTCCGAAATTGGGAACGAATGAGCTTTCGTTACTGCTTTGAAGGAACATGTACAAAATTGGCCAACACCAGGGAACATTACACAAAACTAGCCGACAGGTGGCGAGCAGGGTTGCTTTTGTGTGAACAAATGCCATTGCATTTATGTCAACTGATGTCACTGATTTTACATCATGAGCATTGATTTTATTTCTACATGCTGAGCTGTACTAGCACAAGAAATTACGCCAATGACCTCTTCTCACTTATGCATGCATGCTATCCATGATGTCATGCTTCATTCATCCACACATTGCATGTGTGCCTCTCATGCATGCATGCCCATTTTACTATAGTACCTACAAAACAGGCCTGCTTAATGAGGTTACTTCAGGACTACGCAAAGGATTACGAGCTATGCCTTAATTCACTGCAGCTCAGCTACTGAAAGCATTTTCATACCCTCACTAGAAGTGAACTGAGTGATACTACACTAACGGCCACAATGTTGGTTTCATGTGGGCTTTGTCTTTCCAAACAACAAAGTGGATACACTGAATATCCTTCACAACACATATATCCAAAGGTCGCAAAGCAGACTTAGCGATATTTTGACACCACACTAAACTACTTTACACTCTTAATACTTTAAGTGAGCGCACTCAAAGAGTATACAACAGAATTTCCAAAGGGCACTTCTCACGCTTCTGCTACAGAGGCCTGAATTTTATTTTCTGAAACTTGAGGGTAACAACCAATAATGAAGCTTCAGAGAGAGGAAAATATTGTAAGCGTTCCAAAAATCTAGTTTCCGTCCTGGTGCACCAATTCCTTAGAGAACACACTACACTTGTGCTTGTCAAATTCCAATTATTCCATTAGAATAGCATGCATTGAGGCAAACCTGTTATTTATTTATTTATTTATTTATTTATTTATTTATTTATTTATTTATTTATTTATTCATTCATTCATTGGCTAGTCATAATGTTTGTAAGCCTTTAGAACAATATGCAGTGCTGCCACACTGAAATTATTATGCAGTAGACTCTCAGTAAAAGGAAATCTCTTAACTGGAACTGCGGCAGTTTAAACGAAAAAACTGACCCTAATACAATTGGTGTCATACTTGAGCTGTTCACCCTCACTCCCGAGTCACTAAACAAAACTCCTGTTAAACAGAACACATTCTCCTGCTCCCTTCGGGGTTCGTTTAATGATAGTCTGCTGCATTCAATGACCACAACACCATATCTTGTACCACGTTAATATTGCCATGTTTGGTTACTGTAATTCGAATGCACTCTTGAAAGCTGGAGTTTTTTATTTTTAAACTACTAAATTGTTGTGACATGAAGCTTGACAAGACATGTATTTTTGTCAAGTTATGTGTGTGACCTCAATATAAGCTACAAAATTGTATGCTATATTGTTTACAAAAATACATAATTTAATATATTATGGTGCTTTTTCTAAAATATTATTACTGAATTTGAATTGAAATGACAAATCATTTCAGCATTCCTACTTGTCGCAAGTACAGAAAGCCTGTCTCATGAGACAGAAAGTGGTAAGTGGCCCAAATTGCTAAATAATTGTTCCAGTTCATGAAAGAGAAAGTGTGTGAACAATGCTGCCAGAACGAACATGAATAAGTGTAGTGCCCAGCCAAGCTTAAGAAAAGAAAAAGTGGAGTTAGAACAGGCACGATACGCATTCCTTTGCAAACCAGTTAGGACCAGAGGTGAAAAGAAGCAACATCGCACAAGTCTGTATTGTCTACTTTGCTTTGCAGTCTGCAACCAAAAACTGACATCAAGGCTTGTACTACGATGACAACTTCACCTGCAATGCATCGATACTATACGCACCCTGTCGTACTCTAGAAAGCATAACAAATACACAGAAAAAAATGTCAGTATACTAACTCAAGTGGTTTATTATGCAATTCACTGCTGTTAAGTTGTCTTAACTGTTGGAATCAACGTAACAGTTACATTGCTATCTCTTGTTGCATTTTGTCAGTGCCACTCTGTCATTGCTGTAAGCGAAATGAGCTCACTGTTATAAGACAACGTTGCCAGAAAATTGAGTGATCGTAAGGACTCTATTTACGTAACATGACCCACCTCGCAGCACTTGGTGCTTGTTATCACCTAGTGCTTTGTGATCACATCTTTCACAGTGATCCAGATTTGTTTTCATTTTCACACGATGCCTTATGGTGGCACTTGACATGACTGTTAGCACCTTAAAGGAGCAGTGACATCAAATTTCAAATTCAAAATGTGGCATTCATTCAATTACTAGGTATGCATAGGTTTTTTTTAGGGAAGTATGAATGGTGTTCGTCAGTTAAAAGTTAATCTATTTTGAGAGCAGAGAGCGTCCAAAGGCTCAGCACCATAGGACATCGACAGTATTTTGACGTGTTCAGCAACCTCCATCGTCACTCAGCGCCTGAGTGACAAAGGAACTTGCTGAACACAATAGAGTTTGCTGAACAACTTTAGTGTAGTCATCGCGGTGCCTACTTGTAGTACCTTCAGGCAGCGATGAATGGCTGCCTGGCGACAACCACATTTATTTTGTTTTGCTTGGTTCATGCAGCGGGTTTTCCTTGTGCCACTTCGGATGATTTGTCACGGAGCTGTGAATGCAAATGTGATTATTCATGGCTACAATTATTGCGAACAAGTAACGCGCATCCAGCATTCGTATGCGTAATTGTGACACGCCTTCCAGCCAGCATGGCCCAAGCGTGTGTCTCCAGCTGCCTTTTCGTCACTACTCAGTCCGGCGTCGGTTTAAGAATCACTGCTCTAAAGCAAATCGAACCGAAAATGATTCGCCAGGTCAGGAATTACAGTGATTCCATATTCCTAAGTGTTTTCATCGTCATTTGCGGACATCGATGAATGTGGCGACAACGATGGAGGTGCTGAACACATGCCTACGTGTGTACGCTAAGCATACGGTCTGAAACTCGTGCCACCATTTCGTGTGGAAACGTGATTAGATGGGGCAGGGCCACGGGAAGTGACCACTTGGCAGCACTGGAACTTAGTGGCCTTTACAACCATTTTGAATTAGGTTCGATAATGGTCATACTAATCGGTATTACATATTTCAATTTGTCCCCCTGTTGCATTGTCAGTACCAAATTTTATAATGATAATAATGATGATGATAATAATAGTACTAATATTAATATCTGGGGTTTAATGTCTCAAAACCACGAATGGGTTCGAAATTGTTACTAGGGGATCGATAATGACACAAAGATGCAAAAAACGCGACTTGAGTAAAAAAAGAAGGGATGGCCTCCGTGCGTTGGCGGCCCCGCCGCGGTGGTTTAGTGGCTAAGATACTCGGCTGCTGACCCGCAGGTCGCATGATCGAATCCCGGCTGCGGAGGCTGCATTTCTGATGGAGGCGAAAATGTAGGCCCGTGTGCTCAGATTTGGACGCACGTTAGAGAACCCCAGGTGGTAGAAATTTTCGGAGCCCTCCACTACAGCATCTCTCATAATCATATGGTGATTTTGAGTCGTTAAACCCCACATATCAATCAAATCAAATCCCTGTGTTGGCAAATTAAGGTTTTTCATTTGTCTTAACACGAGGGGTGTACGTATATTCGAAGTTCTGGATATTCTTCGAATAGTGTTTGCTATTCAATTCGATTCATGCTGCTACTTTACTACTCAGTCTGGGAACTTCCTGAAGACAAGTACAGTCAATGTCAGATTGACAAAGACAGACCCCTTCAAATTTTATCTATATACTTTGCCCCATCACATTTTTGCATTGTGGCAAAACTGAATTTCAAGTTCTGTTACAGTTGCAATTGTACTGACTAAAAAAAACTGTTCCAACAATGAGATGCACTGCGATGTTACAGTGGACCCTTCATATTGTTGATATGCTTCACCGTATCACATGTTGCATTGAGGCAAAGCTACCTTTAAGGCTCCCCAACAGTCATAAAACTTAATGACTCATGAAAGTACTGGTTCGAAAATACGCGGCAGAGGTAGGAGCTTTACTTAATGACATCTTGGACCAGAAAGCCTAAAAAAATAGGATGAAAATTTTCAGCATACGAAATTTCCGATGTCTTTAACCCGAAAGTGTTTTATACCGAGGTCCATTGAAGCTTCAGTGACGTATTCCAGACACAGAAATGACGTCAAAAAATACACAAACAAAAGACAAAAAAAAAGTTCCGTCAGCGGGAGTCGATCCCACTAGCTCTTGTTCAGTGACAAAAGATGTAACACATGTTATCCACTGTGCCATGGTCACTTGTTTTTCTTTAGTGACTATGCCATGGTCCCTTTTTTTGCTTTAGTGACTGCACCATGGTCACATACTGTGTAGGCTTTAAAACGAGCCTTTTATATTTACAATTCTCCTCTCAGAGGACCCCTGGTAAATTGCAGTGATGCATTATGACCCTGACAACAATGATTAGTCCTTTCGACACGTTGTTTTTACAGATCCATCCTATTTGGGGCATTTGCAATAGAACTGCCATTTTGTAAATGACTTAACCTACCTCCTGGCAACATTACCCAAGGCATTGTAGGGAGCCTTCACGTGTGCACCTCTATGCCTCAAAGCATGAAGGCGCGTACATGAGGGCCTCCTCAAGTGGCATGGCTGGCAGCATCCGTCACACCAAAAATATCTCTGCAAAGCATCTGCTTCGCATGTTAGTAACTCCGCATTCCCCAATAAGTCTCACTCCATTAAAAATCGTGGCCGGCCAACAGACGATGTGTGTATCATTTCCCTCTGATCGGGCAGTGGCATTCATTAACTTTAACATGCCACAAGTACGTGACCTTAGCCCCAGTCTGGCGTAAACTCAATCATGCTCTTCTGGCTGTCGCACCACTTTCTCCGGTTCAACCTACAACTACCACAGGAATTCATGACTGCGAGCGAATGTTTACCTATTAATCAATCATTATTCAAGGATGGTAGTCGTTGGCATAAAAATGGACCATGAAGTGTCAATGTGGATGCATTTACATTAAATGGTCCTTCAAACAGACATTGTATAAACTCTCTTATATCAATGTACAGTAAACAATGAAGTACTTTTGTGAGAAGACGTTTTACTTTCATGTTATACCCATTCCTATGATGAAAAGATCAACCGTGTTTCTATACGTTCATGTCTATAACACAGATTAGGAACTCCTAATTCGAAGGAAACATGCCTTCGACTGCTAAATCAGTGAGGTCTCCACAGAATTGGAATAGGTGGAGGAAATAGCATCTTTTCATTTCACGTGTAAAGCGTTGACGACACCACATTGATTGTACCAAAGCATGTATATTGATACAATTTGGCCTCTGTATTGCCTCATCCTTGATCAAAGAACTACTGAACCTCATCCCTCCAGCACTACACCAACCACTTTCATGTTCCAATATCATAACAATGCACTTAAGGATACAGTGCAAGCTTCTTTCTGTAGTTTCACTTTTAAGTATTCAAAAAATATTGTTACGAGTAATTTATTTATTGAACTATATGCAATGCACAGAGCTCGGCGAACAAGATGGCGCCAGGTCATCAACAACCAGCAACCGTCGTCGCCTTTTTCTTTCATGCAGCAAGGCTGCGGCGGCTGTTCTCTATCATAACCCCTCGGCGGTAGAAGCACCGTCGCGGTGCTTGAGCTACTCGCATGCAGTGGAAGGAGGGTGATAAGGCTTTAGTTGAGCTATGTGCACGATGTCCCTCGAAGCTGATGATGATGACGTTCAATCGGCTGGAACGATATCATATGTAGCGTCAGTCACCTGACGAACGACGCAGTATGGTCCAGTGTAGCGTAACAGCAGTTTTTCAGAAAGACCTACACACCGAGTGGGGGACCAGAGGAGGACAAAGGAACCCGGTGAAAAGTGCACATTTCGATGATGGAAATCGTAGGGCTGTCTTTGGTGCTCCTGTGAGGCCTGCAGATGGCTGCGGGCAAGTTGGCATGCATGGTCGGCTCGTGCAATGGCTTCGCCGGCATATTCGGTGACCGAGGGCAGCAAAGTATCAAAGGGTAGGACGGGTTCTCCGCCGTATAGAAGATAGTATGGCGAATAGCTGCCAATGTCGTGACGCGACGAATTATATGCAAATATCACAAATGGCAAATGAACGTCCCAGTCCTGGTGATCAGCTGCTTTGTATTTAGAAAGCATGTCAGTTATGGTCCAGTTGAGGCGCTCCGTAAGACTGTTCGTTTGCGGATGATACGAAGTGGCAAACTTGTGCTTGGCAGAGCAAAAGCACAGGATTTCATCAACGACAGCTGACAAGAAGGTCCGGCCCCGGTCAGTGAGGAGTTGGCGTAGAGCTCCGTGTACTAAAATAATATCGTATACCAGAAAATCCGCCACATCGGTTGCACAACTCGTCGGAAATGCTCGTGTGATAGCGTACCGTGTCGCATAGTCAGTGGCGACAGCAATCCATTTGTTGCCTGAGCTGGAGAACGAGAATGGGCCAAGCAAGTCGAGGCCATCTCGAAGAAAAAGGTTCTGTGGAAATGTCGAGTTACGGTGAAAAGAATACGGCGATACAGGATCCCGTCTTTAACCAGGAACATTTGTAGAGATGCGCCATGAGGCATTAACTCAAGCTTTTCAATTATGGCTCACAGAGAAGCATCCCGGCGTTCGTGGCCAAAGTTGAATGGCTGCGTCATAGACAGAACGTCTAGAAAGGTGTCAGTATGGGCGGCTTCTTCCACAGGGTAGCGGTATAAACAATTCACATCTTCATGCAACCACCCTGTTTTGTACATTATGGGGAATGTGTATTCTTCAGAACGTAGGGCCCAACGAGTGAGGCGTCCTGTGGGATCCTTCAGTGAGGCCAGCCAGCAGAGCGCGTGGTGATCGATGACTACTCGGAATGGATGCCCGTATAAGTATGGGGGAAACTACGACTGCCCACACAAAAGTGAGGCACTCACGCTAGGTGATTAAATAGTTGCGCTTGGCGGTAGATAGCAGTTGGCTTGCATATGCTATAACAGGGTCATGTCTGCATTGGTGCTGCAACAGCATTGCTCCTATGCCGTGCCCAGTAGCGTCAGTGCAAACCTCTGTTGAACCTGATGGATCAAAGTGAGCTAAAATCGGCTGTGTTGTAAGGAGGGTCGTGAGCTGGGAAAAAGATGAGGCTTGATCTAAGCCCCAGGAAAACAGGGCATCCTTCTTCAGGCGGTTTGTGAGCGGGCGTGCAATGAATGCGAAGTCCTTAAGAAAGCGTCGGAAATAGGAGCACAATCCCACAAAACTGCGAACATCCTTTCTAGACTTTGGAACAGAAAAGTCCGTGATGGCGTGAATTTTCTCGGGATCCGGGCGGACTCCTGCGGCATCGACAAGGTGGCCAAGTACGGTTATTTGACGATGAGCGAAGTGGCATTTCGAAGAGTTTAATTGAAGTCGGGCTCGACAAAAAACTTCAAGAATCGCCGATAACGATCGAGATGGGAGTCAAATGTGGGCGAGAAAATAATAACGTTGTCTAAGTAACATAAGCAGGTTGACCATTTGAACCCTAGGAGCAATGCGTCCATCATTCTTTCGAATGTGGCCGGCGCATTGCAGAGACTGAAGGGCATAACTTTGAAATATAAAGACCATCAGAAGTGACGAATCCAGTCTTCTCACGGTCCATCTCATCAACAGCGATCTGCCAATAGCCAGATCAAAGGTCTATAGTGGAAAAATACGTAGCACTGTAAAGGTAGTCTAAGGCATCATCAATTCTAGGCAACGGGTAAACATCTTTCTTTGTAATTTTGTTGAGATGCCAATAATCTACACAAAAGCGCCACGTTCCATCCTTCTTTCTGATCAGGACGACAGGAGAAGCCAAGGGGCTACACGAGGGCTCGATTATATCTTTTGCAAGCATCTTTTCGACTTGCTGTTGTATGACTGTACACTGAAACGCGGAAACACGGTATGGACGTTGGTGAATGAGACTCGCGTCACTGGTATTGATGGGATGGTTAACAACACTAGTTTAGGATGACTGCCAGTTGGGCCTGTTGGTCAAGTTTCATGATGAAACAAGCGCAAAAATGCACACACTCAGAGAAGACACAGACAAGTGCTTACTAGCAACTGAAAATTTTATTTCAAAGCGAACACTAATAAATACATCACACGCATCTACATCGTTCCTGACTTCCCCTGTCATCATCAACAACGTGATATAACAAAATCCCATAATCTATGACACACAACCGGAAACAAACAGGTGTCAAGAACTAAGAAAGAAAAAAGTAAAACAGAAAAAACAAAAAAACACGTAAAACCGAAAGCAAAAAAGGAATAAGGAAAGGAGGGGACAGTTGCGTCAGTCAAGCGTCAGTTCTACTAACAGATGCGGAATTTGCTTTTTCGGACGTCACATAACCCAGTGTTTTTGCTTTTCTTGCTTTTTCTGTTTTACGTGTTTTTTTGTTTTTTCTGTTTTACTTTTTCTTTTCTTAGTTCTTGACACGTGTTTGTTTCCGGTTGTGTGCCATAGATTATGGGACTGCATATTTTGTTATATCCCGTTGTTGATGATGACAGGGTAAGTCGGGAATGACGTACATGCGTGTGATGTATTTACTAGTGTTTGCTTTGAAATAAAATTTTCAGTTGCTTGTAAGCGCTTGTCTGTGTCCTCTCTGAGTGTGTGTATTTTCGCGCTTGTTTCATCATGAACACTAGTTCGGCTTGAGGACGTGCTGGCGAAATCGAAAATGTCACGATAAGACTCAAGGACGTGACGGAGGGCTTCCGCTTGATCAGGAGTGAGGTCTGATGGTACCATGCGGTCAACGTCGACCCCCAATAAATGTTATAGAGTTCTATCACGGTCTGAGCTGCATCAATCATCCACTCTGAAGGGCTCAACCATATTGTCTTGTAGGGCACTGATCTCGGCCAGCGAGATACCTTGGGGAAGAATTCGGGCAGTGAGGGCAAAATTGACAATAGAAAGGCATGTGCAGCTTCCAACAATTGTCAAAATAGTGTACGGAAAAGCAATGCCATGCGTAAGCATCACGGCATGAATTGGTGCAACAATGTACTCACCGTCAGGTACAGGTGGCGTAGAGGAGAGGTCGATGTGTGTAACACAGTTAGGCGGAAGGCATACGAAATCGATGCAGCAAAAATGGCTCTGGGGTGAGTCGGTCGGATCGGAATGTAGAGGCATCTCAAGGTCAAGACAGCCGGCTGAACAGTCTATAAGGGCAGAGTGAGCGCTTAGAAAGTTTATATCTAGAATTATATGATGAGGACAATTTTCCATAATGGTGAAAAGAACAGCGGTGCTTCTATCGGCAATAGTAAGACGGCCAGAGCACATTGCAATAATGGCGGCAGTTCTCTTGTCGGCGACTCGAACAGATCGGTTCAAGGCGGGTGTAACAACTTTCTTTAGTCGGGGACAAAGAACAGCACTCATGATGAACACATGTGCGCCGGTATCAATCAACGCGCGCACAGGTACATTGTCTAAAGTAACGTTCAACAAATTCCGGGTGGTCGGTAATCTTACACGAGAATTTCTTGCAGAGGTCGTTGTCAATGCAGCTCCACCTCCAGAAGCTGCACTGCCTAGTTTTTAGGTCGGGGGCGCTGCGAATAGATCGGAGAGGCAGAGCAGTGTTGGGGGGGCGAACGAGATTGACGGCGAGCAGGTGACGGTGAGCGGGCGTAGCGAGGTCTCGTCAGAGGTGCGGCAGAATCAGAGAATGTGGTCGACATAGGGGAATCAAATGCTGAGGACGACTGGTGGACAGAAGTAGCCTGGAAGGGAGGCCCATAGTGTGCCGGCGAAGCTCAGTGATTGCGGCAGTGCCAAGCGATATGACCGACGTGTCGGCAGTTGAAGCATATGGGCTTGTCGTCCAGTGTACGCAATTCGGACGAATTGAGTTGTCGAAAGTAGTTGGAACCAAAGTGAGGAGCGGAGGGACGACGATAAGAAGGCTCGGCAGTACAGACTGTTTGAACAGGATGTAGGCCGATGTTCGATAATTCTTGACGAACAACGGCTTGTATCAGTGAGATCGTGATCGGTGAAGAATCAGGCGTTGGGAATAGAGTAACTACTGGTTGGGCTGCCTCGACCTCGCGACGAATGATGCGGGTGAAGTTGTCACATTGGGGAACTTGTTAGAAGGCGTCATCGCATGAGGAAGTAGCCTACGTGTTCGGCAGGCGCATGATGACGTGGGTGACGCGGTGGGCTGTAGCCTGTTCTAGACAGCGGCATTCGGTCAGGATTGTGTTGATGCTCGTTACATTATTAGAAACCAGCAGGTTGAAGGCATCGTCAGCAATTCCTTTGAGAACGTGATTAACTTTCACGTCTTTCGACATGCGCCGGTTGACCTTGTTACAAAGCGCCAAAACGTCAAGAATGTATGAGACGTACGATTCAGTAGACGTCTGGGCGCGAGTGGCGAGAGTCTTCTTAGCAGCGAGCTGACGAACAGATGAATCGCCAAAAAGATCACAGATCTTCGTTTTGAAAAGATACCAGCTTGTGATTTCGGCTTCATTGGTTTCGAACCATGTCTGCGGCGTGCCGTTGAGGTATAACACAACATTGGCGAGCATGAGCCAATGTCAGTGCTACCCAGCGGTGGGTAGCACTGACCCGCTCGTACCGGTGCAGCCAGGAGTCAACGTCGATGGTACCATCAGCGGAGAAAGTGCCAGGATCCCGCAGGGGTGGCAAGGTGACATAAGTTGTCGACTCGGCTGGAGAGGCTGATCGTGGTGACTGTCATCAACAAAGGAGAAAAAATCATTCCTAAATACCACTCTGTCTACACATGCCTGAGTGAAGAAACCCGTCAAAATCTGTGACAAAGCTTCAAATGAAGCATGGATGTTCTTAGCTGTGTGTACTTCCTTGTGCCTATCTCAATAAGTTTATTTCCCAAATGTTTAGAATATGTCGCACTGAAATAGATATCAAACACTGTATCAATAACATATAAATTATTGCAGACCAGTTTGGCTTACTATACACTCAACGTAATACAAAAGGACTATTACTTTTGCAGAAGAAAGCTGTCTAATACACTGCCAACACTGGTAACATATCACTGACTTTGACACATTTCTGCAAGCACAGTGTAATTAAAATGATTTTCATATCCTGCATTCATTTTACTCAAGTTCTACATTTAAATCATTTAATCAGTCAACAGCTGTCCTGCAATGCAATAGCCATGTCATGAACACTCGTAATGCAGAAGACTGGCTTATTTCCATTTTGGCACTCACTAAACCAGTTACTAAAATATAACCACCCGTTTATTCTAAACAAACATAAACATTTACTGAACCATGCACTTGGTACTTTACATTGAATATTTTTGAATACCTGAGGCTTACGCATGTCATTGATTTCATAAATTTGCACTCTATTTTTCTCTGTATATACCTGTGTGTGGTAAACTACCATACTTTTCTTTCATTAGATCATGTTGATCCTACTGTTTCATGTAACTACTGCCAGCATTGTGGGTGTAATTTACTTTGACACCACATTTTTTTGTTTGCTTGTTGTATTAACATTTCTTTTTCGTAAATAAATTTGAGTATTTTTTTAGTATTGCTTGTTGTTGAACAGCATTTGTAAAAAAAAAAAATAATAATTTCCCTATCAAGCTGATATGGGTTTACTCAGATGCTTTGTTTATGCACATAATTTTTTCTGCTGGCTCATCCATGAGCTAAAACTCTTTTCAGCTGCAACTTGCTGTCATGTAATTAGTTGCCTGGGCCACAGCCAAGATGTTTAATTAAGCTTTAGGCCTAAGAGATGATAAAGAATGTAATAAATGCAAGAAATACTGAGAAATGTGTTCTCACTGTTTTCACATCAGCAAACCTGCAATGACATTCCATCACGGTAAGTAATCAAGTGTTTTCAGGGGGTCCGAAATTTGCAGTGGACTTACCTCAGTTATGTGACCAGTTGCCTTAACGAAACGTTCGAACTCTGCGTTGCTGGTCTCGTGTACATCAATGTAGAAGTCATTGACGCCAACTGGCCTTGCTGGGTTCTCGCCATCAGCCACAAAAACAGGCTTGTCCGTTCCCATCTCAAACTGGCCACCACGCACAAGCACCATCTGGTCTGTCCTTGGGTGCTCTGTGCCACCTAAACAAACATGGGTGTCATATTCATGCCCGTTGTGTCACTGATCGTCACAAGTGTCACTGATGTCACCCATTAGATTACTAGGCACCAAAACTTCGCCATCAAAACATTTTACACACCCAATTTCATAAATACAGGCACATTTTCATAGAAACAGTTTGAAATTCAAATGTGAACAATTTAAAAGAAAAACCCATTATTTGACAAGGTTTAGGAAACAAACTCGATTGCACAATAACGCTGCTAGAGTGTTGGCAGGATTCTGCATCTGCAATGCAGCACAATTACTCCAACATTTTTCGTTTAGTGGTGGCTCATACGCAGTAGATCCAGAGAACTATGCAACAATTGGTTGAACAATTCAGAACAGTACACAAGTGCAAATTTGAGCTCAAAGTGTTTCTAAGTAAGGCATATTGTTGGGCTAGTTGGTTATTCAACGTTGAAAAAGGTATAACTGTGTAATGAAGACAGGACAAATGTAGGAACACACACACACAGAACAAAACAAGTGATTTTATTTATGGCAAGCAGGTAAATTTAGAAGGTAAAAAAACACAGTGCACAAAGAGCAGTCGCAATGACACAATAAAAAAACAGGTCTGCATGCGCATCATGTGCGTGGGAGTGACCTGATGTTTCCTTCCAAGAATTCTATTTTGTCCCTCGATAGTGGTATCAAAATAGAATTGACACAGCTATCTCCCTTTTTTGCCATGAAAAATGCCTCAATGACTTCCCTTTTAGTTCTTAACTTAGCCGTTGATAAAAACTTTGTCGTTTCCAGATGAGGCAAACAGCTCTATCGCACCTCCCTAAATGCAGAGCTTGATCGCTGCCTCTGCCGATGCGCGAAGATCCTTTGTGCTCCTGGACAGGCTCATTGAAACATCTGCCTGCTTGGCCTATGCAAAACTTACCACACGAAAGGGGTATTTCGTAGATTACGTCGCAATCGCAAGCGGTAAGTTTCATCTTAAGGTTCTTTTTTTAGCAATCTCCATTCTTTCTTGTCAGAAGTAGCAGACCTTTTTCAGTTTGCAAGGTGCAGAAAGACACGCGTATTACATACCACTGTGTGCTCTTTTTTTAAAAAGAACCCTGACAGCGAAAGCTTTGTTTGCTACTTTTTTACAGTAATTTGTAGCTTAGCATCTGGTAATGCCACAATTGAGTTATAAATCCAATGCATCTTATGATAAATGCTAGCATTGTTAATTCAAAATGATTTTGGATCAGTTTAAAACATCCGTCTAAATATAGTGCTCCACAGCGGGCCAGCGCCCGAGACTACGTGCGCTCAAGCTTCAGTGATGCTGAACGCATTGCTTTCAAATAGGGGGACCCACAGGTGGTAAAGCTTGAAATGATGTGGGTGCTTTAAGTCTGTCCCCCTCTAAACAAGGAAAATGATTACCGGTACGAGCAGACAATACCACCTTGAGAGCACCCCAACAACAGAGCAAGAGGGGTAACGAAAAATAGTTCTCATTTGGTACCAGTCTCTGTTTTGTGTGCATCCCAAAAATGTTCTCCCATGCCGACAATACTCGCTTGACTTCTTACAAGGCGGCCTTTGTCTATGTCAAACCACAGAAAATATCAATTGGAGCTGAATCTTCAGATGAGCACTCACCCCTGCATAAACCAATTCAAGCTATCTTATAGGCAATGCTTGTCACTAATAATCTGTCAGAGGTGCGCCCGCATGCAGGACTCTCAAATAGCACATGCATCTCAAGTTTGCAAATTTGGTGTCAGGGGTCCTTTAGGTTGAGGGACAAACAGTGCAAATAAGGCTTGACAAAAGGTGCCTTTCGGTCCAAAAGTTTTTTGAGAATTTTATCTTTTGAAGCAGGCTTTCATATGTGCTGCAAATCATGTTGTGGACAGCCAGCATAGAGCAGACGTTCAACCTGTTTAGTTAAGCTTGACGAAGCTGTGTGGGCACATGACTTTTGTAAAACAGAAAGGCAGGCTGACATGATGATAGTACCAGGCTCGACCAGCTTTGAATAAGCACTCTTGCAAAGCAGTAAGCTTTTGTTTAACCTTGGATTATATGTCCAACAGACGCGGCCATCAGTGAACTGTAGATTAATTTGTAAGAACTGACTATGGTTGTCATTTGTCAATTCATGTCTGAAAGTCATACCTTTCGCCTCAGAAGAGAAGGTGCTCAAAATGTCAGAGACAACACTGTCAAGGTCATTGCTAAAAGAATCATCTAAGATCTCCAAGAAGTCATCAACCTTACAATAAATATGTAAAACTGGATGCTTAGAAAGTTCACTCTCCAAAGGCTATTAAAGAAGGCCAGAAAAATGTCATATAACACAGGAACCACCTAGGAGCCAATGCAACCACCCTGTTTTTGAACAAAATAGTGTTCATAATGAGGAGTACCCATAGAGCTTCAGTAAAATAGTAGCAGTTCTAAAAAATAAGCACGATATTCTAAATTATATATCGCTAAACTGTTCAACCCTTTCTCTCATGACTTTCAACAATTCATCGCATGGTATAAAGATTCGATAGCAAGAGCTGTTTGCCTCATCTGAAAAATACAAAAATACAAAGTTTTTATCGAAGCCTAGGTCAAGAACGAAAAGGGAAGATATTGAGGCATTTTTTATGACAAAAAGAGCAGATAGCTCTGTCAACTCTCTTTCGATACCGCTATCGAAGCATGAAATAGAATACTTGGAGGGACACATCAGATCACTCCCACGCACACGATGCGCACACACACCTGCTAGCTTTCTTTACTGTGTCATTGCAACTGCTCTTTGCTCACTGTCTTTTGTTACCTTTTAAATTCATCTGCTTTCCATAAATAAAGTCACTTGCAAGTCTTGTACCAGTGTGTTTATGTTCCTTTATTTGTTCTGTCTTCATCACACAGGTAAAACTTTCCAAAAATCCATGCCACTTCAACTACTTGTTGAAGTGCACTACTGTGACACGAAAAGTGTAAAGATGCACATAGGCATAAAATATATCCAGCATAAATAGTGCTGCAGTTCTAACTCAACAATGATTCCAGTGGCCTAAAGAATATGGCCCGAGATATCTCTTCATTCCAGAGAAAATCTCGGCCCATACCAAAGCTTGACATAACACCAGCTCATTGCTTTTAGGAAAAATACTCAGACAGACAAGTGGTGACTATAGAGACATTTATTGAAGCAAATTACGCAGTATTAGAAACAGTACTAATGGTCTTACGACAAAACAAGAAGGCTCAATATTAAACTAAAGAACAAACGAGACAGTTGTCTCTAATTCGGCCTCTACTCATCACATACTTTATTTCCCACTCTGTTAACCCCCGCCACTTCTTGGAGCCAGGCCGTTAGAATGCAGAGTTCCTCAGCCTTTATTTGCATAATGTCATGAGACTTCAAAAGTGCTGGGATCTTTTAATTAGGCAAGATGTAGCTAGCTCTCAAAAAGTGTGTCTGTTGGTGCTGGCTCTTTAGCAAAGAAGCACGTGATTTTTTTCTTTTTTTGGGGGGGGGGGGGCAAGAGCCGCTCTTGCTCTCAACCCATTACATGCAGGTATGTGGCATTACCTCGCCTTCTTAAACAAAAAAAGCAAAACAGACAAAAACAAAAACACATAGCACAACCCCGATGCTATAACATAGGTGCGTGAAGAGATAAAAACAGAAATAGAAAACCCGGATAAAAACAAAGTGAGAAACAGAGAAGATGACAATGAGAAAGAAGTTAACGAACCAACAAGCAAGTTCACCAAATAAATAAAAAACACAGAGACTGGAGAATGATGAAAAATAAATTACGAGCGCACAATGAACAGTTTCTTGCACACAACATAAACTACGTCCGGGTTCGGTCATGTCTTGGTCCATGCCTGAGGTTTTTAGTCTGGGACCACTTCGTAGTTCACATCACTGACACGGCGTAACACTTTGCATGGGCCAAAATGCCGGCTAAGTAGCTCTTCACTGAGGCCTCAGCAGCGAACAAGCGTCTACACCCAAACTTGGTCTCCAGGGTTGTACACCACTTCCCTGTGGCGGTTATTATTGGGTCGTGCATCTGCCTGCTGTTGCTAGCCGATGTGCAGTCATGCGAGCTGTCTAGCTTTCTCGGCACGCTCTGTGAATTCCTTGACATCGTCGCCAACTCGTTATCGTATTGACACAGTAGCATGGAGTCGAGCGTGGTCCGCACTTCATGGCGGTATTATACGCAAAGGTCACGTAAGGCACGATCCTGTCCCATGTTTTGTGCTGTACGTACAATGCGATCATGTCTGCGAGTGTCTTATTCAGCTGCTCGATAAGCCCGTTGGTTTGTGAATGGTATGCAGTTGCCTTTCAATGCCTGGTGTTGCATAGTTAAAAAACTTCATCGATAAGCTGTGCCATGAATGCTGTGCCTCTGTTCGCTATTATGCTAGAAGGTGCACCGTGATGCAACACGACTTGGCACATGAAAAATTACGCTATCTCAGAGGCTGTGGCTTGTGGGATTACCTGTGTCTCCGCGTGGCATGTTAAATATTTGGTCGCTATGATCACCCATTTGTTGCTGTCAGCAGACAGAGAAAATGGTCTGAGAACGACCATGCCGACTTGGCTGAATGGCGCTTCAATTGGCTGAAATAAGTCAGCCGGCTTAAGAGATGGTTGCTTTTGGCACTAGTATTCCTGACAGCCTTTGACATCCTGTTTGATGCTTACCAAAAGTCCGGGCCAATAGTACTTCTCGCTCAGTCTGGCAAGTGTTTGTGAGTAGCCTAGGTAGCCAGACGTGGGTTTGCCACGGCAAGCAAAAACAACGTCGTCTCGCATGTCCCGAGGAACCACCAGGAAGTAAGCACAGTCGTTCGAATGGGTATTCTTTTTGTATAGCATGCTGTCTCGCAGGCAAAACGCTGTCAATGAGCAGGACAGATGGCGTGGTATGGTTGTGTCGTGGCCCTCTAAATGATCGATGATTGGTCTGATTTCTTGATCGTGACGCTGTCGTTTGCTCGAGTTCAATGAGCTAATGGCTCCCAGTCCTCTGCTCCCTGACTGATGAAACGATGGGGTGCGCGCGACAGTGTGTCAGCACCTTCATGCTTATGGCCACACTTATAAATGATGATGATGTCAAATTCCTGCAGTCGCAAGCTCCCCCGTGCTAGTCGCCCCAGAAGGTCTTGCATGTTTGCCAACCAACAGAGGGCAAGGTGATCAGTCACTATGTTGAAGGCAAGACCATAGAGGTACCGCCAAAACTTGAAGATTGCCCGCACTACTGCGAGGCACTCTTTCTCCGTAGTGGAATAATTCACCTTCACACGAAATAGGGAGTGGCTGGCATAGGCTACGACTTTTTCGATGCAATCTTGATGCTGAATGAGCACTGCCCCGAGACCAATCTTATTCGCATCAATGAACGCACCTCTGTGTCAGTATCATCGTCGCAATGAACAAGAACAAGCGCTGATCACATGAACTGTCACAGTTCCGCAAACACTGCTTGTTGCTCGTTTTCTCACACGAATGGTGCGTCATCCCTTGTAAGGCAAGTCAGGGGTTTCGCTATCTGTGAAAAGCCGTGAATGGACCTAGGATTGTAGGCACACAAACCAAGAAAGCATTGAATGGCCTTCTTATTGACGGAAGCTAGTTCTTCGGCAACAGCATTAAGTGTGTCTGGATCAGGTGAGACCCCTTCGGCGCTAGCTAGATGTCCAAGAAGTTTGAGTTTCTCATAACTGAAGTGGCATTTCTGCAGCTTCAGTGTAAGGTTTACCGATCAGATAGCCTCTAGCACAAGTGACGAAGATGCTGCTCGAACGTGGCAGAAAAAACCATCACATCATCAAGGTAGACAAGTCTGACAAGACAAGACAAATCACAGGACTGAAGTGGCCTCACAGGCCACATCAGCCCTGTGAGGACAGTGTCCACCACTTCCTGGAAGGTTGCTGGCACTGAACACAAGCCAAAAGAAAGCACTCGAAATCGGTAGAGGCCATTTGGAGTCATAAGGCTGTTTTCTTGCAGTCTCGCTTATCTATTTCAATTAGTCAGTACCCACTATTCAGATCTGTAGAATAGAAATATTGGGCATGACGAGGTCTATCCCATGAATCGTTGATATGCGGCAGCAGGTACATGTCCTTCTTGATCACATTGTTAAGCTTCCGGTAGCCGACGCAGAAGTGTATTGTGCCATTTTTTTTTCTTTTGGCAAGGACGACCAGCGACAACCACGGACTGTTGATAGGTTCGATGACACCATCATCAAGCATCTCTCCAACTTGCGTACGAATCGCTCCAACTTGTGTACGAATCGCTTCGTGTTTTTTTGTCGACAAGCGGTAAGGACGCTGATTGATCGGGTGTACGTCACCGTACGTAATCATCTTGAGCTGAGTGATGAATGTCTAGCGCACCTTTGAGGAACTTGCGAGGCAGAACCAGAATTTGAACAAGAACATGCGCAGTGCAGTCTGGTTCAGTATCAGTCGACAGCACAGGATTGATGTCGATATGACCGAGTGCCGTGTCTGTGGCGTCGACGGTCTCCGACATGAAACAGTTGCTAACCTCTTCTATTTCATTGGCAAAAGCAATTTAAGTGCCGTGAAAAAGGTGTCGATGCTCGTTGCTAAAGTTCCTAACAAGCAACTGCAATCAGCCACCACGAAGCTGTATGATACTTCTGGCTACACAAATGTCTTGTTTCATCAGGTACTCCAAGTTTGTTTTGGCCACCGCTTAACCATTGCCCAAATTGCAGCATGTGACGTAGACCATGATGCTTGCTTGACGAGAAAGCATGACGCTGTTTGCAGAAACACAAAGTACATCGAGACACCGTTCGTCGTCCTGTACATCAATTGACCGGTCGCCTGAAAACATGACAGGACGCTCTTGCAGGTCAATAATAGCGCCATACTCTTGCAGAAAGTACTCTCCAAGAATAACATCACGGGAGAGCACTCGCGTAGGACAAGGCAGCTAGCGACGAACGTATATCTTTGGGTCTGAACTCTAGTAGCGCAGGCGCCCAGCGGAGTAACAACATGGCCGCCAGCTGTTCGAATCTGCGAGTTGTGCTATGACGTGATTAGTTTTAGCTGCGAGGCCAGTTTCCCACTCAATATTGAGTAGTTGGCGCCAAGTTCCACTAATGCGTCAACCGCATCACCTTCAATAATCACTAGTATAAGTGAAAGCTGGTCGTATTGTGCCCCATCGTTACACCTCTGAGTCGGTCGGAGGTCTTCGGCACTTCGATGTTCAGCAACCCAGCCCCCAGAAGTCGCTCCAGTTAGTTTTCCCAGCAGGAACTGGGAGACCGTGCTATAGAATGCTACTGAGGCAGCGATGAAGGACGCTGGGCGAGGTAGTTTTCGATGCTGCAGGGTCGTTGGCCATACTGGGGTGGTGGTGAGTACGCAGAGAAGCCACGAAGCCCGAGCCAGTGGTATGGGAACTGGTGGTACAAGTGATCCTCTTCACTGCAGTGAAACCACAGAAACCGGCGGTTGGGTGTACACCAAATATCTGACTTCCGCGAGGACGTGCGCCTATCATCTATGTAATGATCTGGCTGCTCCGAATGATGGATGACTGAAGGCACACGGTCAAAGGGTGGTGACGTATACCTATTGTCGTAGTACTCTATTGGCTGCGTCAACTGGAGCGACACGGTGGGAGAAGTGCAAACGAACAGTGGCGGAGAGCCCGCAGGACGCTTTAAAGCTTTCACATAGGTGGTGGTTTCACGGAGGTATTCAGTTGGGGCTGGCCCAAAGCTGTAAGGAGGTGAGGGGCCCCGTAGTGCCTGGTGCAGCTCCTTTCTGATAACTGCTGTGATTGAGCCATATGTGGTATGAGGCGTCATGCTGGCCTTCTGCAACTCTTCGCACAACAGGGAGTGAATGAGTTCTCATATGCTGTCGTTTGTTCCAGTTGTAGTGAAAATGTCCACAGCGCACATTCCATTCACTTGTTTTCCATACATGGTGAAACGTTGCTCCAGCATCTTTCCCATGGTCACAGCCTCGATTAGGAACTCCACGACAGTCTTAGGAAGGCTCTGCATGTGGCCGGCAAAGGACTGCTCTTTAACCCAAAGCATCAGATGGCGCAACTTCTTATCCTCCGCCATTCTTGCGTCAACTGGTCAGAAGAGGCGTATCATATCATTGACGTAAGTGGTAACCGCATTATTTGGCAACTGGACCTGGGCCTGAATTTCTCGTTCTTGGCAATCGCCACTCGTGGATGTCTATAGAAGCCTACAACGGAACTCATGCCACGACATCAGTTGCACTTCGCGATTCTAGTACTAGGTACGTGCTCCATTCTCCAGGTAGAAGAAGACACATCCCAGTTTTGCTGCGTCATCTCATTGATATAAGGTGGCTACGCACTCGAAACGCACCTTCAGTCTTTGACGTCTTCGCGCTCCGTGCCATGGAATGCCGTAGGTACCCGGCTTCTCCAACGTATACCTGTTCGGCATCGCTTTTTTTGTGTTGGTTGAAGCTGTTTGAAACGAAGCACTCGTCATACCTATCGAAGTTGTGGGCATAGTCGTATCAGCCGGGGTAGCAAGGAAGGCACTAGACCCCCCCCCCCCCCCCACCACCACCACCACTAAGAAAAAGTGGGGGGGGCTGAGCCCCCCTACTTTCTGCAGTGCACCATGGTCACACTTGACTGCACGCTGCGGAAACTAACAAGTAAGGCGAAGTTTTCTGTCACAATAGTAATCACTCAATTTTCTTCTTACGGAAGAATGACAATGTTACGAGCAAATGTAACAACAGAGCGAAATTTCGCCAACATTTCCGCTGTGATAATTTTTCTTGTAGGCTCTTTGCGGTGTGGGTCGCCTATGCAACGCTTTCGTGTCTGCTCCTGTAGTATTGCCGAGCAGGCAAGCGCTGAACAGGGGCCCTATAATATTACATCACTTGTTCATGCTTTTATTCTGCTGTGACTTCTTGATGCAGTTACGAATGGGAATGAGCAAACTGTTTATAGACCGGTCAAAGCATTTACTGCTTCCGGAAAATAATTCTTTCCGAAAAGGTTATACCATCGCCGCTGCTCTGTCGAAGCTGTTGTGATCCGATGATTGCGACGAATCGTTACTGATATTCAAGTTTTTCCGTACTGAAATACCAAAAAATTATTTCTGCTTTAGTCTATGATACACCTTATCAGCCTTGCTTATGGTAACTTGGAGTCATAGCGGCCGCTTGCAAAGTGGCCACGAATAAAGCAGTGGACTCAAGCTCAGTAGGAAGCTCAGCTTTTAAGCTTGCCCACAACTTGACCCACCGGACCAGGCAGAAGGTTAAGTACCGTGGTTTTTGCACTATGGAGGCTTAGTTAGGAATCAGGCTAGTTAGTTTTCACTCAACTTGCATTGTCCTTTACAGCTCAAAATACATCTCGGAGAGCAAATAAGCACACACATGCAGCGCTGCTTATTACTCTCTATTCCCCTGTCTCTCAGCAAGTATGAGCTCACAGAGATAAGTACGCTCGCAAACTACTAAGCACCATTATGCTTCTTATGGAAATATTTTATTTAACTCATAATCCATCTTGCCAGCTGCTTTATGTAGCCGCTGCTTGTGTGATTGGCAGCTAGCGTACTTGAATTACATTTAGAAGAAGATGCTCTCCGGCTTTGTGACGTCATACAACAAGCAAGCTATTTTGTGACACTCAGAAAACTTGAAATGCCGAAGAACCAATGGCAAACAATATGCCGTATCGAAAATAGTTTATGCTCTTATTTTTTATGTGATCGTGCATACGTGGTCAGTATGCGATGAGTCATTTTCGCATCATTTGTTGCCTCACATAAGAAGCTGATGCTGTGTGCAGGACAAAGACTCTTTACACCAATATTCGCTCAAGGTTTCCCATAAGCTGTTCAGTGCAGCTTTTTCGTTTGGTTTCCTCGCAACCTTGTTGCGCAATAAACACAATTCAGTTTAATATACAGCTAATGACTATTTTGAAACGAAGCAATGAGGGATAATTTAGCATTATTATCATCCACATTTTGTTCTTTTGAAGAAAAATTTTGTTTACACCTTTTGTATTGATGAATTTATGCAGACGCCCGGGGCACTTCAAGAAATCTTAATACAAATACACTGATTGTAAACAATGTGAAACGAGGTTTATTGGCGTAAGTAGTATTTGACAAGCAGGTCTATTGATGCGGAAAGCGGGCGGCGGCAACCGACCCAGGAATCACAGCGCTCGGGGCAACAGCTCGCGCTCGGCTCCTCTCGCTAAAGACGTGACCCACTGCGGCACATAATCTTCTTCTCTAAAATACTCCGGGGACAAAGACGAGCCATCCGGGCAAGTCAAGGTGATGAGAGTAGGAGTGGGGCTTGAGGAGTGGGTGCACGTGATAAGGCTTGAGACGACTCACGTGGACAGTCTCACGACCAAGGCATTGCCTGTCTGTAGATGGCGTGACCGGCTCGATCATGTATGTGACATGAGATCGACGCGATAAGGACCGTGAAACTTGGGGGCAAACTTAGAGGACAGACCTGGGGAGTGAAAGGGCAGTCGGAGCCAGACGAGCGAGCCCACGGCAAAAGTCTCGACTTGCTGGTCGCGGTCGTGTCGGTCCTTTTCGAGTGCTTGCTTGTCCGAGGTGAATGATCTGACGACACTCTTCAGCATGGTGCACAATTTCAGAAAGTGGGTTGAACTCTGAGACGTCGGATATGACAAAATGGTGTCAAGGCTGGAGCTTGGCTCACGCCCATATAGAAGAAAGAAAGGCGAGAAGCCTGTGGCTGACTGCATCGCAATGTTGTACGCATAAGTCACAAATGGGAGAATCACATCTTAGTTTGATTGGTCAAAATTGACATGCATGGAGAGCATGTCTCCTAGCGTTCGGTTGAAGCGCTCCGTTAGACCGTTGGTCTGCCGGTGGTAGGCTGTAGAGGCGCGGTGCACCATGCAGCATGCCCAAAGGAGTTGCTGTAGAACTTCGGATAGGAAGACCCGCCCTCGATCTTTTAGTAGTTCCTGTGGTACCCCATGACGCAGTACAAAGCGTCGCAAGACAAAATTGGCTACGTCCCATGCACCAGTCGTAGATAGTGAAGTTGTTTCAGCATACCTCGTCAGATGGTCGATGGCGACAATGATCCATGGATTCCCAGCTGCAGTGTACGGAAGGGGACCATACAGATCGATTCCAACGCGGTCGAAAGGACGCGCCGGACACAGTAGAGGCTGTGACAATCCAGGTGAATGGGCCGCTGTCTTTCGTCGTTGGCATAATGAAGAGGACCGAATGTATTTTTGTACAAAAGTGTACAAACCACGCCAGTAGTAACACTGGCGGATCCGGCGATATGTTTTTAACACATCAGCGTGAGCATGTTGTGAATCGGCATGAAAATACGCACATACATCATATCACATGTTGCGTGGTATAACCAAGAGCCATTTACGACCATTTGCGTGGCATTTTCTGCGGTATAGTTGCGCGTCCCGTATCTCGAAATGTGTGGCTTGGCGGCGAAGGGCGCGTGGGTTCACAGACCTTGAGATGAAAAGAATCTTAAGGAGAAATTTAATCCATGGGTCTTGGCACTGTTCAGACGACAAGCTTGAGATGGAAATGGGAGCGATGGGGAAGTAGGCGTCCGAATGCAGGTCTGCGCTGCATCTCACTGGTGATCATGAGAGGGAGTTCGCATCAGAGCATTTTCGTCGTGAGCGGTAGACGACATGAATGTCGAATTCTTGTAGGCAAGAGCCCAACGACCAAGGCGACCTGAAGGATCTTTTAGCGACGTCAACCAACAAAGTGCATGGTGGTCTGCCACAGCATCGAAACTCTGTCCGTACAAGTAAGGACGAAACTTGCTTAACGCCCAAACGATTGCGAGGCATTCTTTTTCAGTTACACAGTAGTTAATTTCCGCTTTCGTGAGTGTGCGGCTTGCATATGCGACGGCGTACTCTGAAATACCGGGCTTTTGTTGCGCGAGTACTGCTCCCAGACCAATGCCACTGGCGTCTGTGTGTACTTCAGTGGGGGCACTTGGGTCGTAATGGCGTAGAATGGGTGGTGACGTAAGCAGACGGCTCAGTGTAAGGAAGGCTTCGTCACATGCCAGGGTCCTGTTAGAAGGATTAGCTGGACCGTTCAGTAGTTGCGTAAGTGGGGCTATTATTGATCCAAAGTTTTGGACAAAAGGGCGAAAATACGAGCACAAGTCAATGAAGCTCCTAAGTTCTTTGAGTGAAGTTGGTTTCGGAAAGTCGGCTACGGCTCGAAGTTTGTCTGGGTCGGGGCGAATTCCATCCTTTAACACAACGTGACCAAGCATAGTAAGTTGGCGAGCCCCAAAGCAGCACTTATTTAGGCTAAGCTGAAGGTTTGCCTCAGTAAGGCACCGAAAAATTGTGCGCAGACGGTCGACGTGGGTAGGGAAATCAGGAGAGAATACGATAACATCATCAAGGTAACATAAGCATATCTGCCATTTCAGGCCACGTAAAATGCTGTCCATCATTCATTCAAACGTTGCAGGTGCATTGCACAGACCGAATGGCATAACCGTGAATCCGTATAGACCATCCGGAGTAACGAACGCTGTTTTGGGACGACCACACTCTGGCATCGAAACCTGCCAGTAACCTGAACGTAAGCCCAGCGAAGGAAAGAATCTGGCACCTTGTATGCAATCGATAGCATCGTCAATGCAGGGAAGAAGGTATACATTTTTCCGTGTAGTTTTGTTCAGTCACCGGTAGTCGACACAAAATCTAATCGAACCGTCTTTTTTCTTCACTAGCACAGCAAGTGAAGACCAGGGGCTAGAAGATGACATAGCTTGATGACACCGTACTGAAGCATATCGTTAACCTGCTCTGCAATTACACTTCGTTCCTTGGGTGATATGCGGTAGGGGCGTTGCCGCAAAGGATGGTGCGTTCCTGTGTAGATTGTGTGAGCGACAGTGTTAGTTTGACTCAGTACCTTTCGAGGAAGGTCAAATGAATCTCGGAATGCAGAAGGGTTATTCATGCAGAAGGGTTATTAGCTGGTCCTGTTGAACCGGAGGAAGCTTGCTGTCGATGAAACAATTGAAGATATCCGACAAGTAGTCACCTCGCATAAAAAGAGGAATAACAGCGTTCAGTTGAAGTTGCTGGCCAGGGTCGTGGGACTCAATAGGCAGAATAACGTTGTCACCAACAAGATGAACATAGCCCTGTGTTTCGTAAGCTCTTAAGGTGAGAGGGCATGAGCTAGGATTGCAAACGACAATTCCGGAAGTATCTTGATGAGGTGGCAGAACGGCGTACGGCAGAGACGTACCCTGGCGGCAACTGAAAACGCCAGATGGGGAGAACACAACAGTAGAGCCGGACAATTCAGTGCAATTGACAAGGACAACGATGGCACTAAGAGGAGGAACATCAATGTCGGAAGCAACAAGAAGCTTTCCAAGGTGAGTGCGCTCATTGTCGGTAGATGGCGCATCAGAAAACACAGAAAATTCCACCTGTGCAAGAGCACAGTCAGTTACGGCGCAGTGTCGCGACAAAAAATCCCATCCAAGTATCAGGTCGTGGGAACAAGTGCTCAACACGAGAAACTCGATGTGGTACAGGACGTCCTGAATGATTACTCTCGCAGTACATGCTTCGACCGGTCCACTTCGTTGCGCGCTCGCGGTATTGTGTGGGGTACGGGCGAGGACTTCTACAATGCGAGGATTTCGCAGCTCGTGCCTCCAGAGCTGCGGCAGTCAGTTTTCCGTCTCAACGAGGTTCGGTAGGCGACGCAGCGGGGACGGAGATCGGTAGTGGCGTGGTGAGGATGAGGGACGGGGGCCGAATGGTCGATGGTCAGCAGCAGGGTGGTGGTCTAGTTCGGTTGGTGACGGGTCGCGTTCCACTGATTGTGGGTCGAATTGACGGGACAGTTCTCGTTGCGCGTTGTACGTGGCTGGGAAAGAGTAGTCAGAGTACCTCAGAGCTGCAGCCGGGCCCATTGCAAAGCGCCGGCGACAGAAGCGTGCCACGTGACCTGGATATCCGTATGCGTAACAGATAGGGCGATTGTCAAGTTTGCGCCAAGGGTTTCCGTTAGTGCGCTGTTATGTTGCTGGAAATAGTGTCGTTGGTACTCATACAGGCTGGGGAGTTGGCCCAAGCGGAGGTCGTAGCGGAGTAGCAGCAACAGCAGCGTAAGTCAATGGCGCGAAGACGGATGCTGTCTGAGAGACAAACGGCAGTGCCTCAGAGACCTGCGCCTGTATTACCTGCCTGATGGCGGGCGCAAGACGCTCAGAAGAGGGTTCCGTTGCCGGTAGATACGACAGGCACGAAAGTTGTCGGGCCACCTCCTCGCCCACATATCGTTTGATTTCTGATATTATTGTGTTGTGGTCTCCACCCAGGGTCAATGCCGCGAGAGTTTCATCGGTAGCCGCTGGCCACCGTGTCATGACCCGTTGTTTGCGCAACTCCTCGAAGCTCTGGCAAAGAGTGTCGAGTTTGGACACGGTACGTGGGCCCTTGGCCAGCAGCATCTGGAAGGCGTCGTCGTCTATCCCCTTCAAGATGTGTTTGATCTTGTCTGCTTCAATCATTGAAGGGTCAAGGCGCTTGCACAAGTCGAGCAGATCCTCGATGTAGCTTGTGAAGCCATCCCCCTGAAGCTGTGCGCGTCCCCATAGGCGCCGTTGGGAACGAAGCTTGCGCACCTCGGGATGACCAAACACATCGGTAATGCGTAGCTTAATAGCGCTCCAAGTGGCGAATTCCAAGTGGTGGTTGTTAAACCAGAAACTCGCTACTTCTTTCAGGTAGAACGGTTCATATTGCAGCTTCGAAGGGTCGTCCAACTTGTTGCTTGCGCCTACCTTTTCAAATGTCGACAGCCAATCTTCCACATCTTGCTCAAGGGCACAACGAAAAAGGTGGATCGCGCACGCGTAGCGCAGTGGGCGCAATGACCATCGGAGGCTCGGTCGCACCTTGCTGGGTGTTTTCTTAAGCCATTTCGGGAATGGCAGGTAGCTCCTGTTGCGGAGTTCCAGGTTGGGTTACTCAGCACCTCCACCACTCTGAAACGGGGTTTATTGGCGTAAGTAGTACTTGGCAAGCAGGTCTATTGATGCGGAAAGCAGGCGGCAGCAATAGACCCAGCAATTCACCCAACAGCTCGCGCTCGGCTCCTCTCGCTAAAGGCGTGACCCACTGCAGCACATAATCTTCTTCTCTACAAATGTATTACCCCCCTAACACCACGAATTACACATTTTTAAAGAAAAAGGTTGAGAAGTTGATAAAAAAGTCACAAAAGTAATCTAACCATATCAATACTATTAATATTTGCAAGCTGCAGGTACAGTATTCAGACTATTAGCAAATAAGGCAAATTATAATACTCGCATGCCTGAATATATGCAAGAAAGTGTAATACTTATGAAATAATATAACAGCAATCATTCCCAGAAAAAAACATGGTTGATTTCTCTGTCAGAGGAGTCGGCATGTAACACGAAAGTAAAACCCGCCTTTACAGGGGTAATTAAATGCTTACTGTAAATTGATAAAGAAGAGCTTGCCGAATGTGTTTCGGTGTCTGGTGGCTATAGCCCCGTTCAACGTAGATGTATTCTCGTTAATGCTTGGTACATCTCCATCCCAACAACTAACATCCATGATAAATGTATTAAACTATTGTGGTATTTATAGATGTTAACCGCCAAAGTCTAATCAGACAAGGAGGCGCGACAGCAAGATAGTAAGATTTCGCGTCGCATATTGGACGCAGAAATTGGGCTAAGGGCGCCATTTCGGCCTGTTAAAGTGTGATTTAATTTTGAAGTGTGTGTGTGTGTGTGTATGTATGTGTGTGTGTGTGTGTGTGTGTGTATATATATATATATATATATATATATATATATATATATATATATATATGTAACGGGTGAGACATGGCGTCAGTCAGAACACCAGTTTATTCTGACCCTTCATCTTCCTCATCTTCCTTTCCCCCATTCACCTGTGAAGCGTCACACGTTTCCCCCTCCCCCCGAGAGAGCGTCAACTTATTGGGACAATAGTAGCGACGCAGTTTGTTGACGTGCACAATATCAGTAGTTCTGCTTAACGGAGCTACGCACCGGTCGACCTCATAGTTCACAGGAGAGACTCTGCGAAGAATTGTGTAAGGTCCTTCCATGACTGAACTGAGCTTTCCTTTGTTCGGGTGCCAAGGTGTTTCGTAGAGGACCAATTCACCAGGTTGGAGATCTTGTGGTAGGAATTTTTCGTCGTAGATTATCTTGTTCTTCTCATGATAGGCAAGCGTGTTCTTGATTGCACTTTTCCTTGCTTCTTGCACACTCTCCATTGGTGCGTCTAAAATTGTGTCGTATGAAGGAATTCCATACATTAGGTACGATGGTGGATATCGTGTTACTTCATGTGGGGTTCTGTTGTATTCATCGACAACATCCGAAAGATGTTTGACCCAAAACTTCTGTGGCTGCTCATTCATTTTGCACTTTAGCCGGGTTACAATAGTCTGATTTGTACGTTCGTTCATGCCATTACATTAAGGGTGTTGGGAGGATGTGAACAATTGGTGGACACCATTTCGTTTTAGAAACTGCTTGAATTTTCCAGCTATGAAAGCTGGTCCACGATCAGATAGGAATTTCTTGGGTTTTCCTGCTGCAAAGATGGCGGTGATGCACGAAATGTATGCGTCACAAGTTTCGTTCTTGTGGGGAAACGCCCAGACATACCGCGTAGCGTGGTCGATCGCCAAGTGAATAAACTTCTTTGTCGAGCCATATCCTGAAAAACCACCTATAGTGTCCATTGCTAAAAGATCAAAGGGTTGTTCTGCAGGTGGTAGTGACTCGAGAGATCCGAATCTCTTGGTTTTCGGCTTCTTGCAATGCTGACATATGTCACAGTGGCGGATGTAGGATGAAACGTCTGTGATGATTTCCGGCCAATAGTAGGATGATGACAACAAGCCCAGTGTTTTCTTTACTCCGACGTGTCCGAACTGACAGTGTGCTTTCTGCAGGAGGCCCAGTCGAAGCTTGAAAGGAACGTACACTTTGCGAATTCCTTTACGTGCCACGATAGTGACCCCGTTTTCCGTTGTGTACTTGCAGCGAGGGCGGTCATCCTGGTAAGTTTGAAGTTCTGGTAATGAAAGGAGTTGAACCATAGGGCTTCGCAAAAATGCGTCCACCTCGATGTTTTCGCTGCCTTTTTGATGTCGAATGTTAACGTCATACATCGACAGCTTCAAAGACCATCGAAAGAGCCGGCCATGTGGCTTTTTTATGTTTCTGAGCCATTGTAAAGCAGCATGATCGGTGACAACAGTGAATGGTCGTCCATGTAGGTAGCAGTGCCACTTATCAACAGCGTCAATTATAGCGAGGCATTCGAGCTCTGTAATGGCATAATTTAATTCGTGCGTGAGTAGCTTACGCGAGTGATAGGCAACGGGGTGTTCTTTACCATCATGATCTCTTTGCTTCAGAACTGCACCTACGCCTACGTTAGATGCGTCGCAATAAAGAATGCATGGTTTCTCGCAAGAAAAAATTCGTAAAATGGGTTCTTTGGTCAGACAGTATTTCATGTTCTCAAAGGCTTGTTCACATGAGGAATCCCATTCCCATGGTGTGTCCTTCTTCAACAGCTTCGTAAGTGGGAAAACTATGTCACTGAAGTGCGGTATAAACTGGCGGTAAACGTTGGTGGTGCCTAAAAAACGCTGAAGCTCTTTCGGGGATTTCGGTCTTGGGAATCGCAATACAGCTTCTATGTTTCTTCGTATAGGCGACACTGTACCGTGCGACACTCTGTGACCCAGATATTCAATAGAATCTTGGGCGAAATGGCATTTCTTCAATTTAAGTTTTATATTCTCCATTTTTAGGGCATGCAATAGAGCTTGGAGGTGCTGTAGGTGCTCAGTAAATGTGTCGGAGAAGACTACAATATTATCAAAATAATTAACAACATTCTTTAAGTTATGTTTTCTGATAACTGATTTCACAGCTCTTTCGAATGTAGCAGGAGCATTTCTCAAACCGAAAGGCATAACAAGCCACTCATAATGGCCATTCGGCGTGACGAAAGCTGTTTTTGGGATGTCCTCTGGGTTCATTTTGACATGCCAATAGCCTGATGTGATATCCAATGTCGAAAAATATTTCGATTTTCCCAGGTAGTCTAGAACATCGTCTATACGCGGAATAGGTTGGTAGTCAGGCACAGTGACAGAGTTAAGTTTTCGATAATCAATGCATAAACGTGTGCGTCCTTCACCTTTTTTCTCTGCAAGAATGACTGGAGCCGCGTATGGGGAAAAAGATGGACGCACTACACCTTGCTTGAGAAGTAAGTCCACTTGCTTGACAATTTCCTCTTTGTCTGCCAGGGAGCATCGATACGGTGGTCTGTGGATAGGCACGTTGTTGCTGAGGGCAATGCAGTGTCGTTCCTCCGCGATACATCCGAAGTCCATCTGAGACTTTGAGAAAATGTCTTCGTAATTGTGAAGCACCTCTCTCAAAGCAGCTTGTTGCGATGGTGGAAGGTGCGAGACATCAACGGCTTGGAGAGGGGTTGTATCGGCGCTGAAGACACACTTTTGTATTTGAAAGGAATTCTGCAAAGCTTTGTTGTCTTGAAACAAAGTCATTGTGTTTAAATCCAGTGACAGGTTGAAAAAGGAGGCGTTGTCCAAGCCTAGCAAGAATTCAGTCTTCATGCCTGGTAGAACGTGTGCTTGGACTGCCCGCTTTAACTTCCTTATTTCCAACTGTATGTGTACGCGGCCCAAAGTTTCTGTGGTTGAGGTGACTTGTTGGACACTAATACATGAATCCTTGAGCAACTGCAGCTTGAGTTTTTTGAACACAACTTCATTGATACAGGTAATAGTCGCTCCTGTATCCAGAGTTGCGTTCACTATGTGTCCGTTCACAAACGCACCAAAACGTATTAATGAGCCTTTGGGCCGCCCTCTTCGTTTCCCTGGTTGTCAGTTAGAGCACACACCATTTTACGACGAGGGCACTCATTGTGCCAGTGAAACTGATTCGGCAAACCAGTAGATGCACAATGTCGGCACTCACTGTGAGGGGTGCGCATCAATCCTGTAGGGAGCCATGGTCGCGTAGAATGAGGCTCTCGACGCACGAGCTGCCGTTTTGACGTGTTGGGAAGCATCTCCGTGGACACAGTCTTCCGCTTGAAGCGCAGCAGCAAGCCACTTGGCTGGGTTGGTAAGCGTCAATCCAGCGAGGCGCCTTTCGATCTCTTCAGGTACACCATCAGTCAATCCTGATACTGTGTGAATGTCTTTTAAGCCTGCGAGGCGACCAAGGTGTGTCTTCTCTTCGTAGTAGTGCCTGATGCAATGTTCTCTTTTGAGCCTGCAGTGTATGAATTGGCGGAAAGGGTCGCTAACAGGTGCATAAAATCGTGATATCATGCTTGTTTTGATGCCTTCCCACGTATCTTCTGCGTCGAAAATCTCGGTGAGGTACCAGCGGAATGCCTCACCTTCCAGGTACTCGCTGATCCAGTTGATCCGATCTCGTTCGGACCAGCTGACGTTGCTCGCCTTTGTTTCGAAGAGGTGCAACCACTTGTCAACAGGGACGTCGTCTTCAGCTCCGGTGTATTTCGGCAGGCTGATCATCTTCTTTGGCGGGCTTGTGATGTTGCTGCGGTAGATCCTGTCGACTTAGTGTAACGGGTGAGACATAGCGTCAGTCAGAACACCAGTTTATTCTGACCCTTCATCTTCCTCATCTTCCTTTCCCCCATTCACCTGTGAAGCGTCACATATATATATATATATATATGTGTGACGCTATGATGACTGGGAGACGTGGCCTGGCTCATACGCCATGTTTATTCTACTGTGCACTTCTTCCTCCTCTACTTCTCCTAACCATCCCTGCCTTCTTACGTCACAGGATTCCCCCTCCCCCCGAAAGAAGTTGCGTCAGACTAACAGAAATTATAAACTGAACATGCAGGACTAAAAAGTGAACACAGTCAAAAAAGGGAAGATTGTTCCATGTCCCAGGAAGTTTCCGTAAACACACTAGCTTCGCGGGAGAGTGCAGCAGTCCGGTTAGTCCTAGAGTTCTGGTGGGCGAGGCTGACTGTTGCGTACTATAGAACACAAGTACACCTTTAACATGGAAACTGCAGATGATGAAACTGTTTGTACTCTGGCAAGGAATGAACGTAGTGTGAAGGCTTTGGAGCACCAGCAGCTTGATTTGCGTAGGCGTCGTGCTCTTTGCCTTGATTGGTACACATGCAGGGCCACCCGTCTGCATGTTTGTTGACCAAGGTTGTTCCGGTGATTTCCGCGTCCTTCCGGGCTACAGGGTGTTGATTTGCGCCTTTTCTGTCGTCGTATGTCATGTTGCCTGAGTATTGATCTCAGCTTGAGAAAACTTACTCGACGTCCCTTGGGAAAACGTTTGGGATTCCATGTTTTCTTTGTCTCGAGTGAGGCATCTTGAATATGTTGTCGTTTCGGTTGAGTCGTTTGTAAACGTTTTTCTTGACACCATGTGTGTTCTTCCGACGTCTCAAGTTGTCCGTGTCGAATAACAAGACGCTCAATCTGGGCGATTTTATTGTTCTGACCTTGCTGATGTTGCGATAAGTGTTGATGAGGTGGCAGCCTTTTTGCAATTAGACAATGCTTTTCTTGGCGATTTGACGTATTGTTCAGTTGGCAGCTGTTACAAAGCTTTTCAGGCAGCGAAGTTGGTAAGACAGGTTTGACTGGAGGAACATCAGAGGTGCCTTCGGCAGCATTGATTACGTAGTCTTCTGGCACCTGGCAACCTGTTGGAGTCGCTTCCGAGCCTCCTGTGTTTGGGCTTTCAGATGGCTTTGTTTTCAATGGCGACGCCGCATCAGGCGTGGTTTGGTCAAATTCCAGTTGGGAATGGCTGTCTTTCTGTGCAACGAACGATGCATGCTCTTCTGGTACATGCATCTGCACAGAAGGGCCAGAGCTTGGCTGAGCCATCGAAATAAAGTCTTGTGATGAAAAACACCTTTTCGAGTCGTCATGGCGTGGTTGGGCAACGTCTCGTGTCATACGCTGAAGCGATGATTTCGGAAGTGCCGTCTTGCGTGTAAAACGGAGGCCCGAGCGATGGCTGTGGTTTTCCCGAAATACGCTTGGTCGCTTGTAAGTGTACTCATGTTCTACTTTTTGTTGTGGCAGTGGTCGATTCATGCTGAGCATTCGTGAGCTTGAAGACTGCTTGTGAAATTGACAACCGAGTGCAATTGCATGTGGATGGTTTGTTATAAGCGAGTCTTCGTCATAATCGTCATTGTATTCTTGAAATCGGATGGTCATTTCTTCTTTAATCTTTTCCATGACTCGTCATTTTGAAATATGTGAGTGAGGTAGAATTTGAAAGCCTCACCGGAGATGTAGTCGGTAAAGTTGATGATCATCTCCCGTTCCGACCATGATGCAGCGGTAGCATGGAGCTCGTACAGGTAGAACCAGTCCTGCACGGGTCCATCGTCCGCTGCTCCGGTGTACTTGGGGATGTCAAGGTCGGCCGATGAATCTGTCATGGTGCTGGTCGTTGTGTCCTTGTTGAAGATGAATCGGTAGATGATTTATGGTCAGGGTATCTTGTGGGGAACTGCGTTCATGATGAGCGACTGATGAAGGGGCATGCAGGTCTCCATCCTGTCGACTTGTGTGACGCTATGATGACTGGGAGACGTGGCCTGGCTCATACGCCATGTTTATTCTACTGTGCACTTCTTCCTCCTCTACTTCTCCTAACCATCCCTGCCTTCTTACGTCACATATATATATAAAGGAAAGAAGCGTATACCTAAAGGCTCGTTTTTCCGTGTTTTGACACAATATTAATGAGATCTAACAGACAGTAATGCCAAGGAAAGTACAGGGGAAGTGTACAGTTGGTTCTAATAACTTCCCCTGTACATTCCTTGGCATTACTGTCTGTTAGATCTCATTATTATATATATATATATATATATATATATATATATATATATATATATATATATATATATATATATCCCGGCTGACATATGAGATAAGTTGCCCCCCCCCCCCCCAGTCGGGAAAGAGTTGGTACGCCACTGGTTGTGGGATACGTATCTTCGATTTCCGTAGGCGATCCCCTGATATAGCAGCTGGCCCACTGCACGGGAGTGTTAACTGGCACTGGACTCGTAGGGCAACTCTCTGGAGGGGTCTGGAACATCCATAAGGGCTACCTAGCAACTCCACCAGTTCGTCACAAGACTTCAGAAGTGCAGGGGTCTTTTAATTACCCAGATGTATCCAGCTATCGAAGAGCGCATCCATAGCAGCTGGCTCTTGAGCGAAGAAGTAGGAAGCACATGGTCTTTTCTTTGATTTAGGGCAAAGGCACTCTTGCTTTCAACCCATTACATGCAGGTGACAATATATTCAGCGAGTGAAATGTTAAGTATGCATGATTTTCTATACTAACGACTCAACGAGGAGTAGCTGGTTCATATGTACAGTGGCATATGCAACAGTACGACCAGACAGGGACACCAATGGAAGAAATATCACAGCAAAAGCACCGAGGACGCATGCTTGCCTCGTGGTATTAGCTCGCTTTGGTGCCCTTGTTCTAGTACTGCTGTTTCATATTATGATTGTTTCCAAGTGCACTTGTATGACTACACTTCAGCTGCATTAATCACATGACATAATTCACGCTTCTGTGGTATAGAAGAATAGTCCAAGGTATAATCATCATCATCAGCCTGACTACGTCCATTGCAGGACAAAGGCCTCTCCCATGTTCCGCCAGTCAACTCGGTCCTGTGCTTGCTGCCGCCAATTTATACCCACAAACTCCTTAACCTCGTCTGCCCACCTAACCTTCTGTCTTCCCCTAACCCGCTTGCCTTCTCTGGGAATCCAGTTTGTTACCCTTAATAACCAGCGGTTATCCTGTCTACGTGCTACATGCCCGGCCCATGTCCATTTCCTCTTCTTGATTTCAACTATAATATCCTTAATCTCTGTTGGTTCCCTAATCCACTCAGCTCTCTTCTTGTCTCTTAAGGTTACACCAACTGTCCCGCCACGGTGGTCCAGTGGCTAAGGTACTCGGCTGCTGACCCGCAGGTCGCGGGATCGAATCCCGGCTGCGGTGGCTGCATTTTCGATGGAGGCAGAAATGTTGTAGGCCTGTGTGCTCAGATTTGGGTGCACGTTAAAGAACCCCAGGTGGTCCAAATTTTCGGAGCCCTCCACTACGGCGTCTCACATAATCATATGGTGGTTTTGGGACGTTAAACACCACATATAAATCAAATCAATCAAGGTTACACCAACCATTGTTCTTTCCATTGCTCGCTGTGTCGTCCTCAATTTAAGCTGAACTCTCTTAGCAAGTCTCCAGGTTTCTGCTCCATAGCCAAGAACCGGCAAGATGCAGCTGTTATATACCTTCTTCTTGATGGATAGTGGCAATCTACCTGTCATCATTTGAGAGTCCTTGCCAAATGTGCTCCACCCCATTCTTATTCTTTTAGTTACTCCAATCTCATGGTTCAGCTCTGCGGTTATTACTTGCCCTAAGTAGACATAGTGTTTTACAACTTAAGTGCACTATTACCTATCTCGCAGCGCTGCTCTCTTTCGAAATTGTTGTACATTACTAAGTTATACTAATAAATACTCTCCTCTCAGAGTATCATTTTATACTGAGCTGTGGGCAGGTACTGTATTAAGAAAAGACCAACAGAAAAAATTAAAAAAACATCCAGCAAGTGAAGCAGGAACTGTCCTGTAGGTTTTATTTGATTAGGAAGTGAAAATTTACACCTTTCATCGACTATCATCAACAGCAAAACTCACAGAAAGTGAGTTACGAAAAGAGAACGATCGAACTTAAGCTTTCTATTTGACTCACAAACAGCAACCATGGGTTCCTAAATTGCTCAGGCCATTTTATCCATTCCACCTTGACAGAAGACGGCAAGCAAATACACTTTGCAGCACACTTGCCTAATGAATCGACCAGACTGTCCAAGACTTTTCTTTATGCACCTACATAAGTGGCTACTGCACTTGAAGATTCAGTTTATTCACGTCAACGAAATCGTGTGAATTAGTATACGTAGGTAATGACAACAACTATTGGAATAAACAATAATTACAATATATGGAATCTGTGATCATAATGAACTGTTAAAGGGACCGAAAATCGGCCAAAACATGAAATGAGATGACTCCACTGATGGAAAGGTTGTTCGTTGCATGAACTTAAACCAACCTCGTTTATTTTGTGAGGGGTGTATTTGCATTTATATTTCGTTATTGAAAGTTGGGTAAAATAGCCTGTGGTGATTCCGGTGGTAAAAAACTGAATGATACGATATATCTAGTCCCGTAACTGTTAACGGCTGTATACTGTAGACAATTTTTTGTTAGTATTGAAATATAGTGTTCCTTTCTTTAACCTAAAAGATATTGTTACGTAAGGTAAGGTAACTTCAGGGGCGTTTTTAATGGGCACTGAGTCTGCGATCACAGTAGAAGCAACGTCGTCTTCCTTCTCTACCCTGCTTCCCTTAATTTTCCTGGTAATGACACTTCGTATCATTCCTCCTGTCTCAGACGAAGCCCTCTGGGCGAGTCATTCTTGTATCCTTCGTGTAAATGGCTTCAGGCGGGCAACATGCGTCACCTCTGTCTTGCATGAACGTCAGCCACTAGTGGTGACACATGCTATTTCATAGTTGACCTCGTTAAGACGATGGAGTATCATGAATGAGCCCGCGTAGTGTGCCAGTAGATTTTGGCTCAAGCCATGTCGGCGTATTAGGGTCCACACCCACACTAGACCACCAGGGGCATAGGTTACATGCCGGTGTTGACTGTCGTAGCGAGTTTTGGACTCTTGCGCTGCCAGTGTTCCTAAGCAGGCAAGTCCACGTGTCTCTTCCGCACGACACAAAGTTTCCGCAATTGTTAAATCATCAGGGACGACAAAAAGAAAGATAGTGTCCAGCGTATGTCGAGGTGAGTGAGCGTAGAGCAAATAGAAAGGGCTGTAGCCTGTCGTTTCATGTTTCACCATGTTGAAGGCGTACGTGACGAATGGTAACACTTCATCCCAGTTTTTGTGGTCGGAGGCGACGTACATTGACAACATGTTGATGAACGTTCGGTTTGTGCGCTCGGTTAGGTCATTAGTTTGTGGATGATAAGCAGTTGAGTGTTGGAACTTGGAGGCACTCAAACGAAGTAATGATTCCACAATATCAGTGATAAATTGTCGTCCACGGTCACTTATTATCACGCGAGGTGGCCCGTGCCGGAAGATGACTGAATGCAACAGGAACTCCGAAATCTGGACTGCCGTGGCGGAGGATAAGGCATCCGTCTCGCAGTATCGCGTCAGGTAGTCTGCGCATACAATTATCCACCGATTACCTTTTCAGGAGCATGAAAATGGTCCCATCAGATCAATGCCGACCTTTTCAAAAGGGGATCTGGGAGGCTTTACGGGTTGCTGGAAACCGACTGCACCTGAGGTGGGCCGCTTGTGGCTTTGAGACTGCGTACAGCTGGCCACGTAGCTTTGAATTGTCTTGCTCATTTTCGGCCAATAGAACCGCTCTTTTGTGCGACTAAGTGTTCGTGCGGTTCCTAGATGGCCAGAGGTGGGGTCGTCATGCGTGAGATGCAGAACAGACGTTTGGAGGGACGCAGGAACAACCAGCAGAAAGCGGGCGCCCGTCAAGGACAAGTTTCTCTGGTAAAGAAGACCATTTTGAACGCAGAATCGGCCTTCGCTTATTGACTTTCTTGATCCAGGAAATAGAACTTTCAAGCTTGGGTCATTAAGCTGCTCAGCGACGAAATTCACGGCATCAGAAAAGCCAGACGACAAAGAAGTGATAAGGTGGTCAAAGTTATCGGCTTCACAATCTGTCGTCGGTAGCAGCATCCTGGAGAGGCAATCTGCATCAGCATGTAAACGGCCATTCTTGTATGAAATGATGAAGACATATTCTTGTAAACGAATGGCCTATCGTGCAAGGCGGCTGGATGGGTCACAAAGGTTGACCAGCCAACACAGGGAATGGTGATCTGTGACTATCGTCACAGATCACCATTCCCTGTGTTGGGCGACCATAGACGTATGAGCGAAACCGTTGCACGGCAAAGACTACCGCTAGACAATCCTGTTCGGTCACTGTGTACTTGCGTGCAGGCTTGCTTAAAGAACGACTTGCGTATGCCACAACGTGTTCCTTTTTACCAGAACGCTGAACGAGAACGGTGCCGATACCGATGCCACTTACGTCTGTGTGTATTTCCGTAGGCGACGAAGGATCGAAGTGCCGAAGTATTGGCTGCGAAGTTAAACACTTCAGCTGGTGAAAAGCGGAATCACACTCGGAGGTCCACTGAAATAGGCTGGGTTTGCATAGAAGGCTCGTTAGGAGGTGAACGACATCCACAAACTTGGGTACGAACCAATTGAAATACGAGCAGAGCCTGATGAAGCTTCGCAGTTGTTTGACAGATATAGGACGCTCGAACAATTCAACGGCTGCTGTCTTTTGTGGGTCAGGTCTAATGCCATCTTTGTCGACGAGATATCCCAATACCAATGTCTGTCGCTTGCCAAAGTGGGACTTTTTGGAATTCAATACAAGGCCGGCTTTTTCAATGCAGTTGAGCACGAGGTCCAGGCGAGTGTTGTGCCCCTCAAACGTACGTCCAAAAATTACGACATCGTCAAAGTAACACATGCATATATGCCATTTTAAACCACGCAATATAGAGTCCATAAATCTTTCGAATGTCGCAGGAGCATTACATAATCCGAATGGCATAACGTTGAGCTCGTAAACTCCGTCGGTCGTAACGAATGCCGTCTTTTTTTTTGTCAGCTGCGTGCATCAGAATTTGCTAGTAACCTAACCTCATGTCAACAGATGAAAAGTAAGACGCAGAATGCAGCCAGTCATCTATGCGTCATCTATGCGCGGCAGTGGATAGACGTCTTTCTTGGTAACAGAGTTCAGTCGGCAGTAGTCAACGCAAAATCTCCACGTACCATCCTTCTTCCTCACTAGAATGATAAGAGCAGCCCACGGACTTGCCAATTTCTGTATTATTCCCTTTTCCAGCATTTCTTAGACTTGCTCATCGATGATCTTGCGCTCCGATGGTGCCACTCTGTTAGGTTTCTGCCTAATGGGTTGCGCCGACTCGGTGTGGATCTGATGGCGAATACGGGACGCTGGAATTAAGGGCCTTTCACTGTTTTTAGAAAAATTTAACACCTTCGAGTGCTTAGATAGAATGTCAAGCAGTGTATGACGTTCGCTTTGGTCAAGTGACTTGCTGACCATTTGTAGCAATTGGGCACCCTCAGTCTAGACGTTCATTTTGGCTTCTAGCATCAACAAGCGCAACCAGCGTCATAGATGATTTGGGTCTAAATACTGCAAGTTTCATGCCGCCTGGCAAAACTGCAGGCTCCATGGAACTGTTCATTGTCCACACCTGCCCGTCCATCAACGACTGACACTATGCAATGGAGAATGAGGATGTTCTTTTTCAAGCATGCCAAGGGAATTGGTTCGAACGTGGCATCAAACGTGCCACAGTTGTTACTGGAACATGTCACGGAAACACACACAGCAGAAAATGCAGGAACGACTGTGTCCACGGAGACGAAAAAGATGCACTCATCCAGACAGGAATTTTCCAAGTGCGCCATTGGGAAAGTACAGTGTATGGAAAGGTGCCCATTTCTGCAGTCTACAGTTGCCACGCACTCACACAAAAAGTTGATACCCAAGATAACGTCATGTGTAGACCGCCGAATAACCGGAAACTCTGTGCAAAACACCTTGCCACACAGCGAGACTTCTGCAGTGCAATATCCCACCGGACACAACACGTCACCACTTACACCACGAAGTGTCACCCCACGGTTCAGGCAAAACATCACTTTAGGTCCTAGCAGGTTCTTGAATTTTACACTCAGCACTGAAACTCTCGCGCCTGTATCCACAAGTGCCATAGTAGCCACTCCATCGACAACTACATGAACTTTGTTCTTCAATATAAACGCTGACCGGGGTATATCTGTAGATAGCGCCTGTGATCTCGCGGCCTCAGCCGCACCAACTAGTTTTCCGGCGGTGGTGTCCGTGCGCGTTGCAGTGGCAACGGTGATCTTGGAGCACGTAAAGCTGGTAGTGGCGTCAAACTTTGATCAGAAGCCGGCGAGGGGTAGCGTGACCCGGTAGGTGCGCGTGGTTTCCATGACGTGGAGAGCGGATGGTCGAAAGATTGCCGAGACATGTACCAAGACTGTCGCTGATATGGGCGGTGGTCCCAAAAACGTGTGATGTGACCCGGGACGCCACAGTTGTAGCACAGAGGAATTGGTCGAGGGGCACGTGGCTGCTCAGAGTAACGACTCCTCTCGGAAGGCATGGGATAGTGGTGCCGCCCTTCAGGGGCACTGTAGGCAGACGATGTTGGGTAAACAGGCGGGCGAAAACTTCGTTCGTAGTTTGGAGGTGTTTGACATGAGATTTGATTGATTGATTTGTGGGGTGTAACGTCCCAAAATCACCAAATGATTATGAGAGACGCCGTAGTGAAGGGCTCCGGAAATTTTGACCACCTGGGGTTCTTTAACGTGCGGTGTTTGACGTGAGAATCCAGACTGCCGTGTGCCTTAATATTCATTAGTGTCTGCTGCGTTGATCGATGGTTGCCATGGCGGAAGAGAAACAGGAGTCCGCTCACATTCTGGTTCACTTACGTATGCATCCTGAAAATTGCTGGGGCGTTGATAGGTCTGCTGACATCGAAGCAGCTCTTCTCTGACGATCTGCCTTATGGTCAAAGAAAGGTCATCAGGCGGCACTGTTTCAACACTAGCTACAGTGTTGGACAGGCGACCGAATTTTAGAGAAATTCGTGGCATCTTGACAGATTCAAAGGTACGACAGTGCTTCATCACGTCAGACACAAAGTTTAAGCAGTCTTTCCCAATTAAAAAATTGTACACGTCTTCGGCTATACCCTTGAGAACGTGTCCAATCTTGTCTTCTTCAGACATCCTTACATTCACGATATTAAACAGCTTCAAGATTTCTTCGATGTAGTTCGTACATGTTTCTCCTGGAAGCTGTGCCCTCTGAGACAATGTCTGCTCCGCGCGTTTTTTCTTTGCGTCAGAATCACCGAAGCACTTCTGCACTTCTTCAACAAAACGTTCCCAAGTCGTGAACATGTCCTCGTGGTTCTCGTACCACATGAGGGCGGTGTCAGTTAACGAGAATACAATATGATTGAGCTGTTCATTCAAGTCCTAGCCATTGCTTCTGCTCACTTGCTTGTAGTTCTTGAGCCACAAGTCGACGTCTTTTCCTGAGGTCCCACAGAAGTTTGGTGGCACTCTGTAGTACAGCACGGAACCCATCGAAGTTGGCCTCAAAGCGTTGGATGGCTGCTCTTGTGCCATTACGATCGGCGAAGGTGGGAGTCCAGAGAGGCGGCGGCTGCGACGAAGTCCTGGTAGTGAGGCTCCCGTCTTTGGGTTCATCCTACCCAGCACCTTCCACCAAATTGTTACGTAAGGTAAGGTAACTTAAGAGAGTTTTTTAATAGGCACTGAGTCCGCGATCATAGTAGAAGCAATGTCGTCTTCCTTCTCTACCCGCGCTTCCCTTGTTTTTCTTGGTAATGACAGTTCGTATTAATAATACTTCATAAAACTTTTATTAGAGGCCTACGTTAGTAGTATGCATTAAAGTGGTGCTGCCCAGAGAGTTTCCCAAGTATACACTAGAGGGAACTCTGGTGCTAGTGTCTATGGGAGCTGCAACACACCGCGCTTCAGCAAGCATGGGAATAATCGTATTTCTGGCTCTGTGTGTGTTCGTGTGGCTTGAAGCTATTACGTCACGAAACAAAAATCAGCAACTGTTCAGTGGTTGCACTTCACCACCTTATTCTTTTAGGCTTACCAGTTCAAATCAGGTCACAAAGTTAGAAAAGGTTCATCTTTTCCTTCAAAACAAAACTGAAACGCACCAATAAACAAAGCCACAAGTGTGATTTGCCGCCCACAAGTACAAAGACTAGGTGAATCCTTGTACTACCCACCCTTCCCATGGTTGCTGAATGATCGCAGCACCAGAGCCCTCTCTAGTAAATTTTGGGAAACTCTATGGTGCTGCCTTCGCATGAAGTACTGATCTTATGCTCGCCAGCCTGTCTTAAGCAACTTTTCAGGGTGCTCATGCAATTGTGCATGCAGTTTTCAGGTCACTAAGATTTTGGAGCAACATAGTTTTGCTACCTGCACTTCATCTCAGAAATGATGCGCACTGCTACTCGTAGCGGCCGTGCATATGCATAGTGATCCTTTTGATGACTTGGCTTAGGTATCAAGAAAGCAATGACACTGGGACAAGCCACTTAGGACACAGGCAAACTTGGGAGCAGGCGCACAGAATGTCGTACAAACACAGAGAAGGTGTATAATGCCACATCATTTCATTATAACAGCTTGTTATTTTTAAAAATATTTGAAAAGCTCAAAGTAAACTAGAAAGTGACGAGCATTGCCTATAAAATATTTTTAAAGTAAGGGTACGTGGTCGTAAGAGTATTCAGGTCTAATCGATGTTTTCTGTGTTTTGATGTAGCCAGGGGGTCCCCTCGTGATGTTGCAGAGGTCAAGCAAGTATTGTTGGCATCTGAGAACTTTTGCAGGACACGTAATACCCCTATTAGCACCCGGCGAGGACTATTGTTTGTCACCCCTCTTGCCTTATTGGTAGCTGCTCTCAAGGTGGTTTTGGCTACTTACGCCTGAAATGATTTTCTTTTTCTGAGGGGGACACGCTCAGTCTTGGCAATGGTTGGGACCTTCTCCTCAGTCGGTGCGTGATAATGGCAAGGCTCAGCTTGCCATTATCATTAGGTTCTTGAAGCAGAAAAAATTCACTTACTAGATAAAAACTGCCTAAGCTCTTATCAGTCGCATTATCACAGTAAGAACGTGATCACCTGGCTGAGCTTAAGGGCCATCGAGGACCCGTCAAACGTGCATTGATTGGGCTGGTCTTTCATCTTCCCATTGTTTATCATCCTTTTCTACACATATATTTTGGCACTCTGGGAAATGAAGAAGTTAGTTGCAAGTCGCTACTCTTTCTGTCTACTCGGCCCTTTTATCATATGTTAGCGTGCTAGAAAAACTTGCCGGTGTGATAACATACCAACTAGCCCGAGCTTCCACTCTTGTAAACAGCATAATCCTTAGCAAATAATCTTGTAGTGATGTCCAAATATTTATTCTGCTAAATGACCTTGAGAATCTCATTGCAGGCGTGACTTTGGCTGCCTCTGCATGAACCAAAGCAGAGCGTTTTTGTTCAGGAACAGTGCTGTTCATTGACAAACTTGTTCTGCGTTTCTAATCTGATAATACGGTAAAATTTATCAAAGAGAAATCTAGCATAAATGAAATAAAGAAAATAGAGTAGAATCAGGTCAATACTACAACCCTCTTAAAGTCAAGATGTGAGGTACATGACGAGGAAAAGTGCCTTAAATTGCGAGCATGAGATGGCGCAACCAGAGATTAAAGCGACTCACTGCTGTGCGCAACAAACAAGAAAAAAATATACTTTCCGCCACTGCCGCGGATGTTTACCCGCCCCTCGCAGTCAGACAGCAGAACGCAAAACGAGGGCACCACAGATGGTGGTTTTCCTCGTTTGAATGATTTCTCGAGGGAAAACAATTTAAATACGACCTCGACACAGAGGCATCATTGAAATACGAGCTCGTTTCCTCGAGGAAATGATGTTGTTAAGACGAGCTCGTTTAACCACATCGCATAAGTTATGTTCAACGCTACCACCGGGAGCTACATACTTTCCCCTCAAGCAAAGGCTCACCTGCTTTTTATAGTCATATTTCTGTGCGTTATAAAATGCACTCATGGACGTAGCAGTATTTCAGAGTTCGTTAAGTCGCAGCGCAGGCTTGTACGAAAAAGCAGGCTTGTACGAAAAAGCGTTTTAGTGGCCTGATTACTGCGGCGTATTTCCCCTTGTAGAGAGAGCTAACAGAACATGTACCAGTCGGCATCGGCACCCACCATCGTTCTTAGATCTCGTGGGATTCAACGCCGCATTTTCAGAATCCAGCCTCGCCTTTTCGTCGTGGTTTTCACCGCCGGAGTTGGTCGATCTCTTCAGCTGATTGCAACCGCAAGACGACGAGTCGCCCGCGCTCTGGCCATCGTCGTTTTCTACGTCCACCACCTTCGACTCCGATTGATCTGAGCACTGGTTATCGCCGAACACCACAACGGCCACGAACACGATTAGTACAACCTGCTGAATCGCCATCCCACGACACCGTCCTGCGACACAGGTGTTGTGACATGCGAGACTCCAAATAAATGAGCGATTTGTCGTCCGCTTTCCCGCAGGTGGCCGGTGCAATCACCCATCATGCTTACGACATTACTGGCCAATGCTGGAATCGGATTGGCTTTACTGCCAACTGAAACGGTTTCGGTTTCTTTTTCATTCTCATTTTCACGAGTTTGTACTCGTTTATTTCTCTTTGTTAGAGTGGTAGTCTATGCATGATTACTGCTGTTGGTGCCACTTCACAACGCCCGCAAAGTCGCGGGGGAACTGAACACGGAATGTGGCGACTTTTGATCACGCCCATTTTGAATTAGGCGCTTTCAAATGGGCGAGAAGTCGCAATGGATGGATAGATAAATGCTTGAGCGTCACCTTTATAATTTGGTGGTGACGTATGCGCCGCCAAGCTCGACATAAAAAAAAAACAAAAAGAAAACTTCCTTGTTTTTCTTCCAACTGAGCGCTCGCTACCAAACGGCCACGTCAGAAAACGGCGCAAACAGGGCAAACCATATATAGGTGTTCTGTGGAGCATGATTCTTGAAGATATTTATGTTATCACGCATCGCGTTGCGCGCGTTGAAAAGCAGCCGCTCACACGCGAGCCCAAAAAAGAAAAGAATCTACGTCCAAACAACTGCTGTGTGCAGCATTGCGTGGCAAAGCGGTTGAAAGATGGCTATCACTTCCCAGAGGATGCATAAGGCGCGCGATAGATAATGGAGTTGATCTGAAACATTGAACACAGAAGACCGACACAATAGTGGTTTGTTCTAATCAATTTGCTCGCCACGACTACATATTTTTCCCGGTGAGTGCACCAATATTTAGCGGGTAAATGCATTCTTGTCAACAGGCATCTATAACCTTCTCAAAAACGGCTCCCTGGGCGCCGCCATAGCGCTTTTTGGGCTGCGCGAATTGACGCGATCCCCCCAAAATGCACTGCCGAAGCAATGACGGCAGCCTCTGTACTTCCGCGCGCAGACCAACATGGTGGCGTTTTCTTCCCGTCATGTGAAAATTAGGAAATTTGTTGATTTATCATGAAGGTGTGTGAGTGTATTTTTCACGTACAACTGTTTTCAGCGCAAGTTGTAGTGCTACACATTCTCAAAGAATTAAGCTGCTGCAAACCTTCTCACCGAAATTTTTGTTATTTCGCATGTGTATATACATACGCGTGCTCTTGCGCGAATGTATGTAAAAGATGAGTGTACCTCATCGAAAAGAACAGGCGACGTAAAGCTGCTTGGAAGCGTTTACGCCACAACCATACACCGAAAAATTGGGTTGACTATAAATTCCACGCAGCACTGTTTAAGCGTACAGTTGCTATAGCTAAAGATAAACACAAATCTGACTTACATTCGCGTTTATCAAAACCTGATAAAAGATCTGCCCTGTACAGGTTTCTACGGAACAAAAAAAAAAAACGACGCAGGTACCAGCATATTCGCATTCAGTAGTGCTGTCTCCTAAAGAGACAACCGATTTATTGTTAGAGGGCATTGCGAAAGGACTTGAAGTGCGTTTCGCTTCGTCATGCTTGAGACCTATGACATTCAAAAGCTCAACCTCGGACTTTCGGGAAGTCACTATGGCGGAACTGTAAGATGTCATACTAACTGTAAATCAAGCGGCTCCCAGTCCAGATCAGATTACAAACTCTATGATTAAATTGATATGTAATTCCCATCCCGATGAGCTTTTGAATATTGTTAACTGCTCCTTACAACACACATGGATTCCAAGCGCATGGAAAATTGCTAAAGTTGTGTTGCTGCGAAAAAATTAAAGCCTCGGATATGTCCTGGATAACATTCAGCCAATGTCGCTTACTTAAAACTTCGTTAAAATAATTAAAAAAAATTCTTCATAGAAGGCTCAGTGAATTAATCGCTCGTCAGGACATCCTTTCACCAAGGCAGGTAGGATTTAGACAGGGGGGCTCTATATGGTCGGCTCATGTTGATTTGGAAAGCCGAATTCGCCTTGCAAAAGTATCTGGTGAGCTTTCTGCATTAGTCACGTTAGATATTGCATGAATCTACGATAGTGTGGAACACTGCACATTAATTTCAAGATTAGTGGATTGTGAGTTGCCCAAGTGAATTATATCTTGGGTTCAGGAGTTTCTCCATGAGAGACAATTCTTTTGTTGCCACGAGGGAATTACTTCTGCCTCATATAAGCAAACAAGAGGTGTGCCGCAAGGATCAGTCCTGTCACCTCTTTTATTTATTATCTTATTATCATCCATGCTCGTTCTAAAAAATGTTCCTTTTTACGTCTATACGCCGATGATATTGTTTTTTTTTACCTAGTCGTCCCGAGATATCGATAGTTTATATCAAACGTTGCAGTCATATTTGAGTGAGCTTGAGGTATGGCTTGGCGGGCTGTCTTTTTCACTTAATGTTAGCAAATGTGCTCTGCTTGTATTCTCTCTATCCGTCCCCGTATTTCTTTCACTGCATTATCGAAATAATCTGATTCCATAAGTAACAGCACTACAATATCTTGGCATTGTTTACGTGGACAATTTAAACTAGCAGCAACAAATAGAATCAAACACCCGTAAAGCAGAAAGCGCCCTAGGACTGCTACGCCGGTTTTGCAATAAGAATTCAGGGATGCGCAGGGCTACGTAACTTAAGATATACAAACTTTACATACGCCCAATTCTGGAGTTTGGTTGCGTTCTGTTTTCCGGAAGTGCCGAGTACAAATTAAGACCTTTTATATTGCTAGAAAGGCAAGCTCTGCGGCTGTGTCCCGGGCTACCTAGGTGTGTCGCGAATAGCATGCTCGAATCATTCCACTTGATGATAGATTTCGATAGCTTACTGTGCAAACGTTTTTTAAAACTCTACGATGCGCCCCTCTTCTGTTCACAGACAGTTTTCATCAAATACCCAGTTTTTTTCTTTAAGCACCTGTGGTGTCGTTATCAAAGAGCCCAAGTCATTTTCGTCGAGTCTTTGTTATCAAATCTTCACGTTTCCCTCCAAGATTTACCTCCCCATACGCTATGCTCTGTGCCAGTTTGCTTAACTTTCGATGACATTTTTCCGAAAAACGCCAAGTTACTTCCAAAGCATGTTCTGGAGGGCCTCCTTCAAGACCATCTCAATCATTTTCCCAATTAGGTAGTAATTTCGACGGATGCAACGCAAAATCTTCAGAAGGCTGGGGTAGGTAATTTTTCTCATAAGCTTAATTGGTCTTTTGCGCTCCGACTGCCTGACTTCACACCAATTTATCTCGCAGAATACCTATAGCTGTTACATTGGCTCTTCGAAAACTAAATTCTCAGCAATCAAAAGCTATTATTATTTCGGATGCTTTGTCTGTATGTACACATGTAACGTCCGCAAAGAAGTCTCCTCTTCTCAGGATAATTTGGTCTCTAGTACCGCATAGCCTATCAGAAGTTCGGTTTATTTGGGTCCCCGGGCATGCTGGAATTGTACTAAATGAAATGGCTGATTCGCTCGCTTCGGCATCTTTAAATTTCTCGGTGGTGCTAGTAGCTCCACAGTTTCCTTTTATTACTGCCGAACGATTCAAATGCCTGTTAATCTTAAAAATCAACGAAACGTCGCTTCTACAATCTGAAGAATTTCGGCACTTGCAATTCACATGGAACACCGCAAAATGCCTTTCCCGTCAATGTGAGGTGACCCTCACAAGCTTTCGCTGTAGAGTTCCTCTGTTAAATTTTTATCTCAACAATTCCGGATTTTCATTAACTAACCTATGTGTAGTTTGCAATGAACCGGAAACAATAGATCACTTTCTTCTCACATGCCACCGCTTCGCCTCACTGCGCCGAATAATTCTTGAAAGACCGATTGGTATGCTCGGATTGCCAGTCAATACATCCACCCTATTATCGTTTGGAGCCAGTCAGTTGGGTGTGGGCGGCAGTGCTATTCTGTCAGCGCTACATAAATTCATTCAGGCAACCGGAAGGATACGCTGCTAGTGGTACTGCCAGATATATCAAATTCTTTCTCCCCCTTCCTCATTCTTGTTAATTTGTTTTATATATTCTGGTTTATCGAATTCTCCTGCACTTTTTCACGTTTTTTCGAAGGAACATTATAATTGTTCTTATCTAATTTTTCTCTTTTTTAGCAAGCGTTGTACAAAAAATATCTATTATAAGGTACAATGTGGCCAATCCCCCTTGTGGGTATGAGCCAAGATCTTCTAGGCGACAAGACAAGACAATTTCTCGCTACGACTCTAGTCAGTGAATCACTTACGTACGTTTCTTACGCGTGGACTGTAGCAGTAAAGCCTGAAATATATCACCAAGGTGGACATCTGGGCGCTTAAAGAACAATGAAAAGGAAGACACAAGGCGCACACACTAATGCAGCGCTATGTGTGTGTGTTTGTGGGCATTCTCTGTGTATTCGTTCTTAATGTGCTTTCACCGTTCTTAATTCGGTGATATGTGAAGCACAAATGAGGAAGGTATATATGTCACTTTAAAATAAGCGGAACGTTACGAGGCGGACGTAAATTATGCCGTACATGACTTACATGCCGTGATTATGACGTTTGCGCCTGGCATTTTGGTTCGTTGTCCATTCACGCCACGTAACACCAAATCCGGTACATGTGCTAGCGAAACGGCAGCGAGCGCGCTACGAGTGCAGCATATGTAGTCGTGTTTTACATGACAGGCATGTCATGATTATCATGTTTGGGCGTGCCTTTACCTTCGTCGTCCATTCACGTCACTTAATACCGAATTCGGTATATGTGAAGCTAGCGAAACGGCCGGGAGCGCATCATGAGCCTGGTATATGTAGTGATGTTCTTACGTGACACGCATGTCATGGTTATCATGTTTGCACCCGTCAAGTACCTTCGTCATCCACTCAGGTCACTTACATCAGATTTAGTACATGTGATGCGCTTGCTATCAACATCCGCGAGCGCATCATGAGCGTGGTATGTAGTCATGCTATTTCATGCCACGAATGTGATGATTATCATGTTTGAACCAGTCTTATGCCTTCGATATCCACTCATTTCACGTTATACCAAAATTGGTGGATGTGAAGGCAGTGAAACGACCACGAGCGCATCATGACTGTGGCATATGTAGCCATGTTTTTACAAGACATGCATGTCATGGTTATTATGTTTGCACCAGTCATATACCTTCATCATCCATTCGCATCACGTAATACCAAATGTGGAGTATGTGAAGCTAGCGAAACGACCGCGAGCGCATAATGAGTTTGGCATGTAGTCATGTTCACATGACACAGATCTCATGTATATCATATTTGCACCAGTCATATACCTTCATCACCCATTCACGTCATATGTAATACAAAGTTTGGCGTATGTGAAGCTAGCGAAACGCCCGTGAGCGCATCATGAGCGTGGCATGTATACATAATGATTGATGTTTTACAAGACACGTATGTCATGATTGTTATGTTTGCACCGGTCATATATATATATATATATATATATATATATATATATATATATATATATATATATATATATATATATATATATATATATATATATATATATATATATGCTTACAGTTGGTAATTTTTTCATCCACTTTTCTTTCTTCTTATTTACATTCCATTAATGTTAATAACTTCCCCTGTACATTCCTTGGCATTACTGTCTGTTATATCTCATTATTATTGTGTTAAAAACACGGAAAAACGAGCCCTTAGGTATACACTTCTTTCCCTTATTTTTATATATATATATATATATATATATATATATATATATATATATATATATATATATATATATATATATATATATATATATATATATATATATATATATATATGTACCTTCATCATCCATTCACGTCACGTACGTAATAGCAAATTTGGTGTATATGAAGCTAGCCAAGCGACCGCGAGTGTATCATGAACGTGGCATGTAGTGATGTTCTTACATGACACGCATGTCATGATTTAAAATAAATAAATAAATAAATTTCCACGTGAGGGCCTGTATTTTATGTTCGCCATGCAGTCATGCCATACCATACCTGTTTTGCGACATGTCATGTGAACGAAACAACCACAGGATTATGCAAGACTACGCCATTTAAATCTCGATATTGCTGACACACATGTCATGGTTTTATGTTACTAACGTGGTTGCTTGGGCGAGTTGGTACGACATGATTCACTTAAAAAAAACAGCGCCAATAACGAGAGACAAGAGAAAGAAGGAGACAGACAGCGGCACTGACTTACAACAAGATTTATTTGCCAGAACCGTACAATATATACTTGGGCCGTATCTAACAAAAAAAAGAGAAAAATACAAAACAAACAAAACAGAATCCACCTAACAACCACGTAGTCATATCCACAACGCACCATGAACAACACGTGTGCTAACGTGCCGAAGGAAACATATTTCTTTTAGTGATAGCGCAATCGAAGGCCTGCTGACACATGCACTGCCCAGCCTTTCTATTTCTGAAGCCTCATAAATTTCACGTATCATCTGGTCCCGATGACGCCTAATGACGGTACAAAGTTGAAAATCAGGGACACAACCGCAGCAAGTGTCCTGCGGCAAGTGGTACATCGGCCAAACAGGCAGGTGTTTAAATGAGCGACTGAAAGAGCACGCTCACAACGTCTCCTCTACAGTTTCGGGTCATCTCGGTATTCATTGCCGAGACTGCGGTTGTGTCCCTGATTTTCAACTTTGTACCGTCATTAGGCGTCATCGGGACCAGATGATACGTGAAATTTATAAGGCTTCAGAAATAGAAAGGCTGGGCAGTGCATGTGTCAGCAGGCCTTCGATTGCGCTATCACTAAAAGAAATAGATTTCCTTCGGCACGTTAGCACACGTGTTGTTCATGGTCCGTTGGGGAGATGACTACGTGGTTGTTAGGTGGATTCTGTATTGTTTGTTTTGTATTTTTCTCTTTTTTTGTTAGATACTGCCCAAGTATATATTGTGCGGTTCTGGCAAATAAATCTTGTTGTAAGTCAGTGCCGCTGTCTGTCTCGTTCTTTCTCTTGTCCCTCGTTATTGGCGCTGTTTTTTTAAGTGATTTATGTTACGACTAGTCAGCTATACTCGTCGTACAGTCATGTTACTCCATACCAAATTGGGTATAAATCTCACTATCCAAATGGGCAGGAGTACAAAAAGTCGTAGGCGGCTCGATAGATAGATAGATAGATAGATAGATAGATAGATAGATAGATAGATAGATAGATAGATAGATAGATAGATAGATAGATAGATAGATAGATGCGGTGAAACTCGCCGGAGGTCGTTTAGAAAATGCTTCGCATTTATTATATTTATTATGGAGATAGTTACGCTGTTTACGCTACGTTTGCTCTGCGCTGTCGTTCTCATGAAGCACGGGGCGCTGATAGTTTAGTTTCGTCCACCCACAAAAAATTCAAAGGGCACTGCGAAAAGGGATTGTTCCAAGTTTTGGAGCGTTTGACTCACGGGCGCATCGCACATGGTTCCTTTCCGATTTCCGACACAGTGGAGGGCAACTTATGCTGCAGCAGGCTTGTTTCCAAGTGACGCATTTACCACCAATATTCCACTGAATAAACAATCGCTCATATCCAGAAATATAACGACGTCAATTGAAAAGTAATTTACTTTGATCAGTTCTAAGAGCTTATTTTTGTATTTATGAATACTGCAACCCTAACATAGGGTTTCGGCAGGGTGGATATACATTTGATAAGTTTACAAATCGGCAAACAAATCAATATAAAACAGGTAAGGCATTTACACACTTTCATAACGAAAAAAAAGAACAGTGGTTTGTAATAAACCAGCGTAAGAACATATAGAGAAAGGAGCGCTGAATTCAAGCTTATTTTATTTATTGAGATAGTTTCACCGGGATCGTATGGCTCACATTTTTGGGTGGACGGCCGGGTGGAGTGGGGTTCAGCCACTTTGCCCATAAGCTCGCAGTTGCGTAGCGTGCGTGTATCTGCCTCGTGTGCTGCTGATAACAGCTGTACAGGTGGCGCCATCAACGATGCAAGTTTGGGAAAAACAGGTTTAGCCGGTTCAGTTGTCGCAAGGCCCAGCTTCAGCGAGGTAGTAGTGTGGCTGGGAGGGGACAAAGCAGCCGGCGTCACAGGTTCAAGTAGCCCCCTGGTGCAGGACGCTCCAGCTGAAAAGTCACAGCATGTGATAATCGCCGGGGACTCGAATTTAAATCGATGCACAGAAGCCATCAAAGAGAGGGTAAAAGGTGACAAGAGGGTTGCAGTAGGGGCGTTCCCAAGACGCAAGCTTGAAGCAGTCATGAGGCAAGCGAGCGCAAAACTCAAAACTACAGCTGATAGACGAAACCTCGTGATAATTTCAGGCGGTTTAAACGATGTCTTAAATAAAGATACAGCAGGACTAGCAACCACACTGGCGAAAGGCGTCGATGACATGCGCGCCACTTCTCCTATGGTACAGGTAGTGATATGCACGATACCGGAAGTACCGGTGCGTGATAGCAACCTGCAAAGAGCGGTTGTCAACGCAAACCAAGAGATATGGCGGATGAGTCGAGAAAAAGGCTTCGAGGTGGTGGAAATAAACAGAGAGGTGCATAGGTGGGGTGGTTTCCAACGAGACAGAATTCTCTTCGATGGGCGGCTAGGTCATCAGGAGCGTTGGCGACTTGCAGGACGCGCAGTAGCTTTTTTGGGGGACAAGCGAGCCCTTCGGGATGCAGGATAGCTAGTAACGAGGAAAACGACCAGGGAGACTCTTCGACAGGTGGTATGGACAGATACAATTCCAAAGTGACACCAATATCTAAGATAGGTAGAGTCCGGGGCATAAATAGACGTAGTCACGAGAACCGAGCCAATTCCGACATAGGGTATATTAACATGCAGGGTGGTAGGAACAGGCTGAAGTGGGAAGAGATAGAAGAACAGCTAAAGGAAGAGAGGCCGATGGTATACGGTTTTGTAGAAACACATCTCAGGGACATGGAACAACCTCCGAACAATCCTCACTACGCGTGGGAATATTGTAACAGAACAGAAGGCAGCAGAAAGGGGGGTGGTATTGGGGCATTCATTCATAAAAGTACAGACTGGCAAAGGGTCAAGCAGGAGTGCAAGGAACATTTATGGCTAGAAGGAAAAGTGGCCGGTCAAATGACACTCCTTGGTATCGTGTACTTGTGGACGGGAGCAAAGGCCAGAGAGGAAAACCAGGCAATATTAGAGTGTATATCAAAGGTCATTCAGGAGTTAAGAAGAGAGTGCGAGATAATTATACTAGGAGACGTGAATGCCCACATAGAAGATATAGATGGGTATACCGACCCGACAGGCAAAATGATCATGGATATGTGTGAAAGGCTTCATTTGATCATTTGCAACAGTACCGAGAAGTGTGAAGGGCAAATGACATGGGAGGTAGGAAGGCTGCAGTCGACGATAGATTATGCACTGATGTCACATAGGATGTATGATAAGCTCAGGGGAATGCACATACATGAAGGTGGCTCAAGAAGTCTGGGTAGTGATCACAAACGTATCAAGCTAAGTTTTGGAAGAGCAGTGAAAGTGGGAAGGAGACAAGATGAGTAACTACAGGAAAAATTTTATCCAAAAAGGCAAATTGAAATAGCCACTACACAAATTGAGAAAGTAATCATGGAGGATGATAAGAGAGTGTGGACATACACGAATATAATTAGACTCTTTGAGCTAGAGCTTGCTAAGACGCGTGACAAGTTACCCCAGAAAAGAAGACACAAACCCAAAAGTTGGTGGGATGAGGAAGTTAAGAGAGCCATAGCAAAACGTCAGGAAGCCTCTAGGGAACACAGACATGCTAAGCAGCGGAGTGAACCAACAGATGATGAAAGAAAATGGGAAACCTTCCTAAGCTGTAGAAGGGATGCATCCTTTCTGATCAATGAAAAGAATAAAAGAAAGGGAGTCCAATGGCTGGCAGAGGTACATAAAAAATAGAAAGGCAGCTGCGAAATTTTAGAACCATCTAAACTCTCTAAGAAATGAGACGAGCCTAGAGCAGAGTTTTATAACTACAGCCCAAGGTGGTAGGCTAGAAGGGGAGGAAGCTATTGAATATATAAGAACAAGGGTGACAGAAAAAAATCAACAAAGAAGTACTTTATGCACCACAATAGACAAGGACGAATCAAGTGGTGCAATGGCTCCATTTTCACAACAAGAGTGGGAAAGGGCTGAGAAAAGGGTTCCTAGTAGTACATCAACAGGCCCAAATGGAATTCCAATTATGCTGATAAAAACATTAGGTCCGAAGTCTAAGCAGGCTTTGAGAGAGGCAGTGAGCAAAATAATAATTGATGGTGCAGTTCCCGATGGATGGAAACTTAGCAGGATGAGCATGATCTATAAAGGAAAGGGGGGCAAAGCTTACATAAACAACTACTGTCCTATAACAGTGACATCAGTGGTCTACAGGCTCGCGATGCAGATTACAAAGGAAAGACTGCAGGCATGGATAGAGGATGAGGGGGTGCTGGGGTAACTGCAGAATGGGTTTCGGAAACACAGGAGGTTGGAAGACAATCTGTTCTCACTGACGCAGTGCATCGAAATAGCAGGAAAGTAACACAGGCCCCTGTGGTTAGCATTTTTGGATATCAAGGCAGCGTACGATAGCGTGGTTCAAGAGGAATTGTGGGGAATACTGCACACACTAGGCGTGGAACATGTAGTCACTAATCTTTGAAAGGGTATCTATAAAGATAACAAGGTTGTTAAAAAGTGGGAAAGACAGGTATCCAAGCCTGCAGAGGTAAAACGGGGGCTTAGGCAGGGGTGTCCCCTGTCACCCTTAATATTCATGATGTACCTACAAGGATTAGAGGCCAAATTAGAGGGAAGTGAACTGGGCTTCAACCTCTCTTTAGTCAAACAAGAAAAACTCATTGATCACGCACTACCAGCATTAATGTACGCAGATGATATAGTGCTAATGGCCTACAACAAGGAAGATTTGCAGATATTGATGGACATCTGCGGTAATGAGGGAGATAGGTTAGATTTTAGATTCAGTAAGGAAAAATCAGCAGTCATGATTTTCAATGACAACGAATGTAGTGAGCTTAGAATACAGGAGGTCAGGCTAGAGATAACAGATCAATACAAATATCTGGGTGTATGGATAAGCAATGGGACCAAGTACCTGAGGGAACACGAAATATACGTGACGACTAAAGGTAACAGGAATGCAGCAGTGATGAAAATTAGGGCTCTGTGGAATTACAATAGGTATGATGTTGTGAGAGGAATATGGAAAGGGGTCATGGTTCCTGGGCTGACGTTCGGCAATGCGGTCTTGTGCATGAGATCAGAAGTTCAAGCAAGATTAGAAATTAAGCAACGTGGAGTAGGTAGGCTTGCTTTAGGAGCTCACGGGAATACACCAAATCAGGGAGTACAAGGTGATATGGGATGGACATCATTTGAGGGCAGGGAAGCTAGCAGCAAGATAAAATTTGAGTAGCGATTGAGAGAAATGGGGGAGGAACGTTGGGCTAAGAAGGTTTTCAGCTATTTATACATGAAGAATGCCGATATAAAATGGAGGAAGTGAACCAGGAAATTGACTGGTAAATAGCAGGTGGCCAAACCAAAAAGAACTATCGGTTAAGAAGAAAGTGAACGAAACGGAGACTGACATGTGGAAAATGGGCATGATTAAGAAGTCCGCACTAGAGATATATTGAAGTTTTAAGCAGGAAATTGCCAAGGAAAGGATCTATGGTAATACTCGGGTGGTTCTCTACTGCTTGAGGCCAGGACGGGAGTACTGCGAAGCAAGACATATCGGGCCAAATACGAAGGGGTAGACACAGTATGCAGTGCGTGTGGAGAGGAAGAGGAAAGTGCCGAACACATGATAATGTTCTGGAAAGGGCTTCACTCTATAGTTCAGGATGATGGCGCAGAGTTTTTCAAAGCACTGGGGTTTAGGGACCGGGAGGGCAAAATTGACTTTATAAGCGGGTAGACTTAACTAGAAGGAGGTTATCTGATTGGTGGCTAAAGTCAAGGCACGAGTGAAAATTAAACTCTTCACTGCAAAGTACGAATCCTCAAACTCACTTTTTAAAGAAAAAAATAAATCTAGTTTTTGGTTCATTAAGTATTACGGCTTGGTGGCGCTAGCCACCGCCCGATCTAAAGGGTACAGCCACATACATCCAACCATCCATCCATCCGGTGGCACAAACCAGATGCATATGGCTCATAAAAGCCGTGTGCAAGCGCCCGCTAGTCACCGTTTTTTAAAAAAAATTATTCATTTTTTATTTTAGTTCCACTGTCGACGTTTTATTTATTTTTTTTTTGAAAATGGCAGGCCTGTTTTTATTACTGTACATGCGCGCGATGCGCCGCGTACTTTTCTCACGTGCATGCGCGCCAAACGTTGTTTGCACAATATGTTAATGAACACAGGTAAACCAAAAACTGCTGCAATATAAAACACTCCTCTTGTTTTATTCAACAATAGAAAGCAACAACAATGCAAATGATAGTCTTGTTGTTTTATGCAACATCCTAAAGAGACGCACACGTTTTTATCGTCACTAAACACTTGTAGCACTCAACTATACAACCAATTTTGTTGAGAAAACCGAACACGTTAACTGTTAGCAGACCCCCCCCCCCCCCTTCCTTAACACAGCTGCAAGTATTACACCAAATGACCAACAAACCCAGACAACACTCGACGATCTAAGGTTGTTCTGAGAACGCCCTACCCAGTACAGAAGGACGACCCGAGGGCATCCTCAGTTAAGTGAACCTCGACAGGTTCCAATACCCTTTATTTGTCCAGCTCCATATCATCCTCGATGTTGTCCTAAGGTCGACATTCAGGGATCTTTTTAGTATGCGTTCAGGTCTACCTCAGGACAGCATTCAAGGCTCTTTTTAGAATGTATTCTAGGCTTTGAAGGCTCATGTTATGCCCGCAGGAAATGCAGTTAGCAAATGTGGTTGTTAAATGTCTATACACTAATCAAATGCATTTATTGCTTCAAAAAGCTAAGTTTTGTTATTGAAAGCTCAGTTAATGCGCTACCGGACAAAAATATGAACACAATGACACGCAAGCATATATATATATATATATATATATATATATATATATATATATATATATATATATATATATATATATATATATATATATATATATAATATATATATATATATATATATATATATATATATATATATATATATATATATATATATATATATATATATATATATGTATATATATATATATATATATACACAGAGAGAGAAAGAGAGAGGAGACACCACACTTTAGCGGTTGTCATAATTTTATTTCCAGTGGTTTCCACTTCGTCAGGGTTTGCGAACAAAAACAAGGCACTCGAAACCATTGGAAATGAAATTAAGACAAGCACTAAGTTGTGTCTCTTCTTCTCTTCCCAAGTACGTTTGGCCCACTGAAAAAACTATATATATATATATATATATATATATATATATATATATATATATATATATATATATATATATATATATATATATATATATATATGTATATATATATATATATATATATTACACTTTGTCATGCAGTACTGCACAGTTACCACTGTATTGTATCGAAATGCAGGTCTTGCTGCTCCACGATCACCTCGTGCATTTTCAGGATTCCAACTCGTCGCTCTGTAACACATAACAATAAATGTGCAGGTGTTGATTTACAAGAAACTTCGTACATGTCACCATAGTTACAAAAGCTGTATCCTTTGCAAGTGACTCTAAAGGCTAAATGATTGTGGCAAAAGCGCGCATACACAGACAAAATTAGCTCTATAATCAGACCGTTGTAAAATTTTAACATTATTGTCACAGTGGCCACGCTGAACACATTCACGTTCGCAACTGCAAACGGTAGTGTCGCACACGACGTGTCACAAACGGGTTCAGACACCTTCGGTGATCTTCTAACTGGGTAGAACCTTGGGAAATCGACCCTTGGGTACCTCCACATTACAAGACTTTGTTTTCGGGGAGTTGGTGCCTTAGTTTGCTGAAAATTTCTTAACTGGTGCGAAGCTAAGACCATGAAAACGAATGGCAGGAAAAGACAGGTGAGTGCCGAACTACCAATCCTTTAGTGCCGCTGCAAGCTGAAAAACCGATAAACTTCCACACATGAGCAGAGGCGTGGAAGAATTACCGCAGACATGTCGTCGCGTGAGCAGTTCATCAAAATAGGACATCCCTGATTGATAGCTGTGTCACTGACACAAGCGGACTCATTACTTCTGATATGATACGCCTCGATCTAGTAATTTCCTTGCGTTTTGATCACTGCTTTCGCCGACAACCCTAGCTTGCTCAAGACGTGGCACATACGAGCATGACTTGACATGCGCAGGAAGATGCGCACCATTGGTCTAACCAATACTATTGGCATGCTCCCTTAGGCGGTCGTTAATACACCATCCCGTTTATGCAACGTAGGACTTGTCACAGCTCAGGGGAATTTCAATATACAACACCTTGGGCACAACGCCTGAAAGGTTTCACGGGCCTCATTTGGCGCCTTTTTATTCGGAAGGAAAAAAAAAGCACCGCTCACGTTGCTCCAACGATGCTTTGCCTGCTACTATGTAGTTTAGCGCTGTTGTTCATGTGCAGAGACGGCCGGCTCATTGTCAAACTTCGGGCCTTTATTGAAAATATTGTCCATAACTTCAAGTAGCGGCGTGTCACACATGATTTTCAAGGTGCCAGTCTGCACGCCTTTTTAGGGGCGAAGCTCTTTAGGGTGTGGGTCTGTCCTTCCTCCGATGGTGTATGTAGCAACCGGTGGCACATGCCCAAAAGAGCTGTCCTTAGAATGTCTGCTGGATGGCGGCGCTTGTATATGATGAATACACGATGAAAATATATGAAATGGCTTTATTTGGAGTGTTCACTAGATAGACGGACGGACAGACGGATGGACATACATATAGACGGACGGACTGACGGACGCACAGACAGACATAGGGGTGGGCGCAAGGACGCACAAACAGAGGAACGGCCGCACGGACGAACGGTCGTACGTACGGAAGAACGGACGTACAGATGGACGCATGGAGGAACGCGCAGACGGACGGATGCACCGATGGTCACACGGATGGATGCACGGACGGATGCATGGACGGACGGCAGAACAAATGGGCGGACGAAAGCATGGACGGACTGACGAAACGCTTCGCCCCATTTATCATCATTCACTCCATGGATATGCTGTGATTTTTTTTTCGTTTAAATGAACATATTTAAGACGGCTCGTAAGCATGCACTTCCATGTATGCAGACTCAATTTCAGCCTATTCTGTGAGATTCCAAGACTGTAGAACGTGGTATTTCTCGGCATTGCCTTCGATCCGCACTGCGCAGATCGTGTCCGCACATAGTGCAGACCAGCCATCAGACCGGCAGACTCGAAAAGGCCGGTTTTCCTCGAGAGGTCTTGTATGCTGCTGCCGAATCTTTGCTACAGAGTCAGCACTCACGAAGAGCACTCGAGAGAACGGGTGCGCGCTTAACCACGGGTGACGCCTTACTTGCACATGTATAACCTCAACAAGGTGGCCACTATAAGTTTGCAGTTGCTCTTGTGTTTTCCGCTCCGAATAAACTGGCACCAGCGTTGCCACTGGTGGCGACTCTTCAGCTCTATAGCTATATATATATATATATATATATATATATATATATATATATATATATATATATATATATATATATAGAAGTGTATATTTAAGGGCTCATTTTTCCGTGTTTTTACACAATATTAATGAGATTTAACAGACAATAATGCCAAGGAAAGTATAGGGGAAGATATTAGACCAAATTGTAATGTAAATATTAAGAAAAGTGGGTGAAAAGATAACTTGTCGTGGGCAGCATGATGCCCACGGCAAGTTATTTTTTCACCCACTCGTACTGGCAGACTTAATGCCTTTAGGTTGTATACGAGGGACAATGGGTCAGCTGCCCTCTCCTCACAAGTTCACGTGCTACGTGACGCCAAACAGGCTCGAAAATAGTGTGCCGCACTCGCCGCCATGGCTACTGGTGGCGCTGACTGACACTCCCACGTTTAATTCACCTATCAACCCTATAAAGTGGCTAGGGGAATAGCTGTCGTGGTAGCTCAGTGGTAGAGCATCGAACGTGTCATTCGAAGGTCGCAGCTTCGGATCCTGCCCACGGCAAGTTATCTTTTCGCCCACTTTTCTTCATATTTACATTACAATTTGGTCTAATATCTTCCCCTATACTTTTCTTGGCATTATTGTCTGTTAGATCTTATATATATATATATATATATATATATATATACACACGCACAGTTGAGCATTCTCAATTTTCTTTCCTGGAAGGCAAAGAGAAAGCCAAAAAGTTGGTGGAACAGCGAAATTCGGGAAGCGATTAAGACGCGACGTGATGCTCAAGGATGAAAGCGGCCCAAGGATGAAGTGAACCAAATATGGGAAATATATTTAGAAAAAAACATTTAGCAGAAATTAGTCCAGGTAAAAATTAAAGGTGAAAGTCAACGCTGGATGACAGAGACTCGCGAAAAGAAGAAGGCCGTGGCTATAGAATATTTTGGAGCCACCTAAAAGCGCTAGGAAGGAAGTCTATCCCAATACAACAACATATGGTATGAAGGAGGGAAAAAATTGGAAGGGTACGAATCACTCGGTTACATCGAAAGGTAACAGGCGATTTGTTTAAAAATGTCGCCCAGGGGACTTCCACGTGGAGTAAAAGTAGGAAAAAAAGTGCAACCGAGGAAGAGGTAGTACAGGAGAAATTCAAGGTCGAAGGGAAAATTCTTCAGCGCACTACTACGGGCTTAGATGGAGTTCCCGTCCACCTCGTTAACAAACTGGGACATAGCACTAAAGAAGCACTGCTGAAATATGCAGAAAAATCCTCACAGGAGAGGGAAATACCAGACACTTGGTAGAAAAGCAGAATGAACCTAATTCATAATGACAAGGGAGAAAAAGTAACATGCGCTGATATAGACCACTAACCATTACATGTGTGCTATACAGGTTGGCGATGCAGGCAGTAAAATTAAAAATAGAAACGTGGGCAGGGAAAAAGCAGATTTTGGGAGAACTTAAGAATGAACTCCGAATCGACAGGCGGTTCGACGATAACCTGTTTGTGTACAGAAATATCTCAGTGTTTAGAAATATCTAAAGTAGAGAAAATGTTCTTATACGTAGCTTATCTGGACATCACTAGATGTACACAGTTCCCTTTAGCGGGAACCATCTACACATGAGCTACACTGAGCTTTGGTGGTAGAGCATGAGACACGCTATTCCAAGGTCACGCGTTCACATCCTGCCGGTGGCACGTTTTTTTCGTCTACTTTTCTTTCTCCACATTTGCATAACAATTACACTTACACTCAGGTCTTGTAGCAATAACTTTTTTGGCAGGCCAGTTCAGAAAAGTTAACCATGCAGTTATCAAGGCGATGCATGAATATTTGGCAATCGTGCCCACAAAGCGTGGATAACAAAAGCATCAGTGATCTATCGATATTACGTTTCTCTGCCATTTGTTCTAGCAGAGTCTTGCAGGTATACACTGTCACGGTGAAACACGAACTTGAATGACCGAGCCGCACTGTCGGCGGGCGACTGCGCTACACACCACGAGTGCGCAGCAGCGTTACGGTTTCAAAACAAATCTTTTAACCACCATATACAAGCGCAATGCGACACAGAAGCAAAACATAATCCTTACGCGTTGCGACATACGATACTAATACTCCTGTCAAACGGGCACTTAAAAGTCTTTCATTCATTTGATTGAACGTCCAAATACCACGATATATTTGCGAGAGACGCCGTAGACGAGGACATCACAAATTTTGACTTTTAATAACGTGCACGTAAATCAAATTACACAGGCTTTTTCGCCTCTATCATAAATGTGGCCGGGATTCCATCCCGAGACCTGCGGGTCAGCTGTCGAGCATCATAGCCACTATGGCAGTTTCGTACTTGTAAATAATTTTATGTGTAAGATTTTTCTTTGTGCACTGTTCTGTGTCTGTTTTTCGCTTTGTACCAATCCTCTCTCGCACTGTTGAGACTATACAATATAGATGCGTTGGAGTTTTTATGAGCCTACTGCACCTGAATAAGTCTGAAATAGTTTATTAACCACCTATTGATAGGGTTACGTATCAGTCGGCGAATGCTTTAAAATGCGAATTTGGTGTAGGTGCTTAAGCGATTTCCGTTTATGATTTACACCTTTTCGTATACTGTTTTGGTTATACTTGTATTAACTTTTGTTTTTACTGCAGCCTCATTTCTTTCACAAGTGATAATTGCTCCAACAAGACAGCGACAAAGGGCGTATACGACGACACACAGAGTGCAAACTAGCAACAAACGTTTATTTCCTTCAACACGCAGTCTTCATACATCACCACAGGTGCTATCACGCATATGTCACAACAATAAACTTCTAAGACAAGCAAGTCCATCGCTAGATAATGCAGCAGTGCCGATATAATCAGGATCTAATCTTGCAATGTTTTCAGCTTCTATAATCGCTCTCGTCGACTTGTCATGCAGGGACGGAGCACGACAGCCAAGTGTCTCGTAACAAATTGCAAGCCTTTCACGGCGCGTATTTTTTACATAGTGGTTGTACTCTTAGTAGCCTGCATTTAAGTCTGCTCTACATATTCCTTACACCAAGGAAGAGGAAAACGACAGTTCTTCTTAAAAAAATGTCACATCTGCAGGAAAGCTGCCTTTGCAAGGGTTAATTTTGGCAGCGAAGAATTTCAGCAAATCACTGCCTGCGAGTTGATCCAGATCATAAACTGCCACCACTGAAAGACGGAATGAATGCATCATTTACTGCAGGAAGTGGCGAACCGGAATTTGTGCGCATTCCGGGACTCCGTTGGACTAAGCTGCAACCCGCGCCCGCTCCACGGGGCCTCGAGAGTTGAGCTCAGCAAGTCTCCTCTCCCGCGTCAGCTGCAGCATGACTCGCGCCTCTAAACAGGAAGCCAACAGTTGACAGCCCATGTCGGCGAAGCAGCGGAGCCGAGCCGAATACGACGATCGAGTGTGCACAACGGGAAAGTCAACGGCGGCTGCAAGAAATCCCCGAATCCATGGAAGTTCTACGCTAACGACCCGTAGACCAATCAGAGCTGCGACCGCTTTGTTTCAGTGTTTCTGTCCCTGAAGTTTGGACATCCGTGCCGTTTCTGTTTGTGGCTTAACTTGAACCTCTGTGCGCTCATAATCAACGCAGAGACAGCATATAGCATCACCAAGATGAAGACTAGCAACAACCTGCATCACCTAGCCTAGAAACCAGATTGGTTCGCACAATGGTCTGGTTTCACTATTTTCAAGCCCTGCGCGGCTGAGTGCTAGCTTAGCCATTTTTAAAAATAATTATCCGCAAATAGTTGCTGGGAGGTCTCACGCACGAGGTAGTACGCTATATGTTACAAGTAGAGGCGCAACTGATTGGTCGCAACGTAGAAATACTATGCCATGGCATGCCTGATTTTTCATTTGTATTGGTATCAGTTGAAAATCGATTTTACAATTAAAACAATTTCGGTATCCACCCTCAACTTAGGATTTCAAGTTCAAGGTAAAATGCGTCAACCTACAATCGCGTAAACACGACGCGTTAGTTCACAAACAAATTGCTCAACCTCCAGAGTTTTGGAAGATTTGTCTAACATATTTCACAGCAGAAGGCCCCCGCGTCCACAGTCCATTCTATCTCTTCTACGTCCGCCAAAACCGTACAGCTAGCACGGCCCTCCATTCTATCTCATTCTTTTGAAACCAGACAAACATTGGCTCAGCGAGTCGCTATGCCACACACTGGCGCCTCGGAGAATTTTCCCGTTAGCACTGTTGCTTCTAAAGAATGCTCCTAAGCCTGTTTACCACGTCGGACTCAATCGTACGAAAAACGCCAGGCCAGCGTGGAAGGCGAAGCACAGTCGCAGCGAAAGCTAGAACAGCGGCGTTGTTCTTGTTTATGTTCTTGTTCACCTATTGACCGTGGCGCATTCCCACTATGGTCGATCGGCCAAGAATCGAGTGGTTTTAAAAAAAAATTGTTCAGATTTAGCAGCCTTTTAGAGCCTTTTCAAAGCACTCATTGGATAACTTCGGCAAGTACACTTGCTTGATACCCATTACGGTATTAATAATATAGTGAATAAGAAAGACGTTGATACCATCAGGTCAGCTATCAACCCAAGAAAAAGGCACGTGATCGGCGATTGAGCACCGTCATCTGGGTCCGCCTGCGTTCCTTTCGAGCTACCACCCGCTTGCTCAGTCCTTCAATAAACCCTCTGTACTTTTGGTGAATCGTGCTCGGTAACTACATCACCTACACCCTGGAACTCCGATCCCGCACCCTGCCGTCGACCATGCAAGTTGAACAACTGACAGCACCTCTCGCGGCCACTACTTGCCCCGGCCCGGTTCAGCAGCGAGATCCCCCAATCTTTTCGGGCGCCGAATACCAGGACGTCAAAGACTGGCTGTCGTCCTACGAAAAAGTCAGTGGACCAAATAGGTGGGATGACGCTGCTAAGTTGAGCACCGTCAACCTTTACTTGGTTAATGTGGCGAAACTGTGGTACACAAACCACGAATCCGAGTTCGAAAACTGGGCCACTGTCAAGCAGGCAATATCATCGGTTTTCGGTCGCCCTGCCGTGTTGCGCGCCGAACAACGCCGCCAAACAACGTTGCGCACCGAACAACGCCGCCGCCGAAAGTTGCGCGCCGAACAACGCCTGCACTCGAGGGCACTAGAACCTGGCGAAACGTTCACCGTCTATATCGAAGATATACTCGATCTCTGCAGGCGCGTCGATGCCGCAATGAGCGAAAGTGCCAAGATCCAGCACATTATGAAAGGTGTCGATGACGACGTATTTCAAATGCTCCTTGCGAAGTCTCCTGGCACGGTGTCTGAAGTGGTAACTCTGTGCCAGAGCTACGACGAATTGCGACGGCAACGAGCTCTCACCCGTCGTACATTTCAGCCTAACCAACCACTCGCTGCACTGGACGTCTTGCCTGACCACTCTCGCCTTCTAGCACAAATGAAAGACTTTGTGCGTGAGGAGGTCGCACGTCAGCTTTCCATCCTGCCGTTTTGTCAGCGCCAAGAGCTCCCGCAGCTGCAGCAAGAGCGACCACCGACACCGTTAGCTCCCATGCTCCGACATGCGCTTCAGGACCAGATTGCCGAGGCTATGCCAGTGCCCTTTCAGCAGCAAGTTGTCGCCGCGCCTCTTACTTATGCTGACGCAGTAAAGAGGCAGCAGCCACACCAGCCCTCGCCGTTCAATAGACTGCCGCAGGTCACCACTCCTACTCAGTCTTCCATCGCATGGGCTCCTCCCTTCGCTACAACAGTCTCGACTCTGCCGTATGCCGCATGGGCAGCGCCCCTCGCTGCGAATGCCTGGCGAATGCGCGACAACCGGCCGATCTGTTCTGCGTGCGGCAGCCCTGGCCATATATCCCGATACTGCCGTCGCCGCGTGCCCGGCTACACAGATGCTCGATCACGGAACAACTACAAGGACCGACCCCCCTTTTGGGTATGAAAGTTCGGATCATCAGTCAAGCACGTCTTCCCGTGACTACCCGGCAACTTCGTCTCGCCGCTCACCTTCACCCAATCGACGCTTCTTGTCACCCATGCGTCCACGACCAGTTCTTCAAAATGAGGGAAACTAGCCATCGAAGTTCAGGGGGCAAGAACTGCGCTATCGAAATGTTCAAGTCCTCGCACCTTGCCGTCAAATATTGTCGAAGTTTTTTGTAGACGGCGCCCAGGCATACGCTTTTGTATATACGGTGCCGCTGTGTCTGTTATAGACGCCAAACTCCGAAAGGTGACCACGCCGCTTGATATGATGTTCTTACATGCAACAAATGGAGAACCTGTTCGACCTATAGCCGCCTGCACTGCCCGACTCACAATTGCGGAGGACCACTACATTGTTGAGTTTATCGTCCTTTACTCGTGCTCTCATGACATCATACATGACTGGGAGTTCCTATCGCGTAATCGCGCCGTTATAGATTGTGCCCGTTTCGAACTTGAACTGCTTCCATTGTTCGACCAGCCCTACGAACACACTAATCAAGCCGCGCACAAGCTAGTTGTCAAAGAAGACATTGACATTCCACCGACAACTGTTTTGCTCCCAGTGGTCTCCGACGGCATGCGTGATAAAGTAGCGTTTTTTGAGCCATCAAGCCTCTTTCCAAGTCGGAAACCAATTCTGCTCCCTTATTCAGCCCTCTCAATTTCTAATGGAGCCAATGCTCTCTGCCTTACCAATCTCTTTCCGCATACCATCAAACTGTTTAAAGGCGAGTCTCTTGGATGCGTGCAGCCCATGATAACGGACAAATTTTTACCGTGCCACAAGAATCATCCCAAAGTGACCACGCCGCCGTCAGTGCTCTTAACCACTCTGATCTACAGGCTTCGAAAGTGTTCGATTCGGCGATCGCAGACGGACTGTCACCATCTGAACGAACTGAACTCCCCCAACTGCTGTATCAGTACCGCGAATCTTTCGATGTTGTTCAACCTTCACTTGGCCGCACTTCTACCACTCTACATTACATCGATACCGGCTCCCATGCGCCACAACGACCATATCGTGTTTCTGCGGTGGAACGCCAAGTTGTTACCGAACAGGTGAACGATATGCTGCAACCCGGCGTCATTCAACCTTCACAAAGTCCATGGGCCTCAGCTGTAGTGCTCGTTAAAAAAAGGATGGTTCCGTTCGCTTCTGCGTGGATTACCGGCGCCTAAATAAGATCACTCGAAAAGGCGTGTATCCTTTACCCAGGATTGACGATGCCCTTGATACTTTACAAGGATCCTGTTGCAGACCCCGATCGACCAAAAGCAGCCTTCGTGACTCCCGACGGTCTATATGAGTTTAATGTCATGCCCTTCTGCCTCTGTAACGCACCTGCCACCTTCGAGCACATGATGGACTCGGTTGTTCAGGGTTCGAAGTGGCAAATATGTCTCTGTTATCTCGACGATATTGTCGTCTTTGCGTCAGACTTTGCGACACATCTCGAGTGCCTGAAACACGTCCTCACGTGCCTGAAGAATGCTCAGCTTCAACTCAACCTCAAAAAGTGCCGCTTCGCTGCTCGGCAACCAACGATTCTCGGGCACATCGTATAAAAGGACGGTATACTTCCAGACCCGGCTAAATTACGTGCTGTCGCCGACTTCCCCAAACCAACGACTATGAAGCAGTTACGGAGCTTCGTGGGGTTATGCTCCTACTTTCGCCGGTTTGTGCGCAACTTCGCCTCTATCATTTCGCCTTTGACCGAACTTCTAGGCAGCACCACTGATATTTCGTCATGGTCTTCTGAGTGTGACCAAGCCTTCTGTACCCTTCGTCGTCTCCTCACTTCACCACCAATACTGCCTCACTACGATCCTACAGCAGCAACTTAGGTCCACACCGACGCCAGTGGTGTCGGCCTCGGTGCGGTTCTCGCGCAATGCAAGCCTGGATTCCCCGACTATGTCGTCGCCTACGCCAGCAGAACTCTCACCAAAGCTGAATAAAACTACAGCGTCACCGAGAAGGAATGCTTGGCGATCGTTTGGGCGCTTGTCAAGTTCCGCCCATACCTATATGGCCGTGCTTTTGATGTAGTAACGGACCACCACGCATTATGCTGGTTATCTTCGCTCAAGGACCCATCGGGTCGTCTTGCCCGTTGGGCTCTTCGGCTTCAAGAATATGACATTCGCGTTGTATATCGTTCCGGCCACAAGCATGGCGATGCTGATGCACTGTCGCGATCTCCCCTATCCCCGGACATTGCATCTGTGTCCTCGGACAACACGTTGTCAGCTCTTGACGAGAACACCATCTCTTCTGCACAACGCAATGACCCATGGATCGCTCCGCTTCTTGACGCGTTATCCGAGGCACCGACACTTCCAACCACTCGAACCCTGCGCCGCCAGGCTCCGCACTTCAGTATTCGGGGTGGCCGTTTGTACCGGCGCAACTATTCAGCAGATGGTAGGAAATGGCTACTAGTCATTCCCCGAACGCTGCGCTCTGCTATCTGCGCGTCGTTTTATTCCGACCCGCAATGTGCTCACGCCGGTGTTTTCAAGACCTACGAGCGCCTACGAAAAAGGTATCATTGGCGCGGAATGTTTACCTTCGTCCGCCAGTTCATTCGCGGCTGCCACGAATTTCAGCGGCGGAAAAGCCCGCCACATCCTGCAACAGGTTCATTGCAGCCACTTCCATGCCCAGACCACCCCTTTGACCGTGTAGGAACTGACTTCTACAGACCACTACCATTGACAACGGCAGGCAACGGATGGGCTATCGTGGCAGTGGCTCATCTAACACGATACGCTGAAACTGCTGCTCTTCCCACAGCTGCAGCACAAGACGTCGCAACTTTCATACTCAATCGTTTTGTGCTTCGTCATGGTCCTCCTCGAAAACTCATCAGTGACCGATGGCGTGTTTTTCTCTCCGATGTAATCCAAGCACTTCTTCAACAGTGCCATATTGTACACCGGAAGAGTACAGCCTACCACCCACAGACGCACGGCTTGACTGAGCGGTTTAATCGTACTCTGGGAAACATGCTCGCTACGCATGTAGCTTCTGATCAAACAAACTGGGCCTCATTCTTCCCTTTGTGACATACGCGTACAACACCGCTACGCAAGTCACAACCGGGTTTTCTCCATTTTTTCTCCTGTATGGTAGCCAATCATCGCACACCATTGACACTTCACTGCCATACTCGCCAGATCCCTCCGAATGCACGTCTGTCTCGGAAGCCGCTCGTTATGCAGAAGAGTGCCGCAAGCTAGCCAAGCGACTTACTACACCCGACCAGCAGCGCCAGAAGGAGACCCGTGACGACAACCATCGTTCTGCACCAACGTTCGTTCCTGGAGCACTTGTATGGCTTCATGGACCGCCCTGTGCCCCTGGTGTATATCACCCAAGCTACTTTCTAATTATCAAGGTCCCTACCGCGTGGTCGAGCGTACCTCACCCGTGAAGTACGCCATTGAACCCCTCACGCCACCGAGCGACCGTCGTCGGCGTCGACGTAATATCGTTCACGTAAACCGTCTGAAGCCCTACTTTGACCCACTTGTCCCCACGTGTTAGATTGCCAGGATGGCTTCAACTCTTTCGCCGGGGGTAATTATAGTGATTAAGAAAGACGTTGATACCATCAGGTCAGCTATCATCAACCCAAGAAAAAGGCACGTGATCGGCGATCGAGCACAATCATCTGGGTCCGCCTGCGTTCCTTTCGAGTTACCACCCGCTTGCTCAGTCCTTCAATAAACCCTCTTTAAATAACAATAATTTTTGTGTAGTAGGCTGGCATTCGATATGCTATTTTTTGTCATTTTTCTCAAAAGTGTGGTATCCGCTAAACACTTGCAATGAATTTTGTGCCAATTGTTCATGCAGTGGCTGATGACGATGAGGATTTATGCCTGAAGTGGGCATGCGCCACTGTTAATATTAACAAGAACAGGCTTTCGTAATTGGTTAGAGCATTGGACGACCCACTCGTTACGCTATTCACATTGTGCGACGACTGGTTGCCGTTTCGCTATTTTAAAACGCTTTATAAGTCGCATTAACGCGATTGCTTTCCCGACATCAAGCCTGCCTAAGGCAAGTTTGCGAACAAGTCTTAAGCACCGGCGCGGCATGTGCCTTCGAAAACGCGGATGTAGAAGTGCTATCGGTGCGCCAACATTTCGCGAATTTGCGTGCCATTTTCCTGAATTGCTGAGGGGCCAAGAGGATGTACTAGACTGGATTGTGTGCACTGAGCTATTGTTACGAATGCCAAAGTATTTATCGATAGTCAACTAAAAGCTGACGGTACTTCAATGAATTTTGTGGGTGCATTTTGTGACGCACTTGTATTTTGACCAATAAGTAAATAAGTGAAAAATTAACCGCGTTGATATACAAGGCAACAAACAACAACAACAAAGGAAGGACGGTGTGGCTCAATCCTTTCTTTGTTGTTGTCTGTTGCCTTGTATATCAAAGGAAGGACCGGTGTGGCTCAACATTAAAGAAAAAAAAAAGACGGTGGGGCTCAATGGTAGAATACTAAGCTGGCACGCTGCGGACCCGGGTTCGAGCCCTACTGTGTTACTGGCACTAAAGTTTTTTTCCTTATTTCTGTGGTTTGTGGTTACGGACACCGGCGGCGGCAGCGGACAAATACGACAGCGCGTAAACGAAGTTTTGATATCATAACGGCTTTCACTGTAAAAGGCCATTCGGTATGACACCACTTCGCAAGTGCGTCTTGACTCAGAGGTTACAAGCCTATACACAGACAAGAAGAGGTTAACGTTTTGCAGTGGAATTACTTAGCTTTTTTTGAGGCCGGGTCCAGTTTTACTCCTCGCAACAACAAGTTATGCGACGCCCAAATTACCATCTGATGGCCGCTACAGAATGACGCATATGAAAACCCGCTGGTGTATAATGGGTTCTACTCCCGTCGTCTATAACGACAGCGCCTGAAACGTATAGGTTACAGAACCTACCACGCTCAAACGCGTGATCTGTGATAGCGCAGTAAACACTAAAGACTTTAATCCGATGTTCTCTAAGAGAAGTGGGCCAATGCCCTACAAAGCTCCAAGCTCACTGAGCAGTCTGGGCCGTCTAGCAAGCCCGCGTAGCAGGCATAGCTTCTACATTCAATTCGTGGATACTGGGGCAAGGATCCTCAAACTCCAGGGCACTCAATAAACTTGGTCGCTGACCACGCGGGCTCCTTGGCCGCTTGCGCCAATCCTTTGTGACAACATACTAAGGCACCTTTTTTCAGAGAAACCGAACTAAATGACATTTTCCGCCACCAGCTCTTCCCACATTGTCATCAGCTCGTCTCCTTTTCCATTATTTCACACCCCCTTTCCTAAGTAGGTGGTATATAAAAGCGGATACTACTTGTGGTTAACCTTCTTGTCTTCCATTCTCTCTCTGAATGATGCAACGTGCGTGCTAACTCCCGTTTTGACTAGTTGTTACCGCTCAAGCAAGGCCGACGTGATTCACATCACACGCCTTGAGGGTTTCCATTAACAAAATTCCAGTCGGTTTAACCGGTGGGCGTCGTCCGCAAAGCGGCGATTGCTACGGTACGACGGTCTCTTAAATAACGTTATCCTGGAGTGTGATGTGCTCCTCCCGCCTTCATGGGTCAACATATCCTATGAATAAAGGCACACAATAGCAAGACCAGCCTGAAAGAATTTTCCCCGATTTGAGGCTTAATTCTTTACGATTTAATAAAGGCTCGCAATATGGACAAGGCTTTGAAAAAAGTTTCTCATATATTACAACATACAACATGTTTTAATTGTGGGAGCTGTGCGCGTGATATTTGGTCACTTTATTACTCACTGGCGTCACCATCAAAAGGGTGGCGCGTAAGACGATGCGGTAATAACAACTACATCTTTTTGCAGCCAAACGCGGCCTCGCTCTGGGCGATTGCAGCGCGTGCCACGGCATCGTCCAGCAGACCAAGCCGGACGGTGGCGTAGAGAAGCTGCTGGCGTGCGCAGCCGGCGAATCGCTGCGCAAGCAACACGGGGAAGCCCCCGACACCGTCGGCCATGCTGTAGAGGGGCACGCGCAGGATGCCCAGCGTCTCGTTTCCGTGCTCCCGGCTGCCGATGGCGGCTTGCTCAGTGGCTAGCAGCTCCTCGGCCGTCAGCCGTACCTCGAAGAAGTGATACGCGAAGCGGCGCTCCTTTTTCGTGAAGCTGATCACGTGGTCACCGCCGGTGGCCGAGATCCGGGACGTGTCCGCGTTCAACTCCTCGCGCAGCTCGCGGTTCAGCGCCTGAACGAGATTTTCGCCTGGGTCCACCAGGCCTCCGGGGAAGCCCAGGTAGCCATCGTAGCGCACCACCGCCTGCGCATATTTTGACGACAACCGCTGAATCATTATTTCACTAGTCATGATTTAGTCCACTGCAGGGCAAACGCCTCTCTCACGTTTCTCCAATTAAACTGGTTCTGTGCTAGCAGTGGCGACGTTATCCCCGCCTTCTCTTTAGTCTCGTCTGCATATACAGCTTGCTGCCTCATCATGCGTCACTTGCCTTCTCTTGGGATCCGGACTCTTACTATTAGTCGACAGCAGTTACCTTGGTCTCTCACAACATACACTGCTCAGACAGACAGACAGATGAACTTTATTTGCGTCCTGGGAAGAAGAAGGTTCCATACACTGCTCTAGCACATTATCTTGAACAAGATACCTTGTCCCTCATCGTTAGACCGTGCAGTGCATGTAAAAGTATCCCGAAACAAGCCAACATCCCATCCTTGAATAATCGACTACGGCATTTATTTACATTTGTATTGCACCTCAACCACACAAGAGTATTGCCTAATGGTGACAAAATGCATTGCCTCTTGCTGATGTAATGAAGCACGCAATTAGTACAGTAGTACAGGTGGCACTTCAGCGCGATGAAGCGAGAAATAAGTGATGTAAACACTACTGTCGATCAAGTGGTTCATCCGGCGGAAATACGACTACCGAAGAATGCCCCAACTAGCTCTGCTAATATGTACATCATCTGACTGGGCGGCATACAATCGACACTTCCCCTCACGCATGCTTCATCCGAATGCGGACTATCGTATGATTCAGCCACATCTTTTAAATAATCGATTCGCCTCAGTCTTTCGGCGACGGCCTGCAACGATTTTTCGCGTTAAGTGCAGAACAGGGGGGCTCACAGTCACCGGGGGGGGGGGGGGTATTCTTAAATAGGAAAAAGAAGAGGGAAGTTAGCCCCGTAACTGTCTGCTTCTAAGTGCTACTTTTAAACAGTAGCTCACGAGGGAAGGGATTAAAAGGATAGGGTGAAAAGTAAAGATTAAGGAAGAGAAGGTTGGGACACGGTTGAAGGAGTCAGAAGACGGGGCACCACACGGAGAGATCTTCGCGGCATCACGAGATCGTGGACGGCGAACCAATCGGCGAGAGCTGCGCTGGCGTCGGAGGTCGCGGGCGGCACAACCATTCGGCACGGAATCCAGCAAGCGAGTGTCACTGTCGCCATCGTCATCGTACTCACTGCACTTATGGACATTATCGCTTCACAGTGGCATAGGGCTGCCCTCTCAAAGTAATAAAAAAGAGCAAGTAATCACAATTCACTAATGCTTATCGCAATACACTATATAGTAACAATTAGTGTGCGCTTCCTAAACAGGTCAACCCGAGAACCAGTTATGTGGATACTCATGCCACACGGAAAACTTATCGGGAAAGTTTTAAGCGGGCCGGCGACTTTTTGAAATGAACTCTTAGAGCACTAGGCTTCCATTTGAAAACTTTTCTAGAGTGGTATGCATATTAGGTTGAAAATCCCGCAAAGAAACTGCGCGATTCATTGCACATAAAAGCTCATCACGATCAGTTCACAAAAAGGACAGACAAAACACACAAGAAAGTGGACGACACAAGCGATGCCTTCCATTAAACTGAAAGTTTAATGGAAGAAACGTGTCATATATATATGGAAACGTGAAGGCGTCAAAAAAATCTTGACCCCTCTCCCCTTCCACCAAACACGTAATCAAGCATGCTGTAGATACGAAATCTCAGCATCTGTAAGAGCGATTGAAGGTTGGCTTACGGTTTGAAGGTGGGTCAAGGTTTTTTTATGTCTTCATGTTTGCAGCCCTGCCGCGATGGTACAGTGCCTAAAAGCACACGGCAGCTGACCCACAGATCGCGGGATGGGATTCCGACTGCGGCAGTTACATTTTCGATGGAGGCGATCAAAAATGCTGTAGGCCCGTGTACTCATATTTGGGCGCAAGGTAAAGAACCCCGGGTGGTAGAAATTTCCAGAGCCCTCCACTACGGCATGTTTAATAATCATATGATGTTCTTGGGACGTTCATTCCCACATATCAATCAATTCATGTTTGCATATATGACACGTTTCTTTCATTGAACTTTCTTGTGTTTTTGTCCTTTTTGTGCGCTGATCGTGATGAGTATGTTCCAAGTAGCCCCATTCGTTACTTAATTTCAGCACACAAAAGCGCCTCATGTATTTTCACCGTGGCCAAAGTGGCCACTGACTGCACTGGCCACTCAGTGTACTGCGCTGACCTGCAGGTCGCGGGATCAAATCCCGGCTGCGGCGGCTGCATTTCCAATGGAAGTGGAAGTGTTCTAGACCCGTGTGCTCAGATTTGGGTGCACGTTAAAGAACCCAAGGTGGCCGAAATTTCCGGAGCCCCCCACTACGGCGTCTCTCATAATCATATGGTGGTTTGGGGACGTTAAACCCCCCATATCAATCAATCAACTCCCTGCGTTATGTTTTTTTCTATTTTTGCATTATGCTTCGATAAATTACCGATACGTATGCGAATGAAGACATGCGAATTGTACCGTGATAGATAACGCGAATAGTAGACACTCCATGCTCAAGAAAGAAGCCGGGCTGCAGGATTATTGATAGATGGAAGTCCAGCGAGCAATGCATTCCGAACCATTGTCCTTATTTTTTATCTAGAAGACACGGGTCACCAGGCATACATTTGTTGCTATTGCGTCCTTGCACAGCACATCACTTCCGCTGCTAGCGACGAAAACACTCGGCTGTAAATGCAATTCGCACCGTTCCACTGCCCGTTGGACACTGCACCGAAGATGTTCACCAACGATAAAACGCACCTAACAATTTCACGCATAACAGGGAACGCAAGCAAGCGCAGAACACTAAAACACGTGAGGGGGTGGTCTTTGCAAACGAATTCTACGAGCGGGCCTTGCCATGTATACCCATGTAGTGCAAGGGCTGCACTGAGTAATAATAGCGTGGCCAGAGGGCGCTAAATTTATTTTTTTTTTCGTAATCAAAACAGTCATAAACTTTCAGTTCATTACACTCACATAATAATGTTGGGAAAAAGAAATGTAAAACCTATTGACTGCTTCAACTTTGAATCAAACTTGTTTTTTTTTTTTTCACTTTTAGTACTTGATCCCTCCACACATGGTCGAGCTTCAATCGCAGCTGCCATAACTCCCCATGACGTCGCTGGCGATAGCTTCTGAACCACTTTTCGCGCGTGCCTTCGTGACCTATTTGTATAGACCTTGTGTCAACTACGGGAGAGATAAAGACAGCAAGTTGTGGCGGGCAGAAAACAGATGCCGCAGTGAGATATACGCCAGACTAGTCAACCATGCATTCGTCGAAGATGGCTTAATCGGGCAACACATGTTTAGCGCGGCTATGCATTGTGCTAACCCGGTGATTTCAAGTACCACGGAGGTTCTTCAGCGATTACTAAAGGCAACGGGTGAGCACAAGAGTATGGACTTATTATTCGAGCAGGTTTGCTCTACATCATCACTATCATCAGCCTGACTACGTCCACTGCAGGACAAAGGCATCTCCCATGTTCCGCCAGTCAACCTGGTCCTGTGCTTGCTGCTGCCATTTTACACCCACAAACTTCTTAATCTGATCTGTACATCTAACTTTCTGTCTCTCCCTAACCCGCTTGCCTTCTCTAAGAATCCAGTTAGTTACCCTTAATGACCAGCGGTTTTCCTGTTTACGCACTACATGCCCGGCCCATGTCCATTTCCTCTTCTTGATTTCAGCTATGATATCCTTAACCCCCGTTTGTTCCCTAATCCACTCTGCTCTCTTCTTGTCTTTTAAGGTTACACCTACCATTTTTCTTTCCATTTCTCGCTGCGTCGTCCTCAATTTAAGCTGAACCCTCTTTGTAAGTCTCCCGGTTTCTGCTCCGTAGCTAAGTGCCGGCAAAATACAGCTGTTATATACCTTCCTCTTGAGAGATAGTGGCAATCTACCTGTCATAATTTGAGAGGGCTTGCCGAATGTGCTCCACCCCATTCTTATTCTTCTAGTTACTTCAATCTCGTGGTTCGGCTCTGCGGTTATTACCTGCCCTAAGTAGACATAGTCTTTTACAACTTCAAGTGCACTATTACCTATCTCGAAGCGCTGCTCCTTGCCGAGGTTGTTGTACATTACTTTCGTTTTCTGCAGATTAATTTTAAGACCCACCTTTCTGCTCTCCTTGTCTAACTCCGTAATCATGAATTGCGATTCGTCCCCTGAGTTACTCTGCAATGCAATGTCATCGGCGAAGAGCAGATTATTAAGGTACTCTCCATTAACTCTTATCCCAAACTGTTGCCATTCTAGGCCTCTGAAAACCACCTGTAAGCACGCGCTGAATAGCATTGGGGAGATTGTATCCCCCTGCCTTATCTCCTTTTTCTTGATTGGTATTATGTTGCTTTCTTTATGAAGCGCTAAGGTAGCAGTTGATCCCCTGTAGATTTCTTCCAGAATTTTTATATATGCTTCGTCGACGCCCTGATTCTGCAGTGTCTTCACGACTGCTGATATTTCTACTAAATCAAACGCCTTAATTCTCGTAGTCTATCAAGGCTATGTATAGCGGTTGGCTGTATTCTGAGCATTTCTCTATTACCTCATTGATAGTATGAATATGGTCGATTGTTGAGTAGCCAGTTCGAAATCCTGCTTGTTCCTTGGGTTGATTGAATTTAATGTTGTCTTAATTATGTTAGCGATTACCTTTGTAAATAGCTTGTATACGACGGAGAGCAAGCTGATCGGCCTGTAATTCTTCAAGTCCTTGTCATCTCCTTCCTTATGCATTAAAATGATGTTAGCATTTTTCCAAGATACTGGTACTCTTCCCGCCACGAGACACCTTGTAAACAGAGTGGCTACTTCTTCTAACACAATCTGTCCTCCATCTTTCAGCAGATATGGTGTTACCTGATCCTCACCAGCAGCTTTGCCTCTTTGCATTACAAATGATTAAAACCAGTTCTCTGCAAGCCTGACTGGACTGACCAAAGTGCAGCGTAGCTTGACTAATTGGTGAAGACAGCAACTGAAATTAAAGTATTTAAACTATTTTAAGGCATGAATTTAAAGTATTTCTTACAGATACGTTACTGATAAATGCAGTGAATAAACCAAATTTTGACTATACTTCTTTTTCTTGTCGAAACAGATTTCCGCGCACCCCGGGAGCGATGGTTCGGTTGTATCGAACTGACGATATCTTCCAAACAAATGTATAGTGCCCGTGCTGAATTGTGATGAATATTATGAATCGAAAGCATGCAAGAACGTGCAGCAGCAACATAATCTGAAAAGCAGTACACAAGCGGTGTTGGTTTCTGCTTGCGGCACACAACACGGCGGCGCACTCGTCGAGTGCTGAACAGACAAGTGGCACGGCATATCCTTCTCGCGCATCAACGGAACCGTTGCCATAGCATAATCAGTGGTTTTTTAAAGTTTACCTACACAACGCCAGACGACAATTTAAAGCAATACTCGGTGACACCTTTTCTTGGCACCAAAGGGAAAGCTACGGAGCCACATCACGTGCATCCTACCGCCAGTGAATGTAGTTCCAAAGCAGCACCCGTATTTTCAACGTGAAATATAAATGTTCCTCCTTTATTTTCTACGTGGAGCGATTTGAGACAGGGCGCAGCTAACACGAGTAAGATATTCGTAATTCTTTTATTATAGCTGTTGGGACTTCGCGTTATAGAACGCTTGACAAAGTCCCGCCTTTTTACATGTACCTCAATCGCTAAGAGGCGTCTGCGTCTACATGAAACGCTGATGGTGCGCCCCCGTCACTTTTCATAGCGTCACGAGACATGCACCAAAACAGACTACTTCACGTAGTGCTGCATGTGCAGAAGCTCCGCCCCCGTAGCTTTCTTTTCAGGGCCAAAAAAAAGTTGTCGCTGAGTATAGTGAGGCAATTCCCGCTTGCCTTAGGGCACACCAGCAGGCCTAGCCCTGGTTTTACTTGAAAAGTGAACAGCGCTGAACGCTTGATTGATTGATATCTGGGGTTTAACGTCCCAAAACCGCCATATGATTATAAGAGACACCGTAGTGGAGGACTCCGGAAATTTCGACCGCCTGGGGTTTTTTAACGTGCACCCAAATCTGAGAACATGGGCCTATAGCATCTTCACCTCTATCGAAAATGCAGCCGCCGCTGCCGGGATTCCATCCCGTTACCTGCGGGTCAGCAGCCGGGTATACCTTAGCCACTAGACCACCACGGCGAGACCAGCGCTCAACTCTTAAGATATTGTTACGGTTAGATTGAGTTCAACTATGTTTATTTACAGGAGAGATCGGGCGACGATCGGCGATGATGGCGAAGATAGGCCGAACCAAGTAACTTCCTTTTCCTCTACCTTTGTGTCCAAAACATGGCCCGGCTCATACCGTATCATTCCCCGGTTCACAGACGAAGCCCGCTGGTCGAGCCGAATCATTGGCGTTGTGTGGGATCGACCTGCTTGAGACGAGCTACATGCACCAACTGTGTTTGGCTTGACCGACAACCAGCTGACGTCAAGCGTGCCACCACGTACACTCTAAAAAAAGAGCGAGTAAAAAGGGTGTCTTTTTGTCCCACAACAATAATCGTCATCTATATTGCGTTCCATCCTCGCGCTATCGCCCCGCGCCCGGTACATTCCGGTCACGATCGACATGCCCATTATCAGGTTTACATTGCATTCTCGAAAGGAAAGTGGCCAGTGCCGAGTTTTCAAGAAAGGAAGCGCACGCAAGCCTGATGATTATTGTTGTGGGACCCTTTTTACTCCATAATTTTTTAGAGTGTAGGTCAAGTCACTCAGGCGATTTGCGATAACGAATGGACCGACATAGTGCGCTAAAATTTTCTGGCATAAGCCACGTTGCCGGTGAAGGGTCCACAACCAGACGAGATCCCCTTTTTCGAATGAAACGGTGTCGTGACGTTGGTCATACCTCTCCTTGGAGCGATCTTGCGATGGCAGTGTGCGAATATGGGCAATTTGGCGGGCTTCTTCAGCTCGGCACAGTGTTTGAGCCAATGAATCGTCCATATGAAGCTCGAATGGAAGTATCGTATCGAGGCAGCTGCACGATAGTCGAGCGTAGAGTAGGTAGAACGGAGTGAAGTCCGTGGTTTCGTGTTTCGCTGTATTATAAGCATAGGTGATGAATGGCAAAATGTCATCCCGGTTCCTGTGATTTGAGGATACATAGACAGCCAGCATATTAGTAAGCGTGCGGTTTGTGCGTTCCACAAGACCATTCGTCTGGGAATGATATGACGTTGAATGGCGATACTGTGAAGTGCAGAGACGAAGCAATTCCTCTACAGTGTCGGCGACGAACTGGCGACCGCGATCACTGATGATGACACGAGGTGGACCATGGCGAAGAACGGTGGATCGTAACAGGAAAGAGGCGACGGAATCCGCTGTGGAAGATGGTATCGCAGCAGTTTCCGCATATCTGGTATAAGGTGATCGACGCGGACTATAATCCAGCGGTTGTTGTTGCAACACCGCGGAAACAGTCCTAGCAGATCGACACCAACTTGTTCGCAAGGTGTTGTGGGCGGCGTTATAGGAACAATGAGGCCATTCGGACTGCTTGTAGGACGTTTGTGGCGCTGGCATTCGTCGCAACTGGAGACGTATTGCTTCGTACACTGTCGCATTTTAGGCCAGTAGAAGCGCTCTTGAGTTCGATGCAAAGCGCGTATGAATCCAAGATGGCCAGACGCCGGGTCATTATGCATGAAATGGAGGACGTCGTACCGCAAGCTTTAGGGAACAACTAGCAAATATCGCGCACCATTTGCCGAGAAATTCAACTTGTACAACAGTTCATCGCGAAGACAAAAGCGACCACTGCCCTTGGGGCTTCTGACAGTGTCGAATAAAGAGTCTAAAGTCAAGCCATTGCGCTGTTCCCGCTGGAACGTGGTGACAGCGGGAAATGCGCGTGAAACAGTTGCAAAGCAGATGTCGAACGTGTCTGTATAGTCGTCAGTCATAGACAATGGAAGGCGAGCAAGACAATCGGCGTCGGTATGACGCCGTCCACTTTTGTATGCAACATTAAAGTCGAACTCCTGGAGGCATAGAGCCCAGCGTGCAACGCATCCAGAAGGGTCTCGGAGAGTAACGAGCCAGCATAGGAAATGATGGTCTCTTACAATCGTGAAAGGACGCCCATACAGGTAACAACGAAACTTCTGAATAGCAAATACGGCTGCCAAGCATTCTGTTCGGTGGTAATTTTTTTCAGCCTTGCTGAGGGAACGACTTGTATAGGCAACGACATGCTCTCTGCCATTATGACGCTGAACAAGAACGCCTCCGATGCCAATACCGCTTGCGTCGCTGTGTACTTCCGTAGGAGCAGATGGGTCAAAATGACGGAGAATCAGCTCTAACGTCAGCAGAAATTTCAGTTGACAGAACGCAGCGTCACATTCAGATGTCCACTCGAATGCACTGTCTTTTCGCCAGAGGCTGGTCAATGGGTACACGATGTCCGCAAATTTAGGCACAAAGCGTCGAAAATAAGAACACAACCCGAGAAAGTTGCGAAGTTCCTTTACAGACGTCAGTGGCTTAAAGCGTCTGACCGCTTCAATTTTCCGGGGATCAGGCCTCACCCCATTTTTGTCTACCAAATGGCCAAGGATCAAGGCCTGTCGTTCACCAAACCGACACTTCTTGGAGTTCAAGACCAAGCCAGCTTTTCCCACAGTCCAGAACGAGGCTCAAACGAACGTTATGTTTTTCGAATGTGCGGCTAAAAATTACAACGTCGTCCAGATAGCACAAACAGATCTCCCTATTCAGTCCGCGAAGAATCGAGTCCATATATTTTTCAAAAGTTGCGGGAGCATTGCATAGCCCAAATGGCATCACATTGAACTGATATAGTCCATCCGGTGTTACAAATGCCGTTTTCTCCTTGTCAGCAGGGTGCATGGGGATCTGCCAATATCCTGATCGTAGATCAAGTGAAGAAAAGTATGAAGCAGAATATAGACAGTCAATTACGTCGTTGATCCAAGGCAGCGGATATACATCCTTTTTAGTCAAGGCATTCAATCGTCTATAATCAACGCAAAACCTCAAGAACCGTCTTTCTTGGGAACCAAAATCACAGGTGCTGCCCACGGGCTGCACGACTTTTCAATAACGCCCTTCTGCAACATGTCCTGAACTTGTTCAGCTACAACTTTCCGCTCGGATGACGACTCCCTGTAAGCCTTTTGCCGAACCGGATAAGCAAAGCCGGTGTTGATGGCATGCTGTGGTTGAGAGCATGGTAAAGACAGTCGCTTACCTTTCTCGCCGAAGTCAAACACTGACCCGTGTCGTTGTAATAGTTGGACCAATTGTTGTTGTTCATGTGACCGTAGCGTCTTGCTAACCATGCTCAAAGTGTGGGACTCAGAGAAGGTACTCCGTTTAGAGGTGCCCACGCGTTTCTCACTTTTTTCGTCGTTGATGGCGACAATAGAATTTTCCGTGACACCATGGAACAGTGCGAGCTTCATTCTTCGAGGAAGGATAATCTGCGCAGACGAAAAATTAAGTGCCCACAAAAACGCGCACCCATTAGTAATTGAAATAATCGAATGAGGCACTATTACACATCTTTCTTTACACACTGAACCATGAGAGGTTGAACGACGGCATCAAAGACTGATGCTGCTGCTGTGGGAGTAGATTTGGCTACAGAAGTCATAGACCATGGTGGTAATGTCAGCTCTTTGGAAACAATCAGCAAGTCTTCTGGAGGCAGCTGCTGCTCAACTAAGGCGGGAAGGGCATCACCACCGCTAACAGGAACTTCACCCGTACCGCAGTCGACAAAAGCGCTACACTCTTGCAGGAAGTCAATGCCGAGAATAACATCATGTGTACACCGTTTCAGAATCAGGAACTCAGTTGGGAACGCCTTTCCCGCCAACAACACGTTAACGGCACATACTCCTACGGATTGAACTACGTCCCCGCCCACGCCACGAAATCTACCAGAATCCTGATAGGAAAACATAACTTGGCGGCTTAAGCTATCTTTAAACGAACTGCTGATAACAGAAACTATGGCACCAGTATCCACTAAAGCTGTTGCACACAATTCGTCTATTGAAACACATATCTGGTTTTCGTCCATCGTAACTGGCGGAGGTATATGAGGTGAATCCTGTTGTGCGACCTCACCTCCATCGGCCACGCCGGCTAGTTTCCCGGCGGTGGTGGTGGCAACCGCCACCGTATAGGTGACGGAGAGCGATGCGTTCGACCAGGCGGAGGTGTCAAGCTACGGTCAGAAGTGGGGGAGGTTCCACGCCGGCTCCCTTGTCGTAGGGTGCTATTGGGATACGTGGACCACCGAGGATCGTCACAATAATTGTGGCCACCGCGAGGAGGTCTTGACAATGGCTCGTATCTCGATGTCATCTCTCTCTGCCGACGGCAGAACCGAGCAATGTGTCCTGGAGCACCACAGCTGTAGCACACAGGAGGTACATGATATGCATTTTGGAAAGCATCGCGAGGGCGTGGTGACACAGGTACGTATTCGTTCAGGTTCTCACAGTCGGCGGCCAGCTGTCGAGGGTAACTGAAGCGGCGCTGGTGCCTGGTGTCTTGGTAGTGACTGCGCTGCGGCCTCGGTGGTGTGCCAGAAACGTAGTCATACTCCTCGATGCCTGCTGCAGCAATGGAAACAGGATATTTATGCTGGTTTGGAACCAGCAAGGGTGTAGCTTCGCAAGGCGTCGCGCGAGTGTGTCAACTGTGTTCTTCGCGCACGATCTCGCGTATTGTAGACGCAAGATCAAAAGGCGCGTAGTTGTGAACACTCGCTATCGTGGTCACATTAGGTAATCGACCAAATTTAGAAGCAATGCGCCTCATCCTCAGCGTCTCAAACGTGCGACAGTGCTGTATGACATCGGCTACTGTACCAATGCTGTCTTTGCCGATAAGAAAGTGATAAACATCCTCTGCAATGCCCTTCAACAGGTGGCCGACTTTGTCCTCCTTGGACATGCAAGAGTTAGCGGTCTTGCATAGTTTCAGGATCGCCTCAATGTACATGGTGCACGTTTCGCTTGTGTCCTGGGCTCTTTGCAGCAGCGCTTGTTCGGATTGCTCCCTCTTTGCCACAGTGTCCCCGAAACGCTCCTTTATTTCGGACACGAAGCGTTCCTACGTTGTGAGGGCGTCCTCAAGGTTCTCATACCATGTGAGCGCCGTGCCCCTCAAGAAGAACACCACGTTAGTCAACTGAGTTGCCGCGTCCCAAAAGTAGTAGTTGCTCACCCGCTTGTAATGTTTGATCCACTCGTCTACGTCCTAGCCAGATTTGCTCCCGAAAGGACGGGGCTCTATCGGATGCTGACACTGCCAAAAACCAGCTGCGGCTGATGTCGGTAGTAAAGGTGTCGCTGGAACTGGTGATGCAGTGCCGTCAGCTGCGGGGTTCAGGGTTCCGTCTTCACCGTGAAACATCGCGACCACCAGCGGTAACGGGGATAGCCCAGCAATGCGGCGGCATCGGCGTAGCTCAGGTTATTGCAGAACCGTGTTGCTTGATTAGGTACCCAGCACCTCCACCATAAAACTGTTACGGTTAGACTGAGTTCAACTATGTTTATTTACAAGAGAGATCAGGCGACGATCGGCGACGATGGCGAACATAGGCCGAACCAAGTAATTTCCTCTTCCTCTACCTTTGTCCCCAAAACATGGTCCGGCTCATACCGTATCAATATGTATACCAATCAAGAAATGAGTCGGTCGTGCACGTTAGCCATGGCATGGTCCTTTAATACTTTTTTCCTGGTCATAAAAATACCGCGAAAGTTTCAGATGGGGACAAACGGGGCCACCAGAGGCACCACCATAAGCAGGAGGGCATCGATCAGCTGCGCTTGGCAGGGCTGTAGCGCGTTCGAGGAAGCGTTTCCCGTCAGCCACACTTCATATATTTTCGTTCTCCGTGTTCTCGCTAACAAATGATAGCAGCTATTAGTATTGTCAAAGCGGCCCATGATGCGCGTTGTCAAATTGCTCAAGTCCTTGATTGCTGGCAGTGTTTTAACTGAGTCCGTCTGTGAAGTGACACGCATTCGTAGCGTTCCTAAATTTATCAATTCCTGCATAGTCGCTTTTGGGCTTAAACCGAACATTGTGACTGGTTCTAGGTGACTGAAAGGTTAACATAGTTTTCGCTAGCGATTGCGGAGCAGCCATGCTCTGGCTGCACGTAAGGTTCATTTTCAGAATAACTGTCACTTTATTATATAGGGCATCACGAAGCAGCCAATTGAAGTTTGCGTGCAAATAAACAAACCTGTATATCAGGGTCACTTATCATTAATAGCCTTGAAGTACCTCTTGAGACATATCCTTAGTGATAAAGCAAAAAAAAATCAAAAGCTCAGAATTAGACACCACAAGACGGAGAGGAATGCTCAAGTTGTGTTCGTTTCTTTGTATTTGGTGTCATAATTTGCGCCCTTGATTTTAAAGATTAAAAAATGAGATGTAACCGTTGTGAGCTGCTGGATATAGGCACCACGTGATATTTCGAAACAAAAGGTTTGGATTTTACGCATGCATATTTGACAACACCGCGGAGTTTCGATATACGCGGCTCTTCTTTTATCCATTCCCATGTACACTCCCAATGACGACGACTTCTAAGTCTGCGTTCTAATTAGCCACCCTGCTCTTCCTATGCACACATAGAAATCAACCAGGATCTTCATTCAAACCTGTTGTTCAGTTTAAACGAATCAGTTGTACATAAAACTACATTGCTCTTTTTGAATATTTCTGGATATTTTCTTTATGTACTTAGATATCTCTTTCATTCCTACTTCAGCATGTGCGAGGCATTTCTACCTAACGGAAACAAATCTGTGCACCACTCACCTAGCAGAAGTTAACATGTTGAAATTGGCAACTACGCTACGCCTTGCGAGCAAATGTAAGCAAACATGTCGATATATATGTATCCATTTTTTTGCTTGAATTAGTGGAACTCGTAGAGAATTCCTGTCATGAGCACAGGCACATAGTTTATTCAAAATCTGCATTACATCAACCGTCACATCAGAATCCGGAGAAAGCAGCCTTTTTAGAGGTTGGCACTTCTTTGCGCGTGAACGCTGTTTTCGTTTGGACAGGTAAGAAGGCAAACCTTCGAAAATCTTTGGTACGACGTCTTCCACCAGTCTCGGTCGTTATAGGGGCATCGAAACGATGTCTCCGTTCACTGTGCACACGTCCGCACGTACAATGTCACTGACGTCGAAATGTTCTTCACACACGCAAGCGTTCTTTCAGTCAAACGAAAATCCGGCAGTCTCTTATCGCGGGATCACACGCTTCCACCTGTCGCCTTGTTCTGCGTTGGCTGGGAAGTAGCCGGCCGAGCCGGCTTCGTCGCCCCTCTGTCTGCGCCAGCGCCGCGGCACGGAAAGTGCGGGTGGCGTATGAAGCTCTCATTGAGTGACGGAGGAGTTTCATGACCAGAAAAAAATATGAAAGCACCATGGCCATGCGATGCATGGCAGAATGATGTGCGATGACATAGCACAGCAGGGTAGGAAACAACTCACAACAGATATCACTCGTGTGAAGATAAATCAAAAGCTCATTTCTTTATGTCTTCCCGTCAGACACTACCGAAAAGAGGGAAAGTGCCAGAAGATAACTCATGTATTTTGAGAGAAATTCTGTGTATGTGCAGAGGTTATTTAAGGGCCCTGTTCGTGTATATTGAGAGAAATTCTGTGTATGTGCAGAGGTTATTTAAGGGCCCTGTAAGTCTCGAATGGGCACGAACCTTTTGCCACCGAGAGTGTTCCAATGCCTCTCGTCAATGCAATCGTTCGATAGATCAAACTGCATCAGAATCGCGCAATTTTGAACACAATCGAACACTCGTCCAGTCAAATAAAACTGATGCGCGATCGATTGAGCCTGATTGAATAAATCCGAACCTCGTTGGTTCTTACAGGATTCACTTGTTGCAAGCATTACCGGACCTTATCAACCTCGCCGAACTCGATTAGACTATGCCCATGCCCATGTACCTCTTTTGCACATCATGCAACTTCATGAGCAATTTTTATCACAACTCTGGTAACCATTATAAAACCATATCATCGATACAGAACTTCATTTCAATACGCACATGATCACATGTTTTCTTACCAATTTCTCATCCTGCCGACCCTAATGCAACTCACATAACAAATTTGCGTTTCTGTCTTCAATTCCACCAGCTTCTCAACCTTATCAGACAATCCAACGTGAACGGACGCTCGTGAACTCTTATCATAGCCAATCCGCGCACGATCAAACCACTTCGGATGCATGAAGTCTTGGAGTACTTGTCGCAACCGTTAACTGAACTTATCAACGTCACCAAGCACAATCTGACGACGCACTTGTCCATGTGTGCATTTTTAGAACCCCGTCTACACCCTAGAAGCACTTTTAACACTCGGCGCAGCCACTTTAGGGGCTTCTCAAGCTTATAGATGTCGATTCAACCATACAAGTGTCTTTTAAGCACCTTATGCAAGCTTATCTCCCTTCATCGCCACTGTGGCAACCGTTATCAAACGATATTATCGTTACTGAACTAGTTCCAACCACACGCATGCCCATGCGTGTCCTAAGAAAAAAATTATCTGCTTCACTCCGCTATCGATCCTAATAAAACTGATAGATTTAACATTTATTTTGTAATCTAACTGCGCGTAAGCATAACTAAACAAAATCGAACGTGATCGGCCACTCGCAGAATCTCACAAGATTCGATTCAATCCTGATCGAACCTTGTTGGAACATTTTTGTTAATTATCAAACTCACCGCTACTGTTGTCGGACCTAATCGACTTCCCCAAGCTCACTCCGGTCGCACATGTGTTCGCAAGTCTTTTAGGGTATCATTAGAACCTTTCATGAACTTACTCAGACTCATCACAACAGTTATCGGACCTTATCAACTTCAGCGAGTTCAACCCGGCCGCAAAATGTCCACATGCCTCTTTAGCATTTTATTTAAGCTATATTGGACCTTATCAGACTTGTCAATCGCTACTGTTATTAGATCTCATCAAACTCAGCGAACTCAATCCGGCCACACACATGTCCGCATATCCCTTCAGCATGTCTTCTGAACATATCGGTCCCAATCGGACTCATCGATTGCAGCTGTTATCGAATCTGATCAACCTCACCGAACCCAATCCAGCCACACCCCCGTTCATAATTCTTTTTAGAATCATATCCGAACATATTTGACCTTATCGGACCTTAACAACTTCAGCGAACTATGTCTGGCCGCACACATGTCTGTAGGTCTCTTTAGCCAGCTATCAACATTTTCGGCTCCTATCGAACTCATCGATCGCAACTGTTATCGAACCTTATCGACCTCATCGAACCCAATCTGACCGCAACCATGTTTGTAAGTCTCTAAAGATCGCATCAGAATATATCTGACTTTATCGGACTCATTGCAACTGTTGTCGGACTTTATCAGCTTCCCTGAAATCAACACGGCCACACACATGGTCGTACGTATCTTGGAGTCTCAATCGAACATTATCTGACCTTATTAGACTCGTCGCAACTGTTATCGAACCTTATCAACTTCAGCGAACTTAGTCGGGCCACAAACATATCCAAATGTCTTTTTAGTATTTCATCCAAGCATTATCGGTTCTTATCGGGTTTGTCGATCGCAACTGTTATCGGACCTTATCGACCACATCGAACTAAATTCCGCCGCACACATGTTCATGTGTCTTGGATCGGGCATTATCGTATTCATTAATCGCACCTCTTATCGGACCTTATCAACTTCAACTCAATCCAGCCGCACACATGTCAATATGTCACTTCAGCATGTAATCTGTAGATTATCAGACCTTATCGGACTCATCGATTGCCACTGAGCTTCATCGATTTACCAAGTCCCGGATCACTCGCGAACGGCCCGCGGACGTCTCGGCTCACGGGTGGCTACGTCACATGTACGTGATCTAAAAGTCCCGAGCCAGCCCGAGCGGCCTCGGGCCATCTGCGCGCTTGATGCTGACCGAGTCTGCTGTGGCGTCTGCTATGCCTGTCTATGCCGTCTGCTGCCTCCATAGCTGAAACACAGGCCACAACGCTGACTCATTTGCAACCTAAACAGCAGTTAGGTAGTGAATTATACCCATTTCTGTTGTGATGCAACTTACTGTAAGTGAACTACTCGAGCGCGTGCGCATCGTAGACCGGCGTGGTTGTTCCACCGCTGTTTCTCCTAGCGAGCATAACGCGTGTTTGCCCGACCTTCGAGAATACGCTCATGCTCGACGTGGCTCAGAACGCCGATGACGAAAGGTGGGTGCGCTAACAATGCGAAATCCAGAAACATGCGAGAAGCGGACAGAAAAGCAAAGAAAGAGCAAGAGCGCATCGAAAATTTCCCGTGTCTAACTCAATATGGCCGAACAGCATGCGCACCGCGCTGTCGTCTGCCAGCTGCCCAAAAGAAATCGTTCGGGCGGTCCCGGGCCGCCCGCAGGCCGCCAGGCACGCGAAAAACGAACATGCGTCCGAGCGATCCAGGACCAGTGGGCGGAGCTTCCAGTTGGTCCCCGACAAAAACGAATGCGGCGCCGGCGTCCGGGGCCGTCCGGGACGTGTAAATCGATGAAGCTCACTGTTATCGGAGCTAATCAACCTGAACGAGCTCAATCCGGCCACACACATACCCATAGGCCTCTTTAGCAAGTCATCAAAACATCATTGGTCCTTATCCGACTCATCGATCGCAACTGTTATCGAACCTTATCGACCTCACCAAACTCAATCCGGCCGCACCCACGTTTCCGAACAAATCTGACTTGATCGAACTCGTTGCAACTGTTATCGGACTTTACCGAACCCAATCCAGCCGCACCCACGTTCGTAATTCTTTTAGGACCGTATCCGAGCATATTTGACCTTATCGGACTCATGGCAACTGTTATCGGACCTCATCAACTTCAGCGAACTATGTCTGGCCGCACACATGTCTGTAGGTCTCTTTAATCAGCCATCAACATTTTCGGCTCCTATCAGACTCATCGATCGCAACTGCTATCGAACCTTATCGACCTCATCGAACCCAATCCGGCCGCATCCACGTTCGTAAGTCTCTTAGGATCGCACGGGAACATGTCTGACTTTATCGGACTCGTTGCAACTCTTATCGAACTTTATCAGCTTCAGCGAATTCAAAACGGCCGCACACATGGTCGCACGTCTCTTAGGTTCTCAGACGAATATTATCTGACCTTATCGGACTTATCGCAACTGTTATCGTACCTTATCAACTTTAGCGAATCAGTCGGGCCACACATATATCCAAATGTATCTTGATTATTTTATCAAAGCATTATCAGTCCTTATCGGGCTTGTCGATCGCTAGTGCTATCAGACCTTATAAACCACATCGAACTGAATCCCACCATACACATGTTCATATGTCTCTTTGGATTGGACATTATCGGATTCATTAATCGCCACTGTTATCAGACTTTATCAACTTCAGCGAACTCAATCCGGCCGCACACATGTCACTATGTCACTTCAGTATGTAATCCGTAGATTATCGAACCTTATCGGACTCATCAATTGCCACTGTCATCGGAGCTTATCAACCTTAGCGTGCTCAATCCGGCCGCACACATGCCCATAGGTCTCTTTCGCAAGTCATCAAAACATCATCGGTCCTTATCGTATTCGTTGCAACCGTTACTGGATCTTATCAACATCGCCGAAGTCGATCTGATCAGAATACTCTCGAGCACGTCATCCAAGCCTTATACGTCCATTTTCTGTGCAGGCCTTAACACACGTGTTAAAACCGTCATCGGACCTTATCTACCTTGCAGGCCAGGCCTTAATCCTTCTAACACTATTCACAGAAACTTCCATCAACTTTTGCCCACTATTGACGCCAATGGTACCCATATAGCATGTTTACATCCAATTGTTCATGTGATTTCTCACACCGACTCCATCGGCGGTGGGTCACGATCGGGCTACGGCACAACGCAATTGTTTTGCTGAATTCGAACATGTGATTGAGTGATTGAACTGCATTTGGTCTTATAATAACAGAACGAGCACGATTCTACATTCGTCAAAGGAGATCAGATCTGGTCCGAACCCGATCGAGGCACATCGATACACTCGAACTATATACACCTTAATCCGAGCCGTTATCCGGCATAATAAACATTACAGAACTCTATCCCACTACAATCAAGAGCGTATGTCCCTTTAGCACCTTGTCTACCCTTAGATACCCTATCAACCACAATCAGACCCATATAAGCGCTTATCCGCACTAATCATCATAGCCTCCAATTTCCAGCCCCGGCTCACTTGTCCTGGGTTCGAGTCTCCTTATGCCCCCGTGCACCATACCATGAGCACGTCAAGCCTTGGGGCTGAGTCCTTTAAATAATCCGATGTCGAGGGTTTAATGCCCTGGACACCTCGGAGGTTCGGAGTTCCAGTCCCCATGTAGTTCTGGGCTCGATGGTTCTATATTCTGCCTATCTCGAACGTTCGGGTACGGTGTGTTTCGAGGTGGCGGAGGGAATCGCATACGCACGACACTAAGAAAGGTGACTGTTTGTCCTTGACGCGGCAGATGTCAAGGTTTCGGTTTTCTATATGCTGAGAGGGTCGAGCATTCAAGCCCCGGTACACTTTACACATGGGTTCGAATAATTATTCGCTGTATAAGCTATACAAGTCTCCCGTACCCGGATGCAATTATATGAGACGAGGTTTACGATATAGAGCTGCGCACTGATTTTCGTAGAAGCAATATATGAACGGCCACGCTTTTCAAAGCGTACATATTCTCGAGACTCACCAAAATCGTCGCTTTCTGCCGGTAGCGCCGCAAAACAACCGTGTCAGTTGGAGCCCAAAGCATGGCGTGCGCTGCATGCTGGTATCCCGTGGCCAGGGCCTCGGACAGGGTGCACGCCTCGAAGCCCTTCTGGTTCAGGCCCAAGCTCTGCACGATGCTCATGTCGAGCGGGTACTTCTCAGGCTCAACTCTGGCCATGGATTCCCCCAGCAACGCCGGAGAGCAGTCAAAAGCTGCTGCACAACTTGTACTCGCTGGCAGTGGCGAGTGACAACCGTTGATTCAACGTCTTCTGGGCTCAATGAAAATCAAGGTTTTTTCTGCTTCTCAGCCAGTATGACCAGTGCTGCACTGCAGGCAAAACAACATAAAGCGCCATCAGCACAAAATACGCCACGCGCTGCTTCGAAAGGAGCCTGTCAAAACTACGAATGAATCAGCGGTCGCCAGCGTATTTCTTAGACATGCTTCAGCTTGACGCCGTGAGTTAAAGCGGCGCTGCCGTCGGTAGAGCGCGAATCGTTTGCTGCTCTAGGCACTCACTAGTTCAGTGTCAGTACAGGGCCTAGAATATACTTACTAAGTATATTCTATAGTGCCTAGAATATACTTACTAAGTATATTCTAGGCACTATAGTGTCGGTGTCAGTTTCAGTTTATTGCCTCCAGAAAAAGTTACAGTATCAACAAATGTACAGCCGAGGGTCCGAAAGTACGAAAACTGCAGTGGGACTCTCGATTGATTATATAGATATACAAGGGAATAACTAATACAGCAAGTGAACGGAATATTTGGCAAAATGAAAAGATATATTACATAAAACGCTTACAATCACATCAGTAGAGCATGAGAAAGTGCGGCAAGAAGAAAAAAGAAACGTAGAATAAAAAAAAAAACAGATGGTTTCTCAAGAGTTTAGACATGAAATGAATACACTTAGTGCAGGTAGTGATACTTGAGACAATTTTTAAAAACTGCAAGACTACGCAAGGCTAAAGATTGGCATGGCCCCAAGAATATGTAAGGCAAATTTTTACACATATCCAATGCCCCGAAACACCATAAATCTCGTTCAGTTTTTGACCTACATAGATGGTATATGGTGCCACTTTGTTCAGCAGTGACGCGCTTTTGGTGCGATCAGCTTCCATCTAGCAAACAGGAACACTCACTGCAATGCGGCAGTTTTCACAGCAACGACAAACTTAATTGGGTCCCTCGTAACTCTGTGAATTTACTACCAAACAACAATATTGTCATTTTCATGAGTGGCATTTACCTTTAAATTAAGAGAAGAAGGCGACAGTCACCATCCAGACTGGGTTCAAACGGCAACTAGTGAAATAGACGAATCGAATGACTCGACTGCTACTCTGAGATGACAACAAGAGTGTATTGCAATTCCGGGAAAAGAGAGAGAAAATAATTTATTCACAGGATCCTGCGTGGGGTAGGTGGTGCTGGCCTCGCAAGGCGCGGTCTACCCATTACCTACTCAGCAGTTACAGGCTCTACAAAAAAACCCAGCAGGTATGTGCCAGAAAAATTTGGTAAACTACTCACTACTCCCCACCGCTACTCAATACCGATCAACTAAAAATAAATAAACGAAGAAATATGAAACACATGAATATACGTAGCAAAAATCAATAACTTGCCGCACTAAATTAAGCATACGCTGAATTCCACAACAATAAATATTATTTATATATAAATTAACATTGAAGTAACTGAACTGTTTGCTACACAGCTTCGTTGGTCATGCGCCTTAATTGAGGGGAATAAAACGCTTAATCAATTTGAATTCGAATACATAAGACCGAGAAAATTCGCTGCTTCATTTTTTTCTTGTGTAGCGCAGTAATCAATTATATATTTCGGATAGCATCCTTTCCTTTCATAGGCTTTCATTTAACATTTACCTCTCTCCACATATTAACCCATATATGCCCAGTTTCCTACATGTAGGGCGCTGAAACTTTTCCGTGCAACCCGATTGTTATTTCTGTAAAACAGGTAGCCCCTTTTGTTATGATGTGTTATGATGAGGTGTGTTTATGATGCCCTGTCCTCGTCCCGTGCAAATCTAGGTGATCGCTGGGCTACAAATAGCCACGCGCTCGCCGTCACAAGCGCCTAAACGCAATATATATATATATATATATATATATATATATATATATATATATATATATATATATATATATATATATATATATATATATATATGAAGTTATGGGATATGACACAACGGGAGTGTTGTGCACAGGAATAAATATATTTATTTCCCTAAAGTTTCGGCAGTTTCGGGAGGCGTCCTCCTTTCGTCAGGGTATGAGTTATACTAACTTAGACGTTCAAACTTCGTAGCTGCCACGCCCCTCTCGCCTTGAAAGATGTTTGCGAGAGTGAGAGAAAACAAAAAAAAACACTGTGAACGCTGAGCATGAAACCAGCCTATGCACATCCAAATGTCGGTGCAATTCCACATACGGTTCTTATCCCGTGCCGGCCAGTTCTCGACGTGTGTAGGGCCACCCGAGATTGTCGCCGCAGTGGCGGTAGGGGTCCGCGACGGCGTGCGTAAGGAAAGGGTTTCCCCTTAATGGGTCGGGCAGCTCTTTACCTTTGATCTTGGCCCGTTCCCCCTCAATGGCCGTCAAGTGGTAGGCGAGCGTAAACACTTTGTATGTACACGTGAGAAAAAAAGAAAAAAAGAAAAAAAAGAAAAGAAAGGGAATTGTACACGTACGAGTCAGTCAGAAAAAACAAGCATGGCATCCAGCTATGAATCTTTGTCACCAATTTCCTCCTGGCTTACTTCTCGGAGGCAGGAGAGTTTACCGGGGTCCTCGTTGATGCCGGCTACTAATGTTCGAAATTTGAAAAAAAAATATGCCTCACGCTGTTCGCGCTCGCGTCTGTTTGAGAAACCGGACTGCAAAAGAGTTACGCTGATATTTTCAAAACTGTGGTTTGGCAGGCGCAGATGTCTAGATAAAGGTAGCTTCGGCAGTGAAGTGGCGTAGTACCGGTTATTATTGAACCGCAGCCGAAATGGCGTGTCTGTTTGGCCGATATATTCTTGTCCGCAGATGTTGCAATGTAGAATGTATATTACGTTACTGGAGTCACAATTAAGGCTTTCAGTTATGCAAAATTTGAAATACCAGAAGTTCACTTTTGATTCGCGTGTTGTGACCATCTGTAAGCATACCTTGCATCGAGCTTTTCCGCAGGGATGGCACCCTGATTGAAATTTGTGGGTGTTTGTTTTTGCTCTGACAAAAATGTCCTTCAGGTTTTTATTCCTGCGGTACACCACGTGAGGTGGCTCCGCGAAAATTGAAGTTAGTCATTTGCTTTGCCTGATTATGTTGAAATGGCGGGAAAGTATATTGTTGATTCGTGGCGCTGATGAGGAGTACGTTAGTACAAGGTTCGTTTGGGAAGTCGTTTTAGATACTCTGTTTGGTCCCTTAATTATATCATTCCCGTTCACGTTGCGAGCATGTAGTATGGCATCGTCAATAATGTCTTATGGATAATTTTGTTTCGATAAGGAATTCTTTAGGTGTTCTGCGTGTCTGTCAAATTCCTGCATATCGGTGCATATTCTTCGGTACCGGTAAGCCTGAGAATATGGAATACCCGTTTTACAATGCTTTGGATGGCTGCTGTTGAAATGTAGGTACATTTGACGGTCTATAGGCTTTTTGTAAAGGTTTGTTGACAAGCGGTCATTTTGGCCGTGACAGTGATTGATTGATATGTGGGGTTTAACGTCCCAAAACCACCATTTGATTATGAGAGACGCCGTAGTGGAGGACTCCGGAAATTTTGACCACCTGGGGTTCTTTAACGTGCACCCAAATCTGAGCACACGGGCCTACAACATTTCCGCCTCCATCGGAAATGCAGCCGCCGCAGCCGGGATACGAACCTGCGACCTGCGGGGCCGTGACAGTGAAGTCCAAGAAGTAGTAGTGGTTACTTACACCCACGGCGGCGAACCACTATACGGCGCCAAAAAGTGGACCTTGTTCCGATCTTATAACTGTCGCTGTAAAAGAAGCTGCTCAGTGCCGGATCACCTGTGGGTGCAGTGGTCCCAGCAAGCAAGCTGCGGTCGTGCTCTAGCTCCCAGTGCTTAGGCTGCCAGCATGCCAATTCCTCCTCCGTGAAAATTGTAGAGGATTCGTCGACCTGAGGCGTGGGTCGGGAGCTGGTTGTGATGGAAGCAGGGGTCTTTGTTGTCCTCGGGCTCTCGCTGGTGACTACCGCAGTGATAGTCACCGGTTTTGAAGGCGGCTTTGTTGGCTGGCCTCTTCTTCTTGACCTTCTTCGTCACCGCGTCAAAGCGAGGACGCTCACTGAGTGAAAAAAATGAAAAATCCGCTGAGCTAATTAATAAGAGCGCACAAAAACATGACTGCTTCGCTCGGTGGTCCCAAGTGCTCTCCCCTCATCGCACTGTGCTTGTTGTGTCGTGTATGGTGTGTTCATTGCTCACCGTGCGAAGATCTGGGCGTGCCTGTTTCCTTGTTCCTGGGTTGGCAAAAAGTCTGTGTTTGACATTATTACTTCGGGGGCGGAAATAAAGGCGGCAATTTTATTGGACTGTCCTGGCCTCAATTGTTTTCCCTGCATAGAACCTTGGGAAGACCAGAGCAGATTGCGTGAGCACCGAGGCGCTGGAGGATGCTTCCTTCGTTCGTGTAACATGCTACCTTCAACATCATGTAAATCGTGTAAATAAACGTTCCAGTTTGCGACTCCAGCTATTCAGTTAGTCTTAGCACTGAGGCTTCGTTGGCTCAACACCCTCAAGAGGAAGCTATATAACAGCTGTATATTACCGGTCCTTACCTACGGAGCAGAAGCCTGGAGGATTACAAACAAGGTTCTACATAGGTTGGGGATGACGCAGTGAGCAAGTGTAAGGAAAATGATAGGTGTAACCCTAAGGAACAACAAGAGAGCAGAGTGTATTAGGGAAAAATGGCTGTTAAGGACATCATATTCGAAATGAAGAAGAAATGGTGCTGGACAGGGAACGTAGTGCAAAGGAAAGATAACCACTGGTTATTGAGGGTCAGTGACTGGATTACAGAAAAAAAAGGCAAGCGGTTGAGGAAAAGACAGAAAGTTAGATTGGCAGAAAAAGATTAGAAAGTTTGAGGGTATAAAATGGGAGCAGCAAGCACATCACTGAATAGACTGGTGGAACATGGGAGCGGCCTTTGTCCTGCAGTGGGCGTAGTCAGGCTGATAATTATGACGACTGACACTTCCAGACTTATAGGCCGTACAGCGCTTGAAACGAGCTGCGAAATGTGTACTGGGCCAACGACGTCTCCCGCGTGCACATGCACGCGTCCCTCGCCCCTCGCTCGCATATTGCTCGCATAGTTTGCGCGCATGTGGCCTTGGGAGGGAAAGTGTCTAACAAGCGGCCTCGAATGCCTTCGCGATCTTGACTTCCTCGCGTTGCGCCAGCCGTGCCCGCATGACCGAGAGTGCTTTGAACATTTCCACTTATAATTCTATGGGTTGCGGCGGAGGTGTGTTGTGCCGAACTGCAAAAGCGGGTAGGCATCCTGCAAGAAAAGGTGATTGCCCTAAATATTTCTAGTGGCCCGGTGAATTTGGAAGCGTTGGCTTGCGCTATACAAAGAAAAGTCCGAGAGCTCGTGCGTCGTGACTGTGTTTCAGAGAAGCACTCCTCGGACAGAGACAGGACAAGTGTGGTAGGTTTATCCCAACCCTGCTAAATCTTTCTTTGTGGTCCTTCTTGTTAACATCAGCGGGAACCATCCTCATCTTATCTTTCTTGGGAGATCACAAAAGTCAAAATTAGTTGCAGATGGTGGGTTATATGCAGAAGTACATGCTCAATCTTGCAATCTGAAATGGCATTTGTTTCTTTATTGCAGTGTGTACGTGTTAGTTTTGTTTGTATTTGATCACTGTCTTGCTTAAATGCACTTCGAAATCTAGTTGGAAATATCCAGCACTTTATCGAAATTCCGCTCGCTTCTTAGTGGTGCAAAGAAACGGAAGAGATCGATTAGACAGAAATGCTGCATAGAAACCTACAGACAGCTGCAGTTGCTTGGTGTATATGCTTATGCAATAGCGTGCTAGGTCACACACTCTTATTTTATTTCTTTGCTGTGTTGCTTGCGCTAAAGCACTGAATACAGTTTCATGAAATTTGAGTAAGGCACTCTTTCTGTTCCCTCACTTTCTTCTCTTCCTTATTTTTTGTGCAGCCATGATAGAATTTATGCATGTACTGGTCTCACAAACAATTTTACTGAAATACTGTTTCATTTGTACACCACTATTGATTGTCATTTAAACCGAAAATTGGCAGATCCAACGAACAGTGGGAATCAATGATATGCGACGCATGAATGAGGAAGGTTGGTATGTCACTTTAAAATCAGCACAACGTTGTGAAACACACGGGTGAGGTACACACTAAACACAAGTAGAAATGTTATGCGCACTCAGGTATCTAAATAAGATGAAAGTTTGTTCTTTATAGTTGCGTAACGACGGCACCACTAACGTTTGCAATACCAGCACCAGTGGTGGTAGGCGTGTACGTTTTGCCACACATGGCTTCCATGTCATGATTATCATGTTTGCACCTGACATTTGTGTTCGCCGTCCATTCACGTCAAGGAATGCCAAATTAGGTAAATGTTAAGCTAGTGAAACGGCCGCGAGCGCTTCATGAGCGTGGAAAGTAGTCATGTTGTACATGACGTGCATGTCATTACTATCTTGTTTGCACCAGTCGTATACTTTCGTCATCCATTCTCGTCACGTAATAACGAATTCGGTATATGTGAAGCAAGCGAAAGGACCGCGAGTGCACCATGAGCGTATGGCGTGTAGTCATGACTAACATGAATTACATGTCATGATTTTCATGTTAGGGCCTTTCTCTTATGTTTGCCATGCAGTCACGTCATACCATGCCAGTTTTGTAATATGTCTTGTGAACGAAACCATCGCAAGAGCAGCAAGACCATGACATGTAAATCATGACATTCATGACATACATGCCATGATTTTCATATAGTGGCTATTCACTTATGCTCGTTATACAGCCATGTTACGCCATACAAATTTTGGTATATATCTCATCGTTGAAACGGGCAGGAGAGCTAAAAGTCGTAAGCGGCTAGATAGATAGATAGATAGATAGATAGATAGATAGATAGATAGATAGATAGATAGATAGATAGATAGATAGATAGATAGATAGATACGCTCAAAGTCACCGAAGTTCGCTAGGAAATTCACTCGAAAGGATTTTAGTCCAAAGGAACTTATGTGGGAAAAATTGTAATATTACGAATAAAAGGTGTGCACATGTGCGATAAAATGTTAAATTGGGCTAGTTAGTGATGCTGTATCGACGAGCTTGCATGGTTAACACTGAGCAAGTACGGAGGGAAGACAAAACACAGCATCTGTGTTGTGGCCCCTCCTTATTCAATTCGTACTATGCAAACTAGGCTTTATGCACTTTTGTTTTTCAGCTGCAGGGCATGCTCTCATTATATTTTTCTTTTCCAGGTTCCTCACAAATCATGAGTGGGTCAGCTACATGGAAGCTAACCCCGCTGGAAATGCCTCCGCACATATCTCACATGCTGTAGGAGTGGCCGTACAAAATTGCTTTCACAAAAGCAGAAACCTTTTGAACAGCCTGTAGAAGCTACATAACTGGTCTTTTCGATACTACCGAAATGCGGTACCTTCTTTATAAACCATTCCCAATATTATTAACATTAGTAATGTCGCGAGCAAAAACAAGATCTGCAGCCAGGAGTTCACCCGAACCGGAGCAACCAAAACGTTCTCTTCTTCTTCGTAGCCCAAAACGGGTATGAGCCACAGCGGCTCGTTCATCAATGGTGGCATTACCCCCTCTTCCAAGAAGCATCGTCTCGATGCTGTACATGAAGGCAAAAAAAAAAAGAAAATGAGATAAAAATTACCATGCAAGCAAAATGAATGGCGTAAGGCGGAATAACATAGTTGGTTGTGGAGTCAAGAGTTAAATGAGAAATAAGAAAAATAGGAAAGAATGTAAGAAGAAACGAATAAAGTCAGTCATTCTCTGGCGATTCACAGCGCGAAAAGTATGGTTTCAGCCGTGAAACGTGAACGACTTCAGTTCGCGGGGTGAAACGGGAACGTCTCGAAGTGCCCTCTGGGAGAACCTCATATGTGACGTCGCTGAGACGTCGTGCGACCTTGTAAGGGCCGAAGTAGCGGCGAAGAAGCTTTTCTGAACGGCCACGTTGTCGGATAGGGGTTCACACCCAGACTTCATCACCGGGCTTGAAAATAACTTCACGGCGACGAAGATTGTAGCGGCGTGCGTCTGCGCTTTGGCGATGTTGAATACGGTGACGAGCAATTTGACGGGCCTCTTCTGCACACTGCGCGAATTTGGCGGCATCGGTGCGGTATGTTCCTAAGTTGTCGGGCAGGAGCATGGCGTCGAGCATCGTCGTGACCTCGCGACCGTGGACTAAGCGAAAAGGTGTGAAACCGGTGCTTTCTTGAACAGCTGTGTTATACGCAAAAGTTACGTAGGGAAGAATGGTGTCCCAGTTCTTGTGATTGATGTCCACATACATTGACAGCATGTCTGCAATTGTCTTATTGAGTCGTTCAGTCAGCCCATTTGTTTGCGGGTGGTAAGCCGTTGTTTTACGATGTTCCGTGCCACTTAATCGCAAGACTTCCTGCAGCATCTCTGCGGTGAAAGCTGTCCCACGATCAGTTATGACGACAGCTGGAGCACCGTGACGTAAGACGATGCTGTTCATGAAAAATTGGGCGACTTCTGCTGCGGTTGCTTTTAGAAGCGCCTCGGTTTCACAGTAGCGTGTTAAGTAGTCGGTAGCGACCACGATCCACCGGTTTCCAGACGAAGACGTGGGGAATGACCCCAGCAAGTTTATGCCAAACTGATGAAAGGGCGCCTTTGGTGGGCCTATTAGTTGCAGTAGTCCCGCTGGTCGTAAAGGTGGAACCTTACGTCGCTGACAGTCGCGACATGTGCGAACGTAATGCTTCACAGTCTTTGCGAGACGTGGCCAGTAGTAGGAGCGTTGAATCCGTTGCAGCGTGCGCGTATAGCCGAGGTGTCCGGACGATGGCTCATCATGACACGCACGTAAAATGTCACCACGAAGCGTAGTTGGCGCAACAAGCAGATACCTAGCTTGTGTAGGATGAAAGTTCTTTTTGTAAAGCACTCCATCGCGGAAACAAAAGGAGGATAGCGAGCGTGCAAAGCTTCGAGGAGGGTGGGAATTGCGTCCTTCGAGGTAGTCAATGAGCGGAATGAGCTCCGAGTCGTGACGCTGTTGCTCAGCTAAGCGGGTTGCTGATACGGCAGAAAGAAAAGTGTCGTCGTCTTCAAGGTCAGTGTTGGCATTTTCGACCGGTGCACGTGGGAGACAGTCGGCGTCGGTGTGTTTCCGCCCAGATTTGTGGACGATGGTGACATCGAAATCTTGTAGCCGAAGGCTCCATCGTGCTAGACGACCTGAGGGATCTTTGAGATTTGCGAGCCAACAAAGGGAATGGTGGTCGCTAACTACCCTGAATGGGTGGCCATACAAGTATGGGCGGAACTTTGTTATGGCCCAGACAACAGCGAGGCATTCCTTCTCGGTTGCAGAATAGTTTTTCTCCGCTGGGGATAACGTTCTGCTCGCATAAGCGATCACGCGCTCTACGCCATTATGCCACTGAACTAATACCGCTCCTAGTCCAACGTTGCTGGCGTCAGTGTGTAATTCCGTGTCAGCACTTTCATCAAAATGACCTAGTACAGGCGGAGCCTGGAGGAGGTTTCGGAGCGTGTCGAACGCATGACACTGATCGGGACCCCATACAAACGAGACACCGTCTTTTGTAAGCTTGTTGAGGGGTTCAGCAATCTTCGAAAAGTTTTTGACAAAGCGCCTGTAATACGCACAGAGCCCCAGAAATCGGCGTAGGTCGCGCTTATTTGTGGGCACAGGAAAGGTGGCAACGGCGCGGGTTTTCTCGGGATCTGGGCGGATGCCGGCATGGCTCACAACGTGACCAAGGAACTTCAGTTCTACATATCCAAAATGACATTTCTCGGGTTTGAGAGAAAGCCCCGCTGTTCTGATTGCCTGAAGTACTGCCTGAAGGCGTTGGACGTGTTGTTCAAACGTGTCTGCAAAGACCACGACGTCATCAAGGTAAACAAGACATGATTGCCATTTGAGCCCTGTGAGAACCGTATCCATCATTCTTTGGAAAGTAGCTGGCGCTGAGCATAGACCGAAAGGTAACACTTTAAACTCGTACAGGCCGTCGGGGGTAATAAACGCCGTCTTTTCGCGGTCGCGCTCATCCACTGCGATTTGCCAGTAGCCGCTACGTAAATCCATGGAAGAAAAATATTTAGCGTTGCGTATACGGTCCAACGAGTCATCTATCCGGGGTAGAGGATAAACGTCCTTTTTGGTGGCCTTGTTCAGTTTACGGTAATCAACGCAAAAACGCAACGTACCGTCCTTCTTCTTTACTAGCACAACTGGCGAAGCCCAGGGACTGGTTGATGGCTGGATGACGTCGTCCTGAAGCATCTGCTGGACTTGGTCACGTATAGCGTCTTGCTCTTTTTGCGACACCCTATAGGCGTGTTGTCGGATGGGTCTCTCGGTGGGTTCCGTGATGATACGATGCTGAGCAAGTGGTGTCTGTTTAACCCTTGACGTAGTGGCAAAGCAGTCTTGAAATGAGCCGAGTAAACGCAAAAGGCTTTCTCGTTGAGTCGAAGGTAGTCTCTCGTTTACGTCGAGAGTGCTCGTGAACGCCTCGACAGGGTGGCCATTCGATGAAAATAAAGCTAACGTGGGCGAACCATCGGCATCGGCAAGTTCTTCACAATATGCAATGGCAGTGTGTCTCGTTAGGTGGCGATATTCGTCGCTAAAGTTCGTGACCAGCAGGTGAACATGCCTATTGCTAGGCTGAATGATTCTTCGGGAAACGCGGATTTGTCGTGAAATAAGGAGAGACAAATTGGCCTCTGCAATTACCGCGTCAGACATGTCCTGTCCCAATTCCACTTCGACAAAGAGGCTGCTTCGAGGTGGGAGAGTCAGAGAATCGTCGGTAACACGAAGTGCTCTTTTCCGGAATTGTGTACTGTCAGTTGCAGCGCAAAAAGGATCCTCGAACGACACAAGTAATTCACGGAGGTCAATGATGGCGCCGTATTCACGAAGGAAGTCCATTCCTAGAATGACTGGCCGAGAGCACACGCGCAATACGAGGAAAGAGCCTGCAAATGTCGACGTACGTATACGAATGCGTGCCGTGCACATACCGGTAGGCATCACCAGATGGCCCCCTGCCGTGCACAACTGCGGTCCTTGCCATGGTGTGGTAACCTTCCTCAGTTCAGATGCCAGTGCGGTGCTCTTTACGGAATAGTCGGCCCCGGTGTCGACGAGGGTGTTGACAGCATGATTGTCGACGAAGACGGCGATTTCGGCAAAAACGATCTTTCTGCTGTCAGAGAACACTGCAGAACCGGAATGGTCCTTATCTGGTCGTTGCGTCGAATGAGGGTCTTTTACAGTTCGCCGGGCCGCGACTTCACCCCCAGAAGTCGCCGTTCCTAGTTTCCCCTGCGGGGACTTGGTGACCGGCTCCTGAAAGGAGCGGAAGACGATGTGGGCAAACTGGGTGACGTAGACCGGCGAGGCGACGGTGCTCTCGACTGGTGGTGCTGAACAGTCGAAGGTGTTCGCTGGCCCGTGAGATAGGCTTCGATTTCGCGGGGGCGCTCACCGTAGCGCGGACATCGAGCTTCAGGATGGAAGCCGCGGAGACCTAGTTGCTGGTATTGACAGTTCCTGTATACGTGACCCGCTTCGCCGCAGTGATAGCAGAGCGGACGGTTATCCGAGGAGCGCCACGTGCTTGCCTTGCTACCACTTTGTCTTGAGGTAGACTGCAGATAGGTGGGTGTGCTCGGGAACCTTGAGCCGTGAGGCGGGCTCGAAGCAGTGGTGTGGAATGACTGCATAGCCTGGTACCTGGGCCGCATAGCAGGATCTGTAGCCGGTGGCGCAGGGGATCGCAATGCCGCTGCGTATGTCAGGACTGGCACCTCGGGAATCGGTGGTGTGATTGGGGTCAGGGGTGTGACGGCCTGCCGGACTTCTTGTCTGATTACATCCGCGAGGGCAGACACAGGTTGATGGGATCCCACCGCCTGAAGCTGTCGCAGTTCGTCCCGAACAATACTTCGAATGAAGTCTGCGAGGGCCTGTCTCGCTGTCAGAGCCGATAGAGCATGCGGTGGCCGGGATCTGGCGTTCGTATTGTGATGACCGCTGCTGCAGCGTACGTTCCATTGTGTTTGCCTCACTGATGAACTGGGCGACTGTCGTTGGTGGATTGCGCACTAGCCCAGCGAAAAGCTGTTCTTTTACTCCACGCATCAAATGCCTCATCTTCTTTTCCTCGGGCATGGTGGGGTCCGCGCGCTTGAAGAGCCGAAGCATGTCCTCGACAAACATGGATACTCGTTCGTTCGGCCGTTGGTTTCTGCAGGATATGGCTTGTTCGACCCTCTCCTTCGTCTCGGTGTTACGAAAGGCGTCACGGAGCTGACGGCTAAACTCTTGCCAGGTTGCAAAGGAGCCCTCGTGGTTCTCGTACCATGTCTTCGCAGAATCCTCCAAGTAAAAGTAAACTCCGCGCAGCTTGCGAACATCGTCCCATTCGTTGATACAGGCAACCCGATCAAAGTGGTCGAGCCAGTCATCAACATCCTCGAAGATATCTCCATGGAACGGCTTGGGTGTCTGTGGCGCATGAAAAACAGGCGAGAAGAGAACCATGGGCATCGCTGGTTTGGACCTCCTGGCTTGTCATCGGAGTTGCCATCTTTCTGGGTGTCGATGTCAAGGGATCAAATTCAGGGGGTAACCCACGCAGGCGGTGGCTGCTTCTTGCTCTGGGAGATGTAGCTGTCTCCACGATGGCCGACACAGCCGAAGTACACGTACCCAGCACTTCCACCAGTAATGTCGCGAGCAAAAACAAGATCTGCAGCCAGGAGTTCTCCCGAACCGGAGCAACCAAAACGTTCTCTTCTTCTTCGTAGCCCAAAACGGGTATGAGCCACAGCGGCTCGTTCATCAATGGTGGCAATATGTAATATTGTCATGTCATATTGTCGTTTCATGTAGTGCCTGCGCAATATCTCAGATTAGGCCGCTTCGAGTAAAGTCGAGGCCATAAACGCAGTGCTCCTCTGTCGATGTCGTTTTCGCGTGGCTTTTATCATGCATGCTTTTTCTGAGACGGAGTGCGTACTGGGAGCAGAAAATACAGCATTTACGGAAATCACGGATTGATCGTGTTGGTCGTGTTTACATTTCGAGCGTGACATTTTGACTGCGCTCTGATTACTTGCCCACAGCAGTTGCATAACTCTATGCCGACAGTGTTCGGGCTTGTCGGCTCTGTAGTGCAGCCGTACAATGTGTGCGCCTCCTTTTGTACTGAAGGCGTTAGGTGAGCTTCTGTTTACGGTGCCGGTACGCCGCTGCGCCAGAAGACGAGACGATATATACCGTGAAATCTTGGCGCGCTGCAGACTACCGGCGTGTTATCCCCGTCGGGCCGAACGTCATCTCCTCCGCGTTGTCTAATAAAAGGTGGCTGACGGCAGGTAGCACCAACGTGCCAACAGCCAGTGAGACCAAAAGCGGTTCCACTCCAAAGTTTTTCCCCCAAACTTTATCATTTCAAGCTTTGGTAGCTTAACTAGTTTCGTTGCTTCTTGTCCTGTACTTGAGGGCGTCACCTGCCTTGTCCTATCGCTTGAATCCGATTGTTCAGGCTGTCGAAGTCTGATTTCTATTGCAGATAAGATCACCGTTAATTTCATGTCGTACTCTATGATGCTTTCGAATTCAGCTTCGGCATTGTCTTCTCTTAGAAACTTTTCCATTTGCTCGTTTGCGCTCTTGAGACTGTCGCTCATTGCTTTATTCTGCGCCTGCGTTGTAAGCAGCTGCTCCCGGTTAGCTTCATCATTAATTTGCTGCTCGGCTGCGTTAATCAGTCGCGTGATCTGGGAGCGAAGCGCTTTCCTTTTCTTCGTTATCACTTCTTTGCTCATATTTAGGCGGTTAACAATGACTCCTTACTTGTCAATCGTTCGTTCTGATGCTCGTACTGTCCACCGTGGTATCGTCGCTCGATCCAGGTCGATCCTCTGCTCCTCCGCCGTTTTCTTCTCTGCTGCTCCGTGGCAGGTTGACCTTTCTTGCCGGCGAAGAGGTAGTATCCTGGTTCACGGCACCATTATTAGGACGATCGAGACCAGGGACTGCTTCGAACGAATACGGTTTATTGGAAGAAGTGAAGTAGCGCGCGCTCGCTCCAGGCAGCAGTCTTCTTTCTTCTTCTTCCGGCGTTTAATGATGAAATTTTATAGCCAGAGAGAACTTTTAACTCAAGAAATTCAAAACAGCATGTGAATTCTTCCCGAAAACTAAAAACCACGACTCGTAAAACGCGTTATAATAAAATATTTGGTAGAATCTGTGCTTCGTCCGTGGTTACGGAGGTCGGCTGCTGACCCGAAGGCCAGGTGTTTGATGCCGGCCGTGGTAGAGGCTCGTGTACTGTGCAATGTCAGTGCACTATAAAGATGACCACATGGTAAAAATTTCCGCGCCCCTCCACCATGGCGTCCTTCATAATGATATCGTGATTTTGGGACGTAAAAACCTACGAATTATTTTTAAAAATCTGTTTATCTCCAATTTGGTTAGTAAAAATTTTTATTTGTGTAGAGCAACCGTAGAATTTTCAGTACATGAAGAACATGGTCCATAATGGGGATTTTTTTTTCATGGAGAGATAACATTTTGTGAAATATGATAGTTCATATTAGCTGATTATCAGAGTTTTCTTTCTGTAGGCAAAGAGTAATTCGGTATGTGTACAGCGCAAAATATTTTTATAGCTGGTGAAAAAGTTAGAAAGTTGTGGGCTTTTGTACATGTTTGGTTGTAGATTTAGCATTCAGGTGGTCTTAGTAACAAACTATGGTAAATAACACATTTAGTAATGACCTTCATTGCTTACTGTCAGAGAAAGTAATCAAATCGCTTTTTATTTTAAGAGATTAAAACTTTTTTGATGTGGTTGCTGGACTCTGTGCTTACCCGTGTTTATACCTTGAAGCAATGCGTCCTAGTGGTGAGTACTAGCTGCACTGGCATGAGGAACATTTAGACAACATATCAATTTTGTCCGTGCCTACTTTAATAGTTTGCTATCTAACACTAGCCTGCATGAGTAGACGAGAGATTCAAACCGTACTAGGGTGCATTTAACCACATGTAGCTGTCTTCTGAGAGTTCAAATAGTGTGCTTATGCAACACTGGTAAGTGACACCGATACATGCAAGAACTTATTAACTGTGCGACAAGATTTGCAAGAGGCAAGAATACCACAATTAAGAAAAGGAGCTATTGAAATCAGAAAAAAGGATATGTTTTGTCATGAACAATACAGCTGTATTAAAGTGACAATGCAGTGCTACCTGCCATTGAGGATTTGCAATAAAGTTTAGACGCACAGATGAAAAAAAAAAGAATACGAAGACACTTCTGACTACTGGCGTTTATTAAAGCCTCTACAGATGATATGGCTGGTGTTATCTCCAGTTAAAGACTGCTGGTAAAAGATTGGAAAAGTGAAAAATCATTTAAACCATAGTGGGGCACTTATCATAAAAGTAGTTGATTCTTTTAAGGTGAAGCTTCATTAAAAAGTTGTGTTCTTTCTCTTCAGTTCTGTCTGAAATTTGCAGGGTGAGAATTACTTAATATTTTTGATGTCACTTCCTCCTTAAAAAGAACAGAGTTGATACTTTAATGTTGTAATTGAAATAGAATCAATTCATTTTCACTTGAAAACCAGTTGATACCTTATTGTGACTGAAATACAATAAATAATTTTTTTCAATTGGAAACAAACCTTAAATTTATTTCAGCAGAAGTTTTTACATTCACAAAAGGTATGTCTTTTTGCACACTCTCAACTCTATGTGCTTTGGCCATTACTAGCTCATAAATAGTAATTACACGATGGGTTGCAATAGTGCCAACTTTTGTATACTAAATTGGAAAACTCTTATTCTTTTAAGAGAGAACTGAAATATTAGAGGGCAAGTGATTGGCTCAGGTGATTACCGTCAAAATGTTTTTGAAGCCCATATACACTTACTTTTATATTTTGTTGGATATATTTGACTTAACACACTCGTTATAAACATACTGTTTTTTAAGTTCTGTTAGTTTTATACCTGAGATATACTTATTATTCACAGTGCAGCAAAGGGCACAAATAACTTTAAAAAGTGTGGTTTTTAAACATTCTTATGGACTAAATCCAAATACAGTACAGTGAATCTCATGATTTGTGGAGATAAATTTCATGTGAAAAATTCAATGCAAAGCTGCCTTGGATGCATTTTTTGCTCCTTGAGTCAATTGTTAATAAGTTGATATATATTGTTGTGTAAACTTAAGAGCTGCCAGAATATCAAGGGCTTACCAGGTATGTCGATCGCACTGATGTCTAAAAAGGAGCTGATGATACAATATTGTGCCTGCACTCATATCTGTGCGTTTAAGAGCACAGACTTTAGGTTTATCAAAATCAGGTGCATGCCATGGTGCCATAATGCGCATATCATAATTTCTTCCAGGTAAAACACCCCTTCATTGTAGCTTGTTGAGTCATATATACACATGTATTTATTACATTTTTTAAACAAGGATAGTCAACATTGCAAACACACTCGACACTGCTTTAATACGATGCCTCATTAAATTTTTCTGGAGCATTTACATCCACTAGTTTGGATATGTACACCACCTGGAATTCGAAGGTTCAAAGGCCGCCGCAATCAATATTTACTGCATATTTTCATTGAAATTTTTCATTATTTGTGAGGCTGCTATTATTTGGAGCATATTTACTGTTGTACTGTATCATAAATGCTTACTCAGAGACTTCCAAAGTGCATTCTTGCGGTTCCTGAGTTAACAAAGGCAGTGAATCACATGTGGGTCATACCCACATCCCACAGAAAGTAGTGTGCAGGTATGCACACACGTGGCTGATAAAAAAGGTTTGACATCGTGTTAGACAAGCATGTCACATTATTCCTGTCACGGGGTCATGACACAGCAGTTGTTGTATCACACTCACTGTTTATTCTCTTTCAGGTGCTGCTTCTATTGCTCTTGGGCCAGCTGTCGCCGCTCATGACAATGCCACTATGACTGTTCATGCCACAAGCACCTTTGTGACCTAATGTTGCAGGAATTTGTATCACCGCATCACCAGCAAATTATCAAGCGCCATCATTTTCGCTGCATCCTTCACTGTCAATACTGGACGGTTCGGCGTTCAGTCCAGCAGCATGAAACAGTGACAGAGAGAGAGAGAGATAAATAGAGAGGAAAGGCAGGGAGATTAACTACGCTTGGCTCGGTTGGCTACCCTACCCTTGGGGTGGGGGAAAAAGAGAATAATAGAACGGAAAGAGATAGAAAAGAAGAGGAGTAAGAAAGAGAAGCATAGTCAGCTCGAGACTACACAGCACGGTCTCGCACAGTTCTTTCACAAGCGGTCGTGAAGGCTGGTGGTCCTTAAAAAGTACAAGAGGGCTTTCGTGGCTTTGCGCGTAAGGGAAGACGTCGGCCAAGGTCCCAGGATTTTCTCTTCTGTAAGTGGCCGTGAATCCAGCTGACAGAGCTTGGCTTCCATAATACGTCGTTCGGTATGGTATGCTGGGCAATGACATAGGATGTGCTCAAGCGTTTCCTAGCAGGCGCAGATGTTGCATGCCGAAGTGCTCGCCATTCCAAGGAGACGAGAGTACGAATTTGTAAATGCCACGCCCAATCTCATGCGACACAGTAAAGTTTCAGCGCATCGTGGGAGCCTGGATGGCAAACGAAGTTGCAAGTTTGGGTCGATCGAATACAGGTGCGTGTTGGAGAAACCCTGCGTATTCCATTGTAGGAGAGATATACGGCGAGCAATTGTGTGATTGTAGTAGCCTTGCAGCGTCCGTTCTCAAGAGTGGTATGGGCGTGCGCTGGTCTTGGTCATGAGCCGATCGAAGTTTTCAAAGTTTTCAAAGTTTCAAAGTTTATTTGCAGGAAAATACAAAAACTTCCCTGCGGGAGGCAAAGACTAAAGGCTAAATAGCCTGACGAGGTCTTGACCTCCTGATACAGTCTGCATCAGTGCCATATTACACATATTCACACATCAGTAACATACATATACAAATAAGTGACATTATACATATCTTATTTAGTTACATAGTATACATTCAGAATATGTTTTACATAAACAGGAAACAATTTTGGTATCAAACGATTCTGTTTAAGTATCATTGTTCACAGTAAGAAAAAAAATCAACTCAGTATACAAGTATTCCTGAATATAAAAGCCTATGGATCTACTATGTCTTTAGTCAAAAGAAGAAAGGATTTATGATGACATTTAAATTGTTTAGTTTTCAGAGTAAAGTCTATATTCGATTCGTGAAGGTTTAGCAATTGTATGATCTTATAATCAATAGCCTGCTTGCCATAGTTCGTGCGTGTTTTCTTAGTTTTGCGGGTAGAATTTCTGAAGCCATATGTTGTTGATACAGTGCGTGGAAAGGAATCCTGTAGTTTATGTTTGTGGATGTGTTGCATCAGTTTAAGATTATATACTTTCCTAGCAGATAGAATTCCATGTTTAAGAAAAAGCGGCTGAGTGTCTAAGTCCTTGGGGTGACCTTTATATTTTTCTATTACACGGAGCGCGCGCTTTTGCAAGATTAATATTCGATCGTAATTGGTCTTAGTTGTTGTTCCCCATACAAGCATTCCGTATAGAAGCTTGGAGTAAAACATGCTATAATATAATGAGTTACATAACCATGAAGGGAGGAGGAAAGCAATTTTACTCAAGCACCCTACAGAACGAGCTAGATCTACCAAGAGACTATTTACGTGCGGTGTCCATGTTAAGTGCTCATGAAACCAGACTCCAAGGAATTTTTGTGTGCTGACTTGTTCGAGTCGCTGATTGTCAAACAAGATTACTATATCTACTATAGCGAGCAGCTTCATCCGCGCGGTCATTGCCGACGATTCCGCAATGACTCGGCAACCACTGAAATACGATATCGTGACCTTCCTTGAGCGCTTCGTGGTAGTCGTGCCTTATCTGATATACTGATTGTTCGTGTAACCCGTGCTGCATAACAAACCGTAGTGACTGTAAGGCTGACCTCGAGTCGCAAAAGATGGCCCATTGAATAGGTTGCTGCCGAAGAATGTACTTTACTGCACCTTGAAGTGCTGCGAGCTCTGCTGCTGTTGACGTCGTGGTGTGAGAAAACTTGGACTGAAGCAGTACATTTTCAAATGAAACAACCACTGCTCCTGTAGAGCTGTTGGAATCAGTGGAGCCATCGGTGTAAACATGTATGCGGTCGAAGTGCCTTTCGTCCAACAGATGCAAAGTCAATTGCTTCAGGGCTGGCGTTCACATGCGTGCCTTCTTAAAGATTCCAGGAGCAGATAAGCGCACGCCAGGTTGACGAAGACTCCATAACGCAGCTACTGGATGCATCGCAAGTTTGAAGCCAGGCGGTATTATGTCTTGATGTTTTGTCACAATACCGCAGTACGAAGAATGGGGCCTCCGAGCTGTCAAACACGCTAAATGATGTGACGGTAGCCGTGATAAATGCCGAATGTGTGCTCTCAGCGTCTCGACAATGATATGCATTGTGACCGGTTGTTCTTGTGCAATAACAATAGTTGACACTGTCGATGAGCATCTTGGAAGGCCAAGGCATGTCCGAAGTGCTTGGGCTTGTACGCTTTGCAGTGCACGGATGTTAGTCTTGCACGTGTTGGACAGGACAGGGAGGCTGTACCGGAGAGTTCGGAGAAAGAGGGCTGTGTAAAGCTGCAACATAGAGTGCATGGATGGGCCCCATGATTTTCCGGTGACGAACTTGAATACATTCTCAATGCAAATGAGCTTTTTCTTCAGGTATGTGACATGCGGGCTCCAGGTTAGGTTACGATCTACGATGACACCTAAGAATCTATGAGTGCTCTAATATCGGAATAATCTGCCATCGATGCACAATGAGTAGAAAGACATCGGTTTGCGTGTAAACGCCACCGCTGCGCATTTTTCTGTGGCGATCGTCAAACCTTGCTGGCGAAGGTATGTCGATGTCATTGTTGCCACTTTCTGTATTCTTGCGCGCACTTGAGGCCGTGTCACGCCGGACGCCCAAATGCAGCTATCGTCAGCGTAGAGAGATATATAGGCCGTCTGTGGCAGCATTTCGCTGAGCCCCACGAGAACCAGGTTGAAAAGAGTCGGACTCAAAACACCGCCTTGTGGCACCCCACGACTTGGGAAATACTTATTCGTAGACCCATCTTCAGTTAGAACGAACATGGATCTCTTTGCGAGGTAGCTTCTTACCCATCGAAAGACATGACCTCCAAGTTCAGCTGCTTCAAGAGCATTGAGAACAGCCTCGTGGGTCACGTTGTCATAGGCACCCTTCACGTCTAAGAACAGAGCTACCGACAGCCACTTCTGAGCTTTCTGATGCTGAACAGAGGTCACTAAGTCAATAATGCTATCAACTGAGGACCGACCTCGTCAAAAACCAGCCATAGCATCAGGATAGATGTTATAATGTTCCAGGTACCATTCCATGCGTGTAAGCAGCATCCTCTCCATGACCTTGCCAACGCAGCTTGCTAGTGCTATAGGCCGGTATGATTCCAAATCGAATGGAGACTTTCCAGGCTTCAGCAAAGGCACCAGGCGACTACACTTCCACTCATCAGGCACCATTCCATCATGCCAAGACTTATTGAAAATGTCCAAGAGACAGCGCCGTGCCTTCGGGCCTAGGTAACGTAGGGCAGTATAGGTCACTCCATCCGGATCTGGGGACGATGAGCGTCTGCATGTGTTCAATGCCGCATGAAGTTCTTCCATGGTGAATGCAACTTCCATTTGCTGATCTCGTGCGACTGGAACATCCTGTGGCAATAGATCGATCGGTATAGAGATGTCGCCGGCGATCTTTGCACAAAATTCACCAGAAACATCAAGCTGTGAGCGACGTTGATGTAGCGCCAGAGCGGCGAAGGGATGAAGCTGTTGCGGATGCGAGCGAATACCTCGAAGAGTCCTCCATACCGAAGACAAAGGCTTTCGAGGGTCTAGCGATTCACAAAAATTTTTCCACCGTTGTTCATGAAGTTTGTGCATTCGATGCTGGATTTTTTTTTTGAATGCGTCGAGATTCTCTGAGGTCAGATATAGATTTCGTGCGTCTGTATCGTCTTTCGGCACATCGGTGGACCGCTCGAAGTTGTTCTAACTCTCGGTCTTGTGCCGTGCGTTTCGATTCTTTCGGACATATCTTCGTGGAAGTCTCCATTGCACAACTAATCACTTCTTCAATGAATTCCGGTGGTTCGTGCATGCACTTGCTCTCCACTGATACCTGAAACTTTTCCCAGGTAATAGGCCTTGAATGTCCAGGGAAAGAAGAATTGTCCAGACCTCTGACTGTCATGTACGTGGGGATATGGTCACTGCCATGTGTTTCAATATCCGTGAACCATTGGACTTTCATGACAATGCTATGCGATACTAATGTCAAGTCCAGGCAACTGCTGTAAGTTACTTCTCGGAGATAAGTAGGGCTGCCGTCGTTCAGCACCTGAAGCCCGTGCTCTGATGCGAGATTAACTAGGTTTGTGCCTTTTCGATTTGTCCTGATGCTTCCCCACAATGGATGATGGGCGTTGAAGTCACCCATCAATATTTAAGGTGCTGGAGTCGTTGCAAATATACCATTTATTATCTGTTGATCTAGTCGACGTGACGGCGCTATATATGCGCCTATCAGCGTAAATGACAACTTTTTCTTTTTAACATATAGACACAAGTTGTGATTTCCATTGTCAGACTCTACTCTTTGGAGAACGTGAGTGAGTTCTTTACGGATGTACACAGCAACTTGACTTCGCTCAATGCACGATGAAAAAACGAACGATTCATAGCCCGACGGTCGAGGTGTTTGTGAAAAATGCGGTTCACAAATGATGATGATGAGAAACTTATTTTCGAAAATAAATTGTCTGAACTCAGGCATTCTTGACTGTAGACCTCTTGCGTTCCACTGAATTGTGGAAGCACGCTTGACGTTTTCTCGGAAAGGCTGATATGGTCTATGGTGTGCCCTCTTGTTACTTAAGTCCGGCAAGAACTGGTTCTAGTGTGTCCAAGATTTGCAGCACGCATTTAGCGGCAGGGATCTGTAGACTATCCAATAGAGTGCGAATAACACTCATGAACGACCTCAATACAGAAAAAACTTGTACCTCTTGGGCGGACAGGCTGCCTGTTGGGGGCTTATCCATTGTTGACTGTCGATATTGTGGTTCCGTAGACACGTGTACCCGCGGTAAAGCGGGCCAGTCAGAGCCGGATGTTCTCTGTTGCGCCACAGTCTTTTCCGGCACCTCTGGACGTACCCCACCTGGTGGCGGGGGCGGGGGAGGTCTCTGCGGTCGTGGCGGCGGTGGTGGTGGCGGTGGCGGCGTAAGTGAATGCACCTTCGGCACAGGACTGCTTTTTCTTTTCTTCGAGCACCGCCGTCGACGGGAACGCCATCGTTGAACAACCGTTACCGCTTACTTTCGTGAGGATCCGTCTTTAACCATTTGTCTCAGAATGCTCCTCTCTTTCTTCAGTACTGGGAAGTCTTTGGACGAGGTCTCATGGTTCCCGTTGCAGTTGCTGCATTTTAGGAGAGTTGCTTGGCAAGCCTCTGCTTTGTGGGGTCCGGCACAACGTGGGCATGCTTGCTTGTTGTTGCACACAGCACTAACATGACCCAGTTTTAGACAGTTCTGGCACTGTAGTGGTCTTGGGATGTATGGTCGGACAACGTGACGAAAATGACCAACCTTTACATGTGATGGGATACAATCACGTCTGAAGGTCACCTTGATGCAACGGGATTTGCCAATCCGGCATACTTGCAATATGTCCGTCGCCTCAGTAGCTGGCTTTATCAGAACAGGAAGGTCTGCGTTTGGTATGGAAACATCAACGTCATAAATGAAGCCCGTCGTCGTGTCACTATCCTGCGGAATGTATGTTCTGAGATAGATGCCTCCAAGCTCCGTGACAGTTCGCAGGGTATGTAGCACAGCCGGGTGCTCAACGTCTATTGCCAGGATATTCTTCCGTGGGTTGAGTCTAATATCCTTTATCTCATTAGGCACGATAGCTTCGAGACGCGCTGGTATCACTTGCCTGTTCATGTTCTTCAGGTTGATCGAAGAGTCAACAGGAACAAAAAGTATGGTATGGCGTTCAGAACTGCACGCCGCCTTCATGGTAGAGACGCTAGCTGGTGAAGACGCGCTGACCATTCTTTTTTCTGGCTTTACGCTTCACTGCAGGGATGAAATCGTCGTCGCTGTCTTCACTACTCGCCGTGTACAGTTCAGTGCTGCCGCTGGTGCTGTCGTCCTCCCGGCTGTTGCGCTTCCTTGAAGTTGACGTCGAAGGTGACGTCAAGTCCGGATTGCGTACGGTGGGGTCTGGATCCATCGCTGCCCGCAGGAGAGCGATGATCCTCGGATAAATCGTAAATTCACAAACAAAAAACAAACACCAAACTAAATAGGCAGCGTTCGGCAGAAATACACTTCGTCGTCGTCCAAAACAGTGACAGGTGATCAAGCAGCTCATAGGCACACCCATATTTTCGTTGCATCAGGCTATAGTTCTACAGTCAAGATTTATACTCATTGTTAATGTTCTTCCACGTTAGTGAGTGTGAAAGAAACCTGTACCATGTAGATAATGCTTACTTTGTTGTCATTATGGAGTTTGAAGTTTGCTTTCGACATCGCACATTCAAAACATAGCCTTCGAAAGTTGACCTTCAAGACCCGCCATTGTAATGTCTGCGTTGAATTTTACACTGGCCACCTCGAGCCGTAGTGAGTGCAAACATTTTTTTTATCAATCTGATTTTCATTGACAAACCAAAAAAAAAGATTACAAGATATCTGGGCCGTTAGCCTACATTGGCTTGTGATCGGTCTATATCGGAGCACATAAAAGCAGCTTAGCAGAGCATATTTAGCAATAAACACATTTATACACAATTATTTATACATATAACTATTCACATATGCACATACATACTACGTACATAAGCGCGTGTACTTATATGCATTTTCACAACATACCCAAATATAGTTTGTTTCATCATCATCGTCATATATAATAAGTGACTGGGTAAAAACACTAATTAGCGCAGGAGAAAGTGAGAAAAAAAACCTATTTATATGTCTTGATGCTGCAAGCAAAATAATTTCACACTGTGCTTCAAATTTTTTGCCACTTTAACTTCTAAGAGAAGTCGATTCCAAATTTAGTCCCATGAAATTCCAATAAGCGTTTTCCATATAAGTTATAGCTTGTAGGTAAGTTAAAATTGCCATTCGATGCGTGTCTAGTGTTTCGCGATGGTATTGTAAATAGAGTGGAGGAGAGGGGAAAGCTAGTGCCTATAATTTTCTGAACAAAAAGGGCAACCTTATAATCGCGAAGTGCCCGAACTGATAAGATTTGTTGTTCCTGAATGTAGTTTTATATGAATTTCCATGGTTTCCACCTATTATGCTTAGGGCTCTCGTTTGTAGTCGTAATAATGGCTCTAGGTATGTCGTATACGTTACACTCCACGATTCAATACAGTAGCTACTATGTGAAAGACAGAAGGAAAAATACAATGTTCGAAGCACGCTGGGGGGAAAGCATTCGCGTGCTTTGATTAAGGTATAACAACCCTAAGCCACCTTTCTACAAACACTATGAATTTGTTCTTCCCAGTAAAGGTGCTGGTCAAAAAACACTGCTAAATATTTAAAAGAAACCACTTGTTTGATAGGACTGGTTTTCAGGTAAAGTTGCATAGACGCCGTGTCAATATCCTTTCGCCTTGATCGAAAAACAACATACTTCGTTTTGCCCGAATGTAGCGTCAATTTATTCTGTAGAAACCAGTTGCTTACGTGTGTCAATTCAGACTATATGTTGGCTTGCAGTGTTGAGAGACTATCTCCTGTGAATACAATGGCGGTATCGTCCGCGTACATTAATGCTTTAGTACACTAGTGTTTTGGGGAAATCATTTATGTATAGAAAAAAAAGTACCAGGCCTAATACGGATCCCTGGGGCACTTCACACACTATTGTGCTGTATGCAGATTCGTTATTGTTAATCACCACTTTTTGTTTGCGCGAGGACAAGTAGCTTGAGAAGAACAGGAGTGAACTGTCACTGAAGCCATAACTTTCAAATTTTTGTAATAGTATGTCGTGGGGAACTGTATCGAATGCCTTTTTAACCCGTTATTTGAAACGATTGTCTAACAAGAAAGCCAGGCTCTATCGTACTGCCAAGAAATCCACTGGGCCGCAACGCTGGTCAGCCTACAAATTAGCAGCCGCATCTTACACCAAGGCCCTTCAAACTGCAAAACGTACCTTTTTTCAGTCAACTCTACCGTTATTGTAAAAGACAAATCCTAAGCGTTTCTGGAGCATAATGAAGCCTAAAAACGACACCACAATAAGCCTGGTTGATAATCGCGGTGTACCAGTTTCTAGCCATCTGTGCGCATCGCTGTTAAATAATAGCTTCGCCAGGTCTTTTTGCAACCCGGTTGTAGATAATTTTCCAGATCTTCAGTGTGTAAATTTTTTCCCAATGGACCCTATAGTTTTCGATCCAACTGGAATTTCTGGCGTCATCAGCAACTTGAAACTGTCTTCTTCATGTGGCCCTGACAGTATTAATTCAAAATTTTTGAAGAATACTAAAGAGTATATGTCGATTATATTATATTGCCTTTACACTAAATGTTTCGATGACGGTTACTTGCCTAAAGATTGGAAAACAGGCCGGTTGGCACCCCTTCACAAATCAGGTGACGCACATAACCCCTCTAACTACCGGCCCATCTCACTTACTTCAGTTCCTTGCAAAATTCTTGAGCACATAATTTTTTCCAACCTTGTTAAGCATTTAGAATCAAATAAGTTCTTCCATTACTCGCAGCACGGTTTCCGGAAATTATTTTCGTGTGAAACACAACTAGTCACGTTTACTAACGATCTGCATGTATATCTTGATTCAGGTTTTGTGACTGACTGTATATTTCTAGATTTTTCAAAAGCCTTCGATAAAGTAAATCACCAGCTACTATTACATAAACTCAGCCATTTGAAAATTGATCCACAAGTACCACAGTTTATCTGAATCTTTCTTGCTAACCGCACGCAGTTTGTATCCATTAACGAAACTGACTCTCCCGAGGTGGCGGTACATTCAGGAGTACCTCAGGGTTCTGTGCTGGGGCCTTTACTGTTTCTAATATACATTAACGACCTGCCTTCTAACATTTGTTCTCCAGTTTGCCTTTTTGCTGATGATTGTGTGCTTTACCGTAAAATTACTAACGATACTGATATTGCCTGTCTACAATCCGACCTTAACAACATTATTTCCTGGTGTAACCTCTGGCACATGGATCTTAACGTTTCTAAATGTAAATCAATGAGAATTTCGCGTAACAAACTACCTAGCCCTGATTACTTTCTTAAAGATACCTTACTAGAGTCAGTTGAATCTTACAAATATCTCGGTGTGCACATAACCAATAACCTATCCCGGGCGCGCCAAATTGAATATGTAACATCTAATGCAAACCGCATGCTAGGCTACTTGAAAAGAAATTTCTCGCTGTCCCCGTCTTCCTTAAAAAAGCAGCTATATATAACCTACATGCGCCCTAGGCTTGAATATGCTTCCTCAGTTTGGGACCCTGGCTATGTAACACTGTCTAATAAAATTGAAGCTGTGCAAAACCGCTCCGCGAGGTTCATACTTTCTAACTATCACCGTACTTCCAGTGTTACTAACATGAAATCCAGCCTTGACCTTGCTACTCTTGCTACTCGCCCGAAACTTGCTCGCCTTTGTGTGCTGCATAAAGCGTATCACCATAACCCCATTAAATCACGTTGGCTAAACCCTCCTTTTTTCCTATCTGAACGCCTCGACCATCATTACAAGGTTCATATTCCGCGCCAAAACACCGTAACATACTCCCATTCTTTTTTACCAAAAACATGCCATGATTGGAACAGCCTGCCTGCGTCACTAGTCACGATTACTAATTATGAACGCTTTCGGGCGGCACTGGAAAATTTTATGCATTGATGTGCTCAACGCATTTTTTTTTCCCTGGTTTTGTTTGCTGCTGTTCGGTTACCGTTCATTTGTGTGTTAGATCGTCATTACGGTATTTTTTTTGTCGCGGTGCTTCCTTGTTTGATTTTTTTATTCCTTGTTTGATTTGTCGCGGTGCTTCCTGGTTTTTGTTTAGATATTGTGTAAGCGTTGTCATTTACGCGTTGTTCTCGAGTGTTGTACGCATGTACTGAATGTGATTTTGTTTTTCACGTTTCAATTGTATTTTTTGTCTTCTAAACCCACTCCCCTCTATAATGCTGTATGCCCTGAGGGTAGAACAAATAAACAAATAAATAAATAAATAAATAAAATGTCTAGGAAGACTGCTATTGCGATTTCACCGTTGTAGAGCACGGTGATTATATTTTGCGAGAGGGTTAGAATGGCTGATGCAGTAGACCTAGCGGGAACGAAACCGTGCTGTTGTGGGCTGGAGCTGGAAACCTAGCAAGAGTATTGTAAAGATCGCTGGTACATTATACTGTGTTTGAAAGCATACCATGTTAGTCAGCTAGAGCACAAAAAGTCAAAACAACACCCACTAAGGCATCCAAATTTTCGTTCATAATTTTATATTACTTCAGTGGGATGTGTGGCAGTGCCATGAAGGAGTTTGTATAAGAAGTCAGCAACTATACCTTGATTTTGAGAGCGCATGCTCAGGCCACTTTTCAACTAGTAAGATCAGGCCCGTCATTGCCAGCTTGTATAGCAATTAAGAAGTTTAATATGTGATGAGTAGCAGCTTTCTTGTTGCAAGGCAAGGCCTCTAGCTGGAAGTTCGTAACATCATTTTCAAATATGAGTGTGGCTTTCGTAAGTCTTTTCATCTGACACTAGACTTGTTGGCCTTTCTGACTGAATAGATTTTTTACTTGACATGGGCTCTCAAGTTGACGCGTTCTTTCCATATCTTTCTACATCTCTTGATAGGGTTTCTCGCTACATATTCTACTAACACAGCAAAACATTTCTCTGAATGCGCTCACTTGGGTTAAAGGCTTTCTTTTGTGTAGACCTCTGTTTATATCTGTTAATATTGGCAACTTTTCTTCTGCTTGGGACATCTGCTGTAGTCTAAGGAAGTGTGCTCAGTGGAGGCCTGTAACCAGAAGGGTGCCCCAGGAGTTTGTCCCCCACAGAAATTCACTTGTTGTGGGTTATCCAACTGAGCATAAGTGATGAAGAGAGTAACTTTTCATGGCCATCAACATGTGCCCCCTCCCCTTCGAGAAAAATTCTTGGCTACAGGGCTGTCTTTTTATGAACTCGCTATTTCTTCTTGCTCGTTCTTCATCGTTTGTTTTTACCTCACCTTGTCTGCATGTGTATGAAGTACAGGGTGTTTCGAAAAATGTGTCCAATATATACTCTAAAATCTAGAGAAAGGAGGTACTTGCATACTAGTTTTGGCATTGACAAAAATAATATTCAGATAGGCACAAACATTAGTTGTGACAGTAATTATAGCAATTAAGACAATTACCTTTTTTACCAGTGGTAGTAACTGGTTCAGCTAAATGGGCAAATTCAAGTCCTTTCTACGAAAAGTCTACAGACACTTTGAAATTTTGGAAAAGCAGCCACTGATAATCACCGTCGTGGGGTGCCATCTGCCTAATTCAGCTGTCGAAACGAAAACCGATGAACCAGACAGCACATCTACCATTCATTTCGAAAACGCCCTCAATGACGACACTATTTTTCAAGCCGTTATCAACCGTCAATTTAGAAACTTTGCATTGTGCCCGCTTATCGACACTCACTTAATCTCCTCCACAAATGCAAAAGCAGCCGTGTCGCCATAGAGGGCATTGTCGAAGTGAATGGTAGGTGCGCTGTTTGGTGCATCGGTTTCGGTTTCCCCAGATAAATTGAGCAGAATGCATCGCTCTGCGGTGATTACCAGAGGCCGCTTTTCTTAAGTTTTAAACAGGCTATGGACTATTTCTAGGAAGGGGTTCAATTCGCCCATTCGACCCGACCTGCTAATACCTCTAGTGAAATAGATAATTGTGTTAATTTCTATAATTACTGCCATCATTATTTTTTTGTACATATCTGAAGATGCCTTTTGCCACATGAAGGCAACACCGCATGTAGCACGCAAATGCCTCTTTTCTTTAATTTTTAAAAAATATTTGGTGCATTTCTTGAATGATGCACTGATGATATCTCTAAATGAGTCATTCCACGCCAAATCATCTAACGCTTTTCCGGCCATCACGAATATGGCTGATAAGACTTCCACATAATTCTCGAAGTGCGAAACTCATCCTGGTCATTTATTTCTGTTGCCAAACGTTTCCTCCCTAATTATGAGAGCCTATTGTTTGGCGCCAGGTAAGGTAAAAGGTGTCAAACATATTTTTTTTCAAAAGAAGTTTTTGGATTGCACTCAACAAAAGACATTTATGGCGAGGTAAGGAAGTTACCCAAATTTAAAGCAATGACTTAATTAAGTACATCAATTATTTGAGGGCTTTTCACATGAGCAATATTAAATAAAGCGTCCACATTTGGTTTTTTTCGGGAACATGGTAAGTTCCAAGGACACAAATAAAATATGTGCTGGTGGCCTGTCAACATGCTACAAATTAACAATAATGTAGGCACTGATGTTATAGCATGTACTCTGAAAAAAAATTGTGAGTGTCACTTTGTTTGGGAAAACCTTGGTATTCATCATCAAAAACTTGCCTTGGTGGTCGGACTCTAAATATGCACGAAATTTCATTTTACAGCTCTATGAACAAGCTAAGTATAGGTGGAATGTCTAGAGAATGGTATTCTTAAATTTGAAAAAAAATTGAAATATGTATCTGCACCAGCTTTTCGCCTACGTAACTCAAGCGACATGACGCACTAGCAAGGGCAATCGTCAGAACAATCCCACTGACCTGGAATACAGAGGACAAATTCGGTGCTCTCTAAAGAGTAATTGAAATGGGAAGATGGTTATCATCTGCATCCCATTGCCAACAGAGGGGTGCTTCAAGGACTGGGTTCACTGTGGTGACTTTCAGGTGAGCCATGCAGCTTTATAGATACAATTTCAGACAACCTGCTTTCCTGGAGAGTTCTGCAAATGCGGTAGGTGTGTTTTATGCACTTAATAAGAATATTTAGTCATATTCAGTATATATGTCTGAAAGCATGCTGGTAGCATTGATGCAGTACACTGACAACGCTATCAAAAAACAACCGTTTCTTATTTTCCTGGCTTTTAGGAGAGTACCCTGTTCCTCGAGACCCAAAGCCTGTCATATGAATACAGAGGCGAAAAAAAAGCTTTGAATTAAGAACTGGTAGCCAAGGCAATAGTCTCGTTTTAGTCACGTGTAAGGGATAATTGGGTACTATATACTTTTTAACGGCTTGATGGCTCATCTGGGAGCCATTACCAGTGGCGTAGCCAAGAAGGCAGGAGGAGCTGCTTAACTCTCCTCCCCCAGCACAGTCCAGGTAGTTTTTATCCTAAAGTCGGGGATTGTTCTACTGTGACCAGTTGGTGACCACCTAGTTTATCGATTACTCACCAGAAGGCGCTAGTGTGAGTGACAGTCAGACAGATGGACTCACGGTCGCCAATAAAACCCTCTGAAGCTTCGCCCCACGCATCCTCATTCACTTCGTAGACATGCTGTGATTTTTTTAGTTCTGCATGTGCATACCTACATGCACACATACACACAAGAATGTACACAAAGTACGACCGAAGTCGCCTTCCCCTCACACACTACCTCCACGCGAGAAATATCTTTTTGCTACGGTACTGGTCTCCCCACTCTAGCAACATTTATTGTAGCGCACCTCTTTAGGCAATGGAATGCAGATGTTAGCCCCATTCCAATTTCCATTGCTCTGCATCAAGGTCGCTGTGTGTACCTCAGGTCTGTGGGATTCGTTTGAAGATTGCCCTTGCGAGTGCTTCATGCCGCTTGAGTTAAGTAGGGGTAAAGCCTGTGGAGATACATAATTTCAAAGAATACTTCTCGAGTTTAAACATAATACCCTTTAGTAACTTCACGTTTATTGAGGTAGTACATATAGCTTCAAAATGAAATGTTGCGCATATTTTTGTCCGACCACCAAGGCAAGCTTTTTGATGCTGAATACAGAGATTTTCCCAAAAAAGTGAAATTCACAATTTTTTGAGACTATCTGCTAAACCTCTGTGCAGGAATTATTTTTAATTTGTTGAATGTCAAAAAGGTCACCAGCACATATTTTATTTGTGTCTTTGGAAATTGTCATGTTACTAAAAAAACCCACACCTGGCAACATAACTCAACATTGTTTGTGCGAAAAGCTTTCAAAGAATTTATATACATAAGTAAGTCATTATTTTTAGTTAGATCACTTCATTACCTTGCTGGAAATGCCATTTATTTAGGGCACTCCGAAACGGCTTTTGAAAAAAATTGTTGTTTGATGACTTTTAGCTCAGTCGGCACCATGCTACAGACTCTCATAACTAGGGATCAAAATTTTTGGCAATTGAATTAAATGACCAGGACGAGTTCGAACTTCGAGAAACACGATTTTTTTTTCGCCGTATCCGTGATGGTCAAAAAACGCTGGGTGATTTTGTATGGCATAACCCTAATCGTTGCATTGTGTAATGCATTGAATTACCCCTTTCCTTCTTTTGCCTCAACTAATATTGTTAGCCAATATTTTGATGTGTTTATGAAGTTGTTTGTGCTTTCAGCCATTTCATTCTGAATGATATGTATTATCATTTATTATGCGTAATCATTTATTTTTGTGCGGCATGCCAGTGCCTCTACCAAGGCCCTAGGAGTCTTGAAATGAATAAATTAATTGTGCTCGCACTGTTTTTTGCTCTGTACACACCTGGTGCGGTTGTGCTGACAAAATGTTTTTCCTCTTTTTCAGAAAAGAAGTCTGCAAAATATTGTTACGATACAAAAACAACACAGGTGTTTCGAGTATCTGGAAGTTACGATATTCCTTCTTCGTATTTTAAATTCCAGATACAAAGCTGCCAAAATAAAATAAATTTTCTGACAATTTTTTTCACAAAGTTTGTAGCATGCCTGTGCTGTACCTCGTTTTATGATCATGGCAAAATAAAATTCGATTTTAGTGAATAGAAAAATTGTCCTTGTTGGTTTTCAAACATTTATTTACTTCGTAAATTTCACTTCGTAAATTTTTTTGCATGTGCAGGTGCCGTCAAAAGTTCCGAGGTGACGCTGCCACAGAATTAGTTGGAATAGTGGCTTGGGAAATTTTTAGTGACTTTCTACATACAGAAAAAACATCTGCTGAATACGCATGCCTCATGCTGATTCTAATAGAAACACGTTTGTTATTTACGGACATGTAGCAATAGTATTATGAATAATGTGTGAGAAATGACCCTATGGAGCAGGTGCTGTTCCGTACCAGCCGTTACTTTATTTCTTCATTGTGGAGATCTCCATGAAAGTTGAACGGACTGTACGTTCTACGTGTCCTACGTGATTTCTGGTGTATTTTTTCTTTTTATGGAAGTGGTTGGCAGCATGTTACCTACGCCTTTTTACGTATTCAAGGGAAAATGTTTTTTGCAGTGTACCACCTGCACTTTCCGTGCCTCGGCGCTGGCGTAGCTAAAAGAGGGACGATGGTATACGGCTGTTGCTGGACGCCTTTAGCAGAGTGTGGGCGCGAGGGCTGTTGTGTGTGCTGATTGCCCCCCTTTCTCCTCTTCGCGGTCCCCTCATCGTGACATAGATGCCCAACACTTGCTGTGTGCCGGGCTGCAGTTCGGGATACAAGGCCACCGTCGAAAGTCTCCTGTTCTGAGCCGACACAGAACAATGCGACTGGTGGAAACGTGCGATCCCGCGACAGGAGACTGTCCGACTGATGCCCGACTCCAAGCACGTTTGCGTGAGTGCAAAAAATTTCGATGGGAAGGACATTGTAATTGCGGACGCGTGCATAGTGAATGCAACCATCATTTCGCGTCATTGAGGTAGCCCAAAACTGGTGAAAGATTCCGTACCTAGAATTGTTCAAGGTTTGTCTGCTTACCCGTCCTAACCAAAACAGCGCACCCGTGTACTAACATAGTACCCGCCTGTAAAGAGACCGCGAGAGCTTTCTCCAGACTGTGATGCGATATTAGAGAATGTGGACGCCTCCAATGGCATTAATCGAATTCACTCACTAAGCTAACGAAATCGATCCCTTCCGACTTGCTCTGCCACTCTTTGCAGGTGTAAGAACTAAGATTCGCCTGGGCTATATATATATATATATATATATATATATATATATATATATATATATATATATATATATATATATATATATATATATATATATATATATATATATATATATATATATATATATATATATATATATTGTAGGCATTCATTAGGCACGTCTACTATCTTTACACATATTCATCATCATGAGAGTGGTCGTCATCTTCTTCTGCTGTGGGGACTTGGCTTGTCTGAGTTCTGTGCTCATGCACGAGGATGACAAAGAAAAGACAGCGTTTTCAACACCAGATGGGCTGTACGAATTCAACGTCATGCCATTCGGCCTTTGCAATGCTCCAGCAACATTCGAGCGGATGATCGACACAGTTTTATGAGGCTTGAAGTGGAAGACTTGCTTGTGCTATTTAGGCGAAATCGTTGATTTCTCGTCAACCTTCCCTCTGCACTTGCCACGACTGGACGAAGTTCTTACGTACCTTGCAAACGCAGGCCTTCAGCTGAACACGAAGAAGTGCCGTTTTGCCAGCAAGACGATTAAAGTGTTAGGCCACATCGTAAGCAAGAACGGTATTCGTCCTGATCCTGACAAGATTTTCGCTGTCCAACACTTCCCGCGTCCTGAAAAAGCCAAAGATTTGCGCAGTTTTCTCGGCATCGCTTCTTATTTTCGCCAATTCATTCGAGACTTCGCCTCAATAGCTTCACCATAGCACAAGTTGCTCGGATCAGGCGTCGCCTTTGTGTAATCTCCTGAATGTGAAGCGGCGTTTGCCCAACTGAAGTGTGCACTCACATCCGAACCAGTCCTCTGCCATTTCGACGAAACTGCGCCTACGCTCCTGCATACAGACGCTAGTGGTCGAGGCATTGGTGGAATTCTCCTACAGCGAGACAAATCTTCACGTGAGAAAGTCGTCGCATATGCGAGCCGTGCACTGACCCCTGCCGAAAAAAATTATACCATCACCGAACAGGAGTGTTTAGTGGTCGTATGGTCGATACAAAAGTTTAGACCTTATCTCCACGGCCGCCACTTTACTGTGGTTACGGACCATCACGCCTTGTGCTGGCTCTCGACAATCAAGAACTTGTCAGGCCGCCTTGGTCACTGGATTCTTCGCTTACAAGAATACGGCTTCACGATCACATACAAGTCGAAAAACAAGCATCAAGACGCCGACGCACTTTCGCGTTGCCCGCTCTCTTCGGAGCCGCTTAACAAACCCGCCACTGCCACACTCGAGGAGCTTTCGGCCGTCTCTTCCCTACATGTTTCGTCATTAGCTACTATGGACCCAACTTCTCCAAGCGAGTGTGGTTTGTTCTTATCTCACCAACGTGCTGACCCTTACTGTCGGCGCATCATGGACCGTCTTGACGGGACTTGCCGGCCCCCTAACGCCCGTCTTCGCCGACAGCTGACGCAATTCAAGCTCAACAACCACGTCCTGTACCGTCATATCTACCACCCTGATGGTCAACGCTGGGTGCCCGTTGTACCTCGCTTTCTTCAAGCTCAAGTCCTCAAGACATATCACGACGACATGTCTGCTGGACACATGGGCTTCCAGAAAACGTATGACCGCATAAGATGTCACTACTACTGGCCGGGCTTGTCCACCTGTGTCGCGAAGTACGTTGCCTCATGCACGCTTTGTCAGCGTCGCATGCTACCTACATCAACTCGAAGTGGACAATTACAACCGCTCCCGTGTCCCCTGCAACCATTCGAGGTAGTTGGCATTGACCTGTATGGTCCGCTTCCTATGACTGTCACGGGCAATCGAGGGATAGTTACAGCTGTCGACCCCTGACCCACTACGCCGAAACAGCTCCCGTGCCTTCTGCATCAGCTTCGGAAGTGGCCGACTTCATCCTTCGAGCAATAATCCTTCGACACGGAGCTCCTCGCGTAATCCTGAGTGACCGTGGAAGAGTATTTCTTTCAGAACTCGTCGAAGAAGTGCTCAAGGCATCCGGCAATACACACAAAACAAGCTCCGGTTACCATCCTCAGACGAACGGCCTGACTGAGCGCTTTCATCGTACACTGTCAGATGTGATAGCGATGTATATCGAACCCGATCACAGAAACTGGGACACCATTTTGCCATTTGTCACTTTTGCGTATAATACCTCTGTACAGCGCACAACCGGTTACTCGCCGTTCTACCTCGTCCACGGTCGCTTCCCCTCTTCTTTCCTCGATGTTTCGTTCTTCTCTGCGCCTGTCAAACCATGTTCATCTTCAAGTGAAGAATACGTGTCTCGTCTACTTCATTGTCACCAGCTGGCTCACGTCAACACTGAAGCCAAGCAACAGGATCGCAAGCTTGAATATGATGCCTCTCATCATGCCGTGTCTTTCAGCCCTGGCGACGAAGTCCTCCTTCTTACACCCATTCGCGCTCCCGGACTGTGCGAGAAACTTCAATTACGTTTTATTGGCCCCTACACTGTCTTGGAGCAAACGTCTCCTGTGAATTATCGCGTGGCACCCGTTCTTCTTCCGACGGACCGCCGCTACAGGGCAGCAGAAATAGTCTACGTATCCCACATGAAGCCTTTCATACGGCGTTCATCTTCGCTTTAAACTGCGGCCAAGAACTGCGGTCAGGATGACCGTTTTCACGTAGGGGGGAAGTTAGTGTAGGCATTCACTAAGCACATCTACTATCTTTACACATATTCATCATCATGAGTGGTCGTCATCTTCTTCTGCTGGGAGGACTTGGCTTGTCTGAGTTCTGTGCCTAATAAAGGTTGCCTTCACCGTTATATCACAATATATATATATATATATATATATATATATATATATATATATATATATATATATATATATATATATATATATATATATATATATATATATATATATATATATATATATATATATATATATATATATATATATATATATATATATATATATATATATATATATACGCTGATGCAGAGTGGGAAACAGATGTTGCCGTTTGTTTAGCACTGGAGCTGCAGTAGGTGAAGGCCCATCTTTGCACCGTGAATGAACAGCTTCAATCATGCGAGCGGAAGCTCGAAAAAACAGAGGCGCACGCGAATAAAAAAAAGTAGAGTGCATGCAGGTATTCAGAAGCTGTCAGACAACGAGAACATGCTTTCTCGCCAAAGAAGAGGGAAGGGAAAAAAAAGACAGGAATAACATTTTTTTCAGTGACCATTTTTGTGTCGTTCAATTCATCTCCCAACTCCTTATTGACCGTTTATGGGTGCTTATGGTTGATTTCGTATGGCAATGGTATTTACATAAAAAATAGGGTGGTCAACTGGAACACCAACTTAGAACTCGTGACCATAGCAACAGTATATGGGAATGAATAAAAAAGAGCGTGTATTTTACAACTCAGCAGTGTTGTAAAATCTCATGCGTAAAATCAAAAGTAGCTTGGAAGCCCTTTTTGCTAGGCTAGCCAGTTCATGTTCTTGCACCGGTCGCAAAGATGTGGCTGTTTTTCGCGACGCTATAACGAGTAAAAAACGCACTTGACTCCGTCACTCGCTGTTTCTTCGCGAAAAACAAGCTATCTTTGTGGCCTGTAGAAGTAAAATCAAAAGCTTTCGCCTGAAAATTTGACATGATGCCTATACCTATAAAAAGCAGGTCACAGCAGCTTCACCTCATTATTTTTGTGATCTCCTAAATCTATGGCGCGAACAATATGATATTGAAGAAAAATAAAGCATGAGCATTCTTCTCCGTTCGCTAGTATCCCGTTATGCGCTTTCGATTTTTAAGCTATAGATGTTTCACCAACAACGTCCCCGAACAGGTACGTCAAAGCCATTAATGCCAAGTTAGCCTGGTACGCAGACTTGTTCTTTGGCACGCGAACCGCTATTTGCAGGTTCGTGATGCCCTATATAGAATAAAAGAACAATAAGTATGAAAATTAGCGCACCTGTAGCCGACTCAGCAGTATTAGAGAAATGTAGAAAGTGCACAAACGAACATGTACGTCTATTGAAAGGCACCCTCAGTCAAAACATTCATAATTATCATCATCAGCCTGACTACTAGAGAAAAGGCCTCTCCCATAATCCGACCGTCACCCAGTCTTGTGCTTTCCATTGCCACGTTATACCTGCGAACTTTTTAATCTTGTCAGCCCACCTAACTTTCTGTCTCTCTTTCGCGCGTTCGCCTTCTATGAGAATCCAGTCAGTTAACCTTAATGACCAGCGGTTATCCTGCCCACGTGCTACGTGCACGGACCATGTTCATTTCTTCTTCTTGATTTCAACAATGATATCCTTAACCCCGGTTTTTAGGGGCAAACCTCCTTATAACGGCACCCGTTCGTCCCTCGTAGCCGTTCTAGTATGTAACAAGCATAACATTTTGACCTCATAGGTGGTGCCGGTGAGAGATTTATTCTGTGCGTTGTTGAACAATAAAAAATAGTGCTCAATGTACATGAGCACTATTTGGCTCATGTACATGGGCTGTTAATGGGGAATAAGAGACAGGAGCATTCGGCTTTTAGTTAACGCGCACGCTGCAATCCCAATTAACAGCCATTGGCATGCACATTGAGCACTATCTGACAGGAAAAGCTTGCTACGTTATACTAGCTGGGCGTAACCTCCTTGGTTTTAGAAAGGTTTAGCGAGCGTTGGGCCGCAGTGCCATGAATACAGTGAACTAGTATATACCATGAACTCGAAGTGGTTAAAGGTGGGAAGTAGACCCGAAGCGCAAGCCGTAAGAAAGTGTGCGTGTGCCACCTCTCGTTTAGTCCTTTAATGTCCGCTGGATGGCGGTGCTTCTATATGGGGAATATATGATGAAAAGATGCGAGATGGTGGTACTTGGAGTGTTGAATAGATGGACGAACGGACACACAGACAGATGCATGGATAGACGCATGAACGGACGCAGGGGCAGATGCATGGACGAACGCAGGAACGGACGCACGAACAGACGCACGCACGGACGGGCGGATGGACGCATGGACGGTCACACACACGGACGCATGGACGGACGGACGCAAGAACGAATGGACGGATGAATGCTTCGCCCCACTCTTCATCATTCATTCCGTGGATATGCTGCCAACTTTTTTTCTCCTGGCCCACTCTGCTCTCTTCTTGCCTCTTAAGGTCACACTTATCATTTTCCTTTCCATCGCTCGCGTATGAGACGTTAAACCCTACATATTAATCAATCAATACATCGCTCGCTGAGTCGTTCTCAATTTAAGCTGAGCCCTCTTTGTAAGCCTCCAGGTTTCTGCTCTGTAGGTATGTACGGGCGAAATGAAGCTGTTATATACCTTCCACTTGAGGATTAGTGGCAGATTACCGTTCCTGATTTGAGAATGCTTGCCGAATCGATCCAGTCCATTTTTATCCTTCTAGTTATTTCGATCTCATAGTTCGGTTGCATGGTTACTACTTGTCCTAACTTCAAGTAAACATATACCTTTACAACTTCTGGTGTTTGTCCACCTATCGCAAAGTGCTGTTCTCTGCCGAGACTGTTGCACATTGCTTTAGTTTTGTGCATATTATTTTCAGACCTATTCTTCTGCTTTCCGTGTCCATTTCAGTAATAATGAGCGGTAATTCATTCCCTGAGATACTCATGAAGGCTATATGTAATCAGTGAATCGCAGGTTACTAAGATACTCTCCAGTAACTCTTATCTCTAACTCTGGCCCAGAAAACCTCCTGTAAACACGCAGTGAAAAGCATAGGAGAGATAGTGTATCCCTGCCTTACACACTTCTTTATTGGGATTCTTCCGATTTCTTTATGGGGAACTATGGTGGCTGCGGATCCACTGAATATTTCCTCCCGTATTTTTATGTGGGTTTCTTTGATGCCCTGTTTTCGTAGTGTCTGCATTACTGCTGATGCCACATAAACTATGAAAGCTAAGTATTGAGGTTGGTTATATTCCGCGTATTACTCTATTACCTGATTGATAACATGAATGTGGTATATTTCGGAGTAGCTTATAGGAAATCCTGCTTGGCCCTTTGGTTGAAGAAACTCTAATGTCGCCTTAATTATATTACTATTAGTGTTGTAATTAGATTGTAAAAATGGACAGTGCCTGATTGGCCCTTCCTGCCAGTTTTCTTGACACAATATCTCCGCCCTCTTTCAGGAGGCTCGTTGCTACGTTATCCTCACCAGCGGTTTTGCCTCTATGCATTCCTTCTACGGCTTTCCGTACTTCCCCTGTCGTTACTGGTAGTATGTCAAATTCCTCTGGACTATTATTGTTTCTCACGATATTATCCTGGTTGTTTTGGCTTGTGTACAGCTCTCTGTAGAACTCCTCCGCCACCTCGACTATCCTATCCAGATTGGTTATGACATGGCCTTCCTTGTTCTGACTGCATACATCCGAGTTTTGCCTATGCACAAATTTGCTTTCGCAGCTTTTAGGCTTCCGCCGCTTTTTACAGCCTGCTCAATCCTCTCCATGCTATACCTTCTGGCGTCGGCTACTTTACGCCTATTACTCAACTTCAAAAGCTCTGCTAGCTATATTTTGTTGGTTGCATTTGAGGCTTTCATAGTTTGCCGTCCCTTAAGAAGATTTTTCTTCTCCTGAGATAGTTTGCCAGAGTCCTGTCTAGTGACTGTACCTCCGAGTTCCATTGCACACTCTTCGATGATAGTAGTAAGATTATCGTTGTCTCAACGCTAACATCTTTTACCTCGTTCAGTGCCTCGAGTATACTCTGAAGTGAAACTCTCTGCCAGCAGTCAATGAATTGGGCTACTTGACAACGCGCATCATGTACAATTGCGGCAATACTAACCACTTCTATGATTTGTTAGCTAGAACATAGAGAAGGAAAATATCTGAAGAAATGAATTCGATGGCTGACCTTTCCGCGAACGCGCAACTGTCTTACCAAGCACAAGAGATAATTGTCCTTCAACTTACGGTGGCACCACTGGTGGCCACTTGTGTCTGTATACGAACGGCATTTGCTCCCGCATTCCCTTAGTGGAGGTGGCGGCAAACAGGGTTGCCACTGGTGGCTATTTTTCGCCAGATTGGCGAATTTGGGTGGCCCGTAGTGACCTAAAGTTATGAATAGCGACATGGCGATTTTTTGGCGACTTTCAGCTTAGATTTAGACTTAGTTATGTATTCTATATTCAGTATGTTCGAAATAAATAAGCAACAGAATATTTGGAATTTTTTATCGATTTAGAGCCTCTAGTAGAACAGGCACTTTATGCGCAATTCAGTACGTCTGTCTTGTTTCTCAATTTACCTATATTTTTGAGGCACTGACATACTGATGCATTCGCCAGCAACCTCCCAGAAAAATTGACGTCAACAGAGTGCTTGGCGCGCCACGAAGTGGTGGTGCTTTCAGAGTTTTAAGCTTGTTTAAGGTTTCGCTGTTCAAGTGGCTAGGTGATGGTTACGCCGCGTGTTCTGACCACACCTCTACAGCGAGAAACTTCCCTCGGTATTTACTCCTGCATCTAAACCATCGATACCCCCTTGGTGTGTTATTCGACACACAGTGCATCTTAGTGTACCAGGGATCCGGAGGAAATCTGAGCTTTCATCGCCCGTGCTGAAACAACTGTAGATATATATACCAATGGCTCCATGAACTACCGTGTTCGTCAGGTGCAGTAGTTGTCCCAGCAAGAGGTGTTACCGTCAGCTTTAGGACTGACCGCTCCACGGCATCTACAGCAGCGGAACTAGCTGCTTTGCGCGCTGCACTTTGTGTGGGCAATCGGGAACAACCGCAACAATGGTCAATTTTCAGCGACTCAAGTGCTGCACTACAATCTGTGCTCTCAGCACTGCGTCGTGGGCCGTACGAAAAGCTTGTTTTAGAAATTCGATGCCTTCTCCTCACTTCACACGAGAAAGGGCATCATGTGACGTTTCAGTGGTTGCTGAGTTACTGCGGCATCATAGGGAACGAACATGCTGATACTGTTGCGCAGGCAGCTCTTAAAGGAACACGAGAAGAAGCCATATCACTTTCGCGGACCAATGCAGTCAGTAATCTTCGACGACGTGCGCGTGAAATCACGTTTTCACTATGGTGCCCACCAAGCAATCAGACGAATCGTCAACACCACCTGTCCTCTTTGATAGCTCTCCACGTGCCCACTGGGCTCGACCGAAGGGAAGCCACCCTTTTTAATCGCTTATGGCTAGGAGTGGCATTTACAAAATCTTATTCATTTGTCATAGGAATGGCTGACAACGCTCTCTGCGATGTCTGTCATTGCGAAGAGACGCTACACCACATCCTGTGCGACTGTCCGTTGTATGACATCCAGAGACAGTCACTGGTGTCCGTTCTTGCGCGCATCGACAACAGCCAAATGTCTGTGTACACTATTCTGTCAAGTGCCCGAGAGAAGACATTGCAACAGAAGGCGACAAAAGCTCTGTTGAAATTCCTACGCGACATGGACTTGAAGAAGCGGCTGTAGCAGCAATGTCACACACCACGAAAGTAAAAGCTGGACTATGACTGAGTGTGCGCGCGTGTGCTGCCGAATGTATTGTGTTTATCTCTCTTCCCTCTCTGCTCTCTATCTTTCATCTCCCCCATCCCCCTCCCATGCGCAGGGTAGCAAATCGGCTGCGTATAGGCTGGTTAACCTCCCTGCCGTTCTTTTCCTTCTATTTTCCTTCCTTCCTTCCTACTAACTGTGCTCGATAGCTTGTCGACTTCTTCAGAATGGTAGTACTCCTTGATTTATTACGTAGATGTTAAACTTTTTAACATACTTTTCGGACCAGCCAAGAAGTCCATTTCTATGGGCAGTCTTCAGAAATTGCTCTGAGGTGAATGTGTAGCGTAAGCATGACTTCAAAGAAAGCTGGGTGTGGGCATTGCAAGGGTTACGCAGTCCTTTCGAATTTATTTCTGTTGTTTTGTGATTATGTTGTTCGATTATTGGACACATTATTTCACTAAAATGATATTCTCTAAAATATGCAGGAAGGGCCCGTATACCGTCCCTTTCTTGGTGTAGAGATCATTTCGTCCTTTATTTAATACAGCTAAAGCCATCACAAACTTTTGTGCTGAGGCACTATAGTCTTCAGGGACATTGATAGTGCATCCATGCTTTTTCTCAGCGCTCCTATGGTGAAGCGGGTGATGGGACCCTAGTCCTAGTGAGCTCTCCCATGGTGAAGTGGCTTATTCAACATATAATTCAGGGTTACAGATTGTATTGTACTTCAGGGGCTATACACAATTAGCAATCTTTATTACTACGCCCGCCTCAACATAAGTAGAGTGGCGACATTGTTGGCGAAATTTGAAGAAAAATGGCGACTTTTGGGGACTTTCCGCTCGTGATATGGTGAATTTCACTGAAAAGTCAGTGGCAACCCTTGCTGCAAACATACCGACGGTGGGAGTAGCGAGATTTTTTGTTGTAGTATACTAGTTCCTATACATGCAGTGCTCCCAATAACGAGAACAATGGTTAAAACTACTATGACCGCCGCGTTATGCAATTGCGCACCTATTCGCAAGCCACTGCTACCATGGCCACCTACTCTATCGCAGCCAAGTGAGGTTGACGATCGCACCTGTAAGTAAGTGTTCTTTGGAGTGAGCGGCAAAACTTTCTTGTGTGACAGTGCGCAAAAGACAGCGGCGAAGTGCACTTAGGTTGCCTCGTATGACCGGGGTAGCTCTACTTTCACAATACGACGGAGATTAAATGCGAACATAAAATATATAACTATATCCCATACTGTGTCAATTAATATGTGGTACTGCACGCCTAAATGACCAATTGCGATTAACCCAAACACGAGTTCATGCACGAGTGCACAAAATGAATGCATCACTCCGATACCACAAGAAGGCTTTCGACACGCAACCTACAACACTTCAGCTAGGGCTAAAAAGTAGCCCCCAATAGGTTACCTCCCTGCCTTGTCACTTACACAAAGAATTTCTTTGATGTGAGAGGCAAGCCCGCCAGCGCGGCTCGGCTGCTTGCACGAAGAAGACATCAAAGGAAAAGAAAAAGAACACGGCCGATCCTGTGATCGGTCGTTTTTCCTATTCGCTTGCCTCCTTTGGGGGTTTTGGCTAAAGGTTGGTTGAGTAGCCGCTACTGAATATCCTCCTTGATGGATGTTTCTATGTGAGAACTGATTAGCGAGTGCAATTTCCGCTAGCAAAACCACACATAAGCAGTTTTCCCCACCTGCCCCTGGGGCCATCCTCTGGTCTGCTTTCTTCCTCTGCAGGAGCTTCCAGTGCACCGGTTTTTACACAATGGAATCTCAACCATGCATGTGGCCCTAGTTCTGAGCATCAAATGTGTCATAAGAAAGAAAAATCCAAAAGTGACTCAGGCGGAGCTCAGAGCAGCGACTGCTCACTTTCACGGCGTCACAGAGGTTCTACAGTTCGCCAAGGAAGGCATTATCTGCTTTTCGTCTGACCAGCTTTGTGTCCGAGACTTGTTAAAATGGTGTTCGCAACCAACCAGTAAGTGCCTATATTCCACCTCCCCTCGCAAGCGTGAAAGTCGTTGTCGAGGTCTCGATACCAAAAGGACTCCATCTGAGGTTCTAGGAGTGCTTTCCGAGGCCGGTGCTATTTCAGTTTATTGGCGCGAACGAGTAGTAGACAACAGCAAAGTCCAAACTGTGTCGGTCATGGTTACATTTGCCATGTCGATTCGCCCCACTGAAATCAAGGCGTGGCTTGTTATATACAGAGTGAATCCATTATCTCCTCGTGCCTTACAGGGTCTACAGGTCTGTAGTCACGCACCGTGAGATCTTCGACTCTACTGCCTTGCGCGTGGACATTGCCTCAGTCCCAGGGGACGTTGTCCATGCTCCCCTGAACTTTATTTTCCTGCCGCAGCCCAAGTGACCGCACCTACACTAGCGGTCACTAATCCTACTTCAAGTGCGGCCTGCGGGGACATAACCATGATCAAGTCAGTAATCTATACATTGATGAAGTTCTCTGAAGACACCAATGCATGCATCTTAAAAGCCCTGGCATGTACAGCACTGCCACTGAACTTCCTGAATTTTGTAAATTTCAAGACAACCCAACGCTCTGGCTGCAGCCGTTTATAGCCCGTCACCAATCATGGCCTTACGACGTCAAAATGTCGACTTCTGCGACTCGACTACGCGATTCAGCCAAAGCGTGGCAATGTTATGTCATTTGCACGGCATGAAGTGCAACCCTACTGAGTGCCGTCCAACCGCTCTCATCCACGCATGATGACCTGTTCACGCGGATGTGATCGCACCGGTAAGGTCTCACTGAAGATGTCATGAACTACATCTATGATAAGCTCCAGCTACTCAGCGGCTGTGGCATCACGTGACAATGAGTGTGAGAGAGTTAGCGAACAAACATTTTATTTGGTCTGGCGAAAGGCGACAAAACGCGCACCTGGCTAATCCCTCGACGGGATCTGCCAGTCTAGCCTACTGGCCCGATTACAGGCACACTGGACGGCCAGTATTTTGTCTTTGAAAATGGCACTTCGCAGGAGCGGATCCAACCCTTCCTTGCTCAACTTTCGTCCCTGTGGCCCACACTCCCATGGCACATGAGGCAAAGTAGCAGTCTCCAGCTGCACGCCAGTACGTTGTCCACAGATTGTGTGACGCCACAAATGCGTACATCCCTCCTCCAAGTTGCCAGAAATCTCACCCACCGTCTTCATTCACAAGGCCGCGCAACTGCAGCAGGGTACTCGACACCGCCTCACTTTCGGCACGCTGCAGCAGTCCCGACAATGTCCACCCATCTCAGCGTCATGGGGTTGCTTTTCGTGCTGACCTAAACAACGCCGGAAAGTGCCGCTAATCATCCCGATTCCGGATTCGCTATAAGGCCTTTCAAACTCCACTATTACCAGTGCATGTTCAAGGTATTGGCGAATTGTCTCCGCTTGTCGATATTCGCGCCAAACGAACGGCACTGCATCGACATCACTCTGCCAACGTCATTTCCCCATGGACGCAACCTCCACTTCGTGACTGTGTGGCAGCGCTGGAGTTCGAATGCTCGACGCGTATGTTCGAGTGACATCAGGGACAAAGTTTCTTCCGGTCATTCCTATATTAGAGGAGCTGCCTGCCGGCATAATTCTGGGTGCAGATTTCCTACTGGCAGACGACGTCCATATCACAATCGATCACGGCCATATGGAGCTCGAGCCTTCTACCGAGGCTATATGGCGACGCCCCTGCCAATTCCAAGAGGTAAGCCACCACCTAGTCCACTTACCTTAAGCTCTATACTAGCCCGGCATAAATCAGTGTTCGCAGACACTACAGCAGGTATCATGCGTACTAAGAGGCTGGTGGATTGAATACGAACTGGGCACCACTCTGCGGTATGCGTGCACTGAAAAGATACGCTGAGAAGAAGTGAGCCGTTACGGCAGATCAAGTATGCTACACTCTAAAAAATTTTACACCCTAAAAGTTGTAAAACGGGTGCACGCATTAAAAGCACACATATTAACATGGCACCTCTAGTAGCGGCACAGTTGGTACTTCATCAGCTTCATGTAATGCATAATGAAAAGAACGAAGAGATATACAGACGGATCATGCACTGAAGAAGCGTCAGCCTGTGCGGTCTTTATACCCGAAATTCAGAAAAAGAAGATGTACAAATTATCGCACAAATCTTCATCGACGACAACGGAATCGGTGGCTATCTTTGAAGCAGTTAAGCTTATCTGCGAGAATCCTGAGCCACGAAAATTGGTGATATGCACTGATAGCAAACCTGCTCTTCAGCTATTCAGAAATGTGAGATCATCTTACCAAAATGGTGAAATAGCACAATGTATTGCAGAAACTGTGGAATATGCCTCATCGCAGGGTCACAACATCGTATTCCAATGAATACCCAGCCACATTGGAATAAAGGGAAATGAAGAGGCTGATAGCCTCGCAAAGAAAGCATTGAAGGAAGGACGGGATCGCGCAATCCCTATGTCTGGGGCGGATATTCGGCATTTTATATCGCAAGGAGCTAACCATTGTTCGATGGAGAAGTGGTTTGAGAGCCCTAAATCAAAGGAAACGGTATTCTATGAAGTTGTCCACACAGAAAATTTTCCATAGCTACAGACCTCCCACGACACCTAGAGACATTAATCCACCGTCTTCGACTGGAAGTAGCATACACAAACAGCTTCCTGCACAATATACATCGATCCAACTCACCAGATTGCCATTGTGGTCATGCTGAAGAAAATGTTCGCCATATTCTTTTGGAGTGCGTTAAATACGCGAATGAAAGAGAAAAATTAAAGAACAAATTAGCAAGTTTGGACAGACGGCCCCTCACAATAAAGAAACTATTTCGACCATGCCCTGAGATGCATCTCCAGAAAAAGGCAATAATCTTCCTGACAGACTTTTTAGTGGAGACCGGACTGGACAAGCGCCTATGACAGACAGCCAGAGATGGGTATATATAAAATGTGGTCATGTATATACTGACAATAGAATAGTAAGGTGTGCGTGTAAATAGTTTATGACTGTGTGAACTGCGCGAAGAAAACTGTGTATTGGCTTCATATAATTGAACTATGATATTTGAACTGGCTTCAGTGTGCTATTATGTTTTTTTTCTTTTCCGTATTGTTAATTTTTTGGTACCGTTCTGTATTATTATTTTATTTTTCGCTGCAGAACTTTGTGATAAGGAGTAGCCGAGGAAATAGGCACCTCAACCTCTCCACAACAAAACAGTTAAAACAGAACAGAACAGAACACCCTTTTTACGCCCCATTTTTGAAATTTGAGGTGTTCGTAATTAAAAACACCCTCAAAACACCCCATTTACACCCTTATATTTGGGGTGTAATGAACAAGGCTACAAATAATTGATTGATATGTAGGGTTTAACCACCCAAAACCACCATACGATTATTAGAGGCGTTGTAGTGGAGGGCGCCGGAAATTTCGTTCATCTGGGGTTCTTTAACGTGCACCCAAATATGAGCACACGTGCCTACAAGGCTACAAATGCACATTTTCGGGCCGTTTTGCTTATACTGTTAGTATACGTTAACCACCTTGATACCAGCAAGGCTCCCACTACTAGCTGCTTGCGAGTCTAGTAATGAATCGAAGCAGAAAGTAATGTGACCGAAACGCAGTTTTCATCGATAAAGCACGAAAACTACTATAAGATGGAAGATACAATAGGAGCGACGTTTGTTCAATAGAGTAAAGGCCAATTCTCCTGTACCTGTTTCTTTCATTTGTGTCATTTGCGTGATTAGTCAACACTCACAAAGTACACTGATTTGCCTGAACAAGGTAATGTTGCGCACATTCGTGTAGCCATGCATAGAACACTACCCCACTCCCCCCCCGTCCCCCATAAGATCGAAGCTTTTAAAGCTGGAGATAAAACGTCCACCACCTGCAAAAAAACAACAACAGCAGCACAGTTGTTTAGCCATAACCACCACGTCAGCAGGCCATCAGGTCCCTTAAAAACGAACATTGACGTCATGTATTTTTAGCAGGCACGTTTTATTTAATTACTGTAGCGAATGTTCCTCTTCATGTGTCCTTAAGAGTGCACCATGGAAATTACAAAGAGGACACCGACCATAAAGAAAAATGCAGAATAAGGACATTTCGGTGACCTTGACGCAGCCATGCTCACACTGACGGGAGCCTTGTGGATTAAATTGCGAACAAAGCTCTCCACAGGAGAGCCGAAAGGCATTCTCCAGTTCTCTCTCTCTCCGTTTTTTTTGGGAGAATCCCCTTTTTAAATTTATGTAGCATCCCCAGCAGACGTGCTTCGGTCAAAGCCTTGACTTTGTAGGTAGTGTTATGCCTGCGAGTCGACAACGAACGTCCGTGCCTCTGGAAAAGGCAATCTGTGTCAAGGCCAGCCCGCAGTCCGCCTGACGCGAACAACTCAACGGCGTAAACACGCGTGGCGCCTTTCTGGCGCCCACGTGCAGTGAGTCAGCGCACGTGGAAGCGAGCCCGTCGAGTAAACAACCGGCGTCTTCATGTCTGGGGGTCTGACGCGGCCCAGCGGCGACTCCATTGAAGGAGTCTGCCCTGACGACCAGCGGCGCTTCTGGTTGGACATTTGAGTTGGACCCGGTGCATATAAAAGAAGCCCTGCGGCGCGTCGCGATCGGCGGTCCTGGGTGAAAGCTGACATGTGTGTCAGAGCGGACCCGTTTGAGAGCAGACCTATGTGTTAGAGAGGAGAGCTCGGCTCTTCGAGTCTCTGTCGGCCCCAGTGCCGAATTTGTAACGCCTCTGTATATATGCTGTACAGAAACCTTGTTTAAACTCACCGTCGTCTCGTCCGCTCGTCTATCAGCTTTGCGCAGAAGCAGTCGCGAGCTAAGAAACCTACGCTACCAAACGGCAGGTGACCTTTCCGGCGGAGTTCGAAGCAGTGGCGCCTTCGGGACCGTGTTGGCGTCGCCGTCTTTCGCAACAGTGGTTGGCAGCTGCGGGATCGGCCGGCGTCAGCGACATCGATGCGGTGAATGCCTGATGTTTTCCCCTCAGTTCACCAGACTACTCTAGCTCAGGTTGTAGTAGTTTAGAGAAGGGCTGTGTGAAGCATTGAAGTGAGCTTTGATCGTTTCAAGCCAAGTCGAAGTGCTTTGAAACCAAAGTTAATGCAGAGGGGGTAAACACGGGAGTGTGAAAAATTGCTTGCGCGTCTTGCTAGTAGGCTTATAGTGGGTACGGCAAGTAGATTCTTAACAGGGGCAAACAGCAAGAGGCTAGTGTGAACGATGGAGAACCTTAAGGTGAAGGAACTCATCGAAATTTGTGAGGAACTCGGCATTACTTTGGGCCGTGCAAAACGAAAGCAAGCGATCCTTGAGATCATGAAGCATGAGGGAGTGTCGGCTGAGGAAGTCGATGAGGCCTGGGTGGATCTCAAAGCACGCCGCGAGGAGGCTGAAATGCGAGAAGCTCGCGAACGTGAGGAGGCTGAAAGGCGAGAAGCTCGTGAAGAAGCTGAAAGGCGCGAAGCTCGTGAAGAAGCTGAAAGGCGCGAAGCTCGCGAAGAAGCTGAAAGGCGCGAAGCTCGCGAGGAAGCTGAAAGGCGCGAAGCTCGCGAACGTGAAGAAGCTAAAAGGCGCGAAGCTCGCGAACGTGAAGAAGCTGAGAAGCGCGAAGCTCGCGAACGTGAAGAAGCTGAAAGGCGCGAACGTCGCGAGCGCGAGGAGGCCGAGAGACAGGAGCGCCTCGAGTTGAAACTAATAGAATTGGCAATCCTACAGTGTTCGCAGGCGCCTAGCGTAGCTTCTCCGACGATTCAGGTCAGCGGTTTTAGAATTCGGAACCAACTGCCACCGTTCGTAGTAGGCGAGGACATGGCGAAGTATCTCGTCAAGTTTGAACACGTCTGTGAGCGAAACGGTTTGGAGCGGTCTCTTTGGGCGCGGAACCTGTTGGCTCTTCTTCCCGGCGAAGTGTCCGACGCGATAACTTGCTTGTCGAGGGAAGCGTTTGAGAGCTATGACGAGGTTAAGGAAGTGCTCTTAAGACGTTATAAGTTGTCACCCGAGGCTTTCAGGCAAAGGTTCCGGTATGCTAAAAAGGGGAATGAGTCACACGTTGACTTCGAGTTTCCTCTTAAAGCCGATTTAATTGAATGGCTCAAGGGCGAAGGTGTTTATGACGACCGCGATAAAGTGGTGGAATGCGTTGCATTGGAGCAATTCTACCGCTGCATCGAGGAGGATGTCAAACTTTGGCTGCAGGACAAACTTGGTGAAGTACAGCTAACAAGGCAGCAGAGTTAGCTGAGGAGTATTATACTCGCCGAAAGTTGCACAGCAGGGCAGTGCGCGTTGAAAAGGATGAGGGAAAAGAGGGCTTTTCAAAGAAACCTGATCAACGGAGACCCGCTCCGCACCGTAAGTTCAAGAAGGACCCGTCTCTTACGAAGGACAGTGTAGGGGAAGGGCAAACAGAAGCGGAGAAATCGAGTGAGGTTTCTACCACACAGGCATTTGAATCGGAAAACAAACGGAAGCCGCTAATCTGCTACAACTGCAAAAAGGAAGAACACATCGCGACAAACTGCCAGGAAAAGTTTGCCTTCGCAACGATCCGAGAATCAGAAAGAAACATGCGGTTGTTAGAGCCGTATCTCCAAGAAATTATGGTGAATGAGAAAACGTGCCGAGCACTTAGAGACTCAGCGGCAACCATGGACGTTGTCCATCCTTCATTGGTGTCGCCGGATGACTTTACAGGAGAATGCGCGTGGATCAGGCAAGTCGCCGAGGAGCAGAGTGTTCGCTTACCAATCGCCACGGTTGTCATTGAAGGCCCGTTCGGTAAGCTTCGCACCGAAGCGGCTGTGTCTGCCGCGCTAAATGATCGTTTTCTTTATCTTTTCTCTAACAACTCAGAGCAGCTTCTCAAAGAGCAGGGCAAATCGTTCTTCCCCAACTTAGCGTGCATGGCCCTCACGTGATCGCAAGCGCGCAAGCTTTCGCGGAAGCTTGACCTTGTTCAAAGCGGTGAACTCTCAAGTGACCTTGTCGGCGGTTCGACGGAACCCCAGAAAGAAAATTTTCCGCGTGAGTCATGTGAGCAGTCACGCGAGCGGCCCGTCGCCGAAGCGACCGGCGCGGTATGCGTAGAGGGAGACGACATGGCGCCATTGAGTCAGAGCGAGAGGGTTGCAACGCTCTCGCCTGTAGCGGAAAGTTGGAGCGAGCTGCCGAGAGTTGATCGAGAGACGCTCATTCGAGAGCAGCGTGAGGACCTCTCGATTGAAGCGCTAGTGGAAAGCCACAAAAACGCGGCACAAGTGCTGTCGAAGGAGCACTACGAGAAATCGGTGAAGAAGCGTGCTTTTGAAGTAGGAAGTCAGGTAATGCTGCTGCAGCCATCCAAAAGTAACAAGCTTGAGGTTGATTGGGAAGGGCCTGCCAATGTAATATCGAAGCTTCCCGATACGAATTATGAAGTGAAATTAGGAAGGCGGCAGAACAAAATTTACAACTTGATGAAACCCAAAGTTCAACATCAAACGGTCGTAAATCAGCTGTTGAATGCTTCAGAGGAAGAGGAAGCAGAAATTTTTAGTTCTTTTGAGGTAATCGAAGGGGGATTGAAAGTAATCTGGGAGCAGATAAACCTAGAACCTAGGTTAAGTGAAGTCCAGAAGGAGGACCTGAGAAAAATTGTTTCCGAGTTTGGAGACGTGTTTTCAGACCGTTCCGGAAACACGAGGGTGATCGAACACGATATCGAGCTAAGCGGTGAGGAGTTAATCCGTAGCAAGCCGTATCGTTGTTCCCCTGTGCAACGTCGCAAGTGTGAGCCGCTCTTGGTGCCGCATAGGTATCGTCGCCTAAAAGTGGCCGGTTACTGAGATGGAGCATGTTGCTCCACAGCGCAACTTTGACGTTCGCTATCAAAAAAAAGGGGGGGGGGGGAAGCTAAACGCTAATGCAGGTGCATTTGAGCAGGGCGTTCTAGCTAGTACCTTCTCAACCTTTCGGTTTCTCGCTGGCGATTCGGGGCAAAATTTTGACCTCACCACGACCTTAGCTGAGCACTCTCGTTCAGAGTGGTCTCAAGGGGCCAACTTTATGTGGTATTCTAATTCGTTGCGTTGTTGTACGTGTGAAAATTCGAGTTCTTATTTTAAGAGGCTTGTGTCCCACATGTGCCTCTTGATGTAGAGGGAACGAAATTCCGATAGACACGTAGCTAGGTATATGTTGTACTATACTTTGTCTGGTGTTCTGTCGGGTGACCGAGGGCACTTGCTTGTGTCGTGTGTTGTCTGTTGTCGAACCGTTCTTGACAAGTTGCAGAACCATCGACAAGTGCTGAAACCAAAGATTGTCAGAAGAGACGAGTGAAGCTGGTCGACAAGTTGTGGTGAAAAGCCAGTGTGGGATCCGTCCTCAAGAATGGGATGTGTTCCTGGAACAGAGTCTGGAGCTGCATTCTCCCCATGGCCCTGGAGGCGAACCTGGAGGGACCTGGCGAACGAGCGCGCCTGTCATCCGAGCCCCGTGGAAGCAGCTCGTCTTTTCGCCGCATTGTCTGGCGGCGGGGGTGCTGTTATGCCTGCGAGTCGACAACGAACGTCCGTGCCTCTGGAAAAGGCAATCTGTGTCAAGGCCAGCCCGCAGTACGCCTGACGCGAACAACTCAACGGCGTAAACACGCGCGGCGCCTTTCTGGCGCCCACGTGCAGTGAGTCAGCGCACGTGGAAGCGAGCCCGTCGAGTAAACAACCGACGTCTTCATGTCTGGGGGTCTGACGCGGCCCAGCGGCGACCCCATTAGAGGAGTCTGCCCTGACGACCAGCGGCGCTTCTGGTTGGACATTTGAGTTGGACCCGGTGCATATAAAAGAAGCCCTGCGGCGCGTCGCGATCGGCGGTCCTGGGTGAAAGCTGACATGTGTGTCAGAGCGGACCCGTTTGAGAGCAGACCTATCTGTTAAAGAGGAGAGCTCGCCTCTTCGAGTCTCTGTCGGCCCCAGTGCTGAATTTGTAACGCCTCTGTATATATGCTGTACAGAAACCTTGTTTAAACTCACCGTCGTCTCGTCCGCTCGTCTATCAGCTTTGCACAGAAGCAGTCGCGAGCTAAGAAACCTACGCTACCAAACGGCAGGTGACCTTTTCGGCGGAGTTCGAAGCAGTGGCGCCTTCGGGACCGTGTTGGCGTCGCCGTCTTTCGCAACAGTAGTGAGAAAACAGCATTGATGAAATATTCTCAGCTGTGGTCTTGTTCCAAGGACTGCAAGCTAAGTACAAATGTATTGCCGCAACGTGAAGACAGAAGTAGTAATTAACAGGTTGAGAAAGTAGCAGCAGGTCAGTATTTTTATTTACTGCGTGCTAGAGCGTTCCTCTTCTTTCTTGTTATTGCTTGCTGCATAAAAGCGTGCAGATTTGCCCTGCCGCGGTGGTCTAGTGGCTAAGGCACTCGGCTGCTGACCCGCAGGGCGCGGGTTCGAATCCCGGCTGCGGCGGCTGCATTTCCGATGGAGGCGGAAATGTTGTAGGCCCGTGTGCTAAGATTTGGGTGCACGTTAAAGAACCCCAGGTGGTCTAAATTTCCGGAGCCCTCCACTACGGCGTCTCTCATAATCATATAGTGGTTTTGGGACGTTAAACCCCACATATCAATCAAAAGCGTGCAGATGCGCGTATGAGCTGTCATCTTCGTCTTCCTGGCAGTACGCACGTGACAATATGTTCTCATCAAATAGTGTGACGGCCGATGCATGCAATGTTGCAATGTCTTTACCGAAATGAAAGTGCTGATAAAATATCGCCTGCGTGACCTTGAATGTGCAGTCCCTAAAGACCCATAGAGCTAAGCAAAAAACATCAGCTTAGCTTTTTCACCGAAATTCACTACATTAGGTCGGTGAAGGTGCACTAAACATTGCTCCTGAATATTACAAATGCGCGTTCTGACTAGTAGCTCGTGCTGGCCGCACTGCACCGTCACAAAGTTCACTGCGATTTAGATGCACTGTTAAAGAACGAGTATAACGCAACAGATTGCTGACGCAAAAAAAAAAGAAAAAAGCAGTGCCCGTGCTATCAGCAGAAAGCCGGAGCTCGCGTTAAACCGCATCTAGCCGGTCTGAGAGCGCCACAAGGCGCCATCAAGTCTCGTCGCCTAGACAACCTTGGCTGCCCGGTATTGCTGCGCGCAGGGCGCACAGCGCGGGAAATGGGTCGACATCGTCTTACATGTCACTGCGTGTGCTGGCGAAAAACCCTCCCATGTGTGTGCGTGTGGTGCACGTGGCTTCTCGATCGGTAGAGTTTATTAGTCGGTGTTTAGTTTAAAATGTGCCTGCGCTCTGTGCTCCACCAGTGTGTTCTGTCAGTGCTGATTATTGCGAAGGTGCACCATCCTGAAGACTGGACCTGTGGATTCATATTGTGGAGCACCCGAAGTGAAATAAGGAGTACCGCTCTCACGTTGTTCTGTTCAGCGCTTTGTTAACTGCGTGAGCACGAGAACAACGCCTTCAAACAATTTTGTTTTCAACTAGTTGATGACACATCAGCATATTTGTTTACTTAGCGAGATTATTTGTCCAAACTGTTTCACGGGGATGATGGCGAAGTGTGAATGTGGGCAAGTTTTTTGTTTGTTTAGATTGTTTGGAGTACAAAGCAGAGTGAGCGTGCGCCGCTGAGGTTCAGCGAAGAAATTGAACAGATTTTTGCGGTGCCCTTTGTTGGCAGCCGTTTTTAACGGGGCCCGCTCGTGCTGCTCATCAATTTTAGTTTACTAATTAATACATGTGTGGGGACGGCGCCTGTTAGCTCTAAGCATCAACCGTATGTAAGACGCATATGCTTGGGCATGTCGGTAGTTCATTTACTTTCTTTTTTTTTCTTATTGCACAAAAAGACCGAGAACGGAAAACAAGGGCGTGGTGTCCATGTCGTTCTTTTCGGTTCTTTTTTGTTTTGTGCGGTAACAACACCGTGATAACTCGGGTTGATGCATCGGGTAACAACACAGCATATTGCTTCGCGTTAGGTGCGCCTCGCGAAGTTTGCCTACTTGCTAATATATTCAATTTCGTTAAATTTGTCTTCACCGATATTTTCGTTTACGCACAACGTAGCGTGACACTGCCGACAGCCGTGCCTATGTGGCTGATCGTGCACTAAAACTGGACTTTTGTTTGAACAGACCTTTAGCTTGTGTGTGTGGTCGAATTGCCTACTTGAACAGCGCAAACGCTTGTTTGAACATAACTGCTAACGTTCGAGCACATTTTAATCAGATTGTTACCATCATGTGTAACTTGCAAAATATTCTTGTTATTCAGAGTTTTATTGCCATCGCCTCGCTTTGGCGTTTAACTTCGCTAAGTACTTCAGATGTTGAAGGCATTTTCGCTATGTGAAGCGTACTGTTAGTTTTTTGTTGCACAAAAACACTTTAATTTTATACGTACTGCACGGTATCTAAGCATGTGTTGCAGCCAAAATGTAAGACTGGGCAGCATATCTAGTTAGGAACACAACACGCACAGCCACTGAACAGCCTACGCTGCACCGGGAAGGAGTTATGCTTTCTCACCCTGACAGCATGATTGAAACTAATGGCCCGAATTTAGCAGTATGCAATGGTCATTGGGTGAAGGTAACAGGGTCACTTTATTCGACATTTTCCAGCCAATTTTGCGGCTATGGCAAATGTGTTTGAAAAGAAAAAATCGTGCTGATTTAATGCACTGAAACAGTGAACTGCTTGAATGTTTCGGAGAGAAAAAAGTTTTTGGTCACGTGGTTGCCTTTCAAACTTTCCACACTGTTGTTTGAGTGTTGTTTGTGAAAAAAAAAATATTTTACAAGTACCGCACCTTTTTTATGCCACTTTTGGTACATGTTAAGTGAAGGGGCTTATGTAAGGTGTTTGAAACTCGGCAATAATACCAGTTTTCGGCCTGCAAGAATTTAGCCAAAGTGTGTTATGTTTGCATTTTCTCATTGCTTTACTGCACTTTGTATGAATATCTGAGCTGTGACTACTTACTTCACACAAAAGATATTTTGATGAAAAATTATTTAAGATATCTTAAGCTGTTTACCTCTGCGAAAAAAGATCACTCATTTCACAGAAGTGTCATTTTTGTCCGTATTGAGACGCAATTTGCACCATGTTGTGGACCAATTAAAAATCACCTTCTACCTAAATTGAAAGCAAATAAACAGTTCTTCGTATGTGACAAGTTTCATTAAAATTTCTATTTCAAGGAATAAAATATATATATTTTTTAATTTTCCCATCAACGGCAATGAGGAACTTCGAGGCGTCGGCTGCGATGCCTCGAATGGCGAATGACCAAATGGCGAATGGGAACTTGGAACTTCAAAAATCGTTTAGGGGCAAAGCTCTTGAGGCTGTGGGTCATTCCCTCCTCTGTAGTTGTACTAGTATTATGTAGCCACTTGATGAGTTGCACTATATATAGCGTTAGTGGTTTTCACAGCATATACACGGGCAAAATGATGATTCGTGGGGTGAATCGTTCGTCCGTTCGTCTGTGCATCCATCCGTCCAGGCTTCCGTGTGTCGGTCTGTCCGTGAGTCCGTTCGTCTTTCTGTTCGTTCATACTGGCGTCAGACTGTCTGTTCATTCGTTTGTGCGTCCGGACGGACGAACGCTACGCCCCACTCATCATCATTCACTCCGTGGATATGCTGTGATCTTTTTCTCAAAACATAAATTGCTACGACAAAATTTGGCACATGAAAAGAACTGTTTATTTGCTTCGATTTAGGTGCAACGTCTATTTTAATTCAACTACCACATGGTGCAAGTTGCGTTTCAATATAGACAAAACAATTATTTTGTGAAATTCGCAATTTTGTCTCGTAAAGTATGACAGCTTGAGAGGTCTAAAATATTTTTTCCTCCAAATATACCTTATGTGGATTAAGCATTCACTCCTCAGATAGTCATTCAAAGTGCAGTATTGATATAGCAAAATGCCGATATAACACATTTCGGCTAAATTATTTGAGGCGTATGTGGTCGAAAAATGGTAATATTATTACTGAGCTTCAAACACTTTACGCAAGCCCTTCACTTGACTTGTACACCAAATTTGGCGCGGAAGAAGAGATGCTTATGAAATAATTTTTTTTCACAAACATCCTAACAAGATTCCGGGAAGTTCAAGAGGCAGCCACGTGACGAATAAATTATTTGTCTGCGAAATATTCTAGCAGTTACCTTTTTTAATGCAGTAAAATCAGTGCGATTTTTTTTCGAACACATTTGCGTTGGTCACCAGAATGGCTGGGACGTCTGATGTGGAATGACCCAATAGCCAATTCTTCTATTATATAATAGTGTCAATGTGAGCCAGTTCAAGAACACTAGTATCATTCGCATTTTAATACGTAACTGTACAGTACTTAATTTTACAAGTTACCTGCACTGAATACCTTCTCAGTGCGCATACCGTCATGTATGCTCAGTGGCATTGTGCTTTTGTGCAATACAGATGAAATATGTATATGTTGTTGCGCGTCTTACTGTATTCCTTTTAATAATCTAATCGAATGAGTACCATGGTAGATCCGCAGAAATACACATGCAGCTGTGTTGATGCATACTTAAGCATAGAACTTGACATTCATTTAGATTGGTCGTTGCATGCAGCTAATGGAACATTATCAACTTGGCGCAGCACCTTTTAATTTGCCTGCGCGAGCAAGCTGAAAGGGTAAAGTAGGGTTCATATCTATGGCATGAAAGGTGTAATGATTCTGCCACAGCGCGCTTTTTATGGCGTTTATTGCTCGGCATACCTTTTCTACCATTTCTCACTGCAGTGGAGCCCGATGCCTCTGAATACGCTTGCAATGCTCTCAATTTATACTTACACATAAGAAAGCAGTTAGTTATGCATGGTGCACACTGTATCTTGCACGCTTTGTGAAATTTCAGTCATTGTTCCTTGTGTATTTATTTCAGGTTTCCGGGATTGAATTTCCCGTACAAAAAGAACAGCTTCTCCCCACTTCTCTCAAAGGCACCAGTCATCTCAGCAGCTGAAGACGATTGTGCAAGCAGCAGTGACGAGTGGTTTTGCAGTTAGAAGTATACCAACACTGACATTACATTAATACAACCCCAGTTACACTACCTTGTTGAATGTTCTCTTTTTAATGTCGAAATTTATACTGCGAGATGTAATAGGTTGTAAATGTGATTCCAGAAACTCGCTTACTCTTTCTACGTGTTTTTTTTATTGTACAGGTGTCAATCAAACGCCATACGTCTCAGTCGTTTGCCCGACTAGCGCAAATGTTTTGAAAGTTGGGGATATTTATTGTATTGAAAACAATAAATTTTTAGTATAGAGAGAAAGAAACTTGGTCTTGTGACATATTTCAAAATTTTGCAGAATGCCATCTGAGTCATGTTTGTCAGATTTACAGTTTATCTATAATAAAGGCAGATGTTAAAATATGGGCTCAATTGTTTTTTGCTTCGGCGTTATGTTCGGTTGGACCTTACGCTACAGGTTACTGCTTGCACTACTGTGGTGTAGTGTGTGTGTGTGTGTGTGTGTGTGTGTGTGTGTGTGTGTGTGTGTGTGTGTGTGTGTGTGTGTGTGTGTGTGTGTGTGTGTGTGTGTGTGTGTGTGTAAGTGCCTTCCCCGTCTTTGTCGTTTACGGCCCAGTCTACGTACACCTATATACACCGGTCTCATGCAGCTCATTCAAGACCATGGCACCTTATTTCATCAGCTGCATGCATACAGGTATAACTGCAGTGGGTGACACCAGTATCTTCCTTCTTCTCTGTAAGCCGCAGAGAAGGTTCATATATGCTTCTCCCTGAGAACAATTGAGACTTGGGCCAGTTGGTGATGCATATTTGATGGAATGAAGTGCTGTGAATGGCTCTCCTCAACACACAAGTCTAAGCGTCACCTCCTGTGTCTCTGCTTTTGTTGCCCGTTAATTGCGCTTCATTTGATCAAGTATGCTCATCCATATAACTGCCATCGTTTCAAGGGGGTTTTCAGTGTACACCCCACTCGCATGGGTGTAGCTCCATCCAACACCCATAGTATAGGGGTGTTTATAAACACCTATAAAGTAGGGTGTAACGTTTCTTTACACCCTACGGTTTCAGGGTGTTTCTAAACACCTTATTGTTTAGGGTGTTCCCAGACACCCTAAAAGGATGTTGCCCATTGGACAAAACTAATACACCCTTATGGGTGTAAATTTTATTTAGAGTGTAGGTGCTCTTCGCGGGCATAATTAAGCCTTCATCAAGTTTGTGGGTGGTGCCTGTCGTGCTCGTGCGTAAGAAAGACAAATCCATGTGGTTCTGCCTAGATTATTGGGCGCTCAACAAGTGCACAATGCCAGACGCCGCATCGACAATGCCGTTAATACAGTTCGCCACTCCAGATTCTTCTCGTCACTCGACGTACGCACAAGGTACTGGCAGATTAGCGTCGCAGAAGAGGATGAGTGTAAGACAGCCTTTGGCACTCCGTCAGGCCTATGTAAGTTCAATCACGTGCCATTTGGGCTCAGAACAGCCCCTATCACATTTCAACGCGCGATCAATTTTGTGTTGGGCTCATTGAAGGACCATGCCTGCGTTGTCTATTTAGATACCCTCGTTGTTGACACAATCGGGGACAAACACCTGCGCAATTCAAACGAAGTGCTACAGAGAATCTATGAGGCGCGGTCGCTCTTAAATCGAGAGAACTGCCAGTCCAGGTTGTCTAGAATTGCGTACCTAGGGCAAGACATTTTCCGCGGTGGTGTAAAGCCACTCCAGGAGTGCATCGCAGCAGTGTCGGAGTATCTCGCACCAGCCAACTTGAAGCCAGTTCAGCCGTTTATGGGCAGGACATCTTATTGCGGATGTTTGCTGGCCACTTCGCTTCGATTGGAACTCTCCTGAGTGATCTCTTTAAAGGGCATCCAATCAGAAAGGGGCGGCACGCAACAAACCGCTTTTCGAACGATAAAGCAAAAGCTCACTGCCTGCCCAGTATACAGTCACTTCAATGATGAATGACCCTCTAAAGTGCATACCGACGCTAGCCAAGTCGGTTCAGGATGTGCTACTCTAGCGGGATCCAGACGGCGTCGAACACATAGTCATTTATGCCGGCCGGAAACTCTGCGATACCGAGCGCCACTATCACTTCAATGAGATAGAATGTCTGACAGATAGCTACCACACCGAATAATCTCCAACGTGTACACCTAGAATATATAATTTCATCGTGCATACCAGTGGTAAGTGATCACACATCGGCTTATACCTTAAACGTCATGAAAACAGCCTAGAAGAAATATTGTTGAAATATATCGTTATTATTACTAAGATAATGTGTATTAACTATTAGAAGCCAAACACAACGCCTCGTTGCTCTATTGCAAGTCATCTACTGCATTATGTTTCTGTCCATTGGGACTAAAAAGCAGTTCAATATAACATGATTTTTGTTGGTCCAAGAGGGAACACACTGTTTCATAAAAAAAGCACTACTGCCCCATTTCGGCGTTATATACAGAAGTATTACTAAAACAACTGGCAAGGAGTTGTTTGACATGCCTTAATCGCTGCCGAAAAGCCACCGCCGGAACCTCGTGCTGACATGCTTTAGTGAAGGTGAGGCAAAGAAAGGCTTCCTAATACCTTAAAGTTGTTCAGTAGGAAATATTTTTTCCGTTGAAAAAAAAAAGCTACTCTCTTCAAACTTTGTACCTTTCTTACTGACAAGCTATACTATTCAACAACATAAAAGCCACATTTTTCTTGGATGTCTACGTTGAGAAAATTAAATGGCAGTATGAGTCAAAATTCTGTCTTTTTTTAACTTCGCTACAGAATTGTGGCAAAATTTTTGCGTCATCTTTTTCGGGAATGATTTTCAGCATTCAACATAGAAATATATAAAGCAAAATATGTAAATATATTACTGGTGAAAAAAATTGTTTTTAATAAAAAGTGCTAAACGTGCATGTTACATTTTTTCAGCGAGAAAGAAAGTTGGAACGAAAATGAATAGACTATCATAGTCATGAAATAGTAGCGACTTGAGATTTATGAAGAAATGCTTTGTAGTAATTACTGAAAGTAGTAATATATAAATATTCAGTGCGCAACAGTTTTACTTGAGTGCCCAAAATTTAAAGTGCTGACCCTCTAAGCAACACATTTTTTTTACGAACTGTAACACCGCAACAGCTACTTCTTCCCTAAAACCAAGCAGACTGAGTCATGCGAACCATGTGCTGTGGTGATATATATAACAAGTCTGATTACGAAGCAGAGGCCCAAAGACAGCTCGCAGACACGAGTTTTTACAAGCGTCTGGATCACGACCCCACTGAACAATTTAGATCTCTTGTCCAGAGCACTTTGCTAGAGCTTCGGAAAAACAAAAAGGTGCCTGACAATGCGATTCATTCTCTTATTCCCCTAAGTCCTGTTCCTGGTAGTTTTTACCTTTTGCCTAAAATACACAAGATAAACAACCCCGGCCGTCCCATTATTTCAGGTATAGGTACTGTCACAGAAAAATTGTCCAGCTGTGTCGATTTTCTGATCAGTAGTATCCCAGCATCGCTTCCATCTTACGTAAGGGACACTACCGACTTTGTTTCTGGTATAATTGATCTGATTCTTCCTCACGGTTCCTTTTTGGTCACGCTAGACGTAGCGTCTTTATACACCAACATTCCGCATGTAGACGGAATAGCGGCAGTCGCCAGGCCCTATGAAGCAGCATCACCGGGTAAATTTATCGACAGCAACACATTAGCAGTATTGCTCAGGCTCATCTTAGAGCTAAATAACTTTCAATTTGATGGGCAACACTATGTCCAAGTTAGCGGTAGGTCAATGGGTACGCGTATTGGACTCAACTACGCCAATATATTCATGGGCCAGCTTGAAAGTGAATTTTTGCAAACCCACGCGCTGAAACCTTTTTATTATAAACGTTACTTGATGACATTTTCCTTATTTGACCGCATGGTGAACAGCAGTTGCTTTCCTTCATATCTGACTTTAATGATGACCATCCATCAATATCATTTTCTCATACCTATTCCATATCAACTCTTAGTTTTCTTGATGTAAGCATTTCAATTGTAAATGATAAGCTATCCACTGCTCTATACAGGAAGCCTACAGACCGGCAACAGTATTTGCACTTTGACAGTAGCCACGTGAAACATTGTAAAACTAGCATTCCTAACAGTCAGGCCTTACGCTTTAAAAGAATCTGCTCAGAGCAATCAGAGTTTCAAAAAAATTGCAGAACACTAAAGGATGCTCTAGTCAAACAAAAATATCCGCCGCAAATAATTGATGACGCAATAAAACGTGCCGACATGCATAATCGTAGAACGCTGTTGTGCGCTGCTAAAAACTCGACTTCCTCACCGCAGACAAACTTAGTCCTTACCCATTCTGCGTCAGCACCACAATATTCTAATGCAAAGTGAACGCTTAAAAAAAAATTTCACCGAACCACCTAAAGCAGTGTATCGCAAAGCTAAAACTATTCGAGACATACTCTCGTCGTCATCATCGTCGAAAGCAGACATTCCTGACACGATCGGGTGCCATCCTTACCAAAAACCGCGATGCAAAGTATGCCCTTACATGCGCACATGCCAACAGGTCACCAGTACTGGTTCCAACTTTTCCTAAAAAATCAAAGGCAATCTTGACTGCGATTCTAAGAACGTGATATACATGATAGAATGTGCGCTATGTGAAATACAGTACATTGGTCAAACAGAAGGGACTTTTAGACTGCGTTTTAACAACCATAAATCTCATGCTAACACCTCGTCCCCACTTGCCCATTTCAAGACACGTGCACCTCCCTGGCCACTCTTTTGAAAACCTACAGGTCACATTACTAGAATCTGGTTTCCGCACAAATTATGATAGAGAAGCCCGTGAATCATTCCTCATCTATAAGTTTAACGCCGTCGCATCTGGTCTGATTGAAAACGTAGGAAAACTTAGTTGCCTATCTGCGTAACCTGTATCACCCTGTCCATCTTTTTTCAACCTTGCTCAGCAAGTCGCACTACATTGTCTGTATCCGTTGAACGTAGCAGCTTTGTAACGTCTTTGTCACTTTTATTAGTATTTTATATTTTTTTCTCTTGCTTTTACCGGTCGGACTACTCTTCATGTTATGTGCTTTATCTTTTATGCGTTTCATCTTTTATTTGTAAACAACGTGCTCGCGCGTGGAAGCAATATCTTTTGACTCGTAGATTAGGTGCCCTTCATATTTTGTGACATGCATATATATATATATATATATATATATATATATATATATATATATATATATATATATATATATATATATATATATATATATATATATATATATATATATATAGCCAGTGGAGGCGTGGAGGCGTTGCCGTGGATGGTGCGGGCGTCGCCGAGGCCGATGGAGAGGTGGCCGTGGGATCAGTCCCGTGTTCCATCACGGAAACTCCGATTTGACGACCACTGCGGAGCTCCGTTGTATGGCGCTTCGTTACCCAGCACCTCCACCAATTTGTTACGGAGCTCGCAAACACACGGAAGAGAGAAATGAGCGTATTTCCTATATTTACATGCCAAAGTGACGCTTCAGAGCTGCCAGTCTCTCGCGCGGCGAGTCCACTTCTTTTTCATCGAACTGTTGTCCACGACGGTAGAGCCATGCCCACTGCCTCGTAATATCATATATATATCGCCTTTCATGCCGGTTTTCACATTTGTATCTTACTGATATGCACATGTATATAAACAGCACTCGTGCCATAATGAAGGCCGGACCCACGGCCGAAACGTCAATAAAATAACTTCGTACGTGCGTCTTCTTTCCTATAGGAATATATATATATATATATATATATATATATATATATATATATATATATATATATATATATATATATATATATATATATATATATATATATATATATTGTGATGACTAAGACAGACGTATGGGCACGCGGGCAAGTAGAGTGAGGTAGAAGAGAAAGAAGTTATAAGAATAGCACAGCCGGCCTGTAGCAAAGGCGCTGTCTTTTTCTCCTTCATTTACAAGGAAGCAGTCTGGGACCAAAGAACCGAAGTGCGTCCCCGTGGGTCTTCGCAGCTGTGGGCTTGCCTTCTAATAAACGCCGCTCACGACACCGCTATCATGGAGTCGACGGCCCTCATGCATCCGGGAGCACCTATATATGATGCCATTCGAGGACGACATTCAGGCCTTCTGCCCTTCTGCAGCTAATTATATTTACATCTGCCTCACGCAGCGGACACCACGAACAATTAGATAGGGGCAATTACATCATGATCACTTAGAAAATAAGTCAAGCTCAGAATAAAAAAGAGCATAGATGGTTCTTTCAGGAAGACAGCGTGCAAACACGGACAGCAGACAGAAGTCGGCGTTTGAGGTGCATCATCGTCTTCCTTGCGCCAATGTTTGCACCACTTGTCTCTTTTAGAATGCAATCAAATGAATAGAATGTAATCGAATCACCGCGCCGGGTAAGGACGTGACATCGTGCTTGGGTGGCTTATCACCCACTTTAGCATAATAGGCAATGGACATGGCGAAGCAGCTGCTGAATCGACACATGGGGAGGGTGTGTCGGAATCTATCTCTTTCTCTCGAACATGCACAGGAGTGAAAGTTCATCAACTTGTAAATAAATGCTTACCCGTCTGCTGGACTTGGCCAGACAAATGAACTTTGACGAGTGTGGCTTGGCGCCGCGTTCACGAAGTTTTTGCTTTCCCAATCAGTAGATAGCGATGCTCGCTATCGCTGCCGCGGCGAGGATACAATCTAACTTGTGGTTTTACCGCTGTAGTCGCCACAGAGCAAACAACATTCCTTTAGCGGTCATGTTACCCAGCCTTGACAAAAGTCGCTTTCAGAACAGAGTGCCTAGCCGCATTCCCGAAAGAACCTCGACCTTAGCTCCATCTTTCACCCGACCGAGTTCATTAGAGTGCCGCCACCCGACTGAAAATCGCAACTTGATTATGAAGCATTGCTGCCGTATGATTGATCACACTGAGTGGCTGAAATTGAGTGTTCAGTAGAAACTCGTTTGGTTGGACTGAAACGTGATGAAGGCAAGGAAGCACACCAACCAAATACAACTTTAAAGGGCCACTCACCAAGCCCCATACCGAATTTCAGTTTGACAGTGGAGGTTGTTGCTTGTCCGATGAGGAACGTTTTGCCACAAAAATTTCTCGAATCAGTTCATTACGAGCGGAGTAAGCAGGTTTTTTGAAGCGGCGCGAAATGAGGGTGAGAGGAGACGAGCTCGAACAACACCGACTAAATTTCAAGGCCGAAAGGCTGCCGCAGTGACGTCAGAGGGTGGAAGCCCAGTTACGCCGCGAACGCGGCGGAAAGCCGGTGTTTCGTTCGCGTTTTAGGAGAACCAACGCTCCCGCTCTCGCTGCTGCTGCGGCTTGATTGGGCCGAATAAAAGATGTGGAACAAAAAGTCTTACTGAGCATGCTCAGTTGGGTAACTGGGCCTCCAACCTCCGACGTCACTGCGGCAGCCTTTCGGCCTTGAAATTTAGTCGGCGTTGGCTCGAAACCCTTGCCGCTCCTCCGCGTAGCCTTCGCAAGCCAAATCTTTTCCCCACCCTCTCCGGGATCCCACCAAGAGGTGACGTGCGCATGACGTGCCCTAACAAACCCAGCCCCCGTGCACGCGAGCGGCGTTGCTTTGTTGACCAGCGTTATTTTGTGGTATTCTGCCTGTTTCTGCGGAATTGTTTGGAAACGCTGGCTTAGACGGGGTAGAGTAGATGAGCACAATGAGTGCGCAAACGCGAAGGAGCGTTCCACGGCGGTCGTCATCTCAATGCGCTGACCGCGGGGACCCGAACGCATGTGAAACGCTGGCACATTAGCCCCGCATCTCGTAGCATTTCACGTGAAAAAATGTAAGAAAAAAAAACTTGCCAAGCATTTCCCCGAGGGTGAACATGATTAAGTGCGAATGCACGGGGTGATGCTATGAGGGGTATTTATTAATTCGCATTATTATATTTATTATTCTCACTATGGTGCCTTTATGGTGTAATGGTTCCTGGGAATTGCAATTTGATCACACGGGGGAGTTTACGTTAACTCACTGGCGAATGCCAACGGATTTTAACTTTACTCCTCTCATAGCATCACCCCGTGCATTCGCACTTAACCATGTTCACCCTCGGAGAAATGCTTGGGAGTTTTATTACTGATGATGATGATTAAAGTGTAATTAATGAATTTAAGTGTTGTTTGTCTTGAAGCATTTGTACACAGATAGATTATATACGAAGTATTATTTATTTACACTTCACGACGCGTCTGGATGGGCAAAGTCCAGGGCTCGCACCCTCTCCCGCACGGCACGTTCACTGACTAAAACGGATTCGGAAACGTCCACTCGCAGTTGACAATTGCGAGCGGCGTCTTGACGCCGGCCTTCATTGCCCTTCTCCGCCTGACGCTTGCGTTGTCGTTCCGCTTCTTGGGCCGCGTTCGCGGCTCGACGCTGACGCCTCATCTCGGCCTCGCGAGCGCGCAGCTCACCATCCGCTGCACGCTTCGCCCGCTTGTCCTCGGCCTCGCGAGCGCGAAGTTCGGCATCCTCTGCACGCTTCGCCCGCTTGTCCTCGGCCTCGCGAGCGCGCAGTTCGGCATCCGCTGCACGCTTCGCCCGCTTGCACTCGGCCTCGCGAGCACGCAGTTCGGCATCCGCTGCACGCTTCGCCCGCTTACGTTCGGTCTCACGAGCCCTTCGCAGCGCCGCTTTGTCTTCCAACGTCGGCGAAACCACCGCGGTACCGTCACCTCCAACGACAGGTGCAGTGCTGGCATTCGGTTGTACTGCATTCGTTGTTCATGGTAGCGTTGCCTCCGGGACATCCATCGTACGACCCGCTCTCGACGGGAGACTGAGAGAGAAGGCGAGCGCGCGAGAGAGAGGGGTTCGCGCGCAGCTGCAGCGAGCGAGGAGAGTGGAGGAGCGAGCGAAGGGGGAGGGGGTATAAGGCGCGTTACTGACACCGATATCAGCGTCGCGTCCTTGGCTTATTTGGTAGAGCGTCGCGCTGCGGCCCGCCAACTCCTCTTTCTTTTAAAGATAAAGAGAAGACTGCGGACGCCGCCGACGGCGGTGGATGGTTTGGGGTCGGTTATAAAGTGTATTCACACTTGAGAGAGAGAGAGAAACAACTTTTATTGAAATGGCAAGTGTTAGAGGAGTTGACTCCCCTCCCTTAGATGGCAGCTAGGAGTCCTTGGGCCCTAGCGGCATCTTCGGCTTGGTAATCTGTAGTGCTTGGTAATTTCGTTGTAACTGGACATACGGTCTCTCTCCGCACGCGGGCTCCGCGTCATTCCTGCCCCTGCTCGGCTCGCTAACTCTCGAGCTAGGGTGTGTGCGGTTTCATTGCCCGGGAGGGAGGAATGGGCGGGCGTCCATATAACATAAACGTCGCGCTCTCCGCGAAAGTTATTTAAGATTCTTAACGCCTCTTTCGAGACCCTTCCGTTAGCGAAGTTATGAATCGCGGTTTTAGAATCACTGATTACGACGCTGGCCCTTGTGGACGCAAGCGTCAGCGCTATGGCCGTTTCTTCAGCGATTTCCGAATTTCCTGTTTTAATGGTGCCGCTAGCAAGCAGGTGGCCCGCTTGATTTGAAGCGACTATTGCCATGTGTCGACCGTCTGTATATTCGGCTGCATCTACATATACCACGTCCGCGTCATGTTGAAACTTCTTGTGCAGTGCTCTCGCTCTTGAAACATGCACAATTTTTAGGGGCGAAGCTTCTTATGGCGTGGCTTGTGCGTCCCTCATAGTACGTAACCACCAGTGGCACATACCCGAAATAGGTATAACATTTAATCTCCAAGGTGGTGCCGGTGAGAGATTTCTTCTGTGTGTTGTTTAACAATAAAAAATAGTGCTCAATGTACATGCCAATGGCTGCTAATGGGAAATGAGAGACAGGAGCATTCGGCTTTTAGTCAACGCGCACACTGCGATCCCCATTAGCAGCCATTGGCATGTACATTGAGCACTATCGGACAAGAAAGGGTTGCTACATTACACTCGCTGGGTGTAACCTCCTTAGTTTTAGAAAGGTTTAGCGAGCGTTGAGCCGCAGGGCCACGAATACAATGAACTAGTATATACCATGAATGAATTCGAGGTGGTTAAAGGGGGGAAGCAGATACGAAGCGCAAGCCGTAAGAAATTAAAAGCTGAATCCTCCTGTCTCTCATTTCACATTAGCAGCCACCGGCATGTACATTGAGCACTATCTGACAGAAAAAGGTTGCTACGTTATACTCGCTGGGCGTAACCTCCTTGGTTTTAGAAAGGTTTAGTGAGCATTGGGCCGCAGTGCCATGAGTACAGTGAACTAGTATATACCATGAACTCAAGGTGGTTGAAGGTGGGAAGTAGACCCGAAGCGCAAGCCGTAAGAAAGTGTGCGTGTGCCACCTCTCGTTTAGTCCTTGGAATGTCCACTGAATGGCGGTGCTTCTATATGAGGAATATATGATAAAAAGATGCGAGATGGTGGGACTTGATGTGTTGAATAGATGGACGAACGGACACACAGACAGATGCATGGATGGACGCATGAACGGACGCAGGGGCGGATGCATGAACGAACGCAGGGACGGGCGCATGAACAGACGCATGGAAGGACGAATGCTTCGCCCCACTCTCCATCATTCACTCCGTGGATATGCTGCCATTTTTTTATTGCGTCTCATTATCTTTTGCAAGTTCTATTAATCTCTTAAAGCAACAAATACATAAACTACGCATGTTGTGTTAAATAATTTTTGCCATGTCACGTGGTATACAGTTGACAACGTCAGAGCAGAGTCGTCTACGTAGAGGACCAACGTGACCGCAGTGCTGTGTACGTAGGGCCATTCCTGCGCCCACGTCATGCCCTCATTCTCTACGCGTGCGCAGGCAAAGGGAAGGGCGAGCAGCTTTCATCTTGAAATTCGACCCATTTCCGCGGCGCGTAGCGTTGCAAATTTTGGCAGACGTGATCATGAACGCCTCGTCTACGCATTGCGCTTGTCAACTCAAAATTTAAAAGAAACCGCTTCTATTCAGGACAAGGCCTGTGTAAGCCAAAACGTGTCGATTTCTTAAACTTCTTTTGGGATCACTGTACGTTCTTTCCTTCATCATACGCAGTTGCTAAATCTGTCTAGAGCGGCACGGCCACCAGCAATTTTCAGTCGAGTCGGGGCTTGGAGGGGAGGGTCTTCAAGATACGGCTTTTGAAAACCTAGCTGAGCTGTCATCGCAGCGTAAGTCAGTAAAGACTTTACTGAAGTTTCCGCTTTGCTGTAATTTATTTTGCGTGGATTGAAGACGGGGATTTACTTTGTTTTCGTTTTTCTCCTCGTTTTTCTTTCACCTTTTTCTTTCCCATACAATATAGAGGATAGCAAACCAGAAATGCACAAGCCGGTTAACATTCCTACCAGACGCCTACATTTGCTGATATATTTAATATAAGAACACTCTGGCTGCTCGTTCAAACATTCAGCAGCGGCGTTGTCGCCGTACACATACAATCTTGCTCTCAAAACGCCTAAAAGGAAACTGGAAGCTGACTCCTGCTTGCGTACACTGCTGTCGCAGGCTGCAGATTAAGAAGAGGAAGTTAAAGGGGCCCTGCAAGACTTTTCGAGCATGGTCAGAAAACGCTGCCGATCGGTAGTAGAGGCTTCCGACAACACGCGAGCCAAATAGTTTAGCGCAGCACGCGGCCTTAAATTCGCAATAAATTATCAAAGTTTGCTAAAGATCGCTTTCTTTTCATTCGAAAAATCATGGAAAATAAGCCCAGTAAGTTCATCAATCAGTCATTGGCTGACATGAACATGGCGCGCTCAGTTGTTACAGAGGTCACCGCGAGAGGCCGTCACTTGCCCACACGTGGGCGCGATCGCACTGACAAAGCCGCGTATTCGAAGGAAAAAAATGCTCCAAGTCACGAGGCGCGTGTGACGTTGTTTCTTTGCCCCTCCCATCTATCCCTGCTCAGCTTCCAGCACTTTGGTCAAGACGAGAGAAGAGGGAATGTGATTGCAGCGTGTGACAAATTCTTGTGATTGATTGATTGATTGATATGTGGGGTTTAACTTCCCAAAACCACTATATGATTATGAGAGATGCCGTAGTGGAGGGCTCCGGAAATTTCGACCACATGGGGTTATTTAACGTGCAGTCAAATCTGAGCACACAGGCCTACAACATTTCCGCCTCCATCGCAAATGCAGCCACCGCAGCCGGGATTCGAACTCGTGACCTGCGGGTCAGCAGCCGAGTACCTTAGCCACTAGACCACCGCGACAGGGCGACAAACTTTTGTAACTCCGCTCGTACTGGACGGATCCCTAAAATTTTTGCGGTGTTAAGTTTGTGAGGTAATACGCTTTTCCAGTGAATTAGTTCTATAGTTACTCGAAAAAGTGTTTTAGGGCCCCTTTAAGACATTTTAATTAAATAGCCTTAAAGAGCTCGTATCACACAAATTTTGGTGTTGGTGCACGCGTCATTGGTTGTCAGCCAAGAATCGTCATCCCGCAAGTGACGAAAAATTGAGAAAGATTGAAGTAAACTGAACAATTAAAATGTTCGAGAATTGAAATCAGGCCGTCTGCGCGACAAGTCAAATCTCTCCGACAGAGCAACGCTAGTTTGATTGAAACTGCTCTGCCCCCCCCCCCCGAAAAAAAAAGAAAACACTATATGAATGCCATATAAAGTAGGAGAAGCCTCCTCAACGCATGTAATATTGCTTGGCAGAAGCACAGAATCACACCAGGCGTCAAAACGCGTGAGCTGCAGAACGAGTGGGTGTTTTAAAGGTGCACCCATTGCTAAGTGCTCATATATTTAATGATCGTTAGCGTCAACAGCATCAGCAATGTGGGCAGCCGTGTAGACTCGTGTGTTGCCTTACGAACGCGTAGTGAGCTCGTCACTCATTCACAAAACGAAGGGTTGGGCTGTAGTGGGCACAAAATAATCGAAGCATTTTTATCAAGTGTGTGTGTGTGTGTGTGTGTGTGCGTGCGCTGCAGTGTGTTGCTGGGGCCCTGTTAATCATGACCCGGCACATCGTCTGCTGCAGCACGCGACAGATAAAAAAATCACAGCATATCCACGGAGGGAATGGGGACAAGTGGGGCGAACCTTCGGCGGGTGTTATCCGTGAACCGTAAATCGTTTTTTCGTCCGTCCGTCCACCCGTACGTCCATCTGCCTGTATGTCTCTCCGTCCATTCGTCGGTCCGTATTTTTTTAGTGGGTCATCGAACTAGGCAGTCACGTACGAGCTTTAGGAGGGACAGACCGATGGCTTAGTAGCTTTACCTCTAAATAGGCTCCTTTAATCACCAACTAGTCTGTGTCGGTTTAAGGGAGCTCCAAAACCTACAACCCGCTGGCGGCGCAATGCCCGATATGTCCACTTTATGGACTTCGGCCTCCATTAATTGGCGGGAGCGCAGCAATAAGCGGATCCCCTGTTTAGGGTCATTCTTCCGCAACATCGTCCTCACGTCTTTCGCAACTCTCAACAGAAACGGGAAAGACGGAATACGTTCCGGCGCAACGAATGCTGGTCCCAGAGATGCACGTTTAGACTCGCATCTCTGAGGCTGTGTATTAGGTTTAATGCGGCCGCCTGTCTTACGCAGCTCGAGGGCCGGTACGCATTCTCCGCATCGTTCTCCAAACATCTCAACACCCTCATACACAAGTTTAGGCTTGTTAAGTTTGTTTGAGTCCTGTCACTGTTCAATTTGTCCATGTTTTTTTGCGCAGGTAATTTGCTGGCGGGTTTAATGCGCCGACTTAGACAAGAGCACCATGACGCCACGGCTCGCCGCATTTTCAAGTAACTCAATGTGTTCCGCCGAAGTGGATATGCCCACTTGATGGACACATCGAGAATAGCTCCCGGGGTGCAACAATCATCCCATGGCGTGCACTGCGCTCGACCACGTCAGCACACATAACTGTGACGAACTTCCGCCCGGCACGCATCAAAAAGTCCGTTTGAACAGTAAACTGGGGCGCCATTTTCGCGGTGCCAAATACGTGGACCGGTACACTTCAGCGGAGCGCGATGAGTTGTGCAAAAAAATATAAAAAATACGGCGATTTATCACTTCATGGCGCTCTTGACAACGTAAGCGCGCGAACACCCCGGTACATTCTCAGCGTAAAAAACGAAAACTAAGTGTTCTAAATACTCAATAAGGGCACTCCTAAACAAATTTGACAAGTCACAACGCGCGCATAAACATGTTGAAGTGTTTGAAAAGCAATGCCGGGAATGTGTACCGACCTTTCAGGTGTGTCAGGTGGGTGGCCTCGTTAAATCCCAAACCTCATAAGTGCGAAAATGCACGCGACAGTGACGAGCGATGCGACGTAGATCGTCTTCACGCGATCAGTCGCTAGCGCAGGCAAACCTCATTCACGCGACAGCTTCGGCGTGCGAACTCCACTGTTGCTGGCTTGAGGCCGTCTACTCGCACCAAGAAAACCGCCTAGTGAACGGTATGCAATTTAAAAATAAAATATATTGTTGTATAATGGAACGGAAAGTGTTTATGAATGCCATGCAGCACTTTTTTTATATGCACATGCCTAAACATTGCGTTATTTCTTGTTGCGCATACGTGACTCGGGCAGGGTCACGTGCACCTACGTAGTCTTTGTCTTTTCCGGTTTTTCGCTATTGGCTGCTTGAGCCCAGCACTTCCGGGTGATGAGCGACGGTTTCCAAATTAGGAGAACTGAGCGATCGCGCGAAAACGAGCACGCGACATGTCGCGCGAACGCCCTGTTTCGTCGCTCATAGCATCGCTCGTCGCTGTCGCGTGAATTTTCGCGCTTATGAGGTTTGCTTTTAAACCTAATTGAAGGGCTAACGTGATTACAGTATTCACGGCATCAGAGATGCGCGTCTACAACGGGCCTATGGGGGCAGCATTCGTTGTGGCTAAGCGTGTTCCACCTGTATCATTTGTGTCGAAAGTTGTGTAAGCTGCGTGGTGTCAAAATGGCGTTGCGGAAGAAAAATTGAAACAGGGGGCGCTATGTTCGCCAGCTCTAGCAAATCAGTGGTTGCTGAATTGAACATGTCCACAAAGTGGACACCTTGAGAATAGCTACTCTGTAGAGCAATGTCACCAAACAAAACTTTCAATGCGTAAGTCATGACCGCGAACCCTGGAGCAACCGCGGCAGACAGGAAAATAAAGGTGATGACGTAATCATAACTTGTTTTGATTGCAGCATTGCGACTAAGGGAAGTAGAGAGTGCCATGGGTCACTTTGCTCGATCGTGCATGCAAACTTGAATGTTAATGTAAAATACAGGGCAAGCTATGTTCGCTCTTGATATTTTGCAAATGATATACGCATGTTCATGGCACAGAGCCAACGCTTGGTATCCGAATTATATCAAATAGTTACCGCTGATACTATATCATGAAGGTACTTTTACAGCGAAAACACAGACACACCACAAAGAGAGAGACGACGACACACACAAGCGTTCATTTTTCAACTCTGATTACACTTTTCTGCGTCTCGTTTTGGTCGATTGCGGGGCGCATGTGCACTAAGGCTGCCTTGGAGGTATATATGCATTTACGATTCCCGAAATGAAGTCAGTCGATAGCCAGCGCTTGTGTGTATCGTCTCTTTTTTGTGGTGTGTGTGTTTGGGCTGTAAAAGTCCCTTCATGGTTATGAATGAATTAGGCCCAAAAGAAGTTTTACTAGATACACATTCCGCGCATATGGCCACAGAGATTAACTCGGCAAAAGCAAACTGTGCACAGCTCATTTTCGTGCACGTGTAATAATGAAAAGCTTAAAGAGCTCCGCCTAAATGTCTGCATTATCTCAGGTGACAACCTTTAGAGATTGTGCACTGAACAGCGACAGCAGATTTCGCTTGTGAACTTATGATAAGCATTGTGCTGGGACAACACCTCCTTTAGAAAGATGCCTGGGGAATGGCTCGCGCTCCCAGTGGAGTTGGCCAGCCTTCAGTTTTGAGCAAGCGCCGCGCATTGGCGCTCGCGACCGACACTATCAGAGTTCGGTTCGGACTGTCACGGTGGATGGACGTGTTTTTTGAGCACTCCCGATCGACTGCGGAGATAAGTGGTTTTGCATGTCTTGAGCTTGGCTTTATAATTATAGGGCAGCAGTTAAAATCTTTGTGGCACTTACTTTATTGTATGGCTCTTTAGGGGGTCAGTCACCAGGTATTTATTAGTTTGTGCGTTTGATTTTTTTGTTTTTTTGTTAGTTTTTTTCTTTTGTCACCTCGTGGGGGAGTTGCACGTACATTGAACATCCAAATTTTTGTTGTAGAGCTTAGACTTTTTCTTTCCCATAGGGCAGGGCTCGAGTTTTGCAATTATCGAGTGAGACAAGTCATGGGGACAATTGATGTCAGAAAGACATGGTCAAAAAGAATGTAAAGTGTTCAGGATGTATGGTGTGTTTGAAATTGGACCCAAGTGTAGAAGCGGATGGATAAGAGGCTGAAGCGAAGTGTAGGCAATGCAAGGTCGAGGAAAAAATGGAGAAAATGATGGTTGCCCAGAGTGAATTGCTGAAGAGAATCACTCAGCTCGAGACTGCGTTGGTGACAGAGCAAGAAAAAACGAGGGTAATAGGAGAAAGGCCGAAGTCCGCCGAGGAAGCTCTAGCAAAGGTGAACAGAGGAGCAGCCTACGGAGAGAACAGTAGGGAAACGGCAACCAAAACGGCGGAGAAGAAAGAGCAAGCAGGTTTGGAAAAAACAGGTTCAGCCGGTTCAATTGTCGCGAGGCCCAGCTTCAGCGAAGCAGTGGTGGAGCTGGGAGGGGACAAAGCAGCCGGCGTCACAGGTGCAAGTAACCCCCAGGTGCAGGACGCCCCAGCTGAAAAGTCACAACATGTGATAATGACTCGAATTTAAATCGATGCACAGAAGCCATCAAAGAGGGTTGCAGTAGGGGCGTTCCCAGGACGCAAGCTGGAAGCAGTCATGAAGCAAGCGAGCGCAAAACTCAAAACTACGGCTGATAGACAAAATCTCGTGATAATTTCAGGCGGTTTAAACGATGTCTTTTGTTGAATTCCAATGGCGGAGTCGGAGCAAGTTTTTCTGCTCCTTTCAGAGCAAGTGTGTTCCAATGACAGAGTGAGAGCGAGAGTCAAAAGTTCCAATGAGAGAGCCGGAGGGGATTCAGAGCGGGAGTCCCTCCGTGGAGCGGGAAAAACTGCTCCGCCGAAATCGGTGGAGTGGACCGGAACTCAGCGTGACGCATTTCCTTTAACACAATTGCCTGCTTGAGGGCGCGGCTGGCGCGGCGCGAGTCGTGTTGATAATGGCGGACGGCATGGACGGCTCGGCTACCTCAGCAAAGCGTGCGGCAATGATTCTGCTACTCGATAGCGACAGCAGACATCGTGGACAATAGCTGTTGCGCGCTTGCCCTGATATCAGTTCCACACAGGTGAATAGCGCTGAACAAGCCAACGAACGATGCGGCGATGCTGGTAAACCACGTGGGAAACAGACAGCGGAAAAGACCACGCGCAAGGTATCCTGGGTAACGCGGCAGCTTCCGCCTTGCTCCAGCAGGGCGGGTTGTGTTCCGATGGCGGATTTGAAGGATTTGCTCTACGCCAGAGTCGAGTGCTCGCTCGTGAAGTCGGTCAGCTGCACCGACTCCACCATTGGAATTCAACATTAAATGAAAATACAGCAGGACTAGCAACCACACTGGCGAAAGGCGTCGATTACATGCGCGCCACTTCTCCTGTGGTACAGGTAGTGATATGCACGATACCGGAGGTACCGGTGCGTGATAGCAACCTGCAAAGAGCGGTTGTCAACGCAAACCAAGAGATATGGCGGATGAGTCGAGAGAAAGGCTTTGAGGTGGTGGAAATAGAGAGGTGCATAGGTGGGGTGGTTTTCAACGATACAGAATTCACTTCAATGGGCGGCTAAGTCATGGGGTGGGTTGGCGACTTGCAGGACGCGCAGTAGCTTTTTTCGGTGGCAAGTGGGCCCTTCTGGTTGCAGGATAGCTAGTAACGAGGAAAACAACCAAGAGACTCTTTGACAAGTGGTATGGACAGATACTATTCCAAAGTGGCACCAGTATCTAAGATAGGTATAGTCCGGGGCAGAAATAGGCGTAGCCACGAGCGCCGAGCAATATTCAGAGATAAGGTATATGAACATGCAGGGTGGCAGGAACGGGCTGAAGTGGGAAGAGATAGATAAACAGCTAAGAGAGGAGAGGCCGATGGTATACGGTTTTGTAGAAACACATCTCATGGACATGAACCAACCTCCTAACAATCCGGACTACGCGTGGGAATATTGTAATGAAACAGAAGGCAGCAGAAAGGGGGGTGGTATTGGGGCATTCATTCATAAAATTACAGACTGGCAAAGGGTCAAGCCGGAGTGCACGGAACATTTATGGCTAAAAGGGAAAGTGGCAGGGCAAATGACACTCCTTGGTGTCGTGTACTTGTGGACCGGAGCAAAGGCCAGAGAGAAAAACCAGGCAATGGTAGAGTGTATATCAAAGGACATTCATGAGTTAGGAGGAGAGTGCGAGATAATTATACTAGGAGATATGAATGCGTACGTAGAAAATACAGATGAGTATTCTGACCCGACAGGCAAAATGATCATGGATATGTGTGAAATGCAAATAACATGGTAGGTAGGGAGGCTGCAGACGACAATAGATTACGCACTGATGTCACATAGGACGTATGAGCAGCTGAGGGGAATGCACACAGATTAAGATGGCACCAGAAGTCTAGGTAGTGATCACAAACGTATCAAGGTAAGTTTTGGAAGAGCAGTGAAAGTTGGAAGGAGACGAGATGAGCAACAACAGGACACTTTCATTCAGAAAGGCAAATAGAAATAGCCACTAAACAAATTGAGAAAGTAATCACTGACGATAATAAAACAGTGTGGACAAACACGAATCTAATTAGACTGTTTGACTTAGAGCTTGCTAAGGCACGTGACAAGTCACCCCAGAAAAGAAGACACAAACCCAAAAGTTGGTGGGATGAGGAAGTTAAGAGAGCCATAGCAAAACGTCAGGAAGCCTCTGGGGAACAAAGGCATGCTAAGCATTGGGGTGAACCGACAGATGATGTTGAAAGAAAATCGGAAATATTTCTAAGCTGTAGAAGGGATGCATCCATTCTGATCAATGGAAATATTAGAAGAAACGGAGCTCAGTGGCAGCTGCGAAATTTTGGTACCATCTGAACTCCCTAAGAAATGAGACGAGCCTAGAGCAGAGGTTTATAACTACAGCTCAGAGTGCTAGGCTAAAAGGGGACGAAGCTATTGAATATATCAGAACAAAGGTGACACAAAAATTGCAACAAAGAAGTGCTTTATACGCCACAATAGACAAGGATGAATGAAGTGGCAAAATTGCACCATTTTCACAACGAGAGTCGGAAAGGGCTGAGAAAAGGGTTCCTAGTAGTACATCAACAGGCCCAAATGGCATTCCAATTATGCTGATAACGACATTAGGTCCGAAGTCTAAGCAGGCTTTGAGAGAGGCAGTGAGCAAAATAGTAATCAATGGTGAAGTTCCCGATGGATGGAAACTTAGCAGGATGAGCATGATCTATAAAGGAAAGAGAGAAAAAGCTGACATAAACAACTATACCATCCTAAAACAGTGACATCAGTGGTCTACAGGCTGACGATGCAGATTATAAAGGAAAGACTGCAGGCATAGATAGAGGATGAGGGGGTGCTGGGGGAGCAGCAGAATGGGTTTCGGAAACACAGGAGGCTGGAAGACAATCTGTTCTCACTGATGCAGTGCATCGAAATAGCAGAAAAGGAACACAGACCCCTATGGCTAGCATTTTTGGATATCAAGGGAGCGTACGATAGCGTGGTTCAAGAGGAATTGTGGGGAATACTGGACACACTGGGTGTGGAAGATGGAGTCACTAATCTTTTAAAGGAAATCTACAAAAGTAACAAGGTAGTTATAAAGTGGGATAAACAGGTATCCAAGCCTGCAGAGGTAAAATGGGGGCTTAGCAGGAGTGTCCCCTGTCACCCTAATTATTCATGATGTACCTACAAGGATTAGAGGCCAAATTAGAGGGAAGTGGACTGGGGTTCAACCTCTCTTTCGTCCAACAAGGAAAACTTATAAACAGGCACTACCAGCATTGATGTACGAAGATGATATAGTGCTAATGGCTGACAACAAGGAAGATTTGCAGAGATTGATGGACATCTGCGGTAATGAGGGAGATAGGTTAGATTTTAGATTCAGTAAGGAAAAATCAGCTGTCATAATTTTTAATGATAACGAAGGTAGTGAGCTTAGAATACAGGAGGTCACGCTAGAGATAACACATAAATGCAAATATCTGGGCGTATGAATAAGCAATGAGGCCCAGTACCTAAGGCAACACGGAATATATGTGACGACTGAAGGTAACGGGAAAGCAACTGTGATGAAAAACAGCGCACTGTGGAATTACAATAGGTATGATGTTGTGAAAGGAATATGGAAAGGGGTCATGGTTCCTGGTCTGACGTTCGGCAATGTGGTCTTGTGCTTGAGATCAGAAGTGCAAGCAAGATTAGAAATTAAGCAACGTGGAATAGGTAGGCTTGCCTTAGGAGCTCACGGGAATACACCAAATCATGGAGTACAAGGTGATATGGCATGGACATCATTTAAGGGCAGGGAAGATAGCACCAATATAAAATTTGAGAAGCGATTGAGAGAAATGGGGAAAGAGCGTTGGGCTAGGAAGGTATTCGGCTACTTGTACATGAAGAATGTCGATACAAAATAGAGGAAGCGAACCGGAAAATTGACTGGTAAATACTTAGAAAACAGCAAGGGGCAAACCAAAAACGATTCTCGGTTAAGAAGAAGCTGAAGGAAGCTGAGACGGATATGTGGAGAATCGGCATGATTAAGAAGTCGAGATCTATCAATCTTTTACGCAGGAAATTGCCAAGGAAAGGATCTATTATAATACTCGGGGTAGTTCTCTACTGTTTGATGCCAGGACGAGAGTATTGCGAACCAAGACATATCGGGCCAAATACGAAGGGGTAGACACGGCATGCAGTGCGTCTGGAGAGGAAGAAGAAACTGCCGAACACTTCATAATGGTCTGTAAAGGGCTTCACGCTATAGTTCAGGATGATGGCGCAGAGTTTTTCAAATGACTGGGGTTTAGGAACAGGGAGGGAAAAATAGACTTTAAGCGGGTAGAATTAACTAGAAGGAGCTTATCTGATTGGTGGCTAAAGTCAAGGTACGAGTGAAATTTAAACCCTTCACTGCAAAGTACGAATCCCCAACCTCAATTATTTAAAGGAAAAAAATAAATCTAGTTTTTTTTCATTATATACTACGGCTTGGTGGCACTAGCCACCGCCCGATCTAAAGGGTGCAGCCATATCCATATATCCATCCATCCATCCATCCATCCATCCATCCATCCATCCATCCATCCATCCATCCATCCATCCATCCATCCATCCATCCATCCATCCATCCATCCATCCATCCATCCATATCCATCCATCCATCCATCCATCCATCCATCCATCCATCCATCCATCCATCCATCCATCCATCCATCCATCCATCCATCCATCCATCCATCCATCCATCATCACGGCGGCGTGCGGTACCAGATAAGCGTTTTTCACCTGCGGCCCATAGGTGCGCGTCAGTCGAGAGTTGTTCGAGACCTGCAACAGTAATTACTAATTCGGAGGCTATGGAAAGTGTTGCGTTGTTGCACCCTCCGCCACAGGTGACGCTAGTGACCAACAACAATCAAAAATGAAGAAGGGAAAGGGTGTGGCAGCTGTTTTTTTTCATGCTGCAGGCATCTAAAAGAGGAGGTGTTGGCTGGACTTGTGCTTTGCGCTAGACACGTGCTTTTATTTAGTGAACCACACACACACACACACACACACACACACACACACACACACACACACACACACACACACACACACACACACACACATATATATATATATATATATATATATATATATATATATATATATATATATATATATATATATATATATATATATATATATATATATATATATATATATATATATATATATATATATATATATATATATATATATATATATATATATATATATATATATATATATATATATATATATATATATATATATATATATATATATATATATATATATATATATATATATATATTATGACGACTCGGTTGTAACGAGGTTCGTTGGCCGTGAACTCGGGAGCAAACAAGCGCAATGGATTCGAAGATGAAGCGCACGTCCTTCAAAGACGATGATGATTGTCAGCCAGAACAGATGATGATGCTTGAGTGCCGTCCAGATAAGGATGAAGTGCATAATTGATGCCTACACCAGTTGCCCCCCCCCGTGGAAGCGGCCAGTCTGGCCGCTGCGGGCGGGTAGTTAAGGTGACAAGGAACGTCGTGTGAAAAGCTTTATGCGGGAAACGTGTACAATTTAGGTGCTGCGGTAACGGCGATCAGTTGGCACGACAAGAGGCGTCACACGATAGTTGACAGGTGAAGTCTATTCTAAAACAACATATGGGCTGATGAATCGAGGCTGGAACTTGTCGCACAGACCAGGTGTGTGAACTGGTGTCAATAGCAGCATCTCGTCACTTGGTCGGAATGATACCTCATGATGAGAGGTGTCGTAGACGGCCTTCCTTGCTTGTTGCGTAGCTTCCGTGTTCATACAAGCACGCTGGCGGCACTGGGCAAGACTAGAATTATATTATTCGCAAGAAGACGGTGATGGAGGGCCAGTGTTGATGAAGAAAGAAACGTCGATAAAGAAAGTAGGTGAACGTCTGTAAATGAGATAAAACGGTGAGTAGCCGGTTGTCCGCTGAACAGTGGTGTTGTAGGCGAAAGTGAGGAACGGTAGAAGTTTATCCCAGTTTCTGTGATCCGGTTGAATATACACGGCGATCATCTCGGCAATGGTTCAACGAAATATCTCGGTCAGATCATTTGTTTGAGGGTGGTAGCTAGACGCCGTTTTGTGTGTAGTACCAGGAGCGCGAAGAATTTCACCTAAAAGCTGTGATAAGAACACCTTTCCACGGTCACTTAAAAGTACACGAGGAGCACCATGATGTGGAATTATGGCCTGAAGGACGAAGTCAGCAACTTCCGATGCTGAACCAGTAGCTACTGAAGTTGTCTCGGCGTAGCGTGTCAGATGGTCTACGGCGGTGACTATCCATCTATTTCCAGTGCCAGTAACAGGAAGGGCCCCATAAAGATCGACACCGACGACCTCGAAAAGTGCTTTAAGGCACGTCATTGGCTGTAATTGACCAGCAAGAGGATATGTCGGAAGTTTGCGATGTTGGCACGGGGAGCAGAAACCCACGTACTTTGCAACACTGGTAGAAAGGCCAGAGCAATAAAAGCGGTTTCGAATGTGGTCGCAGATTTTGTGAAAGCCGAGATGGGCCGAGTTGGGTCAAATCGCCATGAAAGGCGTTAAGTACATGTGTCATAATATGTGCTGCGCGGGCGCGAAACAGAAACTAAAAAAAAACGACAATAGTGTGCCGTGCGGTGGCGAAGAGGATGTGATGTGTGCGTGTATGTGCCGGGCGGTGCCTACGAGGAAGACGACAGCTCGTGAGGCGCGGCCTCGAGCGTGGGGGACCCGTGCCTTCGGCAGTGCGCGAGGCACGTCGTTCGAGGCAGGACTACCTCGTTGGGCGTCTGGCCCATAGGTACGACCCAGGCCACGTCGCGACACTCGTACCAGCCGAGTGGACAGCTCAGCCTCCGCTAGACGACCGGTCTAGGAGAGCTGGCGCCAGGTTCCTGAACCTGTCCTTGGCCCGCTAGTCGTGGAGAGCTGGCGCCGGGTGCCTGAACCTGCCCTTGTCTCGCTGTTCCAGGAGGGCTGGCGTGGGTTTCCGAGGCGGACTACAGGTGCTCAAGGACACAACTCCCTGCCGCCGGAACACGTGGGTCGTCGGCTCCAGTTCGTCGACAGTGGCGCTGAGCCACTGGAGTTCGACGCGGCGACCCTGCGTCTCCCGACTTCGTCACGGCAGGTGACGACGCCGCCCAACGTCGACTTCGCCACTGAATCGTGGCCGACGGGCGACGCCGCCCAACGTCGACTTCGCCACTGAATGGTGCCGACGGGGCATCAACGACGGCCCAGGCTACTACCCCGACGACCTGAACTGTAGGCCGAACGTTCTACTTATTCATTTAGTTTAGCCGCGTGTTTTTGTGTTCGGAACTTCTTAATGTGTGGGTTGTCTAAGCGTCCAGGAGGGAAGCAATAGAAGTTGGACGTGTGTTTGTGCACTGGCGTGCTGTCTGATTCTTTCTGGAGCGGTCCTGCCCCAATAACATCACGAACTGGCGAGCCTGCCAGGATCCGCTCGTTAAACCAGGGAAAGAAGACAGTTTCGCTCGAGGCAGACACACGTTCAGACTGCACCATGGACTTGGAAAAACTCGCCGCTATAGGGCTCCAACTAGGGTTCTCGGGTGCAGAGCTAAACAAGTGGATTGAGGCCCAACAGGCTAAGCTAAGGGATGAGAGAGCTGCAGAGCGAGAGGCAGCCAAAGAAGCTGACGAGAGGCAGCGTGAAATTCTGCAGCTTAAGCTAAAGCTTCAGGAAGGAGCTCAGAATATGCCTGTAGCAGCTAATGACGCTTTGACTGCGCCCAGCACCCCCTCACTCCTCAATCCGCAGAAGTTACTGCCTGTATTTGACGAGAAACGCGATGATCTGCACGCGTATCTGCAGCGATTTGAGCGCGTAGCCACAGGACAGGATTGGCCGCAAGAAAAATGGGGTCTCGCTGTTAGCCTGTGCCTAACGGGTGACGCGTTAACCGTGATAGGCCGAATGACTGCCGCTGATTCGCTGGACTACCAAAAAGTAAAGAAAGCGCTACTGCAGAGATTTCAGTTTACGGCTCAAGGCTACCAAGATAAGTTTCGGAAAGCACGAGCAGCAGATGGTGAAACTGGACGACAGTTAGCAGCAAGAATTACCAGTTATTTCGACCATTGGATAGACATGGCAAACGTATCCCAAACCTATGAAGGTCTAAGGGATCACGTAATCTCTGAGCGATTCTTGCGTTGTTGCCATCCAAAGCTGGTTGTTTTCTTAAAAGAGCGAGAGTGCAAGTCACTAGATGAACTCGCTAATTTGACGGATCGCTTCCTTGAGGCGCAGAATTTGACTAATATAGGAAAAGGTCCTGACCCCGCGAAAGAATCCAGTGGAAAGCCTACCGAAGCGTCGCGGAAACCGCAACTCAAGTGTATCCTGTGTCATCGTTTCGGACATTTGGCTCCTGACTGCCGCAATCCACCTAAGCGGATGCTGAAATGCAAGTTGTGCGGTAAAACGGGACATGTCACAGAAACTTGCCGAAACCAGCATGGGAATAACAAACCGAGTTCTTCGTGCGCATTTAGCGAACCTGACTCTGCCCGGGCTGGTGCTAGAAAAACAGCCAAGCGTCCAGGAGGGAAGATTCCTTGCTCAAGTCACCACGACGACAAGAACGTGCAGGGTACAATACGTTTCCTGGCCGACGGGATGCCAGTGGTCGAAGGTCTGCTGCTAGGAAGAGAGGTTCGAGTCTTACGCGATACGGGATGCAACACGGCAATCGTCCGACGGGAGCTCGTTCCTGATGTGTGCCTGACAGGCAAGAAAATCAGTGTCGTTCTCCTAGACAGGTCAACTAGCCATCTCCCGGAAGCTATTGTACAAGTCAACACGCCGTACTTCACAGGGATGCTGAAAGTGGCTTGTATGGATCAACCCCTCTATGACCTTGTGCTGGGAAATCTTCCAGGCGTCAGAGGACCATACGATCCAGATTCTGACTGGAAGCAGGCGACTCATACCCAGGTGGATGAGTTACCTGCGCAAGCACACCCGACCAAGTCACCTGTCACCTCAAGATCTGCTTCTTCAAGCGTGGCAAAAACCAAAGCCAATCAACAAGGTCAAGAAAATATCAGGCCTTTGTACGTGTCAACAACGCTCTTACCTGACGTTACCAGAGCCCAACTCGCCGAGGAACAGCGAAATGACCCGACACTCAAAGCTGTCTTTGCTAAAGTGAATAAAGAGTTCAAATCGGGAAAGGGCCACTGTTACGATTTCATCGAAGATAAAGGATTGCTTTATCGACGCTACCGCCTTGCCACTGGCAGGACGTTTAAACAGCTGGTCACTCCGAAAGCGTTCCGGGTAGGCATACTGGACATGCAGTATCATGGCAGTATCATGGCGGCAGTATCATGGCGGGACACCAAGGCAGTATCATGGCGGCAGTATCATGGCGGTATCATGGCAGTATCATGGCGGGACACCAAGGCATCAAAAGAACTACTGATCGTGTCCGAGAAGAATTTTATTGGCCTGACCTGAACGGAGACGTAAAGCGCTTTGTCAAGTCTTGCGACAAGTGCCAGAGAACTACCCCTAAAGGAAAAGTTGGGGTCGCACCACTAGGCAACATGCCTCTTATCCGGACAGACAATGCAGTGCAGTGCAGGGACCGTGCAGTGACCGTGCAGTGCAGTGACCATTCGTTCGCCCCGCGCCCTTGTAGTAGAATAGTTGCAAACAACTTTCTCGGAAAAGGGGGTGATGTCATAATATGTGCTGCGCGGGCGCGAAACAGAAACTAAAAAAAACGACAATAGTGTGCCGTGCGGTGGCGAAGAGGATGTGATGTGTGCGTGTATGTGCCGGGCGGTGCCTACGAGGAAGACGACAGCTCGTGAGGCGCGGCCTCGAGCGTGGGGGACCCGTGCCTTCGGCAGTGCGCGAGGCACGTCGTTCGACAACATGATGCCGAAGAGCGCGTGACAAAACAGGCACCCAGCGTTGACCGTCAGGATGATAAATGTGACGATACAGAACACCGTCCTGAAGCTTCAGGTGCTCGAGTTGTCGACGAAGCCGTGCATTGTGTGGACGCGTAGCTCCTGAGAGGTGGTCTCTAATGCGCCGACAGTACGGGTCAGCTTGCTGACGAGAACTGAAGGTTTGGTCATCGTCAATTGGCGGCTGGTACAGCGAGGCTAACAAGGCAACAGAACTGCTAGTCACGTCCGCACTGGTGTCGTTGGAGATGGCAGCTGGAGTGTCGAACGAAGCCGTAGGTAGTGGGCAACGAGAAAAAGCGTCGGTATCCTGATGTTTTTGCCAGATTTATAAATAATCTCAAACTGATACTCCTGTAAACGTAAAATCCTACGACCCAAGCGTCCGGAAAGTTCTCCATTGCAAAAAGCTAGCTTAAGGCGTGGTGGTCCATTACGATGGTAAATTGACGGCCGTACAGATAAGGGCGGAACTTTTGTATGGACAAAACCACAGCGAGGCACTCTTGCTCAGTTATGGTATAATTCTTTTCAGTAGCAGTAAGCACTCGGATAGCGTATGCGACGACCCTTTCCTGTCCAGAGTTATCGCGTTGGAGGTGAACAGCACCTATACCGCAACCACTGGCGTCGGTATGCAGGAGTGTCGGGGCAGTGTCAGCAAGATGACAGAGTACAGGCTCTGACGTGAGAGCTCCCTTCAATAAGTCAAACGCCGACTGACATTCTTCAGAACTCACAAAGAGTGCATTAGCAGCAAGTAGTTTGTGAAGTGGCGCAGCGATTGAAGCGAAATTTCTGATGAAACGACGAAAAATGGTTTCCGAGGTCAATAAAACTTCGCAAACCCTTAGGTCTTGTGGGGCGTGGAAATCGAAAAACGGCAGCGATCTTTTCGGAGTCAGGGTGAATACCGACCCTGCTCAGGACATGACCGAGAACCTTGATGGATCTGGTGGCGAAATGGCATCTTTATGTGTTGAGCTGCAGACCCGCCCCAGCGAGGCAAGTTGGGACGTCATCTGTTAGGTCATCACTGATAAGTGCTGTGAAAGGAGAGGAAGAACCAGGCTTACTCATAGAAGGGTCGTTGTTAGAGGCAGGTTTAAATGGCGTGACGCTGATAGGCTCAGCATGCACAACACATGCTACTGTAGTGCCCTCTGGCAGGAGAACTTTCTCCGGTGTTACACTCGTAGCAATGACGAGCACGGAGCCATGGTGAAAGCGTACGATACCTGAAGCCTTTAGCGACGCGAGTTGACGAAGGGGACATCAAGACGTCACCGTGGTCGATTTTCTTAGAGGTCAGGGTCCCAATTCACTCTTGATGTGGCGGCAGTTCCAGATCTTCGCGAGCGAACAGGCGTAGTGGCTTGTAAACCCCTTCCTCGAACAAGGAGTCCGTATTAGCTAGGTGCGAAATCCGTTCATCACAGCATGTAGGGGCGGAAGAAGAAGATAGGAAGTCCCACCCTAAAATTAGCTGGACAGAGCACCGGGTAAGCACAGTGAACTGGATGTAATGCAGGATGCCATCGATAAAAACACGAGCAGCACAAAGAGCAAAAGGGGTGGATAGTGTTCCCCTGGGCTTCGACTAGATTGGGTCCATTATAAGGTGTCATTACTTTTTTTAGGCGTTTGGACAAATCATATCTAATCACAGAAACTGTAGCACAAGTGTCCATCAAAGCGTCCACGAGAACTCCTTCTACCATAACAGAAACCACGTTGAACGGGCGTGCTGGAGGAATATCAATTCTACTGTTACAAGCAGTTTCTCCTCCGAAAACACCATCATTTTGTTTTCCGACCGGTTGTCAGTGGTAAAAAAGGCTGGCCGAAGAAGAGAGGAGGAGCGACGAAAAGGCGAAGGTGATCGGCGTCGGCTTGAACGGTAAGTGTTCCGCGTCTCAGTCGATGCGGGTGGAGATGGAGACCGCTGCTATCCAGGCGAATAACACTGGGCGTAAGAATCCCCACTGGAAAAGTCCCGTTCGCGCATGTCGTACCCGTGACGGTCATGCTGCTGGCGCTTGCGGCAGAAGCGCGATATTTAGCCACGATATCCACAGTAAAAACATGTTGGGCTAGACAGGCGCCAAGACGGGTAGAGAAGGCGTTCGGCGCACCGAGAGATAGCGCACTGAAGTGGGCAGACGGAAGGTCGGGTGGCATTGGCCGGAAGTGGACCGGTGGTGCAGCAACCAACGTGAATGACGGCAGCGGCAACGGAGTTTACGTTGCGAGGCGGCGCGGCCGCAACTTGCGCGTACGTTGGAGGGCTGGACGGAGGTGGCTGTACGTGGGCTGGACCAGGGAATGATGTTAGTTCCTCCCTTAAGATGTCACGCAAGGCGATGATTGAAGGCTGTGTGACAGATGGAGAAGGTGGTGAGAAGCCCATTTATTGGAGTTCTTCGCGTATGATCTCCCGTATCATGTCACGCAAGTCCCGGTCTGCTGGGCGGTGTTCGCTATTGCCCGACTGAAGGCGAACAGAATCCAATTCGTCGAGATGCTGACACGTAGAGAAGACGTCAGCGACAGTAGAAGGATTCTGGGCAACAAGGGCATTGTAGGCAAGGCTTCCGATTCCCTTCAGGATGTGACGCAGTTTGTCTGACTCGGACATTGAAGAATTGACCCGCCGGCAAAACGCAAAGACATCCTCGATGTACGATGTGTACGACTCGCCAGGATGTTGTTGGCGAGTATCTAGGGTTCTCTTCGCTAGAGCGAATCGAACGGCAGGTGTGCCGACTACTTGGCGAAGCTGCTGCTTGAAGGCAGGCCAGTCGTTCAGGTAAATCTCATGGTTCAAGAACCATGTCTTGGCAATGCCCGTAAGATAAAGCGATACTCGGCGGAGCTTGCTAGAGTCGCCCCAGTGATTAGTTGTGGCTACTCGCTCGTAGTTATCGAGCCAGTCCGCCACATCTTCGCTGTGAAAACCAGCGAAGATCGGAGAGTCACGCTGGTGGTTTACGATGTAAAGAGAAGGGGCTTGCGGTGCAGAGACGGGAGCAGAAAGGGCATCCACCCACTCACTCGGAGACATGTTGGCGGACTGAGGGTCCAAGCGGCGGCCTGAACGGAGCTCCAGCGAGTAGGCGTTGTAATGAGAGGTACTGGGATCGTCAATCCACCTCCACCACGTATGACGACTCGGTTGTAACGAGGTTTATTGGCCGTGAACTCGGGAACGAACAAGCGCAACGGACCCGAAGATGAAACGCGCGTTCAAAGACGATGATGATTGTCAGCCAGAACAGGTGATGATGACTGACTGCGGTTCGGATGAGGATGAAGTGCATAATAGATGCCTACAATATATATATATATATATATATATATATATATATATATATATATATATATATATATATATATATATATATATATATATATATATATATATATATATATATATATATTATTATTATTATTATTAAGAAATAAAGGAGCACACTGCACACTTACGAAAATTGGATAGTTTTTTACTCTACGTTTCGGCCGCGGCACGACCTGATGCTTTTAGCCTCCATGCAATAAGTTAATGAAGTACTGGTGAGACGCTCCCACACCGTTATAATCTTATCGAAGAGTGGCGCGTACGGCGGATGTAGCAGAAGTCACTGTCAGCGAAGTGCTTGCTGCACACACCCGATGAAGGTGTGGGGCGCTTTCCCATTCTGAGCTTGACCATGCACTTTTCCCGTAGCTTCGGGGCCTTTGGATAGTTGTCATAACTAACTCCATTTTCAAGGCCGGACGATCGTACGGAGGCACACAGAAGTACATCATTGCGCAGCACTCACCGCCGAGACAAGCTGATGCATTTCCAAGAAAGAAAACGATGTACTTTTGAAATGAATGTTAAAAGCGGAGACCAATGCTTGTTAAAGCAGCGTCGGTAGCCACCACACGCCGTGTAACCAAATAAACTGCTTCTTTGTTCAGTTATACGACAACGGCGGTTTCCACACGGTGCCGCGCCTCGAAAGCGCGCGAATCTCCGCGCTGACTACATGAAGGCGTCGTTCGCAGCGCCGCCATCAGTCACATAGGAGGCCAAGCGTTTTTAAATATGGATGTTCCTACACTAGCCGTATTGGCAACAAATGGCGCTGGCTGATGTTACCCCGTTACAGTGTACTAGAAGGGGACAGTGAAATGAACGAGGTGACCGCGCCGCATCTCGGCTGATTCTCCGGCGGGTGACAGCAGCAGCGGCACTTAAGTACCATGGTATTGAATATCTCAGGAGCGTTTGCATTGGGAGCTATGTACGCGTGAAATCCAAGTTTTTTACCACGTAGCGTGAGTTCTCGTATTTTTGCATATTTGCACATATTTTATTTTGAATATTTATTCTCATCCTAGAGATGGCCTCACTGCTGTTTTTGAAGCAATCGATAGGGCCATCCAAATAGCAAACTCTGCTCCCATAGTTGTAACGGGTGACTTTAATGCCCCGCACGTAGATTGGAGTTACAGGAGAAACACTCGGAAGGGCACCAGCCTTCTTCAATACATTCAGCGAAACAGGTGCACTCTAGTCACGGACTGCATGCTACCAACACGAATTGGCAACAGTGTGAGCAGAGATACCACCCCTGACCTTACTTTCACTAAAAATGTGCGACAAGCTAACTGGACACACAGTGGGGTCAACCTCGGCAGTGATCATTACATCCTAACAATTACACTGCCCCATGCCAATTTTCATCCACAGTTTCATTTAAAACATATTGTTGACTGGGATAAATTTCGCGAAATCCGAGACCGAAACCCGAAAAAAGAAATTCAAGACTACAAAGACTGGGCGTCTCAGCTTAAACAGGATGTAGCTCTTAGCGAAAAAGTAGCCCCCGCAGCACATATCCGTGATCCAGTAGACAGTAGGCTACTCCACCTATGGGAGGCCTATCAGAGCTTGGAGAAACGATGGCTCAAGCAAAAATATAATCGTAAACTAAAACGCAAAATGTCACAAACACTCCAGCTTGTAACTGAACACGCGGCCGAACTTTCATAGCAGCAATGGAACCAGATATGTAACCGGCTCGACGGTACTCTACGTATGAAGAACTCTTGGTCCCTGCTTCGCCATATGTTAGATCCATGCTCCTCGCGATGTGAAAGTAATAAGCGAATTACGAAACTCTTGTTTGAAGTAGAAAAACAAGGGCAAGACGTTGAAACTGCTCTTAAAACAACGTATTTCCCTGGCCCAAGGCGAGAATCGTTACCTTCCTACAATGGAGCTCCCAATGCAGACTTGGATGCACCAATTGCAGAGGCGGAAGTTTGGGCTGCCCTAAGTAAACTTCGCACCACATCTGCTCCAGGACTAGATGGAATTACTAACAAAACACTCCGAAATTTAGACTCCAAGTCAGTGGCAGCTCTTACCGATTACATGACTCAACAATGGGAGCAGGGCACGCTGCCCCAGGAATGGAAGTCAGCTAAGGTGACTCATACCCAAACATAATAAGCCGTTAGACCTTAATAATTTGAGATCGATCTCTCTTACCTCATGTACTGGAAAACTGATGGAGCATGTAATTCTCAATCGTCTTAATCACTACACGGAACAAGAAAAACTGTTTCCCTCCACCATGTACGGCTTCCAAGCGGGACTCTCCACTCAGGATGTCATGCTGCAGCTTAAGGAGGACGTGCTAAATCCTACTTTTCCACACATCACCAGAGCCCTCCTTGCATTGGACCTGACTAAAGCTTTTGATAATGTTTCTCACTCCTCGATTTTACAATCTCTTAGTGAACTAAACGTAGGCTCTCGCACGCACAGGTATGTCTCTGCCTTTCTCAGCAATAGGTCCGTCTGCCTACAGTTGGGCACTTTCAAAACCGATCCCTTCATGCTAGGTAGCAAGGGTACGCCCCAGGGATCGGTTTTGTCCCCGTTCCTTTTTAACGTTACTCTCATACCGCTAGCGCGGGGACTTGCCAAACTTTCTTCTATCAATCACTCCTTGTACGCGGATGACATCACCATCTGGGTCAATACTGGCAGCCATGGCGAAATCGAATCGAAGCTTCAGTTGGCCGCTGACATTGTTGTTAAACACGCCAACAATATTGGGCTCACCTGCTCGGCGGCTAAATCGGAACTCCTAGTAATTGACTTTAAAAAGCTAGATACATGTCACATTCAAGTCATGCTTGATGACACCCCTATTCGCAGGGTCAATAAAATGAATATTTTAGGCCTTAATATTTCCGAAAATGGCTCGAACGCTGACACAATAAAGTTAATCCGCTCCTCAGTTCAAAATACAGCTTCCCTCATTAAGCGCATATCCAATCGTCATCGCGGCATGAGGGAAGCAGACACACGCCGCCTCATACAGGCCTTTTGCCTATGCAGAATTACCTTTTCTATCCCCTACCTCTATCTCTCACCTACGGAGACCGAGCAACTTAACAGACTTATTCGTAATGCCTATACAACTGCGCTCCATCTCCCTAAATCAACAGCCACGGATAAACTACTTCAACTTGGGGTGCACAACACTCAGGGAGAGCTTGTAGAGGTGCATCTTTTCAGCCAATATCAAAGACTATCACTCTCAGAAACAGGACAGGTACTCCTGCACCGACTTGGAATCAACGTTCCTGGTCACACCACGGCCACGCACGCAATTCCCGTCACTGTTAGCAGCAACCTATTAATTCCGCCACTCCCCAAAAATACTCACCCAGAACATAATCAGGCGCGACGGGAAGCCAGAGCCAAGTCCCTTCAGAAGCGCTTCCCTTCTAATTCTCCCGCAGTCTATGTAGACGCGGCCGAATATGTAGATCATCGAGCTTTCACGGTAGCCGTTGTAGATGGATTTCAAAAACTAGTCGCTAGTGCGTCCCTTCAAAATTCGACAGAATCCCTGGAAGCAGAGGAGGCGGCAATTGCTTTAGCCATTGTTCACTCCTCCGCTGAGTATATTTTTTCTGATTCAAAAACTGCAATTCGTAATTTCGCCACTTTCCGAATTCATTCTCCGGCTGCTAAAATTCTTGAATCATCTCTTCCGCCTGATCGCCTCATCACCCTCCTCTGGGTCCCTGCGCACTGTGGACACCCAGGCAACACGGCCGCTCACACCCAAGCCCCAGCACTCGCCAACCGGGCTCACAGCGACCTGCCTTCGCTTCGAAGTGCCAGGGATCGACTCCTCAGCTATCACGATATCACGCTATTTTACCGAAATTCCCGCCTAACGTATCCCCCGCCACATAAATCTCTCTCCAGAAGTGACCAGGCTTTGTGGCGCAGACTTCAAACGGCCACAGTAACGACTCCTTTTCTTCTCTCTCTTTTTACACATGGTGAACCCTCGCCTCATTGCAACTTATGTCCTAGCACCAGAGCCGACTTCCAGCACATATTTCTGAATTGTCCAAACAAACCCAAGCCTCCGTGGCAAGGGTCAGAACACCAGGAGCGATGGGAAGCTGCTCTGCGCAGCTCGCAACCGGGTTTGCAGCTCCGGACAGTGAGCTGGGCCAGAAGGGTCGCCGAAGCACAGCAGTGTCCGGCCACCTAGAGCGGCCCGAGGGCTCGTCGTCATCCTGATTCCACTTCCCCAACCACACCCCCCCTCAAATGATTCCTTCGTGAATCAATAAAGTTGATTACCTACCTACCTGCATTGGGAGCGCGCGCGCCGTAGCCTGCAAAAGCATGTAATTGCCCGTTTTTAGTGCGTTTAACGTGTGTCCGAGCCTTTATCAGTGAACGCAACAACAATGCGCCATGGTGCTTGAGTGTATATGCAGGCACGCCGAAGTCGTGTCGATACATTCACTGTTTCAAGAACCTGTCAACCCCCCCCCCAAAAAAAAACAATATCAATCGGAATTAGCACGGATCCGCCTAGCTTCTCACTCAAGCAGCACTTTGAGCTGCGCTAAATCATAAGTGGCTACTGGCGAAGAGAGGAGAAGTATCAAAACCGCGAATAAATCATCCGATCGTTTTGTAGGCAGTCTCTACGATATCCAGAGTACAGTTGCCTCACATGAGCCTACATGCGCTGAATTGTTAGAAACCCGAGTATAAGTAACGCTGTTACAACATTTATATCAGTGACGACTAAGTATTATCATGTCAGTTTTGCGGAAGATAATTTATCGCTTTCTGAAAGGCTTATTACATATTAAACGTATTAAAAACAATACACAAACTTATTTAAAAGTGTTGATTGTGTAAATAGCCCGTCTGTTAACCTGCATAAATTCAATGTAAGCAGTTCTCATTTTGTATCAACAGCTTAAATTGTACTGCTGTCCAAATATTCTATTGGAGTAACGCCATCGGAAGCCAGCAAATATGTGAAGATGTTTTGTATTATAAGTGTAGTTTTATTAAGTGTCAAAACTGTATGCAGGCAGTGGTGCATCGTGATGCGGGAAATTGAACTTCTATATGTACACACACACACACACACACACACACACACACACACACACACACACACACACACACACACACACACACACACACACACACACACACACACACACACACACATATATATATATATATATATATATATATAGTGGGAGTAATAATTCAATGGGCCAGTTAGTCTTCGTGAAGGTATGGGATATGGCACAACGGGAGCGTTGTCAACAAGGATAAATATATTTATTTCCCAACAGTTTTGGGAGGGGTCCTTCCTTCATCAGGGGATGAGTTATCCCTTGATGAAGGGAGGACCCCTCCTGAAACTGTTGGAAAATAAATATATTTATCCTTGTTGACAACGCTACCGTTGTGCCATATCCCATTAATAAATAAACAAACAAATAAATAAATAAAGATATATATATATATATATATATATATATATATATATATATATATATATATATATATATATATATATATATATATATATATATATATATATATATATATATATATATATATATATATTCCTGGTGAAGGCCAGACTCTAGGCCGAAACGTCGAAATAAACCACGTTGTGACCGCTCACGGAGGATCTACTAGACTATATATATATATATATATATATATATATATATATATATATATATATATATATCACAAGTACACGCATTTAAGGCCCCGCCGCGGTGGTCTAGTGGCTAAGGCACTGGGCTGCTGAACCGCCGGTTGCGGAATCGAATAATGGCTACAGCAGCTGCATTTGCGATGAAGGCGGAAATGTAGGCCCGTGTGCTCAGATTTGGCTGCACGTTAAAGAACTCCAGGTGGTCGAAATTCCCGGAGCCCTCCACTACGGGGTCTCTCATAATCAAATGGTGGTTTTGGAACATTAAACTCCACATATCGATCAACTATTTCAACGCGCATTTAAGCCACACGTCACCGCCCCATTAAAAATATCCATGCATTGCCCCTTAGCACAGCTACTACTTTTAGGTGGTGCATTTCTTGTTCAACTACGTTTGACTTGAACTAGTTTTAAGACGTCATACTGTCGAAAAGGTGAAATTTACAGTGTGAATTCGTACAGAGACGCGCTATTTTCAGCTTCGCCAAATGGAAACGTTCGGCGCAAGGCTAGCACCCAGAAGTTTTTTTCTTTTCTTTAGGGGGGGGGGGGGCTGCAGCAGAACGACGAACTTTGGCAATTGGTGGTCGCTGGGAATACATGTAAATATTTTAGTATACCTGAAAAACTCACGAAAGATTACAAAAACATTTCGTGGTGTAGGGGTTCAGATTCCCTTCCTCTCCCCTGTTATGGGATCTGGTTCTGCGTGCGTGTGACACAGTATTTGTTTTTTAATCTCACAGCTTTCTGAGCTCAGCTAACTTCCAATAAATCGGCTCAGTCATTCTGAATGTTGTAGACGCCTAACCAACGAAGAAAGAGCTAAGAGAGAAGAAATCAGTATAAGGCACACCCTTTCTGAATAAGTTTTGATCTCTCACAAGGGATTTTTATGGAGCTCAAATTGAGTAGATTGGCGTGTCATACTTCAAGAGCTATGACATCATTTGTTGTACGTGAATGATGGGCAAGTACGAAGAAATCGGCATCAAGAAAGCGCGACTGAGGAGCCAAGCGCATAGCGATTCCTGCACGTAGCACGCGGCTCTTTCAGTGGATGGATGGATGGATGAATGGATGGATGGATGGATTGATTGATTGATATGACTGTACCCTTTAGATTGGGCGGTGGCTCACGCCACCAAGCCGTAATACTTAGTGAGCGAAAAACTAGATTTATTTTCTTTCCTTAAAATAGTGAGGTTGACGACTCGTACTTTGTAGTGAGTGGTTTAATTTTCACTCGTGCCTTGACTTTAGCCACCAATCAGATAACCTCCTTCTTGTTAATTCTACCCGCTTAAGTCTATTTCGCCCTCCCAGTCCCTAAACTCCAGTGCTTTGAAAAACTCTGCGCCATCATCCTGAACTATAGGGTGAAGCCCTTTACTGAACATTAGCAAGTGTTCGGCAGTTTCTTCTTCCTCTCCACATGCACTGCAGACCGTGTTACCCCTTCGTATTTGGCCCGATATGTCTTGGTTCGCAATACTCCCGTCCTGGCTTCAAACAGTAGAGAACTACCCCGAGTGTTATCATAGATCCTTTCCTTGGCAATCTCCTGCTTAAAAGTTCGATAGATCTCTAGTGCAGACTTCTTAATCATGCAAATTCTCCACATATCGGTCAAAGCTTCCTTCACCTTCTTCTTAACCAATAATTCTTTTTGGTTTGGCCCCCTGCTGTTTTCTAAGTATTTATACCAGTCAATTTTCTGGTTCGCTTCCTTCATTTTGTATCGACATTCTTCATGTACAAGTAGCTAAATACCTTTCTATCCCAACGCTCCTACCCCATTTCTCTCAATCTCTTCTCAAATTTTATCTTGTTGCTAGCTTCCCTGCCCTCAAAGGATGTCCATCCCATATCACCTTGTACTCCCTGATTTGGTGTATTACCGAGAGCTCCTAAGGCAAGCCTACCTATTCCACGTTGCTTAATTTCTAATTTTGCTTGAACTTATGGTCTCATGCACAAGACCGCATTTCCGGACGTCAGACCAGGAACCATGACCCCTTTCCGTATTACTCTCATAACATCATACCTATTGTAATTCCACAGTGCCCTGTTTTTCATCACAGTTTCATTCCTGTTACCTTCAGTCGTCACGTATATTTCGTGTTGCCTTAGATACTCGGCCTCATTGCTTATCCATACGCCCAGACATTTGCATTTATGTGTGATCTCTAGCGTGATCTCATGTATTCTAAGCTCAATACCTTCACTGTCATTAAAAATCATGACTGCTGATTTTTCCTTACTGAATCTGAAATCTAACCTATCTTCCTCATTACCGCGAATGTCCATCAATTTCTGCAAATCTTCCTTGTTTTCGGCCATGAGCACTATATTATCTGCGTATATCAATGCTGGTAGTGCCTGTTCAATGAGTTTTCCTTGTTTAACGAAAGAGAGGTTGAAGCCCAGTCCACTTCCCTCTCATTTGGCCTCTAATCTTTGTAGGTACATCTTGAATAATAAGGGTGACAGGGGACACTCCTGCTAATCCCCCGTTTTTCCTCTGCAGAATTGGATACCTGTTTTTCCCGCTTTATAACTACATTTTTACCTTTATAGATATCCTTTAAAAGATTAGTGACTCCATCTTCCACACCTAGTGTGTCCAATGTTCCCTCAAGTCCGCTTAAATTACGCTATCGTACGCTCCCTTGATATCCGAAAATGCTAGCCACAGGGGTCTGTGTTACTTTTCTGCTATTTTGATGCACTGCGTCAGTGAGAACAGAATGTCTTCCAACCTCCTGTGTTTCCGAAACCCATTCTACAGTTCACCAAGCACCCCCTTATTTTCTATCGATGCCTGCAGTCTTTCCTTCATATTCTGCATCGCCAGCCTGTAGACCACTGATGTCACTGTTATAGGACGGTAGTTGTTCATGTCAGCTTTGTCCACCTTTGCTTTATAGATTATGCTCATCCTGCTAAGTTTCCATCCATCGGGGAGATCAGCATCTATTATTATTTTGCTCCCTGCCTCTCTCAAAGCCTGCTTAGACTTCGGACATAATGTTCGGAAAATTCAAAATTCGGTCAGCAAAGTTATGTTTATCAGCATAATTGGAATGCCATCTGGGCCTGTTGATGTACTACTAAGAACCCTCTTCTCAGCCCTTCCCTATTCTCGTTGTGATAATGCAGCCATTCCGCCACTTGATTCATCCTTGTCTATATTGGTGCATAAAGCACTTCTTTGTTGATATTTTGCTGTCACCCTTGTTGTTATATAGTCAATAGCTTCGTCCCCTTCTTGCTTAGCACCTTGAACTGTGGGTATAAACCTCTGCTCTAGGCTCGTCTCGTTTCTTAGGGAGTTCAGATGGTTCCTAAATTTCCCAGCTACCTTTCTATCTTTTTTATGCACTTCTGCTAGCCACTGATCTCCGTTTCTTCTAATATTTTCATTGATCAGACAGGATGCACCCCTTCCACAGCTTAGAAAGATTTCCCTTTTTTTTCAACATCATCTGTCGGTTCCCCCACTGCTTAGCATGTCTTTGTTCCCTAGAGGCTTCCTGACGTTTTGCTATGGCTCTCTTAACTTCCTCATCCCACCAACTCTTGGGTTTGTGTCTTCTTTTCCGGGGTGACATTTCACGTGCCTTAGCAAGCTCTAGCTCAAACAGTCTAACTAGATTCATGTTTGCCAACACTGTTTATTATCCTCAGTGATTACCGTAGCTATTTTTATTTGCCTTTCTGAATAAAAATTTTCCTGTAGTTGCTCATCTTGTCTCCTTCTCACTTTTCCTGCTCTTCCAAAACCTAGCTTGATACGTTTGTGATCACTATTCCGACTTCTGGAGCCACCTTCACCTATGTGCATTCCCCTGAGCTTATCATACATCCGATGTGACATCAGTGCGTAATCTATCGTCGAGAGCAGCCTTCCTACCTCCTATGTTATTTGCCCTTCACACTTCTCGGTACTGTTGCAAATGATCAAATCATGCCTTTCACACATATTCATGATCATTTTGCCTGTTGGGTTGGTATACCCATCTATATTTTCTATGTGCGCATTCATGTCTCGTAGTTTAATTATCTCGCACTCTCGTCCTAACTCCTCAATATATCTTGTTATACACTCTACCATTATTTGGTTTTCCTCTCTGCTCTTTGCTCCCGTCCACAAGTTCACCAAACCAAGGAGTGTCCTTTGCCCTGCCACGGTCCCTTTCAGCCATGAATGTTCCTTACACTCCTGCTTGACCACTTGCCTGTCTGTACTTTGTGAATGAATGCCCCAATACCACCACCCTTTCTGCTGTCTTTTGTTCTATTACAATATTCCCATGCGTAGTCCGGATTGTTAGGAGGTTGTTCCATATTGCTAAGATGTATTTCTACCAAACTGTGTACCATTGGACTGCCCTCCCTTAGCTGTTCTTCTATCTCTTCCCACTTCATCCTGTTTCTGCCACCCTGCATGTTGATATACCCTATGTCTGAATTGGCTCGGCGCTCGTGGCTATGTCTATTTCTGCCCCGGACTATACCAATCTTAGATATTGGTGCCACTTTGGAATCGTATTTTTCCATACCACCTGTCAAAGAGTCTCGCTTGTTGTTTTCCTCGTTACTAGCCATCCTGCACCCCGAAGGGCGCGCGTGCCCCCGCACTATTCGACTACAGCGCCGCCCCAGCGGGCAACGCGCAAGGGATCAGGCGGCGAGGCGCGGTCACGCCACTCAACACTTCTAGTAAACTCTAACCACGTTTAATCTATAGTGTACTAGAATATGGGGTAGTGTGTTCAGGCACCATCCCTCGCCATGCATCGCGTGAAGTGGCGCACGTGAAAAAAAAAATGGTTCCCAAGGCGGCGCTGCCGTAGCATGGGTTGGCAGGATGGTCAGCTCTGCGCCGCTCTGCCTTCTCGGATGCTGTTCAGTGACCTGTTGCCTGTGTTCTCGCCTGCTTAACGAAAGTTTTTCTGGCAATGTTTTTGCTGGCCACGCGACAGTGAGGCGATGTCGAGTCATCGGCAGCAACGACACTGCTTTGCACCTAGGTGCAAAACAGGGTATACCTTCGGAAAAAATGATCGCTGTTTCCCAAGTGGGAACACTGGTTAGCATGCGGAGAATATATGTTGAACTGCGATAAATGTGGTTTGTAATTTGCGATATGCGCGTGTGTTTTGAGTGAACTCGAGTGAACACGCACGCACTTATGCTGCGAAAGACGATGTTTAGACGCTTTGGGTATTTTGAGCAAGATGGCTTTATGGTCCGTAAAGCGAAGGGTGAGCGGGTCTGGTTGCAGCGGTCGAAGGTCGAAATTCGCAAAGACGTGGTCGATGCATATACCGCGAACAGTGGTCGGATGATGTTTGCCGTCGCGCGTTGCTCGTTTCAGCGAGTGCCGCGGCTCCATGTAGTCGACCACCCAATAGTCCTTGATGACGTCGACGATGAAGTCGCCAACTACCACGAAGGGTTGTCGTTCGGGTCGTTGTTTCAGGTATTCTTTTACGGCTTCGTCGACTTACTTCTCCACGGTGGCCCGCGATAGGTAGGGTGCGAGGTACATCGGCATACATTTTCACTAGCGACATCGGTCGTGGAGCGACAGCACAAACCAACCGACGAAGGGTGGCGCGCCTGGACACTCGGTTATTTATAGCGAGCGCCGGCCCCAGCCTGCGCATGCGCACGTTAGCATACAGCTGGCACACGTAAAACTAAAGGTCGCGCGGCGCGCGGAGGGGACAAGCGAGCGCAGCGCGCGCTGTGTTGAGAGGAGGAAGGGATGCACAGATGGCTGGCGGAGGAGGAGGGGAGGCTGCGGATGGCGATGGCGCATGACTAGCCCCTAGTTATGGTGGCTAGAAGAGGGAGGTGGGAGCATCACCAGCTGCCGAGTGTAGCAACAGATCATGGCGGCAGCGGCGGCGCTGCTGGAGCTTTTTTGATTGGTCGGTGGGGGCGAGTCCTTGACGGCCAAACAGGCCAGGCGCTGCACGAGAAGGTATGCGCACTTTGCAGAGCTTGCGACCTCCATGTAATAACTGGAATGCAGCTGTGTGCACTAGCAATGGGGTGTTTTAAACGAAAGTTTAAGCATGGAATGCATAGCGAGATTAAGGCAACGAGCTACCTCTAATGGCATGCAAACATACGCGGTAGCACCCAAAAGGCAAGGCGGCGTACTCCACGATAAGACCGTTCGTATAAGTTCGAATACCATTTAAAACGTCGGTGTAAAACGATCATATGCTCACAATCGCAACGTTCGGCACCTTCCTTTACATTTCAATGCGTAACTTTTAACGATTTTATTATATTGTAGTTTTTGCAGCTGTTCACTTTTTCGATGAGTTTCGTGTCTGGTGAATTTTCTACACACCGAGTGACGTATATTCAATCAAGGAGATTTTAATAAAAACTGTATACATGCGCAACGTTCAGGGAATTAACGGCCTGCGTCTTTATTTTTGTACATCGCTAATCTCATACAGCAAGCAGCTCTAAATTACAATCACATGAAAGCGCAAATCCACACATATTCACGTTACGCGACGAAGCTTCAAATAGTGCATTCGCTGCCGTCGCTTGCCCTCTCATGCCTTGTTTTCCGCTTGTACAATGAAGTGCAGCCTTGTCATTGTATAAAACTTGACGAGCCTGTTAGTAACATCTCTGGAATGTTTTTCGCAGCCAAGATGAGTAGGCCGGTTTCTTGTCAACGCAGAAATGAAGTCCATTATGCTATTTGCTTTAAGCTTGCTGAAGCTAAAGCAGGGCGCGAATCAGTCTTCCATGTTTTCGATAAAAGCCTGCAGTTCATCAGATGGGTAGAGCAGCCCACCCCGGTCTACTTCTCTGATTAGGCAGGCATCTGCGGGCATATCAGAATCGCGTGGTCGGATAAGGGCTTTTGCACATTCAGGGCACTTGGTTTGGCTCAGCATCCTTCGGGCGACATATCCAGCAACGTAATGCATAACTCGGGAGTCGCTTTTTTACCGAAACCATTGCGCAGTGATCTGTTGGGATGCCAGACGATTCAAGGATTTCATGTACTTCATTGAGACACCCTATGTCCATGAGCTCGTCAAGCTTCGTCTGGAACTTTCCCCGGTCTTTGTGGCTGCCATGTATGAGGCTCTTCAGCACTGATGGTGACACATTTCTGTTAGCAGGTGCCTTCGCCAAACTGCAGAACGACAGACAATTTGCCGAAAGCAGAAACTGGGTTGGCGTCGGGTGGTCGTTGCTTCCCGACATTTGCCGCAAGATTCCGAACACATTCTCCAGAGGATCCTGGCTTAGTCTTGATGTCAGCAAGTACTTGTAACCAAGCTCTTTTGTGAGATATTCGAAAATCGACATGGTGCTTTTCAGAGTAACGTGAAGTCCTTCTGCAGTACCCTGGCTGAAGAAGCCAAGCTTTCCAACGTTTCCTTCCCACGCATCTAGATATGCAATAAATTTCTCCACTTCAGCCAGGACTGGCGAGTTGGGACGCATGACACCGCGGCTGCAGCGGGAAGTCATGGCTGCAATCAGCCTAGCCATTCTTCTGATAAATGACACTGTTGCATCACTAGAGCCAACGCCTCATACTCTCTCGATATCTTCCTTATATGCATACAAACCCCTGACGATCTCATCACTGAAAAAAGTGAAGGCATAGTTCACTTTCATTTTTTCAAATCCGTTCGGATCGATGACGACTCTTGTGACACGAGGCATTGCTTTAAGCCGCACAATGTCCCTATTGTCACACTTCCATGCCTCTTTCACAAAATCTCTCCTGACCCTTCCTTCGGGCACCTGGAGACCCGTCGACACAATGCTGTTGCGGGCGCACTTCACAAGATGCGGAAAGTCTGATAAGAAGTGCAGACTTCTGCTGTGATCTGCAGGGTGCTTCACTTTGCAAACAACTGACTTTGAAGAACTCTTGATGCCAAATTGTCGCCACATACTCCTGTTCCAGGATGCACCATCTGTGGTCACAAAATCCACAAAAAGCCCAGAATTCTCGGCAGTTAGTGTTGCATCGACAATGATTCTTGCAAGCACATCTGCCTTGACATTTCCATGGGAGCCGAAAACCCCTAAGATTTGCTGAAAGTTGCCTGAAAATGGCTGGTACATTACTACTAGACCGTGATCACACGTTTGTGTGCTTTGATCTAGAGAAGTGTACTTGCCCAAGTCAACGAAACCTTCGATGAGTCCACTGCTTGTCACTTTGAGGCTCTCCGAGAGCTTCAGCTCGTCAATTAAGAGACCTCCGTGCCTGTGAAACTCATCTATACTTTTGGTTTTTTCTTCGATGGCAGCAAAAACATTATCATTGAACCCAAAGTTGCTCTTATAGTTTCTCACGTACTTGTTCAAACAACTCTTGCTGGGCAAGACCATTATTTTATGCTTTCGAATATGCTCATACAGCTTTGGGCTTTTCATTCGCATTATAATGCAGTCCAGAAGCCATTCATCGCTGTACTTCATCCCCTGTGTTCCTTTCCTTTTCGCTGCTTCAAAGCATGTTTGTACCTGCTGCCGCTGTTTCTCAGGCAGCTTAGACAGACTCTCCTGAAGGTTTGATTCAGAGAGGGCAGAATTACTTTGCTTCATTTTCGCAAGCATTTGCTTTAGTTCACTGACTTTTGCCTTTTCTCGCCTCAACTGTCTTCCCCGCATAATTAGTTTCTTCGAAGCACGGTAACCAGTAGCCACTCTAGCTTTTCTCTTCTTATAGGATGCTTGGTTCAAAAGCAGTTTCCTTAGATACCTGCAGTGTATACAAGGCCTTTGATTTTGAGACATGCCTGAGCAACTTTTGCTGTACAACTTGTTTCCATGCGTTCTGTATTTTGATTGATTGGAACTGTTAAGCCGCTCCAGTGGAATAGCACCTCACTCAAAACCGGAGCACACAACCATCTCGTTGATGGAGTGGAGGAGGCTTTTCACAGCATTCACATCAAACACGTCCACTTTTTTTACAACTTTCCCTTGCACAAACACTACACAATGATAGCAAGTATACCTCAGCAGAGCACAACACCAGTTTCTTGAAGCACACACTATCACCATCTTGAGCACAAACAGTAAACGCAACAGCGTTCGGGGCATCCGCAAGTAGGCACATTGACCAGTATTTGCTTGGAAGCTTCTCACCTTTCATATGCTCCAGTTTTTCCACTGTACACGACGCGCCGGGAACACGTTCACTGTTCGTTGTCACATCTAAGGAAGAATCGTGCTCCATCGAAGGAAGTTTGTTTTCATCGTTCACTTTCCTTCTTTTGCCGAGCACTTCTCCTCTCGATGTCCGGGAGCTGCGCTTCTGAGGAAGCTTTTTAGAGAGATAACTCGGCGTGTTTGGGAAGATCGACGGTATTGCATCGTCAGTAAAGCATGGGCGGCCGCGAGGAATCTTCACAACTTCACCATGCACGATGTGGGTGTAATGTCTCACAATAAACCATTGCTCGAAGTGTAACTCGCACAGGACTGCAGTTCGGTCGAGCAGTTTGTCACCACGTGGAACGTACCGCTGCCATGCTTTCAGCCGGTCCTCATCGTTCGCTATGGTAAAAACAGATCTTTTTACACCTGCCTTTCGGGCTGAAACGTACCCGGTAGAGCATCCGGGCGCGAAGCAGTGAGTCTGGCGCTTCACTGGTTTAGCCATCACGATATGCGGTGTGAAGAGGCTTCAAAACTTCGAGCATCGTGCGAACAGTACGAACGCAAGCCGCGGAAACGCACGTGCTCCGCTTCGGCCCAGAGGGGCATCTAAAAAACGACACGCGCGCCACCACTCGTCGGCATAAACAACTGACACCCTCTCCGCCAATCTCCGCAGCGCGCGATGCTCCCACCTCCCCTTTCTAGCAACCATACCCTAGTATAACATGCTTCACATGTAAAAGATGAGGGTCCGTCACTTTTCGCTGCACCCAAAGACGAAGCACGGAGGAAGATTTGGGAACAGAATTTACATCGACAGGATGGGACCTTGAACGAAACCGGCTCTGTATGTGAGCTACACTTCGAGTTTTCATGTGTTCTCGGAGACTACGTGCACGTTATAAACGGCGAAGAAGTTCGCGTACCACGTAGGAGACCAGAGCTAACACCGGATGCCGTGCTAGTGTTACCGCCCAACTCTCCAAGATACTTATCGAAGAAAGCGCCGCATCTAAGACCTCCGAGAAAGTGGAAGAACTCGGCGCCCAATCCACCATCTCCAAGAAAACTGCAGCACCATGTGTTCGCGGTGAGGCCACTGCATGATTCAGGTTCATCGATGGAGCTTCTTGCTGACTACGAACTCGAGGTTGCAAACACTACAAGGACTGCAGCTTCGCTGGAACGCTTACTCAAGCTTTCTTTACTTTGAATATATATGAGCTCGATCACACCGCATCTTGTGTCAAAGAGAGCGGTAATTTACGTGCTGTCATGACTTCATTTTTTTTTTCGTGAAGGGTATCAACCAGTCTCGAGAGGCAAAACGAAAAAAAAAAAGCTGCACGCGAAAATTAGTCGGTATTCATGAAGTTGCCACCGTGATCAAGTGATCGTGAACTGATAATTCCACGGAATGGCTACGAATTTATTCAGTGTTACTGCTCACTGCAGTATGTGCGCTCGTAAATAAATTCTTCTTAAAATCTGACAGGGGTGCCAAGTGATGTTTCCCTTTGACTGTACGGTGCAATATCTCGGCCACAGCAGCAGTGTTTCGGCGGCCGCGTATTCGTTTAAAGACCCACGATTGTCAAAATTATTCCCAACTCTTCAGATTTGGCGTGCCTCTCAATCAAATGGCAGCTTTAGCACCTTAGCAACACAATTAAAATTACATGATGCAACTATCGACAAGAATGGGGCCGCGCGCGTAACGAAGGAAGACGAAGCTGTCGCAGTGTGCAGACTACGACTCGATATAGCAGTGATATAACGAGAAACTTTCGGGTTTATAGATGCTCCTTTGATACCCCAATCTTCATACTTTTTTATTCGTTCACCAAACGAGCTTTAAAAACTGCAGGCAGTTTCCCCAGGGATGAGTGCTTCGCCATCGTTGGTTAATACCTGAATTTGGATCATGTGTTGTGGCTTTGGCATTTCGTTTAGTTTAGAATGCAGTACAAACAAACTCATTAGAAAGCTTTTCGCGCATGTGTCAGCAATCACGTATGCAAGCGCATATCACGGGATCGAATCCCGGCCGCGGCGACTGCATTTTCGGCGGAGGCGCAAATACTGAGGTGCGTGTACCTAGATTTAGGTGCACGTTAAAGCACCCCAGGTTGTCGAATTTCTGGAGCACTCCTCTACGGCGTCTCTCATAATCGTATGGTGGTTTTGGGGTGTTAAACCCCTGTTATTGCTAATATCGAAGCACAGAAGTGCATAAAAGGCAAAGCGTGAGGTGACAGCCCATGCTAAGGTGGCTCTATCTTGCGGTTGTCGATACCAAATGCTTCAGCTACGGTTCCTCCCTGAACACACTACCCCATATTTTAGTACACTATAGTTTAAACGCACACGTACACACTCTGTGGTGGACGGGGAGATGACCGCCACCGAAGCTCAGTGGTAGAGCGTCGCAGGCGTCATTCGAAAGCCGCTGCAGGTACGGATCCTTCCGGTGGCAAGTTTCCTTTTCTTACACTTTTGTTCTTCACATTTACTTTACAATTGCTGCTAACATACTTGTCTTGGCACTATTGCCTGTTAGTTCTCATTAATACATATTACGATAAGAATTTTTTGCTTCTCCCCTTTCTCACGTTGAAGTCGTAATTTGAACTTTCCGCTTTTCAGTATCACGACCCAGCTCTCCCACGTATACGAACTGGTATTCAGTATTTTTTTTTAACTTATACTTCGAGGAACTTCATTGCCGCACCTAAACAACCATGTTTTCAAACAACTATGTACAACTAAACAACTAAACAATGATGTATTCGTAGCAGAATATACTTTTCTAAGGGGTTCCCTTGCTCTAAAGTGGAACTCTCAGATTAATGATTCCTGCTAACCTGACAAGCACTCAAGACAAATGACTGTTTGAAATCTCCATTGCTGCTTTTTGATGTTTACAGAAAATTCATGCCGTTCTGCGAGGGCTCAAGCGTGATGTTCCCAGCTCATCATTTCTTACACCGCGTATCATTCGGCGGACTGGCGGCCAGCGAAGTGACTCGGGCAGCATGAAAAACTGTTGGTTAAATGAGAATTGATTCAGCGCGTATCGAGCATACGTACAAAAGACGAGAGTTGTGGAGAAGTGACATGAACATATATCAGCGTGGCTAAGCCGTATCACTAGCGTACCATGCAAGAAATCATCCCTCATTTTGCCAGCTTGCTTGGATTCACGGTGTAACACGTCTCCCCGTTATCGTAGGCGTTGAATGGCTGTTTCGAAAGAGCGCACGCGTACTTGGAGTCAGACCGCGAATGCGAATCGGTCGCGCATGCATATGCAGTGTGCGTGCTTTCCACGCGGCTCCAGACAAGAGTTTGCGGCGATCGCACCGCCCTCCAGCTTATCTACCACTTTTGTTATCCGCTCGCTCAGTGGAGACGGGACACTCGACGCTTCTTGTCCACGGTCGACAACAACACTCTACATGGCGTCTTCGTCTCCAGGTGAGCGCGAATTTCTCGCCGTTACGTCCGCGGGAAAACCGTCGCAAGTATTGGTTAATGCTCGACATTGCTGATTCGAGAAGACAAAGTGTGTGGCGCTGACTACGACAGTGCTAATAAATTATAGGGGAAGGTGCGAGCCATTATTCAATGCTACAGCTGTGAATGGAGTAGTGTAGTGTTACGGAAGGACACACAAAACAGGCACATACTGTCTTGTAAGGGGCAGCCATCAGCGTCGCCGCATATCGAGTTTCTGCGAGTGCAAAACCACGTGGTGCAGCAAGCGCAAAAAAGCCAAGAAGCGGTTATGATGAGGTTAAATTCATAGCACTGAAGAGCAATATGTACGGATGACTGAAGGCCGTTTATTTTCGCCGGAGAGAACAATGATTGAGCAGCTCTAATACTAAAATTCTGGGGGAAAGACTTCGGCGCGTACTCAGGGTGAACTACGAGGAGAAAAGACAAGCACTGGCGCTTTGATATAACGGCTGCAATATGACATAGCGCCTCAGAAATAACAGCATTTGTCGACGGAACTTAATAAGCCCACTGACTGCAGATGCGAATATATCTGTGGCTGCCAATGTAAACACCTAGCAAGCACATCGACTCGTCTCATGCTGAAGGTGCAAAGTTTACGTGGCCGCCGTTTAAGCCTGTCCGTGAAGAAAGGGCGCCCGTAATCAGTCGGGGCCAATGACTCGGAATGCCTCCCCTTTCGTCGTATAAAGCGCGCCGGGACATCCATGCGAATTGTCCACTGCGTGAACAACGACCCAATGCAAAGCCCACCGAAGCCCACTAGTGGCAGATTGGCCTACAATAAATTGATCTGAACTGGTGTGAACAAAACAGAACATGATAACGCGTGAACGATACTACTGCAAGTTGCATTTCCTCCTGGGTGCCACGCGCTCCGGAATCGCATGCAGGAGTTTCAGGGTGCCTCACAAACAATGTTGCTGGCCCTGTTTGCGGGGTGATGAAAATCTCATGTAACGCACGTACTTCCCCGGAAGTACATTCGTAAATGCATATAAACGCACTACACACATACATGAATACGAGCTGTTTACTTAGGCTTATCCCAGAGGCAGCACAAAACCACGTTAGGAACGGACAATATTCTGGTTGGATAATGGCGAAGGAAATTACGACTCTCGCCTTCAAGTTGTCTTAGGCAGGAACCATTCGATTTTTCCAACTTTACTGACTGATTTTAACTTCAGACATGCGCCCGCATTTCATCCACTTATTGCTTGATTCAAATAGGTGAGAGCAGATATGAGAATGCAAAAAAGTGTGTGCCGTATTCGGGGTTTATGTTGAGCAAATTTGCTTGCTAGTCTAGATTTTTCGTGATGTGCACATTGTACCCTGCTCTCGATAGCAATGTATGGATGTGAAGGCCCAAGTAAGGTGGAGAATGTTCTGCCTATAGCTTCCCCTTTTAATACTCACTCTCCGTCCGAAATATTCCCAAATAAAGAAAATTTCTGCCACACGATTTCACGAGAACAAAAGTAAAGGTGTTTCACCATCGTTGGACCCGCGGACTCTCAGCACTCTGAACGTGACAAAAATACCACTGCAAAGCATACTTGATGCTTTTGAGATTTCTGTTGAATAAAAAAAATGTGAGACACAATATGAACACTTCATTACCAATATATTCACCCGCGCTATCAATGCATATAAAACGAATAATGGTTGATTTCTGTTTGTACTAGTGTACCTAGAATTACATATTATGTGCGTGTCTTTCGTGCGTTTGAATATCTTTTCTATTTGAGCTTTCAGTTTGCCATTTTTTCTCAATAAAAGCAACAGAATGCGTGTATCCTACATCCTGAAATCACGAATAACAATGAAACAGGAAATCACAATATCCTTTTGGGTTTTACGTCCAAAAACCATGATATGATTATGAGAGACGCCGTATTGTTCCGCACCCCTTTGAAAATCTTCATTGGAGGGTTTCAGAAATTGCGACCACCTGGGGTTGTTTAACTCGCAGCTAAAAATAAGTACACGGGCCTCAAGCATTTTCGCCTCCATCGAAATTGCGGCTGCCATGGCTGGGTTTCAATTCCCCGACCTGCGGGTCACCAGCTAAGTGTCTTAGCCACTGGACCGCCGAGGTGGGTTAGGAATCAGAATAGGAACACCGTTTCCTTCTTCCGCATTGTGTTCTACCTGTGCTCGTTTACTTTATGGTACTTTTCACTCATACCTATCATGCTTTTGTAGTGAACAATATTAAAGCAGAAGCAGTAGACTAGACAGTGTTTGAAACTACGGTGTGAAAGTTTAACAAGCGTCTCTAAACAATTATTAGCATAATTAATCAATTTTTTATAGAGATATTACAAAAAATAAATATGAAAGAGAGCATCTTAGTCAAAGTCTTCAGACGTAATATTGCCAAAGATCATTTATGTTTTTATGCCATAAGACTTGCATTTATGTTTTACATTCCCAGAAAGTTATCATCATAACGTCGTCATGTGGCACTCAGCACACTATGCTTGAGAAGCACGAGAATGTTTTGATACTAAAGTTTTGAATGTATGTCCCCATGTCGAGGAACTTATTTGTTCCATGATTTATGTTTGCGTTGTGACATAAATTCTAAGTTGAATTAACTGAAAATTGTGTATCTCATTAAAGCTTTCGGGTCATTGCAAGCCCTATGAGCTAAACGCCGACACGATTAGTTTCGGCTTAATTAAGCAGCTCTACTAATAAGGAAGGGGTGATCTCTTAAGCAAGCATTTTCAAACGAATGAAATGTTCTTAAGAAAATACGCATAATGACACTAGCGTAGCGAGGTGAGAATGAAGGAAGGCAAACTACCGCGAAGTTTTTCAGTTTTGGATATGTATAACCATAATCAGTGACATACAAATGTACGCGCGAACAGAATGAAATATGATTAACTCTGCCCCCCTACCCCCGAGAAAAATTTTGGACTACGCAACCTCACAGTGCTAATAAGATAGACCTAATCAATCAGGAAGGAAGGAAGGAAGGAAGGAAGGAAGAGGAAGGAAAGGCACGAAGGTCAACCAGACGCGCGTCCCCTCTGCTACCTTATGCTTAAGGAAGGGGAATAAGGGACTAAAAGGCAGGGATATAGAAAACGCCAGGCCTGCGCGTAAGGTGCAGCACAGTCACAGCGAAAGCTAGAAGAGTGGCATTTCAGAGCGTTTTCTAAACACTCATTGGGTAACTGCTGCAAGCTCTTATGCTTGATACCCATTATGACATTGTTATTAAAACTTTTTGGTAGAAGGCCGGTATTCGCTATGCTATTTTTCATTTTTCATCATTCTTCTTAGAAGTGTGGTATCCGATAAACACTTGCAAGGAATGTTGAGCCAATTGTTCCTGCAGTGGCTGACGGCGATGAGAAATTATGCCTGAAGTGAATATGCGCCACAGTTAATAGGTGAGCGAGAACAACTTTTGTAATGGATCGGAGCAGTGGACGACCCAGTCGTTATGCTATTCGCACTGAGCGACAACAGGTTGTTCTTTCGCTGTTTTAAAACGCGTTATAAGTCGTATTAACGCGATTGATTTCGGGACATCAAGCCTGCCTAAGGCAAGTTAGCCAACAAATCCCAAGCATAGGCGTAGATTAGTGGTAGAACACTCGGCTGGCACCCAGCAGACCCGGGCTCGAGCCCCAATGTGTCATTGGAGATAAGTTACTTTTCTTCTAATTTGGTGTGGTGTGGTTACGGACAACGATGGCAGTGGCGGCGGCGGACAGCTACGGTGGCGCGTGACTTGAGTTGTGATCTCATAACAGCTTTCGCTGTAAAAAAGGAGCGCACAAAAACGCTGCTGTTTTCCATAGTATTCAACGCAGGATCTCAGGCGCACCACGTCGCACTGTAGGTAGACGAGTAATGAAGCTTACTGAAGGCTTTCGAGCATTAGACATAGATCACCTGACGCCTGTTGTACGGAATGAGCGTACGGTGATTTGAGCTTGCCGACGAACATGTGAAGTGTATGAGTGATTGAAGAACTATGACGCTTGCTTTGCCTTCTTCAGGCTACTGGAAAGTCATTAATTTAGTGTTCAGTATTGTCCGTGTGCACTGTCACTCTGCATGTAGGTAGCTGATACTTCAGAAACGAAGGCCAAGCTTCGTCAGATGTGTCTACGCCTTCCTTGGCGTTCTCATTTACTCCGGCCGTTACCCATCCATGGAATCGTGGCTTCAGTAATGTATACGCCAAGTAGAATTCCTACTAGCCATGAACGGTCCGGTTGACAAGGCAGTCAGTGAAGCCAGGGGCGCTGTAGATGCCGAGGCATTGGTTTTCTTGGATAAAATTCGGTGGCGATATCGCTGCTTTTTGACGGATTTGGCCGCCTTGCGGCCCCATGCTATTCGTTTCAACACAACAATTTCCCTCTTCATTCTTCGGCACTCTATTGAGGAAGCTGCGGGGGGTGCATTACAATTTGAACATGTCAGGAAATTGGATGTACAAGTGCCGGAGCAATGGGCATCAGCGCAACAAGAACACACTTGTCTATTTTCACATATGGTTCTGACGTAACCTATTTTCTTGTAGTTGTGACATTGCAGTGGTTTTGGCTAGAAAGGTCTCACGAAATGTCACAAAGGCCCACCTTTCCATAAACAATAGAGAGAGCTGCCTTGCAAATATATGTTCTCGCAGCGTGAGGCACCAAAAGGAGCAACCTTGGCGATAATGGTAGCTTCGTTAGCTAGTGGGAGCAGGCCCCACAAGTAGGAGCTGAAAAAGGCGGCGTTAACGTCGTAGACGTTCACGCTGCAATGGACGTCGTTGGAGCCCACTGGAGTGTAGGAGGGGACGTTGATTAAATCCAGTGCTGTGACATTCTGTAGTGTGTTCAGTGCGGTTAGATGCGAAATATCAATCGCCGTGACGTCCTCATTCTGGTTCACTCGGATGACGATCACTTCATCTCCATAGCACCAGCCCATCGAGCAGCGCTGAAACAGATTGTCTGTGGAGGAGCTTTACGTTGCCATTGGGATCGTCAATAGGAACAAAATAATGGTCTTGGCCTACATATTTAGGTGACCTAAATAATAAGGCGAGAAGCAGCGCTATACGTCTCTAAAGGTTTCTGGTGAAAATGGCTGCTGGTATTTCGGATATAAAGTAATCAATAAGCTCTTGATAATGAAACCAACGCTGAATATAGTGTTCCGCACTTTCAAGTAATGTTCTCGGTATTGTCACATTACGAAACAGCTTTTTATAATGCGAAATGTTTATCTAAAATAGCTAATAATAATGTTTCCTGATTGCAGCCTTTTTTTAAAATACGTTGCTGCAAGCTCGGCGTGTGGTATAGATCGGGTTGCAAACACTATTTTCAGTAACTGTACTGATTATGTTAGGCTATTTTCAATCGTCAATATTCACGAAATATTCAGCGCAGTAGGTACTTGTTGACGGTTGAAAACTAAACGTGCAAAAGTCGTTATCACGTTTAAGGTTCAAGACAGTGACAACAGAAGCACTTGTAATTATCGGCCTACTTAACGTCTGTGTACTGTAAAACTCGGGAACATAATATACAAATTTATGAAACAATATTTTGGTGTATTTCTGTTTTCTGAAAAAGCATGAATTTATAAGTGGGTTTGTCTATATGAGAGGGTTTATAAGCGGTTTTGTCTATATAGGTGGGTTTATTAGCGGGTTCGTTTAAAACCGGGTTTGTCGTTCTAGCCTTAAGGAGTTTATTTATTTTATTTATTAGAATACCCTCAGGGCCCGTAGGGCATTACAGAGGGGGTGGGTACAACATATATAACACACAAGAAAAAAAGACAAAATAAAGAAACAAGTATCAGATGCGCAAATCAGGAAGGCAACATAAGTCAACTAAAAATGTATAAGAATTCAAGCACATACAAGACAAAGATAGATAATGGAAACTGCGTATAGTTACAAGCATTGCTGAGAAATTGCAGTCTTGAATAACAAAGGGTCTGTTATTGATACAACGGAAGAGGGAAGGTGGTTCCAATCGGCGGCTGTTTTCGGTAAGAAAACTGCTGAAAAGAATTTGGTGCGGCAAAACGGAATGGCAACCTTATGCTGATGATCAATGCGCGATGAGTGGTATGACGGTTGTGAAATGAGGTCTCGCTTCATTGATGGATTGTGAAAAAATATCTTATGAAAAAAATGCAGTCGCGCCAGTTTCCTCCGGACAGTTAAATTGGGTAGGTCAAGGTTAGATTTCATTTCTGATATGCTAGCAGTACGGGAATAATTAGAACAAATGAACCGAACTGAGCGGTTCTGAACAGATTCTAACGCGTTAATTAAATTTTGCTGCACGGGATCCCATATAGCGGACGCGTACTCAAGCTTTGGGCGAATTAGTGATCGGTATAATAGAATTTTGAGGGACAGCGGAGCGCGAGAAAAGTTGCGGCGTAAGTATCCTAGCGTTCGGTTAGCGTTATTACAGATGTAGGTAACATGCGTGTGCCAAGATAGATTGTTGGTAATGTAAACGCCGAGGTACTTATATGAAGAGACATGCTGGAGGGGAACGGCGTTAATTCTGTAGGTTACGGTTTGTCGAAACTTTTTCCCGAGAACACAACCCCTGTTTACGGATTCTTTTATTGTAAGCTTCCACCTTTCCCTTCCTGCCATTTTTTGTCTATACATGGCCATTTTCGTGTAATATCCCTGCAACATTTATTTTCTTGTAGCCAAATAGATTGTACGTTCCTATCTTATTGAAGCTTTTGAAAACGAAACACGTTTACAATCAACACGCTCACTTAGATGGTTATAGATACGACAATAGAAACGTATGGAGTTGTCCGAGGGGTTTGTTTTCAGTGGTATACTCAACTTATCAAACGAACCGACAATTAAGCCAATAAAGTATACGGGATGTATAATTCATGGCCAAACATGTGCAAAAATGACAATTTTTGCAACTTTGTCGGCACCTGTACATTCATTTCTGCGCTATCTAAGACTGAAATTATTTTTGGTCTGCAGTAAAGCATTCTGGAAAAATGCTAATGAAAACTATCACATTTTGCCTAATGTCTTTTTGTGAACGAATCCGCAATATATACCATGTTTTTCATATACGAGGCCACTTAAAGAATTCACGAAAGCATAAAAGTTTGTAAAACATACTTTAAGTAGAACGCCTAGCATTGTTCAAAAAGTAAAAAATTGTCTTGGCCTAATTTAAAAAGCACGGATTTTTCGACAACGTGTTTTACGAGCTATGGTTTCGAGCTTTCAGAAAAAATCACATCAGGCTGGCGGTATTGAAAACATTTCTTTCGCCAAAAATGTTTTGTGGCGAACACTTTTGGCTTTAGGTGTATAGTTCTGAGTTTTTTTAAGTAAATCGCAAATGGTCGAGCACAAAGGTTGGGACTGTTGGCGTGGAATGACCAAATTAGCAAAAGCTCTACGCAGCAAGAAACTATTTCTCTAAGCAAAATAAGTAGGGTTATTATTTTTTGAGGATTCCAATGAAATTAACTCGTCGAGAAGATATTCAATAAACAATCTGAGAAGCATTGAAATTTAGCGTAGTGCAAATATTTCCTTAGTATTTATTATTATTATCGCAGATAAGGTGAAAAATGTTGCGCAGAGCTTAATTTAGCGGAACAGATGAGAAGTGGCACTGACATATGTGCTGGCGTAGGCAGCAACACAGTGACTGACGGGAATGCGAGAAAAAGTGAAAGGAGAGCACGAGTAGACAGACAATGTCAGTTCTCTTATGTCGACAAGAGTTCTTTTCCTAACTCGTGGAACGTGCTCGTAAAACTTTAGTTGCTCATGTAGATAGACACCGGGAAATGAATCACGTGCGTTAGTCAAAATCAATTGGGAGTCGAGCGTTACTTGAGGCGAAAAATTAGTCGCCTTTGAGAACAAAAACTCATGCAATTCTCGTTTAGATTTAAGATCAAGTTATCTCTGACACCAAGTAGAAATGTTACCGAATTCCCTCTTTGATAATATTGCTAAGTATCATCCGAATCTGAGACAGCTGTGCCACCAGCTAATGAAATGCGTTGTGACGGTTCAACGTGTTCGCTAAAAGCGTTTACGTAGAGAATAAATAATTATTGCCCCAAGATTTACCCCTCATTTATTATTTTAGTGCATGAAGTCTTGCCAGATAAGTAAACTGTTAGATTACTGTCACATAAACAATTTCATAAAATGATTATTACCAGGCGTGTTAATCTATTGGCTTTTAATTTTTAACAACACACCATGATTAACTGGGTAAAAAGCTTTGGAAAAATTAGAGAATACGAAACCAGCAATACGTCCTTGGTCAATGTAATGGTTAATGTAGTATATCATTGAGATTACCGCGAAGTTTGTTCGAATACCTAAACAGAACCAGAAACGAACTGGTAGTTGTTCAAGTTTTCTTTCTTACAAATGCTTTTAAGGAGACCGTTGGCTATAGATGGACACCGAGATGAATTGTAACGTATGCCATTCACGTTTGTTAACAATTGTATTCCGAAACACGTATTCCCGACAAAAACTCACAGAATTTTTCGAGTTCATATTTCAGGCTCTTGCTGCTGATCACTTTTGGACCGGACAATAATACTCATATCTGCGAATTCATTTTTATTTAATAATTCGGCAAAATATGGAGAACCCTTCGAGCTATTCGACGATTTAGTGATGACTAAAATAGATTGATGACCCTTAATGTGAATTTTATGACCCTCGAATCAGGCATGGCAGTGATCTTAGTTATTTCATTGTCTAGAAGCGTATCTATTTCATAGAGATTATTTCTCGTAGGCTATGTTATGAGTTACTCCAAACCGAATCTACTATAGCAATCAGAGGACTTCACACGCAGCCAACTGAGATTGCTTAACAAATTGATACTTACACAACCCACTAAGAGCACGTGCATTTTCTGAAGCTAAAATGTTGATAATGTGATCAAGATATAACATAAATTCAGATGAACATTATGATGGCGAGTGGCATATACCAAACTAAGCACTTTTTTAATCATCAGGGAAAAAGGAACAAAGGGTCTTCTTCAATTCATACTAACTTACGCTGCCAATAGGTTTAACATGGTTACGCCTCTAGTATAGGTGATATTATCGGAAGTAAAAGTAGCTGCCTCCCCTATAATAATGCTTGCAGCAGCAACAGTATTCTGATTGACAAAGACAGAAATTCAGACAGGTTAGTATAATTTTTACAAAGCCAGTTTTTGGTGACGCATATAAAAGAAAGTGGAATAAAAAGGCGGGTATTAAATGAAGCTCCTTATATCGCAATTACGCGGATGGCGTAATTACGCTAATTACGATGACGGCGCAACTACTATAATAGTGAACAAAGAAGCCATTGTGAACGAATTCAAGTGAACAAGGCGGGGATTGTTGTGACAGAATAAAGATCGATTTCGGTAGGTGATAGACATAAGTCTCACTTATATGTTGTGTTTTATAAACACCGCAAGAAAAAGCGAGAAAAAAATGGCAGATGCCACGTGCCATGGAAGTCGATGCTATACGAAGCATGTGAAAGAAAGGTGACTGTGTTGTATATTTTTCTGGGGACGAAGCTCTTAAGGCTGCGGGTCATTCCATTATCTGTAGTATTAGTGGTATGTAGCCAGCTTTCGTTTATGAATTGCTCAATAGATAGCGTTGCATGAATAGGTACTTGGAAATGATATCACTTGTTAGTGGTTTTGTTATTGTTGACGAGCGGACGGACAGATGGATGGGCGCATCGAGCCACTCATCATCATTCACTTCGTGGATATGTTGTGAATTGTTTTGTTTGTGGGGAGCAAAACCCAATGCAATGGGGCTAAACGTATGTACAGACACAGATGTATGTTGAACAGTCGCATATGTTTCATATGACTAGCTGTTTATGGTTGCGTGAATATGTCAACGCCAACATCGGTATTACCAACACTAGCAGCGGTAAGCTTAAATGTACCCCTTGTGCTTGCGAGCATGGTAGCCATGAATAGTTCTACGTAGACCAATATGCGTGGATGGTGCTTGACTACAATTGACGCTAACCCGACCTGACACCTGTACTATTGCAGTTCATATCTAATGTCTATTAAGTTAGATAGCCAGCACTCTAACAAAAGGTTATTGTCCTTTCACCAAAGTAACGCCTGCATAGGGTCTGTTTCCAAAAGAGTTTCGAGACTAGGCATAGCTCTTTAGTATAATAGTCAATTGCCAAGCAAAGTGCTTGGTTGGGATATCTGCTGAAACCATAATATATATATATATATATATATATATATATATATATATATATATATATATATATATATATATATATATATATATATATATATATATATATATATATATATATATATATATATATACACATATATATATATATTTGCATTCATGAATGCTACCGATGTCAGCTTTTGAAACATGGTAGCATTTCATGGGATACTTGAACGCAAAACTTTTGGCTGGTCTGTCTGTCAATGTTTCTGTCTGCAAACCAAAACGATTTCGCTATCAAGTCAAAGTCCAACCAACTCCTCAACGCCCACTATTATGACCTCGCGTCTTTGTTCATACTTGTGTACATTGACGATCAGAAAATAATTATTGAGCATATCTGAGGCACAATATCAACAGGTAAATATTCGGTGGTACGTTTATTCAAAGTAGAAACTGCATAGGTACGTAATTTTAAATATCGTAGTGTGTATTACTCTGCGCTGACAATGCGACACTATTTATGGAAAGACGGGTGTTTCCTTGGCTTTTGTAAGACGATACACTGTGAACCACTTTTCACCCTTAAGAGGGTTTCAAGCAAGCAAAACACCATTTTGCCTAACTAAAATTTGCGAAATAGGGAGAAGGAGTGTTTTATTTTTTCAAACAACATTTAAGGGGTGATGTTCTAGCTAAAACACCCATTCGAGATTAAGGGTGTTTTAGCTTATCGAAACACCCCTGGCCCGTACGACAGTGAGCGAAGTGATAAAGGGCACTTGCTGATTGAAAATTCATTAGACCTTTGAGCTCAGACCAAAAGGTATGTCTCTCTCAGGCATATCTACAATTGTGTTGCAACATTAGGCCTATCAATTTAATGTTTCGTGTTGAGATATGCGGACCTGTAATATTCCCTCCAGTACTGAAAAGCGGCTTTAGATACTACGGCTGTATATACGAGAAACTATGAGGCACGAGGCCTTGGTCTACGGGGAACACAGCGCTAGGTTGTGCATACGGTTTGGCGTGTGCGTGCATCTTCTATGGTTATGTCTCTAACTGCATGTTCCCTGACTGGTAGATTTCATTTTTCACAATATCTCAGTGAAAAGGGTGTTCAGACCCTACGGTACGGATTTCTTGATGCTTAAAAACGCCCTTTTCGAATGGTGTAAGGGACTAAGGGTGTTAGTTATAGCGGCTGCAAAGCTCCTCTATGGGTGCAAACTGCATTGCTGTGTATGGTGCTACCTCCTGCGCATTGATAAGCGTTCTCCGGATTCTTTCGTTTTCCAAGATTACTGCCAGATGGTACTGATGTCTGGTGCACCACCTCCTAGATCCCAATCACCAATCTTTTCATGCAGAACACCAGATAAACGTTTTTTTTCTCTATCTTCAGGCAGAAGACTATCGCCTTTCGACGACATTTGCAGTGAAACACACATACGCAGTCGATGTTTTTTGATCTTAAGTGTAAAGTGAGCCACTAAGTGTAAACACTGAATCGGGATGCTTCAATTCATGTTTGTACAAGTGAACAAGTGAGAAAGTAAGATTACTTGATGCGTGAGGCGTAGTACACACAACCTACATTTCTTTTAATTTTCACAGCAATTCTTTTATACTGAAACCAACTAGATTGTGGCGTGCATGAGTACTTGTCTGTTGCCATTCTTTAGCAGTGAAGTCAGAAATACAGAAGTATACACAAGGCTTATTGTGCTTAAATTTAAAAGAACGCGCGAATAATACATACAGCTTTACAAAAAAGAGTAACGTAAGCATATTGTATCTTTAGGCGAAGCCAAACTTTAAATGTAGGATGACAGGATTACACTTTAAAAGTTATTGTCGTGTGTGTTAATTTACGTTTATAGCTTCATGACTTTCGACTTCTCTTTCGTACAGGCCACCTTTGAGCGATTAACAGACACATCACTACGAGCCTGAAGTTCAATAGTTGCTGGCGCGCTTCGTCGACGGTATAAGTGCTATACGGCCACTTTACATTAGCACTCGCAGCGAGGTAGTTTTCGACCTGCCCTTGTGCTGACCGACTTCAGTGAAACACCGAGAAGTGCCACTGCGTGGAGAAAATAGTCAAGGTACTCGGTCATGTTGTCAGTAAATACGAAATTCATCTTAACCTGGATAAGATTAGCGCTCACCACCGCTTTCCCGGGGCGGAACGCAAAAGAGAGCGCCGTAAATTCCCCGGCCTCGCTTCATACTCGTGATTACTTTCACTCAACTTCGCAACTGTGGTACCGCTTCACCAAACCATTCATCGAGAACGTCCTGCGTGGCTTAGCCAGATTAGTTACGTGCCACCAACTTCAACTAAGCTGCCACGTCCGAAGCGGTACTTTCTCCTTTCGACCAGAACGCGCCCACCTTTCTGTATGCTCACACTCGTGTACATGGTGTTGTATTGTTTTAGAACGTTAGAAAGTCCCTGTAGAACTAATGCGAAAAAGACATTCACCGAGGTAAAGACACGATATTGAATTTCATTTTCTTTCCAACAAAGGAAAATAACATGCCCCTCATACATTAAACGGTTTATTATACGAGTACCTGCAGATTATCCGAATAAATGTCATCCTTGCCAAAGATGCATCATAGTGCGGCTAAAGGTCAGGTGTAGACATTTGTAGCTTTAATTCAATCTTGTACTTCGGCTGTCTAATATCGAACCTGTTTTAGGAGCGAAGCTCGTTAAGGCGTGGGCTGAGCGTTCCGTCGTAATCGTATGTAGCCAGCTCTCGTTAGTTCTTGAACCGGCCGTAGAGGCCGGTACTTGTGAATAAAACGAAATGGATATACACTGAAAAATTGAAACGGTAGGATACTAGAGGACATTACCTGTAGTATGAAAATAAAAATAACAGCAAATCCATGGAGTGAATGATGATCAGTGTAGCAAAGCGTCCATCATTACGTCCGTGCTTCCAGCCGTCCGTTCGTTCTTGACTCCGTACATTCGTCCATCCGTCCGTCTGTCCATGCGTCCATCCGTGCGTCCACCCGTCTATCTGTGCGTCCGTCCATTCATGTATTCTTCCATGCGTCCCTTCGTCTGTCCTCTCGTGCGTCCATCCATGCGTCAGTCCATTCGTGCATCCGTCCATGCGTCCATCCGTACGTCTTCTCGTGCGTTCGTCCGTGCGTCCGTTTATGCGACCGCCCGTCCGGGCGTCAAACAGACAAACAGACAGACGACGGACGGAAGCGACTAGCGGGTGGCTCAAGGATTGCTGATAAAAAGTATGATACGCGCAAAGCGGCGGCGTCTCACCCTCGAAGACGGAACCCCGATGTGCGAGAAAAAAGGAATGACGCCACACGAATACCTTGCCGATCGCGTGTTCGTCGGAGGCACCGTACGCTTGGGGGCGCGGTGTAGTAAAATAAAATAGGGCACCCTCATGTGCGCGCATCTCTGTGTTTTAGGGTGGTGACAACTCCGATCATGGTTGCTTACAACTGACTAAAACTGCCCCTGTATTTGACGGGCCACCATGTTGGTTCTGAGTGGTTGCTCATTAACATTGAAGGCAGCGTGGGTTTCAACGAGAAGGGGGTAGTCTTTTTCATATATATAGCAGGTTCTGAAGGCTGAAGGGTTGTTTTCTGAAGTTAGCCGTGGTGTGGTTGAACAGCAAAGACATGTTCGTGACAGGAGTTTGTATAAAATACTGTTGAAACAGTTCGTTTATCCCCCGTGGTAGACCCACCGCATTGGCTGAGGGAACATATTCCTCTACCACTCTATGCCCCAATCCCACTACTGCCTTGTGGCCATATTTAGGGAGCCTATATTTGCAAGGAGAGAACCTCGATGTCACTGTGAACGGGCTTCAATGTCTGCACGGCATTCCTGAAGCGAATTCACCTTAGCACTGCAGACACCTCAAAGGCCTTCTTGTGCAAGGCTCCAAACCGGGCTGTTTATATGATGGTACCCGCAACGACAGGGAAGGCAGATCAAACAACCGGGTAGCTCGCGATGTTCTCTGTAAACCGAATAACTCCACTAGCCTGTTTCTCATACCCTAAATATTGCTTTTGTCCGTAATATCATTTCATGCAGCAAGTTAGTTCCTGCAAACGAGTCTCTACAATGAATGCTTAAAAACCTTACAAGCTGTAAGCATTGCCCAAAAATAGTAGGGCACTCAATCATATTACACCAACCCTCCCCCTTCCGACCACAAGCCGGTATATTAGACTAGAAGAAAAGCAAAGGGGAGCTACAAGGGACAAACAAAGTTTTCTCAGGTCAGATTTCATTACAAACATCACGCAAAAGGCATTTGCCATTAATTTCTTCAAACCATCGTGCCTCCTTCGCTGGAAGCTGGTGTCCTCGCAGTGGGCCTACAATAAAGCTATAAGACAAAAAGTCATACACGGCTCCAACCAAATATACGAATTCCATACAAATTTTCTCTACAAGCACTAAATAAAAACTGAGTTTACGATATCAAATCATCCTTGTGGCTGGTTATGAAACAAAACAACGACACAATAACCGTGCAGCCCATGGGACATATTTGAGTTATGGGCTAACAACCGACTTGCTTAGTGCACATATACTGTTCAGGACCGACAGACAGACAGACAGAAGGACGGATGGATACGAACAGTGATTCTGTTGCATTCTATGTTATTAAAGATAAATCCTGTTTGCAATTATTCAGCGCCTTTTGGTGTGTTCGCACATGCCATTGAAGGGAAGAACGAATACCCCATGTCAATCCGCACAAAGTTTAGTTGTGTTGCAACTGTGCAGGACTACAAGAGTCTACAGGGTGCGCGTTCATCGGCTCGTTTGTCGACCTCTTCAAGTGTCCTTCCTCAGTGACCGAGGTGAAATTGCAGGAACGCGAACATCTGCCAGCAAAGGAAGACGCGAACGCGAGCGTCTGTAGGTGGTTTACGAGCCTGGCGTTTTCCGCGACGAATGCAGTGACGGCTTCGTAAACAAAAAAAAGCGCAGATAGTGAATGCATGCAGGACTACACGTTCGATTAGTGATATCATTCGATTGGTGAACCGCGCTTCGACTATGAGGATAAACAAGCACACTCAACCAGCTTCAGCTCGCATAGCCAGGCGTAGCCGAACGAAGCCCGATTGATTTTTACACTGTGCACGTTGTTGTGTTTACTTCGCTCAAACTACTTTTAGTCGCATGACTAACTCAGCCATTTCACAAAATGTGCGGTGATACACACAACACATTCGCAATACAACGGGTACTCGCCTCACAAACACGGGGAGAAGTAGTCGGCTCAAAGCAGACTCACTTCATACTCGTGTAATCCAGCGTTTCCGTTGGCCAGAGCAAGTCGGGAACCAGGAAAGTCTCCAGATCGTTTTGCATTGCGGCACGCAGTACCGTGGCATTTACACTTGAAAGTTATTGTAAATGCGCTTAGCACGAGGATAGTGTCGTAGTGGAAGCTACGTCTACGGTGTAGTCAAACGCAGCTCATACCGCATCTTGCACAGCCACGCTAACATGCAGCTGGTGCAGTGCGGTGGAGCAGGAACGCCTGGCCGCAAGAAGCAACATGGCGCTTGTTGCCATAGAAACCGGGGCTGGCAACATTGTGTTTCAATGGGTGGCGGCAAGTGGTGGGTGAAAGGCTGGCACCACCATAAAACACGGAGATGCGCGCACATGAAGGCTCCCTAAAATAAAAGCCACTCTTGTATGCGCGAGCATTGAGATATTGGGCGATGGACAAGGCTGCAGAGCGGCGTGCGCGCAAGGTGTCGGTGGCTCGCGCTTGAAGACGGAACCCCGATGTGTGAGCACGCGAGGCAGAAGCGTGCCGTGAAGCTGCGTGGTGGCGCCGACGAGATCCCGGCGTACGAGAACGGGAAGCCGAAGCGGCGCGGCAGCTGCGTGCGGACACAGCATCGCTCCAATATCCGTCATTCACCCCGTGGATTGTCATTTCTTGCGCTTCAGTTTATTGCCATGGTGCTCGCCTTGCGCAAGTTAAACGCAGCAATTACATTTGTCAATATAATCACAGACACGCTATCTGTCTGCTCAGCACTTTATTCTATTGCAGACCCCCCCCCCCCCCCTCGTGACAGAAAGGCGTCTCATGCACCCTAACCTGCAGATTTGAGAAAAATTTGATTAGTTTGGATTAGCGGATCTAAATAACTGTTCCTGAATGGAACTGCTGGTTCAAATATTTCGTGAAGGGGGAGGGGGGGTCGGTCGAATATGCTGTACTTCCTTTCAATCGCTTAAGTTGTGGTGGTTTCGTTTTACAGGTGTACCACCTATTCGATTCCTAGCAGATATCGTTTCGTCAAACATGCAGAAAAGTGCGTATTTTGAGGCAAGTGTCATGTACCGAAATAGGATATCTCTCAACACAGGTCTTACTAGGATCCTTTCCCACTGCGGGCATTCCGCGGAGAGCTAGAAACGATACATGTTTTTTTATCATATTAGAAGGGTAAGTATGTGCTATTTTAATATATGTCTCTGGGCAGACTTATATGTTCTCCTTCGGCGTCTTCATTTCTTAATTTTGTAATGCGAAGTCTAGCTTAGCTGAGCGTAATCTTAATTTAACGGATCGGTTGGCTAGCTAAACATGCTGTTATTATCTTTCTGAGTAAACAATAAATAAATGCATTTATTTGTGCACAATTACTTCCTGTGTAATTTCTTATGATTTAGATTTTATATATTACCCTATTCTTAGGATTTATAAAGCTTCATGAAATACCTGATTTCTTAGCTGATTTCCTACAGAGCCACATTTATTAGGTCGTGGCATTTAACAGCGTGCCCAAAGAAAAATGCGACGGCTTATGGAAAACTCATGACTGATAGTCTGATTGATTGATATGTGTGGTCTAACGTCCCAAAACCACTATATGATTATGAGAGACTGATTATGAATTATAGTCTGGCCAAATATTTTAACGAAGAACGCCTGCTTTATGCACATGTGCACCATTACGGCGGCCGAGAGAAACGATACCGTTGCCAAGCTACATTTTCTCGACGTTAAATGTTAAATGGTCGCTTTGATGATTTCGGACTAGACGACCGCCTTTTGGCGTTCCTCTCTGACCACCACATATGCACGTTGTATTGGTTGTCAACGCCACAGAACAATGTGGACATCGGGGTCATTAGATCCTGATACTACGTGTAATAAGTAGTCCTATAGGGGTGAATCTCTTTATGGCCAAGGCTTGTCTGTTGCGCCCAACGCCACTGACGAGGACGATGATGCTGATGACGATGAAAAACAAGCGCGTTCCAGACCACACATTCCCTCTCAGCCATCACGTCACAACACATGGAAAGAACCCACTACACATCATGACGAGGACGCTGATCACGATGATCACGATGAGGATCACGAACAATGACTAGCTTGTGAAGTAGATGACGTCTCCATGTGCTTTGCGACGTATTCCGACTACACACAATCAACAACCACCAGAGCAACATGGTTATTGTTGCCAAATTCGGTGTTTCTACATGAAAATGGGTTTCCGTTTCGAAATTATGCTTCCTGATAATTTTTTTGCTTTTGAAAACTGACCCTTCTAGCGTTGTCTTGGTTGTCCTTTTGCCTTAACACACATACGTTTATCTTTATTAGGTGCATTTACGTTCTCCACTTTTCAATAAACATATTATTTGCAAGTAAGCGCTTATCATGTGCTCATTTGGGCCTTTCTTCGTGAGCTTAAACAATAGCTTTACCACGAAGGTGCCCAGAATTTGTCCTTGCCAACTTCCGGCTATATTCGATACCACAAAGCAGTAATAATGTAGGCAAAACAAAACAGACAAATCAACACAGCATAGCAGTTATGACCAATGAACATTGAATGTAACTGTACACCGCTTGGCATTCATTTACATGTGTGAGAGGTCAATGCTATAGATGATTTACGGTAACGCTAAAAGGTCGCACTACTTCGCCTCCTCATTATCATTCACTTCGAGGATATGCCGTAATTTGTAAACATTTTTTCTCAGCCCAAAAACTGTTTCGCGTCTCATAAACATACTGTATAGAACTTCCAATCCATCACAGCAAATCTTAGCTAACAGCTCATCTCTTTAATGCCCAGCCTTGAAAGTATTTAAACGAGCTTGCAAGATGGACAATTTCACACCAAGTCGCCGTGCCCTGCATCCTGAAGGACTACGCTGAGTTTTTGCAACTGCACGATCACTGCACTCAGTGGTCTTAAGGACATTTCATGAAGGAGTCGTTATTCTTCACCCGGCGTTGTTAATAGCCTAGCCGAGTAGGTATCTTTAGGTTCTTGCAAACGACTGACGTCATCGATGGTGGACTTGTGGAACCTGTACCATGCTTCGAACTATTTTCCCCGTTGGTGGTAACAATCAGAAAAGACCACTGCCTCACCAGGTGGCGGTAAGTGTTGGACTGCCGCAGAACATTGGATAAGAATGGTTTTTAGGGTGCAACTTCTCCAGGGTCTGCAGGGGAAGGTGCTACATTCCTCTTCAAAGTCACTCTTTTAGTAGGTGGAACGCTACGCTTTTTCTTGACTGAAAGTGACATGCGCGAAATGCCAGCATGTATTGTAAACGTCGCTATTTGTTAACAAACCGGTATATTTCGCGACACATAAGTAACCAATTAGTGTTTTTTATTAAAACTTGATTGATTAAGTCAGTCATTACAGCTCCAGACACGTAGCTGAAAAATTTCAGCAACGTGATTGATTACTTAGCTCGCCCATGCCTCACGCTACGAAACCGCTTTTGCCAGATGTCACGCGGACACTTTTCGAGACGGTGGGAGGCTCTTGAGCAGTATTTGGGTGGGGGAATCACGTGAAGCAAACACCGAGTATAACTTTCGAGGAGTAAGTAGGCATGCTTCACTCGCTCGTTTCCCCACCCTTATGTTTCGACTACAAATGCATTCACGAGTACAAAGATTTTATTATTTTTTTAGTCAGCGTGCCATATAGAGACACTTTGCATCATTTTTGTTTGTTTTAGGTTTTCCTAAGTTGTGGGATGGTACAGTACATGAAAGCGCATACTGAAGCGAGAAGGTCAAGTGCCAAAAAAGAATGACGACTTATGTTTAGATCAGTGCACACTGAAGCCCGCTGCTTCGAAAGCAGAAGGTAAATAAGGAGGAGATGAGCTTGTGACATTGCTAACATGTTTGCATCGTTTCCAGAGCACCTACAAAACCAGTACGTGAAAATAATGCCTGGCTGTACATAGGAGAAAAGGGGACGAGCACCTTTGAAAAGTTGGAAAACACCTTCGCCTGAAGCTCCTTTGATTGATAAAACTGCCGAAATCCCCTCCCCCCCCCCCAAAAAAAAAACACGTTTCACCGACAAATGAGTGGTACAGGCAAAAAGTGCATGAATTGGTGAACGAAGTACAGAAGCTGAAAAAGAAGGTTACGTCACAGCAGAACGAACGAGGCCCTTCGCAATGCGTTGAGGCTTCTCAGGATTTCATTGATCAGCTAAAGAAGCAGAAAGTATTACCAAAAAAAAGGATTGGAAGTTTTACAATCATTATTTTTTTGTATACCTAGCAGATTTTTGAATGAGTTCGTGAAAAGACGAATAAATGCCTCCAATAATAAGGAGACTTTACCCAGACGCCACCCTATTAGTCGCCAAAGGCCTATGATTATATGCTAGCGAAACTTTATTTTTGGCTGCTTCACTTCACGTATTCCTTCTGCAGTGAGGCAATTAGAAAAATATACTGATGTCCCCGAGTGACGTTTTTAGCATGCCTAAAAGGGCGAATTTAAAGGAAAAGAAAGACCAGACGAGTAATAAAGTCACTCCCACGTTCGCTAGTTTCCTAATCATTGCAGGAAAAAGCAGATTCGGAGCAAAGATGACAGGTACGAAGTGAATAAGCGAACAGGCAGACAAGGGCGTCATGTTCGTCAGTTCTCTCTTCGCATCGTCCCCGTCGTTTTCGCGCCGTATCTGCCGTATCTGCGCCGTATCTGCTTTTTGTTAGTATGAACCAAGAGGCTCTGCAACAAGCCCTGTTGTCCCATCAATAGCAAACAGGAGCTTTTACTGCTGTAACAAGGCATGCGGCAGCGAGCGCATTACGGCGGTACAATGCAGTCACCGCACATATCTGCCTTGAGAAATATGGCGGTTGCAGCTTCACTTTAATACAAGCACGAGCAAGCGGGACCACCACTCCAGAAGGTTTAGTACAACCATCTTGACCGTGATTCACCTTGTTTTAATAAGATCGGCACTAGCTTCCAAAATCAAGTAATTCGAGTTAGGGTGGCTGGCTACCTAAACTCGCTCCTCCTCTCTGTGGCAAATACATGAACTGGAGGAAAAATTCCAGAATAGGAGCGTGTCCTGATGCCAATAAAGGCCAACTCCGTTAATTTTTTTTTTACCATGTGAGAGTAATGGCGCTTTTATATTCATGAGACACTATCGTGGCGTGAATATAAAGGCTAAATGTTCAAAATATTCTGAAATATTTTTAATTAGCAAAAAATCACACTACTGAAAGCAAAACCCAACTGAGTGTGCTTCTAAATTTGACGTATTACTTTGCCTGAACCATAACGGCGCCAGATGGCACTTGTTGTCCAGGCCGTCAAAGCTTGAACCTGCTGCGATCGGCTGAAACGATTACTCTGCTAAGTTAAATACATGACGAATAGTGTGTGGCCCACAACTCAACATCACTTGCCACTCCTTGCGCGCCCACAGACACGGAAAAGAAAATCGCAAGATCAGCCAAGGAAGCGCCGGCTAAAGCCACACCATCCATATAAGACAAGCACGCGCTGCAGGGGCACACCAGTTTCATCAATTCCGCTTTGGAAAAACAACGACACACCCACGACGTTGCCAATAATTCTGGCGAGCGAAGTGAGCGTATGTACGCAACCTATATAGTTCATTTCAAAAGATTCTGTGAAACTCTCAAGCCTGTAATTTGGCATGAATGTTGCAAACGTGCAAATAAACGTACCCAGTGAATACCATTGAGATCCATGGACCTGAAAAAAGCCGGAGTTAGCCTTTATTTGGACATAAGTCAACGAGATAAGGTTGCAGTGATCGCATGTGTGCGTGAGCTATCACACATATAGTGGGAAAAGTTGGTCTATGCATGGGCTTGCAGGTAGTTTTCTTCAGCTTCAGCACCTTATGAACTTCCACAATCTGTCATGATGCGATGCACTGGCGACCAGCCAAAACACCGTTGCAACGTCAGGCATAAAACCAAAGTCTTCAGGTGCATCATAACGTAACCAGCAGGACTCCGCTATCATGCGGTGCTCGTTTAATTGGGCAGAATGGGAAAGGCTTAAAGAGCGCCCATGTGAACACGTACGTAATGTAGGCAATGGCGATGTGAGTTTCTTGTCACAGCATATCGGCAGGTAGGGTTAACGCGCATGGTTTGAAAACACAGTCGTAATTCTTAAGCTCAAAAAATGATCACACCTCTTTAATTCTCGAAGCCTACAATATAGTGTGGGAACCTGAAGCCTGTGTCCGTAAACCACACTTTGCTTTTTTAGATACAAAGCTTTACCATTTAGTGAATGGTACACTGCCAATGGGTCAGACAATTTGTCTTGTGCATTGTGTCCAATTTTTTCAGCTGCTATTTTACTTGCGGCCTTTCAACCCTGTTTTGTTCTTGTATACAAAGTTTGGGAATAATAAGCCCTCCAAGCTTGTCTTCATCAACTTGACGTCCCTTTTTTTCTTCGCCACAGTACACCTTGATTATCGCTGACGACTTCTAAACGTTAACCATGCTAGCAAGGAACGTTTACCTGCAGAGCTTTAATGCTTGAGGTTTGAAGTGCTCATAGATAGCGGTTATCATAAAGGTGAACCTGCACGCACCATCCCTATCGGAAAAAAACGAATGGTGGGCATGGTGGAAACCACCACCCACCATTATAGTGGATTAATCTAGTGGGTGAATGGTGGGAAACGCCCACCACGGCGCATGGTGGGTATGGTGGGTGCTGCAGTGCCGGCAACACTTGAGCGTGAAATGACGTCAGAATCACCGTGACGAGCTGCCACAAAAAATAAAAAAGAATTCAATAAAAACGGTATAAAAAACACCCGTCCCGTAAAAAAAAAAAAAACAAGGCGCCACGGAGGATTGAACGTGCAGCCTGCGGATTCCCATTCGAAGACGCTAACCACTGCGCAAAACCAACATGACGTTGATTGCGTGTTAAATACTCAGTTGCCATACAAACTTAAGGTTCAACTTGGTTATGTTTGTCGTGTACACAACATAGACAAGATGTACACCTGCTACTAAATATTGCACATTTATTAAACACAAGCAACTGCGGCCTGTAACGATCGCCACTATGTTAATGACACTAGTGCTATTTTTTGCAATTCACAACTTCAAGAAAGAAAAAAAAAACAAGTGGACTGGGGAGCAGCGATAGTTTACCGGCGGGGTCTGCCAAGTTTAATATCCGTTTCGCGCTCGTTTTAAAGGGCGACATCTGTTCACGCTTTATGACGCTTCTAGGCTCATTCCATAGATACGCCCGCCTAATTTATTTGATTGAGTATTGGGATGCTTTTTGCGCAATGTAGAGGGCGGTCGCGCCAGCGCAATGCTGTAGCTCTTTCGCTAAAGCAACAACTATAACGGCTTGGCCAAAACGAATGCAGTGTGCCGGAAACATTACGCATATTGGTTCACCAAGCACACGAATTGCCACGTCTGAGTTTTCGTACAAAAGCTAGAGAAGTGCCGGCGAGTGTGACCGGCGGCTGTCGGTGAGAAGACACTTAATTACGTTCTCTGGGAGTGATTTAATCGCGTCGCATCGATGTTTGTTGCTTCTTGAGCGGAGACCATACACAATGGAAAATGCTTCAATTAGGTTAATTGATGCCATATCGCTGCGCTGTATTGTCATACTTAATCGTCGTAATCATGTATTCTGAAACCCGGAAGCACGGATAACACAATTGTACGGGCTTGGTCAGTAGGCCTAACCTTTGGTGGAAATCATGGTGGTAAAACATGTAGTGTACAGATCCCAGCTGTGTACACTATATAAATTGCACGCCATTATAAGCCCACCCATCATCTGCTTAATGCTTCCCAGCATTATCGCGATGGTGGGCAGAGCTTCTCAGCTTGGTACACCATGTGGCTCACCATAACAAGCAGCACCCATCATATGCTTCGTGCTTCCCAGCATTATCGCAATGGTGGGAAGAGTTTCTCAACTTGGTACACCATGTAGCCCACCATAATAAGCACCACCCACCATATGCTTAAGGCTTCCCAGCATTATCGCAATGGTGGGCAGAGTGTCCCATTATTGCCCACTATCTAGCCTCTGCTTTCCACCATCATTTCCACTTTACCCATCATCTGTACACCATACCACCCAGTATGTCCCAGCATAACCACCATATTTTCCACTAAATCCCACCATAGCCATCATAATTTCCACCATGCCCACTAGTATTTCCACTACTCCCACCATGTTTTCCAGTATCCACCATGGCAATTTTTCCGATAGGGATCCTTGTTCTCTTCTGCTTTGCTCGCAGAACATGTGTGCCGATTTATTCAGCGTAAGATGCCACAACTAAGATGGGCGAGAGAAAAAGAGAGAGAAAGAGAAATTTTAGGGAGAAATTTTTGAAGTGAGATTTTAACAGAGGGCCTGCGATCTGATGGCGAGCATCGCAGCCACTTGCCATGCATGGTCGTTTCTTTTTATTCACATGTTTTCACCCCATTACATGCGTAACTGCTGCCTTGCAGAAACCACATTCGAACGACTACAAACCATGTAGATAATCTTAGATACTTCTTATGAGATTCCGCACTCACCGCGAACATTGCAGTTTGTTCTGGACCTTACGAGGCCGTTAGCGATAACGCTGAATGCTTCCGTGCCGCATGTATAAATGCCGACGCGCTTCACTTCACAGTTTATCGACGGCTGACACTGTGTTCATTAATATCGGCGTGCAGTGTCTATTGCCGTAGTTTGAGTTTTTGATTCCCAGGTGAGGGTTCATCTGAACCTCCGACTGCTGCGCTTATCAACGTCATGACCACGTGGCATCTGGTGGAGGTGCTGGGTAAACTGCTCCCATTCTTCTAGTCACAAGTTCATTGTGTAAAAGGGGGTTTATTGAAAGACTGAGCAAGCGGGTGGTAGCTCTAAAGGAACGCAGGCGGACCCAGATGACGTTGCTTGATCGCCGATCTCGTGCCTTTTTCTTGTGCTGATGATAGCTGACCTGATGGTATCAACGTCTTTCTTATTCACTACAATTACCCCCAGCGAAAAAGTTGAAGCCATCCTGGCAATCTAACACGTGGGGACAAGCGGGTCAAAGTACGGCTTCAGACGCTTTACGTGAACGATATCACGTCCACGCCGACGGCGGTCGCTCGGTGGCGTGAGGGGTTCAATGGCGTAGCTCACGGGTGAGGTACGCTCGACCAACCACGCGGTAGGGACCATGATAATTAGAGAGTAGCTTGGGTGATACACCAGGGGCGCAGGGCGGTACATGAAGCCATACAAGTGCTCCAGGAACGAACGTTGGTGCAGAACGATGGTCGTCGTCACGGGTCCCCTTCTGGCGCTGTTGGTCGGATGTAGTAAGCCGCTTGGCTAGCTTGCGGCACTCTTCTGCGTAACGAGCGGCTTCCGAGACAGGCTTGCATTCGGAGGGATCTGGCGAGTATGGCAGTAAAGTGTCGATGGTGTGTGATGGTTGGCGACCGTACAGGAGAAAAAATGGGGAAAACCCGTTAGTGACTTGCGTAGCGGTGTTATACGCGTATGTCACAAATGGGAGAACGAGGTCCCAGTTTGTTTGATCAGAAGCGACATGCGTAGCGAGCATGTCCCCCAGAGTAGGATTAAACCGCTCAGTCAAGCCGTTCGTCTGTGGGTGGTAGGCTGTACTCTTACGGTGAACAATATGGCACTGTTGAAGAAGGGCTTGTATTACATCGGAGAGGAAAACACGCCCTTGGTCACTGAGGAGTTCTCGAGGAGGACCATGACGAAGCACAAAACGATTGAGTATGAAAGTTGCGACGTCTTGTGCTGCAGCTGTGGGGAGAGCAGCAGTTTCAGCGTACCGTGTTAGATGATCCACTGCCACGATAGCCCACCGGTTGCCTGCCGTTGTTAATGGTAGTGGTCCGTACAGGTCAATTTCTACACGGTCGAATGGGCGGTCTGGGCATGGAAGTGGCTGAAATGAACCTGTTGCAGGATGTGGCGGGCTTTTCCACCGCTGACATTCGTGACAGCCGCGAAGGAACTGGCGGACGAAGGTAAACATTCCGTGCCAGTAATACCTTTTTCGTAGGCGCTCGTAGGTCTTGAAAACACCGGCGTGAGCACATTGGGGGTCAGAATGAAACGACACGCAGATGATAGAGCGCAGCGTTCGGGGAATGACTAGTAGCCATTTCCTACCATCCGCTGAATAGTTGCGCCGGTACAAAAGGCCATCCCGAATACTGAAGTGCGGAGCCTGGCGGCGAAGGGTTCGAGTGGTTGGAAGTGTCGGTGCCTCGGATAACGCGTCAAGAATCGAAGCGATCCGTGGGTCATTGCGTTGTGCAGAAGAGATGGTGCCCTCGTCAAGAGCTGACAACGTGTTGTCCGAGGAAACAGATGCAATGTCCGGGGATAGGGGAGATCGTGACAGTGCATCAGCATCGGTATGCTTGTGGCCGGAACGATATACAACGCGAATGTCATATTCTTGAAGCCGAAGAGCCCAACGGGCAAGACGACCCGATGGGTCCTTAAGCGAAGATAACCAGCATAATGCGTGGTGGTCGGTTACTACATCAAAAGCACGGCCATAAAGGTATGGGCAGAACTTGACAAGCGCCCAAACGATCGCCAAGCATTCCTTCTCGGTGACGCTGTAGTTTGATTCAGCCTTGGTAAGAGTTCTGCTGGCGTAGGCGACGACATACTCGTCGCCGTCGCCAGGCTTGCGTTGCGCGAGAACCGCACCGAGGCCGACACCACTGGCGTCGGTGTGAACCTCAGTTGCTGCCGTAGGATCGAAGTGACGCAGTATTGGTGGCGAAGTGAGGAGACGACGAAGGGTACAGAAGGCTTGGTCACACTCAGAAGACCATGATTAAGTATCAGTAGTCCTGCCTATAAGTTCGGTCAAAGGCGCAATGATAGAGGCGAAGTTGCGCACGAACCGGCGAAAGTAGGAGCATATCCCCACGAAGCTCCGTAACTGCTTCATAGTAGTTGGTTTAGGGAATTCGGCGACAGCACGTAACTTAGCCGGGTCTGGAATTATACCGTCCTTTGATACGACGTGCCCGAGAATCGTAAGTTGCCGAGCAGCGAAGTGACACTTCTTGAGGTTGAGTTTGAGCCGAGCATTCTTCAGGCACGTGAGGACGTGTTCGAGGCGCTCGAGATGTGTTCCAAAGTCTGGCGCAAAGACGACAATATCGTCGAGATAGCAGAGACAGATTTGCCATTTCAAACCCCGAAGAAGCGAGTCCACCATGCGCTCGAAGGTGGCAGGCGCATTGCAGAGGCCGAAGGGCATGACGTTAAACTCATACAGACCGTCCGGTGTCACGAAGGCTGTTTTTGGTCGATCGGCATCTGCGAGGGGGACCTGCCAGTACCCTGAGCGCAAATCTAATGATGAAAAAAACTCGGCCCCTTGTAAAGTATCAAGGGCATCGTCAATTCTGCAGGCAAATGATACACGTCTTTTCGAGTGATCTTATTTAGGCGCCGGTAATCCACGCAGAAGCGAACGGAACCATCCTTTTTTTAACGAGCACTACAGGTGAGGCCCATGGACTTTGTGAGGGTTGAATGACGCCGCGTTGCAGCATATCGTTCACCTGTTCGGTAATGACTTGGGGTTCCGCCGCAGACACAAGATATGGTCGCTGTCATAGTGGCGCATGGGAGCCGGTATCGATGTAATGTAGAGTGGTAGAAGTGCGGCCAAGTGAAGGTTGAACAACATCGAAAGATTCACGGTACTGGTACAGCAGTTGGAGGAGTTCAGATCGTTCAGATGGTGACAGTCCGTCTGCGATCGCCGAATCGAACACTTTCGAAGCCTGTATATCAGAGTGGTTAAGAGAACTGACGGCGGCGAGGTCACTTTGGGATGATTCTTGCGGCATGGTAAAAATTTGTCCGTTATCAATGGGCTGTACGCATTCAAGAGACTCGCCTCTAAACAGTTTGATGGTATGCGGAAAGGGATTGGTAAGGCAGAGAGCACTGGCTCCATTAGAAATTCAGAGGGCTGAATAAGGGAGCAGAAGTGGTTTCCGACTTAGAAAGAGGCTTGATGGCTCAAAAAATGCTACTTCATCACGCATGCCGTCGGAGACCACAGGGAGCAAAACAGCTGTTGTCGGTGGAATGTCAGTGTCCTCTTTGACTACTAGCTTGTGCGCGGCTTGATTAGTGTGGTCGTAGGGCTGGTCGAACAACGGAAGCAGTTCAAGTTCGGAACGAGCACAATCTATAACGGCACGATTACGCGATAGGAAATCCCAGCCAAGTATGATGTCATGAGAGCTCGAGGAAAGGACGATAAACTCAACAATGCAGTGGTTCTCCGCAATTGTGAGTCGGCCAGTGCAGGCGGCTATAGGTCGAACAGGTTCTCCATTTGCTGCACGTTAGGACATCATATCAAGCGGCGTGGTCACCTTTCGGAGCTTGCGGCAAAGTTTGGCGTCTATAGCAGACACAGCGGCACCGGTATCCACAAGAGCGTATGCATGGGCGCCGTCTACAAAAACTTCGACGATATTTGACGGCAAGTTGCGAGGACTTGAACATTTCGATAGCGCAGTTCTTGCCCCTTGAACTGCGACGGCTAGTTTCCCTCATTTTGAGGGGCTGGTCGTGGACGCATGGGTGACAAGGAGCGTCGATTGGGTGAAGGTGAGCGACGAGACGAAGTTGCCGGATAGTCACGAGAAGACGTGTTTGACTGACGATCCGAACTTTCATAACCAAAAGTGGGTCGGTCCATGTAGTTGCTTCGTGGTCGGACGTCTGTGTAGGCGGGCACGCGACGACGGCAGTATCGGGAGATATGGCCAGGGCCGCCGCACGCAAAACAGATCGGCTGGTTATCGCGCGTTCGCCAGGCATTTGCAGCGAGGGGCGCCGCCCACGCGACATACAGCTGAGTCGAGGCTGTGGTAGCGAGGGGAGGAGCCCATGCGACGGAAGACTGAGTAGGAGCGGTGACATGCGGCAGTCCATTGAACGGCGAGGGCTGGTGTGGCTGCTGCCTATTTACTGCGTCAGCATAACTAAGAGGCGCTGCGACAACTTGCTGCTGAAAGGGCACTGGCATAGCCTCGGCAATCTGGTCCTGAAGTGCATGTCGGAGCATGGGTGCTAACGGTGTCGGTGGTTGCTCTTGATGCTGCTGCGGGAGCTCTTGGCGCTGACAAAATGGCAGGAGGGAAAGCTGACGCGCGACCTCCTCACGCACAAAGTATTTCATTTGTGCTAGAAGGCGGGAGTGGTCAGGTACGACATCCAGTGCAGCGAGTGGTTGGTTAGGCTGAAATGGACGACGGGTGAGAGCTCGTTGCCGTCGCAATTTGTCGTAGTTCTGGCACAGAGTTACCACTTCAGACACCGTGCCAGGAGACTTCGCAAGGAGCATTTGAAAAACGTCGTCATCAACACCTTTCATAATGTGCTGGATCTTGGCACTTTCGGTGATTGCGTCATCGACGCGCCTGCAGAGATCGAGTATATCTGCGATATAGGCGGTAAACGTTTCGCCAGGTTCTTGTGCCCGTGAGCGCAGGCGTTGTTCGGCGCGCAACTTCCGCACGGCAGGGCGACCGAACACCGAGGATATTGCCTGCTTGAAAGTGGCCCAGTTTTCGAACTCAGATTCGTGGTTTGTGTACCACAGTTTCGCCACATTAGCCAAGTAAAAGTTGACGGTGCTCAACTTAGCAGCGTCATCCCGCCTGTTTGGTCCACTGACTTTTTCGTAGGACGACAGCCAGTCCTCGACGTCCTGGTCATCGGCGCCCGAAAAGATCGGGGGGTCTCGCTGGTGAACCGGGCCGGGGCAAGTAGCGGCCGCGAGAGGTGCTGTCTGTTGGGCAGCGTCAACTTGCATGGTCGACGGCAGGGTGCGGGATCGGAGTTCCAGGGTGTAGGTGATGCAGTTACCCAGCACGATCCACCAGTTGTAAAAGGGGGTTTATTGAAAGACTGAGCAAGCGGGTGGTAGCTCTAAAGGAACGCAGGCGGACCCAGATGACGGTGCTTGATTGCCAATCTCGTGCCTTTTTCTTGTGCTGATGATAGCTGACCTGATGGTATCAACGTCTTTCTTATTCACTACAATTGTAACGCTGGCGTCGTACGCCACAATGTCCAGCAATCACTGGGTACTCATTAGCCTGTAGAGCCTCAGAGCAAGATATTAACTGGTGCTGCAGCCCGCTGTGATGCTTCTCCTTCAAGCCCACATCAAGACGCCATGCCACTGCCAGAAGATACAAACATTCTAATATTAGTGCCGCTACGCCCCTAAAAACACCGACGCTTGGCACGGCCCTAAGCACCCCCCCCCCCACCCTGTACCATTACGGGGAAGCTGACCGCAACGCTGCTGCCAGCATAAACGTAAAGACTGCGTGTTTCTGCCATAGACGTGCCGCGTCCAGAGCGAGGCGAATGACCATGTGTTCTGGCAAGCCGATACTGTCAGTGATGCAAAACACCACCGATAAAACCAGCAGGTTCTCTTCAGCCGATCTAACCAGCTCGCTGACCACTCTAGCGAATTGGTATGCACCTGCAGGGGCCGTTCCTTGCGTTCGAGTGCCGGAAATAAATAGACCAGCGGCTGGGTGCGAGGGAGTTGGCACTGCGAAATCAGGAGTGAATTGTCATAGCTACCGACTTCCCCAGCTACTGCGCTGAAACACAAGCCCTACCTAGAGGCAGTGACGTAGAGGTGACCAACTATTTCACACTGCAGATCGTGATGCACCGTGGCGCGCCAGACGTCCACATCATCGGCAGAGGTATTGTTTTTCCTGCGGAGCTAACTCCGGCATTTTTGAGATACGCCCAGTAAAGTCACTGCCGGACCAGCGTTTACTACCCACAAAGCAATAATCTCTCCAAACGTTAAACAAGACCATGGCAGACATGCTCGCCATGTACGTTGACTTCGAGAACAAGATGGGGGACGACCTCCTTCCGCATGTAACTTTCGCATACAACACGGACGTGCAGGAAACGACGCAGATGACGCAATACAAGTTGATCTACAGAATAACCCGGAAACGACGCTCTGTGCCATTATACGCAGCATCATCGACAAAGAAAACAACTTTGACCGCACTGTCTACCTTCAGCACGCCGAAGGAGGCTCACTATTAGCTCACCTACTATCAATAATCAGCAGTCGACCAACCGCCGACGTTACCATCTTCGAGAACGCTTCGTTAAGTACCACCCCGGCTACCAGTTTGGGTCATGACACCGATACACCGACGTGGGCGTGGAAAAAATTATTCGGCAATATTTTTGGCAACAATATTTTTGGCAATACACGTTGATTCGACGTGTCGGCTATCTAAGCTACGAGGCCATCGCGGACAGATTATGATCTCTAAGTTGCGCTGCACAAGACCTGAAGTCGTCCATGTTGTGCGACTGAAGCAATTTTATACTTGATATTGAACTGTATGACTGTCATTTTGATTCATTATTGGTATATATTTGCGTATTACATTTTCGTTCTTCGCCCTTCTATGTGATGCCACAAGCCTAAGGACGATGTTATTAGAGAGAAAGGCAACGCCAAACATAGTAATTTATTTCCATTACGTTACCACTCTACTACACGTGTAACTGCTGCATTGCGCAAACCGCATCTGAATGACTGAGAACCATCTGGTAATTTTAGAACTTTTCCATGAGATTACGTGCATGATACGTGCATTAGTTTGTTATAGACTTTACGCAGCCTCTAGTGATAACACTGGAATTATCGATGACATATATGTCTAAATGCCGATGCTCTTCATCGCTGTTCAGTTTATCGTTGACCCATGATCTCTTTGCTTATATGAGTGTATTGCTGTAGTTTCATTTTTCTTCTCCCAGGCACAAGTTGGCCCAAATAAAGAGTCCCGCCTGTAACCATAGGTTAGCAAAACGAAAATTGCGGAGCTCGCTCAGACTCACCTACGAAATATATTTGGTGCTTTCGACTCACTCGGACTCACTAATATTTTTGTCAGGTGGACTCCCTCGAACTCACACACCCGTCGCTTTTCTTAAACCGGACTCACTTGGACTTGAATTCACCAAAGTATTACCCGCCACAATCACCCAGACTCATGGCTCTATATGAGTTTGAGTGAGTCCGACTGAGTTTAATGATGAGTCGATTAGTTTATATTTAGCTTTCTCGAGTAATGTGTCATTTTTTCTTTCACCAATATCGCGCAATCGGTGCTTTTCTTGGCGCCTTTTCATATAGTATATTTTGGAGTACGAGTTATGAGTTGTTTCAAAACAGTAACGACATTTTTTGTGAACGTGACGAGAACAAAAGATATATTTATCGAGAGTTGAAGAAGGGGTACACAAAGCACCCCCCCCCCCAACGTAATATTTAACGCCTCTGATCAAGTAATATTCAAATAGTATATGAACGATACTGCTTTGGATTGTGTGTGAGCAGACATGAGTATATACACCTTTCCACGGGAGCACTCTCGAACCAGTGAGCTGCTGGGGTCGAATATATGTTCTCTGTGTTACCATCGTGCTTTGGGCTGCGCGTGCCGTACCTGAACACATGGTACGCTTGAATTTGGTATATGTAATAGGCACTGCTCTCCGCTAAAGAAGTGACTGTCGTGTAAGGAAATTGTGCTTATTCGAAGAACAGACCACATGGCCATCACGGTATTGTATACGGGTGCACGAACAATTAGCGCCAGAGGAACAGTACGCCATGCGATGAGTGCAGGTGTGAAACGTTCGCGCTGCATCGTCGTTGCCTGAATTTCAGAAGAAGTGGGTGCCATTGGTAAATCAAAACAACCTTCTCGTGGCGCCATCATCACACCTCTGTTCACGGCACTTTGCGGCAAGAAAACCGCCGTTAACGATGTTCCGGTGCTGGATGTTAGATACCAAAAAGAAAGTGCACTGTAAAAAAAGTTACTCCGAGGTAGCAGTAAAACGCTTGTCCTCTAGCATCCCATTTATTCGCAGCATTTTTTTCTCCAGACATCCAGAGGAAAATTTCTGCTCTGGCATGCCGGAAGAATTGCGTGGTGCACCAAGAGTACTTTAACAGATATATAACTCCGACTGACCGAAGCAATTGCTTGGCGCCGCCAAGTACTTTTTACTGGAATTTTCCTCCGTCTGGCCGGAGTAATTACGTGGCTCCGGAGCATTTGTCGCGGACTTTGCTGCACTCCGGTTATCCGGAGCTTTTCTGTGGTACCTCTGGAGTATTTTACGAATGTACTACTTCGTCCGAACCACATTTCAGTGACGAAGATTAGTACTTTTTAAAGTGTTCGCTCCACTGTTTATTTATTGTATGCTGATCGTTTCACACATTCGTTATATGAACGAAGTCCCGATTTTCATGGAAGCACTGCAGAGTGACTTTGTATTCATTTCGACAGAGCTCTAACAGATGAAATTAAAAAAAAAAATACTTGAGTTCATATTCTTCGATTTATTCAAAATAAGCTGCTCTTTCCGGATGAGTACTCAGCATTTGGGAAAAGCAGACAAGAATAAACAAACATGCAAAAAGGCACCAAAATTAAAACACAATAAGACAGATCGCATGAAATCAACAGCCCTCAAGTTTAAAACGCAGCGCTTCAAAATGAAGCTCATAATGCTGCAAAACTGTGCACGACAAACGAAGAAAGCGCGGCCGCCGGGAACAACTCTTCACCATCCCCGAAAGACCATCCATCAGATTCATTGATGACGCAAAGGTTGAGCCGATTGCTTTCTGCATAATTTAGCAAAAAAATGTAATTACACATGAGAACTTCAATTCATGCGAGAGGCACGGAAACTGAGAACACTGAAGGCACAGACACAATTAATCCAGTACAATCTCGGAGTCTATGAGATGAACCAACTTCTGAAACTAACCACACAAACACACAGACACACATACGAACACGCGCACACACGCACGCACACACATAGACAGGAAGAGCGTTCAATATCAAGAAGCACATCCGATGTAATCTGGTGTAAGACAGCCGCAATATGTTAAATACACACCTTCCTGACGCGAACAAAGTTCGAAACTGGGCAAAGGTTTCTATATATTTCTAATTTGATAGCTCTACCTTTGCTGAAACATTCACAAGTAATTTTCGACTAAAATAATATTATTCCAGTGCTTTTGTAGACGGCATCAGCAATGCCCCTTCCGATAATTTTCCAATTTAACTAACAAGAATACTGATTATTACAGTTGCATTTTAGAGCGTGCTCATTGTCATACTTCTAGCGAAGTGGGCCCTTACAGTTTGCATGGTTGCGGCCTGTCTTTAAGGAAAGCCTGGCTTCGTCTCCTTTTGAAATATTTTTCGAGATAAGTTGGCATTTTTTAAGTTAGCACTGTCAGTTCTGTTTTGATACTTGTCATTGTGAAAATTTTTCAACGTATTTATTGTATGAGCATGTATTTCTTCAAGACGAACAGCTTCAAGCACAAAATGAGGAAAAGTTCACTACAATGTTGCAAAATAAATAAGCAATAAAAAGCACAAACATTAGGCATCCTAAGTCAACTGCATTTTCACAGAAATAAGAGAAGGCTGACCGGTATACTCAACTTAGAGGTTCGTGCAAGCGTCCTGAGGCCACAGAAGGGGATGCACGTGGAAGCTTCACGGTGTGCCAGTACCTCCTCCTTGAAGAAATTTTCTTTTCTCATCTTCTGCTCACAGGTTAGCATTGTCCAGGTCAAAACTACGTCTCAGCACCAATCGCTCTCCCGCCTTCCGTCATAAAACAAACAAACAAACAAAAAACAAAAAAAATCAAGAAACTGATGCTACAACCGCTTCAGCACAACTGAAAAGAGGAAAAAAAGCAGCAGCACGATAGTAATCTCTCCCATCAACAACACAGAAAATGCCGCTAGTTTTTCGAAAGGATTCTTTCTCTTTTCTTTCCTTCTTTCACTACAATGTCCCATCCATCTTAGAATGTCATGCCCGGCTGTCATGCGACGACTCATTCTGCCAAGCAACTCCTCTTCTTTTTTTGCATTCCTCGTCCCCAGTATCATCAGTTTCTTTCGCTCCTCTCATTCTTTACCTTAAATCACAACAATCCGCGAAGAGTTCAGTGTACTCCTAGATTAATATCTCATGTACCACTTATTAAAAAAATAACTTTTTCACATATGTATGGGTGCGTGTATGCGTACTAAAAGTCTGTACCAAACACATTGCCCTACCTCGATTCACTACATTTATAAAGAACTAACACTAATTTCAGTTATTCAAGTTTTGTTAGTCGAGATTACATACTCTATCGAAAAAATTTTACGCAGCGGTACACCTCGACCTGGTGTTTAGTGATATGGAAAGCGGACAAATGCTACCGTTCATTTCTACTGAGAAGACCAGAAATATATTTTAATCAGTTAGGTTTACCTATAACAAGTATTAACGTTTGATAGAATCAACCTAGAACTATAATATTTTCTATTGTTGCATATCTAATCAGCGCTCCAAATAATAAAGTGACTTGATTCAATTTACCAAAATTATGGCGTAAATGCAGCACAAAAGAGGACGAGTATAAGGAAGTTGACAACCACAAGTGCTTGTGGTGTTCAATTTCTTTATCTCGTTTTTTTTGCGCTACATTTACGTCATAATGAATCAGCGCCAACTCGCCTACCTCTCCGTTTTGCTTTACCGAAGTTATGTTAAAAACACGTAGTGCAAACAACGCATTATCAGATTTCCACTGATGTTTCCCTGACGTCTTGTGAAATTAGCCTAATATTGATCACATCTTCGGTTTACCAACACAACATTATCCAATATTGCCCTAGCGAAAACTAACAGAACTTTCTCTTGGTCTAATAGCAAAAAACTGTATTGGTGCTATAAGAACTGTATTAGAAAATGATAGGTCTTATTTTTTTATTTGAATTCTGTCAGCATCAATAGAAACCAATTGACCCCATCAATAGGACCAATGTGGTGCCTATAGATGGCACCTATTTGTCGCTTATAGAAGTAATATACATCTTATTGGCACCAATGGGGTCTAATAGGAACACCTATTTTGGCCTATATAACCAATAAATATGTGTTAGTATCAATAGGCGGCCGGTATTGGTATGGGTAGGCTTTACAGGTCAAACATATTTGTCGCCAATAGAACCAATAAACATAACCTATTTGTCATAATTTTAAAACTAGGTGTGAATTGCCACCAGAGTCGAACAATTGTGGGGTGATATGCAATGATGAAAGGCCCAACATAAATATATTTTAGTTACATATAAGAGTAGCCCATTCAACCAAAAGTGAGTTTTTGATTTGTTCAATATATGAGGCATATGAGACGCCCGTTACTTCTACATATGGGTGTTCCAAAGTATTGCAGCCATGTTTTTCAGAAATGTCACCAAGCTACTTTCACACTTGTGAATTTGAGTAATTTCATTGAGTATTCAAGAGTGTCGTATAAATTTAATAGTACTAGTTCACAAAAAAGAATGTTATCGGATAGTTGAACTTCAAACGCCATCTGAGTTGAAGTTAAAAAAAGAAATCTTTATTAAGACTGTAATTCTCTCCCATGCAATGTATATATGCACGTAACTCAGATTCCCTAAGTGTTGCGGAGAGCAACGTGTTAATAGAATAGTTGAAGCCAACTTCAGAGACAAGAATCTTCACTGCCCGGTTGCACATATAAATAATATTCAGTTTTCTAATCTTACTTCGTAATTAAGGCAAGGACAGCAAGATGGTTTTTAACAAAACCTTATTTCTCTTGCAATGCATACTTCATAATCAAGACCGGTCACAGTGTAATAAGTTGCAGCCACTTATGGCAGTTAAACCTGCATATAAAAGACATAAATTCACATTTCTTGAGATGAAATATAGGGATGACAAAGGAAACAAAACACGCGTACTCATGTCTAGTTTCCTCACCTAAAAACTTGGGATCATTGTTGTCAGGAGGTCTTACTTGCTCTCGCAAAAAGTGAGTGAAAATGCCACTATTCTTCATGACCACAAAAAATACCAGTGCTCTCACGGAAATGCATAATTGGCACTTTGACACGTAAACCACGATGCTAATGCATACTTCAATTAGCAAATTAATTTGCACGCCTTGCATCATATCAATCTTTACCATATGTGCATACCTTTGAAAAGTCACACTCAGCATACTTGAGTGTACTAAGACAGCATGTGTATGATAACATTCAGGTGATGTGTACTGCAAGGGCCTCCTTAAAAAAATTAAAAAAATGAGACAATACCATTTGGTGAGACAACTGCACCGAGGAAAAAAGACAACCCACAAACATACTACTAGACAAAACAGAAATGTATAGTGAAAATTTGCTGTAATAAGTTGACAAAAAGCCTTTTAAAATTAACCCTTTAAAGCCTGAAATATGAAACTCCCAAAAAATATAGAAATTGTTTTCACATTCCAGCTTCAAATAGCAAATGAACCTTTAATTGATTCTGCAGTTAAATTACATCAAATAGAACTTTTTGCAAACTTTCAGGTAGGTTGAAAATTTTCCATGTGTCACAGAATCAAGGACATTGCAACAAAAAACGTACTTTATAACTCAGTGACATGTTGTATGGCAAATATTAGATGTGTGCACACCAAATAAACAAACTTATTGAAGACAGAACTTGAGTTACCCAGGCGAAAAATAACAAAGAAGTGAGAGCTGTTGCGCGTGCTTCACGCTGTCGGCCACAGCAAGAAAGCAATTATTTCTAGCAATGAATACCTTAGCAGCGTGGATGTAGCGCGAAAAGACATGGGCAAAAAGGGATACAAGTGCTTACTCACAACTGGAAGTTTTAATGCTTGAACCGAAAATATATAACACTTACACTTGGTGCTCAACGAAATCCCGCGCATGCGCATCGTGGGCAAAATAAAAGGCAATAATGAAACCAAGAACACACCCCCTGCACCCTTCTTCCCACCAGTCTACTCCCTTTTTATGAGTATATAGCTCCAACTCGCTCGCCTCTCCGTTATGCTTCAGTGAATACCTTGCACAAGACGGCGCTATATTTTTCATGCTGGAAGCTACATTCCCCACCAGTAGTTAACTGCTGGCAATAAAGGTGTCACACAGCTCATGACTTACTTTCTCAAAGTTTTTCGGTATGTTGTGAGTTTGCGACACCCGGCAGTAAAGAGTTCGGACATCTTCATAATACGTACAGGCTGCAATATGTAACAAGCTCAGCTGAACAGCTTGACATAGTGAGGCGATTCCGTAAGACATACTGCAGCTGATTATGCAGAGTACTACTCAGCAATTGATAAATCCGGAAAAGAGTGGGATATTTTCATAAGTATCGTTTCAGGTAAATACTGTTACTAATTCATGAGCATGAACTTGCAGCTTTAAGAATTGTAGTGCAAACACATTAAAAGCTCACGTATTTAAAATGCTATCATGATGAAGACAGAAAAAAATAACGGAGATTTGCGGAATAAATCCCGCCTAGGATATCTTCATGGCACATGCACTTTGGAGGTGAGGGTATGACAAGATTAGTTGTGCAGCTACATCTTTGATTGACTCTAGAAAGTCGACAAAGTCGCATACCAGTAGTGCCGAATAATTCGTAAAACACACTTCACAGTTGATAGAAAAGGCCATATTTGATCCATGCTTAAAAGAGGAACCCACACAAATGGAGGATTGCACCTTTAAAATTTTAGTACTTGTTTGTTGGTTGTTTTTAAAGCTACTCCTGGTTCCTACTACACCCTGACATCCCGATACAGTACAAGTTTCTCGCCACACACTCTGTGCAAGATGCCATGTTTTTACAGTTGCTCGGTAACAAATGCGTTTGTAGTACCTGATGTCATAAACAAGACACACTAGCTCCTGAAGTCACTACAATGCATACCGTAACCTTCAGTTACGTTAGTGTTGATGTCAGTAGCTGCACCATGTGAAAATTAACATTATAGCTGCAATAAAGTATCAGCGTTTCCTGAGCTTCCCATTTCCTCACATCGACCTCTGAATACTGCATTTTTTCATGGCAGCCCTATTGAAAAAACGTCCACCATAGGAATGGTGCATTCCACCAAGCACCATTTTGGTGGATTATGGCGGTGGAATTGTTGGTGACACATAGTGTATGGTGGCGTGTGGTGGAGCTGATGGTGGATGGCGCGCTCCAGCCGGCAATGCTGGAGCGCAGAGCAGCGTCAGAATCACCGTGACGAGCTGCCATTAAAGAAATAATGAAATTATTGTATAAAAAAGAATGTAGGAAGCACCCCGTAAAAAAAAAAAGGTGCGCCAGCGTGGGATCAAACCTGCCACCTCCGAATTTCGAACTGAGAACACTAACCACTACGCCACGCCAACAGATGACGTCATGGCTGTTAAAAAAGTAAATACAGAAAGTCACTGTTTAACTTCAGTTCTGTTTGTCCTTTACTTGGGAGGGACGGGATCTGCACCTGCTACTAAACTTTGCACATTTGATAAACACGAACAACTGCTGCGATAACGGCAACGGCGCTATGTTTGTGTTACAATTTACAACCGCAAGGAAAAAAAAAACAACTCAGTGGACTGAGGCGCTGGTACAGTTTATCGGCGGTTACTGGCAAGTTTTTATTCGTTTCTCGCTCCTTCCAAAGGGCGATATCAGTTCAGGCTTTATTACGCTTCTATGCTCATTCGATAGATACGCCAACACAATTGAGTTTGATGTTTTTCGCGCAACGCACACCGCAGTCGTGCCAGCGCACCGCTGTTGCTCTGTCGTTAAGAACAGTTACATAAAGGCTTGCCCAAAACGAATGCAGTGCGCTAAAAACTATATGCTATCATATTGGTTCAGTAAGCGAACGAATTGACGTGTCTATGTTCTCGCATAAGAGCCAGCGAAGTGCCGGCGAGTGCGACCAGCGGCTGACGGTGAGGGAAGGCGTACCTTTGGTGGAAGTGTTGCAAGCGCGTCGCATCGATGTTTGTCGCTTCTTGCGCGGACACCGCACACAATAAAAAAGGCTTCAGTTAGGTTAAATGATGCTGCAGCTGTGCTGTATTGTCATTTTTACTCGTCAAAAGTGTGTAATTTGAAACCCAGAAGCACCGATAACACTTGTACGGGCTAGGTCGGTATGACTAACCTTTGGTGGAAATCACGGTGGTAGAACAGAAGGGTGAAAGCCAAATTCGCTGGGGCTCATCTCGACGCATGTCGAAAGTCGAAAGTTTATGCGTATTCACACGCACTTTGTTAACTTAAAAGTATGGCTCAAGCAATAGAGTGTGCAAGAATTACCAAAGTTGCGTTTCTAGCATGGCGACGTCAAGTGACTGCGTTGTGTTCTGTTCTAACATTGAAAGGGGCAATTGCGAACTGGAGCCCATTTATTTGTCGACAACTGTGCACCGATGTAAAACATTTATTGTCATGTTCACAGTGACAACTCCAGTCTTCTAAACATCCCAACAAAAAAAAAACACATCGCGGATGTCAAACTGATGTAAGTACGTGCGCGAAATGTAAACATATTCCCGGCCGCATACTCTATGCTCCACAAAAATTGAAGCGTTGTGGACGCCACAGGAATTTTTTTAAAAAAACGTACTATAAAGCGTAATGAGCAGCGTTGGTTTCTTTTGACCGTAAAGATATATCTATGCGCATTCAAGAATGAAACACCACAAATAAGTGATTTCACATACTGTAATGTGCTTTTTATCATGGCACCGCCATCCACCAAGCTTCCATCATGCCACCGTCTTCCACCTTGCTCACCAAGCCTTCCACCAAACACGTTTTGCCTCACCACCATGAGCTGGCATTTTCCACCGTCACCACTATTGGCTCGCCACCACCACCACCATCTGCCACCACTTTTTCCACTCTAGCCGTCATCAGCCGGCATTTTCCACCGTCATCACCATTGGCTTGCCACCATCACCACCACCGTCTGCCATCATTTTTTCCACTCTCGCCATCATCAGCCATTATGCCCACTACAGTTACCAATTATCCACTAATATTTCCACCAGATACACTAATATTTCCACCATATCTACTATTCTTTTCACCATATCCACCAATAATTCCACCATCCACCAACCCAGGATTTTCAATAGGGAGAGTACTGACAGCTGCAATATTTAGCGTAAATACCCGTTTAAAAAATGAAATTCAAAAAGGCATTTTTATGGTTGGATTCAATGCTTGGTCAGAGGTGGTTGAAATCAATCCCAAGTACACTTTTGTAGTTTGCCTCATAATGAAATTGTTGTGTCAGCTCAAAAAACTAAAGCAATTATTACTTACAACTAGCCTATCATTTACTCACTCAAGTTCTTGTATATTTGGGATTTCTGAAATATATAGAGCATTATCCCCGTTTATCACCACACATATCCTGTCTACTTGAGTTGCATTAAGCAGCACGTTCTCATCAACTCCGGCGGTCATATACATAAGTGAAACCTTCTTGTGCATTTTACACTTCAATCTTTGACACACCAGGTAACACATTCTATCTTCCAGCATGAACACTCTGTCAAGCACGTAATGCAGGCCATCCGTAGACTTTAGGTAAGAGTTGCAAGTTCGTTTCGTTTGATTATAGCTCCGGACATGATAACTCTGTCCTTCTAATAATGCCTCTTATATGCCACGACATTTTCGGGATGCTGCCTAAGCTTACTGGAAAACAAAGCTACCTTGTGATCATCAAGGAACGAAAGACGTTCTTAACCATGTGGATTTTGTTCTGTTCTTCTTAACATTGTAGCTAGTGATGATCTCACAAAATTCCCGCACCTTCTGTGACAGAATCACGGTCTGCAAAAGGCGACGAAGCTGGAGGTTCACTGTAAAGTGCTCCAGGACTTGCAGTAGCACTTTGTTTGCATCGCTGACTAGATTCAGTAGCGAACCGTTTCCAGACTCAAAAACAAATGTTGAATGAGACCACGATGGTCCCAGCTGCAACACACTTTGTGGCAGGTGCACCAGTTGGGAAATGGTAAAAGCCGTTGCCTGCTGTCCGTAGAGCTCCTATACCTGGTACACAAATTGAGCCAAGTTGTCCATAGGACCTTTCAGTTCTTCTCTGCTAATATTGTCCATTAGGAGAAGAAAAATACCGTTCACTAACAGACAGGAATGTTCAAGGTAACTTGTTGGTAAAATGACATTAAGACATGACACAGAATAAAAAAGCAGCCACTACTACCATTAACTAGCCTTCCAAAAACTGCGATCTTCAACTGTACGTGGGAGCCTAGTGAAGAATCGTGGTGGCTTAAGATTAAGCAGTCGTGACGTGACAGTTCGTAGGTGTGTAGGTGCGCCTATATAGGCTGGTGATTTGACAGAAGTGAACCACGTATCTGCAAGCTGTTTTGCGACTCCTAAAACACAATGCATCTACTCAGAGCATACTCCCCACATCATGTCGAACTTTGGAAGTTCAACCAGAGGTGTGTAACCCTTGACACCCCGTGATGGTTTGCCTGTTGACATTTCCAGCGGCATATCTTGTTTTATCTGGCTGGTGGTTCGTGTGGTTGGAACTTTACTCTCAACAGGGCACTTGACAGATCTTGCAACAGTAAATTGTTTTTACTAGTAAGAAACAGTCATAACGTACTAGAAAACCCTACACACAACTTCAATAAATGCTTTAATATATAAGTGCAATCAATTAACATAGAAAATAAAGACGTAAACCTTTAGCAAAGCTTACTTTGGTGCCTTTATTCTTTGTAGAGGCAAAATCAGCATCAAAAGTAGCCATTGAATTGCTTGCAGTTTAGAACCGCTGCTCGTGTCGGTGTATCGACACAGCAGCAAACTACTTGTACACTTGATGAGAGTTTTCTTTCGTCGTATTTGCACTTTACTGAATTTATCGCAAGGAGCCTCCTAGACAATCACCTCCAAAAACTACGTCATTTCTGGATGCCCCTTACCAAACCAAAGCATCCCAAGCAGAATATCGTTCCAGCGCAGCGCCACTGGCAGCCCAATAATTACACATTTGTTGGGTTATACTAAAGTTTCGTTACCATTGAAAACCCCGGCATCATTAGTATTAAATGTGAGTGCGATATCACTCCACTTACTGCCCTCCATGTGCTTCCTAAACAGTTCTCCATTTGTGATGTCAGTGAGAACTGCACTTCTGCCCGACCCTTCATGAGCATTTTTCTTCTCAAGTGAGCCGAGCAGGGCTGTTGCCACTGCCTTGTCTGAAAGTAGCACCTCCATTTGGTCCTTTATATTTAGCACAGCGAAGAAATTTGTGCGCAGAATTTGGGGCATTGCCGTTGGTACAAATAAAGGTGTGTCCTTCGGGATTTGCAGCGGGTGTACTGCAGACTGTGAAAAAGCAGTAGCGTTTTACTAACTGCTTCTGCTAATTTTTCTATGCCTTTCTAAGTAAGTACTGTGATGATGGAAATACCTCAGCACCAATTAAAATATTCATTACATAGCCTAGCTTTTCCATATAACTCCAGTTGAGCATTGCTGGTGTTGAGTAGACCATTAGTGTAACCATTGCATCAGCAACGGTAAGGTCAGAATTTGGCAAACGCCCATTTGAGAACAATATCACAAAGTCGTCGTCACTGACCACCGTTGGTTCGCAGCAGGCTCCATTATCTGCGTCCAAACCAGCGAACTCTGTCAACTGTTGCTCCGACGTGTCGGCGATGACACTCTGCGGTGATCTCTGGCTGCGATGTTCATTCGCAGTTCAATTGTCGCCAATGTCGTCTCTTTCAGATGGCTAAGTATTCAAGTTCTGTGACTGCCTGTAGTCGTCGGCGTTCGTCGGCGAAGAGCAACTCTCCGCCTCGACAGTCAAAGCTTCTTCTTCATTCAAGCCAGCAGAAGTGTTCGGCAAGCGTCAATAAAAAAACAGTGCTCCGTGGAACCGTAAATTCTTCGCCAGGCTCCAAATAGTGCTTGCGCTTCCTGTTACGATTGTGAACGTCGTGTTCCTGTTCGCACCTGTCATTGGCGACACCCTTATTGTCCATGACCAGTAGAAAAATGAGAAAGACCAAATATTCAAAAGAATCGGTACGTCAATCGAACCTCCCAAATTGCAACAAAGCTGACAACAATACGTCCTCTGACTTGCATGACCCACTCTGAAACGTATTCAGCGCCACTCTGAAACGTATTCAGGCCCTATGTATGGCCAAGAACAAAATTACAAACGTTCAATGAAAAAAAAAAAAACGAACTGCTGTTGCATGACGACGCATAACTTTGTACTGCTGTGAATATTTAGGTATTGTAAGTAAAGCAGATTAGTGCAGTAAATTAGCGAGAAACAAAATGCCAAAAAGAAAATTTAGTTTGCATGTGTACCACCAACGTTCGAGCCTATTAGCCTCTTTACCAGCCGATCGCAGCCAGCTTTATGTATGCAGCCTACACTGCAAATCATTTCACATCCTTAAGGGTGGATTTTTGAATAAATCACCCATCTTAAACCTATTATTTCTGCCAAACTTATCCGCATGGGTGTAAGTTCTGCAATTCCACCTTTTGTACGCCCATTTCTCATTTTTAGGTGTACTGTAGGTATATGTTAGCAAATTACACCCAAGGGTGTTTCCTTGAACGTTACACCTATCATATACGTATATAGTTTAGAGCATCAATACATATCACATTTCAACGGATGCAATCAAATCGCATGCCAAAAGTCTGGTGAAAAGATCGATGTTGCGGCATTCGTTTTCATTTCCCATAATTCATTCGCCAAAATATATCGTGCTATGTATTATATTTATTAAACCACCCCCTATTTATTATATTCAGAAGATTCCTCACATGTTCAATGACTTAATTCATGGGTTAACTTTTTGGGATTCCTACTAAAAATATTTTGCTGCCGCTTATGTCCATTCTTCCCTAATTCTCACAGAGACATCAGTAAAAGAGATTATGTTGCACTTAAACATAACATGAAACGATTACACACGGTTTTCGACAGGCTATCGTGCGCGCTTTCTCATTTGAAATCACACTAAGTTTTTTGTACCAGAGGTCCTGATTTATTAAAGACGATAGTCTTTTTTGGGGACCTTCAACGCAAAAATTTTGGTCTGCCTGCCTGCCTGCCTGCCTGCCTGCCTGCCTGTCTGTCTGTCTGTCTGTCTGTCTGTCTGTCTGTCTGTCTGTCTGTCTGTCTGTCTGTCTGTCTGTCTGTCTGTCTGTACATTTGTCGGTTTGTCCACTCTATACGTCATCTGGTACTTGAAATGGCCGACCTCATCCGCAGCGCTCACCAGTGTTGCTCAAGATTGAGCGTTCATGCTTGTGCAATCGTCAATTAAAAAGCCATGATTGCGCATGTCTGTGGCACCATAACAACACGTATATATTCTGCATGTGCGTCTTTTACTAGAAAAAGCATACATTAGTAATATTAAGGGCCGTAGCGCTTATCACGCTGCGCTGACCATGCAATGCTTGCACGGAACAGGGAGCGTTTCCAACGCTTTGCTAAGGTGGTGGAATCTACCCGTCGCCTTGCATTCTACACCTTATCACCTCTAAGATGGGCGGGCACACCCCTACCAAAGCCACACGCTTTGTTTTCTAGGAAGACTACCAGATGGCGCTCATGTCTCACGTGTGACATGATTTGATGTTCTTTTTCGCCTTAGCTGTATGCTCGAGGCACTCAAACGCAGTGCCTACAGAATACCACTCACCGACTTTCTTGCACAGAACACCAAATAAATGTCCTGTTCACTCTCTCCACACGCAAGACTATCGTCTTTTGACGACATTTGCAGAAACATGGAGATACGGGGCCAATTTTTTACAATGGGGGTCCATATATTTCCTCACACTGAAGTATTTCGCATCAATACACGGGTCCCTGATTTATTCAGTGAGTTATATTTAGATCTATGAACATGGGTCAGTTCAAATTGAATGTTTGTAGTATTCGCATTGCCACGGAACTAGGCATGTTTGCAATTAACAGGCTAAGCTTACTCGGATGCAGCTGCTGTGCACGCATGCTGCGCCGCAGGACAAGCTTGGCGCACATACGCTAAGCACGGGTGAACTCTTCCAATGGGTCGCACCACTCTGTGGGCACTTAGTGCTCATTTTATATTTACTTGAAATGCACGCTTGCGCGTCGTATAATATACACGTGAACGATCGTAGAAACACTAGTGCAATGTACCCGTGCCACAAAGAAGGAGAGTAGTTTACTAATTGCAGCATTGTAATTGACAGTTGTTACTGTCGCGTTACAATGCACTGATAATCGCACATTGGTATGCTCACACAAAATTTAAGACTTGAAATAAAAGCAAGCGTCCTTCATACTTTGTCGGTAAAAAAAGCAAAGCCCCCGGTTCTTGCTGATTGGTAGAGTGTTATTTAAAAGAAGCTAATAGCACAGCAGGGGTGTTGCTAGGATTTATGCGTGCAAGGGAACAGAAAGAGTAAAAAAGGGGGCCTGGCGCAATTTGTATGTAAATTTTTGCCTGTAGTTGCATACGTGTGGATCCGCATCGCAGGCTTTCTTTTTTTTTTTTTTTTGCGAAATGGGCCAAATCCTGACCCGAAAGTAGCTCAAATGACACTCAATTGGCTCATACATACGTTCACGTTTCCTCTAAAACAGTAATATTAAAACATTATTTATAAATATTACTGTTCTAGAAGAACGTTGATAGTATGTATATGTCAAGGCAGCGTCAGTTGAGCTTGTTTCGGTTCTAGATTTGCCCCATTTTGAATTAAAAAATATCTCCTCAAACGAACATAAAAAAGGGTGGGAGATGTGTCAAATATGGAACAACCTCCTTGCCACCCTTCCCTAACTTTTTATTTATATCTATGTTCCGCAAGTAACAAATTTTGACTCCGAAATGTCGAAACAACGCCGCAATAACGCCTCACCCGGGGAAAAAAAAAAATACATTACGAAGGCTGCGCATTTGCCACCTGCACACGTCAGTGGCAAAAAAAAAGACTTTGAAGCTCTGCTAGCAAATAAATATGTTGTCAAGCATGAAATATTACACTATATCTTGGAGGCTTGACATAGCTATGTGTTTTGGTTTCGGTTTCGGTTTTGAGGTCTCGGGGCAACTGCGCATCGCCATCGTCAACAGGCAGACTTTGAATTGGGTGGTAACATGTCGTGTGCGTGTTTGCTGCAGGCTGACGGTGGTTTATTATTTTACTATTCACTTGCTTTGTCAGGGACGCGTACTTATACGGCTTGCACAGTTTAACTTGTGCTTACAGTGGATACAGTACGTGTCACTGCAATCTGTGGCGTGTCGGCTAGTACAGAACAACTTCGGTGCGGCGAAGTGTGTGTCCTCTGTCAACGGCTTTCGTTGAAGCTTGTGCCCGCCGCAAGCAGAGTGTTTACGATCAAGCAATCAACGGACCGTACGCTGGGAGCTACATGGAGAACGCTTTTGTATTTCGTGCTATTGCTGAAAAGGTAAGCTTTCGTGTATGCGAACAACGAAGTGCAGAAGTGCGTGCCTGCCTGCCAACTCCCGATTTGCCCGCGATACTCGTAATTGCAGGAAGCGACCGTCTCATGGCGTCGGTAGCTTCGTGACCTTCGCTCGCTGTGTGCTTATCAGCTGCGATGTCTCAACAGTCGCAGTGTTCGTGAACCTCGCTTTGGGGCATGGTTAAAGAAAACGGGGGATGTGCCCCGCGCAGATAAACCTTACGGCATTCGGCAGCGGGTGAGAAAACAAGGGGGGGGGGGGGGGGTGAGCGAGCCGAGGTGGGCGAAAGAAATGGCATAATAATAATAATAATAATAAAAACGAAGCAGATCAACGGTAAAAGAGGCGCCAGTTGTCAGTTAGCGGGACTGCAGTGGACAAATGGGGCGCGTTTATTACGCGGGAGAAAAAAAAAATCCAGATTTCAATGACTGAAGATAGGGGTGCGTTTTTAATGCGAGTAAATACGCTATTTAAAGCAACAATTGAAAAATACTTAAACTTTGTATCAGTAACCCTTTGATGCCTGCGCTTTGCAGCGGCGTGACGTGTTTTGTTAAAAATCGTGCAGCTAACCAAAGAATTTATATGTACCTTGTTTAATCAGTGATTCGCGCTTTTTATGCCTTGCTTGATTTGTTTATATTTATACTAGTATATCGTAAATAACCAGGATACAGTAGTATTGATCTGATTTAATAAGGGATTGAACAGCCACACTCAATTGCACACATCTTTTTGCATTTTTGCACCATTGTACTGCGGCACATAGAATATTGTAGAATAGAATATTTCTGTATATTTTGGTGTAGGGTTTTGCGATGTGGTTACACATGAAAGCTTAGCCAAAGTGTACCAACAAACACGCACACAAAACTTTCAGTTAGACTGATGCAGCACAGATGATAATGGTGTAGGCATAGTTAGCCACTAAAGAACACGCTCGCGAAAAACAAAATGAGGATGGCGACGCAGGTGGCTGTAAATGAAAGCAGGCAGACCTAACAGCTCTTGTCTGTTTCATGCATTTTGTCTGTGCAGGTTTCATCCTTACGAATGTAAGGACACTGATCCAACTAATAAGCCCTCCATGCATATATTCTTGTTAGCTACTTCTCCAATATGTCGTGCATTTTTTAAATTACACATATTTATGGTCCAACAGTCCAGAGCTTATTGAGCATATATTTAACTTACTTGTGATATATTATCTGTTGCATGGCTGTTTTTATGAATTAAAAAAATTCAACTGCGAATGAGCTGCTTATGCATGCACTCGAAGAATAGGGTTAGCACGTCTTATTTATTCTTGAGAGTAGTCAGTTTTACTTGTGGCCTAAAGTAATCATTTTGTTGACCAATAAGCAACCTGTGAAAGACATAAAATTATCGAGTACACCAAATTTATGTAACTGGAGAAGAAATTTAGAGGTGAGCTTCCACAAATACACAGTGCTGTTTTTCCAGCAGCAGTATTGTAAGTGCTGTTGTAAGTGCTGTTGTAAGTGCACTTACAACAATATTGTAAGTGCTGTTGATCCTTCCATATTGGGGCTTGCTCGATGGTTTAGACTATTTTCACACAGTAGATTGTACATCGGTGATGTGTACATGTCTACACAACGATCCTTCAAAGTAAATGATAAATATTGCTACTTTTCTGTCTGAATGGGTTTATATAATTTTTTGTATCAACCATTGTAGTGGCTTATTGGTTAGGGTATTCTCGCTTAGCAAGAAAACTTGGTATAAACGCTGAAATTTGAGCTTCCCAGTATATTTCAAGCTTCTTGGTAGGTGCATGATTCAAGAGAGAAGCACTTTTTCACCACCACCACGGTGGTGAAAAAACCATACTCAAGCATGGCACTTGCATTCGTACACTAATATGCACAGATGCTTGTAAACGTAAAAGTGAATAGTGGTAAAGCTGAAAGTGGAGAAGCTGGAGCTTTTTATTATGACACATCATAATGAGGTTCTGATTGTTCCCAGTATTTTTTAAATGCTTAGTTGAATGTTGTGCATCTCTTACATGCAGAATGTTGAAAGGAAAGCACACTACGTCTTCTACGATGGACTGGGTGCTGACAATGCAGTGCACTCTTCATCACAACCTGAAAGCAGCTGTTCCGGGCTCACGACCTCACTCAAAGGGTCGCAGCAGTGGTGGACGCTACTCATAGGGTGCACCAAATATCCTGTACATTTTAGGAACATTCCTCTGATGGGAAAGGCTTCATCTCAAGCTATGTGTCCTATATACCTATTTATGTTTTCAATATAAGTATCAGTTTGCCATCAGATCAACAGCAGTGCGTGTAGAAAACTGTGTACAACGCATAATGTTACAGTTGTATGAAAAACTAGAGATGGCCTAGATGTCGCCAGCTTAAAAGGTTGATCCACTAATGGGTCAATCCACGCCAAACATCCCAGCTATTTTAGGGACCATCTCAAATGTATTAAAAAAAATTGTGATGATTTACTGCATTGAAAACAGTGAAATAAAATAATTTCAAAAGAAAAAAAAATTTTCGGTCACGTAGTTGCCTTCTGAACTTAATGGAATGTCGTTTCAGTGTGGTTTGTGGGAAAGTAGTTTAAAAGTACTGCTCATTTCTTCGATACCAAAATTTGTCTACATGTTAAGTACAAGTTCATGTGTAAAGTGTTTGAAGCGCAGTAATATTAGTGCAATTTCACTGGCACATACGCCTCCAAGACCAACAATGTGCTTGATACGACTGGTTGGTGCTGTATGGTAGACAAAGTGCTTAACAGCGCAAAGGACAAGAAGGGAAAGAAGAAACGAGAACAGAGCCCTGAACAAACAATCAAAGTTTATTGCAAACCAACTGCAATATATAGAAAACAGAATCTGCACATAACCACGCACCATAAGCAGAATCGCACATACATGCACCATACAGCCTATCTTAGCAACAACCGGTCATGTAAATGGACCCAAGATAACTAACTGCATAGAGTTAAGAAAAATTGAGGGTACGCTAACACAGGAAGCACCAAGTTGTTGAATATAGAAAGCTTCACTAATCTCGTGCTCGCGCTGATTTTTATATCCCCCGTGATCAAACACTTGTCGAGAGTTGGCTGACAACAAGACTTATTACAATGGTCTGCCAAGTGGCTGGGAAGGAAACCTTTTAGAGAGTTAGCGTATCCCCTCAACCGATCATTCATTCATCGCCTTGTTTGGCCAATGTAACCATGCCCAAAAGTAAAAAAATATCTTGTAGAGAATCGCTAAAACACATTCAAGATCGCACGTAGCGTGTTTCTTAGTGCATTCTTCTTTCTTAGGTCCTTCGCTGTTGACCCTGTGACATAGCCCAGCGAGGTTATCGCGTGCGCAGAACACAACTCTTACACCTATTTTGCCAGTGACCTTCTTTAGCCTTTGGGGAACTTCGTGTATGTAGGGAATAACAGCCTTGCTAGAATGATGCTTGTTGAGTTAGCTGTTGCTTTGTCTCTTATCAACCACTCTTAGTGACGTTAGGAGAGTCTCGGCAATGGAAGTTAGCTCGGGATTAGAAAAGCCTCCTTGTTGAAGGCAGTGAACTTGGAGCGAGAAACTGCACTCTATCTGGCGGTGACTAGAGCCAGTTAAAATTGCCTTTAGGCAGGAAAAAGCGATGCTTCACTTGACCAGCTTAGAATGGGCGGACGTAAAAAGGAGGTTTTTTCTTGAGCATGACTCGTACCGCCAACATACATGATGAACAAAAAAAAAGCATTTCTAATTTTAGACATCGTAGCTTGTCGTCAGAAATAAACTCCGACGTTATTTCTAGTTTCTTCATTTCACACCCGAAAACGTCAAATATCTCATCGGTGGTTCGCCGAGGGTCAGATTGATCGATGCGGTAAAGCACTAAAAAGTCGTCAACGTAGTCGAACACTTTAACTGTACTCGTGTGATCAAAGTTAGCCATGAGACTTCTTTCATACCGCGCGAGTAAAAAGTTACAAAGAACCGGTGCTAAACTTGGCCCCGCCGCGGTGGTCTAGTGGCTAAGGTACTCGGCTGCTGACCCGCAGGTCGCGGGTTCAAATCCCGGCTGCGGCGGCTGCATTTCCTATGGAGGCGGAAATGTCGTAGGCCCGTGTGCTCAGATTTGGGTGCACGTTAAAGAACCCCAGGTGGTCCAAATTTCCGGAGTCCTCCACTACAGCGTCTCTCATAATCATAAGGTGGTTTTGGGACGTTAACCCCAAAAATCAATCAATCAACCGGTGCTAAACTTGAGACATTGCACACATCTGCACCGATGAGATATTTGACATTTTTTGGCGTGAAATGGTGCAACTGGAATTAAAGTCGGAGTTCGATTCATGACGACAAGTTACGATGCCTTGACTTGGAAATGCTTTTTTGGTTGACCATGTATATTGGCGGTACGAACCTTTCTCAAGGAAAAGCCTTCTTTTTACGTCCACTAATTCTAAGCTAGTCAAGCGAAGCATCTCTTTTTCCTGCCTAAAGGCAATTCTAACTGACTCTTGTCACCGCCAGATAGAGTGCAGTTTCTCGTTCTAAGTTCACTGCCTTCAACAAGCAGGCTTTTCTAATCCCCTGCTAACTTCTATTGCCGAGACTCTCCTAATGTCACTAAGATTGCCTGATGAGACACAAAGCAAAAGCTAACTCAACAAGCCTCATTCTAGCAAGGCTGTTATTCCCTACGTACACGAAGTTTCCCATAGGCTAAAGAAGGTCGCTGGAAAAATAGGTGTAAGAGTTGCGTTGTGCGCACGCGACAAGCTCGCTGGCCTATGTCGCAGGGTCAACAGCGAAGGACCTGAGAAAGAAGCATGCACTAAGAAATACGCTATGCACCATGTTGAATGTGTTTTAGCTATTCTCTACAAGATATTATTTACTTGTGGACATCGGCCAAACAGGGCGATGCATGAATGATCGGTTGAGGGAGCACGTTAACCTTCTTCCTTCCCAGCCACTTGGTAGACCATTGTAATAAGTCTTGTTGACAGCCAATTCTTGACAAGTGTTTGATTACGGGGGATATAAAAATCGCCGCGAGCACGAGATTAGTGAAGCTTTCTATACTCAAGAACTTGGCGCTTCCTGTCTTAGCGCACCCTCAATTTTTTTAACTGCTGTGAAGTTAGTTATCTGGGGTCCACTTATATGACCGGTTGTCGATAAGGTAGGCCGTATGGTGCATGTATGTGCAATTCTGCTTATAATGCGTGGTTATGCGCAGATTCTGTTTTCTGTATATTGCAGTTGGTTTGCAATAAACTTTGGTTGTTTGTTCAGGGCTCTGTTTTCGTCTCATCTTTTCTTTCTTGTCATTTGCGCTGTTAAGCACTTTCTTCGTCTACTATGCCTACAAGAACTTAGCCAACGTGTTATGAATGTCTGACTACTGAATACTAACTACACAAAAGGTATATTTTGAGGAAATAATATTATGAGACTTCTTAAGCTGCTAAACATTACGAGAAAAAATTACGAGTTTCGCAGAATCGTCATTTTCGTTTATATTGAGACCCGGTTTGCACTGTGGAGTGGTCCAAATAAATATGACCTTCAAACCTACATCGAAAGGGAAAAAAAGGTATTTTCATGTGCCAATTGTTATCATTACTTTTTTTGTTTTAAGGAAGAAAAGTTTTGAACTTTCCCATTGATGAAAATAGGAAATTTCAAGGTGGCAGCTGTTGTATGACGAAATGGGAAGATAGGCACCAATGGGAATACTAAAAAATATTTTCTTCCTTAAAACAAAAAATTCAATGATAGTATATGAAAAGAAATGTTCATTTGCTTTCAATTTATGTATAAAGGTAATTTTTAGTTAAGCCACCACATGGCGTAAATCGCATCTGAATATGATCAAAAATTACGATTTTGTAGAATTTATGATTTTTTCTCATAAAGTTTACCAGCTTGATAAGTCTCAAATATTTTTTTTTTCAAAATATACCTTGCGTGGAGTAGGTATTCACTACACAGATATTCATACAAACTGCAGTATTGCAATAAAGAAATTGCAAACATAGCACATTTTGGATAAATTCTTAGAAGCATATGTGCCAGTATAGTTGCAATAATATTACTGAGCTTCAAACACCTTACACAAGAACCTTTACTCAACATGTAGGCCAAGTTTGGTATAGAACGTACTTTTAAAATAAATTTTATCACACATACCCAAACGACATCCCGGAAAGTTCCGATGGCAACCTTGCGACCAAACATTTTTTCTCTCCGAAATATCCTACCGTTTCACTGCTTTCAATACAGTTAATCAGCACAATATTTTTCGAATGCATTTGAGATGATCGCCAAAACGGCTGGGCGTTTGGCATGAAATCACCCTAACAGTGTGTCATGAACACAGAAAAAGGTCCTATGCTTATTAAGCCCTTTATTTACCAAAAAATATACTGAAAGTGCCTCCTCTGAGGCACTGTATAGTGCCGCTTTTTTCACAGTTCTAAGGGAACTAACTGCACGTGCTATTGTTGTTTACATGTGCAGCAGTAGCATTAATATGTAGTAGAACTTGCTGTTGGGATAGTTGGTGCATGTTTGCATTAAATATTAGTCAATTTTGCGCCAAAACGACGACCACACAAATGAAAAAAACACATAAACGGAATGGGCACTCATTTCCAATTGTTGATTTCTTGAGGAAATGGGCTGATATAAACCCACTTTTTGTCAACGCTTGTGCAACCTACTCGGGCCGTCCCTTACCTAATCACGCTATAGGACACATGATCGCTAGATACCGTGCTTCCAGCTCATACATGATAAGTGAAGTTTTGCTAACGCAATTGATACCCCTTTTCTTTTGTGAAAGCCCATCAAAATGGCTCTTGGTGTGAATCCACATGAAGTGACATGTGCTCTTGAACGGGCACCGTCGTTATTCTTTGCCGTAATGGCGTGCTCCCTCGCTAGATCATTGACGCAGCGCCTCGTCGTCTGGCTAACATGTCTCTTTCTGCACGATAAGGGTATTTTGTAAACCACTTCAGTAGCAGACTTCGTGAATGGCCACTCATGCTTCTTTTTACAGCCTTTCAGCTGCTCAGCATGATTTTCAGCGATGCACCGGCGCAATTTTGCTAGTTTGTTAGGGGCACGAACACGATCAGTACTTCATGCCGGCTCGCCACCTTTTTAAGGTTGTACGTATGAATATATAGTATATTATGAATATAAGGTACAAACAGCTGCTAGTGAGCACCCGTCCTGTTCATGTGTTTTCTTTGTGCGGTCGTGGTTTTGACGTGAAATTGACTATTCAATTCAGGCATTCATGTCTATTCACAGCACATGTTTAATGTCTGTAGCAAAATATTACATGATATTTTCGTATTCATATTTGCATGTTCAAGAGAACAGCAGCCGTGCCAATTGTGTCAATTGGATACAATTTCCTAATTTTGCACAAAACCATTATGAAATGCCCAACCAGCCTCAATTATTTCTCAGTATTGTTAATTTTATCAAGAAACATAAAATCCATTATTCAACTTAAGTTTGCGCATCACCATCCAATTGATTGATGTGTGCAGTTTAATGTCCTAAAGCCACCATTTGATTATGAGACGCTTTAGGGGAGGGCTCCAGAAATTTTGGCCGCCTGGGGTTCTTGTGCACCCAAATCTAAGGAAATGGGCCTACAGCATTTTCGCCTGCATGAAAAATGCAGCTGAGTACTTTGGTGACTAAACCATCGAGGCGGGGTCATCATCATCCAATCTAATACAGATGTGCCAACCGTAATTATAACTTTTAATTGACTATATTCTTACCTCACAGCAAAAGAAAAGAGTAGAACGGTTTAAAAGAAAGTTCTACCCCCCCTTTCTATGACGTCCATAACGCTTTTTAAGTCGCTTTCGCCAGAATACGCTTTCGCTCTGCGGAAAAGTGCTTTTTGATTTACAGGACACAAAATATTTTTGTGCCTATATTACTCTGCCATGCAGATGCCATTCAATAACGAGTACTAGTATAAGTGCTGGCCGTCTTTCAGAGTGATTTATGAGGTTTTCGCAGCCTTTAGCGACGATAAAGAAAATCGTATGCCACTTTTTTTCTTTTCGCCACCCCCTTGAGCTCCTCCTTTACAAATATCTGGAATTTCTGGGTCGCCTGTCAAACAGTTAGACAAGCTAACCAAATGCTACTGCGAGTTTTACACCCGTAATTTAGAACGTCCCTTCACTAAGTGCTTCACCTTGACTTGAGAAAATTGATTCCAGCGCAGTCTCTAGGCAGAGCAAGTCACTCAATATCAGGGATAATCTGCTGCGATTCTCAAGAAACGCAGCGTCATTTTTAGACAAGCGGTGGCGCTGTGCTCAGCTAGTACAAGTGAAGGATGAGATTTGAGTCGAGGAGCATTCGTATATAGGGAGGATAGCATTGTTTGCACTGTGGGACAGTTCAAGAGTGCTTTTGTTGAAATAGCTGCACTCTCGTGTATCTTGAATGAATTAGCGTATGTCAAATAATTTCTACATATACTTTTTTGTGTGTGTGATTCAGTATAATTTGTTGTACTACTGTAAATTTGGAGCCCCACCGCGGTGGTCTAGGGGCTATGGTAATCGGCTGCTGACCCCCAGGTTGTGGGATCGAATCATGGCTGTGGTGTCTGCACTTCCGATGGAGGCAGAAACGCTGTAGGCCCTTGTGCTCAGATTTAGGTGCACGTTAAAGAACCCCGGGTGTTTAAAATTTCCGGAGCCCTCCACTACGACGTTTCTCATAACCATATGGTGGTTTGGGGACGTTAAACTGCACATATCAATCAATGCTGTAAATTTGAAATTTCAAGCTCAAAAATGCTGTGTTTGTTTTTCCTGAAACCTGCTCCAAATTTAGATTTTCTCCCTAGAAAAGCAAGATATGATGCTCCAAAATATTGCACCAGATGATAGCTTGGCTGCTCCACCTCTGCTAGCTGTAAGTGGTTACTCTTTCACCCTGCTTTTGTGTGCCCATTTTATGTTCTTTGATGTTGCAGTGTTTCAGGGGGACATAGTATGTGATGCGCTTGATATTTTACATCTTTAAATCAATTATTCTGCGTGGTTAGTATCTAGTGACACTGTTAAGCTATTCTAATTTTGCCTATTGTTTTCACTCCTGTATTATTATTTCTCCAGTATTCTGAATGTCTGAACACACAAGGGTTATTGTGAAATGAAAATGCCATTTTAAGACTGTTTTGTCATTACATTCATTAGAATACCACTAGCTTTGCATAATATGCATAAGGCATGCCACAACACATGCAAACTGTGGCGTACCAATGTGGCAATTGTAGTGTGCATTGATATATTATTTCAGTATATTAGAGAAATAAGGCATGCTGCATTACACTACTCTTCCTGCTGTTTGTATGCTTCACTGCACTGTGCTTTTGTGCTGCATTGAAGCGTGTTAAAATTAGTTCTTCATTTTTAAGTGCAAATAAAGGCTCTTTTGTTGTACTTTGATATGCATGCATTGGTCGTTAGAGCTCCATGCCGTACCATTGACGTCTGATTTCCGGTCTTCTTTTGTAGCAAATGGCATTCTGCTTTGCACAATTGAAAAAGGCTTTTGATTAAGGTATAATTTGTCTCTGAATCCTGTATGTTCTCTGTGCCTAATAAAATAAAGCTTGATTTCGTTTTGCACAATGGCATGACTTTGTGAACGTTGTGTTATGTGTGGCAGCTCATTTTGAGTGATGCCTTTGCATTAAGCTAGGATTACGTGTTATATGCCGTGCTTCATATATGCACCATAAAAGCTGTGCTAAGGCCAGGATTACTACACTGTGGCAGGAGCCACTACAATAGGACATCTGCACATGAAAGGTCTAGCTAAAGGGTAAGCTTTCACGTGCTTCCACAGGGGCTTACTGGAAAGGGGTAACTTTCGAATTATGGTATTTTTTGCATGGGTGTTGGGGCATTATTTAGCATGAACACCCCCACACCCTTTTTGCTGTTTGAGCAATTACACCCCTACACTACTTTTGTTTTTTAAGGGTGTTAGGGTGTCATAGCAATATTACGCCCTTACGCCCTAAAGATTACTTGGGTACATTCGCTTTTACACCCTCACTCCCTTAAAGCCACTTGGGTGTACATTTGTCTTTACACCCGAAGAAATGTTTGTGCCATAGGGTGTAAATTCGGAAATCCGCCCCACGATATAGGTGTAGCCCTGCTTGATACACCCATTTCGTGGGGTGTTGGGGTGTGAGTTATAGACACTATAAAACACCTATATGGGTGTAATTTGGTTTACAGTGTAGTGCACGCTACAAATGCAAGTCGTTTTTGCGGGTGTAAGTGGGATAGTGGTCACTGGCTTATTATTTCGGTACACGCGGACCAATTGATTAGTCAGCAGTTATGTATGCATCAGTGAGGTTTCGCGATGATGACGCAAGGGAAGTCATGAATGTTAAAGACATCAAACATTTCACTCCGAGAACCATTTCTGACTACGATAGTAGTAATTGATATCGTGTCCGCTGGCAAGATGACCACCAAATCGGCTTTTTTCATGGGCAGATCCTGTGGCTGTTCGGTAAGTAAAATTTCTAATGCATTTTATTTAGTAAAAAAGTGTGTGCCGTTTGATTTTAGTGTGCTCTGAATCCGCGCAGAGACAAAGGAAGTGGCAAACCAGCCTCCAAAACGCGTCCCCCTACCACCACGCCCTTCGGAAAGAAAATACTATGGGAGCGATTCTTCGAAATACAGCGAAGATTCTTTGCACGAGGTATGCGTAGAGAAACTGCATCCAAATGCGTAGAATAATTTTGCCAGTTCTTTTTTTCTTGTTTGGTTGCTTTGCCAGCAGCAAAACTCACGACTCAAAAGAATTCTCACAGGTATAGCATTATAGAATTTGTAATAGAAGAAAGCTCAAGAACTTGGCATGGTTGATCGTTTGGCTTCTTGAGAACAACTTGCATGTTCTTGGTCAGAAACATAAAACATGAAACTTTGTTCCGTTTACCTCGTTGCTTTTTCGTACTTTCATATGCAGACGCACGTGGACTTACGGCCGGCTTGCACTAACCTCGTGAGGGATATTTTAAAATTTGTTTTGTCACTCTGCCGAAAAATTTACTGAAATACAGTTTTTTTTTCTATGCTGCACTGAACATATATTCTTATGTTGCAAACATTCATGCAATCTCGCCCTTCTCGTCATCACGTGTAGGATAACTGACTTTCCCGGGCTGGTTTACTTCCCTGCCTTCCCTTCTCTACCATTCTTCATCCTTCATGCTGCTATTTTGCTAATTGGAAGTGGCAACTTATGTCAAGTGTCCATGCATGCCTATTTTATGTCCGCCTATGTTCAGCGCGCTAGGTATTCAGAAAGGCGGCAAACCACGGCACGGAGGCCAGAGGGAAATCGGAGGAGGCCTTTCGAAATAAACACCTACAGTCGCTATTTGAGAAGAGAGATGAGGTGCCGAATTGTGAAAAAGAACTACTGCAGCTACAAAAAAGAAAATAAGCTTCTCAAAACAGAAAGCGAGAAAATTCTGCAGGAAAATAAGATCAACAGCAGGCTCGAAACGCTTGAAAAAGCATCATGTAGCTATGTTTTTGATACAGGTTTGGGTTTTACGTTTTAATATTTTCATGCAGGTGTAATTGTTACACTAATCTAGAGTTGCATGGTTTATTTCCTTTACTATCGTATGGTTAGTCAGTATCAAAATGCATGAGCAGTTTTTCATAGAGTAGAATAGTAGTGTTTTTGAAAGCGTAGTTAACATCATGTGTTCCTTTACATACAGAAAGTCACCTATGGGCGCATATGGCTCAGTGCGCAGCGGGAGCTGTGGCTTCATCGACCACATCAACAGAGGCACGAAAGCCTCTGAAAGTTGCAGCAGTGCCTGGTGGCCTATCTTCTGTACCACGGATGGGCAATGACAGTGCTTCCATTCCCACAGACAGACTTTCTTCCTGATGACATGCGGGAGGAGCAAATTCCCTTGCAGTCGCAGTGCACATCAGTTTACGTGGTGGGAGATATGGTAGGCACACCTTCCTCAAATTTTATAAGCGCAGCTATTTGGATTAGCTCTCCCCAGTTCATGCTGTTTCTTCCTCGTGCTTCACCATTCAGAGTAGGTTCATGAACACTACTGTCTTGCGTTGTATAGGAGGATTGCACAGAGGCAGGGCCTCCAAGAAAGTGCCAGTGTCGTAACAGCAGCGTACCCATCTTGATGGTCTTCAACTAGGCACTCAACGGCATTCTGCCTGTACATTCTACGGTGTCATGCACACTATCACGCACACAGCCCCTCGTTGCAGCTCGCCGTATCAACAAAATCAATGAGGTGCTCCACCAGAGCACATCTGCGCCCCCATGCACCACAGAGATGGTGGCCAACACCACTAGCGCTCTAAGCGGGTGACGTCACTTGCAATACATGACGAATCAATACTTGCGATCTATGTAAGTTGTTTCAATGTGCAAGGCACACTGTGTGGTAGGTGTGCACTGTAGGTTTAAATGAAAACAGTGACAGAAAAGGCCAGTTTAAAAAATATAAAGAAAAAGCACAAAGAACTTTTTGTTGCTTAAAGTGTTATCCGTTTCTGCAAGGCATAATTCAAGCCTCTTTTAGGTTTGGAAGTGGCTGTAGAGTGGTGTCGACCTGCTTGTGTATTACATATGCGAATATAACTGCTGGATTCTGCAGTGTTCTGCGGAGAGGAGTCCCGTCCCGGTGCTTGTTGTGTACTTTGGCAGGATCCAACCACATTCTTGCTTGGTGCATAATATTTAATCATTTCTGACTAAAATCAACAGTAAAGGAACCTTACAACGCAAAGCAGCCAGAAATCTAGTAGAATAACTATGAAAATGACAAATATTGTGTGGTAGCCTTCAATAATTATTGTTCGAATAATTGGACTTCTCTATGTTTTTCATTTTTCTTCAAGTGCTGTTAGGCAGTAGCGGCATAAGCATAAAAAAGCAAGCGTGCGAACGCCTTATGCAGGACCCGAAAGATGGCATTTTTATCCGTGATGCCAATGTGCAAAGTTTTTTTACTGCAGGCCACATGGGCAGAAGTGTCACTAGGGCTGCATCTAACTGAACAATAGGCGACCTAAAGGCTGCTTTGGATGCAACAAGATATAATGAACTCAAAGGAACGCCTTGTATTGTAATTATAAACCTTATTGGCACCATAAAACGAAAATTTGTTGTCAAACGCTGAGTTAAATGATCCTTTTGTCAAGATTTCGGGACGTCCTCTGCAGTTTAATTGCTGTATTGTTCCAACTCCTCAGAGCTTGTTGCTTATAAGGCAGCAATTCAGTATTAGTATTGACAATAGTTTTTATTGCAACTTTTTTTAACGACCGCCCCAAATTTCAATGCCGTGGCCTAATTAGCACAAGCTGTTTCTGTGCTGGTGAGATTTGAACCTGCGTGCCCCTACTCAGTAACACCTGCGCCTATTATTAAACCACGGATGCATGTATCTTTGCCAGTTCTTCATTTGTACAGTTGAGTGCTTAAGTGGTGCCTTTGCCACAGTGCATTGTAACATGAATAAACACAAAAAAGAGAAAAATGCATAAAAGAAAAAAAAAGACACGATGCAACTGAAAATTCAAAAACACTAAACACGGCTCTGCGAGTAGCAGAAGGTTGGATGCGAAGCTAGTTCGAATATTGAAGTTTGAGTGTGAATTGATCAAATTTAGCATGTTTTGAATATTTCTGAAATATTTCTCAAATACTTTGAAGTTCAGTTGTAGCAAACAAGTTTGAGGGGACTCCTAAGTAAATTCTTTTAAGATAGCAACATGAAAGCATTTCTTTTGGTAGGTTGGTGATGCACTGGAGGAATCGTGTTTCATAGTTTTTTTATCAAAAAGAGGCAATACATAAACTGAATTGTATATATGCACTTAATTTAGAGCAACCAACGTGTTATAGACAACATGGCCGCCTGCAGAATTTCGATTTGGGGTGTGTGTGCACATATGCGTTGCAAAGAGGCTGCGGAAGGGTGTAGCTTTAGCGGAAGTCAAGTACTGGTGTGGCTTGAGTGGGCGAAGTGCCCCTTTTGCACCCCCTTGTGGATGCGCACGGTAAACAACAGTTTACACGTGCGAGGCAGAGATGCTATTTCCTCAGCCTATTCGCTTTACCCTTCTGTGGCTGCCCAAGTGATGTGGTGGACAAGGGGGGCGGGGGGGGGGGGGGGAGGGGTCCCTTAAAGTTGGCCGTTCCAAATCTGTCTCATAGACATCAATATATCAGAACATCTAAACATTCAACTTAGGATACAAAAAATTTTCGGCAAATGTTTTTTCGAACTTCCTTTCCAAATTTTGGGTGAGCCCCCTATCTTTGCCTAATCAACCATCTGCATGTTGGAACCAACGTTTTTTTGACAGAGCTGGAAAGGCAGCTTTGCCACACTACGATAATGTGTTGGTGTTACGCATGTTGAAAATCTGAACGGTGACTTTTTTTTTCGGTAAGTTTTAACAGCAAACTTCCTGTGTGCATCAAATAGTAAACACTATTTGCTGGAATATTGGCACATCCCTACAGAAAACCGCAGGTTCAACTCAATACATTGATCGAAATGTGTTGAGATGTTTAAATCATTACATGCACTCTACTATATGATATTGAAAAGTCGATCACCTTAAAAAACTTGTGCAACGGGCTCATAATACCTTTGGAATCATGCTAGCACAATCCGATTTTGTCGTGAACCTTGTTACTATACATGAGGGTGACACTGTATCGTGAGACTATTTTTGCGACATCCCAACATTCAGATCATTGAATTGGTTTGGTGTGAAACTTGAGTCGTATTTCTCCGAAAATCTTCTAAGTCTACCGACAGGGCTGGGGATATGTCTTCTAGACACAATAATTATCTCTTGTGGTTTCATTTGGTGAAAAATGTGCCTTTACTGTTTCATGCTGCCATATCACTACCATTTTCCTCACACACGGTTCCTTTGTTTCGTGTATTTTGTGTGTCTTCAAAATAGTGCTTGACAACTTCGCATTAAATTGCACTGGTGAATATTTTCGTTGTTCCTTGCCTTCTGTGTTTCAGTTTTCTTCAGGCACTACCTGGAGAAATGCTGCAGTGACTCGGAGATTCTCAAGAGGCATGCTTGGCGAGCTTGTTGCTGAAAAAAATAGCAGACCTAATTTAGCAGAGGAAGTTACCCTGTAAATATTTTAAATATATTTTGTACCTTACTTCCAACGGAAACTCTTCATTTTATAGAGGTTTTCCTGCAATGCAGTTCGCGTGTCATGATTCACCAGTAAGTAATCCTGGATCATATTCAGAAATGCTCTTGGACTTAGCAGTGCCTTTGATGCAGCAGAAAGGCGTTTCGAACGAGCTGCTCTAGGCAGTGCCAATTAAGATAGCACAAACCTGTTTCAAACACGCTGAAATAAAGGCGGTGGTAAGTCGAGCTCAAGTGAGAGAATTGAGGGGTCAGCATCTGGAGCACCGAAAGGCCAATTCAGTACCTCGAATACACTTCTAATAGGCCAATAGGCAAATACACCACCTATAGACCTATAGAATACCTATAGGCCGATTCACCAATAGACAAATAGAGGTTTAATAGATCCATAAAATACCTGTAGCTACCAATTGACCCGTAGAATACCAAAAGACCAATAGGTTTGTTAATCCCATAGGCTATTGGTTTTTCTATTGGTGATTTTCGCTAGGGTAGCTTTACCTGACAAGAATAACACAGGTACTTCAAGGAGAGCTCGTTCACCATTTTTTCGCCACACCAGCAACAGCCGGGTCCCCCACCACTCGCGAGATCACAATATTTCCTTCGCTGCCCGGAACCACATCACGAATAAGGTTCCCCCAACTCCCTTCTATCGATGACAATCTTCGTTGCTGTTGTAGTCGCTTGTAACACTTAGAAGGTGCACTGAACCATTTTCTTTTTTTCGAACGAAGTCGAACGCTTCGCACATTCCTCACTGCACCAGCTTGGTCTGCGCCATGTTGGTTTGTGGGGAACGGCCTCCTGGCGGCGAGGCTGTTTACGTCACTCCTTGAGCAGCCAATGAATGCCGCTAAGCGATGAGCCGGAGTGATTGGGAGCATCCACTGGGGCAAAAGTGATGTGCCGGAGCATTTCATGAGCAATTACGGGAGCATAATCGGAATATTGGTCCCGTTTTCCTCCAGTTTACTTCGTCCGCCTCCCGCCGGAGGAAAATGGTGGAAAAAGAACGTATTTGCTCCGGTACAATCCAGTTTGAGTGAGGCCACCAGAGCAGAGCGGGCACATTATTCCCCGGTTCCTGCCAGCTGGGTATATTTTTGTTTACAGTGTACAGACGGAGTCACACTTGTCTAAAGCATACAGCCGCGCGCTTTAAGAGCCACATTCAGTGAAATTATGTGAATGCTGATGCTGTAAATATTCCTAACATAGTTATACCGCCTGCACTATTTGTCTGTAACTCAAGCATGAGCGGAAGGTTGTGTAGCTAACGTGAAGTAGCAGGTGTAGACAACAACGTCCGCAGCCACGCACTCCGCTGCTCTATTTAAGTAAATGCGATTGCGTGTGTACGCGAATCGCTTAAAGTACTGCGCTTGCTGCTACTTGTACCAATGACTAATCACCATTGTTCGCAGAAGCGGAGCTCATTTTTGCGTCGCTAGCGCGAATGTGTGCTGCTGAACAGTTCAGGCAGTGACGGATCAGTCAATGGCAGCGACGATATCACACAAAACAGGCTAAACAAACGAACAACCGGTGAACACAGGCTTCGGCAGTGATGTCACACCAACGGATAACGCGCCGGTTTAGTACGCGCAGCCGAAGATTGTGATTTCACCACACTTGCACGTTAGACGGCACCTGTTTCAATATGGCGGGCCCATGTCGGGAAAATTTGAAAAGGTGGATCCGGGCGAATGCAGGTGAGACTTGTAGCAATGCTGAAGATGAGTAGATAGGGCCATATGTAAGCAAACAAAAGTGGAACTCACTGAAGCTCACTCAAGAATTATATCTTGTGTATTGGACTCACTTAGACTTAACAAAAGTTCTCTGAGCCGGACTCACTCGACCTCTCATTCGGAAGAATGTTTTACAATGAAAGCTCTATATGGCTCAGAGAAACAAAAAAACCGCCTGCTAGTGGTGTCATAAGAGCCCTCCATTGGCTGTGTTGTCAGTTACGTCATTCCCAAGCACGCGCACCATTGGCTGCGTTGTTAGTGACGTCGTCACCGCTGTGGCGCGAGCCCGCGCACAACAGTTTCTCCTGAAACCTCCCAGCCGAGTTGGCTCGTGATGTTAGACGCTTGCAAGAACGCCGCGTTCAGGCGTCAATGTGATGATTGCGGCAGCGCGTTCGCAGGGCCGTACGCTGTTTCGGTGGTGGTTTCTGCAGCGGCACATTCGCTTCGGCTGCGACGTCTCTGACCACCAGTTGTCCGAGAACAACCACTGTGATTAACGCATTGCGAAGCGCAGTTAGCAGCTAATTACACTTCTCCGTTACCCGGATCATGCGAGGCACAATGAGTGGCATGTGAAATAAACACTGTGGTAAACCCAAGCCAAAAGTGCGGCTAACCACATTAAGGAGCACTGACGTGTAACCCGTATTTGAGAAACGCTTCAGTGCCACGTCGATTCGAACCCGTTGCTCAACACCTAGGCCACACGTTTCAGCTCTCGCTGGTTAACCATTCGTACGAACTGCTTGGGTGGTCTTTTTGTTTTTTCTTCAGGCGGACTCATCCGGATTCACTCAAACTCAGGCTCACGGCTTGATCTGAGTCACAGTGAATTGACTCTTGAGTGACTTCACCGACGTGTGCCTGTCTGCTGCCTTTGTGAACATCATGACTTCAATATTACATCAAGACGGTGGGAAAGCGAAGTGGGGGTGAGAAGTAGAGATCTGGTGAGAACGAGAGGAGGACAGAATCCGTACAGAGAGACAGAAAAACTACAGCGAAACAAAAGTAAGAAAGAGGGCACAATATAGGAACACACAGAAGAAAATGGTGGAAGAAAGAGATATCATATGGTAGACACAAAGCTAGGAATAGCAGCATAAAGCATAGGAAAAAGTGAGAGAGCAAGTGAGGGTAGAAGGCTACCAGCTAATGCCGTATCGGTTGGCCGCTCTGGTCCTCTGGTTAAGAGTCCCAAGATGAAGAGGCAGCTCACAATGGGAGCGCGAGAGGCAGCGTACTAACCGAATACATCGGCTATCTCAGAGCGTTCAGGGCAGCCTGAGAGCAGCTAGAGATCAAGGGGCTTTATTAAGAACAGTGTGCCTGTAGCGCCACCGTGCAGCCAGCGTGGGAAGTGGCCGGGAGACATTGCTGCGCTGCGTCAGCGAATGGTGCTGATCTGTTCAGTGGAATGTTTTTTTCTTGATGCTTACCAAAGAGGAATGGCAACATTTTTGCCAAAATTCTAACCGGAAAATTGTTCTCAGTGGCCAAACAGTACTTCTTTGTCACCACCTTAGATACATAACGCGGGAGCTCCCTGCGCATGGTGGATGCAGCACTGCTGACGTTATCTAGGAACACATAGCTGACATCTGTAACACAATAGATAATACATGAACTAGAAAGCTGATAAGAAATGTTACACGTGTTTAAAAGCTTTGATGAAGTCTGCTATATCCTGTGGTTGTGGTGCCAACAGAAGGATAATCTTGTCATAATAAAGCCTCATCATCATTATCATCATCAGCCTGACTACGTCCACTGCAGTACAAAGGCCTCTCCCATATTCCGCCAGTCAACTCAGTCTTGTGCTTGCTGCTGCCACTTTACACCCGCAAACTTTTTAAATCTCATCTGCCCATCTAATTCTCGGTCTCCCCCTAATCCGCTTGCGTTCTCTGGAAATACAGTCAGTTACCCTTAATGAGCAGCGGTTATTCTGCCTACGCGTTACATGCCCGGCCCATGTCCATTTCTTCTTCATGATTTCAACTATAATATCCTTAATATCCCTTTGTTCTCTGATCCACTCTGCTCTCTTCTTGCCTCTTAAGGTTACACCTATAAGTTTCCTTTCCATCGCTCGCTGCGTCGTCCTCAAATTAAGCTGAATCTTCTTTGTAAGTCTCGAGGTTTCTTCTCGATAGCTATGTACCGGCAAGATTCAGCTCTTATATACCTTCCTTTTGTGGAGGAGGAGGATTGAAAGAGGAAGGACAGGGAGGTTAGCCATTCCTCTTGAGGGATTGTGGTAATCTATCAGACATGATTTGATAGTGCTTTCCAAATGTGCACCACTCCACTCTAATTATTCTAGTTACTTCAATGTCGTGGTTCGGCTCCGAGGTTGTTACCTACCTAAGTAGACGTAGTCTTTTACAACTTCAAGTGCACTATTGCCTATGTCGAAGCACTGTTCTCTTTCGAGGTTCTTGTACATTACGTTCGTTTTCTGTAAATTAACTTTAAGACCTACCTTTCCACTGTCCTTGTCTAACTCCGTAATCATGAGTTAAAAATTCGTCCCCTGGGTTACTCAGCAATGCAATGTCATCGGAGAAGCACAGATTATAAGGGTACTCTCCATTAACTCTTATCCCCAACTGTTCCCATTCTAGGCCTGTGAAAACCACCTGTAATCAAACGCTAAATTGCATTGGAGAGATTGTATCCCCCTTGCCTTACACGATTCTTGATTGGTATTCTGTTGCTCTTTTTATGAAGCACTATGGTAGCAGCTGATCACCTGTAGATTTATTTTAGAATTTGTATATATGCTTCGTCGACGCCCTGATTCTTCAGTGCCTACATGACTGCTGTTATTGATACTGAATCAAACGCTTTCTCGTAATCTATGAAGGATATGTGTAGTGGTTGACTGTATTCTGAGCATTTCTCTATTACCTCATTGATAGTATGAACATGGTCGATTGTTGAGTAGGCTGTTCGAAATCCTGCTTGTTCTTTAGGTTAATTGAATTTAATGTTGCCTTAGTTCTGTCAGCAATTACCTTTGTAAATAGCTTGTGTACGACGGAGAGCAAGCTGATGAGCCTGTAATTCTTCAAGTACTTCTCATCTCCTTTCTTATGTATAAAGATTATGTTACCATTCTTCTAACATTCAGGTACTTTTCTCGCCAGGAGACACTTCGTAAACAGGGTGGCTACTTTTTCGAAGACAATCTGTCCTCCATCTTTCAGCAGATTTGATGTTATCTGATCCTCACCAGAAGCTTTGCCTCTTTGCATTTCCTTCAAGGCTTCTCTAATTTCTTCTATCATTACTGCTGGGATGCCATCTGAGTTACTGCTAGTTTTTATATTATGGTGGTGGTTGTTTCGGCTGCTGTACAGATCCCTGTAAAATTCCTCCGCCCTTTCGACTATCCTATCCAAATTGGTAGATATTTTGCCCTCCTTGTCCCTTTGTTTATACATCTGGTTTTTGCCCATCACAAGTTCCCTCTTCGCCACTTTGATGCTTCCTCCGTCCTTCGCAGCGTGTTCGATTTTCTCCATGGTATACCTTCTTACATCGTATACCTTACGCTTATTAATCAGCTTCGAAAGCTCAGCTAATCCTATTTTGTCTCTTGTATTTCAGTCTTTTCTGTATTGACGTTTCTTAATGAGGTTATCCATCTTCTGAGACAGCTTGCCAGTGTCCTGCCTAAGTACCGTACCTCCAACTTCCACTGCACACTCCGTAATCATTCTCGTCATATTATCATTCATTGCATCAACGCTAAGGCTGGTTTCCTCGATAAGAGCCGAGTATCTAATCTGAAGCAAGACTCTGAATTCCTGTACTTCCCTTCTCAGTGCTAGCTCATTGATTGACTTGCGAAAGAGTTTCCGTCGTTCCTTCTTCAAGTCTAGGCGAATTCGAGACCGTACTATTCTATGGTCACTGCGTCGTATCTTGCCAAGCACTTCCACATCCTGCATGATGCCTGGTTGTGCACTCAGTATAAAGTCTATTTTGTTCTTAGTTTCGCCATTAGGTCTCCTACATGTCCACTTATGGCACCGCTACCTCGTTTTTGGTAAAATGTGTTCAAGATCTGTAAATTATTGCGTTCTGCGAATTCTACCAATAGCTCCCCTCCGGCACTTCTAGTACCGATGCCATAATCTTCTACTATCTGATCCCTAGCCTGCTGCTTCCCTACTTTGGCATTAAAGTCTCCCTCCCATCAGTAAAGTATAATTTTTTTACCGTATTCATTGCCAATTCCACGCCTTCATAAAAGCTTTCAACTGACGCGTCATCATAGCTGGACGTAGGCGCATAAGCCTGTACAACCTTAATGTTGTATCTCCTATCGAGTTTATTTATGGTACCTGTGACCCTTTCATTATTGCTGTAATATTGCTCTACTTTGCTAGCTATATTTCTGTGGATAAGGAACTCCAAGCCCAGTTTTATTTTCTCAGCCAAGCCACGATAGCAAAAACGTGCCAATTCTGTAGCACTGCATAGGTGCATAGGTATCATCTGCCCTCCTAACCTCACTGAGCCCTATTACATCCTATTTAACACCCTCTAGCTTCTCGAATAATACAGCTAGACTTGCCTCACTAGATAAGGTTCTAGCGTTAAACGTTGCCAAGTTCAGGTTCCTATGGAGGCCTGTCCGAACCCAGAGATTCATAGCACCCTCTGCTGGGTTGCAGATCTGACCACCGCCGTGGTCACTTGCTTCTCAGCCACTGGGAATTGAGGGCATGAGCGAATTGACGTATGAATATGGGAAGTAGTGGCCAGATACTGCGCCAGGTTGGCCAATTTTTCTCCAGTGAGGGAGTGCGTTACCGGTGGTGGTCACCGGTGAGGCCACACCCCAGCCCTGTTAATGCACTTCTATCACCACGCCGATTTTTTAAAATCAGCTTGGAAAGTGCGTGGTACCGGGATTCAAGCTATGAACCTCTTGCATGCGAGGCTGATACTCTAATCACTACGCCATCGCTGCCTTAAACAGCAACAGTTCATCGAAATATTCATTGCCCATTCTACGTAGTATTTGTGCCACAGACAAAAAAGCTATGTGCTCATTATAGATTATTGTGATTCAAATTCACAGAATTTAGTAAGCAATTTAGACCCGATTCTGTTCTTGTGAACAGCATTTATTGTGTGTATTTTAATTTCTCGTGTACTGTAAGGATTGCGTGTTTTTGCGTAATTTATAAATACTTTGACAATTGGCACTCACTCCATGCAAGAAAATAGATTAAGTATACGTTAGAAATGATGAATGCAGTTGATGACAGATCATTTACGTCAGGTTACACAATGCGAATTCAGAAGAAATGAAGTTCACTAGGGTTGAGAGCTAGGCTAGTTGGTGGGATATCATTTGAACATATGTGGTACTAGCGCAAATCCGACGGGACACAAGGACAAAAAGTAGGTAGTGTCGCGTTTCTTCTTGTCCTTGTGTCCTGTCGGATTTACGCTACTACACCATATATCAGGAGAAATGCATTAGAGCCAGAGTAGCATGGCTTATCAGCGTTGCCTACTTATCGACCAACCACAACTTTCAAACTGTGCCATCATCTGAAATGACAACTTTCTCAATATCAATAAATGAAGTCCTCAAGTAGCTGAAGCTTAAATTTCATCATCACATTATTTTAAATGTTGAATTCTACTAAAACAGACAAAACAAGGTCGAGAAACCTTATTGTGTCTAAAGTGTACGTAAATTAAAAAAATACACGCGCGGTTGAATTTGGAAGGTATATGATCCCATGACTGTTTCGCATTCAACACTTGCCTTCATATCTATTTTACTTTTAAGTATGACCACATGCGCATGTTTATAGCTTCGAAATAGTTGAAGTACAGGCAGCGACCCAAAATGCCAAGGTGCGTTAGCGAGATGCACTCGTCGTCAGTGACAGGCACTCCTGCCAGAAGCGAACGGGAAATTGCTGCGCGTCAGCTAGCATACACAGCCGGCGGCTGGGCAACTGTCGTCCGAACCAGGCCGGGACATTTGATATGTGGGGTTTAGCGTCCTGAAACCACCATGTGAATATGAGGGACGCCGTAGTGGAGGGCTCCGGAAATTTCGATCGCCTGGGGTTTTTTAACGTGCACCCGAATTAGAGCACACTTGCCTACAGCATTTCCGCCTTAATCGAAAATGCAGCCGCCACAGCCGGGATTCGATCGCGAGACCTGTGGGGGCCAAGACATTTAAGTTAATTTCGAATGTCATGTTTTCCCCCAAAAATAGTGTACCGCTCGATCATTAAAAATACGGAATTGTCCGAATATGTCCGGCTTTTGCTTGTGCCATGAGAAAACTACGCCATGTGAAATCTTGCCAACTGAGAGGAGATAGGACTAAAGGTAAAGAGCCAGATGCTCACGCAGCGCCCGCTTCTTAAAACATCCACTTTTTTCGCCGCCGTCAACATGATCGTCGCGAGGCGACACCTTACCGCTTTGTGAGGCGATTCCTTGAAGCTGACGTGTGTCATGCCGTTCGTGTTGGATGTCCCACCCTTCGCGCAAAAGCACCCCCGGTTTAACTTACGAGCAGCAGCACCTAAATGTTGCGTAGTTGTGCTGGCAAAGAATGGCACAGTAAAAGCAAGCGAAGATATAACTACTTATTGGGCCAACTTGTGCCATGCAAAGTGAAATTCTCACGATGAAATGATAGCGACGAGCAGGATAATAGGTTAACGATAACCTACACGTTAATACGCATCTGTTTTCGTTATGAGCGATTGCGTTTTCCAGACTTACTTCTAGTTTTCTCTAAGGTCAAGTGTTCCGCTTTACGTGTCGTGCATAAGATCTGTGCAATACATTCGAAAATGTTCGAGAAAATTCGAGTATATTCAGAACAGGCTTGCTCTAAGCGAAAACACGTTTATGGATTTTAGATGGTGAACCCCAGTCACTGTAAAAAAAGAGAGAAACTAGAGGAATAACTGAATTATCAGTCATATAAAAACTGCCCCCCCCCCCCGGTCCCTCCATCGCACTGCGAGTTATTTATCCTAAAATGCCGGCGGGGTTAGTAAAAAAACATGCACAAAATAAGTACAGTCTGTCACTGCTTACTCCGTACCTCTAAAGTCAAGTACATTGACTCGTAAATGATATAAGGCAAATGTGAACAAACAATTTCACAAATCTGTTGCCTGTGGCCACCAAGCGAAGCCAGATCAGCTATCGGAGGAGTATACTGCACGTGTGGCAGCGGTAATTTCCGTTGTTGCCGTTCCGGTTCGCAGAATGCGCGGTGTTGATTTGGTTTTTGTGTGACGGTGACGCCCGTGAACATGACATTGCTGTGTCGCCTGCAACTGTGTCACGACAGCAAGGTGAGAACCTTGCTTCTCTACTTTTTCGTGTGCCACAAGTAAGGCTTAGTGAACTTAGACCATTGCTGTGCCACGGATGCACGTTATCATTCAGGCGCGCATACGCGAACTCGGTTCCATAATGGAACTTTACCGAACGTCCAGCGCTGACGACCTCGCTTAACCTATGAAAGGGTCACGACAATTTTCATGGCCCCCAGTAATATACAGGCAGAGAGTTTTCCTATTCGCGACCAGGCTCTCTTCTTTTTACGTTTCTCTCTCTCTCTCTCTCATACGGCAGCCTATTGCCAAAACACACCCAGCTTTGTTCGCACCCAGGTGATAGCTCCTGCGACTTTTTATTGCTTATAAAAACGAGGTAACCTCCAAGTACCTTTGACGATGAAGTGCTATCTGATTGCCACTGTTTTATTATGTAAAAGACAGGACGAGTAAAAAAGAGGGCGGTGTTCTAACTGTCGTTAGTCATTTCCTTCCTAGTTCACGTATACAGCCCAACAGAAATTTTATATGTTGCTATTACGTCGCGCTCATTCAACACAATATTTCGCATCTGTTATCGTTAGCACGTTTCTCCCATGAAACTTATTCAAGGGCTACATCAGCTGACGCTATAAAGACGAAGTACCTAAAGATCGAGTATATTTTGGTTCGGAGGTTTGAATTTTTTCCACACAGACTGGCCTAATTTAACTTGCCAAACAATTACTTCTAATGAATTCTTTCTACTCGCACTTGATTTGTACCTTGCGGAATTCGTTAAGCAAGCCACCCACGGTGAAAACCGATTCGTCAGATCTTCAATCAAAATGGCCACATCAGTGTCATATATAACGCCTGTAGTTCCTTGTCTTCTTAGCCGAATGATCGTCCGAACGTTCATGCCACAGTCACCTTGCTCCGAGTCTCCATTTGGCCCTCCATATAACGCAGACGCTTGAGTGACGTCCACCACGTCAACATTCTTACCGGGATTCACTGATGTTCTCAATACTGCTCAGTAATACTGCCTAGAGCTCTGAAGAAGATACCATTTGCGTGCTTCGCTGTCTCATGTTGATGGATGGTTGCGTAGGCGAGAAGAGGACTGGGTATCGTCTTGTTGTGAGACAGTTAATTACACAAAATGACTGTCAACGTAATGACCAGAAAATATTGGCAATGTGTAGAGGCCCTTACACACTCGCTTATGTTTTTATGCTCCCAATTTCTATTATCAGAGCTGATACAAGTAGAATGGTATAGCAACGGCATCAATATATTCGGCCCACAATATGGCACCGAATTCGTAGCTTCATCAAGCGTACGACACACCTGCGATTAGCCGTGTTCTCAGTCGATCGTAGGCTTTCCACACCTACCCTGGTATCGGCGCACCTCTGAACATTCATGCGTGGGGTCAGCTTATGCGACGTGTCACCATAATGACTTCACACTTTCGGCGACGTCATCAGGCAGCAATTTTTAACGACGCTGTAACTTTCTGCTCCTTTCGTGTTGGCGCTGGTGGTCATTATTTTTTGCTTGATTGATTGATTGATTGGTTTGTTGGGTTTAACGTCCCAAAACTATGCTATGATTATGAGAGACGCCGTAGTGGAGGGCTCGGGAAATTTCGACCACCTGGGGTTCTTTAACGTGCACCCAAATCTGATCACATGGGCCTACAACATTTCCGCCTCCATCGGAAATGCAACCGCCGCAGCCGGGATTCGATTACATGACCTGCGGGTCAGCAGCCGAGTATCTTAGCTGCTAGACTACCACGGCAGGGCTTTATTTGCTTGATGATAAGTGCATATAGCATCTGCTTGAGCTCATCACGTGATTCACAACCCCCCCCCCCTCTTTGTAAGTTTATCGATGCATTTAAACTAATAGGTGTTTGTACTAATTATTATTTATAGTATATTTTAAAATTGTTTTTATGACATAACGTAGTATCAATTCAATAATACACAGCTAATTCCATTTGCTTTGTAATTGTAGTTTTTATAAACGTTTCTGGACAACTCGCACTAGCGCTTCGCAGGTTGATTAAAAAATAGCAGACAGGGTCCTCGGTATTCAAAGAAGTAATTATAACTCCTCCTGTTAGTTAAACCACGTTCATCAGTATTCACATTTTGAATGCTTAAAGTGTAATTTTGGAGTTAAGCTAGTGATAACTCGACAGGTGAACAAAGCTGAAGCTGGTAGGCAATAGCTGAAGTGGAACTCAACATGCAGAATGTGGAACATCTACAGTGGGCGAATATGAGCCATGAGACAATATAAACAATAGGACGCCCCCCCGTTACAACTTGTACGAGTGCGTGACTTCGTGCGTAGACACGTTGTTGTCAGCCGTGTCATCTCTGACGGATGCATCGTAATAAACAGTGTTCTGATTGGTATGTGGGGTTTAACATACCAAAACCACCATTTGATTATGAGAGACACCGGTGTGGAGGGCCCTGGAAATTTTGACTGCCAAATAAAGAGAGCTCTACCAACTGGCTTGTGTCTTGAGAAGCAAAATGACGAGATTTCAGAGCACCACACACAAAACAGAGCGGACAGTTGAGAGACAGCGCTGCATGAAGGAAGGTTGGCGCGACTAAACAAGCTGTGTAGCCACAGTAAACATGAGGCTAGCTTCTGACGAGAAAACCAAATAAACCTTGAGTTCTGTATTGTTCTTTACGCGACTTGGGTGCCGGATACAAAAGTTCCTAAAGCCACCATGAAGTGTTCAAAGGCGTAAGAGCGTGGGTGCTGACTTTCACCGCCTTTTTTTTTTGTTTCAAAACAACAACTGCATACACTGAGTAAGATAATTACAGAGATATATTAAAACGCCTTCTGCCCACTTTTTCAAGACTGGTCTCCTCCTCCTCCTCCTTCTCTATCGGTGGGGCCAGTTGCAAGAGGTCAATGGGGAACGTAGACCTGGTATGGCACAGTCTGATCGGAACCGGGGCACGGCATGTGGGACATTCTGCTAATCATGTGCCGGCCTCGTGATTCTTCCCTGTCCCGGTGTTTTTTCCTCCGAAGCGCGTTGCATTCATATGAGATACTATTGCCGTGAAAGGCAGCAAGCCAACGGCCACGTTGTAGCCACAGCGTCAAAAAAATTCATGGGAAAGCGAATTCAACCTGGTTCACACGTGCTCACAGCAGCTGCGGATGGCACATATGCCCGCCTAGTCATTCCTCTTCCTTTCCGAGAAATGTACTTTTGATCACTGCACTATATACAACGAAACATACTTTTATCCAGTAAAAATGGTGCAGAGGACCGAAAGAACATACAGTGCAAAACTTTTTTATTGAAGGACGCAGTTTTATGGTATAGCTGGCATGAATGCCAGAAAATGTCTGTCAAAGTACTTTTCTTTTTACTTTTTTACTCATTCGCAGGTTGTTTCTGTTTGCAAGAAAAAGACAGTTTCTATGAACATCAAAAAATTGCTTATGCTTGATTTTCTCCTTTTACTCTTTTCTGTCATTTGACAAGTTATCTGTCGGCAATTAACAGAGTTTAGTGAAACAGCGACAACACTGTTTCGTTGTATATTGTGGGTTTTTTACGTCTTCTAGATTTTTTTCTACTTCAAACTAGTAGAGAATACACGTGAAGTTCAATTTTTTTTACATCACATACTCTTTTTCTGTAGAGAACAGAAATATTCTCTCACGCTCCATTTTCCTCCGCTTCACACGCCTCATTTCGTTAATGCCACCATTTACTTATTGATATGAAGACTTATACATAATATTGTCACGTGGTCGTTACACTGACTAAGCCAGCAGAATATGTCCAAGATGAAACTGCTTACTTGGTCGAACATGTGGCTGGTGAACTGAAGTCAGATTACAGCAATACACACCGGCTCTGGTAGCGGCGAACAGTGTGTCGTCCGTCAGTTAACTGATAACTGTGTGGAAGTGCATTCCTTTATACACCACATGTTAATCTTTCCAGTCTTATCAATGGTGGTCGCACAAGGTCAGGAACAAGATTGGTTGTTCTTGTCTCGAGCACTATCTTAACCCAATGATCTCCTGAAATGCACAACGTTCACCTCAAATTCGGTGAGCTGTTTCTTGCCTGTCCGTTTGGCTTGTGTGAAGGGACTAGTTCGAGGAGTGGACTTGAACCTTACACCACCTGAAATACTTGAAATATTTGCGGCAGCAGGAGCAAGCTCTATATTTCGATGCTTGTGAAACGTTGAGAACAAAAAGGTCCCCACAGAATCAGTGACCGTGATTTTGGCCGGCACGGCTCGAGAAACCGAAATTAAATCGTGACCACTGATTTATCGTGTAGATGCGCTATCCCCTCGCCCACTGCAGTGCAAAAAATGCTAGAGGTATGGGCATACCCTCAAGGGATGTAGATTGGATGTGAGGTGTCGCACATGTACTGACCAAGATAATGCCGATAAATGTTCAACCCAAGTGGTGAATTGCTGACTATATGCAGAGGAACTCACGCAGTGGATGATAAAAGTTGCCCCATGAAAAAACATGACTTGCAACTACTAGAGATCGTCGAAAAACAACGGTGCTCCCGGCGCGAGGCCCGATCTATTTTCTCTGAGCACTCATGTGGCTATGTCACCGTTGCCAACCGGGCAAACCAGATGCTTGAGTCGTCGTTGCCCGATCTAATAACATCAACGCTGGAAAGGGCGATAACGAAGCTGATGGATTCTTTGTTCGTGAACCTAACGGAGTCATTGGCACTAATAGTGAGTACTCAGTTGACTCAAATCTTGCAGGGCGATAACCAACCTACTGTGTCCCCATGACCTTCACCAATTGAGGTTACTGAGATTCCATCGCAACCAGGCCCTTCAAAGCCTGAGCCAGGCACCTTAGACTCTGGCCGTAGCATAATTGTACCTCTTGTGCAATACTGAGATTGGAGCTTGGACTCCGATTCCCATGTCTCACAACCAGAAAAAATGGACTCTGACTCAAGAAATATCAAAAGACGTGCTTCTCCTGAGGCCCAACGCTCCTCAGTTAGTCTCAACTGGATAAATATGAAAAACCAGAAAGAAAATCCATCAAAAAAGATTTTTTAAAGGATAGCATCTTGGAGAAAGTAGTGAGTGCTGCTGGTATCTCATCAAAATAGGGAATTTGATAGTACTGCAGTGCAATTTCCGCTCCATTTTTTTTCGGCAGCTACGGACTTACTTTATCTTTGCGATCATTATTCCCCTGATTTTGATCATTTTTCCCCTGAAAAAACTTAGCTTGCAGAGAATAAGTACTTAAGGATGAAAAATTACCGCACATTTTGTCTAGACCGCCCAACTCAGGGTAAAGGTTCGACAATACTTATCTAATCCTAAATCGCGCGTAGAGCTAAAATTATATATCAGGCAATGACTTAAGAAAGTGAGATTTTAGCATTAGGCGCATTATTATTTCTGGGTTTCTCCCATTCTCATTTATTAATCCATAATTTCCCGCGGGTGTTCTAAATTCTTTCGTTCTAGATACTGCAGTTTCCTATTGCCAAAAAAAGATATTGTATTAGTGGATGACATATATTCTCACCATATTTCGTGGGTCTTTAAAACTGATTTGAATGGCAAAGGTTTGTGGGATTGGGTAAGCAAGAATAACTTTATATGCATAAACACAAGAACTCCTACTTTTATGTGTAATCAGCACTACTAGGGGCTTGACTTAACTTTTTCATACGCTAACCTGTCCATCTCATCAAGGTCTGCGATCAACTTGAAAACAAGCAGCGACCGTATGCCGATATTGTTAGAGGTGGTATGTCCAGTAACCTCCAGGAATAGATCATCGGTTACGCATGTAAACTTCGGTACATTTGAGAAACTATTAAGGGGCGCTTTGTCTACCCGAATGAATTATACACAACCAGACGCCATAAGAATAAGCGACATTTTAAAAGAGTCGTTGAATAATTCTAAGTTAACCATTGGAAGTTCTAAACCTTCTACGAACCCTTGGTGGAATATGAACTGGTCGCGGGCTAATAGACCAAGAAAAGCTGATAGACAAGATTAATTTTTAGCCAGTGTCTCAGGAACTGCAGTGATTATAAGTATTGCGGCCGCTATTTATACGAGAACCATTGCCAATGTGAAGGACAAATTTAACAACGAATGATGTGAGTTCCTTTCAAAGCCGGTCAATAGAAAAGCACTTTTTCGCTTTCTGAGAAATAAGGAAGTTCTTCGGTACTGCAAAACTTAGAATCTGTAGTATCATCACCAGTTGAGCTGAAGGCCTTCCTTGAAGAAATAGCTAAGGGTCTAATAGGTCGCTTTTCGACAACTTTCTCATACCAATCCCAATCCCCCTTTAGGGCTGAGGATTTTGAAGAGGTCACACCTGCGTAACTAGTAAACGTAGTGAGAACAATACCCCATTTTGCTCCTGGTCCTGATGGCACGACGAAGTCGGTGATAAAATCAGCACATAAAATATACCTACTTGGCTTAGTCGAAATTAATAATCACTCACTTAGAAGCTCTTGGATTCCGCCCGATTGGAGAATGACAAAAGTGATTCCATTATTAAAAAAGCAAGGCGCTGGGTTTACCTTAGATAATATCAGGCCCATTGCACTTACATTGAACTTAGCAAAACTCGTCGAAAGAAATTTATATAGACGTACAGATCGATGTATAACGGAAAAAATGACACTGAGCCCATGTCAAGTTGGATTCAGACGTGGTTGCTCCATTCGGTGTGCACAAGTTGATCTCGAAAGCAGAATTCAGCGTGCTCAATATTAGAAACAATATTACGCTTTGGTAACCTTAGATATCACGAAGGCTTACTATAGCGTGGAGCATGGGAAAGTGCTAGATTCGCTTCAGAAATCAGCACTGCCTCAATACTTTGTGACCAGGATCTATGCTTTCTTAAGTGATAGAGAACTTTACAGCTCGCAGTCTAGTGTCAGTTCTGCAATATATAGGCAAACGAGAGGTATTTATTTATTTATTTATTTATTTATTTATTTATTTATTTATTATTCCAGTACTGCTGGTCGGATCTTCAGACCTTAGGCAAGAGTGGGTACAAATGAGTACAAAAAAGGGTTACAATAAACACATATGAAGCATTGCGGCGATAATAACAGCAAAAAAGAAGAGTAGAACGAGTTCATACAAGTACAGCAGCAAGATATTTAAATGACTAGTGAAAACATGAATGCGTAAACGTATGAAAGAAAAAAAAGCGTGAGGGTTCATGTAAAACTGTGTCAGAGCTATATCCCATGGACTGAAGGGCCTGTAGATAGAATTATAGCGACGGGCATTCCACCACAGCTGAAGGGAGGGAATTCCAATTGGTTGCAGTTCTCAGGAAAAAAGAATACTGGAAAATGTTGGTGTGACTAGAGAACTCGCTTACTTTTTTATTATGAAGGTCAGCACCCTCGGCCTTACGATTTAATGTACTACTATGTACCATTCCCATACAGCAAGATGTACAGCTCTATGTGAATGCCGATGATATCAAAGGTTTTGCTGCGTCGGCAGACATTCACACTCTGTACCTGATTCTGCGGACATACATTAAAGTCTGGAAACGTGGCTAAAAGATATCAACTTATCCCTCAATATTACCAAAAGCACCATCATTGTTTTCCCAAAAAATGCCCCAGTGCAAATTTCACTAATGTACCGACAAGACGTCATACCTCAGGTCGAGTCAGTTAGGTACTTGGAGGTAACCAACACCGAAACACTTAACTGAACTCCCCACATAGAAAACATGGCTACTAAAGGAGCACGTGCCGTAGGGATGCGCGCAGGCTCAGTAATTATCGTGCCGGGTTGCGTAGAGACTTGCTCGTCATGATATATTGCATGTACATATGACCGATAATAGAATTCGCCTGTTTTTTGATTTCTGGCAATCCTGCTTATAGAGTTCGACCACTGATTTTGTTAGAACGTGAATTGTTACGCTCAGGCCTAGGACTACCTAAATATGTTGCGAACAATATCCTATATAAAGAATCCCACCTGACTTCTCTTATCGAAAGATTTCGTATCCTAACAGTACGAAATTCTTAAAAATCTATGTATCACCTCAGAGAAGGTCACAGTATATGTTCGACAACCAGCAGGCCTTATTTTTCAACCACCAATGGTCTAAATTACAGTGCCCTCAAGTTATTCTTACACAGAAACATAAGGGTTTATCTTTGGGAAATACTTGTAGCTGTATTTAGTATTGAAGGTGATTATATTTTTATATCCGAAGAATGCAAAAAAAAAATACCATATCAGTATGTAACTGGCATTTTGGAAGATCGTTTGGCCAATCTAGAAACATCCCTTGTGATAGTGACTGACGCTTCCATTTAAGAAGAGAAGGGAAGTGTAGGAATCATATCCTCTCTAGATTGGGCTTTTTCTATTCGATTACTCGACTTTACCCCTATTTACCAAGGTAAGCTACTGGCAATAGTCTTAGCATTGCGTTAATTGCCATAAGATATATCAGCGGTGGTTGTTCTAACAGACTGTCTTCCTGTCTGTGCTGCCTTAAACACACCAACTTTTTCGCGTACCTTAGAGACATTATACTAGCTCATTCCTAGACATGTGCGACTCGTTCGACTAGTTTGGAAATCAGACTATCCACGGCTAAAGTTCCCTTGGAAGAACAAGTAGTGTTCGTCAAGAAAGGAGGAAATAATGATTACAAGGCTGCTTTGTCGGGTCCCTTCATTGAACTTATACCTTCACAGGTCGGGTCTGGCAAAGTCGCATTTATGCCTTCGCTGTAATGAGAGTGTATCTCTGGAGCAGTTCTTTTTGACGTGCCGAAGATTCCAAAGTCAAAGGAAAAGAGTACTATAAGAACCCCGACCAAGTTGAATTTAAACTTGTCACTTCCGGTGACTCTCTCATTTGGCGCAATCACATTTGGTTTTAGCCACAGGGGCGTTTTTACCGCTGTTACAAATTTCTTACGAGAGTATAAAAGAATAGAATACTAAACGTAGCTCAATTTGATTGTTTTATGCGTAGACGGTTTTTGTTTTTTTGTGTGTGTTTATTATGTCACCCTTTTCAAAGTTCTTTGTTTGTTTTGAAATCCTACAACTTTAAATTATTACCTGTTATACTTAAAAAAATCAACCCTTTCCTTCAAAAAGTAAATTAGTTTAAAAAGCAAGGCACCGTCCGATTTATGGCCTATCCCCTAAGGTAAGTTGCGCCAAGTTTTTGAGGAACCGACCAACGAACCAACTACAATTGTGAAGTTTCTCGAACACTGAAGCATCATCTGCCCCGAGCATTACTGACAGTCTTTGCGGGCGTAAACCAAATACCGCAAAACTGAAACAACACTGCACGTGGCAGTTCCGTCCTCTGAAAAAGTATCACTCCCGCCAATGCCTGAAACAGAGCGAACAGATATGCATGCAACTACAAATATCAGCTATATAAAGCAAGTAAAAAGAAAGCTCGAGTCCACAGGTTTGTTAACGCTCGAAGAAAAGTTCAAGGCACACCACATGTCTCGGGACGTGCCCAGTGTCGCTGAAAGTTCGTGATGTCGACGGGCACAGCTGTGCCGAGATGTTGTAGTACTCTATACGATCCGAAGTATTGTCGCGAAATTTTTCACTTAGTCCACGTCGGCACATCCACGTCCAGACCCACGCATGGTCACCAGACTGCTACTCCATGTGGTGTCGCCGCAGATTATAATGACGGCTGTCGGTCATCGGCTGATTCTTGATTGTTGGTGGGAAAATAGTCGGGCATCTTTCGTGCGTCTAGGGTGGACAGGGACGTCGAGGTTTCCTTTATCAGCGACGCTGTGTAGAATGGCGTAGAGCGTCGTTACCAAACTCCTTCCGGAGACCAACTTGTATGGCGCGACAGCTGCGTTGTGTCTTGTACTTCCGTGTTGTATGCGAAGGTCATGTGCGAATGAATGGCATCCCATGTCTTCTGCTCGACGTCGACGTGCATGGCCAGCATGTCGGCTATGGTCTTGTTAAGACGCTCCGTGAGGCCACTGGTCTGTGGATAGTAGGCGTGGGTGCGGCTATGGCTTGTTTAGCTGTATCCCAAGATTGCCTGGGCAAACACCGCAGTGAGGGTCGTACTTCTGTTGGTGAAGAGGGCCTTTGGGACACCATGACGCAGACCAGTGTGTTGAACGAAGAACTTCACTCTCTCGATGACACTGCATATAGGCAGTGCCATTCTTGTTTTGGCGTAGCGGGTGAGGTAGTCGGTAGTCATGACGGCCAATTTATTCCCACTAGTCGACGAAGCAAACGGGCCCACTAGGTCCCCGCTAATTTTCTGGAATGGTCAGTGGTGTGGTTTGATCGACTGAATATAATCTGCTGGTCTTGTCGGCGGTGTCTTCTGACAGTCTCAGTGTGTCTTGACGTAACGGGTGACGTTGGCGTCAAATCTTGGCCAGTAGAGCTTTTCTTGTAGTCTTGTGGGCGTGCAGGAAACACCACGGTGTGCAGCCGTAGAGTAGTCGTATAAAGATTGGATGAATCCCGGTGTCACTGCTCAAGTAATCACGAGAAGGTGTTCGTCTCTAAAGGACGGGAAGAAATCCGTTTCGCAGAAAAAGTTAACCTGGTCCTCTTTCGAATACCTTCGGGATACCTCTTGCCCTTGAGTATTCCACAAGGCCCTTGAGTTCAGGGCCGTCTCGCTATCATACAGTGAAACCGTCGGCACGTGTGATTCTCAAGAAGCAGTCATCATCCCGATCATACTGTGGTGGTGCTTCGGCAGGGGCTTGAGAGAGGTAGTCGGCGTCGAATTAGTTTAGGGGATCAGCTCATAAAGCAGCAGGTTTGTCTCTTCTAGCTCGTACATGACCGCCTAGTTTGATGACTCACTCAGCAGGTTCGGACGGATGGACAGATGGGTGGATGGATAGAAAGAGAGACAGATAGAGAGACAGACGGATGGACGGGAAGACAATTCACGGTTTACTGATAAAACCCTCCGAAGCTTCGCCCTACTCATTATCAATCACTCCGTGGATATGCTGTGATTTTAATCCGGGTTTGTAAATGACGGTAATGTCGAACTATTGAAGTCTTAGACTAGACCATGCGAATTGACTCGAGGTGTCTTTCAAACTACAAGCCAACACAAGGCGTGGTATTCACTTACAACTTTGAAGGGCCTGCCGTAAAGGTAGGGGCCAAACTTTAATGTAGCCGAGATGATGGCAAGTCGCTCCTCTTCTGTTGTAGAAATAGCGAGACACCCATAGCCCTACGCAAGTACCAGCCTCTTCCATTCTCTTCTGTTTAAAAATGATAGCCATAGAATAAAGAAGCAGCCGAGGCACCCACGTATACGCGTATGCACCCGGCCGGTACCGAATAAAAAAGGGCAGTACCTTTACGGCAATATTCTGTTTCTCGGTTATCAGACTGAAAACAGTAGGTGTCGAATTACAGCACCTGCGCGAAGAACAGGCCAGACTTTGGCATTGTTGCCACGCCACTGTTTCTCCGTCAACTGAAGTGTAATAGCTGCGTGCCAGGTTTAACTTGTAGGAGTGTAGTGGCACTCCTTAAACCAGCGATTGGGCTGGTTAGAGTGGTGTCACTTGGGTTTATGTCGCAGTTCTCTTGAGCGAGAACAAGGTATAAGAAAGCGCACCAATCTACCGGTTAGAGAAACGGAAGTTCTTTTCGCGGCCAACTCGTCGACACCATCAGGCTGCAGTGAATCGAAGAAGGTAAAGTCGCACAGGCCGTCCACTGGCAGGGTCAGGCTTTGTCTCTTGCGTGGTGCCAACATGAGGGCACCGCGCAAGGAGGGATGCCCATTTACGAAGCAGGCGCACCGGTTGAAGTCAAAGCAATCAACCAAGAGCTAGCACCGAATTCCCACATATTATCATATAATCAGTACTGATGCCAACAGCAACATGGGTGCTCGCAACACCAGAAGGCGCAAGCTGATATATATAGCGCTCGTGCTTGTGAGGATTGTAGCCCAGGATACTGCTACTTCAATCAAATCAAATCTTCGGTGGATGGCATTAAACTACAATTCACGATAACCCGACGTGATGACTGTATCATAGGATTTTTAAAATTTATATCTGTCAAAATGTGGGTAGGTAGGCTACGTTAGAGCCGGAGTACATATGTAATGTTTTTAAAATTGGACAGCCAATTAGTGCAATCACAACTGACATTTCACGAACATCACGCGTGCATAGAGCCCGTTAAGAAAGTATTTCCACAAACTGGCCTGGCTTTGTGGCAGAATATTTACTACTACTACTACTACTACTACTACTACTACTACTACTACTACTACTACTAATAATAATAATATATGAATAATAATTTTTCTCGATGCCTTGCGTGCAAACAAAGCGCATTCAAACGCTTGTCAATGCATTTTCGTCAAGAAGGTACACCCACGAGCTTTGCGGGTTTTCACAATGCTGACAAATTTCGGATCAGAAAAACAGTACACCAAGGGCCGGGCGGGTTTACATATTATTGTTGATTGTCGTTCTGACTTCGTGCAAACTAACGCCAAGTTTTTGTAGTGTTTATAGTACTGACGCTCTAATCCGTAGGTTGCGAATCCCGACCACCATGGCCACAATTCTGAAATTTAAAATGCTTGAGGCACAGTTAATGTAAATTTCCGGAACCATTCTTTACGACGTTCCTCATAATATTGCCACAGTTTAGAAACGTTAAACGTCAGGAATTGTTATGTTATATTTAGTGCAAAAACTTTCGGCGTTGGAGGCCTGTATCATCACTGGCACTCAGGTAATCTTACTGAAGCTCTAGGTTTACTCCAGTGCCTTATCCCTCAACCGAAAGGCATTTCGGTGGATTTAGCCGAGTAATCTGCAATCGACTATTTTATATCAATTTTCCTCGGAAAAATTCATGCAATGACACTTTTAAGATTTCAATGAGAAGCCACAGTTGTGGCTATTTCGCGGGAAAAAAATGACAAGGAAATAGATCAAACTGAGCGCAAACTTCTGACAGTTTATTCCAAAAGTACTGCAGAGCCAGAGAAAGACTCTTGATTAGAAAACGCCGAGATTTTTGCTGGCGTCTATATAACGCTGGCATGCTACTCTGTATAGGGATGGGGAATAGGACTTAATGATTTTAGTAGAGAGAAAAGGAAGATACGAAAAAAAAGTTACCACTGAGCGGACCTTAGGGTATCGGGTAAATCAAGGCTTCTTTATGTGAAATGTCGTATTATTAGAGCCTTTAGACAAGGCCAATATCGAACAGGTGACTGATCAATGACAGTATGGCCCGACGATGTTTTGAAGGTGCGCGCACAGGGCCTGATATGTTGCGCAACGTTAATAGTTAGTGGCAGATCATATCCATTTCTGGTTCGAACAGTTGCCTCTCATCGCGGTACGCGGGGGCATTCTATGATGCCACATTTATCACAAAATGGACGCCCTATGCGGTACGTGTAACTGTTCGTGTATGCCACGGTAAATCGAAAGCAGTTATATGCCGTCTATAGGTGGCAAGGAAACGAGCGGAAGAGTTGCGCCCTCAGTTTAAGGTAAAAAGTACTGCAGCGTTATATATATGCGAAGGTATGCGCTGAAAGAAAGACACATGTCGAACAGAGAACGCTTATTGCAATACAATTCATAGCTATAGACATGCGCAAAAGAAAATGCCCACGTTGATCGGATTAGAAGCTGCAATCCAAGAAAAGAACAATGAACTGTCGCTATTCACAATGAAGCTCGTGCTTTTATGTGAAAAATTTCCAACAGATCTGGAGCAAGTTATGGTTAAGTAGTTATCTGATCGATGTTGGCTTTCTCTTCTATACGCATGCCTATACGTATGTATTGCATTGCACTGAGCGTTCTCTATTCGATATGTGCCTTGCTTTTCGTGCATGCCTTTGCATTTCTTTGCATGCTTATTGCGCTGCAGTAATTTTGGAAAGAGAAGTCGAATGTTCGTTCTTCCCTTGACCCCTTCCCTCGCCATTTCTTTGCGCGAAAGAGCCACCACTGGGGCTTATTTATAACACGAACGGACTAGCTCAGCAACGTGTACTTCTAAACTTTCAAGAGATGGGTACTTCACAAAAAATAAAAGACAAAAAAAGACATAGAGACTGACAGAGCCCCTCACATTAGCCTAAGACAACGCGAAGCCGACATCTTCATCTTCGTTTTTTTTTTCCCCAGTCAATGAATTCATCCTCCCCAGCCTGCACACTTTTCGAAAGCGTTCAGCAGCTTACGTTGTTCTGCGCTGCCTCCAGTATTGGAGGCCGTGCAAGCTGCCTGCATCTCAACTAGATTTTTCTTACAGCCTCCGTAATCGGTCCACTATTGAACAAATGACAATGTCATGTGATGACGTTCAGTGACGTGACGTCCTAATGGCGCCACCGTTTGAGTTTTGCAGCACTCGTGCTGACTCCACCGATGCGGGCATAAAACAGTCAAATTTCGAGTTTGATAAGTCATCTAAGGCTTTCACCTTAATGGCTTCCTGGCCGAGTTGCCGCTGCGAGTGAAACAAACAGCAAGAAAAAGAACATAAACATAATTTTTGTTTCCTACACAGTACTTAGACAAGTTGCACTTCTGGCCTCTTTCTTTCGAACCTTGAATCCATAGTGGTCCTGCATTAGGCACACGTCGTGCTTCTCTCGTCCAGCATCACCCAGACCAACGAGAGGGCAATATATATCATAAGGCAGGCATATAAAGCAAAGTGCCTATCGAACAGAGAATACCCGTGCAATGCAATAAATAGGTGTAGACATGCACGGAAGGAAAGTCCCACATCGAGCGATAGCATCTTTCTTGGTGCGAAATAGCCCCAACAGTGCTTTCTAAATGAAAGAGAGCGTGCCAAGGAGGCTGAAGGTGTGCCATCTCTCCCCCCACGGACACCGGCGCGCACACATTTGGAACAGCTGCGCCTTTCACTCCACCCGGAAAAGCAGCCGCCGTTTGGCAGGGTCCCACGAAGTCGCACACAGTAAATGACAACACCGCAGCTGCCAGGGCCGGGCTCGCAGCTGCCTCTCTTCCGGAGGACTGTGTCCCAGCTCTACTCCGATGAGTGCTCCCCGTGCTGCACAGGAACAGCGGCGCTTGCGAATCGACCTTCGCATCAGCGGACCGTGCACCGGGACTAGGATTCGCAACGCATGGTACTTCTCGACGTGCTTCTTCTTTTTTCTATTGGCCTTACCTCGAGTCCGAAAGGCCTCGCTGTGTTTAAGGAGGCGAACAACGGCGAAATCTGGCTTAAAGTTATGACAAGGCTGTGACCACGAAGCTTAAGCCGCGCAAGCAAGAAAAATAATGGTGCGCACAATCCCCGTCGTTTTCGTGTCGTCGAGCGTAGTTGCGTCGGACACACGAGCACAACACTGCGTAAACAGCCTATACAGGATGGTTTTTCCTCTGGAAAAAAATGGATGCGTGCTAAAGCAATCTAACTTTGCTCAAACAATGTAAAATACGAAGACGCGAAAAGGCGCACGAAAGCACGCACGGGCTGCCGACTATAAAACGAACTTATCGAAGCGAAGCATATGAATGCACAAAGCAGCTTTTCGTTAACATAACATCGAACATGAAAATTGTGGATCCGTCACTGGCTATGTTTACGACAACAAATGCAAAAGGTCCCTTCACATATTGGTTGATAAATATGCAAATTATTTGTTAGACAATGATACACATGGCAGGAATACACAATTCATTTTCAATACAGCTATTCTGTCTGGTTGAGGGATTTTATGTGACCTAAGATTACGTTTTAACATTGAACAATTAATCTAAATAGTGGTGGCATGCTCACTGCTTATACAGTTTGATTGATTGACTGATTGATATGTGATGTTTAACGTCTCAAAACCAACATACCTTTATGAGAGACACCTTAGTGGAGGGCTCCGAAAATTTCGACCACCTAGGGTTCTTTAACTTGCACCCAAATCTGAGCACACGGGCCTATAGAATTTCCGCCTCCATCGAAAATGCAGCCGCCCAAGCCGAGATTTGATCCCGGGACCTACGGCTGCTTTATACAGTTGGTAGCCAAGTGGCGGCCACTTGTACTTCTAGAGTCACGTTATAAAGGTGTCCGCGTAGTCTCTATTTAAAACGTCATACAGTTTGGCCAACACATAACTTGGAACAGATCAGGTCGATAGCATGCGCCACACTCGTTGCATATTGTCACGGGGTCGTGACGTGGCCGAAGACAGGAGACTTTATGTTGGGATTTAATTGTATATTTGGGCGAACCTGTGCCCGGTAAACGGAAAGTTCGATTGCAGTAGCAGTCTCGCACAGATAGCAGTGAACGGAGTGTCGGCCGTCGATCAACTACTGAGAAGGGGCGAAGTGCGTTGGCATTTATTCTCTTGCCATAGAATGTTCTAGCGTTACCGCTGGCGGTGGCGTAGGTTCCAGAATAATCTGTACAGTTCGCAGAGTGGGCGTGATCTTATCAAAAAGAACTACTAAAGTCCGGAAGCTTCTCGAAAACTGCACGCACTTTTTGCGCTAAGAATTGTGTAGTGTTTACGGGCGATAACAAAACTTTAGAAATGGAACATGGCAATATTCAGAGAACCAACAGTATACGCTTTTATAATGCAAGTGAACCCATCCTTTGTCGGGTCGTGGCATTAACTCTGTGACACAATTCTGATATCTTGTTCAGCATGTTTAAAAGGACTTGAGGTTTGGCGTGCTGGCTATCCCGTGCAAATAATTTATAATCGTCGAAGCTGTAAATTAGAAGTGTGGCAGCTTTCGCTAGTTGGTATGACATGACGATAGTTATAGCGCGAGAACAGAACGACGATCCAGAGACAAGAACGACACGAAAGACACGAGCGCTAACTAGTTCATCGTAGTTTGTGGTGGCGTCACCCGAGAACTCCTCAAGTGGGTATGCCCCACAGGGATTGGGCCAGCCCACTGCCGTGTAAAGTAGGTGCGAGTGTCAGACAAAAACGAGCACGGGAAAGAGAGAGAGAGAAATAAGGAGAAAGAAAAAAGACATAGAAAATGGAGACAAAAAAATCGGGATAGCAAAAGAACGCATTAGAAAAAAAGAAAGCGCTGAAGATAGAAAGGAAGGAAAGGAGACAGCAAGGTCATAAAATTGTAGAGACAGTGAGAAACACAGAAAGGGACACAGAGGAAGAAACAAATTCTAAAAAGAAAGAGAGAATGATATAAAAAAAAGCAGACACGAGAAAAGGATGACGGAGAGCATGGCGGGAAGTGAAAAAAAAGAATCACGGCGAGCGAGAAAAATGTGAAAAGCAATGCAAAAATACAGAAAGCGTACAAGGAGGGAGAAAGAGAAAATGAGGAAGAAATATGAAGGATATCAGGCTGCGTCCTCCCTACATGCTTGACAACACCAGTGCCAAGCTGTCCGAAATTTTATTTATTTATTTATTTATTTATTTATTTATTTATTCATTACTTATTTATAAGTACCTCGCAGCTTTTGTGGAAGGCACTGTATCTTTCAGATACTGCAGATAGAAGTACAGTTGTAAGCCCTTTTAACTCCGACGCTCCGACGTGTGGCTTCACCTCACTTTGACTGAGGTCAGCGTCGCCAGGCCTTAAAATATGATGCTTGCTGAAGTTAACGATAGATCGAGCGTGCGTCGGTATTACAAGTAAATTTTTGTTTCCTATCCACCTTACCAGTGGTTCGCATGCACTCACTACGCATCCCGTTTTTTTCCATGTTTTGCTCGTGGCTACAGCATTGCGCGCCGCCATGTCGTTCGTTGTCGTGTATCTCGACAATAGGCACTTTTAGCTGACCGATTGTGCGCTCCGTTACCCGTCCCAATCAAACGCTCAACGTTGGCGGAGCGCAACTCGCGTTTTTGGTTTTAGCCAAGCGTCATTTGATCAACGCAGTCGCGACGCCACCGGTACATGAAAGTTGTTGTGAAGGAAAATAAAAACTGCTCTTATCTTGCAGCAAGATAGAAAAATATGTTTTAAAAGAGTGTGAATGCTTTTACTGTTTCAAGCATGGCCAGATTTAAATTTTTTTGTCAATTCCATTTAGAGCTGGACTGCAATATAAGCATTCCTGGTAACATTTTGGTGCGCACACACTGGACGGGAGAACGGAAGGCCAGGAGCCAAAAAAGCGTGAACTTGCAACTCCGTTTATTGAAATGAATGCACGAAATATATGCACTTATGTTCTACCGTCCACTGTGGACGCGCCGAAATGTTACTAAGAAACCAACTCGCCCAACTTTCAATTTAATACAAGCCTTCAAAGCAGCCCAAACACGTTTCAAGCGCCCTGTCCTGAGGTAGCGCGTTCACCGCGTCACCTTGTGGAAAAGAAGAGCTTTTCTGAAAAGGTGGAAGAGTGGCTGCTGTTAAAAACTCAATTGTTACTATTGTTACACAAAATCGCTTATTATCGAACATGCGCGAAGTCCCTATGACAGAAGTACCAAATAAGCACCTTGAGACGCTCCTTTATGGCCCGAAGTGTCAGCTCTAGATTGTTTCATGGAACTTCACCTCACTTGCGCGTATTTTCGAAGGAATTGGCTGCGACGACTTCTCGGAGGAAGTACTGATCTTTGCGTTTATTGTAGTGCCGTCGGTGCTTGTGTGTTTGCCGAACAACCACTGCGTTTCCTTAGCAGCACAGACTCGTGGCAGAAGAGACTGCCATTTCGGTCATTTCTCTTCGCGTCACGTGATCCTTCGCTAGCTACGACGGCCCGCTAACACGCTCAGCGCCTGACCGTCTAGCGCTTGAGGAGTGGCGCAAACCCCGATTCGTTGGGCGGAGCGGGAGTCAAAATATGGTCAGCCATGAGTGCCTATAACGAACCATTGCGGGCAACAGCTTGCGCACCTTCCGAGTTTGAAAAGCAGAGCAGAGCGTTTGTAAAAGTTGCACGATAAGTAAACGTCTAATGCTGTGGCGTTGTTCATGTTCTGGTTCGTCAATTTTCAGACGGCGTGAATTCAACTTCTCGCAATTTAGAGTCTAATTTCCTGCGCGGTTCACGCTTCACAAAAGATGTGGTCTTGGAGCGCAAGACTTGTGCGTGTAATAATCTGGGCTTTACCGTCCCAGAACTACGATTTGACTATAACGGACACCGTAGTTTAGGGCACTGGAAATTTTGAGCACCTGCGGTTCTTTAACGTGCATCTAATTTTAAGTACACATGTGTGCCTGCAGGTCTAGACATTCGGTTTGGGCGTGTTCTGAGCAAGGAAGACGCGTGGATACCACAGAAATAAAGCAATTTCAGTGCATAGTTGAAAGTTCGAAGTATCATGTTGTCAAATAGGATACTGAGTCTTTAGGCGAGGCTAGTACGGTGTGATAAGATTTAGTTTCTCAAAGCTACACATGCTGTGTGTGCCTGAGGTCTTTTTCGGTTATCCGGTTGAGATGATGATTGTCAACGCAAAAGTGCCAGCTGTTGTCCTTTACTTTTCAACTAGTACCACATGAATAGCCCAAGGGCTATAGATGAAGGCTCCATGTGAAGGCTCCATGAAGTCTTTTTCCAGCATTTTCTGCACCTCCTACCGGATAATTTGGCGCTCAGCGTGCCACACGCGTTAAGGGCGTTTGTTAAAGGGACTGGCGTAGCCGGTGCAGATACGGAGGGCTACGACGCTTGTGTGGCCTATTGATGTCGAAAATATTAAGATAATGAAACAAAATACTGCGAAGCGCTTCAGTTTGGGAAGATATAGGAGCTCATCGAATTTGTTCAGGAATTTCAACCCTCCTATCTTCTTTAAGATGCAGTGAGAGTACGTGAGCCTCCACTGAAGTGCGACCGCCTTGTCCGGGATCGAACCCGCGACTTTCAGGTCAGCAGCCTAGCACCACGGAAGACCCTTTTAACCAAGCGTTGACGTCACACGATGACGTCATCACCTGACTTCTTGACGATGTCGCCACAAATTTAGAGAATTTCTGACGTCAACAGTCATCAGTCACGTGATGATTTTTCATTAGCACTGGTGTTGACGCCTACGCCGCGGGACTCTCACGCCAGCGGTCACTTTTGGCGCCTGATGAGGCATCTAAGGCTCTCACCCTATAATATCCTGCGGGCGCAGTGGAACTTTAAATGGTTGGCGACTAACTTGATGCGGCATTAGGGGCCGCAGCCGCCAAGGTGGCCTTCGTCGTCCGCTGTAAAAAAAGTTTACTACCACCTAGACAGCTCCGGGTTACGTGACCTGACCATGAACTTCCGATGGAATCATACCTCCGCCATGAATTTTGAATGAGGGGCAAGGTTCGGCATGGCGTTGCACACGTAACGCTATTGTGCCAGTGGCGGTGATTGGTTGTGACCGGGCTACAGGGTGCCGGCAACCTATAGTATACTTGCCGGAGCGGTGTTCTCGCTGTTCCGACATGAACGCAGTTGACACTTTTCACATAAGTGTGCTTTTTAGGTACCAAATATGCTGTAATTGTCCGCATTTCGTTATGTAGTGAATTACCCTTATGATTTAATTCATCACTTGCGAAGTAGTGAGCTAACAAACACGCGTTTGTAAGGCGACAAACTAGCACAAATGAAGACAAATTATGGCTGAAACTTTTGTAATGGTTGGGAACTTTTAAGCCACCTACTTGTTACGCTATTCATATTGTGTGATGCCTGGTTTTGTTGTACTCTGTAGCGCTGCCCCGCCACGGTGGTCTAGTGGCTAAGGTACTCGGCTGCTGACCCGCAGGTCGCTGGTTCAAATGCCGGCTGCGGCGGCTGCATTTTCGATGGAAGCGAAAATGCTCTAGACCCGTGTGCTCAGATATTGGCGCACATTAAAGAACCCCAGGTGGTCGAAATTTCCGGAGCCCTCCACTACGGCGTCTCTCATAATCGTGTGGTGTAGTGTTTTGAGACGTTAAATCTAACATATCAATCGATCATCGCTCATGCACTGAAAAATGTCATGCAGTGGGTTCTAAATTGTGACGTCGTATACCATTTCTAGTAAAACCACTTGCGAAAAAATATTGGCTGCACCTCGTCAACTTTTACACTGTTGTATGCAGTAAATGTCGACACGTGAGTTCGTCCGAATGAAAGTACGACTGTAGAGCGCTGCTCTCAAGCTCTGGTTCAGCGACGTCGCCAGCCTTCACGATACAACGAACGGAAGAGAGCGAAGTCTGCCTCGCTTTGTTTCCTCCGTCGCGCACACAGGCCTCGCAATCGGAGCAAGGGTTGGCGCTGCGGCCGGCTTTGCTTGTAACGGGGTGCTTCGCTTGGGTCGTGACGCCTCGAGTGCGCAGACTGGTGTGCGAACCACTCGAGTGCGGGCCCTTCCCGAGCCAATATATAAATACACTGCATTGCTACGACAGTGGATAGCCAAAACTACAAACTCATTTGTCTCAACACGAAGCGGCACTAATAACTCGCATTACACGTTATTGTAATCGGCGGCGATTTTTTTCGTGGCCGAGCACGGGTGCCTCTATTGCGTGTCACCTTATAATTCTGGTGTGTTGATTTGCTGTTAGCATTTGAGTTTGCATACAAACCAGGTGTCTTAGACTTTAGTCACAGATATTCTCAGTATCTGAAGTAGCATATCGCTTGTTCTAAGTTTTTTACAGAAGAGCACCATGAATTCAATTTCAGAACCTATTTTCTAGACAACTAGTTCGCCTACAAGCTTTTGCACAATCCTGGGTGCTTTCTTCCCTTCTTCGTCCCCTGAATAATAACAGCGCCATTTAACTAATATTGCATAAACATTCCTTCGGTAATAACTACCTCGTACTGCCATGGCTGAATGAGAGAGGTGGTGATTCACAATGCTTGAAATGCGAGCTTGTTAACAAAAGCGCAGACACAAGCGTACGAAGACAAGCACGTTGCACGATGTGCTTGTCGTGGTAAGCTTGTGGCCTCGTTTCGTTAACTTGCTCGCATTTAATATGTAGCTCCTAATTTATTTGTCTTACTTATTTAGAGTAGACTGGCTTTACTACGTTTCATTGCTCGGTGGAGCCTTCACATCCTTTCATCGACCTAATCTTGAATACGATAGCTTCTTCTTTGAGCTTCATACAGGCCGTATACTGGAAAAAAATATCCGAATGTAATTCATCTATATATACGCTTACCTATATTATGTTATAATCATTCATTTCTAATCATTTCCAATTGTCTGTTTACAAACAAAGTCTTTGTAAGTACTCCTGCTACAGCAGTGTTACGGTCCATAAAGCTAAAGTTGGTGTTTTCTGACACTTCGAGAATACATAGAAGGTCACGAATTGCCATGAGATCAAACCTACAGGTGTGTCTATGTACACCCGACTAGACTCCTAGAATTACGTGTACAGCAGATAACAGCGTACAACTGGAGAAACAAAGTGTCATATATTTAAATGTGGCACATATAGTACATACAAATGGCGAAATTATACAAAAACAGTGTCATAAAATGAAACTCAATAATCAAATGACTACAAACTTTATTTCGCCTGCCTGGTATATAGTACTTAAATTTCTGATCTTCGTAAAGCTAATTTAGCTAACATGCTATACAAAGACAGAAAGGGGAAGATGGAATTTCGCGATGGGAAATTCGTGAACGGGGACATGTGGCACCTCTATTTATTTATTTACTTATTCCTTTATTCATTGGTTTATTCTTTCATTCATTCATTCATTTATTTATTGCTGCATTTGAAAGGTCATTTTTTTCGGCTAAAACGTCGGGTCGAACACGCACACGCCGTTTACAATGCTGTCATGTAATATGCAATTGTCACTTCATTCTAAATAGCCGTACTTACTTGCACATTGAAACTACAGTTATTCATTCCGACTATGCAGTATGGTAGTAGGACCTGTCACCGTTCTGTAAACAGAATTTCGTCTTCTTGCGCCTGTACATTGTAACGCAATGGCCTGCATCTGCCTTTCAGGCAGCCTATTCGACTTCTTTAGGTCCAAGTGATCCTTCATCTCACAGCACATTATGCGTGACGGAGTAGCCAACACAACGCTTTTCACGTAACCAGGGCCAGCACAACTCGCGTATCACAAAATATTTCACTGCTTTTTTATTGTTGCGGAAGCAATTTCCGTGATGGAATTCAGGTGTAATGAATGAATGAATGAATGAATGAATGAATGAATGAATGAATGAATGAATGAAAGCATTGGTAGTCGTAGTTCATAAACATTCAATTACGTGAAACTTCTGACGTTTGCTTGCATTTATATGTCACCTTCGTGAGATGTTGCATTCCTTAAGATGACGTTGAAGTCACGTGTATGAATAGAATGAGGTTTTATCACTACTCTACTAAAGTTTTAACGAATGTTCCACTCGAGCACAATATGTGAAAAGTGCATACAGCATCTGCAGAGCCAGTAACACATGTGTTAGATCATTACTTACTTATTGGTAGACTTTCCTGTGTAGTAGAAGACTCGCTCCGCGCAATGGAATGACGTCGCTGCGACCGTACGACATCAATTCGTGACACGTGAGAGCGCTCAGAGATGTCGCCGCCAATGGAGTGGCAAGAGTTTCGTCATGTCGTTTGCGCATCAATCATCGCCGCGCACGAGGCGAGCACTCTCTTTTCGGAAGACGCTCTGCCAAGCGTCAGACGTGGGCATTGTTAGCTAGCGCAGTCGGGGCGAGCAAACCAATGCGGCTTTTTTTTGCTGCAGGAACCCGGGGGGCTGAGCAAGGCACACTGAATGCAGACATGAACAACCGCAACGGCGTCATGGCGGAGTACAAGCACGAATCTCGGAGAGCGTCGCATGACGCCTCTCACGAAAACGTCGCCTTCTGCAATGGCCACACCCGAAAGGACCGCTCACCTGAAGTGGTGAAACCACAACAACAGGTCTACAGTAACAGCATGTCGTGCCATGCACCGGAAGGCGGCTCGAGGAGGGCAAGCGTCGTATGCTACAGGGACGGCGAAGAATGCGTCTTCCGGAAAGGAATCTGCTACTCGGAGAACTGCGCAGCGCTAACCGACGAGAACCTGAACGAGTCCAGCGCAGCGCGTCTAAAGCCGGAGGATGACTGCTCTGCCAGGAAAAAGCGCTCCTTAGTGGCGTCGTCCAGCGAAGAGTCTTTACTCAGCATTTTCAAGCAAGCGGCTGTGCCGTTCTTCCTGGGCGGACTCGGCACGGTGTTTGCGGGACTTATTCTCGACACGGTTCAGTTCTGGCCTCCATTCGAGCACGTCACAGAGCTGTTCATCGTGGTGCCTCCGCTTCTAGGCCTCAAAGGCAACCTGGAGATGACGCTAGCGGCAAGGCTGTCGACGCAAGCCAACCTGGGTAACATGGACTCTCCAAGGAAAGTGTGGCACATTGCGGTTGGCAACATGGCACTCGTTCAGGTTAGCTACCACTTCTTTTTATTTATATGCGCTTAAATGCTACCTCAGCTCTCTAATCTACCTCCGCTTCATGCGATGAAACGCAAGCCGAGCCAGAAATGACTTGAAGATCACACCTCACAGTAAAGTCTGACTCGCAACGTTAATACCTAAAAGTGAGAGCTCTTCTGTGGCTGACGTACGAATCTGGCCAACTTTATGGCAATGCTCCATACGGCAAAAGTATTCTGGAGTCTATTAGACAATGCCATGTTGGCACGTTGATGGCTTAGCTGCCCCATTAATTTGTCACAGCAAATAAGACAGTGGTTTTGAACCATTTTCGTCGGAACCACTACAGCTGCTTTTAATCACGAACACTGATACAATGATGGCTGATAATGAACTCTTCTTTGTAATAGCGCACTACAAGAACACATCTGGATTCACCAAGCTGGACATCTGGGCACGTTGGTAATCCATGATTAGAACCGGTAAACGCCCACAAAAACGAGGAAACAAAAAACGAGGAAACAACGAACTTCACACACACACGCACACACACACACACGCACACTCACACACGCACACACGCACACACACGCACACACACGGTCAAACACACGCACAAACACACGCACACACATGCACACACACGCAAACGCAAACACACACGCACACACAAGTGACACACACACACGCACCCACACACACGCACACACACGCACACGCACGCACAGGCACACACACACACACACACACACACTCGCACACACACATGCACACACACACAAGCACACACACAAGCACACACACAAGCACACACACAAGCACACACACACAAACACACACACGCACACACGCACACACACGCACACATGCACACACACACACGCACACACGCACACACACGCACACATGCACACACACAAACACACACACGCACGCACACACACACACGCGCGCACACACACACACGCACGCACGCACGCACACACACACACACGCACACACACACAAACACAAAAGCACACACACGCATACACACAAACACGCACACACACACACGCACACACACGCACACACACGCTCAAACACACGCACAAACACACGCACACACACACAAACGCAAACACACACGCACACACACACGCACACACAAGTGGCACACACACACGCACACACACACGCACACACACGCACACGCACGCACAGGCACACACACACACACTTGCACACACACAAGCACACACACACAAACACACACACGCACACACGCACACACACGCACACATGCACACACACAAACACACACACACGCACACACACACGCGCACACACACACACGCACACAAACACACACACACACACAAACACACAAGCACACAAACACACACACACACGCACACACGCACACACACGCACACACACGCACACACGCACACACACACACACACACACACGCACACACACACACACACACGCACACGCACACGCACGCACACATGCACACACACACACACGCACACACACGCACACATCAGCACTGCTCCTCACCTTTTAGTCTGGTTGTTATATTGTGGTATGCGGTTACACTGAAGTATCAGCCGGTGCCAACTCGCCCAAGTGTTTGTCCTATAGTGCTCATATAGGAAAGTGTCCGAATACACCTAGTGTTGTTTTTTCCTGAAACAACTTCAACATGTTTGCGTCTAAGTTTCATTAGCGAAATAGGTATGTAGTCTGTGAACAATTTGATGGAGTGATCGGAGGCCCTTCAGAAGTATTACTTCGTTACACCAATGTAAGCTTAGCGAGCAGAATCAATTTGGGCGGTCGTTTTGAACACAAAATGTTTATGCTAGGGTTCCCACTACTTTGTGACGTATTTCCGTCACGAATATGACGTTATGAAATATTTAATAACAGATTGGAAGGGAAAAAACGAGAAGGAGAAGTTCGCAGCGGGGCGTCGAACCAGCGACCTCGCACACCTCAGCGCAAAACGATAACCACTAAGCCGTAAGCCATGGGTCATGCGTCCCTCATGTATGTATGTATGTATGTATGTATGTATGTATGTATGTATGTATGTATGTATGTATGTATGTATGTATGTATGTATGTATGTATTGTTACGTTTGAAAGAGACTGGTAGACGTTGAAAGGGGCCGTTTATTAGGTCGTGAGGGGCAGTCCAGAAGCAGCCAACTGGTTAAAGATCCTCCTGATCCTCTTCTTCTTTTCTCGCCCTCGGCGACAAGTGCGTTCACCGTATACGCTTCTTTGTCTTCGTGCATGTGCGCAACATTCCTCTCCGCGCAGACGAAGACCGCCGGACGAGTCAGTCGAGTTGTCGTGGCGTGTACAGTTTCAGACGGGCAACATAAACCACTTGAGTTTTAGCAGCTCGTCGACCACTCGCCGAGAGACGAGCTATTACATAGTTGACCTCTGTAAGTCTGTCGACAATGACAAAAGGTCTATCGTAAGTGGCCAAAAACTTTTGGCATAACCCGCGCTTGCTCATCGGAGTCCACAACCACACCAGATCACCACGGCGATAAATCACTGGTCGATGCTGAATGTCATAGCGTGCCTTCGCTTTGTCTTGCGATGCCAATGTGCGTAGTCGAGCTATGCGACGTGCCTCTTCGGCGAGGCAGAGAATCTCGGCGACAGGGACGTTGTCGTGATCACAAAAAGGTAATACTGGGTCGATTGTGTGCCGGGGCGAACGTGCATAAAGGAAAAAGAAAGGGCTCTAACCTGTAATCTCATGCCTCGCGGTGTTGAACGCGTAAGTAGTGAACGGGAGTACGTCATCCCAATTCTTATGTCGCAGGAGACATACATAGACAACATGTTGATAATGGTGTGGTTGGTACGCTCCGTCAGCCCATTAGTTTGGGGGTGGTATGGTGTCGAGTGACGCAGGCGGGATTCACATAAACGGAGTAGCTCCTCCACGACATCCGCTGTGAATTATCGTCCACAATCGCTGATAATCAGTCGAGGTGTTGCGTGTCGGAGGATGACGTACTGTAACAAAAACGAAGAGACTTCACAGGCAGTTGCGGAGGGGACGGCCGCCGTCTCGCAGTAGCGTGTGTGGTAGTCGACGCAAGCAATTATCCATCGGTTGCCCTTAGCCGATTTTGGAAAGGGACCCAGAAAGTCAATCTCCACTTGTTCGAAAGGTGCGCTTGGAGTAGCCATCGGCTGTAGAAGACGAGCTGGACCAGTTGATGGACGTTTGTGACGCTGACATCGCATGCAACTTGCCACATAACTCTCAACAGACTTTTGCATACCAGGCCAATAAAAGCGCTCTTTAGTCCGGTGAAGTGTCCGCGCCAAACCTAAATGTCCAGATGTAGGGTCGTCGTGCATGACACTCATAATAACTGTTCGCAGGCTCTCCGGGACCACTAGAAGGAAACGCGTGCCACTGCTGGAGAGGTTCCTTTTGAACAACAGTCTATCACGCATACAGAAACGGCGTGCACTAGTGGGAGCGGATGCAGCGGTGGATTGTGGTGCTAGTTTAGCTTCCTTCCGCTGTTCTGCTCTGAAACTGGGATAGTCCGGGAACGTAGGCGACACAGACGCTACAAGCTGGTGAAGGTCATCGGATTCACAGTCCGTTGTGCTAAGTGGCATACGTGAAAGACAGTCCACGTCAGCATGTCGACGACCATTCTTGTAAGTGACGGTAAAACGGTATTCTTGTAGCCGGAGTGCCCAGCGCGCAAGGCGGCCACAAGGGTCACGAAGGTTGACAAGCCAACACAACGAGTGGTGGTCGGTTACGACTGTGAATGGGCGTCCTTACAGGTAAGACCTAAACCGCCGAATTGAAAATAATACCGCTAGGTATTCTTGTTCCGTAACAGTGTAGTTTTGTTCCGGCCTGCTTAGGGAGCGACGTTCGTATGCGATGACGTGTTTGAGGTCGCCGTTACGTTGTACTAGGACGGCTCCAATACCTATGCCGCTAGCATCCGTATGAAGCTCTGTCGGAGCAGAAGGACTGAAATGCTGAAGGACGGGTTGTGACGTATGCAAAAACTTCAATTGACGGAATGAAGAATCGCACTCCGGAGTCCACTCAAAGGAATTGTCTCTTCGTAAGAGGCATGTGAGAGGATACGCAACGTCGGCAAACTTTGGAATAAAGTGGCGGAAGTACGAACAATGCCCCAGGAAACTACGAAGCTCCTTGACGGAACGCGGCGCAATGAACGCCCGAACTGCTGCTGTCTTCTTGGGGTCAGGGCGGATGCCATCCTTGTCAACGAGATGCCCAAGCACAAGCGTCTGGCGGTCTCTGACGTGGCACTTCTTTGGGTTTAAAATTAGGCCAGCATTTCGGATGCAGTTCAAAACAGTATCCAGACGAGAGTTGTGTTCACTGAACGCGCAGCCAAAGATGACGACGTCGTCGAGGTAGCACATGCATATGTTCCACTTCAAGCCACGCAGAATGGTGTCCATAAACCTCTCGAACTTTGCTGGTGCATTGCACAGTCCAAATGGCATCACGTTGAATTCAAAGAGCCAATCAGGGGTTACAAATGCAGTTTTTTCCTTATCCTCTGGGCGCATCGGAATTTGCCAATAACTGGATCATAAGTCTACGGAGGAAAAATAAGAGTCCGAATGTAAGCAGTCTGTTGCGTCCTCTATACGGGGCAGCGGGTATACATCCTTTTTAGTCACGGCATTCAGTCGGCGATAGTCGACGCAAAATCTCCAAGATTCATCTTTCTTCTTAACAAGGATTACCGGTGCTGCCCACGGACTGGCTGACTCTTGTACCACTCCCTTTTGCATCATTTCCTGCACTTGGTCGTTGATAATTGGTCTTTCTGACGGGGAAACACGATATGGTTTTTGGCGAATCGGACTTTCCGCGCCAGTGTTGATGGCATGGCGCGTTCGAGACAGAGGGATAAAGATTACTTTGCCCTTCTGCGCAAAGTCAAATACCGAAACGTGCTTCAACAGCTCATTCATTAAAGTTCAGCGCTCGCTTGAGCTAAGCGACTTATTTATCGTTGCCATAAGCGCCCGTCCAAATTATGACAACCAGTTCTGTCACGTTCTTCCGGCACGTCTATGAGCTCGACCACTGATAAGGTCGCGTGTTTTTTGCTCACCTAAGCTAATTTCAAACCATTGGGTAGTGTCACGGGCCCAGAGGAACAGTTTACAGTCCTGAGGCCAGTTCGTCCACCATCTATCGACACCACCCAATGAGGAACCAACACGTTCTTCTTCACGCAGTTTATGTGCATTGGTTCTACGCTCGCATCGAAGCTGTCAGAATCCGCGCCGCGACAAACAACAGGAACACGTACGGTAGACAACGCAGGTATGAACGTATTGCCACAGATACACAGCGTAGTTTAATCATTCGCTGGAGTTTCCAGAAGTTCTGACGGCATCTGGCCACTCACAAAGACTTTCCCCGTGTGACAGTCTACAGTGGCACCACATTCTCGCAGAAAGTCTATGCCGAGAAGGACATCATGTGTCGACCGAGGAATAATCGCAAACTCTGTCGTTATCATAAGGCCTCCCAAAAATACTTCAGCACTACAGACACCAATAGGGTGCAACGGCTCTCCACTCACTCCACCGAATGCCGAAGTTTCATCCCAGGTAAAAACAACTTTCCACCCTAACACGTCTTTAGAGGAAGCACTCATCGTGTAAATCGTTGCACCTGTGTCCACCAAGGCCATTACAGGCACATAATGCACAAAAGTACGCTCTTTGTTTCTAAACATACACACAGGAGGTATTTTTGTCAGTACCACGTTTCCAGCGACCTCACCCCTATTGGCGCGCTGGCTAGTTTTCCGGTGGTGAAGAGGGCACTTTGCGACGCAGCGGTGAAGGAGAACGATGAGCACGAGGTCGCGGTGGGGGCGTTAAACTCCTGTCAGATGACGGGGAGTGGTTGCGGAAGTTTCTGGGCCAATAGTTGTCATCAGGTGGTATGTGGGCCGGCCACCAGACACCATGAGGCTGTTCGAAGGGTCGTGAAAAGTCGGATGGTTGGTGATAGTGAGGAGTCACTTGACGGTTGCAAAATCGCGATATGTGGCCTGGCACACCGCAGGAATAGCACACCGGCCGAGGTCAAAACGTTGGTCGCTCGTCGTTGAATTGAGCGTGATCACTTGTTCTTGTGTAACAGATGTACTGGTCAAGTACGTCGTAACGAGACGTCGGGTGTCGAGGAGGCATGCGCTGAGAGCGTTGGGCATACCGCGACACGGGAAATCTGGTTGTCATCCTTGACTGTGGGGCTGGGCTGTACTCCACAGTTGCCACGCTCATCGCCGGTTGCCATGGGGTTAAATGAGGCACATCCATAGCCTCACGTGGCAGACACAACTCGCGATGGTCAGCTGTCGAACACGACATTTTTCGGTGGGACAGTTCCTCACGAACAATCTGTCGAATGGTAGAAAAAAGGTCGAGGCCAGGATTCGTGTCCACACTGGCAACAGTTGTAACGTTAGCCAGCCGACCAACCTTGGGCGCAATTCGATGCATCTTGAGCGTTTCAATCGTTCGGCAATGCTGAATGACGTCGGACACAGAACTGAGGCTTTCTTTTCCAATTAGAAAATTATACACGTCCTCAGCAACCCCTTTGAGCAGATGCCCAACTTTGTCCTCTTCTGACATGGTAGCACAGACAACCTCGCACAGCCTTAACACTTCTTCTATGTAAGTGGTGCATGTCTCACCTGGTAGCTGTGCCCGTTGCGACAGTGTTTGCTCAGCCCGCTTCTTTCTAGCAACCGAGTCGCCGAAACACGCCCTGAGCTTTTCAACAAAAAGATCCCACGTCGTGAGTGCGTCCTCGTGGTTCTCATACCATACCAGTGCGGTGTCGGTCAGGGGGAACACTACGTTGGCTAGCATAGCGGCTGCATCCCAACCATTGGACTTGCCCACACGTTTGTACTTGGTGAGCCAGGCGTCGACGTCTTCTTCGGCTTTACCTCCGAAGAGTGGTGGAACTCGGTAGTACGGAAGCGGGCCAGACGGATCCGTCCTGGGAACGTCTGCTTCTTCGGGCATGTCGAAGTCACTCACGGCAGATGGTGGGAGACCAGCAAGTCGACGGCTTCGTCGAACCTGTGGCAGTGAGCGTTCCGTAGTTGAAGCGCTTACCCAGCTCCTCCACCACTCTGTTACGTTTGAAAGAGACTGATAGGCGTTGAAAGGGGCCATTTATTAGGTCGTGAGGGGCAGCTCAGAAGCGGCCGACTGGTTAAAGATCCTCCTGATCCTCTTCCTTTCTCGCTCTCGGCGACAAGTTCGTTCACCGTATACGCTTCTTTGTCTTCGTGCATGTGCGCAACAATATGTATGTATGTATGTATGTATGTATGTATGTATGTATGTATGTATGTATGTATGTATGTATGTATGTATGTATGTATGTATGTATGTATGTATGTATGTATGTATGTATGTATGTATGTATGTATGTATGTATGTATGTATGTATGTATGTATGTATGTATGTATGTATGTAGTAGTAATAGTAGTGGTAGTAGTAGTAGTAGTAGTAGTAGTAGTAGTAGTAGTAGTAGTAGTAGTAGTAGTCATAGCAGTAGGTAGCCACTTCTAGTTTAGGCCCTGAAATGTCCGCTGGATGGCGGTACTTGTATATCTTGAATATATTGCCACGTTCCATTTCTCAAGTTTTGTTATTGCCCCAAAACACTACACAATTCTCAGCGCGAAACGCGCGTGCAGTTTTCGAGAAGCTTCCGGACTTCAGTAGGTCATTTCGATAAGATCACGCCCACTCTGCGAACTGTAGAGATTATTCTGGAACTTACGCTACCGCAAGCGATAACGCTAGAACACTCGATGGCAAGAGTATAAATGCCGACGCACTTCGTCGCTTGTGAGTAGTTGATCGACGGCCGACGCTCCGTTGGCCACTTACCTGGCGCCGGGATTCCCGCGACCAAGCACGCTGCCAGTCGTCGGCCCCATCGTATCGAGCATCAAGCGAACCCCTGGACAACCCCCCGGCTCTGTCCAGGCCTTCATCGTGAGCCAACGCCCGGGCACCCCAGCGCAAGCCGTGGGAGCCAGGGCCAGGACGAAAGTGTGATGGCTTTCGTAGCGCCACCGCCGAAAGCTCATTGCTTTAACTTCGGCGCTCCAAAGGGGAGCACCGTCAACGACATCATAGATGCCCTCGAAGCGGTAACCGGCCCAGCCGGTATCAAGTCCCTCCATCACATGGGAGGTGCAAAGTTCGGCACCGCAGCCGCAAACGTCCATGCAGCCACCAAGCTGAAGAGCCGGGGTGCCATTCTCTTGAACGGCGAATCAGTTCCACTAGTCAGCGTAGGTCCTGAAATAGTCCACGTCACAGTCTTCCGGGTACCGCTGTGGGTAAGCGACGCTGCCCTAGCGACTGCTCTCTCCGCCTACGGCAACGTGCAACATATCCACGAGCCAGTGTTCAAGGACCGCCCTGGGGTTGGCACAGGTGTCCGTGTGGCGTGAGTGGAAATGAAAAGCCAAATACCGAACTTTCTGACAGTCCAAGGCTACAATGTCATGTGCGACTACCGGGGTGTCAAGAGAGTGTGCTCTAAGTGCAGGAATGCTGTACATATCGCCAAAAATTGTGCCACGCCCCTTTGCACGCGCTGCAACGTGTTTGAACATGCCAGAAAGGGATGCGCAGAACCGTGCTCGGGCAGCCATGCAACAGCTGACTGCGTACGTCCGAAGTCCTTCGCAGCGGCTGCAGCAGCGGCAACCGAAGAACAAGCGTGCACCGACCTCACGCCCGCATTGCAAGATGATTATCCGGCACTCGAGCCTGCGAGCGACACTGGCGCCCATGCTGAACCACAAGACGCAGGGGACCTGCCTCACCTGTATGAGAAAGCCTCGTCAACCCTTCACACCCGTCGGAGACCAGCGACTTCTCGCCGGACGCCTATGAAAAACACAGCTCATCCAAAGCCGAAGCCCGAGTGCCCGTACTTCGCAGAGACCACGAGAGCTACAGCTCTGACACAGTCGACACCACCAGTAGCTCCGAGACGCCGAGAGCTTCGATGGGACGCGGCACCCGAATGACGGGACGTGCAGACGCTCCGATCACCGGCCCAGCCAAGACCACAGCAGTGATTATGCCACCGACAACGACGAGCGCCCGCGCTAGCAAGTACTCGGCTCAGACCCGCAAACTGAGCCTGTCAAACCCCGTTTCCCAGATTACAGGTGCGGCCGCCAGTGCGAGTGTCGGTGCCAGCGCCATGGAAATAGACCGCTCAGCCACCAAACGAGCCCACCCACCGACCACGGACTCTGAGGGCTCTACGGACAGTAGTAAGCCCCAAACACTCGCTAATGCTCTGACGACGTCGGAGCATTTCTCTCTTTAGTTTTGTTCACTCGTTGAGCGCTCGCCCCACCCCCTGCAAGGGGTTTCTCTCAAGTTTGCGCGCACTCCCCCTATTTTTAAAATGGCTACGGTGCATTTTCTCTCTCTAAACGACAGGGGTTTCAGACGCCAAGATAAGCAGAGAGAAGTCATGCACTTCGCAAGGTCACGTCATGTCGATATCCTCGAAGAGCACACTGTGTTTATGGTTTTGACGGCCGCACACTAGCAGTAGACTTTGACCTTCACGGCAGACGAGTAAGGGCGCTCGTAATATATGCCCCAACTCAACGTGGGGGCACGGCCGACTTTTTCAATTCACTCGACTCATTTATGTTTGACAGTTACCCCACTTTCTTAGTTGGAGATTTCAACTGTGTTGAGGACACCGACAGAGATGCACGTGGACGCAGACAATATAGCGGAGTTAGCGCATTGCGACAACTCATCCGCGATTTCAAGCTCAGGGATGCGTGGGTCGACACTCACGGGAATAACTTCGTTGCAACCTGGCAACGGGGTCCCAAAATGATCAGGCTAGATCGCTACTGTTTTCCTGAAGTGCTAGCCACACATGTCCAAAGCTGCGAAGTCCTACATTTCCCACCGGACGCTCCATGCATTACAGACCACTTTCCAGTGTCTGTAAAACTTTTCTTTGAACAATCCACTACATTTAGAAACCATTGGAAAATGGACACCACACTGGTGTACGACCCGGAAAGCGTAGCATTACTGCGCAATGCACTAGAGCAAGCATGCAAAAGGCCGCCTGAACCCCGTAACTTGGACGCGTTGAAACACAGTTGGCGCACCGAGCTTATCAAAGCGGGGCGCAAAAGGAAAGCGCGCCTGACGACAGAGATAAACGACACGCTACGAAAAGCGCGCATTGTACGCAGAAGTGAGACGCTGACGTTCGCAATGCACGACTGTCTCGATCAGTTAAAGGCGCGGTACGAACTTTTGCTACGTCTTAGTTCGCGCACGGCTGCACAGTCTTTTATCAACGGACGACCAGTTTCAGATCCAGCTGTTCTTCGAAGTGTTCGCAACGGCTCCTTGGGTGAACAAATGCATGTTCCTTTCGTTCAGTTGCCGAACGGCGAACAGTCTACAAGAGCAGAAGACATAATGAGGGTCTTTGAAACACATTTTTTAGAATCTTTTCAGGGCGGAGAACGCGAGCGACGTGAACTACACCACCATAGTTAACGAGTTTTCCGAGAGAATTTCCCGCGTACCGGAGGAGCTCCGCGATGGTCTGTGCAGCCCAGTGACGCTGGATGAATTACGCATGATGCTTCAGCGCTTGAGCACAACCGCCGCCGCCGGCCCTGACGGGATACCTTTGAGTTTCTACAAAACTTTCCTTGAAACAATACAAGCCCACCTTTTGACAATGCTAAATGGCCTTCTTGCTGACGGAATCAGACCGAATACGTTTCAAAGAGCAGAGTTATACTCTTTCTTAAATCAAGGGAGAGCCGTCTGATCCAAAAGCGTGGAGGACCATTTCCCTACTTAACTCGGACAATAAGATATTGACAGCCATCCTTGCAAACCGCATAACAATCATTCTACCGGAAATAATGAGCGACATACAAACATTCTGTGTCCCAGGTCGTACGATCTATACCTCGCTTGCGCTGACTCGCGATTTATTCACGTACGCTACAAGAACACAAAGATCTGGCGTTTTTGTTTCCTTGGATCAGGAAAAAGCTTTTGATCGCGTAGAATGCACCTATCTTTTCGCTGTGCTTGAGAGTTATGGCTTCCCAGCACATTTACCCGACACCCTCCGTTTACTCTACGCAGACTTAGAAACGTCATTAGTAGTGAATGGCTATACATCTGAACCCATTGCAGTAAGCAGGGGCATTCGACAAGGCTGTCCCCTCTCCGCAATTCTCTTTGTATTATGCATAGATCCATTATTGAAACAAATCCAGAAATGTACTTCGATACGTTGTTTCCCTCTTCCAGGCTTGGGCGAAGTGAAAGTAGCGGCATACGCCGATGACATCTCGTTGTTTATTCGGAACATAGATAGCTAGAGAGCCTTTCTGCGAATATTCCACACGTATATTTACCTGTCGGGAGCACGTCTTAATCCCGGAAAAAGCAAGGCATTGTGCTTTGGGATGCACATCGAAGAGTTCCCTGATGGCGCCCAAATCGTCCAAGGCGTTAAAGTCTTAGGTGTAACTTTCCTTTCGACTGGTGAGGTAGCCCGCACCACATGGAAAGAAATTCAACACAAAGTGGACAGACGCAGTGAAGTCGCCAGAACGTTTCAACTACCTTTTACTGAAAGAGCTTATTTAATTAAACCCAGCATAACAGCGCCACTGCTTTATGTAGCCAGAATTGCATGACCACCTCGACGGGTTTTGCTAAGAGTGGCTACTGCGTGCGGCTCCTTTTTCTGGGATGGCCACACCGAAGCTGTTGCCAGAGTCTTGGTCCACCTACCAGTAAAATGGGGAGGGCTCAGTGTACCCAACCTTGATGTAATGTGCCACATGTTGGCTCTCAAAAACACCTGGGCACTCTTAGAGAACTCATCGTATCGAGGCAGGCAACTTGTAGTGTATCTGCTTGGAACCTCTAGAAGACTTTTTGGTTTAGCAAACGACACAGGACCAGCTGCTGAGCAGCCACCAGCGTAATACACACATGTTATAAAATCTTTGCAACAATGGCGAAACAATTTTCCTGCAGTTCAAGAACTCATGAAAATGTCCCCCACCGACGTGAGCGAATTAATAGCATTTAAAAGCCTCTCTGAAGAACAACGTCGGAAATGCCGGGCGAAAAGACGCTGGACTCTTACAAACACGTCTCTCCCCTCCGAGGTCCGTGACCTAAATTGGCTCAGGGAATGGGGGGCTTTACCAACGGCCTACCGCCTTGCGGTGTGGGGCGTGGCGCCCTCCGCCACATGCCCGCAATGCGGTCGCGTCGAAACACTGAACCATGTCTTCCATGAATGTATAGTAGCGCGCACCTTTTGGCGCATGGTTATCAGGATGTTCCAAACAAGTATGCAGTGGAAGTCTAGCCACAGGGATAACTTTGTCGTACTCTTAATGGCTATCGGAGCCTTCGTCTTATGGAAACGAAGGGGACTGGCCTGCCTGAGGGGACGCCCCCAGAGAGCCATGTTTCCCCTACGAAATCAGCTAAGAAACATAATGCTTATGCATCTCAACGCAGAACTAGTCATGCTGGGAGAGGAGGCTTTCCTCCGACGGTGGTCTACGCGATTTATTATCGTAAAAAACAACAGAGTGTCCATGCCTTTCCTCCCTTATTGAGGAGGTGGGCTAGAGCTTGTACCACTGTGGCATTACAGTGTGTATTTTTCTTTTCTTCTTTAGAAACATGTATTTTTGTGCAATATTGTTCTTGAGTGCAAGAGCAAATTGTCCTCACAGGTGAATGCAATATATCACGCTACACTGTGAATGACCTCCCTTTGTTTGTTCATATAGCCTTACTGTTCATTTAAGTTTAATCATCTCGATGTCATAAATGTCCTGTCTTTGTTGTACAATTTTTGCATTGTACATCACTGCATACCCTATAAGTTCTTTCGCTGTATATAAAAGCTTGCATTGTACATACACATTGTTCACCAATGTCCATTTTTATGTGTGCACATAAGCTGTGTAAGATATATCCGGAAATAAAATTCTCTTAAACGCTATCTGTGCAAGACTGCTACTGTGATCGGACTTTCCGTTTGCCGGGTACAGGTTCGCCCAAATAAACTGTTAAATCCCAACACAAAGTATCTTGTCTTCGGCCACGTCATGACCCCGGGACAATATGACGAAAAGGTGCGAGATGGTGGTACTTGGAGTGCTCACTAGATGGGCGGACGGACACGTGGACGGAGAGACAAAGAAGCAGACGCGCGGACGGACGAATCCACAGACAGACTGATGCACGGATGGATTAAAGCACAGATGTAAGGACGAAAGAACGGACGTACAGACGGATGGGCGGACGCATGGACGGACGCATGGACGGACGCATGGACGGCTGCGCGGACGGTTGTACGAATGGACGCATGAACACACATATGGACAGACGAATGAAGGCACCGATGCATGGACGGGCGGACGGACGAACACATGGACGTACGGACGGTCGCATGGACGGGTGGACGGCAGAAGCAAGAACGAGCGAACGGAGGAAGCACGACGGATTGACGGACGCTTCGCCCCACTGATCATCATTCTCTCCGTGAATATGCTTTGATTTCTTTAATTTGGTAATGCAATCAATATTGTTGTTTCATTGTAAACCAATGTAGTATTTACGATGTTATGTGGTTTATATCATATTTTTTTCTAAATGATTTATAGCTGCTTCGAATACCATTCATCAATCTGTTAGAATGCGCACTGGTACTTTCGTTCTGCCACTCATTCATTTTCATGGTGCTATGATTTTCGTATCTGAAATCAAACTAACCCTGATATTTTACGGGCAACCTGATACTCATCATTAGACTTAATTGAAAAGTTCGCTCGCGGAAAACTGGAAAAGCAGCGTGACATTTTGTCAGGTTCTACACTGTAGCAGCTTCACAAAAAAGAAAAACGGTGGGAAGGGGAAGATGGAAGCTTGCGATGAAACACCCGTAAACAGGGTTACGGATTCTACTTCACTCGAAACAGTGAGACTTTAATCGAAAGTGTGAACTACGCGAAGCTTTAATTCAGCAGGGAATACCCTTGCCGTTTAGTCGAGGATGTCGTTAAAGGAATTGATACGTTGAATCACAAGGATCTGGTAAGCGTAAAAAAAAAACAATCGGTTTTCGGACAAACGGTATTATTTCTTGTTCTAGCAAACTCAACATCAGCCCAGAGTGTTTCCTATATCTTTAAATGAAAATGAAAAGTGAAAACGTTTCAGCAGCCCTTAACCTTTTCATTACCATGCACGTCGGGTAGTCTTCAGGCAGTTGAGTGATCTAGTAGTACTCGCTTTTAGTCAGTTTTTTTGTCAAGACCTTTCAGTGTCATTACAGGTTCTCCCCCTTCTTTCTTTCTTTCTTTCGCACACCTTTCCGAAGTACATGGGAGCCGATCAGAGTGTTTTCTATATGATTTCCATGCATCCCTTTCCTCTACCTTTTTCTCTGTTCTGGGGTAGTAGTCTCCATGATCCGTAATTTTATTTGCAACGAGGATTCGGATACTTTGGGTGGTCGGCCTTGCAAAGAAGCCTGATCGAAGGTTTGTGCACACGTGTCTATAGTACACATTTTCACAGGCACTCATTCCCGTGGCTACATCATACGTAAGGACTATTTCAAATGCAACATCACCTGCCAAATCTTATGGTGGGTTGTTTTGTTGGTTAATACAGAAGCCAGATAAGCTAAAACGCTGTTTAGACATCGCCTTAAATATACGCATATTTCTGCTGCTTTTTACAATTTTCTGTCATAAACAACTCGTTAAAAATGCAGCGCAGGAAGCATTTAACCTGTTTTTATTGTTACCAAGAAAGAGAGCATCGAGAGCACAGTCTAATTTATGCATTTGGTGTGATAACCTTCGGCATCAAGCAAAGCGGTGGCGGGCTTTGTCTGCTAAACGGTTAATTTCCTACGTGATTATCATGAATGCATAATACCGGAATGCATATATTTTTTCATCGTGCTCTCTTCGTATACAATATTTTTCCTCGTGAATCCCTGTTTATGTCATAACAAGAAATTATAGAATCCTCAAGCTTTGTCTTAAGGCTCAGAACGTGGCAGCATAATAGCGCTACATTGCCTTCTCAATATCCATAACCTCGCTTTAGTTATCGCCCTAACCATGCCATAAGGAAGGAGGAGGAGGAACAGAAGAATTGAAAGACAGGGAGGTCAACCAGACGCACGTCCGGTTTGCTACTCTGCACTGGGGGAAGGGGTGAGGGGATTAAAAAAGAAGAGAGAGAAAAGTGAAGGCCAACGTGTGTGTAGATGTGACCTTGTCCATTGCACGCTTATAAGCGGTCGCGTAGTCCGCTCGTCTTTAGAAAACTTAGCAATGCCCGCGTCGCTTTGCTGGCCAGCGACGCGTAGAGCTATGAGCCAAGGATCTTCTCTTCGGAAAAAGGTCCACTGTCTAGTGTCTCTAACGTTTCGCGTAACAAGTTGCGTTCGCTGGCAAAACGTTCACATGAACACAGTAGATGTTCTATTGTCTCGTCAGTGTCGCACGATTCACATCGGGAGCTATCCGCCATTCCTATGCGAAAGGAGTACGCCTTTGTAAAGGCTACTCCTAACCACAGGCGGCACAGTAAAGTTGCATCCTGGCGGGAGAGGTCCGATAGAACTTGAAGCTTTCTCGATGGGTCCAATTTGTGTAGGCGGCGGTTCCTGACACTGGGGTCACTCAGCCAAGTTTCCGACATGGTGTTTAGCGAACGAGTGAAGGCCCCTTGCAGCGTCGGTTCTCGACAATGGAATCGGGGTTGTCTGGGCGTCCGCGTGGGCGGATCGGGCAGCATTATCAGCAAGGTCATTACCGACAATACCACAATGTCCCGGTAACCACTGGAACACCACGTCATGTCCTTTCGATAAAACTTCGTGAATCACTTCTCTTATTTCATTCACTAGTTGTTGATACTCCCTTTGTCGTAAAGCTGATTGTAAGCTCTGAAGGGATGCCCTGGAGTCGCAGAACACAGCCCATTTTTGAGGTTGGGCTTCCGCGATATAAAGTATAGCAGCACGTAAGGCGGCAAGATCCGCTGCTGTGGATGTTGTCCTATGCGACAGTTTGAACATTATCGTGACCTGGTAAGGAAACGAATGGTTGTGCGTGTAATGTTGGCCATTTCAAAGTAGTACCCGCTACAGGTACAGTCTTTAAGTGCCCACAAGGCCATAATCATTCATACCGTGAATCAGTGAAGTGCCCGACGTTCATGAGGCAAACCTATACAAATGTGTTCACTCTTTCTGTTGGTCATGATGGTCATCATGTCTCAGTGCTTTGTAATAGGTGGGCCTTCAAGACACGCACTAGTAGTGCAATTCACAAGTTTTGACAACTGGCGCAATTCTACGCTTCAACCACGCAATATTACATGTTTTCGGAAAACTTTAATTCCACTACATGTCAATCATATGTAGTCCATAATTGGGCAGCGCACAAAAGGAAACACACAAGAAAAAGATACCGGACAGGCACTCGCCAGTTTATTGCTTGTTTTTCGCTCTCTCCTTTTTATCAAAACGACCAGCGCTTGTGCTGTATCTTTCTCTTGTGTGTTTCTTCCTGTGCGCTGCCAAATTATGGATAAGTTCCAACTCGCCCACCTTTCAGTTCATATATAGTGTTTTCCCAAAGTATATTTCAAGATATATCGTGATTCTATCATGACTGCCGTAAAACATCTGCTTGCCACGCAGGCGGCATTGCTTAGGTCCTCTCTTGAATCCGAATTTCCTTTATTATTTTTTATTTGCACGTTTCTTCATCATTCATTTGGTCATGGGCAGAATGGTGACGTTTCGCCCACAACCAACGACGCCATCACCGATGCCGATGCTGGGAGTTCTGTGAAACGAGCTCTTTAACGCTATTATAATAATTTTGGCCCATGCATTTCTTGCTGTCGCGTGGTATCTATAATGGCTGGCACCAGTTTTACATGTGCACTGCTGCTCTTTTTACATAGAAAGCTGCTATGAGACTACTACAACAAACGTTGCGACACCGTAGTTGTCTGCCTCCGCAGTATTCGTAAGCGCTATCGCGCCAAATAAGCAAAAAATAGGAAGCCTTAAAAATGGAACAATGTTCAAATCCAGGCACTCTCGGTGGCAGCCCAGTGTTCTACCACAAAGCCATGTTGGTGTTTCAAAACCCTTACGCAAGAAAACCTTATGTAGGCTTCATGTCGGGAAGTAACCACGTAAACATATGTGATATACCGAAGAATAAAAGTAAAGTAACAACCAGGCGTCTCAATCCGCATCGTGTAACAAGGCGTCAAACAGTGCGAATCGCATAACGAGTGGGTTGTTGAATGCTCCAGAGAGAAATAAAAAGGAAGCGACAGGGAGGTTAACCTAGAAGAACTGCTTCGCTACCCTGTACAGGGGTGGGGAAATAAGGTTTAGGAAGAGGATAGAGATAGAAAGACATAAAATAAATTATGAAAAACATTCACATGCACAAACATGCAGGGCGTTCCGATCACAGTCGTTTGCATAGGCCGGATGAACGCGGGAAGCGCAGGAGCGCCTTCACAGCCTTCTTTTGCGACATAAAGTCCAGTCGATAGCGCATCAGAGTTGTTAGAAAAAGCAAAGCCTTCATTCTTAATCGTCATCAGCCACAGCATCGACAAAGTGCGCATACTATCAATACGCTACAAGTGTCTTATCCGCAGAATGCCAAGTAATGGCGTGTTTAATGCTAGCTGACTTCACGGAAATCATGACCTATAGCGTAGTGGGTATACTTCGCACGTGTGTTTGTATTAGTGGCCAAGAAAGCCCTAAAGCCCCCATAATTCATGATTCATCAAAGACTCAAGAAAACCAATTCTCTCTCTTTCTTACGTTAACGCATGTAATATTGCGTGGTATGATAGTAAAACACTGACCGGGCGTTACACATTGCGAATCACGTAAATAGTGGGTCCTTGAAAGCTCCTAACCCGTTACAAAGGGCTCAGACATGATGCTTCATCGTCATCAGCCACTGCACCAAGAACGTGCGCATAATGCCTTGCAAATGTGTAGTGGGTACCTGGCTTCTTTGCAGAACGACGAATGGTGTAGATGGTGCTTCCCAACTTTACAACTATTATGACTTATGAGATAATGGGCACCTCGCTTAGTGGGTAGACTCGCCCCAAGAGAGCTTACAGCGGGCTCCACAAACACCACAGGCTTGTCCAGCTTTCGTTGCGACTGTGTGGCGTTTTCCGCGATGGCCTGGCTTATTAAGTGCGAAACATTTTTTAGCAAACTTCAGCGACTTTGAGCGTATCCATCCATCCATCCATCCATCCATCCATCCATCCATCCATCCATCCATCCATCCATCCATCCATCCATCCACCTGTCCGTCCGTCCACCCACCAGTCCGTCTATCTATCTATCTATCTATCTATCTATCTATCTATCTATCTATCTATCTATCTATCTATCTATCTATCTATCTATCTATCTATCTATCTATCTATCTATCTATCTATCTATCTATCTATCTATCTATCTATCTATCTATCTATCTATCTATCTATCTATCTATCTATCTATCTATCTATCTATCTATCTATCTATCTATCTATCTATCTATCTATTCATCTATCTATCTATCTATCTATCTATCTATCTATCTATCTATCTATCTATCTATCTATCTATCTATCTATCTATCTATCTATCTATCTATCTATCTATCTATCTATCTATCTATAATCTAGCCACCTACGACTTTTAGCTCTGCTGACCGTTTCCTTTATGGTATCAATACCAAAATCGGTATGGCATAACATGACTACATGACAAGCATCAGTGACTAGCCATAACATGAAAATCATGACATGTATGTCACACAATTTCATAATTCCGGACGAGAAGGGATGAAGAAGGTATATGATTGGTGCAACCATGATAATTATGAGATTTATGTCATGTAAAACATGACTACATACTACGCTCATGGTGCGCTCACAGTCGTTTCGCTAGTTTCACATATACCAACTTTGATAATACCAGACGTGAATGGATGAAGAAGGCATATGAATGGTGCAACAGTGATAGTTATGACATGCATGTCATGTAAAACATGACTACATATTACGCTCATGATGTGCTCACGGTCGTTTCGCTAGCTTCCCATATACCAAATTTGATAATACTGGACGTGAATGAATGCACAAGGTATATGACTGGTGCAACAGTGATAATTATGAGATGCATGTCATATAAAACATGACTACATACTACGCTCTTGGTGCGCTCACAGTCGTCTCGCTAGTTTCACGTATACCAGATTTGATAATACCTCACGTGAATGGATGAAGAAGGCATATGACTGGTTCAACAGTGATAGTTATGATATGTATGCCATGTAAAACATGACTACATATTACACTCATGGTGTGCTCACGGTCGTTTCGCTAGCTTCCCATATACCAACTTTAAAAATATCTGACGTGAATGGATGAAGAAGGCATATGACTGGTGCAACAGTGATAGTTATGATATGCATGTTATGTAAAACATGACTACATTCTACGCTCATGGTGCGCTCACAGTAGTTTCGCCAGTTTCACGTATACCAAATTTGATAATACCTCAGGTGAATGGATGAAGAAGGCATATACTTGGTTCTACAGTGATAGTTATGATATGTATGCCATGTGAAACATGACTGCATATTACGCTCATGGTGTGCTCACGGTCGTTTCGCTAGCTTCCCATATACCAACTTTGAAAATACCTGACGTGAATGGAAGAAGAAGGCATATGACTGGTGACACAGTAATAGTTATGATAGGCATGTTATATAAAACATGACTACATACTACGCTCATGGTGCGCTCACAGTCGTTTCGCTAGTTTCACGTATACCAAATTTGATAATACCTCACGTGAATGGATGAAGAAGGCATATGACTAGAGCAACAGTGATAGTTATGATATGCATGTTATGTAAAACATGACTACATACTACGCTCATGGTGCGCTCACAGTCGTTTCGCTAGTTCCACGTATACCACATTTGATAATACCTCACGTGAATGGATGAAGAAGGCATATGACTGGTTCAACAGTAATAGTTATGATATGCATGTTATGTAAAACATGACTACATACTACGCTCATGGTGCGCTCACAGTCGTTTCGCTAGTTTCACGTATACCAAATTTGATAATACTAGACGTGAATGGATGCAGAAGGTATATGACTGGTGCAACAGTGATAGTTATGATATGCATGTTATGTAAAACATGACTACATACTACGCTCATGGTGCGCTCACAGTCGTTTCGCTAGTTTCACGTATACCAAATTTGATAATACCTCACGTGAATGGATGAAGAAGGCATATTACTGGTTCAACAGTGATAGTTATGATATGTATGCCATGTAAAACATGACTACATATTACGCTCATGGTGTGCTCACGGTCGTTTCGCTAGCCTCCCATATACCAAATTTGATAATACTAGACGTGAATGGATGCAGAAGGTATATGACTGGTGCAACAATGATAATTATGAGATGCATGTCATGTAAAACATGACTACATTCTACGCTCATGGTGCGCTCACAGTCGTTTCGCTAGTTTCACGTATACCAAATTTGATAATACCTCACGTGAATGGATGAAGAAGGCATATGACTAGAGCAACAGTGATAGTTATGATATGCATGTTATGTAAAACATGACTATATACTACGCTCATGGTGCGCTCACAGTCGTTTCGCTAGTTTCACGTATACCAAATTTGATAATACCTCACGTGAATGGATGAAGAAGGCATATGACTGGTTCAACAGTGATAGTTATGATATGCATGTTATGTAAAACATGACTACATACTACGCTCATGGTGCGCTCACAGTCGTTTCGCTAGTTTCACATATACCAACTTTGAAAATACCGTGCGTGAATGGATGCAGTAGGTACATGACTGGTGCAACAGTGATAATTATCAGATGCATGGGATGTAAAACATCACTACATACTACGCTCATGGTGCGCTCACAGTCGTTTCGCTAGTTTCACATATACCAACTTTGAAAATACCGGACGTGAATGGATGCAGTAGGTACATGACTGGTGCAACAGTGATAATTATCAGATGCATGGGATGTAAAACATCACTACATACTACGCTCATGGTGCGCTCACGGTCGTTTCGCTAGCTTCACATATACCAAATTTGATAATACCGGACGTGAATGGATGCAGTAGGTACATGACTGGTGCAACAGTGATAATTATCAGATGCATGGGATGTAAAACATCACTACATACTACGCTCATGGTGCGCTCACGGTCGTTTCGCTAGCTTCACATATACCAAATTTGATAATACCGGACGTTAATGGACGACAAAGGTGAATTACCCAACCGAACATAATAATCGTGATATAGAAGTCATGAACGGCATAATATACAACCACCGCGTAACAGTGTGCTGATTTCAAAGTGACATATCTACCTTCCTCATTCGTGCTTCGCATATCACCGATTCGCACCGCACGTGGGATCTGCCAATTTTTTCTGTTCTCTCTCTTTCTCTTCTTTTTTAAGGAAATGCACGGAAGTCAATTTCCTGTTGCTTATCTGTTTTATCACGTGGCCTTCTTGCGTGCCTGATTTTATGAAGTCAGGCAGCAGCACAGCTGTGATACGTAATTGTTACCTTCAGTTGCCAAGTAAAGTTGGCTCACACGTGCCAGAATGTTCACCCTTGTGCATTGCGGAACGCGTAGCCAAGTATATAAGCCGAGTTTCTTCGTTCCATTAGAAACTTACTCGGGAAACGCCAGCTTCACACAGCTGGTATTGCCTTTTATGGAGAATCGGGTTCCCTTGTGCAAATTTTTTTGGTTAGCGTTGATACTAAGCTGCTGCTTCATAAGCTTCTCTATGGTGGTATAGGCTTACCAAAAACATTCTTATTTGAGCGAGATGGCCTTAACAGACGTTTCGTTGAATGTTCTGCTGCTTCATAATAGAAGCCTTGCGTTACCAGTCCCTGCTTCCCAGAAAGATGGAGCCCCAACAGCGCTCTCTCTGGTGGTCGTTCTGCAGTTGCCGCTCAAAATTGCCCCCGCACGCACTCGAGCAGGTGCCGCACGTTGCTGCCGCATTTCATTAATTCACCGCTCTTGACAGCAGTGCTCTCGTGAACGAGGGTGGCACGGGTGGTGCTTTATCTAGTGTGTACGCATGTACTCATTATATTTTGCGACCGCTGCATACACATATCCTAATTCAAACGAAAGTGGCTACCACTGCCAAAACTTGAGATACTTTTCCTACGTGATTCCATCATTCGTGCTGTTTCACGGCTGTGTCATGTAATAGAAGCAGGGGTCTGCGAATAGTGAAATTCCTTCCTGAATAAAATCTTCGCCGAGGTGGTGTAGCGGTTAAGGTGATCGGCTGCTTACCACAAGGTAGCGCGTTCGACCATAGCCATGGTGGTCGCAGTTTGGATGGGGACAAAATGGTTAAAGTCCGTGTACTGGGTGTTGTCAGTGAATGTTGAAGAACACCAGTAGGTTGAAATTTCCGTGGCCCTCAACTACGGCACCTCTCATAATGATATGGTAGTTTCGGGACGTGAAACCACAGGTATGTTTGTTATATCAAATGAAATTCCCATTGAATAGCGTCGATTACGGCAAAAAATATTGAATATCCAATCCGATGTCGCATACAGGTGGTTAAATTGACAATTGAATGAGAGAACAAAGAAATGAAATCTCCTTTTGTCCTTGAGCACATAACATGGAGAGTGACCGTAACCAAAAAACTACTAGATGTCAAGAAGTACGAGCTGCTCCATATCATGATGTGGCTTCAGGCTCTCTCAACATGACGTCACGGCGTTTTCTACAGTTCAAAATACGCGTTCACTGGCTGGCAGCACGGTAACAGGGATTCTAAGGTATCGCAAAGCGATTTTGGCGATACCTACGTCAAGTGCCTCTCCACGCTCTTTCCAGTACGTCAAAGGGTAATCTTTTCTTGGTATTAGGGCCTCTTCGCAATAGTTTAGAACCTGGTGACTATAAGATCTTAGCTCATTGTACTGGTTATTTTTTGCAGCTAGCAGTTCGACAGCCTCATAGACTGTTCCCTGGCTTGTGGATGTATCAACTGCGGAAATGACACAATCATTCTTAAAATAAATATGCGCTCTCAGTTTTAGCCCCCCTCATTCTAACTATTCACCAATGACCTTCGTTCCAGTTTAGATATTGGCCGATCCGGTCAAATTATTGAAAACTTAACATACGAGCTATTCGAAAGTGAGATGAAATATTTGATTAAGAAAATATTTTAAATTGAATGCGAAAATAGAATATTCACCCTCACCCCGATATAACGCTTCACTAACACGTATTCATAAGACAAAAAAAGTGCATGGGACAGTCCACAATAGTCTGTAGTGTCACAGTGGATGGACATCTTTCTCTGCTAGCTGATTTAACTTGTGGTAATCTATGAAGAAGTGCAGTCTAGTGCCTTTTTCATGGTGAAAGCTGCCTCACGAAACACCTAGATTGCCCGGCGGTGTCAACACGAGAGATGCAAAAAATTATCTCTGACGTCCTCGTGATGGCGCATGTGATGACATTATCTCATGACATCGTGTCTTGGTCAGTAATCACGGAGGCAGCGCAAGCGCATAAAGCTTTTGTGGTATCAATGTTGTTAACTGCTTTGGTTGCATTGAGCCAGACAGGAAAAAAATACGGCTGCCACCCCTGAGTCGTCTTAGGCGAATACGTAAGGAACCCTGTCAGTTCTTGTGGAATATAACCACGGGACACTTCTCGTAAATTTTTAAACACACCATTCTCGAGCACTTTCTTCTTTTGCTTCTGAATTTCGTCACGCACCTTCAGACGCACAGGTCGGAAACTCAGTCAAGTTCATCTTGTGACATCTGCCGTAACTACACGGTCTTTGTTGAGCCGCCACTTGAGTTTTGATGCGGTCGGAAAGGAAGCTCGTGTATCAATTGTTTTTGGAACGGCCACTCAATATCACCATTGAAAAAAAAAACAGAACAATGCAGGAGAAATGAAGCAATATACTTTTACTTGTGCTATGTAACTCAAGTTACTTGTGCAGTGGGGAATTCGCAATGCACTGCCTAGTGAGACCATCTCTCTCTGAGTGCGAAGCGCAAGTGGGTGCACGAGCTGTAGACGCTGGACTGCTCGAGCATTTCTGTCCGTACCGGCTGCCTGCCTACTACCTGGCGTCGCTATTAAACTCCCTTGCAAAGTGGTGGAAGTGTGCTGGGTACGAAAACCTGGAACTTCGAAGCCGGAAGCTTCCCACTGCATCAGCAATGCCTGATCAGACGACCGAGCAAGGTACCACCCTGCAAAGCACGGCCCAATCTCATTTAGTCATCCTATCTACCACCCTGCGTCAACGGGATCCCTCCTTCTTCAGCGGCACTGAGGACCAAGATGTGGAAGACTGGTTTCAGCTGTTTGAAAAGGTGAGCGCCGCCAACAAGTGGGACGACCCCTCGAAATTGGAGTACGTCCCATTTTATCTCAAGGACGTCGCCAGTCTGTGGTTCACAAACCGCTGTACTGAATTTACCTCTTAGGCCGCTCTCAAGACCACCCTTGCAGCTGTGTTTGATCGCCCCGAAGTGCGCAAGCTACGTGCTGAACAGCGCCTACGCGGACGAGCACAAAGGCAGGGCGAAAACTTCACTAGCTACATTGAAGATGTCATTTCATTTCATTTCATTTATTTATACTGTTAGCCCAGAAGTGGGCCGTTACAGGGTGGAAGTACAAACAATTATTTGCAAAAAAGAAGTACCGTACAGGTCTCGAGATAATTTCTCGGTACTATTGTGACCAGCAACTCGAAGTTATACATAACATACATAAATGGAACACACATGCGATGCAATACATACGCGCAGAACAGCACATGACGCATTTGAGGCAGCACTTTTGCACCGCGCTGAAGATTTGAAAGACAACTACTGCAGGATCATGCAACCAACAAAAAGTACACACACACGCAAAAAAAACATATGTCACTGTTATTCGGAAAATAAACGTTTTAGATTCTGTTCAAATGATGTAAGCGAGGAACAACCAATCATAGATTTATGCCGGCGCTTTAACCCTGAGATGGCTGAACAAGACAAGATACGGCATATCTTGAAAGGAATGGACAATGATGCCTTTCAAATGTTGCTGGCGAAGGGCCCAAGTACCGTATCCGAACTTGTTACCTTGTGCTAGAGCTTGGAAGAGATTCGCGAACAACGTGCATCAGTTCAGAGGTCGACGACAGCAGACGGCTCTCTCGCTGCCCTGGCCGTCGGTGGTGACAGCACGCTGCTGGAGCAGATACAAGAATATGTACGCGAAGAGGTCGCACGACAGCTTTCGTGTCTCTCGTATCTGCCGACCACCGAAGCACCAACGAACCACCTAATGCCGACAATCAGACAGGCTATTCAGGAGCAGGTCTCCGAGGCGTTGCCATCATCTACGCCTGCCTCTCCGCCAACACCTGTTGCCGCGCCACTGACTTATGTGGCCGTCGCTGCAATGCCTCCGCCTCGTCTTCCATTGTATACGCCACAACCTGTGCGTTCTTCTACCGCACCGTTTCAGCTACACAGCAGCACGGCGGAAATCCTTAGCGCACTGCTGACAACCGGCCGATATGATACTTTTGCGGGGTTCCAGGTCACGTTGCACGTCTATGTCGTCGGCGATTCGCAGTTAATGCACCAAGATACCCTGACTACTCGTTTCGGCCTCCATACCACGCGTCTCACGTGCCACCTGAAGTTCACGAACGCGATGCGCAAGCTGCTTCCAGTACCCGAACCTATGCTTCTCAACGTTCTACTTCCCGCTCGCCTTCACCTTCAACAAGTCGTCGTTCTGTGTCGCCTATGCGTCGGCGACCCACCTCCAATGAGACGGAAAACTAACTGCCGCAGCTCCGGAGGCACGAGCTGCGTCATCACCTAATCGTTTAAGTCCTCGCCTGTTTCCCGCCAATCTTGTCGATGTAATCGTCGAAGGTGTACGAACACTTGCACTCATCGATACCGGTGCCGCGATATCTGTGATTAGTCAGACTCTGCCGCTCTCTTCGTAAAGTGACGATGCTTTCTCCGGTAGTTTCTCTTAGCACTGCGAGCGCCCAAGAAATTGAGCCCATCGCGGCATGTACGGCAAAAGTGGTTATTCCAGACGTGTTGCACATCATTGAATTTCACGTGTTGGCTTCATGTTCCCACGATGTCATCCTAGGATGGGATTTCTTATCACGTCATCACGCCGTCGTGGACTGCGCTCTGGCCGAAGTGGAGCTGTTACCGTTTCGTGATGCGCCTTCTGTTGATGCGGCCGTATCTAGTGTGGCTAACCTTGTCGTCGTGACGGACATAGACATTCCTCCTTTCAGCGCCCAGTTTGTCCCGGCCTGCTGCACTTCACTTTCTGACGCTACCGTCCTATTCACGCCATCTGACATCTTAGGTAGCCGCCACCACACATTGCTGCCATTCACCGTTCTTGCGCTTTGTCAAGACACTACCAGAATATTTATTTCCAATCCGAACTCGTGCCCTCTCAGTTTGCGCCGCAACGAGACGCTCGGCCACATTCAGCTTATCGATGAAGGTACTATCGTGCCTGCCGATTTCTTCGACATCAAGCCGAATATGGAGCTGAACGCGTTGGTTCCTCACTTTGCCTTGAACAACGTGTCGTCCGATGTATTTCACAGTTCTATTGACAGCCATCTCGCCCCGGCTCAACGAGAGCAGCTTGTTACCCTGTTTCACGAATTTCGGCGTTCGTTTGACTTTCTCAAGCGGTGCTAGGAAAAACGAACACCGTTGCGCACACGATTGACACAGGGAAGAGTACTCCTTTGCGCCAGCGCCCCTATCGTGTGTCCCCGGCGGAGCGTCGCGTAATCGGAGAACAAGTAGACGACATGCTACAGCATGGAGTCATCAAGCCTTCTTGTAGTCTTTGGTCTTCACCAGTTGTACTCGTCAAAAAAAGGATGGTTCGATCCGGTTCTGCGTGGACTTCAGGCGCCTAAACAACATTACGAGGAAAGATGTTTACCCTCTTCCCCGCATAGACGACGCTCTCGATTGTCTCCAAGTTGCAGAATTCTTTTCCTCGCTTGACCTTCGCCCAGGTTATTGGCAGGTTCCAATGGCTGAGTCTGATCGCCCAAAAACGGCGTTCGTCACACCGGATGGTCTCTATGAATTTACCGTAATGCCATTCGGATTCTGCAATGCGCCCGCCACATTTGAGCGAATGATGGACAGCATTTTACGCAGTCTCAAATGAAACACATGCTTGTGCTATCTTGATGACGTTGTGGTCTTTTCACCCAATTTCACTTCGCATCTCACTCGTCTGCGTAAAATTCTACAGTGCCTTACAAACGCCAGGCTTCAGCTTAACCTGAAGAAATGTCACTTCGGGGCTAAACAACTCACCATACTTGGTCATGTCGTCTCGAAAGCCGGCATCCTTCCCGACCCTGACAAGCTTCGTGCTGTTGCCAAATTCCCTAAGCCGACTACAGTTAAAGAATTGCGGAGCTTTGTGGGCCTGTGCTCCTATTTTCGTCGGTTTGTCCGGAACTTTGCTTCCATCATTGCTCCTTCCTTCCTGGCCCTGCAGATCTTTTGAATTGGACTGCAGCCTGTGATGAATCCTTCGCAACACTGCGCCAACTCCTTACCTCACCACCCGTACTGCGTCATTACGACCCTACTGCGCCGACCGAAGTACACACGGATGCAAGTGGCGTCGGCCTTGGTGCAGTGCTACGCAACGCAAACCAGGTTTTACGGAGTGTGTGGTCGCCTATGCCAGCCGCGCCCACACTAATGCAGAAGCCAACTATTCTGTTACGGAAAAAGAGTGCTGGCGATTGTGTGGGCGTTAAACGAGTTTCGCCTCTATTTGTACGGCCACACGTTTGGTGTGGTAACTGACCATCACGCACTCTGTTCGTTGGCTTCACTGAAAGATCCTTCTGGTCGCCTCGAACGTTGGGCACTACGCCTTCAGGAATTCGACATACGCGTCGTCTACCGATCGGGGCGAAAGCACTCTGACGCAGATGCGCTTTCACGATCACCCGTGAAATCTGATAATATGGAAATATCAGCCCTTGACCTTCCCCTCTCTGCCGTCAGCGTCAGAGACATGTAATCCGAACAGCGGAAAGACCCTTCGATTGTCTCGTTCTTGAATATGCTTTCGAACGCATCAACTTCCGGTTACCCGCGTGCTCTTCGCCGCCAAGCAACGCATTTCGCCATAGGGGATGGCCTGTTATACCGTCGCAACTACCAAGTGGTGGGTCGTAAATGGCGGCTAGTCATACCCAGCCATATGCGGTCTGATATCTGCGAACATTTTCATGCTGAAGCGCAACACGCACACGCCGGTGCGCTAAAGACGTATGAGCGGATCCGCCAACGTTATTACTGGCAGCGTATGTACACGTTCGTACGCGAACACATTCGCTCATGTTCCCTGTGTCAGCAGCGCAAGACATTTCATCATTCACCCGGTCAACTACAGCTTTCATCATGTCCTGCATGCTCATGTGACCGTGTTGAGATTGACCTATACGGCCCGCTACCATGCGCTGTTGGTTGTAATCGATGGGTTATTGTGGCTGCCGACCATCTGACAAGGTACGCCGAAATGGCAGCGCTACCTTCGGCTGGTGCTCATGACGTTGCAACTTTCACCTTGCATTGGTTCGTTCTTCGTCATGGGGCACCATGGGAGCTCCTGAGTGACAGGGGCCGCGTATTTTTGTCCGAAGTTCCGCAGCAGCTCTTACATTCATGCCGTGTATACGGTACACCGCACATCAACAGCCTACTACCCTCAGACGAACGGCCTAACGGAACGTTTCAATAGAACCCTCGGAGACATGCTCGCTATGTATAATGATTCCGACCACTCCAATTGGGACGTTGTCCTTCCTTTCGTGACGTATGCCTACAATACGGCGATTCAATCAACAACGGGCTTTTCTCCATTTTTTCTTTTAAATGGTCATGACCCATGCAGCACACTCGACATAATTCAGCCATACAATCCTGAAGCCTCCAAGTTCAGTCCAGTTTATGAAATGGCCGAACATGCCGAAGAGTGTCGTCAGCTTGCACGGTCCTTCACAGCTGATAATCAAGCCCTCCAAAAAGATCGCCACGACCGTGATCCCGTTGAGGACACTTTCCCCGTCGGTTCTCTCGTGTGGCTCCGACTGCCTTTCCACTCTCCTGGCCTGACTCCCAAATTTGCACCGAAGTATACTGGCCCTTACCGCGTCATACAGCACCCTTCTTCTGTCACCTATGTGATTGAACCGCTCAAGCCGTCCACGGACAAGCGCCGCCTTGGTCGTGAGACGGTCCACGTCAGTCGCCTCAAGCCCTGCTACGACCCTCCTGTTCTCTCGTCACCTTGAGTCGCCAGGATGGCTCGTCTTCGTCGCCGAGGTATTGTAGTGGGGAATTCGCAAGGCACGATCTAGTGGGACCATCTCTCTCTGAGTGCGAAGCGTGAGTGGGTGCACGAGCTGTAGACGCTGGACTGCTCGAGCATTTCTGTCCATACCGGCAGCCTGCCTACTACCTGGCGTCGCTATTAAACTCCCTTGCACTTGTATTAATCTTACTCCCGTTAGCTAGCTACAGTGTGTGCTGCTAAAAAAAGAAGCGCGCTCACAGGGAATATCTCTGGTTCACGCGATTGATGGGAAACGGGAAAATGAGAGCCGGTGCAAACGTGAGAAGACGAGTGACCCTGAAAACCTCATTTCTAACCTGTTACAGCAATAGGAATTGCAAAAGAAAGTTTTTTTGTTTTTTTTTCACTTCTTGTGCAGCCATTTATTACGAAAAAATCTCAAAATACTGGCGTCACCTGTCATGTGATAATCGAGGTGTATCAAAGATAACAGTCATGTGAGAAGGTATTGTTTACTCTATAACCAATGCCAACAAATATGATGATTTCTCCAGACTGTTTTAACGCGGTTGCTTTGTGTGCTTAGTTACAATCGTACGATTGTGGTTGCCTTATGTGAGAAGTAGAAATCTTTAAGGAAGGTGTTCTCTCACTTCTTCACAAACTATATGAGATGAAATCGCCTGATCCTGACAAACTAACGCATAGTTTCTTAAGTAGATAAGCTGCCCGGGTGGCAAAATATTTAGATAACATTACACTTTATCGTTAAACTTGCAGCCATTTCTGATGACCAGCACTCGGAAAAAAATCCCGTTGCTTATAAGAAAACGTCCCGGCACTGCTCTTGAATTACCCACAGGAGGCCCGTTTCACTAAATAGTACTTCCTGTATATTATTCCAGCAGAATAATTTAAGGCCATTATTGCTCGCTTACAAAGTCACAATGCACTTTGTGCTGAACAGCATGAATTCAGGTCTGATTTATCTATCATTGCCACTATAGCTGAGATAATTGATGAATATTGATAGTCCACTCATTACGAAATGCCAGACAAACGCAATTTTGTTTATTTTTTCAAGGCATTTATTTCACATCCAGATTTAATGGCAAAACAGACAATGAAGGAGAAGCAGTGGCGCGAATTGAATGCCACTTATATAGTACTGTGTCGCTAGGTCTTAGTCGAAAAAGGTGAATGTGGACTCTGGTATTCCGGAGGGCGCAGTATTCGTGCCAGTCACTTTGTTTTAGTTTATCATAATGATATTCATCTTGGTATTGGACCACTAATCCAGATTCAACCATCGGCGGACGAGTATACACAACCATGAATAATAAATATGAAGAAATCAGACTAAAAAAATTGGCAGATCTCGCGTACAGAGGGAACCGATTATATGCGAAGCACGAATGAGAAATGTTGATATGCCAGTTTAAAATCAGCACAACGTTACGAGGTGGAGGTAAATGATGCCGTGCTTAACTTCCATGTCATGATTATCATGTTTAGATGTGTCGTTTACCTTCGCCATCTATTCACGGCAGGTGATACCAAATTTAGTGTATATGGAGCTAGAAAAAAGGCCGTGAGCACGCTATGAGCGTGGTATGTAGTCATGTCCCTAAATCACACGCGTTTCAGGATTATCATGTTTGCACCAGTCATATATTTCGTCATCCATTGACATCACGTAACACTAAATTTGGTATATGTGGAGCTAGTAAAACGGCCGCGAGCGCATCATGAAGGGCCCAATATACTCCCCTGTAGCGTTGATGCGCGCGCACTCTGGGCACAGTGACGCTACGTTAGCAAAACGCGAACACTCTATAGTCTAACGCCAGGCGCGATCAGCGTCTGTCAGCGCGGCCCGACAGCAACCGGCGTGAAATGCGACATGCTGCATTTCGGGCCGATACGTTACCCAGACAACACTGCGCCTCCCTCTTTTCGTGACGGAGGGACGGCAGACACGCTGAAATACGCATGCGTCAAAGCAACGCAGCGTGGCGCGGGCCTGCGAGTATATGGCAGGACCGGCGCACGGTGTGGCGACACCGGCGATACGTGACGAAATCAACGCCGGTGAGCCCGTGCACCACGTCACGTTAAAATGTATTGGCGCCTTGACTGTGGCATGAAGTCATGTTCTCACAGGACACGCATCTGATGATTATCATGTTTGCAGCCGTCACATATCTTCGTCATTCGTTGGCATCACGTAATACCAAATTCGGCATATTGGAAGTTAGCGAAAAAGCTACAAGCGCATAATCAAGTGGCATATACTCATGTTGTTACATGACACACATGTCCTGATTATCATGTTTGGATGTGTCATTTACCTATGTCGTTCGTTCGCGTTGCGTAATACCGAGTTTGGTACATGTGAAGCTAGCGAAACGGCTGTGAACGCATCATGAGCGTAGCATGTAGTCATGTTGTTACATGACACGCATGTCATGTTTATTATGTTTGGACTAGTCACATAAGTTCGTCATTCATTCACGTATTGTAAAACTAAATTTGGTATATGTGACGCAAGCTAAACGGCCGCGAGCGCATCATGAGCATGGCATGTATTCATGTTGTTACATGACACGTACGTCATGATTTTCATGTAAGGGTCTATCGCTTGTGTTCGCCATGCAATCATGCCATACCATATCAATTTTTCAGCATGCCATGTGAACGAAACCACCGCAAGAGCTGCATGACCATGAAATGTAAATCATAAAATTTATGGCATACACGTCATAAATTTCATGTTATGACTAGTCAGATCTGTTCTTCATACACTCATGTTATGCGACACCAATTTTGGTATTGATACCATTATCAGAACAACCAGGAGAGCTTAAAGTCATAGGCGTCAAGATGGATAGATAGATAGATAGATAGATAGATAGATAGATAGATAGATAGATAGATAGATAGATAGATAGATAGATAGAATGATAGATAGATAGATAGATAGATAGATAGATAGATAGATAGATAGATAGATAGATAGATAGATAGATAGATAGATAGATAGATAGATAGATAGATAGATAGATAGATAGATAGATAGATAGATAGATACGCTCAAAGTCACTGAAGTTCGCTAAGAAATGCTTCGAATTTAATAATCACTTGAGTCAATCGATGCATGGTGCCCCTTAAGGTGGGAATCAAAAATAAATATATCAAAAATAAATTCCGTTAGGTTACCAACAAAAAGATGCTCTTTCAGCTTACTTGCTCTATATAGGAAATGCTGCCACAACGAGAACTGATCTTGCTAGGTAAATACTCAGGTATCACATTTATGAGTTACCTGAGCGGGAAACCACACGTTGTAAACGTCTGTTGGGGTGCACTCCAGCAATTTCAGTTCTTAAAAAGGAAACCATATTTCCTATTAAAACGTCCCGTATGCCGTTCGAATATTATCATATGTTACCTCATGAAATCCGTATGTTTCCCATGAGAATCTTACAAAAACATATAGAAATAATCGAATGGCATATGAGATGTTTCAATGAGGAGACATCTACAGTGAAACTAGTGCACATAAATCACTTGTGCGGCCAAAGTTGGGGTATGCAGACCGTAATTCAAGCCTTTGGCAACAGTATTCATAATGCTGCCTCATAATGTCGCCTTTCGCCTCCTGCACCACGGCAATCATCACCGCGGTGTTCTAGTGGCTAAGGTGCTTGGCTGCTGACCCACAGGTCGCGGGATCGAATCCCGGCTTCGGCGGCTACATTTTTGGTGGAAGTGAAAATGCTGTAAGACCGTGTGCGCAGATTTGGATGCACATTAAAGAATCTCAAGTGGTAAAATTTTCAGGAGCCCTCCACTACGGCGTCTCTCATAATCATATGTTGGCGTTGGACGTTAAAGCCCACATTTCAATCAATCAATAAATGGGCCCGAGGAAGCACTGGAGTATCTGTAAAGAAAAAAATAGACGTTAACACAAGCACATCATGCCAATGCCCTTCTGCATGCGACGACGGTAATTGTTGAAGTTTCTATAACGGCCACTTGCGATCGAAATACCTTGTGTGTGCAGCTGCACAATATTTCGCTCCGCTCCGCTGTCTCATCATCGCTATTTATGACATAAGAAGACCTGTCTCTTGACACTGGCACAAGGCAGAGAACTCAACGCGTGATCGTGGAGCTCATTAGGCCTATTCCCGTCATCAGTGTGAGGATAAAGACTCACGGCAAGCGTCGTTATACGAATCGGCATGCTTGTCAGAAATGCACTACCTCCTCAAATGCATTCACAAATTAGGTTCATTGCCGATATTTGGGAGAACGATTATCCTTGTGACGAAACTAGAATCACCAACGTTCACTTTGGCGATACATTTACTCGGACATTCTTCAGTCGCTACATTTACACGTGAACCCTCTCTCCCCAGAGCTTTTATTTTGTCTATGCCACTTTCTTTCACCTTTCAAGGTGGTCAATAGTATGCGGGGGAGTGACTTTCTGAAAGGAAAACTTCATTCGCAAAAAAAGGGTTGAATATACGTGAGTGCACCGTTCTAATGTGTCTTTTGTGATTGTGACATAAGTGTCGGTCGAAACTTTCATGGTCACTGATGCGGCATTTTCAGTTAGTCATGAGAATCTGTGTTCCCATATGTAGAAAGTCATGACGCTTTATTATAGACTTATTCTAGTTACAGGTCGAGAGAATATAGTGCGGCCTTATGCTCGGCGCATCCTTGTATAATGTCCTCCATGCACCATATGCAGTTGGCTCTGCTGCCTTTGTGCTCTCGTGAACTCATTTTATTGTGACATTTATTTCATTTGATTCCACTGTAACTTGTATTGGGGAATCCGCCTACTCGCTTGGCGGAGAAACCTACGAGCAACTTCACCCGATCACTTCACCATATATCGAACCCTGGCTACCAGCTTATGGTTATACTTATGACACACACTGTGTAACACAGTGACATCTTGGCATTCTATTGCCCCTGTCGCTTGGGTTTTGGTTGGATTAGCTTTCAGTAAAGACCAGCGCCCGTCACCGCCATGGATGGAATTTTTGAAAGAATTGTACATTTGCGAGGCACCACAGTAGTTCGGGTATCTAATCTACATTTTTGAGTGTTTCTTAGACAAAGCCTGCTGCTGTTGAAGGTGCGTCTTCGTCTGGGCTTACAGCAGTTATCAGTAGTAACTTGACAACAGTCACCTGTAGTAATTCACAGACGTTTTTGTGCAGGTCCGTTAAACATCGCAGCAGATGTTGGCTGCTAGCAGGCAGGGTCATTGTTTGGTCACACGCTTGAAAGTAGCTTTGCGAGTCACTTTATTTGAGCCAGGGTCCTTCAACCTTGCTTATGCTTTCATAAGATGACGCTTAGACACTGAGACACAGTTTTGTGAAAAGGCAACACAGTGATTATCCTCGAAAAGAGGAACTGGAGTGTTTTCTAGTGGCTCTTCCCACTCAAATACCTGTTGATGCAGTGCCAGGCGTGCGTGCTCTCGCTGCTGTCATCGGTGTTCGCCATCATCATGGGTCTGGCCTCCGACGACGCCTTCCGTATCGACCAAGCGCTGTTTGTGGCATCGTCAAGCATGGCCACCGCCGCAGTCGCCAGTTTTTTATTAGGTGCGTGCTTGGCTGTTTCTTGTATTAAGTGATGCTTTATCTGATTGAATGCGAGAAAAATTTAGACGAAAGCGTGGTCAGGAAGCACGTAAGCTCTCTTTGGATACGAATCCTCGGGAGAGGAGGATGTGTGATGCAGAAGCTTCTGGAATATGTTGCTGGCCCACGCTACACGAGAAAATACACTAGCTGATCATATGACCAGACGCTATCACAATTCGCAACAAAATATAGCTGTGGCACGTGATGTAAAAGCATCTAGGTGTTTCATCACACTAGCACCCGACGTCGGATAGGGAACAGCCAGCGATACCATAATAACTGGCGTTTGAAAGTTCTACAAAAGTTGAGACCGCTAAGTTTGTGATACTCATCATGTCTCATTCACAACAAACTCCAGGAATCTGCAACAAAATATCGGAAGACTTGTTTACCTCGAAGCGCACAGTCTGGGATTTTCGTAGTTTCTGTCAAAAATATGACCACGCTTCAATTTTTAATAACCTAGTTATTACAAGCGGAAAATGAGCATGTTCTCCAGTCTTTCTGCTTACAGATCGAGGAGAAAGAGAGACGAACGCAGGGCAGTGAAGAGCGAAACGAGCAAAGGTCGCGTTTCGATTATTAGATGCACGTGACTCCGCCGGAGTTTGTTGGATACTTGTGCACAACTGCAACGTCACCAATCAATTTAAATTTCTGTGTGGTTTAGGGACTCTTTAAACACCGCCACGTCGCGCGATATTGCAGCGGGGGGGTTTTCCCACTGTGAATTCCGTGTCGTAACTTCAAGCCTGTCACTCAAGCGCTGTTGTGGCTATAGGCCATTGGAATGCAATGGATGACCTTTGGAGACATGGTGTAGCAGTTCTTTTGCTATAAAGGTGGACTCTGTGGCTGTGCCATCGCGCGGTCCATTAACCCTTTCGTCTTCGCAAAGCAGGTTAGTGTACCATATGACCTCTTCACTAAAAGAAATAGCAATAATTCTTTGGTACAGCTACCGAGCCCACATTGCTGTTTTGCCCTTGCCATTCAATGCGTGAATGTTGCTCGTGCTCTCTTACTTCTGTCGGGGGACGTGGAATCCAATCCTGGCCCGAACTCTCTCCCTAAGGACCGTCCACCTAAAGACCCCCTCTCAGCAAGCCTTATTCTTTCCGAGTTGCAAAAGTTATATACGGGTCAGTCTACACTGCTCGAGGAAGTACAGGGACTTAAATCTGCGCTACTAACAACAAACAAAGTCATGGCTGATCTAACTAAACGTATTACGGAGCTTGAAGTTCACTACCAAGGTCTTGTGACAGTTGAGAAGGATGTCGAAACAATTAAGGGTAACACCGCAATAATGGCCCGTCAAATCTGCGACACGAAGGCGCGGGTTGACGACGCCGAAAATCATTTCAGAAGAAATAACCTCATCTTTTACGGCCTCCCTGATCCGAACCCGTCCGAAAAAGAAAAGACTCCGAAGAAATACTTAATAACTACTGTCGCGACCACATAAACTTAACTCTCGATTCTAAACTTATTGAACGTGCTCGCCGCCTTGGTCGGCACCGGCATGATCACAAGCGGCTTATAATAGCCAAATTCACTTTTTTTAAAACCAAAGAGGAAATTCTCTCGAATGGACGCAAACTAAAAGGTACTAATTACAGTATTGGGGAAGATTTCTCCGAATCCGTTCGAAAAGCCCGAAAGTATCTTGTTGAATTTGCCCGTACGAAATCTGAGCCCTTCTCCGCGCGACACAAGACTTTGTTTCTTGGTAAAAAAAGATACGTTTTCAACGAAAACTCCCAAACTGTAAACGAAATTTCCTAGCGATCGCCCCGTCGTCCAAAAAACAAACAAAACGTGTTAATGTTACAACACCTAAAACAAGCCTTTCCTTCTCTGTAATCTTCACTGATATACGTAGCTTCTTTTCAAAACGCGACGCAGTATCAAACCTTGTATCAACATCGGACAGCAACATACTGGTTCTCACAGAAACATGGTTGAAGGATGACGTCACAGATAGTGAGGTTCTTGCCGAATTGCCAGAGTTTCTTGTCTTCCGGAAAAAGAGGAGACAAACACGTGGCGGTGGCGTACTTATCGCTGTCAATAAACAGTTATCCTGTTCACTGATAAATGTCCCTTGCAAGCTGGAAATCCTGTGGTTGGTCTGCCGCGCTGTACCAGAAACAACTCTGCTAGGAGTGTGCTATCGACCACCGGACAATGACCCAAATTTCGCACAATATTTAAACGATATACTCAACCAGCTAACTACCAAATATCCTACCGCGCATATCTTACTTTTTGATGACTTTAATCTTCCTGACACCGATTGGCAAGACGCCAACCAATTAATAACAGGCCACTCCAGAACAAAAGAATTCATTAACGTCTGCTTAAATTTTAACCTAACACAGCTAATAACAGAAACTACACGTATTGCTGGTGAAGCTTCTAATATTCTGGATCTAATACTGACAACTAAACCCGAAAGCTTGTCACATATCACACTCTTTCCTGAGATTAGCGAGCACAAAGTTATTTATGCTGTTTTTGAATTCGTCCCTAAACTACGCAAACCATACAGTAAAACTATACGTCTGTACGACAAGGGGGATTACAACGCAGTAAAACGCTGAACTCGAAGCCTTCCTACCTCATTTTGAAACAACATTAAGTGAAAGATCAGTGAGCGATAACTGGTTAATTTTCGAAGATAAACTTAAGGAGCTAACAAACAAGTTTATTCCCAGTACCACCTCTCGTTCTAATCAACAAAATCCATGGTTTTCTAAACTTTTAAAGCGACTTAAAGATAAGAAAAAAAAAACTACTTTTTCGGGCTGCTAAACACGCAGCTACCGCCAGCGCATAGGATAGCTATAAAGAAGCTGAAACCATTTAATATAATGGCATTCGAACCGCAAAAAGAACATTTTTTCATACTGATCTTCCGAAGATCTTGGTAAATAACCCTAGGAAATTTTGGGAGGTAATTAACCCTAAGAAAATTCCAGGTATTATTTTGAATAATCCTTCGGGCGCGGAAGTTAGTGATTCTGAATGCGCAGAAGTATTTAACTCAGCATTCGCTTCCATGTTCACAAACGAAACTAACAGTCCCCTTCCAATTTTTTCGTCTAGCATTGTCTCTGTAATGCCCAGTATTGATTTCGTCGCTTCCGGAATAATATCGTTATTAGACAAACTCAATCTCTCTTCTTCAGCATGATCAGATGATATTACCTCTAAATTTCTGGAAAATACCAAGCACATGTCTGCCATATACTTATCACTAGTGTTCTGTCAGTCATTATTTACAGGTAACCTACCAATAAACTGGCAAATAGGAAAGGTCATTTCAGTCTTCAAATCAGGCGATAGATCATGTCCTCTCAATTATCGCCCCATTTCCTTAACAAGCGTGCCTTGCAAGCTCATGGAACACGTCATTTACACCAAAATCATGCACTTCTTGGACTCATTAGTAATAACTTTTTTCATTCCGCACAGCATGGCTTTCAAAAATTTTTCCCAGTGAAAACCAACTTGCCCTTTTCGCTCATGATCTGCACACTAACCTGGACAATAAGATACAGACTGACGCTATCTTTTTTGACTTTGCAAAGGCATTCGACAAAGTACCCCACAACCGCCTGATGTCAAAACTTTCGAAATTAAACTTAGACCCTAAAATTGACTAATCGTTACCAATTCGTTACCGTTAATGGACATAACTCTTACCCTCTGGCAATAACATCAGGCGTCCCGCAAGAATCAGTTCTTGGACCCCTATTATTCCTAATATACATTAACGATCTACCATTTCATGTATCCAGCAATATTCGTATGTTTACAGACAATTGTGTAATATACCGTACTATAACTAACACATCAGCCCAAGTTTCATTACAAAATGACGTTAACCATGTGCTTAACTGGTGAAATCGTTGGCTAATGACACTAAACCCTAATAAATGCAAGTCCCGCTCGTTGCACCATCGTCGCAGCCCCCTCACCTATTCTTATCAAATCGGTAAAGTTGCATTGGAAAATTTCATCACATACAAGTACTTGGGAGTCACTTTGAGTAACGATTTATCATGGCGCATCCACATTACCAATATCATATCATCAGCTAACAGATCGCTTTGGTTCTTAAAGCGGCACTTACGTCATGCTCCCCTTCCTGTAAAACTACAAGCTTATAAATCCTTAATTCGCACCCAACTTGAATACGCGTCGCCTATCTGGAGCCCTCGCCAAGCATATTTGACCGACGCACTAGAATCACTCCAGAATAGAGCAGCTAGATTCATTCATTCCTCGTATTCGCATAACGTGAGTGTTTCATCTCCTAAACAAGAATCCAATATTTCAAACCTGAACATTCGTCGCTGAGTTGCCAGCCTCATTTTGTTCCACAAGCTCTATCCCAGTCGACTCAGCCACCCGCCCTATATCTCACCGCACCACTCATTCCTTTCATGTCGGCCGGCCACGCGCCCGTACCACGACATTTTCCGCCTCCTTTTTTCGTGCAGCTTCCGACTGGAATGGTCTTTCCACTGATCTCGCCACCATAATGTGCTACTCATAATTTACACAAAATGTCACTCGTTTCTTTTCAATTTGAATACATTACATGGTTCCTTTTTGTGCCACTGGTTCTCACTTTGTCTTCTTTTTCTAGCAAGGTGTTACACCTGTTAATATGTGTACTGATTCTGCACATGTATTATTTTATTTCTGTATTGGTTACCCCTGTTCATACTTGTACCCATGCTGCATATGTATTACATTTGTTGTATGTTTCCCACCCCTAATGTAATACCCCCTCTAGGGGGTCTTTGAGTTAATAAAGTGAAGTGAAGTGATAAAACTCTTCCCAGATTGCATGCGCTTTGGGATTCAATGTGATGCGAAGCAGTTAGTTAGGAGATAACTATGTTTTTTTAAACTCATCAGTCATGACTGATAGCGGTTGGCGCCTTTATTCTGCATGCATTAGAACGCGAGACGTGTAAAGATAGTTCAATGCAAAGGCATAGGATTCATAATGCTGCTGATCACGATGCCACAGGTCAGACAAAGAGTTTCACATGTGTCAAGTTGGAAATCTGTACAGCCTACAAGATATTTTAAACATTTTATATTGACAGTTCAGTGCAACAGCACAGGAGTCATAATGCTGCTGATCATATAGTCACAGGTGAGACAAACAAGTTCACATGTGTCAAGTCAGACATTTGTACAGTCTATAGAAGATTGCACACATGAAAAATTAACTGTTCAGTGCAACAGCACAGGAGTCCTAATGCTGCTGATCATGTAGTCACAGGTGAGACAAAAAAGTTCATATGCGTCAAGTAAGACATTTTTACAGTCTAGAAGACATGGTAGGGAGACATTGTAAATCGACCTTGTTTACCGACTGAACACTTCACGGTTGCATAACGTCAGTGCGCCATTATCATAATGTTCCGTCATCAAGAGCAGTGCACCTTCAATAACGTGGCTTTTCCCCATATTCCACAGAATTTTCACGGACACTGTGCAAAGATATGTTGCGTTACGAATACCGCCCGACGCAGGCTCAGTTAGAGCCACACGACAACACGGCTTCAGTTGCGTTGATAATATATCAATAGTACCTCTTGACGTGTGGCAGTTTGCGAGCATAAACGTGTAGCTTCATGCGTTTGGTGTACTCCAAGCTGCCGCTCGTACGTTGTGCCTTAACCGCACCACTCCTCATAACATATATAGTTGCCGTACACGCCCGGAGAAGGACACATCGAACTTGAAGCAAACCGCTGCGGTGTACTTCGTCCTCTGTTGGAGGTCCTGTGACCACGAAAGTTTCAGGCAAGTGAGAGCTTATCGACGTGGCTTTTTGGGCTCGTTGGTTGTTTTCTTCAAAATGTGGCACAGCGCTAGGCGCAGTTTAAAAACCAGATCTATCGTGCGCAAAACTATTTATATTGCTACTTTTGCAAATAAACAGTCAATTGAAAGTTAGCGCTCATCCTGTCGTCTCTTCCTCCTCCGTATGTGTTAGCGCTATGACACATTTTGAAGGGCAAAATTATTTGGTGTCTTATTTTTTGTAATATCATGTCAGGTATTTTCGTTCACTGCCCAAATAACCGATCACTGCCATAATGTGTCCAGATGACTCTGTGAAAAAAAGTTCAGAGGATCCCATGGCGTGAGTACACGATCGCCAAAGAAACCGTACATGCTTGAAATCTCGTAGATTGAAATCTCGAGCGCGTATATAATCATTGTAGCGTGCTTGTTACTACGTATAAAAAAGACAAATAAAAAAAAAGAACAACTAAACAAGTCACTCATTGCTAGTTTGCTTGTGTTATTATGTGTTTTTATTATGTGCGCGTGTGTTTTTGTTTGTTCCATGAGCTGTATACTGACATTATAATGAGCATGCGCCCTCTCATTCTTCGATGAGTGTCTCTCGAACTGGAGCCATTGAATTCCGTGGACAATCAAGCATGTGTGTGCGTGGGCGCGCTAATCAGAAAGAAGTTTTTCGTGAATTGTTATGCGCCCAGATTGTAATATCTATTCTGTAAAATATCAAATATATAGCAGTAAATAGCAGTAAAATCTAATCTGTGAAATATCAAATGTTTTTTTTTCGCAGTAACTTAAATTTGCTATAATAAAGATGATAATTTGTTTCTAAAATTGTTTCTCTTCCAAAAATACTGTTTCTATATACTATAGAAACAGTATTGGGCGATTAAGATGAAAGCAATAATATTTACGGGACCTTGTGCTTTGTATATAAAAGGTTGATTTTTTGTGTAGCCCTCCTAAATTAAAGCCCGCATAAATAAGAAAACTAGCACACTAGTTGATGCCCTTATAGTTTGGTTGTTACAAATGCTGTACCTTTGGCTCTTTATGATGTGCCGAAACGCACTTGAAATATTACAATAAACGTAATATCAAATAGACAAATTCTCTTCCGTGGATACCCAGATGACTATAAGTACTTTCATATAGTAAATCACTGAGAAGTGTTGAGCGCCTTTCCTACATTGGGCTCAACGTTTGAGTTCAATGGTTACGATATAGCACAAGGCAGTGAACGCATCGATAACCCTGCTCGTGCAGCTTGTCAACGTGAGAAGGGAGAAAGGCGTACTACTATCAAGGTCTGGTGTGACTAGAAAACTTTTCATGTTAGCACAGAATACAACTCACTATAGAATACACCAGGTAGCCAAAACAACTGGCCTTCTGGTGTTATGTCAGCTACACTTCACCACAGAAAGGTGGCCGAGCTCTGCCGTTTATGGTTAAGTGGAAGCTTCATGAAATCATTTTGTTTTTTTTGCTTAAATTTGAAAGTTTATTATTATTATTATTATTATTATATTATTATTATTATTATTATTATTAATATTATTATTATTATTATTATTATTATTATTATTATTATTATTATTATTATTATTATTATTATTATTATTATTATTATTATTATTATTATTATTATTATTATTATTATTATTATTATTATTATTATTATTATTAAATTACGATACATAAAATGAAGGAAACGTTTAACACACTAAGGCCCAATAGTTTGAAGACTGTAGAGGGACCCACGATAAAAAAAGCATGCAAAAAATTGCAATGAAACATGGCAAGACGAAATAGTATAAACAGACCAATGTTACATAACAGGGTATATAGCAGAACGAAGAAAGGAATTTCACATAGTAATACATACAACTACAGCAATACAAAAGCTGTATCACAAATCAGAAAGAACTACATAGAATAATTCATGATGTTAGTAGATATAAGTTCAAAGTTTTTTTGAATATGTGTAGATTAGCTAAAACCTTATAGTGGATGGAATAGAGTTTGATAACAAAACGAAAGTGAATGACAATGATTTTATGCCGTAATAGTGCGAACTCAGGCTAGTAGTAAACTTCCTTCTACTACGAAGCGCGTGCGGTTAAGGTTTTTTTTTTTTGTAAGTCACAGTTTATGAGACTGAAAGGTAGCCGACGGTAATTATGTTTAAACAAAAAAGTACAATAAAATTCAAATAACTTACTAATGCACAGAATATTATATTGTTAAGCAATAAAATAGCGTTAGAACGCCGAGGGCTAAAAATGATAATGTGGATAGCCTGATTTTGTATATGTTGCATAGGTGAGATGTAAGATTTATATATATTCCCCAGGGTATTTATGCCATAGTTAAAATGAATATGAATAAATGAAAAGTAGGGGGGGGGGCGTATAAACAACAAGAGGGAAGGCAGGGAGGTTAACCAGGCATATGCCCGGTTTGCTACCCTATGCTGGGGGAATGGGAAGGGGGGCATAAATATGAGAGAGGAAAGAGAGGAGAAAGAGAGAGAGAAAAAAAGAGGATTGTCAGTCAATCGGCTAGCGCGTACGCAGCGGTGGCACTACACGAAAGTTAAAGGTGGTCACATAGGCCTGTAGTCCTCAAAAAGCACAAGACTGCTTGACTGCTTTTTGAGCCGACGAAAGGCGATGACGGTGTTCCAGTAGCATCTACACAGAGAGTGGCCGATCGTCCAATTGTCGCAATGCGTCCGAAAGTTTCTGTCTTTCAGAAGCAAATCGAGGGCAATGGCATATCAGATGGTCCATGTCTTCTTTGGCGCAGCAGACATCGCATTCCGCATTGTCGGTCAATCCGATGAGGGTTCTATATGCTTTTGTGAAGGCAACCCCCAACCAAAGGCGACAAAGAAGCGAAGCTTCACGACGACGAAGTCCGGATGGAGGTCGAAGTTCCAGTCGAAGGCTTATTTGGTATAGTCTCGTATGTCTTATGCTTGGGGTGTTCCACTCCTGCAGACTCAGACTACGTGCCAGGTGACAAAGTTGCTTTGCAGCGTCAGTCCTTGACAAACGAATCGGAAGGGTGTGCTCTTCCTGGTGCGATGTGCGAGCCGCGTTGTCTGTGGAATCATTGCCACTGATCCCACAATGGCCAGGAAGCCACTGAAACTTGACCTCATGGCCTGTTTCTGTGACGTGGTGAACAAGCTTGACAACTTCGTAAGTTGATTGTTCATGGCAACCTCGTCGAAGGACTGACTGCATGCTCTGTAGGGCTGGTTTTGAGTCGGAAAACACAGCCCATTTACTCGGTCTTTGGGATTTGATGTACTCTAAGGCGCCACGTAAAGCCACAAGTTCTGCCGCCGTAGACGTAGTGACGTGTGACAGTTTGATTCACAGAGTGATTACTCTAGCTGAAATCACCACCGCACCGCCAGAACCAGTCGCTGTGGTTGAACCATATGTATATATGTGCACGTGGTTGTTGTACATTTCGTGCAGAAGGCTCAAGCTCAATTGTTTTAGGGCTGATGAAGGCAAATTTGATTGTTTCTGTATTCCTGGAATTGAAACACGTACTTGTGGAAGTGTCAGGCACCACGGAGGATACACCAGTTTCTCAGCAGGCGTAAAACCTGACGTAAACGACGCACGATCAGCACAGACAATTGCACTAAATTTTGTGCGGGGCCTCTCAGTAGCGAGGGTTGCCAAGTGGTGGGAAGGATTCCTAGCATGTTGCCTGAGGTACGTACGCATCGTTTCAATGGTGATGTGCGTCATGTTCGAGTAGTCCTGTGCAATGGCAATTGTTTCAGCTGTCGATGCGCAGCGGGGTAAATCAAGGCATATCCTAAGCGCTTGGGCTTGAATATTTTGAATTGTGCGCAGGTTCGTTTTGCACGTGTTGGATATAACAGGTAGGCTATACCGCAGGAATCCAGTAAATAATACCTTGTACAGCTGTAACATAGACTCGACAGACATTCCCCAACTTTTCCCAGCAAGAAACCTGAATAAGTGACAAGTGGCAGTCAGCCGCTTTTTCATGTAGTTTACGTGGGGTGGCCAAGACAGTTTTCGGTCGATTACGACTCCCAAGAACCTGCGACTCCGGCTGCATTAACCAACTGCCTGTTAATTGATATGCCGTAAGCGGACATTGGTTTTCTGGTGAAAGCCACGACTGAACACTTTCCACTTGCGATTTTGAGCCCTTGTTTGCATAGGTACGATGTCACTGATGCTGCCTTCTGAAGTCGAGCGCGAAGTTGTAGTCGAGTCACACCTGATGTCCACGCACAGATGTCATCAGTATAAATGGAAAGTCATGCACTGCTTGTTTGCTTGCCAACTAGTCCAATGAAAAGTAGAGTGATAATAATGCATTAGTAGAGAAGTATGGCCTAGCTTTAATCAGTGCGAGAATACAAATGCAGTTTTTCTTTAAGTCTAACAAATGTAGACCAAAATTAGGGGTTATGTCTAAGCGTACACTAAGAAAAAAAAACAGAATCGCAAGCATAGATAGTATTAGGACCCAATGTTTCAGCAGAAGTTAACAAATGTTTTTGAGATGATCTGAAAATTATAAACTGAGTTTTTGACGGGTTTATAGTTAGGTAATTGTTGTTGCACAATAAAGCCACATCATTCAGTATAGAATTTAGTTTGAATATTAAAGATCGAACAATTTTGGCTTTACACGATACTGTGGCGTCGTCAGCGTACAACACACAATGTGCAGAACATATAACATCAGGGAAATCATTTACGAAAATTGTAAATAAAAGGGGGCCCGGAATGAACCCCTGCGGAACACCTTGATCAGCAATCAGTGTAAGAGTAAGAGCCACTAGTAAAGAGCACGTTTTGTCGGTTAGACAGGTAACTTTTTAGAAAGCTTAAAGGCGATACCGTAAGATTCTAACTTATTGAAGAGGATGAAGTGATTGAGCGTGTCGAATGCTTTTGTTAAGTCTAAAAATACCGAAACCGAGAAGTTACTGCTGTGGATGGAATGTTTGATGAAGTCAGTCAAAGAAAGCAGAGCATGGTTAGGGGAGCTTCTATGACAAAAGCCAAACTGGGAAGGCTTTATAACATTAAATTTCGCAAGGTAAGCTTTAATACGCTTTACAAACAGATGGTAAATTAGTTTGCTTAATGATGGAAGGATAGATATAGGCCCATAATGTTTAATGACAGCTTTATCACCTTTTTTAATAATTGGTATGACCTTTGCATGCTTTAATGAGTCAGGAAATGAACTCCTAGAAAAGATGAGGTTAATTATATGGGTTAAGGGCAAAGAAATGATATGAGCAACCATCTTTAACTGACACACACAAATGTTACCCAAACCAAGAGAAGTTTTTTTTAAGATTGCAAATAGCTGATACTATTTCGTCAGCCGAAAGAAGAACAGAAAAAATGAGTGAGGTGAGCTCGGTAAACTGGGTGAAGGAACACTTTTAGAACAGCTAGATGAAGAACAGAAATGCTCAGAAAACGCATTAGCAATGTCGCCAGAATGACAATAAGTAGCGTTATGGTCAGGGATTTTCGTTATGGGCGCGTTGATTGCAGGTGATTTAAGAATTCATTCAGCAGTTTCCACTGTTTTTTTAAATTGTTTTTATTCTTCAAAATTTCTTTATAATAATAAAGTTACTTGGCACGATTAACGAAGAGTTAGGAATATTACAATACCTTTTATAACGAAGTGCCAAGGTGTTAGTAATGGGTTGCCCCCTCCCTTTTCTATAGAGATTATCCTTTTTCGTCAGACTCGTTAATAAGGTAGATGTGATCCAAGGGCTTTGAGGCTTTTGATATTTCTTGTTTGAGCAAACATATGCCTACTAGCAGAAGTAACTTCCGAGAATAAGGAAGAAAATGTATCAACCGCTGATTGTTGTTCAGTTCGTGAGCTAACTGTGGGCCAGTCACGTTTTGAAAAAGCATCGATAAAACTTACTTTGTCAAAGCGCGTGGTAGTGAAGACTGTGTTGATTCGAGCTATACGGCTATCAAATGTGATGAAGATGAGATAATGATCGGTAATGCTGACATCTACAACTCCAGATACTTTGGGACTGAAGTTAGAAAAAACATTATCTAAAAGAGTGTTGGAGCCATGTGTGTTGGATCTAGTGTGCGAATCAGTGAGGCACGTTAACCCGTACCCTAGAACGTATTTATTATAGGCAATGGTATTAATCTAATGAGAATCTAAAAAGTTCATGTTGATATCGTCTACTAACAGTATGTTTTTGTTCTGTAGGGATAAAATGTTCAGGATGGTCTCAACAGTCGTTAGGAACTGAGATAGTGAAGAAGAAGGTGAGCGATAGATACCACCAAGTACCATTTTTCCTTATTCTGTGTTAACTGAGGCTGCTCAATTTCTATTCAAACTGATTCACAATAAGGAATGACAATTGAAAGATGCACTCTATGACTTTAATTACTGTCATAAGAAATGAAAATAGCTGAGCCACCATGGGCGTCAGACACACGGTAACAATACTCAGATTTGTACGACGTAAACCCATACAAATCAGCATCGACATCGAAAAGCCAGGTTTCCGATATAGATATGATTGAAAAGGGGTGTCATAGAATGAATGAAATCACTGATGTTATCGTGATTACTTCGCAAGCTACGTGCATTGAAATGAACCAGAGAGCGATGTTCATCAGAGAGTAATAAAATAAATTCGTCAGCAGAAAAGGACATGATTGACCGATATTCGTCAAAGACAGAAACCGAGAGCGAAAAAATAAAAATAAAAAAGTCTTAGAATCGATAACACTCAACTTAGTCGAAAACCCGAAGGTCGTTCTTCGACTTTGTAAAGAACTTTTTGCTGCTACTAGTCTGACGAGTCTTAATCTGGTATTTGTCCACCCATAAAAACTGCCAGCTCCTTTTCTTCTTCAAAGCCAGTGCCTTTGAAAAAAAGCGTTTGTTCCCTAAAGTAAGGTGATCATTTACAAACACTGCCACATCAGTGGAACCAGAAGAGCCAATTTGGCCAGTACGCGGACGGGCTTTGTGACGCGGCCACAAAAGCGAGCGATAATGTTCTTTTCTTTGTATTTTGTGGTCACACGATGAACAACATCCAAGTCAGAGGGATAAACAGGGCAGCCGATGGCATTGCCAATGTTTTTCACGATTGCAAGGCAATCTTCATTTTGCGTGACCGGAACACCTTTGATCTCGACATTATTCAGTCGAGAATACTGTTCCAGATCAGCAACTTTTTTTCCAGCACCTCATTTTTTGCAGAGAGTGCGCAGTTCGAAGTCACCAGCTCGTCCTGTTTATCCTAGATGTCATCAAAAACATCACTTAGGTGCTGAACACTTTCTGGTAGAGTCATGCATTGATCAAAGCCGAGTTCATTTAGCTTGTTAGTGCATTAATAAACTAGGTCTATGAACGCACATTCAATCCTACGGTCAAACAGACTTTCGATCGCGTCAATTCGCTTAGCAAGCTCGCTACTAGTAGGCATAGCTGCAGTATACAATGCAAGAACTTGGCAAAAGGATTCGTAACGGCTAAAAATGAATAAGAAAAGGCAAATTGAATGTCGCAAACCTGTACAAAGAATGCGTAGCGTGTAGGCCCAGGTCGATCAGCCGTAACGCCCGTAACGCTGCTTCCCAAATGAAGACGAGCCACTTGTGACGTCGATTGATTGATTTGTGGGGTTTAACGCTCCAAAACCACCATATGATTATGAGAGACGCTGTAGTAGAGGGCTCTGAGAATTTCGATCACCTGGGGTTCTTTAACGTGCACCCAAATCTGAGCACACGGGCCTACAGCATTTACGCCTCCATCGGAAATGCAGCCGCCGCAGCTGGGATTCGATCCCGTGACCTGCGGGTCAGCAGCTGAGTACCTTAGCCACAAGACCACCACGGCGGGGCCCTTGCGATGTCCTTATGTATGCCTGAAAGGGCGGCACCAAGCACTGCCCGATAACAGCAGATTGTGTGGCAGCACGATGAGCACCGGCGTGAGATCTCGTCAATGAATCCAACGATTAAGGAGATAGACGTTGATTGAAGAGCTGACTGCACCAGCGCAGCGAAGCATCTGGTGGTGTCTGCGCTCCACTGCGCATGAGCGACAGTTGGCCCAAGCACTGCCAGAACGGGTTCACGCACTAGCACGCACTAAGACAGTGAAGCCTCTTCCTCTTACATTCTCTCCGAAATCACGTTATGGTGTCGGGGAACGAGATCCTGCAGACGCACGACGAACCGCCTCGTTGTATCGTAGTCAGAGTGCAATGGCTAAGGCTTGGTGTTCGGGCCTGCGTAAGAGGCTGTGGCCTCTCCCCCTCACACTCTCTCAGCAATGACATAATGACGTCGGGGAACATGAGTCTGTAGACGCGCAATGAACCCACGTGCTCCCGTCTGGCATGCTACAACAAAACTTTGGGACCAGTAACAGCAGTACGAACTACAGTGAATTGGCGTGCTCCATATGGAGGGACGCGTTAACATCGGGCAAAGTGTTCGTGATGAACGGAACTGCCCCACTTTGCCCCATTTCGTCCCACTCATTATCATCCACTCCGTGGATATATTGTGACTTTTTTTAGGGGAGGGGGGCCGAGTTGCTTGTAGATATTTTTAGTCTTTTGTGTATACTTATGTAGTGTGTGTGAAACGAAGGTTGTGTTTCGATGTCACACCTTGCTGCCTTCACGTGTCTATCCCGCTTGCTCGAAGCCGAGTGGTAACATGAAAACATTAGTGGCGTGGCTGACGGGTGTCCGCAAGCCCGGGGTCATTGAAGGATGACGGCGAGGTGCTGACCCGCACCAGCCACTCACGGCACCACGCACCAGTTAGAGGACTGGAGCACAAAGAAACGGCTTGCCGAGATAGTAAATTGGGTGGCTGTCGAAACGTTGCAGCCCTGTGGCAGGTCACATGCTGCCCCACTATCCTCTGTCTTCTCCGTCATCCTCGCCCACGTTCTACCGTGCAAGTGATGATGATGATGACGAAGGTGATGATGATAATGAACCTTGATACTCTGGCGCACACCCAAAAAGGGGGATCGTCCAAGAACCGGGCAGCAGGATCTTAAGTAAAAGGCTTATGGTTTTTCAAACACAACGTAATTTTGGACTGAAAAAGAAATATATAGAAAGAAAAAAAAAATCGAAAAAGGAGTATATCTGAGCAGGCTATCGGATGCGATTTCATACAGAGGTAATGGTGGCTCTAAAACAGATGATATAAATTTATATATATATATATATATATATATATGGGAACGAAGTAACGAAGTGTGTACTTAATGGCTCGTTCTTCCATGTTTTGACACAATATTATGCCATCTAACAGACAATAATGCCAAGGAATGTATAGGGGAAGTTATTAGAACAAATGGAATGTAAATAAGAAGAAAGAAAAGAGGGTGAGAAAATAACCAGCCGTGAGCAAGAATCGAACCTACGACCTTCGAATAACGCGTTAGATGCTCTAATCACTGAGCTATCAGCGGTCTTCCCTCCACCCACTTTTTTTGGGGGGATTATATTTGAATTTAGAAGAGGGAGTGTCAGTCAGCGCCCTCTGTAGCCAAGCGGCGAGTGTGAAACACTCTTTTATGCGCATGTGTGGCGTAACGTAGCACGTGAACTTATTATGAGCGGGCAGCTAACCAATAGTCCCTCGTATACAACCTAATGACACCGAGTCTGCCAGTACGAGACCCTCGTTAATGAATAAGGGAAAGAAATGTGTACCTAAGGGCTCGTTCTTCCGTGTTTTGACACAATATTATAACATCTAACAGACAATAATGCCAAGGAATGTATAAGAGAAGTTATGAGAACAAATGGAATGTAAATAAGAAGAAAGAAAGGAGGGTGAGAAAATAACCAGCCGTGAGCAGGAATCAAACCTCCGACCTTCGAATAACGCGTTAGATGCTCTAACCACTGAGCTATCGCAGCGGCCTTCCCTCCACCCACTTTTTTGGGGGGGATTATATGTGAATTTAGAAGAGGGAGTGTCAGTCAGCGCCCTCTGTAGCCAAGCGGCGAGTGTGAAACACAATCTTTTATGCGCATGTGTGGCGTCACGTAGCACGTGAACTTATTATGAGTGGGCAGCTGACCAATAGTCCCTCGTATACAACCTAATGACACCGAGTCTGCCAGTACGAGACCCCCGTTAACGAATAAGAGAAAGAAGTGTGTACTGTTAGGAATTTGCTCTGTCGCGATGGCAGCGGTGGCGAAGAGCGGCGAGCCGTCGAGCGGACTTTGCTGAAGCCTTTGCCCGAAGGCGAAACAGGGAGGCAATCCGTTTTGAAAACAGCAACAAAAGGAGCGTTTACTGTAGCACGTTGTCGTTTGTACAGAGCTGGCCAGCACGACAACGTCGGCTGGGGCAAAATCCTCTAACGTGGGGCCGGCACGGCCTTAAATAGCGTTTTGGGACTCTTCTGCGAGACCAGTTCCCCGGAACGGCACAGTGGCTCGGCTGAGGAGACGCAGCCATACCCGGAACTGAAAGGTGGTTCGGCGGAGAAAGCGACGTTATCCCCGGAACTGTACGGTTCTTCTGCGCGGAAGGTGGCACTGGGAGGGGGGGAGACAGTTCGTCGGAACAGGGCTCGATCTCGTGAGACGTGCTCCCGAACGAGGAACATGTCTGTGGCACAACAGTACCTAAGGGCTCGTTCTTCCGTGTTTTGACACAATATTATAACATCTAACAAACAATAATGTCAAAGAATGTATAAGCGAAGTTATTAGTACAAATGGAATGTAAATAAGAAGAAAGAAAGGAGGGTGAGAAAATAACCAGCCGTGAGCAGGAATCGAGCCTACGACCTTCGAATAACGCGTTCGATGCTCTAACCCCTGAGCTATCACAGCGGCCTTCCCTCCACCCACTTTTGTTTTGGGATTATATGTGAATTTAGAAGAGGGGGTGTCAGTCAGCGCCCTCTGTAGCCAAGCAGCGAGTGTGAAACACTTTTTATGCGCATGTGTGGCGTCACGTTGCACGTGATCTTATTATGAGCGGGCAGCTGACCAATAGTTCCTCGTATACAACCTAATGACACATATTCGGCCAGTACCAGACCTTCGTTAATGAATAAGGAAAAGAAGTGTGTACCTAAGGGCTCATAAAAGTTCACGTGCTACGTGACGCCACACATGTGCATAAAAGAGTGTTTCACACTCGCCGCTTGGCTACAGAGGGCACTGACTGACACTCTCTCTTCTAAATTCACATATAATCCCAATAAAAGTGGGTGGAGGGAAGGCCGCTGTGGTCGCTCAGTGGTTAGAGCATCGAACGCGTTATTCGAAGGTCGTTGGTTCGATTCCTGCTCTCGGCTGGTTATTTTCTCGCCCTCTTTTCTTTCTTCTTATTTACATTCCATTTGTTCTAATAACTTCCCCTATACATTCCTTGGCATTATTTTCTGTTAGATGTCATATATATATATATATATATATATATATATATATATATATATATATATATATATATATATATATATATATATATATATATATATATATATATATGTATATTTATATATATATACATATATATATATATATATATATATATATATATATATATATATATATATATATATATATATATATATATATATATATTGTTGCGAATGTATTTACTACTTTAGAGTAGAAAAGTACTCCAGCAGTCAAGATGGCAGCCGTTGTGTATATCGAACAGCCCAAAAACGTCGTCGTCTTCTTCTTCGCACCGCCCGCATAGCTGCATAGCCGCGAACCCGCAACATCGACCTCCGGCGGCGAAAAGCGCCGACCCGGCGCTTGTTAGCAGGTGTTGGACGAGATGTACGGCTTGAGGCGAGCGACGTGGACGATGTCGGAAGATGTGGAAGGTATCGAAGGGTTTAGAGGTGCTATTTCATAGGTAACATCAGTTACCTGCCGTAGCACACGATAAGGTCCGGAATACTTGGGTAGAAGCTTTTCAGCCAGACCAACATGTCGCGACGGAGTCCACAGAAGAACGAGGTCACCTGGACTAAAGTGGACGTCCCGATGGTGGCTGTCATAGCTACGTTTCTGACGGAGCTGCGAGTCCGAAAGGCGCTGGTGGGCAATCTGACGGGCTTTCTCCGCGGTGCTAATAGCGCGGCGAGCATATGCTGTGGACAGGTCGGTAGGGTTGGGTACAAGCGTGTCGAACGGCAATGTCGGGTCTCTTCCATACAAAAGGTAAAAGGGAGAATATCCAGCAGTGTCGTGGCGTGAGCTATTGTAAGCGAAAGTGACAAAGGGTAGCGCAATGTCCCAGTCACGATGATCCGTCGACACGTACATGGCGAGCATGTCAGTGAGTGTGCGATTCAGACGTTCTGTGAGGCCGTTTGTTTGAGGATGGTAGGCCGTCGTAAGCTTGTGCTTGGTTGCACAAGAACGAAGTAGATCGTCAATTACCTTAGATAAAAAGTAGCGACCGCGATCGGTGACCAGTTGACGAGGAGCACCATGATGTAAGATGACGTCTTGAATCAAAAAGTCGGCGACATCTGTAGCGCAGCTGCTTGGAAGAGGTCTCGTAATTGCGAAACGGGTCGAGTAATCTATGGCGACGGCGACCCACCTGTTACCGTCGGTAGAAAGAGGGAAAGGGCCCAGCAGGTCGAGGCCGACACGATAGAAAGGCTCGGCAGGTACGTCGATCGGTTGAAGGAGCCCGGCGGGGTGTACCGCTGGCCTTTTGCGGCGTTGGCACGACTCACAAGACCTAACATAACGTTGTACAGAACGGTAGAGGCCGGGCCAGAAAAAGCGTCGGCGGACACGGTCGTACGTTCTGGCAACACCAAGGTGGCCAGCCGTTGGTACATCATGTAGTTGCTGAAGTACGGTCGAGTGCAAATGAGTGGGTATTACGAGTAGTAGTTCGTTTCCCACATGGTGCATGTTGCGGCGGTATAAAATGCCGTCTATGACAACGAACATGCGAAGCGAACTGTCTGTACAGCCTGTGTTCAGGCGGTCGATTAGCTCGCGTAGGGACGCGTCACGCCGTTGCTCACATCCCATGTTGCCGAAAGCAGAGAGCGAGGAAATACAGATGGACGCGTCGTCGGTTACTAGATCTGGAGCGTCAACGGGGTACCGAGAGAGGCAGTCGGCGTCTTGGTGTAAACGGCCAGACTTGTAAACCACTGTGTATGTGAATTCCTGGAGGCGCAGAGCCCAACGAGCAAGGCGCCCCGTTGGATCTTTGAGGGCTGAAAGCCAGCATAGAGCGTGATGGTCAGTGGTAACTGTGAAAGGCCGGCCATATAAATAGGGGCGGAATTTACCAACTGCCCATACAAGCGCCAGGCACTCGCGTTCCGTAATAGAGTAATTGCGTTCGGCAGGAGAAAGGAGCCGGCTGGCATACGCAAGAACTCGATCGTGACCGGATTGACGCTGGGCTAAAACCGCGCCAATACCGTAGCCACTAGCATCAGTGCGGACCTCGTTTGGAGCAGACGGGTCGAAGTGGGCGAGAATCGGTGGCGTGGTCAGAAGTGTTATGAGCTGGGAAAAGGCCGTGCCTTGATCAGGACCCCACTCAAATGGTACATCTTTCTTCAAAAGATCAGTGAGGGGGCGTGCGACCTCTGCGAAGTTTCTGACAAATCGTCGGAAATATGAGCATAGGCCCACAAAACTTCGAACGTCCTTGGCACAAGTCGGTACAGGAAAATCCAGGACAGCTCGGACTTTGTCGGGATCGGGGCGGATGCCGGAGGAGTCAACGAGATGCCCTAGAATAGTAACTTGGCGATGCCCAAAATGGCATTTCGAGGAATTAAGTTGGAGCCCAGCCTCTCGAAATACTGAAAGAATTGAGGAAAGGCGCTCGAGGTGAGACTTAAAGGTTGGGGCAAACACAATCACGTCGTCCAGATAACACAGGCAGATAGACCATTTAAAGCTGCGCAAAAGCGTGTCCATCATCCGCTCGAACGTTGCCGGCGCATTGCACAAGCCAAACGGCATTACCTTGAATTGGTAGAGACCGTCAGGCGTTACAAAGGCGGTCTTCTCCCGGTCGAGGTCGTCCACGGCGATCTGCCAGTAACCGGAGCGTAAGTCTATCGAAGAAAAATAGGTTGCGCCATGAAGGCAGTCCAGGGCATCATCAATACGAGGAAGCGGGTAGACATCCCTTTTGGTGACCTTGTTTAAATGCCGATAGTCCACGCAGAAACGCCAGGTATTGTCCTTCTTTTTAACTAAGACTACAGGGGACGCCCACGGACTCGATGAGGGCTCTATGATGCCTTTTGTGAGCATCTTATTCACCTCCTGTTGGATAACTTGGCGTTCTGATGGTGACACTCGATAGGGACGCCTGTGAATTGGAGCTGCATCACCGGTATTAATGCGATGTTTGACTTGCGATGTTTGACTTATGGGCCTACCGTCAAAGTCAAATATGTCCGAATAGCTCGTGAGAAGATCAGTGAGGTCTTTGACCTGAGACGGCAAGAGGTCTGAGGCAATCATCTTAGTTACATTGTTGAGCCGTGTAGATTTGGCTGCGTCGGTGCTATGCGGGTTCGGCGAGGCGACTGTGGCCAGTTCACGTGACACTGATGAGATCTGGCACTCGTGTGACGGTGAAAGAGTGGCGAGAACAATGCCTTGTGGTAGGATTTGAGGGCTGAGTCCGAAGTTCAGAAGAGGAAGGCACGTCTTGTTCGCTGTGACAGTTAATATGGTGTACGGGGAGGAAACGTTGCGGGCCAATAAAACACCGGGAGAGGGAAAGACCACGTAATCCCCATCCGGAACACTGGGATATGGTTCAACTGTGACACAAGTTAGGGCTTGGGGTGGGAGGCGAACAAACTCAGCGCACGAAAGCTTGTTCTGTACCATCTTCGACTCTTCGGTGGCCGCAGGCAAGTCAAGTTGCACGACGCCGGCTGAGCAGTCAATTACAGCGGAGTGGTCGGACAAAAAATCGAGTCCAAGGATGACGTCATGTGGACAGTGAGCGAGAACATGGAATAGAACGGACGTCTGGCGGTCGGCGAATCTCACACGCGCGGTGCACATTCCGAGCACAGCCGGGGTCGCTCCACTAGCGACACGTACAAATAGGGACTCTGGCGGCGTAAGGACCTTGTTTAATCGTGCACGGAGGTCAGAGCTCAGAATTGAAATATGTGCGCCGGTGTCAATAAGGGCAGTAACAGGAAGGCCATCCACTTCTACATCAAGCAGGTTCTTGTCCGTAGTCAAGGTCAGCAGAGGGTTTTCAGGTCGGGAGTCCAATGCAGCGTCACCTCCGGGAGCTGCATTGCTCAGTTTTCCGAAGAAGGGCGTCCACTAGGGTGGGGCGACGAATAGCGGCGGTGCTGAGGTGACCTGGAGCGACGGTCATGCGGGGACGGCGAACGGCTGGACCGGCGGACTGGTGTCGCAGGAGTGCCATTGTACGGTCCATCGTCACGAGCGCTGTACTGCAGGGGCCGGTGGTTGTCGTCACGTCGATAGCCAGGAAACGACCGAGGTGGATACGTGCGGAAACGACAGTAGCGGGAGATGTGTCCTACACCATGACAATGAAAACATATAGGCTTGTCGTCCTGTGTCCTCCACTGAGCAGGATCACGATAGCGGCGGAATCTTTCTGGTGCAGGAGAAGGCGCTATGGTACTGACCCGAGGTTCCGTCAACGAACACACAGGCTGCAGCCCAACGTTTGCCAGCTCCTCTCTCACGACCTGTTGGATCAACGAGATCGTTGGTCGATCATCAGATGGGCGGGTCAGAAAAGACGGAGACGCGGCCTCGATTTCTCTACGAACGATGCGAACCACACTTTCGTTGTTATGTGGTTGACTGCATGGCGGCTGAAGGTCCTCGCAAGATGACGTAGCGGCCGTGTTCGGAAGTCGCAAGAAATTCTTGGCGACCCGGCGACTCTTCAGCTCTTCGAATCGGCGGCACTCTTTGATGATGTCATCAATGGTGGAACAGTCTTTGGAAACCAGTATGTTAAAAGCATCATCTGCAATGCCTTTAAGTAAATGGCTTACTTTGTCTTCCTCGGACATGTTGGGGTCGGCACGATGGCAAAGGGCGAGAACGTCAAGGATGTAGGTGACATATGATTCGGTCGTAGTTTGTGCCCGACCAGAGAGTTCTTTAGAAGCGGCCCGCTGGCGTCCGACGGCCTTACCAAACAGGTCACGAAGCTTCTGTTTGCAAGTATCCCAGCTGGTTATGTCCGCTTCATGAGCCTCGAACCACGCGCCAGCTGTTCCGCAGAGATAGAAGCCAACGTTGGCGAGCATCATCGTAGGGTCCCACCGGTACACTGCTGCAAACCGCTCGAACTTCGGAATCCAGTCGTCAACGTCAACATGGTCGGTGCCGCAGAAGTTGCCAGGGTCGCGCGGTTGCGTCAATACGACCGGCTGTACAGGCTGCGCCGGAGTCGCGGCTGAAACAGGAGCGGCAGAATTGGTTTCTGTTGCCATGGTCGGGCAGTCGAGAACACGTCCGCTTCGAAGTTCCGTCTTGCGTCGTACCCAGCGCCACCACCAAAATGTTGCGAATGTATTTACTACTTTAGAGTAGAAAAGTACTCCAGCAGTCAAGATGGCAGCCGTTGTGTATATCGAACAGCCCAAAAACGTCATCGTCTTCTTCTTCGCACCGCCCGCATAGCTGCATAGCCGCGAACCCGCAACAATATATATATATATATATATATATATATATATATATATATATATATACATATATATATACCATTCCCGTGCTTCTACAATCTTTCGTCACCCGCGCACTTCTTCTTCCTCCCCCATTTTTTCTTCCCTGCAGCCCTACGTGCACTTCTTTTCTTCTTTGTCTTCATATACAAGTTTTCTTGTCATTCCTGAAAAGGCGCATACCATTTTTCGTTTCTTTCACTCCTGACCGTAGCAAAGGCAGACCATAGCAACGCTTGTAACGTTCGGCATGCACGTTTTCGCGTTGCCGGTTGCGCTTGTCTGTAGTTAGCTCTAGCGGTTTCATGATATAATTCACGAGGTACGTTTGCTTCTGGGTTTTTCTTCTGCTTCATAACCATGTTATTAGCAGAGAGAGAGGCCCCAGTGCGGTGGTCTGTGGCTAAAACACTCGGCTGCTTAACCACAGGTCACGGGATAGAAAGGAGGGGCGGAGGCCGCAGTTTCGATCTTTATAACCCCAGGTGGTTGAAATTTCTTGAACCCTCCGCTACGCCATCTCTTGTAATCGTATGGTGCTTTCGGAACGTCAAGCCCCACACATCAATCAAGCAATCAGCAGTGAGGGAAGACTCCACTAACGTGGTTCTATGGGAATGATCTCTCCATATAGGGGATAGTGAGACAAAGCGTATGCGTCAGTGTTTTCTGCCCGTACGGTAGAGCATGCGAATGTTTGACTGTCGTAGCCGAAGCGCCCATCGAGTGGCACGAAGGCCCTTTCAAGGAAGAAAGCCAGCACAGGGAATTGTGGTCACTTACCACGTCAGTTATAGCCATAAAGGTATGATCTATAGTTAGAACCCAAATTATTACCAATCATTTCTTTTTTGTGCAGAATAGTTAGCTTGAGCCTTAGTGAATGCGCGACTGGCGAAAGCGGTGACGCACTCATCGAACTTCTGGTGTAAAAACAGCGCTAAAAGCAGACGACGACTTAGGAAAACACGACACAGGTGCTGAATTCCCAACTAAAAATTTATGAGACGGTACACGCCCATATATCAAGCAGTCGAATTAGTCACGTGGCACACAATGGCTCCGGCACAGCAGATCAATCAGGGAGAAAAAAATTGGTACATCGCACGTACTGTGGGAATCGATGATATGCGAATCACGAATGAGGAAGATTGAATTGTATTATTAAAATAAGCACAACTTTAGAAGGCTGACATCAATTATGCCGTGCATGACCTAAATGCCACGATTATCATGTTTACGCCTCGCATTTGCGCTCGTCGTCCATTCACGACACGTAATCCTAAATTTGGTATATGGGAAGCTAGCAAAACGACCATGAGGGCGCTATGAACGTAGTATGTAGTTATGTTTTGCATGACACCCATGCCATGATTATCATGTTTGCACGAGTCATATACCTTCGTCATCAATTCCCATCACATAATACCAAATTTTGTATATGTGAAGCTAGCGAAATGACTGTACGCGCACCATGACCATGACGTGTAGTCATGATTTACATGAGACGCATGTCATGATTTATACGTTAGGTTCTGTCCCTTATGGTTGCCAAGCAGTCTTGTCATACCTGACCAGGTTTGCAATATGTCATGTGAACGAAACCATTGCAAGAACCACAAGACCATGAGATCTATATCGTAATATTCATGACATATATGTCATAATTTTCATGTTATGACTAGTCAGTTATTCTTGTCATACTGTCAAGTAAAGCAAAACCAATTTTGGTACCGATAAAATACCGAAACGGCCAGGAGAGCTAAAAGTCGTAGGTGGCAAGATAGAAAGATAGATAGATAGATAGATAAATAAATAGATAGATAGATAGATAGATAGATAGATAGATAGATAGATAGATAGATAGATAGATAGATAGATAGATAGATAGATAGATAGATAGATAGATAGATAGATAGATAGATAGATAGATAGATAGATAGATAGATAGATAGATAGATAGATAGATAGATAGATAGATAGATAGATAGATAGATGTCAAGAATATTCCTATCAAAGGAAAAGATACTTGGTCGAACCAATTGAGAAGCTAGGTTTAAAAATAAACGTGGAAGTAAGTTTATCCTTCGGAAGGATTACATTAGGTTATAGCCACAGGGAGGTTTACTCTGCCGTGTGTGCGTACATAATGGCAACAAAAAGATTACCTTGTTAGTATATTGTTATAATAATTTACGGCTGCTTCCCCACAGCGTAATGCGGGGTACCACCAGAGCTTTTGTTCCAAGGTAGCTATATCGTGGCAGTAGGAACATGTATTAGTTGACTGTATTTCAGGACAAATTTTGTTCACTAGCGCGGGATTAGGGTACGCCCCGACCTGAAGAAGCCTGAGGTCAGAGCCTGAGGTCTGCTTATTTTCTGTGCGGTGGCGGGTATTGTCTCCGTGCCATGTCAAAATGTTTTGTCAATTTATTATACAATATGGGACGGTCACGGTTCTCCAAGACATCAGCGCCATGCCCGACGATAGCTACGTGGGTCCTCGCGCAGCTATGCGGGCTGACTTGTTGAGATTGGTTGGGGCTCCCTCAATGCGTCCCTATGAGCTGGGAACCAAAAGAGTGTGTGTGGCTCAATGTATATGTCCCGAAGAATTAGCGAAGCTAGTTCCGATATTGTTCCAGGCGCGTAGCCAGAAATGTTTTTGGTTCGGGCACCCCCTTCAAATGGCCATTTTCGCTCTTCATGCCATGGGGGAAAAACATGTCGCGGGGAGGGGGGGCACTTGCCAGGTGTGCCACCCTTGGCTACGCCCCTGTATTGTTTCCTTGGCAAATGCTCGGACCGCTGATCTCGAGTCGCTGTCAATTGTGGACCTTCTGTTATCCAGCAAGGCCAACGCAATCACCACTTGCTCTGCTATTTCAGCCACCGTCGTCTGGACCGTTGTCGAGTTGGTGATACTGCCCTCGTGGTTGAGGCTCACTGCTGCATACTCCTTCCCCTCGGGATATCGGGCCGCATCGACGAAAAAGCAGTCCCTGGCATGTTCTTGAGCCCTTTGTAGTAAAGCCTTTGCCCGGGCCCGTCTTCTACCCTCGTCATGCTCGGGTTGGACGTTTCGCGGGATGGGGACAATGACGATTTGTTTTCGTTGTTGACGAGGAATGCTGCAGAAATGCGATTTGCTTATCATTGGTGGAATATCCAGCTCCCGCAGGAGGTTTCTACCGGAACGCGAGGAGGACAGCCTGGCGGAGCACGCACTTTCCTGTGCCTCTGCAATTATATGGGGGCGGATATCAAATATAAGGCGTTATGTGACTTTTTTCAAAGCACGCTTAATATTGCTCAAATAACACTGATCTGCTTGGTTACAGCATTGTTTCTAACGTGTCAACTGGGAGTTTATCTCTCTCAACGATCCCAAGAGAGTGCTTTTTTTATATCGATAGCACCGCAGCATCTGGGTAGACCTCCGTCGCTTTCTTGTCTGAGGCTATAGATGACTGAAAAATTGCTCGTGAGACACATATCTCCCGGTTTGACGTTCGGTATGTTATAGGGCACTGCGAGACTGGCTTCTACCGGCCTAGTGAAGACGATGGGGCAGCATTGGATGGCACTGCCAACGGGCAGGAAGAGTCACTAAGGGGTCGCTCGTTGCGGACCCGGTACATACCTGAGGTGTCTGTTACACTGCCTCTGCATGCGCACAACATCGACAGAGCTTCTTTTTCAAAGGTATGACAACCGTTTTCTCTATTTAAGAAGAAAATTATCTTGTTGGTGTTTAGTTGCATTGTTAGAACAGTCGCTTCTTTCTTCTTTTACAGGCCCCACCGTGGTGGTCTAGTGGCTAAGGTACTCGGCTGCTGACCCGCAGGTCGCGGGTTCAAATCCCGGCTGCGGCGGCTGCATTTGCGATGGAGGCGGAAATGTTGCAGGCCCGTGTGCTCAGATTTGGGTGCACGTTAAAGAACCCCAGGTGGTCGAAATTTCCGGAGCCCTCCACTACGGCGTCTCTCATAATCAAATGGTTGTTTTAGGACGTTAAACCCCACATATCAATCAATTTCTTCTTTTACAGTATGGGCAAGATCACGCGCATGCTGAATGATACATCTAGTCCTTGATTGTGTGGTGAAGTGACAGTACTATGTGTATAGGAGCTTGGGGAACACTCGCACTACGTCTTGTGCAAGTTTCTTACCCTCTGCATTCAGGATTTCCTTTCAAGCATCGTTTAGGGTTTGAAGTTTACGCCCTCGCATTGACTTAAACTTTTATAACACTGGCTGAAAAGGTGAGTGTAACAGACTTCTTCATTATTTCAGCACAATTCAAGTTTTTTCTACTACACTTATGCTTCGTCTTTCAAACCTTCCAGAGATTTTCATCACTGAGAATGGGAACAACTATCGTCATACTGTGATTTTGTTCCTTGAACGGTGGTCTGTAGTACAAGTACTGTCAATGACAACTTTCGTCCTCGCAAAGAGCTCTCTGCATTCTATTTTTCTGTTGGTTCCAGGAGAATGCCTTTATTACCTTCAGGTGCTCTTTTAAAGCACTTGACCTGCAAGGTTGTTATGGTGTCGCATTGGTGCTCGATTGCTGACCCGAGCTTCTCGGCATTTCATTTTGGCCACGGTGGGTGCATTTCGATGAAGCTGAAATGGTAGGCACCTATGTACTTAGATTTAAGTGCGTGGTAAAGAGTTCATAGTGGTCGAAAATTGCTGAGCCCTGAACTAAGGCGTCCTTCACAACCATATCGTAGTTTCACAACGTAAAGCATATAGTAGTTGTTAGGCCCAAGAAGTAATATATTGTAAATATTCATTAGACTTGAATTTTTCATCTGAAGATAAGCACCACCAGTCTTTTCAACGGCCGTCCTTGTCGTCACCGCCTTCTTGCTATTCCTGAAATCACGCTTCGGCTGAAATGTGTTATTTAAATGGTTAGAGATGCGGGGTAGAGCACTGCGCTGGCCTAATTTTCCGACTCGTACCCATCCCAGGCCCACTTTATGAATTTTGAGCTGAGCCCCAGCTTATGGTTTTAAGCCCGGGTGCGGTGGTACGTGAGTGGGTAAGCCGTTTCACTGTTAAGTCCTAAGACGCGGCTGCAATTCTTGCAGCCACGGCGGCCTCATTTGGATCGGGGCATAGTGCAAGAACACCCACGTACTTATGTTCTGCACCTGAAGAAAGCCCAGGTGGTAGAAATTAATCCGGTCCCCTCTACTGCATGCCTCGTAATCATATCTTGGTTTTCGCTCGTAACACCAAGGAATAAATATGAAATGCTGTCTGTATGGTACATGGCAAGTCATTACAATTACACTACAGTGAACATAAAACATGGCAAAACATTTATTTAAAAGAGTGTACAACTTTCGTGAAAAAGCTGATAGAAGCGAAGTCGGCACATTTTCGTTATTGCTGTTTTAACACTTACGTTGGAAGCAATATTTACACAATTTTCAAAAGAGGCTCTTAATTGGTGATTTGTGCCAGAAAGATAAAGAACGGTAAGCAAAAACAATTATGTTATTGTACAAAAATACTAAGTTGTCCAGGCTCTCCTGCTAAATGTTCAGCTTCTGTCTTGGAGCGCATACTCACCTGCACGAAAATAGCGTTTCCTGCTGGTTCTCGAGGATGGAATACAAAGTACCTTTGTTGAAAGATGTGAAAGTCCATGGTATTTTCTACACTGAGCTTCCCATCATTAAAGATTGCCTGAATGTCCTCCCAGGAGTCCCGACGGTAACTGTCAAACTCACTGTGAGCTCGTTGAGTTTCCTCAGCACTGCATAAATACGACAAGAAACGTACGCTTCGCTGGGGTGCATCATACGGCTGGTCTGTGCTCGTTTCTCCTAGTGGCAAATGCAGATGTACATCAACCTACAATAGGCACACCCTGTCGTCAACAGTTTTCCCTTCCTGATCATTAACAACGCGGAGATGTTGGAAAAGCGGCCACAAGAACGTTGTTATTTTGTGAAGCTCTCCTATGGGTCGTCATATTTGAAGTAACCCTTGGGTCGTTGACTTGAGCTTGAAAATTTCTGGTGAGTTTATTGTAGCAGCAGTAAAGTGCTTGTTCAGTATTGTGTGGTACATCAATACAAGAGGCAACGATACTACATTGTCCTGCTCAATTTTGGCTGGCCTTCTTGAAGGGCTCCAAGAATTAGGTGACCTCCGTCAAGATGGCCGTATTGACGTCCTCCCAGAGTGAATTTCCAATTGAATCTACAAGGTTCAACATCTCTACCACATCATGCTGAGTTGGCACGAGCTTGATCATGGCGAGCATAAAATTCCACCAGCTCTTGGCGTGTGTCACTTCAGCTTGGAAGAACATACCTTATACTATCCAATGCATAACTTTCACGTGTGTTTGAAGGCCCACCTTATGCCTTCTAATGAGCGGGCCCGAGTCCGGCGCAGCCCGAAGCTTTAAGCCCGGGCCCGGCCCGAACCCTCACTTTCAAGGCTAAGCCCAGCCCGTGCCTATCAGAAAATGCTTCAAATGGCCCGGCCCAGCCCAAGCCCGGGCTGGGCCCGGGCTTCCGTGTCAGCCCGGGCCGGTGCAGTGCTCTAGTGCGTGGTATATTTTTAAGCACTTCCCCTTGACGAAAGCAATAGCCTTTTTATAGGCGTGACATTACTATGCGCTATATGCAATGATAAAGTTGAAATGGAAGTTTATTGCGCTTCCATCACAGAAATTAGGATCAAAAGGCTGCAAAGGCCTGACAAGGGCTCCCTCTTTTTCTGGCACTCAGCATCAGTGGTGCAAATGACGACACATAATCTATGACACACTTAATCTCAAATTAAGTGTTACATGAGCAGTATGCAAATCAAATCCCATGACGATAAAAAACACATGTAGCTTAATTCGGATAAGTACAGCCAAGTATACAAAATGAATGTGTGCATTACACAATAGGTAAACACGGTTGATTAAAAATCTGTAGAACAAATTTCATGTGTCTTCAGGAAAAGCAACATGGGAAATGAGAGTATATCGCAATACTCCATCCTAAAGAAGCACAACAGTATGACCGGAAAATTATAGACATCGTGTATATTTCATTTGATGTTTCATATTAGGCAGTTTGATCATTGTTCTCGACAAGATACAAAAGTCATGGGGTCTGAAGTCTATAAATATTTACGAGACGTGGTATCCTATTGGCTTCGAGATCTTTGAGTGCCGCATTTAATGTGCGCATTTAATGTGTGCATTTAATGTGCACAGCCGACGCCGTCAATGGAGACTACATCGGCGTCGCGGCTCTGCGCCTGCAAACACGCGGACTTGTGGACCCACCACAAAACGTCCCCGAGGCGATCGAATTCGGCGCAATGGTGAAGTACTGCTCTGTGCCTCAGTTTGCTTTGCCCGCCCGTCAAGACGACGTAAGCTTTCACAACAATCCTAAAAAAAAGGGCACGCCGGCCCTTGGGATATTTATTCCACAGTGAAACGATAGCGACAGTGGGCACGATGATATGTGTGAGAATCGCTGATTTCTGCCAGTCTTGCATCCGTAAACAACACACTAGATAATTATTGCAGAGCAGCTGTTTCAATGGCTGCTTCTGCACTTAATCGACTGTTCATGGCATCTCTCAAAATGCAAAGCAGCATCAAATTACTAAATTTGAGGTAATCGTGCTTGGATTGGAGTTTTGGGTGTGGGCACAAGCCCGTGTTGTATCACAGTAATTCAGTGAAGGTGCTGGTGTGAGTCTCGAAGGGGGCAAGTTCTGCCTTAAAGCACCCCCTGGTCAATAAAAATTACTGCAATTTACGTTTGTTCAGTGACAGCGACACAATGAAGTATTTCGTATTGATGCCACACTGGGCCGTCGCTCGTGTATCAGAATATAAAAAAATATTTATCGCTGATTGTATATACTGCACACAGGGCCACAATGATTGTGTGAGAAATTTTAGTGAATGCGCACTAAACAGCGACAGCAGGTTTCTCTTATGAATGTATGGTAAGCAGTGAGCTAGGCGCGCGCTTGTCTTGGTCAGTAAACTACGTATATATGTAAGTACACCAACCAAATAAAGCTGTAGTCTCCGATGTCTTGCGCCACTCAGCCGCGCTCACGAGGCGCGCTTGCCCAAGGCGATTCCGAGGCCGTGTCGTTGGCTCTCTGTCTAAGGGTCTTCGCGGTCAGTTTTGGGACGGAACCTCGCCTGGTGTAAGTCGCCTACACCTGTAGACTGCGTGCAATGAATAGCAGAAGTACAGGCGAGGTGCTGAAACATGGTTGCAAGCTTACCGAAGAGTGTAGCGTGTGTCAGGTACGTATAGCAAAAGTCACTGACAGCGAACCGCTTGCTGGACGCGGTCGATGAAGCCATGGGGCGCTTTTCCTCACTAAGTTTGAATATCCACTTTCTTCCCAGCCTCGTTTGATAGTTGCGAAAGTTAACGCCCTTGTCACGGGTGGGTGATCAATCATATCGAGGCACAGAGCAGTAATTGACTATTGCGTAGCACTCACCGCAAAGGCAAGCGGCCGCTGTTTTAAGGAACAAGGTGCTATGCTTTCAAAACAGGTGTTAAAAGCGGACGCATATGGTTTTTAAAACAACGTCGGTAGCCACCACACACAAGATAACCAGTTCAATTACTTTTTTGCTGAGTTAAACCACGACGGTGATTTTTAGACGGCGCGGCGCCTCAAATGTGCGGGAATCCTTGAATTGACGTTTTACAAGAGCGGTTCGCAGCGCCATCGGTCGCACACCATGCTAGCAAAAAACCGTAGTCTCTTTGGGGTGACCTTTTTTGAATAGGTATTGAGAACACAGCAGTTTTGTGAAGTCGTGAAAACATGTAATAGGTTGACAACAGTGTAAACTAGCAGACCAGAAACCAACACGGGGATACAGGAAAGGTTGCGAAAAAAAAGCGTGCGCGACGTCGGTCTGCCGCTGCAATTACTCCAGTGGAGATGACATACTGAAGGCTGGATATCCACAGAAGTAGGAGTAAACGGAAGAGAGAAGCACGCAAGAGAGAGCAAGAGCGACAGAAAGTGAGCAATAAAAAGAGAGTAGACAAATGTTTCTCTCGGCGGTTCATTCCAGTAGTTCGTCTGCGCGAAGCCGTGACCTTATATTGGCACTTTGGTGATGGGGCCTTAATTCTATGTTCGTCAGCTTCAATACTAAGTGTTATACATCGGCATCACTTGCTTGACTAGCAGCTTTTGTATATTTTCTCAAGGGCCAGGCATAGTGCCGATAACTGTCCTTGCTGAAGGGAATATGAGCATGCGATGCGATCTCCATATTAGATGAAAACCATGTCACAAAGACAAACAAAAGCTGGACGGACTGTGTCCTTTCAAGGCATCTGATTTTTGGAAACATGCTAATAGAGTAACAGATAACATAAAAACAATTTTCTGAATTCCTAATCTCTTATCAATTTTATGAAACAAGCAAAAACACTCTCTTTCTCTTCCAACTTTTGAATCCCGCCGCTTTATCACCCGTCTATGCCTTCTACACCGCTTCTACTATCATCCACGCTCAAGACATCCTCAAGACATCAGTTGCTCCAATCTGCTCACAGAACTTAATCGCGCATAAATCACAGCAGGCCCATTGCACGCTTAAATGGCCGGACAACAGCATTTATCACCTCATTTTTTCCTAATGCAATAGCCCTCTTGAATGCCTTACCGGATGACTCCGCTTCATGCGCCGACAGGGAAACGTTCCGCGCAAAACTGAACGAACATTTTTTCAAGCCTTTCTCCTGATAATATCAACTACTTCATGTTTATCGCCAATCTTTTTACAATTGTACTTAATTTTGCTCTGCAATTGTTTAACATATGTAAAGCATTGTGTATTCTTTTTTATCCTGTTCTAGTTCGTTCATGTGATTTCTGATTTCTGTCTCCTGTGTAAACTTATTTGCTTTTATTCATTTTTTTGAAAATTGTACCCTATCTTGTTACTTGTCCCCCCTTATGTAATGCCTTCGGGCCTTTAAGGGCGAAATAAATGAAAAAAATGAAAAATGAAACATGAGAGCCTTAGGTTAGCCTGACTATATGTGCCGCAAAAATTATAGTCAAGCCCCTTTCCCACGAATAATTCATCAAATTGTAGTAAACCTGAATTTCTGAAAGTACTTGTCCCTGTGTTAGACGCGAGAAAATTCAACGTGTCTATGCAAATAATTATTCCTCGTGTGTTGCCATTGGTCCGGGTGGTAGTAAATGGCGCAAAGCTCACTAGAATGCCAAATCAGCAGCCTGGATGTTCTACGTTTCTATAAATTCTGGAAAGCACAACGGGGGTGCCTTTTGTGTTATCCGTCAGTATCATTTCCAAGGCTTCTTGGTTTGCACGTAAATTGTGTTTATTTGTAAAACTGTCTTAACTACATCGTAAAGCCATTTCCATGGCTGTGTCGTTGAGGTGGAGGTCATCTCACATAAAATATAAAGTTACCTTCTTCACGCGATTATCGAGGTAGACTCAATGCTTTTCGTGAAAATAGCTCGTGCGTGGTGGGTATGTATGGAAGCACAGTTGATGACGATGTTTTTGGCGCAAAGGCAATGAGGTAGCCAAATCGTGCTAGTACATGACATGAAATGTGAGCTAAAGTAATGTTAAGTGGCTGTGTAGGTGCCTGACATTTCTCGTTCGTAACCTATTGTAATATGGTACGTATGAATGATAGCAGGTAAAGAAATAGACTGGGTTAATCTGGAATAATTTAGCTTTTCAATGCGTCACAAACACAAGCCATCGATCACTCAAAATTGGTGCGACTGGTGTATTGTTATGACAGGTGTTGAATGAAGTTGTGGGTACTCATGTGGAGAAAGGAGTGAACACCATGACAAAAATGTACTTAAAATTTTCAAGAATAGACCAGCTGTAATATTTCTGTCGAGTAAGTGAGTAAGCGGTTAACCTTTTTATAACATAGAATGATAAGAACTTTTCTTTCAGGACATACAGTTTCCAAAGATGTTTGCATCATTTGTTGATTCAGCAATGCATTGATCTTGTGCACAGTGGAATATTTAGAAGTCTTCTTACTTGAGACAAGATTATTTTATTCACCAGCAAGCTTCCTAATCTCCTCTGCCCAGATAACTTTGTGTCACCCCCTCCCTCGCGTGGCTCCTCTGGGAATCCAGTCAGTTGCCCTTAATGTCCAGCGATTATCCTACCTACGTGCTACGTGCCCCGCCCATGTCCATTTCTTCTTCTTAATTCCAGTTATGGTATCCTTAACCCCAGTTTGTTCGCTTACCCACGCTTCTAGTTTCTAGTCTGTTAAAGTAACCCCGATCATTTTCATTTGCATCGTCTTCCATTTAAGCTCGACCCTGCTCTTAAGTCTCCACGTTTCTGCTCAGTTGGTAAGCACCATCAAGATGTAGATGTTATATACTTTCCTCATGAGGGATAGTGGCAATCTACCAGTCAAAATTTCAAAATGCTTGCCAAATGGGCTTCACCAAATCCTTATTCTTCCAGTTACTTCAATCTCGTGGTTCGGCTCTACGGTTACTACCTGTCCTAAGTAAAAGTACTCTTTTACAAGGTCAGGTGCACTGCTACCTATGTCGAAGCGCTGTTCTCTTCCGAGTATGTTGTACATTACTTTTGTTTTCTGCAGATTGATTTCAAGACCTAACTTTCTGCTGTGTTTGTCTAATTCAGTAATCATGAATGGCAATTAGTCCCCTGAGTTACTTGGCAATGCAGTATCTTTGGCGAAGCAAAGGTTACTAAGGTACTCTCCATTGCCTGTTATCTCTAACTCTTCAGATCCTAGGCCTTTAAAACATCCTGTAAGCACGCGGTAAATAGCATTGGGGAGATCGTATTCCACTGCCTTACACACTTCATTATTAGTATTCTGTCGCTTTCTTTATGGAAAATTATGGTGCCAGTTGATCCTGTGTAGATTTATTCAAGGATTTTTATATGCTTCGTCGATGCCCTGATTTCTGAGTGTCTGCATGACTGCTCATATATCCGAGGAATCAAATGCATAATCATAATCTATGAAGAATATGCATAGTGTTTGGATGTACTTCGAGCATTCTCAATCAACCTATTGATATTTCGGTATAAAGTGGCAGCAGAAAGCGCAGGACCGAGTGGACTAGTGGAACACGTGAGATGCCTTTTTCCTGCAGTGGGCGTAGCCAGGCTGATGATGATGATGATTATATTCAAAGTCTTCATGATGTGTTCTTCTCTCCACTCTGACGGCAAGTATAGCTGCTTTCACTGTTTAAAAACACGGCCACTTGATGACATCTGATTTCGTACACCGATGCGCCTTATAGCATCTGTGGCCAAGAAGAACTTTAGAATTGATTGATTTGTGGGGTTTAACGTCCCAAAACCACCATTTGGAGAACTTTAGAAAGAAGCCCACTTATTTTCCGCAGTTTTCTTACATTATTCGGTAAAATATATTCAAACAAATGATCGTTTGAGCTACATAGAAATTATCAAACATTCACTTGTACTTTACGCACGTTTTTTTTATGTAAAAAATGCAATATAGACTTCTTTTACCCTTGAAAAGAACTTGAAACCGTGCTTTTGGTTTTGAGATTAGGAGCTGGTAAATGAGATGACCGGAAGTTTTTTTTTTTTTGGTGTACAACGCTTGCAACCTTCAAACCGTCTATATTTTGGCTAGCAAAATAATTCCCTAGTTAACATTATGTAGTGCACCGGACAAGAACTGACCACAAAAGTGTAGTCGCATAATATGCTTTCATTTTTCAACGCAGGACGACGTTCCAGCAATCGCACGCATCTGCCAAATACACAAATTCCTAATCGAGTTCAGCCGTGAATAATAAGTTGTTGTGGTAAATCAAGATGCTTGATGCGAAAGTTGCCCGATTCTGTTTTTTTAATGTATGCTAGCTAAATATTTAAATAGAAATGTTGCTCTTGAACAATCATGTGTCAGAGTAGGTATGACACAGATGTCTGTTCCGCAATTTCTGAGCACTGCATAAAAAAGAGTTTGGAGACAGAGCCTATTGACGAGATTCATATTTTCATTTCATCGGTAAATACAATGTAAGGTAAACTTTTCTGGCGAATATTCAGAGCCAGGGTGAGCGTCTGTGGTCCAATAAAACTGCTTCTCATGCAGATAATTTAAAATAGGTTTTCCACACAGTTATTTTTATGGAGCCATAGTAGTGCTCTTTCAGCATGGTTTACGCCAAAATCTTGAAGTGCCACATTTAGAAGACTCAGACATTGACTAAGCAACTATGTACAACTACCGAAGTCTCTGACTGCATGTACATGTGATATTCTTTCACTCTTAGTTCAAGCACTTATGTATAATAAAGGCTGAACTTCAATTCAGAAAGCACTCGCAAAATTGGATAGTTATTGCTTTACATATTTGTTAATATTGTTTCTTAGATGGTCACATGTAAAATGGGCGTGAAGATTCATTGATACTGTCAAGTGAAAATGTTTTTATAAGTCCTCTCTTTATATTAGGCTGCTTGTTCCTCAGCTGTGGCCAAAATTCTAGTGTGACAGAACAGCCATTTATTTTTTAATACCAACAGCAGTGCTTCTCTCTCAGTAGAAAAAATAATAAAAAAGCCATTTCGTAATGTAAAAGCAAGATCGTTTTCATGCAATCATATGATGGGGCAGTGCCTTCAGAGTAAGAAAGTTTCCTAATGAATGACTCGAATTGAAATGGCTGGTGCAGCACCTACAGTGAAATGCGGCAGTCTGCTAACAACAGTGGCCACGTGCAATTGAACTGAGAAATTTTTGTTCAAGCTTCTGTTAAAGCATATATTGGAAAGGAAATAAAGGATTTGGCTGAAATCAGTTTTGAAGCTAAGCTTAGTGTAGATAATATTGCGCCGTTCTGTAAAGAACAATGTAATAGCGTTGTTGTTTAAGGAGCACATTTTTGCTTTCTCACTGTTGTTCAAATGCCTTCTATAAATATCATTTATGTTATTAGAACACTACAAAACGTAAATGCATTTAGAGAAATTGTCTGTCACATCTTTCTGTTAAATATCGTATTCGAAAGGATGACAACATGAATTTTTATAATTTTTATTATTTTTTTTCGCTTTCCTTCATGCCACATAGGAAATAAACACCCCAGTGGTACAATTATTATGCTTCATTACCAGCCAATGTTGCATCGTTCTTCAACTATTCAATTTTACTGACCTAAATATTTTTGTGAAACAAAAACATATGTAACATGCTATTCCTTTTGTGTTATGAAAAGTGTCATCATTGCCTAGGTGTTTCCCTAATGTATGTATACTTTTACGCATTGTACTATGCAATGAATCATTTGAATTTCCCTTGAATATACAGCATTATATGACTTACAGGCTAGCGTAAAAGCTGCGTATGCAGAAGACGTGTTATGCATTGCTTATACAAATCCAAACTAGATTTGTTGATACAAAACAAGCCACACAAATTTGGGACGACCAAGCTTGAAGCCTCATATGAATATAGGGAAATCGTGCATCGAGTGTTCTAAATGAGACTAATTAATGATGTGTGCGCAGCCGAGCCTTCCATGCACATATCAAAAACTGTTAATAGCTTTGCAGAGTTACCGCTATGTGACCAATGCATTAGTAATTGCAACTAAGCGCAATGAAATACATCTGTTATTTTGCATTATTCGAGGTATAGTTACATGGTTTCCAATGTGCTGCACTTCTTTCTTTTTGCGAGAGGTTTGCGCTCGCGTTCGCCGAAGACGTATGCGCAACTATTTGCGTCGTGCGCGCTGTCTCATTTGCAGCGTGCAGTGGTAACTTCTGTATATAAGCTATATGGTCTTTCGATGAGCCCTTCATTTGTAACAGTTGATTCAACCTACTTGAACTTGTTCGGGTTGCATTCATCAAACAGGTGAAACATCCACACTACTCAAAGTGTTGCGAAAAATCATTCATTCGCAGGGTCAATCATTTTTGTTCAACCCTGCTCGCACTACAAATGTTTGTTTTGTCTGTGAAATATGAGTGGCTAACGAAGTCTGCCTCGTAAAGATTGCAATAGTCTGCTGTGAAACTGTTTGGTTAAATACACAGGCGAATGTGTTTATCATAAAAGCTTGCATGCCAATGGTTAAGTAGCCATACCACTGGTGGCTAGACGATGCGGATGTAACTTGACTGCATCCATTCATTACTGAATGCAGGTACGGTGATGGTACTGGTGGTCGCGTATTCTAACCGCTGCCACATTAACCCGGACAATGTAGCCACATCAGTGGTAGACGCCCTCGGCGACATGACCACGTTGGCCATCCTGGCTGGATTCTCTACTCTTCTGTATGGATACATATGTGAGTGAGAACATTTCGCTACTAATGCAATTACTACTTATAATAGAGCCATAACATAATGAAATTAATTTCATTATAAATTTCACCACGCAATAGAATACCTTATGCATCTTTGACGTGTGTAGAGCTAAATAAAAGGACGCAAGAAATACAACACACGACACCGCACTTTCTCACAACTAACTCTTGTGCCGCATGGGGCTTGGCGTGGCCTTCACAAATTGACGGTGTTTTCTTACTGGAATGGCCAGCAACTCTACATGCAGTAACGCAGCTGCAAATAAATAAAAAAAACTATCAGCCATCTTCTGTGTGAGTGCACCCGTTTTAATGCACCAAGACAAGAACTTTCTAGACCAGGCGGGGGGGGGGGGGGGGGAGGTCAGCAAGTTTTTGAGCCGGAGGGCCAGGTTGCAGCGGGAAGCTGCATGGAAGATTAAGCGGGGGGCAAAGAAGCAATATTCGGTGAATTGATAGGGATTTGTGCGTTGTTTTGAACATTATTATTTTGGGTCATAACTGTCATGTCGGCCTAGGAAGTGGCAAGGCAGTTGGATGCCGTGTCGGGGGCTGCATAATTATGCCACGCGGTATGCAGATTCACGACCCTTGCACTAGATGGACGTGATGAACTTCTTTTATTGGAAAATAGGACGTTAAAACAATGGTCAAGTACATCTTCAGCTCGGACGGCTTTAAAACCATGATTACCCTTCCTGCCGTGAACTGGTCTTAGGGACAGACCCTATAAGCAGTTTCGTATTCTCTTTTTTTTTCATTTTTTCCTACTGTCGCTGGCCTTTTATTTTTGTAACATGTCTTTCCAGTGGCCGTTTACACTGCTCACCGCTTTTGCCAGCAAATGGCAGCAAGTCTGTCTAAAAATTGGTTAACCTTCCGGTACTTCCACTTGTTTCTTCCTTCCTAACTTTATTAGAATTGATTGATTGATATGTGGGGTTTAACGTCCCAAAACCACTATATGATTATGAGAGACGCCGTAGTGGAGGGCTCCGGAAATTTCGACCACCTGGGGTTCTTTAACGTGCACCCAAATCTGAGCACGCGGGCCTACAACATTTCCGCCTCCATCGGAAATGCAGGCGCCGCAGCCGGGATTCGAACCCGCGCCCTGCGGGTCAGCAGCCGAGTACCTTAGCCACTAGACCACCGCAGCGGGGCTAACTTTATTAGAAAGAACGCATGCTATATAAACCACTAAAAAGTACTATATATCATGATGTAGACATCATCAAAGCAAAAAAATGCAAGAAAAATGTGCTCCAGCAAAAATTTTAAACAACTAAAAAACAGTGATAACATAAGTGCGTCTTTCATATATAAAACAATTAAGAAAAGAAATTTCCTTCTGATTGAAGGAGCCCACGTTAATTTTTTTAAGTGCGAAGTATTTCTGTGCATATAGCACACACTTCGAGCGTTTTTATTTACGTATACATCTCTTTATCTCTCCAGCCGCTTACATCTGGGTGCTCTCGTGATCACCTGCTTAACTTGGGGGAGACCAAAAATTAGCACGGGGGGTTAGAGGCTTTAATAGATGGTTGGAAATTCGTTTATTTAAAAAAAAGAGGAGGTGCACGACCTCTGTGAGGGTAAGCGGAACTTTTAAACTACACTACTATTTCACGGTATTATGGGATTTGCACTTGGTGTAGGCGCCCTCTCGAGTACTGAGGCGGTATGCGGCCGGTACTGTGGTTTGTCGGACCCCCTAAACCACTCTGATGATGCCGCTCTGCCTTCCATATTGCACAAAAATAACTGCCTGTTCGGGTCCGTAAAGAGCGCTTCACGTTAATTTGTAGACTGCAAAGCTTGTAGGGCCTGCAAATGAGTGGCTACTTTGTCAGGTCGGTAATGCATTTTTGAAAGAAATACACTGTTTTAGTGCGCAGGGAACAATTTTAGGAAGAAGACAGACAGAGCGCACACCTATCTGTCCTATCTGTCTACTTCCTCAAAACGTTCCCTACGTACTAAGAAAGTGTGTTTCTTTCAAAATTGTATGGCCTTCCGCCCTTTTCAAATGCGAAACACTGCCACAGCAAATGGTGAAGGTCTGCGCGGCAGCGCCGCCCGAAGTGATTGCACATCCCTGTCACAATATCCGGTTGTGTCCATTTTGCTAAGGATTATGGTGTTTATGCAGAATTTGCATAAACCTTATTAATGAAGACTTCTTGGGGGCACGAGCCCCGCCGCGGTGGTCTAGTGGCTAAGGTACTCGGCTGCTGACCCGCCGGTCGCGGGTTCGATTCCCGGCTGCGGCGGCTGCATTTCCGATGGAGGCGGAAATGTTGTAGGCCCGTGTGCTCAGATTTGGGCGCACGTTAAAGAACCCCAGGTGGTCAAAATTTCCGGAGCCCTCCACTACGGCGTCTCTCATGATCATATGGTGGTTTTGGGACGTTAAACCCCACAAATCAATCTTGGGGGCACGAAAGCGAACACTTGCTGGAAAATAGGACTAGTGGGGTTACGTGCGCAATGCGTGTTTTACTAGTATGGCGCAGCCACGTGCACACGTCATGAATTGTGGTTACTAAGGGGGCCATTTGACTTAAGAGCTCATACGGGTTTCCCCTGAGAGGTGGGGGCAGAGAAAGAGATCAACCCAACTGGTATTGCCCCCGGGCATACGCTTGTGCCCCAGCGTTCATATGATTTCTATCGGCCTGTCGGCTTTCGTGCCCACGAATGATGCTTTGAATTGCGGTAGCTGTAGCATCCTTTGACGCTGGGTGAAGTATTTACGAGTAAGCAGCGTGCGTGTCGGTAAAGACACGAAGGGTTTTCTGTATAGTGTATGGGAGGCTTGCAGTCGCTCCCCATATGGCAAGTTCAGCATGCATTGGGGGTACCGTCCGGTGTATCTCACCTGTACGTCCCACGAAATACTAGAGAGTTTGATGATTATGATTATCTGCTCATAACAATGTTGAAATTCGGTCGCGTACAACGTGAAACCCCTTCCTGCATACAAGTGTGGCACACACCCCTATACCATGGGCCGCTGTTTGCCACAAGTGCTTAACACTCTACCGAGGAAACGGTGACGACCGGCATTGATAATTGAAATGTGACAGCATTAAGAGTAATGGACATCCGCGTCATTGACCCTACAAATGCGAAGATGAATATAGTTCCCAAAATAACTGAACCAAAAACTTCTGCGTGATAATAAAGTATTCCACCACAGAGCCACGCCAGGTTGCGGAACTCTTTTATAAAAAATTCGGGGAATCGATGCTAGGCAAAGCATACGGAGGGAAGGTGATCGTGTTGTTACTTTCAATTGAGCAAAACGTTATGAAATGACGTTAAAGATAAGTACAAATGTTGTACGCACACAGATATGATAAACATTCATATGTTTATTGCTGCGTAACGATGCCAAGAACGACATAGATATTAGCAACACCAGAAGCTGTAAGGTGATATGTAGCGCTTGAGCCAGTGAAGATGGCGGCCCTGGTCATTGCTAGATAAATAAGCTTCAGTGAAGGGTGCTTTGCTACAGTTGTCGTTAACCCGACGTGTCGGCTGAAAGAGTACTTATGTACTACAGGAAAAGACTGCACTGCAAAGTTGAAGAGTGTCAACCTATCTTCGGGGATACTACCACTTTGGCTCACAGCAAAGATAAAATCAGATTGATTGACTGATTGATTTGTGTGGTTTAACGTCCCCAAACCACCATATGATTATGAGAGACACGGTAGTGGAGGGCTCCGAAAATTTCGGTCACCTGGGGTTCTTTAACGTGCACGCGAATCTGTGCACACGGGCCTACAACATTGCCGCCTCCATCCGAAATGCAGGTGCCGCAGCCGGAATTCAATCCCGTCACCTGCGGGTCAGCAGCCGATTACCTTAGCCACTAGACCACCGCGGCGGGGCGTTAATTTCTTCTACCAGTCTGGATAACATTTGCGCTTATCAGTTAAAAGATGGCTGCTGATATCATTTCTCAGCCATTACCCATATAATCATTGTAATTTTTTTTCTAAAAGTTTTTTGCTGTCGCATTGAAGCGTGCAAAAATTAACCAACTTTTAGGAAAAGCGGTAAATGTGATATTAAAGATTATAAGCCTCTCTCTATTCATTCATCATTAAATAAATTATTTGAACGCTTGTTTGTAAAGCTTATCAACACTTACCTTTTGAAATTCAATATTAAAAATTCTTCTCAGTTTGATTTTTGTCTTGAAGCTCCACTTCTCAGGTTCCGTCTTTCTGAATTCAGCTAAAGCCTTTGACACTCTCAATCATTCCATTATTTTTAATAAGTTAGAATCTCACGGCATCACTGGACAACCTTTACACTTTCTAAAACGTTACCTGTTTAATTGAAAAAAAATGTGGTCTTTACGGTCTCTAACACTAACATTACGAATCAAGGTGTTCCGCAAGATTCTATTCTTGGTCCCGGACGTTACCTCATAGGGTCATTCCAGTCTCCGGGACTAACCTGTCTGCAAACACCCCCAGTGGCACAGTCCACGTCAGTAGGTTGAAACCATACCACCCTCCTTCTGAAGAACACGTATAAAGTGCACTGAGTCGGTGCTTTTACAACCGGGGGGTAATGCTACATAGCTATCGCTTGAAGGGTGAACCATTCTGTGGACAGAAGACGACGAAGAGGACTGGTTGGCTCGCTCTGTGTGCTGCGCTCCGATTTTATCAGTGTAAGTACACTGCCAAATAGTCACATCCCGTCTCATTTTACGTAAAAATATATTAAGCTTTCGTATCTTCCAAGAAAATTTCTTTCAAAATATTCTTCCTGGTTCGCAAGCACTTCAAAGTGGTATTGAAATGTTTTATAGCAAAAGGCTCCAAGAAGAGCACCAATTAAGTGATATATTGCCGTTAATCCGTATTAACACCTTGAATGATCGAGAAAGCTGATTCTTCACTAAGAAAGTCATGAGCGGACTCACTCGTATTCACTCAGACTCAAATCTAGCCGTAAGTCTGAATATGTGTGAGTCCGGATGAGTAAAAGTTTCGTGAGTTTGAGAGAGTGAGGGAGAGCCTGAGGGATCGCCCGGCTCAGAAAATATTTGATGAGCCTGACTCTAGTAATTTCCCAAGTGTACAATATATTTATACATTTATTTATTTATTTATTTGAAATCTCCTACAGGCGCCTTGGGATTTCTGTAAGGGGGCTTTAAAATAACATCAATGAGCAAAAAAATGTAAAGAATTCAAACACCACTAGGAAACAACACAGAAAAAAATTAAACACTTCATTACTAGGAGGTATATAATGCACAACACATAGTGAATAAATACATGATGTATACATAAAAGTGGTACAATACCCGTATTGCTAGCCGGGGATATCGAATCAAACCCAGGCCCGGATTTAGCTGCCATTGCAAAGCAACTGCAAGCGATAGCGGCCGACATCAGAGACATTAAGGAAGGGCGGCTAGCTAACATTGACAAGAAATTAGACGGCCTGGCTATACTAGAAGTTAAAATAGAATCTTGCTAAACTCAGATTGATTCTATGAGTCAAGCCATTGAAGTTCTGGAAAAGAAAATGGATGACTTGGACAACCGTAGCCGGTGCAATAACTTGATTGTTTACGGTCTCTCAGAGGTTGACGGAGAAACAAGCGATACGTTAGCGGACACGGTGAACACGACTATAATCAATGAGATACTCGAGTTAGATAAGGTTGCCATAGAACGGATACACCGGTTAGGTAAACCTGCACCCAAAAAAACACGGCCAGTAATTTTTAGGCTGTTGAACTGGAGAAAGAAAACAGAAATTCTAAAAAGAGGATTCAAACTGAAAGGTACTTCGTTTGCTATCGGCGAAGACTTCTCGCCGAAAGAACGAGAAGTAAGAAAGAAGCTATGGGATAGTGCGAAGCCAAACCGTGAAAACAAAGAAAAGGTTACCCTTTCATTTGACAAATTGTACATTGACAAGCGCGCATTCGTTTGGAGCGATGAAATGAGCGACAAGATACCGATGAAAAAAACGACCAAAATGCAAGCAAAGGTCCAATGAAAGAAACCAAGCAAAAAGAAATCCCGAGCAAGCCGACGACTCGAAGCAACGCGCTGTCAAAGAGCTAACCTTGCTGAACATAAATGCCCGGAGTATACTAAACAAGATAGAACAACTCGAGAATATCTTACTTGATTTTTATCCTGACCTTTTGGCTATAACGGAGACATGGCTTTCCCCAGACGTATCCAGCCATGAAATTGCTCCCCCAAACTACTCAGTTATCAGGAAAGATAGGCTCGAGGTGGAGGGGTAGCTTTATTAATTAAAAAATGTATCCCTTTCACATGTTTGCCCGAGGTAGCAAGTGCGGAGGCTGTTTTTTGTAAGATAGCTTGCGACGGCCCGAGTACAATCACTGGATGCGTCTATCGTAGCCCGTCCTCCGGTGAAGACGGTATATCTTTCATCCAAGAATTTCTTTCGCAGCATGCACGCAGCAATCGTGTGATTATTATGGGTGACTTCAACCTCGCTGATTTTGACTGGGCTACTATGCACCACAGGTCTCTGTCATCGAAAGCACTGGTTAATTTAATGCTTGATTTTAACCTTCATCAGGTAGTAGCCGATGCAACACGCATACAAGGAACCACTGAAAATATTCTCGACCTCGTCCTTCTGAGCGACCATTTTCTAAACGAGCAAATCGAGATAAGCGTTGCTGACGGGATATCTGACCACAAGATGCCTGTTTGTCGGTTGGTACTTGATTGTAAATTCACAGTTCGCCCTGCCGCAGTAACCATTATCAATTATCAGAAAGCCAAGAATGACAGTATTCAAACGTATCTCGCGCATGAATTCCAACCTTTTTTTGAAACTGCCTCAGACATGTCCGCAAATGTAAATTTGTTGTGGCTCCAGTTCAAGGTCATTGTTTTTCACTCCATCAATACCTTTATACCTGTGAAACACAAAAAAACCAACCTAAAAAACCCATGGATAAATCGAGAAGTTATCCAAGCGAAATGTCAAGTAAAAAGGTTACGGCGGGCAGCGAGGATCAACCCCGCCAACTCACCAGGTAACGAGAAGTTATTAAATGCAGTCATGAGACTGAAAACAAAGACGCAGCAAGCCAAACAGCATTACTTCAACGTAACCCTTCCAAACTTTATCACAAATAGCCCGCGGAAATTCTGGAGGCATTTTCGTAAAAGTCCTGAAGCGTCGTCTACACTAACAGCAGAAGAAAAGGTAGCGAAGTCGAATGCGCATAATGATTTCTTCCGCTCGGTATTCACGACAGATAATGGCATTTCACCTTATTTGGATCAGCACAATACTGTCAAAATTGACGAAGTTAACATCACAGACGCTGGAATTATGCAACTATGGCTTAACTTGGACCCGAAAAAATCCACCAACCCGGATGACATACCGAATGAATTCCTAACAAGAAATGCAGAATGGTGTAGCAAGTACCTCGGCCTAATTTTTCGCCAGTCGCTTTCAACATCTACCCTTCCGGAAGACTGAAAAATAGCAAAAATAGTACCAATTCACAAATCAGGAGACAAAAATGACGTTTCAAATTTCAGGCCTATTTCACTAACAAGCACGTCATGCAAATTACTTGAGCACATAATCCTGAAGCATCTAACTGTTTACTTGGAAAAAGTGAACTTTTTATCACCTCATCAGCACGGCTTTCACAGCGGCCTATCAACTATTACACAGCTAGCAGAAGTAGTTCACGACCTCGCACTATCAATAAACAACCACGCGCAAACAAACATCATTCTGTTGGATTTTTCCAAGGCGTTTGATTGTGTAGGCCATACTAAATTAATTGGGAAATTGGAAAACGTGATTGGCAAAGGCGCAATATCGGCATGGGCAAAAGACTTCCTCTCGCACAGGTCCCAGTTTGTTGTCTTCGACAACACACCATCTGAGACCGTACCTGTGACATCCGGGGTTCCGCAGGGGTCAGTCCTAGGACCGTTATTATTCCTAATTTTTATTAACGACATAACTTCCAATATCGAGTGCAACATCAAGTTATTTGCAGATGACTGCATTATTTACAGGTAAATTAATAGCTATACGGACCACTTAATGCTTACCACGTCGCTTAGTAAAATAACGAAATGGTGTTCTGACTGGTAAATGACAATAAACATTAAAAAATCCGTTACCATGACTGTTTCAACAAAAAAAAAACAGCCTTCTATGTTTACATACTTCATTAATGACATACCCTTAGGTAAGGTTTCGCAACACAAATATTTATAAATTACGCTTACTTCTGATCTTAAATGGGATTCACACATCACAAATATTACCGCCGTCGCGTTGCGCAAACTGTTCTACCTAAAACGGTGCCTAAAGACGTCCCCCACTCCTACCAAGCTGTTAGCTTATAGAACGTTCGTAAGACCGCTTCTGGAATATGCAAGCACGATATGGTTTCCCCACTCGACTACCCTCATGAAAAAGATTGAAAGTGTCCAACGAAAGGCTATAAGGTTCATCTACAATAAATATAAACGGACTGACTCTCCCACTAACCTTTTGGCTGATTCAGGAATAAAAAGTTTGTCAGTTAGAGCGAGGCACGCTCGCCTAAAATTCTTGTTCCAGCTAATTCATAACATTTACAAGACTGATACGCATAAATACATATCTTTTTCTCAGACCCGCCCTACACGTCACAAACACGACCGCACCATAACCGAATATTCCTGCAGTAACGACACGTTTATGTACTCTTTCTTTCCTATGGCAATACGCGAGTGGAATAAACTCGACCCCGTGATAACATGCACTGACTCGTTATCTAAGTTCGTCGAAATGCTAGATTATTCAGTGTAGAAATAACACTTATTGTTGCGCTAACCGAACAGCACACGTGTAGCATTTCCAGCTTACAAATCTGTTAATTTCTTGTGTATTTCGTTGCTGCAGCCTTGTATTGGAACTATTCTTACCTTTTTGATGGACTTGTCTCTTTCGTTTATTTCTTCTTCTTGTTACTACAGCTTGTAATATAGGCGTGTTTATCCGTAAAGTTGTGCAATTATTCTGTCTTTGTGTGCATATGTTCTTTTTTGTTCTTCCTCATGAATCAAGCCTGCAGATTCACATGTTTCTTGTACATACATTTGTATGCCCTCCTGCTGTGCTCTCGGATGAGAGTGGCAGTACTGTAAATAAATAAATAAATAAATATATGCATATATACTTGTATACATACACATGTATACAAAAATCTTGTTTTTTTATTAATGGACAAAGAACGACGTCAGTGAAGATGACAAATTAGTTGGTGGTGGAATGTGTCAGGGTTGGACAGTGAATCTCGCAGCTTATTCCATAATGTAATGGCTCATGGTGGTGCTTATGAGTTGACTGTTAATGTGCGACTATATATGCGTGCAAAACTCAAGATATTATGTAACCTTCTGGATGTTCGGTATAGGACATGGGGATAAAGTGAACATGACCTGTCAGAGTGGACATATTTGCGGAATATTGTTAGTAGGGCTATGTCACGGCGCATTGCTAAGGAGGCCAAGATCAGTTTTCATTTGTGTGAAACTGCTGTGGTAAATATAGATTCATGATATTTATTTATTTATATATTTATTTGCTAGTTCATATATTTACAACACGATGCTGTGGGAGACCAGGGAAAAAAGCAGATTCAATCAACTTGAGGGTATCCTGGTCACCCTACACGTGATACAGCGTAAAAGGTGGTAACGAACGAAAAACAAACAGAAAAAAGAACAGGAAAATAAAATGTACACATATATTGTACAAGACTATCTTTAATGCAAAAAAAGTAACCTGCTTCTATGTACATAATAAAGAAAACGAAATAAAATAACTTTTTGCTTCCAGAAACAGCGAAATACGAAAAAGAAAAAGACGGCGTTATTTATGAGGCACATTCATGCTAATGATGTGGTGGTGAAAATTCTCCGTAGCTCATTAAGTGAAGTTTTCCAAATGTTAAAAAGCTGCTCTTTACTGATTATAATCGTTAAAGCTGGGAGCGTGAACCTCAGCATTCTTTGACCATATATAGTTATTGCGACATTTCTTGATCTGCCATTCTTCAGGTTTGCGTATATTATACTTTAGTGGGTAGCCTGTGATCCTGCAAGCGTTTGTAGACTGCGAGTTTTTTTCATTAGGCTAGATTTATACTGCCGACATAGATTATATAAAAATTTACTTTACCGGGACAATGTTGTGTCTTATATAGAGGTCACTGCTGTGTGAGAGGTATCAAACCTTGTTTGCTAATTAACTCACGTGTTTTTGTAAAACTGCGAGCTTTTCACTGTTTTCTTTTGTTGTAGTACCCCAAATCAGGAATTTATTCAACTTAGCATTATATAAGAACATGTTGATGCTTATAGGACATTCAAAAGAGCCACGGCCCATCACACCTAGTGTACTAGATCGTTTGCTAATTAGGTAATTTATGTGGTCATCCCGTGTCATGTGCGCAATAGAATAAACGCCTAAAGTTTATATAACTGGGCTGCCCTATTGAACCGGGTTGCCTTATTTTGGATGGATTGTAGTACGTTGATCACATTATTGTGATATGGAGACCAGATGGAGGATGCGAACGCAAGTTGCAAGCGAACAAATGGAGGTTTACGAGTATTAGCGGGTGAATGGCTGAGGTTGCGCCGCATGTAACCCAATAACTTTGAATCATTAGAGCATACCGATGAAATATCAAAGGACAATGACAGATCTAAATAAAGGTGAATCTCAAGGTACTTGTAATGTGATACGTGTGATAGTAAGTCGTCTTGAATGCTGTATGTATACTTGGAATTGATATGTTTACGGATCGATGTGACTAATTTACATTTTGATGTGTTAAAGGTCATTAGCCATGTGTGCACCACTCGTTAATAAGATTGAGATCACACTGGATTTCCAAGTGGTCAGTAGTTGACGTAATGGGGCGGTATAAAATACAATCATCCGCGAAGATTCGCATGCTTCAAAAAATGTTATTGGGTAAATCGTTTATATAAATAAACTATATTAATGGACCCTGTACGCTGCCCTGTGGTACGCCTGAGGTAACTGGGGAAAGATTAGAGGAGAGATTGTTAACAAGTATGAATTGATCGGGGATGGAAAGAAGGTTACGTGTCCACGATAACGTGAACGAGTCCAAATGAAGTGATGAAAATTTAGAAAGCGACCGGCAATGGGCTACACAGTCAAAGGCTTTGGCGAAATTTCAGAAATACGCAGTCTGCAGCTGGGGTTATTACTCATGTTAAAATGCAAGTCTTTCGTTAGTTGATTGATTTGTGGGGTTTAACGTCCCAAAACCACTATATGATTATGAGAGACACCGTAGTGGAGGGCTCCGGAAATTTCGACCACCTGGGGTTCTTTAACATGCACCCAAATCTGAGTACACGGGCCTACAACATTTCCGCCTCCATCGGAAATGCAGCCGCCACAGCCGGGATTTGATCCCGCGACTTGCGGGTCAGCAGCCGAGTACCTTAGCCACTAGACCACCGTGGCGGGGCCTTTCGTTAGTTCCCATAGCAGTGTTTCGCAAGAGGGACTCTTTCTGAACCCACGTTGACTATGGTAAAAAAAAACCTAATATATTCCAGATGATTGAAAATATGAGGAGCAATAATGTGCTCTAGAATTTTGTAACATATACACGTGAAAGATATTGGACGGTAATATTGTACTGTGCTTTCGCTTCCACTTTTAAGTATTGGTACGACTTTTGCAACTTTCCAATCAGAGGGTAGAATTCCCCTCGTCAAGGACTGCTAAAAATGTAACGCGAAATTTTAGTGGACGTGGTAACAGTATTTTTAATATCTTAGAGTTTATTCCATAAATACCTGCCGAAGTAGATACCTTTAGGTTATTCATGAGAATCACTATACCTTCCTCAGTTATTTCAATGGGTGCCGTGTAATTATAATTACATTCGCAAACTTCGGGAAGAGTAGAATAATCATCGGAAGTAAATACCGATGAGATGTAAGTGTTGAATATATCAGGGCACTTATATAGGATTGTTTTAGGTTGTCAAGAAATTGAACTGGTTTCACAATGAAGGACACATCGGCTTCCAAAAATGTTTTGGATTCGTTTTCATTATTACGGGGAGGTCCTGCTAAAATATTTATCTTTCGCAACAGATAATGCGGTGCAGTAGGTTTTTAAACAGACTTGATATTTATCCCGCGCAGGATGGGTGCCCGCGTGCTTCGCATTCTGATATAAACGCTTTTTCTTGTTTCCTAATTGTTTAAGTGTTTTAGTATACCAAGAGTTTGATTCGTCTTTAGTTATTGCAATCAGAGGGACATATTGTTGAACCAATCAAGATACCTTGTCTCGAAAGAGAGCCCAGTTTTCTTCAATGCATTGGCCGTCAAGCGAGCGTAAATATGTATGGAAGAAAAAATTTTAAGCTCTGTGTTTATAGCTGTGAAGTTAGCTTTATTGTAATCATAAATTGTCTTAGTTACATATCCCACAAATGGAACTGGAATATCTAAGCTTATTTGAAGCAAATGGTGATCGCTGAAACCATTCAAGTGTGTTATTTTTGTTATTGTTTCTGGTGCTGTTGTCTATACTAAATCTGTGCTTAATTTCACGAGTCGGCCGATTAACGACTTGGAACAAGTTGTAGTCAAGTGTCAGGCTAAAGAAGTATGAGGAGATGGGACAAGATGATGATAGCTCAAGCCAGTTAATAAAAGGGTACTTAAAGTTTCTGATGAGATAGACGCTATCAGTAGCACATAATTCGACTGCCTTATTGGTACTGGCACGCAGTTTATTGACAAAGGATTGCCCAGATTCAGGCGGACGGTAAGAGGCGCCTATTAGTACCTTAACGGAAGCTATTAGACATAATACCTAGATGATTTCGAAATTGTAATTGGCATTGATTGCATATGAAGTCATTGCCTTCTTTATTCTGAAGAGGACAGTCGTTTATCAGGGCGCTCACGTCTATATATATTGTATGAATGTGCACGAGGCAAAATTTCGTCATCTGTAATGTTAGGGTTCAACCACGTTTCTGTAAGAATTATTATGTCTGATTGACTATCATCGAGTTATTGACTATCAACTAAATTCAACTAAATTATTGATTGAAACTCACTCAACTAAATGATTGACTATCAACCAAATTGATCATTTTTGTCGCCATTATTGAGTTCATTTTGAGGTTGAAAAACGTACAGCAGTTGGAGCAAGCTAAGATGATTGGGTTGATTTTTTTAACGTAAAAAATGGCAGCAAAGTATTGGCTTCACTAATGTGCCTTCGCGGAAAAGTTCAATAATTTATCAATTCATTGCATCTATAATATACAATACCACTCTCTTACGAGCCTCTGATGCTGGCGAGTGAATTCCGACAAACTAGACTTCCAACAGCCGATGGCACAAGGTTTTGACAGTCACCCCTACTCTTGACTAAGCAGTGCGGGAAGAAAAAGTTGTTCCACGTAACGCACACGACGGTGAAGCATCAAAATGTTTGTTGCATCAGCGCATCAGGGCCGCATGTTTTGCCATGACGCTGAGCATGCCACGTTGCTGCTGTGAACTCATGTTGACGTGCATTTGTCTTTCCATTAGACGAAACTTTCTGTAGATACCACACTGGTGTAATGAACTAAATGGGTGTGATGTTGTCGCGCATTTCCTCCAAACTCTGCGCAATGATATTTAGCCGGACCTGTTGGTACAAACAGGCGTCATCTTGCTCTTAGTCACTGAAAGTGTACAGTTGGAAAGCAAACTTCAAATAGACTTTTTTTTTCGTAAGGAAGCAATGACACTTAATCTGATACTTTGGTAGTGTAGCGGCTACGGTGGACGCCTCTTGGTCTGAAGGCCGATGGTCGCATTCAGATGAATGCAAAATGATGACGGTCTGTTTTCCGAGCAATGTAAGTGCGCGTTAAAGACCACCAGATGGCCTACATTTTTAGAGCTGTCCATTTTAGCACCCTTCATAATAATATCTTGGTCTTGGGATGTAAAAAAAATCGTACATTATTGTCATCAGATGATTTGCAGCCGCATATTTCACACCTGAAAAGAGATGCGCAAAAATAAATTTACTAATGTCAAAAAGAAAAACGCTCCTCTTTGTTGGTCTTCCCCACGCAGAGCAGCTCATCAATGATTTCTCTAATCTGACTAAATCCTCTGCCTTCCAATGCACAATTAGCTCTTTCACGCGCATACTTGCCTATAATATTTGTTATGTAAACCATCGAAAGCCAATATTCAGAGACGATGTCAAGGTTCTCAGTGAGCCAAGACTACTCTGCTTCTATCTTGTTCTTGACTCGTTCGCGAGCCCTCCACAGGCGACGTCGCTACGCCAATCGCACCTACTTGTCGGAATCAAGTCGGTTCGTGACCTTGGCTTTGTTTCCTTGCATCCAACACGAGGCTCGCCGCTGCGCAACTTCCCGCTCAAGCTGGGCCCATCACTCCGCTATCATTCGCGTCCACCCGCCAGCCGTGGAAACGTGGCTGATGCCGACACGGCAACTAAGCTCTCTTTCGACGCGCACAGCCTCAGAAAGTTAACGTTCCACTTCATGAGCCGTATTTGGGTGTAAGTAAAACAAACCATAGCCCTTCCTACTTGAGTCGTCATGGTGGCTGAGTTATGGGCTTATTCATTGTGGTCAACTATGAAGTCCATATGCTCGACAAGAGAATAAATTTTAACTGATGACGTATAGAGCAAATATTTGCCACAGAACAAATAAAAGAGACGAAGACGAGCGCTATTTTCAAACCAACTCGATTGGAAGTTTGCGCTCATCTTCATCCCTTCCCCTGTCCTGCACCAGATATTTGCTCTATATTTGATCAGTTGTCCATATGATCGTTATGGTCCAGTGAAATCGAGCAATTGTGTGCCAAGGCTGACACCTCCATACGTTGTAGCCAATTTTTCTACATCATGCATAGAACGTCGAACGATAACTTGTGTACGCAAACATTCAGGAGCTACAGAAAAGAAATGTACATACGACGAAACGACGAAAGCAAATGAAAAACTGAAACACCCAACAAATGAACTGGTAGACATTTCCCATGGTAATCAATACATTGATGAAATCCAGGCTTAGGTTCCTTCGAACTACATCGAATAAGCATTGTGATTTTTATTGTGTTTTGAAAACGACCGAACGCTTTAACGCTCAGGTTTCGATCTTAAGGCACACCAGGTTGACGGAAACTCACACCTGAACACTGAAATACAACAGAAAACCTAAGGAGTATTTTGTTTTAATTAATACCTTTGTGCCAACAAAAAACTGAACTTGCAATTGTAAGTCGAGGTCGCACCTGCAAACACGATATTCTTACGCCAATGCATAGTCGCACTTTCTCACATAGCACTAAAAAGGGCGAGCGAAAACATTCCTTTTTCTACAGGGATGGAAGACAGCTCAATCATCTAATACTCCGAGAAGAGTATACCGTCTAAAGCATAGCAGGCAACTGCGCTCTCAACAAGACACCGTGTGATAAGTATTTTAATCCTGCAAATTGCTTTTTTTTTCAACCAAAGCTGCCTTTTTACTCCTGAAGTTTAGTTGCCGGAGTATCTTGCGATGGCCCAACCATTCTGGTGCGAGATGGAATTATGTTGAAGATATTATTAGTCGACACCTCGCAAGACGTAAGCCCTCGATATGTAATGCAGCCACAATCATGACAAAGGGATATCGGCTAGAGGTATAGGAACAGAGAGCAGCAAGCATTTCAATACACTTTCAGTCAATGCTTCAGTCCACGAAGGCAATGAGGCATTATCAGACGCATTTTCAGAGTAGCAAAAACGCTTCGCTCACGTCCCGACAAGCTAGCCCTGAGACTATCTCCTCCATGTTCAAGATTAAATTGGTTCCTCGAGTCAATTTAAGATTACATGGGCTGACTTGTTCAATAAATTTCGCATTACTGATGCAGAAAATTTGATAAAATGAAGACAGCCACAGGGACGTTAAAAATAATAGTCGCATAACGAAAGACATTGTCTACCACTCACACGCACTCACACGTAAAAGGTTGACTTCAAAGCCACTTGTATCAGTGTAACAAAAAAAAAACGAATAATTCATATGGCTGCTGGAACCAATGATACAACGCTGTAGGTTACGCGCATTCATTACGTCAGCTGTGCCGTACATTACGTCAGCTGTGGCGTAATTGACAATTTGTTGTCCTCTGCATTGAATTCAAGAGCCCGTTCATGGTTGCTGAGCATCGAACCTTCTACACACTCCATAAACACATACTCAGGTACCATGACTCCATAATCAACCCAATGCAAGACTTCCTTTCATTGAGCTTTCACCACGTTAACCGCAAGAACCTCGCTGAAAACGTTGTATAATTAAAATTAAAGCACATGGGTAATATTATTGCAGTAGCAATTATATGGACACTCTCGGCTGAATTTTTCTACCAGCGTGGGTGCCACTTTCATTCACCATATATGTATATGTATCTATGTATATTCCAAGGCAGTATATGAAAACGCAAAGAAGAAAAACAATCCACAAGAAGACTCCGGCACGTGGAGTTGACCCTCCGTCCTCTGAATTGTGAGAGCGAGGCATTAGCCACTGAGCCACGAAGGATCCCCTCTTTCAACGTTCATACGGCAAGCTATTTATATCTGTCACTTCCCGCTGGTGATGGGCATCTCAGGGGGTACTGCTATCGTGTTCTCAGCATTACCAGCGAGATGGCACAGTGAGCGCGCGTCGCCAGATTGTCACGACGCGGGGTTGGTGGTTAGAGGAGGGAAAGGGCGCCTGATTTCTGCAGTCCTTAAGGGAGCTTGGTGCATTTTCTTGAAGGGAGATGGGGGAGGGTAATGAACAGGAGAGAATAGGAAATGGGAAGGCGCAGAAGAAGGCAGCTGCGAGGCACGCTCTTACTTTCCACGCGTACTTTGCCCCGCTGACGGGACACTCTCGCGGGCGCTCGCTTATCTCGTGGTGGGGGCAATCGTACGCTTTGGGCTTTCACCAGAACGATTCTGTTGTAGTTACTGAGTGCACAATGGCCAATGCACTCGTAGCACAGTCTCTGTTTGCGAAAAGGGCCTGCTTTTCAGACGCAGCGAAGTAACAACAGAGATACTTATTCACGCTCATCTTTACCTGTGAGTACGTTTCGTGCGTCATTTGTGCGTGCGAAACACGGGATACGTTTCAATGTGCTTGCCATTCTTCGCGCGACCTTCCAATTTGTTGCTATCCCGCTCATTGTTTCACCTTTGGGGCAAAGTTTGGACTTTTTGTTTTTATAACCACGGCTGAATAAAACTGGCATTTTGAAAATAAACTAGCTCCGTTTGTTAGTATGGAATGGGACTGGGCTCACGCAAACATTGAGATGGCTTGGTGCAGAAGACTGAGGCGCAAAGAACATATTATGAAGCAGGAAGAGCAGGAGATAAGACAGAGCTCTTCCTGCTTCACGATATTTTTTGCACCTCAGTCTTCTACATCAAGTATGCACCAACAAGCCCAAAAACAAGTCCTTTTGGAATTGAGATGGCTCCTGGGAAACGCGTGGCATGTAGGGCTTCTTGGGTTGCCTCCCGTGTTGTCAACTTAGCACAATAAAGTATGGATATAGCCACTGCATTATATGGCTTTACGGCATTGTAGGCCACTGGATCCACATCCTGTGCAGAACGTTCTGTTTTGAACATACATGAACGTGACAAAAACGAGGAAGAGAGTAGAAAAGACGAGGTGTGAAAACGAACCACCAGTATGGGATAAAGTTGGTGTACCACGTACTCTTTGTCTCAAGTTCCATAATGATTCAGGTCACGGCACATGCATTGGTCTTCAGAAATCTCATCCTAACGAGTGAAAAAGTTGTGCAAAGCTTCGGGCGAGCAAAGAAAGACACCTGAGTTTTTCACACTTCATCCTCTCGGCTTCGTCGCTTCTCACGAAAGACAAAACGGCATGCCATTAGTCCGAAATATCTTCTAGATCTTCATAAAAAGAAAACCACTTCGATGGACACACAGTTTTCAGTGACGTGACAGTCACACCCACGGCAAAGCACACAAGATCAAATTTACGGCGCAGCCTCCACAACGATTTCAACATAGCTAGAAAGTCTACAACAAAACCACGAACTACGTTGAATGAGCTCGTCCGTAGTACACCTTCCAGAGCGTTGTTGAGTAGGTGGCACGGATCATTCAAGTGAAGCGCCTTGAATTCAAGGTTGGAGAGATGCACTGAGCCCTTGTGAAGCTTCTGCATGTAGGAAATTGAATCAGAGTACAGTACAGTTAAGTCGCCTAAGATCTTTGAACCCTCTGAAGTGCGGTTCATATCAACACGCCAATTGATAATGCGTTAGACTGTTGCACTATTTTAAAGCCGATCATGAGGCTTCTACGTACAGGAAGCTCATCATCATTGAATTTTGAGGGCACCGCCATGGCTGGACGTCCACGAAGCTCCGGTGACTTGTCAATATTGACGTAAATGGGCTCGTCGTTTATGAAAGAGCTTATGGTCACAACGTCTTTGTCACTCGCCTCATGTAGGTATATCCGATATAGCATGACACTTGCTTCGAAAGAAGCTACCAAGAGGTCCTTCAAATTAGTGCAGTCATTCTACTGCCCCAGGCTGATAGACCTCTCGGTAGCTGTGGAATTTAAGCATGACATGAATCACAGTTACTGTGGAATCCCAGTATAACACAGTGCAAGGCAAAACTGATGAGGGATGTCATTCGCATTTTCTGTCTTTGAGCAGGCCAGAATGATGCATTTTTCCAGTGTAGTTTGCTTAGACTAGTGGCCTTTGCGATGGCAATAACAAGACGATGGGAACAAATCAAACTCTAGCCATGCAAGTCTGTTTAGACTCTGGCATAGCCCTTTAAAATCACCCGAAATGGTACGAAGCATGCTGAATAAACTCTCGTACATGAAGCCGTTAATTCAAAGCATCAACACTTCAAAGAAACTTCACTTGTGTCTGTGCGGCGCTTCTTTATATAGAAGTGGCGCTGTGATCGTAAACGTTCCACAGTTCTCTCGGCACCCTTGCTATTGGCAATGCTTTTCCAAACAATGACTCCTTCAGAGTACGTTCACTCTTCAAAATCGCTATACTCTTTTACGTAATCACCGCGACGCTTTCATAGTCTTTCCATTTTGCATGCGTAAAATTTCTCTTTATGCGCCACAGAAACAGGTGATGTGGGCATGTAAACGTTTCCTGAGCTGTCTTTTCCACGCTTGACCTATACTTTCGTGGCCATCTAAAACTGTTATCTCTCTGACATGCTTGCTAGAGAGAGCAGACCAATCACACATACCCAATCGACTGGCTTACGCGTGGCTGTAACTCAGTCCAATGAAGTTTCTTGAAAGGGGTTGTGGTAGCAGTGAGGGGCAAAACCTGGGTGTGCGTATTCGATTCTGTCTAGGTGGTCTGGGCGCCCTAGCGCTGCTGTTGCTTGGCACATCTTAATGTCTCCATGGGTTTGTATATCGAGATGCCGTCGCGCGCTTCTGGTGCTTCTACATTTGTTGATCTGTTAACGGCTATCACTTCGTGTGTGACAGTGCCGCTATGAAATGTGCAATTGGTGCTGTCTTCGATATGCTGTCGATGCACGGTAAACTCTAATCTGTGTCAAACGATAAGTTGTATAAATGAGTGCTTAGAAATTACCGTTTCAATAAATAACAGAACCAGATCACATTGTGTCTTGAACTCGGTGTTTATCGGATAAGTGGGAATGGTAACAAATTTTACCGGTGAACGTTTGTCAGATTTTTCCCTGATAAACCCAAACATGGAGCCTAACACAATATGTATTGGGTCTGCTCTGTTATGTTATAACTGTGTTGCTTTGAAGAGGTTGAGGTGCACATTACCTCGGTTACTTCATATCGATAAGTTATGGAGTGAAATAACATAAACAAGGTTACCCAAATGAACCCTGAGTAAAGAAATATAAAAGAACACTGAAACAGGTTGAAATAACATGAAATTTTACAGTTTTCTTGCAGCATTTCACACTGCAATAAAATGTTCACACGCAAGCATTTCTATTTCTATCCTTAGTATGTGTACAAACACATCATTTAATATATTACAACGCCTAGTTGTACATCAGAAGCGCTTATCCAGGCCGAAGTCCACTAAGAAGCCTACCAGGAAGATATTCACCTTTTTATGAAGATGCACTGCAGGCCATGGTGCAAGTTTTTTCTTTAGTTCGACGGGACGTCTGTACAAACCTAAAACTCTCTTTCTTTATATAATACTTTATTATAATGTGTTTTAATACTTGGTGGCGACTTTAACTATCCCTCAATCAACTAGTCCACTTTATCTGTGCCTGCTCATCCTAATCACCATGAACAGCTTAACTTTCTGCGCCTTCTTCATGACACAACCTACAACAGATTGTGCAGGAACCAACACGGGACGGCAATACTTTAGACCTTATAATAACCAATCATCCCGACAGCATTAACGTGGAGATCTTAGAAGAAATAAGTGATAATAGAGCAGTTCACTGCTCTCTGCCTCTTCCGCATGCCAAGAAAAGAAGCGTCCGAAAAAATATACTTAATTACGCACGCGCAGACACGGATAAGCTTAACAGATTGCTAGATTCTTTTTCGGGTGAATTGATATCTAACTTTCCCAATCAGTCTACTGAACAAAACTGGTGCTTATTTTGTGACAAATTAAAAGAAATAGAACGTCTTTGTGTGTCGGTGATTACAATAACTGAAAGAGTGGATGATCCATGGTTCACCCGTGACATTAAAAGATGGCTTACTAGAAAAAAGAGAGCGTACACTAAAGCGTCGAGAACGAACGCTTCGGAGGACTGGCAGAACTATAAAAACGTTTCCAAACAAACAGAAGCCGCAATTCCTGAAGCAAAAAATAAGTACTACAACGACACGCTACCTAACATGTTCAAAACTGACCCTAAGAAGTTCTGGAGCACGGTAAATCCCAAGGAAAGAGAGTCGGTGCCAGCACTGTGTGGAGAGGATGGCGACACCCTGAGCTTAGCCGGCTGTGCTGAAAAACTTAACCCTTTTTTTTTCTGAAGTTTAAACAATCGAGAGACCACTCGATAGCAACCTAAATTTGCCACAGTTAGCTATCTCTAATCAATTTTCTCCCATCACTATTGCGGCACACGGTGTAGCTTGTGCAATAGATCGTTTAGCTCTTAAAACCAGCCCTGGCCCTGATGATATTAGCGCTAAGCTTTTAAAACTAACCAGCCACTTCTCAGCCTCTTTGCTCGCGTAATTTTTCAACAATCTTTAGATACCGGTTGCTTACCAGAGGACTGGAAGTCTGCTTACATAATCCCCATATTCAAATCTTGTGATAATACTCAGCCCAATAACTACAGACCAATCTCTTTGACGTCCATATGCTGCAAACTTCTCGAACATATCCTATTCACAAATATAATGGCTTATCTTGATTTAAATAACTTGCTCCTAAATAACCAACACGGTTTTCGGCAAAATTTCTCGTGTCAATCGCAACTTTTTGAATCAATTACTGACCTTCATTCTGCGCTTAGCTCTTCCCGTCATGTCAATGCCATATTTATTGATTTCTCAAAGGCATTTGATAGGGTCCCCTACAAACGTTTAGAACTAAAAATTCGCAATCTGAAGCTTGAAAACAATACAACACAATGGATACTGGAGTTTCTTACTAACCGCTTTTAATCTGTAAAACTAAAGAGCTACATCTCTAACCCTACTAGCGTTTTATCCGGTGTTCCCCAAGGCTCGGTTCTTGGTACTCTTTTGTTCTTAATATACATTAATGACATAGCATGTAACATAAGTTCGCAAATCCGGCTGTCTGCAGACGACTGCGTAATTTACAAAGAAATAACTTTCCCTAACGATAATATCATTTTACAATCTGACCTCGATAGGCTGGCCGAGTGGAGCGACACGTGGCAGATGGCAATTAATATAGGGAAAACTAAGCACTCGGAATTTAGTTCTGCTCTAATCCCTTTGCATAAGTCATACACCATAAACGACATTCAAATTGATTCAGTACAATCCTTTAAATATCTTGGGGTATTTTTCACAGCCAATCTAAACTGGACCACTCACATTGAACATATCACTACTAAAGCAATAAAAAAACTTGGCATCCTCAAAAGGCGATTATACCTTGCCACCAAAGAAACCAGACTGCATGCAAACGTTTCCCTGATAAGACCATCGCTGGAGTATGCTTCATAATATGGCACCCTCACACTGAAAATTTAACTTACCTGGTTGAATCAATTCAAAACAAAGCTGCGCGCTTCATAACGTGGTCATACTCACCGTATGAAAGCGTGAGTTCCATACTGAAATCGCTTAATCTGCCCTCCTTTGCCATGCGCCGTAAACTTGCAAGACTGTCCAATTTTCACTCACTCTTCCACAGCAACTGCCAGTTTGCGCGCAAGCATATCCTCTCGCCATCACACATTTCAGCCCGTGTTGATCACCCTAACAAAGTTAATCCCCTTTTCCCGAGAACAAAAAAATACCAAAACTCGCCCTTAGCCCTGTCAATAACCAACTGGAATTCTTTGCCAGCTGATGTAGCCACTCTAACAGAATCATCATCCTTTCTGAAAACGGTAAAAGTGTTCTTAGAAGTTCCAATCGATTAATGTAGTTATGCGGTGTTGTTGTTTAGGTGAATTACTTGAATATCTTTGTGTGTGTTATTCGCACCTACACTTGTTACCTGGAGCCCATTGTATTTTTATTAACGTACCTTTTCTTCTGCAGAGTTTATATATATGTTTTTATTATCCTTATCACCACTTTTGTGTGTACTCTATTTTTTTAATTTTTTTCCAATTAAGCTCTACTTAATGATGCTTCTGAACATTTAATGTATCTTGCACATGGTGAAAATCTTCCTAATCCCCCCCTATGTTATGCCCTCCCGGGTTCTTAGGGTATGTAAAAAAATAAATATTCTTTTTTTTTTCTTTTGCGCACTTTACGCATTATGAAACTTTTGACCTAAATTCTCATCTTTGTGGCCACAGTAGCATTCCGGTCAGCTGGATTGATGTATTTTCTGCACGAAACTGTTTGTATACGTTAGTTCCAGTTGAATTCTGTGTAGCAACATCTCTAAGTGCCGCGAAAGATCTATAGCTATTGAAAATATTTTCTGTGCCCATCATCTAGCAATGATGGCTTTGATTTAGGGTTACGAAACCACTTCTCCATAAAACAGTGGTTGATTCCTTGCCTTTTACCACTTCGAATATCCGCCTAGACGTAAGGATTCCGCGATTCCGCGTTCAAGGCTTTCTTGGCGAGTGTGTCTGCCTCTTTTTTAACCTTTATTTCAAAGCGGCTGGGTACCCACTGGGATACGACGTTGTGACCATGCGCTGGGGAATATTCTACACTTTATGGAATACGTTGTGCTACTTCGCAATCGTTGTAAGGTGATCTAGCATGCTTGATTCTTTGAAGAGCGGATTTGAAATCCAAACATACTAGCCACTGTCGTGTCCCAGAATTGTCGGAGATAAAGTTAACTGCTTCAAAAATTGGATCATTTCTGTTGTCATTGATGAAAATGTGGGTGTTCATTTATCCATTTCCATTTCTTCAAGTTCGGGTAAAAATACCGCACAGGCTGACGATTCTTCAGTACAGGACCCGTCTGTATATAATGACACAATGTTTGATTTGATTGATATGCGGGGTTTAACGTCCCAAAACTACAATATGATTTTGAGAGACGCTGTAGTGGAGGGCTCCGGAAATTTAGACCACATGGGGTTCTTTAACGTGCACCCAAATCTGAGCACAACATTTCCGCCTCCATCAGAAATGCAGCCGCCGAAGCCGGGGTACGAACCCGCGACCTGCGGGTCGGTATAGCCGAGTACCTTAGCCACTAGACCATCACTGTGGGGCTATTGACACAATGCTACTTCAATTTACGCGCGCTAGCCGATACTTGTGCCCTCCAGATGGTTTGCGACGCACGAGCCTGGAGGGCCCAGCTGCAGGTGACCCGTGTTGGAAAAAAGAAGAACGTGGAGGAAGAGGCAGAAGTGAATCCTCGAGACAACTAGGAGATTCCGTTCTAGGTGTGTTATTATCCTCGGGCACAAGTTCGCTCTGTCTACGTTACCTGATTAAAAGTGTTCATTGAACCGTGCGTTACAAATCTTTTGGAGGTGCTGGGTACAATTCCAAGCCCCTCTGGAGTGACGGAGCACAGTCCAGAACCACAGCGAATTGGACCCAACGAGCTGGCGCCTGTTCATCAGCACTGCAGTCGACACCTACGTGGTGAGGGTCTTGAATTTTCACCTTTATCAACTTCCCTTAGAACCTAAACGGCTGTGAACGGGTACGCAACCGACATGACAGCTCAGTTCACTCTAGCCAACATTCTGGTGAACCAGCCAATGCTACCAAAGCCTTTCTATGGCGAAACCTACGAGTACGCAGAGGACTGGCTTGAGCACTGTGAACGCGTCGCAAAGGCTAACGGATGTGGGGAAGAGCGCTAATTTAGAAGTGTTTACTTCGCGCAGAAGATAGCGCACGAACGTGGTATGACAACCACGAAGCTACCTTCCGGTCGTGGGATGATTTTCGACGGGAGCTGCTCGCTACTTTTCCGAACACAGACCGCAAAGAGAGAGCTGAAACTGCGCTCCAGACAAGAAATCAGCGAAATAACGGAACTGTCGCCATGTATATGGAAGACATGTCGCGCCTATTCCACCGAGCGGATTCAAATATGAGCGAAGACAGGAAACTGCGAACAAGAACTCTTTGCCGGAATAAATCGAAGGTCGCCGCGCACCGTCGCCGAGTTTCGTTCCGAGGCGACTACAATGGAAAAGACGCTACTACAGCGAGCAAGGTTATACAACCGTGATGCGATCATCACTTCCATGGACATGTTGCCACCAGTCTTCGGTAACGGCATGGAAGCACTACGCGAGCTGGTGCGGTATGTTGTGCGAGAAGAGCTCCAGAAGCAGCGCCTTGACTAGAACGCTCCAATGCTTTCGTCTCTGGCCGATGTGATCCGTGAGGAGGTCAGGCAGGTGGTACGCGAACCTTCGAGCAACGCACAGCCAGAGCGGCCACTACAACAGAAGACGAGAATGACGTATGCTGATGTGCTACTACGAGGACCTCCAGGACGTGCGGACGTCGCCGCGGCTACGCCTATGCAGTACCGATGCCGCCGAGCACCCTGCAGCCAACGCCAGGGAGGAGACTAAGGAAGAGCGATGTCTGGCGCACTCCTGACAGGATACCGCTTTCTTATCAGTGTGGATAGGCTGGTTACCTCTACCAAACGTGCCACTACCGCCAGGCAGGACAACGTGGTTTTCCTGTCAAAGCACCTCGACGACGAAATGGTGAACTTCCCTTCGAAATTGAAGAATACTTGTCAGGTCGTCAACGCTCAAGTGGATTCCAACGACACCAACCTCGTGCATTGACAACGGGGAGATATAGGTCGCCTAGACCCCGACCTTCAGCAAGCTCCCCAAGGTCTCGTTCCCCAAGCCCGCGACGGAAAAACTAGAGTCATCGACCTGTGGAGGCGAGGCCGTTGTCGACGCTAATGCAGAAAAACCTCCATTGCTGACTCTTAACGACGACAGACTCAGAAACCGGTGCTTGTAAGAGAATTGTAAGAGAATTCGCCGAATATAGGGTCTTGGAATAGAGTGTTTTTTAAGGGAATTCGCCGAATGTTTCTCGTTGTTATCTAAAGTTTGACGCACTCCTATCGCGAAACATTGCATCATTGTCGACGAGTCAGTGAGGCCAATATACCAGCATCCCTACCGAGTGTCACCAAGAGAAAGAGAAGCTATTGGTAATAAGGTTAAAGAAATGCTGAAAGACGACGTAATCCAGCCTTCATCAAGTCCATGGGCATCACCTGTTCTTCTTGTGAAGAAAAAGACTAAACCTTACGTTTCTGCATTGACTACCAGAAGCTCAACGCCGTCCCCAAACGGGATGTTTATCCTCTTCCAAGAATTAATGACATTCTGGATAGGCTGCGAAATGCCAGGTATTTTTCCTCATTGGATATTAAAAGTGGATATTGGCAGATAGAAGTTGACAAAATAGATCACGAAAAGACAGCGTTTGTAACACTGGACAGTTTATACGAGTTCAAGGTACTCGCTTTTGGCCTTTGTTCAGCACCGGCCACATTCCAACGGATGATGGACATATTGCTTTGTGGTCTGAACTGGCAGTCGTGCCACGTTTATCTCGACGATGTTGCAGTCTTCCCTGCTACCTTCGCGCAACATTTGGAAAGGCTCCGGCCGTGCTCAGTGTGATAAAACTAGACAATAAAACCGCAGAAGTGTCATTTCGGCTTCCGTGAGCTGCTTTTTCTCGGCCATGTCATCAGTGCAGGAGGCGTCCGCCCAGATGCTGAAAAAATTGAGGCCGTAGTGAAATTTCCGAAGCCAGCAGACGAAAAGGTTGTTAGGCGATTTTCAGGTCTCTGCACCTATTATCAACGGTTCGTTAAAGCTTTTTCACAAATCACTGAACCACTGACGTGGCTGACAAAAGAGGATATGCCTTTCGTATGGCTCGCCGAACAATAGGATGCCTCCAATGAACTGCGAAAGTGTCTTCAAAGCCATCCCGTTCTGGCGTATTTTGACGAGGAAGCGGTAACCGATATCCACACGGATGCAAGCAATTTAGGTCTTGGGGCCGTGCTTGTCCAATGGCAAAACGGACAAGAACGAGTCATTGCGTATGCTAGTCGCACTTTTTCGAAAGCTGAGGTGCACTACTCAGTGACCGAAAAAGAATGCTTCGCCGTGGTGTGGGCTATCAGCAAGTTTCGACCATATTTATATGGTAGGCCTTTTTATAGCGACCATCATTCGCTATGTGTGCTGGCTAATCTCAAGGACTCATCTGGACGGTTTCCACGGTGGAGCCTACGATTACAGGAGTATGATATCACGCTTGTGTATAAGTCAGGTCGAAAGAAAAGTGATGCGGACTGCTTGTCACGTGCTCCGATTCAACCTGCTGCTTCTGCTTTCACCTAGGAAGTTGAAGATTTTGATTTCTTGGGAGCTGTGACACCGTCAGAAATGGCACATCATCAGCGATCCAACCCTGAGCTACTCCTGTTGATCAAGTACCTACAAGGACAGTCTGTCGATGTTCCACGACCTTTTGTCCGCGATTTCTCAGCGTTCGTCTTACGAAACAACATCCTGTATAAAAGAAACTTTGACAACAATACAGCGACATTCCTCCTTGTCATCCCTTCACTTCTGCGACCAGAGATTTTGGAGGCTTGCCACGACGATACATCAGCTGGACACTTAGAAGTAAGCTGAACGTTAGCTTGCATCCGCGCTAAATACTACTGGCCGAAGTTGCTCAGCTCTGTACGACACTATGTCAGAACCTGACGGGACTGCCAAAGACGTAAAAACCCACCGCTAAAACCAGCAGGTCTCCTTCAACCGATAGAACCACCAGAGGCCCAATTCACACAAGTGGGAATTAACTTACTGGGCCCATTTCCGACGTCTTCATCGGGAAAACGGTGGATAATAGTTGCTACCGACTATTTAACCCAATATACCGAGACAGCGACTCTTGTTAAAGGATCAGGCGTTGAAGTAGCTGAATTCTATGGAAAGGAAAATGATAGGTGTAACGTCAAGTGGCAAGATTAGAGCAGAGTAAGTCTGGGAACAAACCGCGCTTTAGGATAATATAGTTGAAATGAAGAAGAATAAATTGACATGAACCGTGCACGTAGCGCGTAGACAGGATAACCACTGGTCATTAAGGGTAACTGACTGCATTCCCAGAGAAGACAACCGGGTGAGGGGGAGACAGTGTTAGGTGGGTCGATGAGATTAAAAGGTTTGCGGGTATAAAGTGGTAGCAGCAAGCACAGGACCAAGTTGACTGGTGGAACATGGAAGAGGCCTTTGTCCTGCACTAGACGTAGTCAGGCTTATGTTGATGATAGCGATGATGATGACCATCCCGTGCATGAGCTTCGTATGTGGTGACGTGTTAGCGAGCAGCGTCCTGCTGGTGAGTCACTTCAGCAAAGATATGATCATATCGGTTCTCCCTCAGTGAGTGTACAGCAGCCAGTTGGATCACGATGACCTCAACTTCGGAAACTTGAGAGGCAGAGTTATCAGCTTGAGTCGTTAACGCGCGAAGGCTTTCTGCTCGCACCTGTCGTGTCCCTTGTTGTGTCGAACTCCGTTGTGTGACATTAGTCGGTGCTTTAACACTCGTATCAGTAGACGGTGGATAAACAGCGATGGTGCATATGCAAGCTAAACAAGCGAGCACAGCGTAACAGACAAAGCACGTAACTGCATCGTGACCGAGTCTCGCTCGTGACTTGCGAGATTAGCTCCTGAAACGTTGGCGGAGCTATGTGTGGAAGCTACTCCAGTCAGGCTATGTTGTGCAGCGCCGGGCCAATAACACCTAGGCGGCATCGGTAGGGCCCACTGATTAGAAAGTTTTCATGTTCGTGCCACCTGAGGTGGCGCGCACGTGAACGTTCCCTAACACTGATTAGTACCGTGATGCCAGCATTGATTCGAATGCTAACCTCGCGACGCCGTACTATAGGGCATGTCGTAGTGCTGAGTGAGCTGAGGCTACCTAAGGGTCCTCTGCTGGTCTTCGTTAGCGTCATAACGCAGTACCTCTCTCCTTCACTCGTAGACGGCTGCACCACCCCGACAACCCTAAAATCCGTATATTTTGGAAAATAGTGACAATTCTTGATCTGCGCCGTCTCACACTCACCACCCCGTCGACCTCCTCTTTCTTCACCCTCTCTTTCGTAGAGCCAGCGCGTCCGCTGCGCTGAATGGCTGATACGCGCACTGCCAGCTAATCGGTTGACCATGACGTCACATGAATTACGCGTAAACAAACTTCGCGCGCTGTTCATTCACCGCGCACGCCATTAACCCTCCAGGCTTCCCGCTCCAAACGTGCTTCCAAGTTGAATTCCGAGCTTCGTTCTTCGTGGCGATGCCTGGCTGTGGTGGATTTCATTGTATAAGCAGGTCAGAGGAAGAGCAGCAGGTCAGAGAAAAGAGTAAAATTATGTTATATGTCCCGAGGCGACGAAAATACCGTGCGCAGAAAGCAGTGGACTCGAAAAATTGCGAGAAAGAACTTCGCCCTTTCCAAGCACGTTGCTCTTTGCGAGGTAATAGCAAACAATTTTCTTATGTATACTCTGATATGTGGATAGAGTTGTATGGAGATAATAACGCTCAGTGCATAGCCAGACTGTCCGTTGATTTAAATAACGAGCACATATAAACGTGGATATATCTTTCGCCGAGTCAGTCGCTGTGCTATGCTGCTTTCTCTGTGCCACGACTAAGATTTGTTGTGTTTTCCCACGTGCATTAATTTGCGAAGTATGACCTTTATAAGCTTACGTGTTTAATTCATAACTTGTAGCTGTGAACGCATGTGTGTGTGATCGTCTATGTGTGTTTGCATATGCACCTGCGTGTGAGTCAGATTGTGTACGTGTGCACTTATGTGTTTGTGTGCGCACGTAAGCGCCTGCTTTTGCTTGCGATTGTATATGTCTGTATTTGTGCCGATGTGTGTGCAAGCCTATGTGTGTGTTTATGTCAGTACGCCCGTTTGGTATGTCTCTATTCGCGCCTGTGTGTGTGCGCACGCACGTATGTCAGCATATGTGAATGCCTGCGTGTGCGTTCGTTTGTGCATGTCTGTACTTGCGCGTGAGTATGTGTTCGAGCATCTGCGTGCGCTTGTATTCATGCACAAGTTAGCAAGTGAGTTTGCGCACATATTTGTGTGTGTATGTATGTGCCAGATGGGGGTGCGCTTGTGCATGGCTAAACTGTAATTATGAGGTATCGTGATCCTATGAGCTTTTGTGTAAGCAGACAGCTTTTTTTCTTCGTTTTAGGAGACTGAGGTAATACCCCTGTCACACGGGAACCTACGAACACCATTTAACTTCCTCATCTCTACAAAAACGGAGATGTGGCCCGCGTCCCAATGTCTCCCTTGCGTCAAAAGAAACTAAACAAAGCTTTTCGCAAAAGCAAGTTCGGTGATCCTCCTTAGCGGCGGAATGGAGTACTCTCGTCCGTAGTTACGGAAAAAACTGTAAGAATAAACAGCTGTAGTCAACATAGTTATAAACTTTACGATGACTGCCAGTTGGGCATGTTGGTATAATGTAACTCAGTTGGTATAACGTAACGTAACTGAGTACTTTTTTCTTTTTCGTTTTCCTTTCTTAGTTTTTTTCTGGAGGGGGGGTGACAAGGGGTTTTTTTTTTCGGTTGTGTGCCGTCGATCACAGAAGTGGTTTTTTTCGTTATGTCACGTTGTTCGTGAGAACAGGGCTGGTTTAGGATGACGTACATGCATGTTACGTTTATATAGGTGTTTGTTTCGAAATAAAAAATTTAAGTTGCTAATAGGCGCTTGTCCTGTGTCCTTTCTGATTGTTTGTACTTTTCGGCACTTGTGTCATCATAAACTTTATCACCATTAAATGTTCTTTCGCTACATAACGCGCGTTTAACGAAAAGGAAATACGAGTACAAGTGTACATGCTCTCCACACCTTGCCTCGCCAAAAGCCACCATGTCACTATTTTGAAAAAGTTTCTCCGAGACCGTGCCAGCCATTCTATTCGTGTGCATCATGATGTTTACATCTCTGCAACTCGTTCGCTTTTTATTGCCGTGTCACTTATTCTGCTTGAACACTGCCGAATTTCATGGCAGTGGTTGACACAGGTTTTCTTCCTTCTTCGTCGACGTCGGTAGTCGTGTCAGCGCTATTTGCAAACTGTTGCGTCACCCATCCGCAGAAGGGCTTCGTGTACTAAAAGTGAGACCTGTGCCCATTCGATGTTGTAATGAACATTGTGATCTACGTGGTAGTGCAACTTCAAAGAGCTCAGCGAAAACTTAGTTTGTTTGAAAATTGTTGTACGTAGACAAAATGCGTAACAAAATAAACGTACAGTGTTGCCAGCGTTTCTTACAACATTACTGCCAACTTGCTTGCAGGTGTACGCGTCTGCAAATAAAGGCAAAACATTTTTTCTTGCTTCAGTGTAAATAAATTCTACTTTACACAATCACACGTAGGATTGAAAATGTTTCCTGGAGTATTAGACGCTAAACCTTCCATTCAGAGAAGGTGCTGAAGCGCCTAATAGGTCCCTTGCGGCTTCTGTATAAAGCTTGCAAACTGCCGTGTCACAAAGGCGTGACTCCATTTCCATCAAACTTCCTCGGGGAGCTTTACGTTAATGGAATTGATCACAGTTCAGTGGTGGCCGTGTGACAGATGTATAAGTTACAGATGTTATAGAATACAATATCTCGCCCTTTTCTTGGGACAGAATACAGGCAAGTGCATTAATTCCACTCTGGCGTTTCGGTAACACGACAAGAATTTTCCTTTAGCAGAGTGTGACGTTGGGCGTGTTGGTGCATAGCTTAATAAAATGATGGTGGCGCAACAGATCCCAGCAAGGAATAAAGGAGACGGCATATAGCACCAGTCCTGTCTCCTTATTTTGCTATAGTATCTGTTGCGCCACCATCAATTTATTAAGGAATTTTTAGTGTGTGTGTAAGTAAAAAAGGACGTCGGGTCCACCTATTTCAGTGAATTCATTTGATAACCCACCACATCATATTTAGGCTGCCTTCTTCGAGCTAATCAGGACCACAATAAATGAAAAAAAAAACGAGTCTGTGTAAACCTTATGCGCTTACATTTTAGCTATTAACATTCCTCCGCATTACGGGCAGCTGAGGCGGGTGAACCTACATGCGCCGATGGCGTAGTTAGGCGTCCGGTAGCTGCCGCCGTGGACGCAGGGCCGTGGCTCCAACTCGCGGGTGTCAGAAAGTTGCGTAACCTGTTCTTCTGGTTTATTTTTTCTATTCGGGCAATTTTTAATCAAGAATATAATATTCTTCACGAAAGTACGTTAGTGTAGTCCTGGTGGACTTCGGCATAAAACAATTGCGCGTTAAAAATGTACTGAAGTAAAAATTATAGCAAGAGTGAGTGTTATTTTGTCTTTGACGTCTCGAAGAAAACTGAACGTGGTAGAAACGAGAATTCTTCGCAAGTAGGAGATGGGAGAAAGATCACCATTACGAATGGCAACCTTCCAACGGTGCATACAGTCCTCTAGTTATGGGCATTTCTGTGTGCCTGTAGTTGAAGTGCAAGATGTTTTTGGAACGCAGTGTACTAGGCGTTGTGTGTGCTGCTAAACTATGGTTTCTAAGTCTCGGTGAGGTTTCGTCATGCTTCAAAGTTGTACAAAGTATTCAATCTGTAATTTTTTTGAACACCAAGAACCCCTTTTTAAGTCAGCAGGGGCCATTGTGCGCGGATATACGCGGAAGGGTGCAAGGCTTCGTTCTTATGCTCTTTCTCGAGTCATAATCGAGCGTTCTTATGTGTTGCAGCCAAGCCGTGGATCTCCAGTGTGTTCGGCACAGTGCTGGTAGTCTTGTGCCCAGCATGGGTGTACATCGCGCGCGGCCACCCGACCTCGAGGAAGGTACTGGCTGTCGGCTGGTGGCCCATCATCGTCGCCATGATTATATCCAGGTAGAACCTTCTCTTTTCCTGTGACACTTCATGTGTCATTGCATGAGGAAGGCATGCTCGACGCATCGCTGACTCAAACGCGAGAAAACAGGAAATCTCGCATTACACGATAACTGATTGTGTCCACCTCCAATGCGTGTTCCACGTGAGTAGGCGTGCCTATTTCTATTCTAGAGGGGGATTTGCGACATCGTGTGATGCTTTAGCCAATCAAATATAATTGCACGCTCGCAACTTCTTTGACAGAGGGTTTATTGTGTTACTGGTTGTTGCTTAGTAACACGGAGCAACGTTCTGCGGGAGATTGGCCATGAAACGGGTCGTATAGCTTCCTTTAAAATTGAAATTGTTTCATATTTGAGGATGTTTCAAAGAAGGGAGTTTATGACATAAAAATATTGGTATAATCAAGAAAACATATTAATACCAAACCAATTGGATTGAAAAGGAAGTTGAAGTTAGGTCACTTCAACTTTCGATTCATTATCTGTCACGCAGTAAATCACTTGTGGCATCGCAAAAGTTCATGTGGCTGAAACCCAGAACTGTAACACAAAAGGAAACAACCACCGAGAGCGACAAAATTAAGTCTGTTCCTCGAAAAGGTTCTTCTAGAAGCCTTTCTTTTTTTATTTCTTTAATGATTTGTATGTCGCAAAAGAATTATGCAGAAGTCTACTACTCTCTTGTAATGAAGGCATACAGGTGACTTCACCAGACCGGGTCTGGGAAGGTAAGCGGTCAGAGGGGAGGGGAGGACTCGGCAATGCAGTTTGGCGATTGACACTTCTGCACTTCTGGAGGTGCACGATCAAGTTTGCAAGGATAATTAAGCTGAACAATTCAGATGCTGATAGAGGAGATTTAGCCAAGTCGCATCCGAAGTGGCAAACTTTTGTAATAGCACCGCAGAGACAAACACCAACGTCGACAATATAGGCGTGCGCAAGGTTACCCTTCAAGAAGGAAGGGGGGCGTGAATGTTCGTCGCAGCACCCCCCTCCTTCTAATTTATTTATTTATTTTATTTTATTTATCAATACTGCAACCCCCAAATGGGGTTTTAATACTGCAGCCCTTAAATACTGCAACCCTGATATAGCGGGTATAAATTTCCTAAGTTTACAAATTGGCAAACACGATGAAAATAAAATGAAAAGTACGAACAGACTTTCACAAGGTGAAAAAACAGGACAAAAAGACAACAATTTGTAATAAACAGGCATAGGAACATATAATGAAATCAAATAAGCACTGCATTCAAGATGACCACAAGCGTAGAATAACCACTACAGAGATTAAAATGAAGAGCTTCACTGCATATATTCAGCGCGCACACTTTTTGCTCCAGCTGCGTAGTAAAAAGATTCAAATATGAATGCGAAACAACATCGTTATTAAGATTATTCCATTCGGTCACTCTACTGTGTAAAAAAATTACAGCATATTGTCACGAGGTCGTGACGTGGCCCAAGACAGGAGACTTTGTGTTGGGATTTAACTGTTTATTTGGGCGAACCTGTGCCCGGTAAAAGGAAAGTCTGATTACAGTAGCAGTCTTGCACAGATAGCAGTGAACGGAGCGTCGGCCGTCCATCAACTACTGACAAGCGGCGAAGTGCGTCGGCATTTATACTCTTGCCATCGATAGTTCTAGCGCTATCACTGGCGGTGACGTAGATTCCAGAATAATCTGTACAGTTCGCAGAGTGGGCGTGATCTTATCGAAATGATGTACTACACTCCTGAAGCTTCTCGAAAACTGCAGGCACGGTTTGCCATGAGAATTGTGTAGTGTATTGAGGCGATAACAAAACTTTAGATATGGAACGTGGCATTGCCCCCCTCTGAAAAAGGCATCGTCCTGATGCTTTAAATAAAGATGAAGGTAGAACAATAATGCAAGAAAGTACAAGAAATATATTACGATACAGCAATAATATAAAACCACTGTTTCAGTTTGTAACGCGCATGAAATGGCTTGAAGTGCGCGGCATGGACGACTTCCGGTCGCGATCGGCGTCTTTGAGGGTTCGTGATGCCGTCGGGCACCACCTCGTAATTAAGTGGGCCGAGACGTCGAACCACTCTGTAGGGTCCAAAGTATCGTCGCAGAAGCTTTTCACTTAGTCCACATTGGCGTATTGGCGTCCACATTCGAACACGTTTACCGGGCTGGTATTACACGAAGCGTCGTCAAAGATTGTAACGGTGGCATCGGTCGTCTGTTGATTCTTGATACGGAGACGCGCGAGTTGTCGGGCTTCTTCGGCGCGTTGAAGGTACTCACTCACATCGAGGTTTTCTTCGTCGGTGACGTTGGGTAACATGGCATCGAGCGTCGTTGCCGGGCTCCTTCCGCAGACCAATTCGTATGGAGATATCTGCGTCGTCTCCTGCACCGCCGTGTTGTATGCGAAGGTCACGTACGGAAGAATGGCAGTCAACGTCCTGTTTTCGACATCGACGTACATTACCAGCATGTCGGTGATCGTCTTGTTTAGCCGCTCGGTGAGGCCATTGGTCTGTGGGTGGTACGCTGTCGTCCGGCGGTGGTTTGTGTGGCTGTATGCTAAGATCGCTTGAGTTAGGCCAGCAGTAAATGCCGTTCCTCTGTCGGTGATGAGGACCTCCGGGGTGCCGTGACGTAGGACAATATTTTCGACCAAGAAATTAGCTACCTTGAATGCACTGCTTTTGGGCAGGGCTTTCGTCTCGGCGTAGCGGGTGAGGTAGTCTGTAGCTACCATGATCCACTTGTTTCCGAAAGCCGACGTTGGGAACGGCCCTAGTAGGTCCATATCAATCTGCTGGAATGGTCGGCGAGACGGTTCAATTGGCTGCAGAAGTCCCGCTGGCCTTGTCACCGGTGTCTTGCGTCGCTGACAGTCCCGGCATGTTCTCACATAACGAGTGAGGTCAGTGGTAAGACGTGGCAAGTAGTGCCTTTGTGTCCTCGCGAACGTGCGAGAAACAGCGAGGTGCCCTGCCGTCGGACCATCGTGCAGGGTCTGCAGGAGTTCTGGTTGCAGAGCTGAAGGCACCACAAGGAGGTACTTGGCTCGAAGCGGTGAAAAGTTTTTCTTTTGGAGAAGACCGTTTCGCAGGAAGAACGACGCAAGTGCGCGCTTGAATACCTTCGGGACATCGGCAGTCCTGCCTTCGAGGTATTCTATTAGGGCCTTATGTTCCAGGTCGGCCCGCTGTCGTTCAGCAAAGTCGTCGGTAGTTATCGTTCCCAAGAAGTAGTCGTCATCCGGGTCAAGAAGTAGTCGTCATCCGGGTTGGTCGACAGGCGCACGAGAGAGACAGTGGGTATCGGAGTGTTTCTTGCCGGACTTGTAAACGACGGTAATGTCATATTCTTGAAGTCTCAGGCTCCATCGTGCGAGGCGACCTGAAGGTTCCTTCAAGGTGGCTTGCCAACAAAAGGCGTGGTGTCGCTCACAACTTTGAAGGGCCTGCCGTAGAGGTAAGGGCGAAATTTCGACGTAGCCCAGATGATGGCGAGGCACTCGTTGTTGTGGAATGTGTGGCTTCTGCTTTGGATAGCGATCGGCTGGCGTAAATAATCACCCTTTCAAGTCCATCCTCCCTCTGCACAAGAACGGCGCCAAGACCTAAGCTGCTTGCGTCAGTGTGTATTTCTTACTCGGCAAATTCGTCGAAATGGGCAAGTAAGGGAGGCGTCTGGAGGCGGTGTTTAGGCTCCTGGAAAGCGATTTCCTACGGCGTTTCCCAATTGAACTCCACGTCGGCCTTGATAAGGTTAGTGAGTGGATCGGCGATGCGGGCGAAGTTTTTCACGAACCGCATATAATGGGCGCATAGGCCCAGAATTGGCACACCACCTTCTTGTCAGTGGGTGGCGGGAAGTCAGCGATGGCGGCTGTTTTCCGTGGATTGGGATGAACTCCAGACTTGCTAATCACGTGCCCCAAAAACAAGAGCTCCTCGTATGCAAATATGCACTTTTCTGGCTTCAGTGTGAGTCCGGACGTCTTGATGGCTTGAAAGTCAGCTTCAAAGCATCGATGATGCTTGTCAAAACTCAAGGAAAACACGACAACGTCGTCCGTAGTACACAAGGCAAGTCTTTCACTTCAATCCTGCCAGTACTGTATCCTAATGCGTTCAGAAGCTGTAGGTGCTGAGCAAAGACAGAAGGGCATCACCTTAAACTCGAGGAGGCCATCCGGTGTTATAAACGCCATCTTCTCTCGGTCTCTTTCGTCGAATTCAATTTGCCAATAGCCAGTCTTGAGGTCTATTGACGAAAAGTACTTGGCGTTATGAAGCCGATCAAGTGCGTCGTCTATTCGTGGGAGAGGATACACATCCTGTCTTGTGATTTTATTCAGGCGGCGATAATCGACGCAGAAACGTAGGGTCCCATTCTTTTTTTTTTCACTAACACCACGGGGGACGCCCATGGACTCTTGAACGGCTGGATGATGTCATCCCTCAGCATTCCATCCATTTGTCTCTTCATGGCCTCGCGTTCTCGCGTCGAAACCCTGTACGGACTCTGATGGGGTGATCTGGCGTTTTCTTTGGTTATGATGCAGTGTTTCGTGATTGTGGTCTGCCGAATTTTTGATGGCGACGAAAAGCAATCTTCGTATTGCATGAGCAGGGCCTTGAGCTGTTGTTGTTTATGATTTGGAAGTCTGGGATTGACGTCAAAAGCTGTGGGAGGGGCTTGGTTCCTCTGCGCAGTTCCGAAGAATTAGCAAGGGCGAAAGCACTGGTGGTATCCAAAATTTCTTCGATGTATCCGACCATTGTTCCTTTGTTCACATGTTTTTACTCATTGCTGAAATTCGTGAGCATAAACGTTGCTTTGCCTCCCCGCAGCTCTGCGATTTCTCTTGTGACGCAAATATTTCGGGTGACCAACAGATGCTGACTGCCTCCAACGACGCCTATCAAGTCAGGTGATTCAAGAGTGCCGACTGAAATAATGACGGTGGAGCGAGGCGGAATGATGACTTGTTCTTCCAGCACATTCTAGGCATGCTTTCTTGGCAGCGTGTGTGGCAGTAGTGCTTCATCATTGGATAACGTTATTGACTTTGTTCTTAGGTTGATGACAGCACCATAAAAGCATAAAGAGTCCATGCCAAGGATGACATCTCTCGAGCAATGCTGTAGGACTAGGAAGTCTTTAGGATAAGTACGGCTGTTAATGGTGACTCTCGCTGAGCAGATTCCTGCAGGCGTTAGGAGATGACTTCCAGGTGTGTGGATTTCAGGGCCTTCTCAAGCTGTCCTAATTTTCTTCTACTTCGCGGCGAACGACCCACTAATGACAGAATCGTCGGCTCCAGTATCGACGAGAGTGGTCACACTGTGGCCGTCAATAAAACGTCGAGGTCGCTAGTTTGCCATCTCACGTTGCAGTTAGGCCGTGGCGTCGGGTCACGGCTTTGTCGGCTTGTTTCGCTGCTTCTATGCTGCGTCTTCAGGTCACCTTCGGTGAGTGAGGTTTCGTCGTCATAATTTTGCCTGGTTGGCATGGTGTTCAGAAAGCTCCGTCATGGTGTCGTCGTCGGAGGAGGATCTTTGGTAGTTTGTCGCAGAGCAACCGCACCTCCATCGGTTGCTGCCCATAGTTTCCCAGATACGGGCTAGGAGACCAGCCCCGCATTGGGCCAGAATACTGCCGGTGGTGCGGCGACATGCGGGGGCTGGGGGACGGCGATCGGGAAAAACTTCGAGGTGTCCACTGAGGTACTGTCAGGTAGTCGGCGATGTCATGTGGCCGTTCCCCTGGCGGTGGACGTGGTGCGTTGACGGCGAAGCCACGCAGTCCCATCTGTCAGTACTGGTAACGGCGGTGTGTGTGCCCGGCCTCGCCGCAGTGGTAGCAGAGCGGGCGGTTTTCAGGTGCATGCCAAACGCCGGTTTTCCTCTGCGCACTGCGCTGGCCCGCTGGCGAACTGTAGGACGTCGGTGGGGGTGGTGGCGGCGGTGGCGTCTGGCGACGAAATTGCCATGGGATGGGATTTTGGCGTGGATGGGGAGGAGCGTTGTGGCGCATTGCAGCGGCGTAGCTCATAGCTTCCGGCTCGGGCAGCGGTACTTGGGGAATAAGAAGCGATTGCCGAACATGTTCTCGCACAATGTCGGTGATCGAATCCACTTGAGGCTGCGCCGAAGGCAACACCTTGCGCAGCTCTTCCCACACGATCGCTCGGATCGTATCACGCAGGGCTTCGGAGTCAATGGCTTGAGCAGCAGCGCAATCTGGAGTCAGGCGACGATTATACTGTCTGGTGCTCATGTCCAGGGTCTTTTCGATAGTGGTCACTTCGGCTACAAATTCTTGGACGGTTTTCGGTGGATTTCTCATCAGTCCCGCTAAGAGCTCCTGTTTGACCCCTCGCATAAGGAAATGAACTTTCTTTTCCTCAGGCGCGTCTGGGTCAGCGTGACGGAATTGGCGGGTAATCTCTTCTGTGAAAATGGCAACATTTTCAATTTGGTAGCTGAACCCGGGTCTCTATTGAAGTAGCTGCCATCTCTTTGCGAGCGGCACTCGCGAACGTTTGCAGGAATGCGCCGCAGAAGACATCCCACGTTCGGAGCGTGGTCTCCCGATTCTTGAGCCAGGTCCTTGCGGTGTCTTCCAGGTAGAAGTACACACGACGGAGCTTTTTTAGGGGCGAAGCTCCTTAGGGCGTGGGCTGTGCGTCCCCTGTAGCCTGTATGTAGCCACCCCTAGTTTAGTTCTTGCAGTGTTCACTAGATGGCGGTACCGTCCCCTGTATGTAGCCACCTCTAGTTTAATTCTTGCAGTGTTCACTAGATGGCGGTACCGTCTCCTGTATGTAGCCACCTCTCGTTTAGTTCTTGTAGTGTTTACTAGATGGTGGTACTTGTAGCTGATGATGAAAAGATGCAAGATGTTATAAACTAGAAAGCGGTACTTGTAGTTAATGAAAGACACGAGATCTTATAAAATAGGAATGATGTCACATATGGCGCGTGTCATTGGTTGAAGGCAATCGTTCGATTTAGTGCGGCGACGTACGCTAGGGGGAGCGTTGTAATAAAATCCGTTCGCTGTTGGCGCGCGCTCGGAGTCGCCGGATGGATAAGGCTGCACAGCGGAGAGAGCGCAAGGCGGTAGCAGCGCGCGCTCGCAGACAGAATCCCAATGTGCGAGCGCGCGAGGCAAGGGACATCGCAAGCCATCCATTGTCTAAGAACAAATAAAAGTTGATTTGTGTATATACACACACAGCGTTTCTCACGTCTTTACATGATGATCGACTGGGCGAATTACACGGAAGATTCACAGTTTACCGATGAATCCCTCCGGAGCTTCGCCCATTCATCATCATTCACCCCGTGAATATGCCGTAATTTTTTTCATTGTCCCAGTTGTTGAGGGTGGCCACACGGTCGTATGTTTCTAGCCAGGTCTCCGGGACTTCAAACGATGACCCATGGAAAGTTGGTGGTTCCCTGGGTTGATGCCTGACGATCGTGGGCTGAGACGCTGCGGTTGTCATTGGCGCTTCAGTCGAGGTCATGGCCTTGGTCTTCCGCGCCATGTCTTGTAGAAGTCCGTACTCCAGTGGAGGACCTTACTGTCGGTGGCTTGTTCGCTGTTCCTGGTTGGCGTTGGTGTCTTCACCGTGACGTGGGCTGGATTCATGGCTTGACGGGGGCATCCGGTACATGAACGAAGAAGCACCTCCACCAGATGTCACGAGGGAATGACGTGGTCGAAGACAGAAGACTTTGTGTTGGGATGTAACTGTTTATTTGGGTGAAGCTGTGCCCGATAAAGGGAAAGTTCGATTACAGTAGCAGTCTTGCACAGATAGCAGTGAACAAAGCGTCGGCCGTCGATCAACTACCGACAAGCACGAAGTGCGTCGGCATTTATACTCTTGCCATCCAACGTTCTAGCGTAAACGCTGGCGGTGATGTAGGCTCCAGAATAATCTGTACAGTTCGCGGAGTGGGCGTGATCTTATCGAAATGATCTACTACAGTCCTGAAGCTTCTCGAAAACTGCAGGCGCGGTTTGCCCTGAGAATTGTGTAGTGTATTGGAGGCATAACGAAACTTGAGAAATTGAACGTGGCAATATCGACGGAGTGAATGATGATTGGTGGGGCGAAGCGTTCGTCAGTCCGTCCATGCTTTCGTCCGCCCATTTGTTCTTGCTTCCACCCGTGCATGCGTCCGTCCATGCGTCCGTCCGTGTGACTGCCGGTGCATCCGTTCCTCTGCGCGTCCCTCCATGCGTCCGTCCATACGTCCGTTCTTCTGTCTAGTCATCTGTCCATCCGTGCGTGTGTCTGGTCATGCGGCCGTCCGTCCGTGCGTCTGTCCTTCTGTATTTCTATGCGTATATCAGTGCGTCCATCTATCTGTATGTCCATTCATTCGTCCGTCCGTCTATCTAGTGAACACTCCAAGTACAGCCATCTCACATCTTTGCATCATCTATTCATCATATACAAGAGCTGCCATCCAGCGAACATTCTAAGGACCGCTCTTTCGGGTATGTGCCACAGGTGGCTACATACACCATCGGAGGAAGGACAGACCCACACCCTAAGGAACTTCTACGGTTGGTGAATCTTTTACGGTTGGCGGATCGGGTCAATGTCAACGCGTGTCTCTTCTTGGTGGCATACTCAGTCGTAAATGAAGTATGCGCGATGAGTCTATCTTAAAGTAACCTTGAAATAACAGAATTTTTGATTTCAGTACTTTGCTCTTCTGTGTTGGATTCGGGAGGTTGGTTTTTGCTAATAAACATTTCGATGAATTACAGCTGAAACTTCTAAAAACAAATCTAACAGCTCGCTTGTGAAATTTACCTAACTCGTTGATATTGTGAGGCTCCTAAATTATTGATGCATAACCTTAAGAAGCTTGAACAATTGCTTTGAATGCAAAAGGGCGAACGCTTGAGAGCTCGTTTAAAACAAAAGAGTTTGTGATTGCATGAGCGTGTCATTTGTTAAGTGGCAGTCACTTCATTTTGAAAAGACAGTTTTTATAAAATTTTCTCACAAACGTCACCTCCTTGATTTCATATATTCAAGGAATAATGTTTTATTTTTGTTTTTGGAAGAGTAACAACACTACAAGTATATAGGTCTTTAGATTTCGCATGACATAAACTGGACGACACATAGAAAAACTGTAGTAAGCTCATGCAATTTCAAGCTCTTTTATTCTAAATATCTTATGTCTTAATTTTTCTTATGTAAACGTACGGGGCTGACGTTGTACTCCCTTCCTATTAGGTGACAAGAGGAGTGGCCGCACCCTCCGTGCACACTTCAATGAAAAAGTGGGGTCCCTTTAGCTTCGCCTTTAAGAGTTGAACACGATAGTCATCGCTACTCCTGCCTACTTCAACCACTTAGCGCAAACTTTTTATATTGTACGATGTAACCCGAGAAGATTAAATTGTTAATTACTACAATATAATTTCAAAGTGACCTATGTCAGTGAAGTTTTCGCATATTAGTGCATTCTGTCTGTTCCGCATATAGTGCACTTGTGGTGCTTGGGACTTATACTGTCAAACTCTATTCTAATTGCTCACACATATCTGTTTAGTACGATTGTTTTATACAGGGTGACTTGTAATGTTTCCAACAGTTTATGTTGAAAAATGGCTTGCGGGCTACCTTATCTGCGAGAGTTCTTGGGTTGAAGAGTGATTCTGGCTCATCAATAAAATATACTCTGACGTTCTTTGCGGTGATGCAAATATTTTTGGAAAGGTTCGTACCATTACGATGTGAAGACGTGTAAGAAGGTTGATTGATTTGTGGAGTTTAACGTCCAAAAACCGCGATATTGTTTAACGTCCCAAAACCACGATTATGAGAGACTCCATAGTGGAGGGCTCCGGAGATTTCGAAACGTGTAAAAAAGTTATTTGATTGATATGTGGGGTTTAACGTCCCAAAACCACTATATGATTATGAGAGACGCCGTAGTGGAGGGCTCCGGAAATTTTGACCACCTGGGCTTCTTTAACGTGCACCCAAATCTCAGCTCACGGGCGTACAACATTTCCGCCTCCATCGGAAATGCAGCCACCGCAGCCGGGATTGGAACCCGCGACCTGCGGGTCAGCAGCCGAGTGCCTTAGCCACTAGACCACCGCGGCGGGGCAACGTGTAAGAAAGTAAGGCAGAGACTATTGTTTATATCAAATACTGTATGCGACAAATTTACAAAGCCCAAGGCATAGCCGTAATGATTTGCTTCATATAACCACACACACACACACGCACGCACACACACACACACACACACACACACACACACACGCATATATATATATATATATATATATATATATATATATATATATATATATATAGTTTTTTCGTGTTTTTACACAATAATAATGAGAGCTAACAGACAATAATGCCAAAGAATGTACTGAGGAAGTTATCAGAACCAATGTAATGTAAATTAGAAGAGATAGAGGTGGGTGAAAAAATAACTTGCCGTTAAATATATATATATATATATATATATATATATATATATATATATATATATATATATATATATATATATATATATATATATATATATATATATATATATATATTGCCACAAGGCAGTAGTGGGATTGGGGCATAAAGCAGTAGAGGGTCTCTGTCTGGAAGAAAAGAGAACCAAGTGGATAGAGACTGGTCTCGTAAATGGATTAATTTTAATCTGTTATTAAAGAAGAAATTCATGAAACCTATCCAGTTCTTGGCCAATCCCCCAGCGTGGGTATGCGCCACATCGTCAAGGATCTTGACTTGACTTGAGACTGGTCCCAGCCCGCCAGTGTGCCAGGCATTGTCGTGGTGCGTAAACGTCGTAAATATCTGCAAATATGCGTTTCATTGTAAGATTCTTGGTGAAGGTGCGGGGTACGCCTACTTGGCTTTTCTGGCAAACCAACACGGAACTTCGGAGTGGTCGCCCTCTTCATTTTCCTGCAATGGCTCAACAGGCCCACCCACAAGAGCAACAGCAGCCACAGCAGCAGTAGCAGCTGCCTCCTCTGACTCTCCTACCTCTACGAGACCCCTGAACCTTCTCGGGCAAAGACAAGGACAAGGCGAATGTTGAATATTGCGTCGCATTGTTGGAGCGAGTGAGCGAATACTATAAGTGGGACCCCACGTTGATGCTGGCCAACGTTGTATTTTACTTGCGGGATACGGCGCTCACCTGGTATGAGACGCATGGGTCGGAGTTGACCAACTGGGACATTTGCAAACTGAAGCTTGTCGAGTTGTTCAGCAGGCCATTTGGGAGATATCAGGCCGCGAGGAAAGACCTGGAATGTCACGTGCAGACATCGACGGAATCGTATGTATCTTACATACAGGACGTATTGAGCCTCTGTCGAAAGGTGTACGAGAACATGAGCACACTGACAAAATCGCACACATAATAAAGGGAGTTGCCGATAACGCCTTCAATCTGTTGATCGTTAAAGATTGCGCCACTGTCGACGCGGTTGTGAAGGAATGTCAGCGCTTCGAGCACGCCAAGAACCGTCGCATAACGCGCAAGTTTGCGCGTCTGCCTAATACTGCAGCCACTTCGACCTGTGAAGACAGCCCCAAGTTCACGCAAGCTACATCGTCCGAAAATGTCACCCGACTTATTCGCCGTGAACTCGAAGCAATGGCTCCTGCAGCCATCGCTTCTGACAGTCCTCAAGACAACGCATCCACCGCCTCCCTCATCCAAGCCGTCGTTTTCTAAGAAAAAAGCAAATCGCGGCATCGCACCTGTTTGCACTGTTCGCACTACCGAGAGCTCGGCTTATGTTAACCAGATTCCGGTGTACCCTTCACGCTACCCTTCCCGCTACCGGAACCCTGCTGAATGGAGAACGTCGGATGATAGATCGATCTGCTTTCACTACTCTCGCACCGGCCACATTGCGCGCTACTGTCGCAAACGTAAGGCGTGCAATTCATCCTGGAACACTGGGACGTGGCGTCACCTTGAAGGCAACTCTCGCCGGTTTTCTACTCCGTACGATCCACAGCCTGCTTCTATTAACGTTCAGGACCGAAGGTTCAGCCGGTCACCATCACCACAAGGCCACCGATCTCTCTCGCCGATGACTTCTCGATCCAGGTCCCCTGCACAACTTGGGTCCTCTACCTCGGGAAACAAGACCATGCAGCTCCCGGAGGTGACGCTGCATTAACGGCCCGTTCTGCAAATCCTCTGTTGACGATTCCTACAAGCCGCAATATTTTGGACCTTTTGGTGGTTGACGTAGCCGTTACAGCCCTCATAGACACTGGTGCACAAATTTCAGTAATGAGGGCTGCTCTCTGTATTAAACTGCGAAAAGTGATCACGTCTCCTATTAAGTGTGCAGTAATACTTGCCGATGGGAGCACATCTACCGTTCTCGGCATGTGCACCTCTCTTGTGTGTATTGCTGGCCGCCAGACCATCGTATAATTCACTGTGCTTGAGCAGTGCCCACATGACGTGATTCTCGGTCTCGACTTTCTCTCTGCGCACTCCGCCCTTATCGACTGCTCGACGGGTCTTCTTCAGCTGGAACTGCCTTTTGACGCCTCTGTTGCCCATGATGCTCAAAGTCGCCTTCGTGTCACCGAGTTTTTGCATCTTCCGCCGCAAGCCGCGACTTACGTGCAGCTCATGTGTGATCCGTCTGTGTTCGATGGTGAATATGTCGTTTCGCCTATTACCGACGTTGTGCTAAAGCATTTTATTGCTGTCCCGCACACCGTGCTGAGAGTACGCCACAACCAGACCCATTAGTCTCATAAGAACTTCGGTTTCTCCACGCATGTGCTTGTGCTGCCTGCTACTATTAAACTAGGCGTCATGTCGTCGTAGCAACAGTGTGATATTTCTGAACAGTCGGCTGGGCAACCTACTCCGCACGTCAACTTGCTCACTGCGCCCAAACTGTCAAGCATCGACATTGCCAAAATGATAGCGCCAGATCTTTCACCCTCCGAAGCACGAGACCTCCACCGTCTGTTGACATCCTACGCGGACATATTTGATCTTGACAACCGCCCTTAAGGCCAGACATCAGTTGTGACCCATCACATCCACACCGGCGATGCCAACCCAATACATCGCCACCCTTACCGTGTCTCCGCTGTCGAACGCTCTGTCATCCAGGACGAGGTCGAGAAAATGCTCGCCAAAGGCGTCATTGAACACTCATCTAGACCGTGAGCTTCCCCGGTCGTGCTTGTCAAGAAGAAGGACAACACATGGCGGTTTTTCGTCGGCTATAGACATCTCAACAAGGTCACTAAGAACGACGTTTACCCCTTACCAAGAATAGATGACGCCCTTGACTGCCTTCATGGCGAAAAATTTTTCTCGTCCATTGACCTACGATCTGGTTATTGGCAGATCGCTGTTGACCCACGGGACCGAGAAAAAACAGCATTTGTAACCCCCCTGGATTATACCAATTTAAGGTAATGCCGTTTGGGCTTCGTAATGCGCCGGCCACATTTGAGCGCATAATGGATTCCCTTCTGCGCGGCTTCAAATGGTCCACTTGCTTATGCTACTTAGATGATATAATTGTTTTTTTCACCGACGTTCGCAAGCCATCTTGAGCGACTGTCCAGTATTCTCCAAGTATTCCGCTACGCTGGTCTCCAGCTGAACTCCTCCAAATGCCGTTTCGGCCACAGCGAAATAACTGTACTCGTCACCTCGTTAACGCATCTGGTGTACAGCCCGATCCGGTCAAAATTCGCGCAAGGACACAATTTCCCGTACCCCCTTCTCCTAAGAATGTCCGGAGCTCCCTTGGTTTGTGTTTCTATTTTCGCCGCTTCATTCAGAATTTCGCTGATACTGTGTGGCCTCTCACCGAGCTTTAAAAAAAGACGTCCCATTTACTTTGAATTCACCTCAGAGTGCTGCATTTTCGGCGCTCATTGCAGCCCTCATGACAACGCCAATATTAGCCCACTTCGATCAGAATGCCCCGACAGAAGTTAGAAGTTCGTAGTGACGCCAGTGGCCACGGAATCGGTGCTGTTTTAGCACAGCGTCAGCATGGACGTGACTGCGTCATCGCCTACGCCAGCCGCCTTTTATACCCTGCCGAGAATAACTATTCCATCACCGAAAGAGAGTGTCTTGCTCTTGTTTGGGCTGTCGCTAAATTTCGTCCGTACCTGTTCGGCCACAGTTTTGCTGTTGTAACTGATCATCGTGCACTCTGCTGGCTTTCCTCGCTCAAGGATCCCAAGGGACGTCTCGGTCGTTAGTCTCTCCGCCTCCGAGAATACACCTTCTCGGCCATGTATGAATCTGGTCACCTCCATCAAGACGCCGACTGCCTGTCACGGTATCCAGTGGATCCGCCAGACGCCACAAAGAGAGCTACTGAGGCTTGCGTCTTATCAATATCAGACTTTCTTGATATCGCTTCTGAGCAACGCCACGACCCGGATTTACTTCCCATCATAGAAAGCCTGAGTTTCGCTACTCCACCCACTTCTCTGAACTTGTATTCTCTTCATGAAGGTGTTCTCTACCGCCACAACATGCGCCCTAATGGTCCTGACCACCTTCTCGTCGTGCCTTCCCATTTTCATGTAGATGTTCTCCGATAGCTTCACGATGAACCTGCCGCTGGTCACTTGGGAGTCACACGCACTTATGATCGCGTCTGGCGCCGTTTTTTCTGGCCGCGCCTATATCGCTCTGTGCAAAAGTATGTCGCCAGCTGCGACCTTTGTCAACGTCGAAAACGACCTACATCGCTTCCAGCTGGCCTTCTTCACCCTATTGAGATCCCTGCCGAACAATTCTACCACGTAGGGCTCGACCTTCTTGGGCCGTTTCCCACTTCTGCATCCGGGAACAAATGGGTTGCCGTGGTGACCGACTACGCGACACGTTACGCGATCACCCGCGCACTTCCAACCAGCTGCGCTACCGATGTCGACAACTTTCTACTCCATGACATCATTTTGCATCACGGCGCTCCTCGACAGCTCATTACTGACCAAGGCTGATACTTTTTATCTCGCGTCGTCCAGGATATCGTACGTTCCTGTTCCACAAACCACAAGTTCACAACGGCATACCATCCACAAACTAATGGACTTACAGAGCGCCTGAATCACACTATCACTAACATGTTGTCAATATATGTTTTTCCAGACCACCGTGACTAGGACGCAACGTTAACCGACGTCACCTTCACTTACAACTCCTCCAAACAAGACACTGCGGGCTATTCTCCGTTGTACATTCTTTATGGACGTGAACCCTCTCTGCCTCTTGATGCACTCCTTCCTGCTGGTTCAAGCTCCCCTGTCAAATACGTCCGCGATGGCATAGAGTGAGCCGACGCAGCACGACAGATTGCCCGAGAACGACTCATACTTTCTCAAGCCTCTCAGAAAGATCGATACGATCGTCCCCACCGTGAAGTTTCGTATGCACCAGGTTCTCTAGTACCCTTGTGGACCCTATGTCGTCACATCGGCTCCTAATAAAAGCTTTTATTTCGCTATGACGGACCATACAAAGTCCTACGCAAGATCACCAACCTCACCTACGAGATACAGCGAGTCGTCGATGAAGCGCACTCAATGCCATCACCAGCTACTGTTGTGCACGTCATATCATTGAAGCCTTATGTGCCACCCAACACTCCCCTTTCGTGGCAAGCGCCGGGTCAGCGCTTTAACGCCGCGGGGTAGTGCCACAAGGCAGTAGTGGGATTGGGGCATGTAGCGGTAGAGGGTCTCTGTCTGGAAGAAAAGACTACGAAGTTGATAGAGACTGGTCCCAGCCTGCCAGTGTGCCAGGCATTGTCGTCGCGTGTAAACGTCGCAAATATCAGCAAATATATGTTTCCTTGTAAGAATATATATATATATATATATATATATATATATATATATATATATATATATATATATATATATATATATATATATATATATATTATGACGACTAGGTTGTAACGAGGTTTATTGGCCGTGAACTCGGGAACGAACAAGCGCAACCAACCCGAAAATGAAGCGCACGTTCAAAGAAGATGATGTTTGTCAGTCAGAACATATGATGATGATTGACTGCTGTTCTTCAGATGAGGATGAAGTGCATAATAGATGGCTACAATATATATATATATATATATATATATATATATATATATATATATATATATATATATATATTGAAACGGGTTGTTGAACAAGCAGGCGAACTCGGCGAAGGAGAGCGTTATTTAGCGCAAGGGCTAACTGAACGCAAGCCTGCGATCACAGCAAGTCTTCTTCTTTTTTTATCTTCGAGCTCCATGCCCACTACCCTCATTACAATCACCCCCGGCCGATGAGGGAACCATCCTGGCGACCTAAGGACAGGTGTAGACAGAAGGGTCATGGTATGGCTTGAGCCGAGAGATGTGTACGATTTCTTTTCCCCGACGGCGCTTGTCCGGAGATGCATCCAGCGGCTTGACAAGGTAGTTGACAGGGGTTGTTTGGCGCACAACTCGATAAGGGCCATGGTACCTGGACGAAAGCTTGTGGGAGAGTCCTGGAGTAGTAGAAGGAATCCATAGCCACACCAGTGAGTTCGGTGAAAAGCTCACATGCGTGGTTGACGCGTCGTGGCGATGTTTTTGGCGCGTCTGGTCATGTGACGTGAACGCACGAGCAAGCTTTCGACATTCTTCAGCGTGTGCTGCTGCTCGAGAAACGGTAGTCATCTCTGAAGGGTCCGGTCGATAAAGAAGAATGGTATCTATTGTTGATGATGGCTCGCGTCCATAAAGAAGGAAGAAAGGCGAAAATCCAGTGGTGCTTTGCGTTGCAGTGTTGTAAGCATATGTCACAAAAGGGAGTATGCTATCCCAATTTTACTGGTCGGATGAAGCGTACTTGGCCAGCATATCCCCAAGTGTACGATTAAAACGCTCTGTCCTCTCATTAGTTTGCGGGTGATAGGCTGTGGTAGTGCGGTGTATGATGCGACACTCGCTCAACAACGCTTTGATGGCATCGGTGAGGAAAACGCGGCCACGGTCGCTTAGTAACTCCCGAGGTGCTCCATGTCTTAAAACCAGGTTTTGCAGTATAAAACACGCAACGTCTTTTGCCGTAGCAGAAGGTAACGCAGCTGTTTCAGCGTACCGCGTTAGGTGGTCGATAGCGACAATGACCCAGCGGTTGCTACTCGAAGTATAGGGAAGCGGACCGTAAAGGTCGATTCTGACACGATCGAAAGCTTGTGCTGGACATGGCAACGGCTGAAAGGGACCTGTGGCATGTTGAGTGGGCATTTTGCGTCGCTGGCACGTAAGGCAAGACCTTACGTAACGGCGAACGAAACGGTACATACCGCGCCAGTAGTACCGCAGCTGCAAGCGGGTGTATGTTTTTAACACACCAGCGTGGCCACATTGCGGATCATCGTGGAACGTGGCACAGATGTCAGAGCGCAGATGTCGGGGGATCACGAGCAACCACTTACGGCCGATCGAGCTGTAGTTTCGGCGGTAAAGCAGGTTATCGCGAATAGCGAAGTGTCCTGTTTGACGGCGAAGCGTCCTGGAAACTGGAGCGGGCGTCCGGTTTGAGAGAAAGTCCAAAAGAGATGAAATCCAAGCATCTTTGCGTTGCTCGGAAGGCATGTCTGAGATGCTGATGGCCAAGGCAGCACTAGTGGAGATAGGCGAGCCGACAGGCTCTGAAGCCAATGGCGAACGTGACAGGGCATCGGCGTCGGAATGCTTCCGGCCAGAACGGTAGATAACTCGGATATCGAACTCCTGTAACCGCAATGCCCAACGAGCGAGCCGACCATTAGGATCGTTTAGTGAAGATAACCAGCAAAGCGCATGGTGGTCTGTTACAATATCAAACGGACGTCCATATGAATAAGGCCGAAATTTTCCGATTGCCCAAATAATGGCGAGGCACTCCTTTTCAGTTACACTGTAATTTTTCTCGGCTTTACTGAGGGTGCGGCTGGCATAGGCAACGACGTACTCGTCAAAGCCCCCCTTGGGTTGGGCCAGTATGGCTCCTAGCCCGACACCACTAGCGTCCGTATGAAGCTCCGTTGGAGCAGACGGATCGAAATGTCGGAGTATGGGAGGCGTGGTGAGGAGCCGTCGGAGTTCCTGAAATGCATCATCACACGCCTGCGACCACGCTGACATGTCAGAACTTCTGGCTAGAAGATTGGTCAAGGGGGCGATAATCGAGGCGAAATTGCGGACGTAGCGCCGGAAGTAAGAACATAGGCCGATGAAGCTTCGAAGTTCTTTGATGGTGGTTGGCTTTGGGAACGCCGCGACTGCATTACGTTTCGTAGGGTCCGGGAGAATGCCGTCCTTAGAAACCACATGGCCGAGAATTACAAGCTTGCGAGCGCCGAAGTAGAATTTCTTCAAGTTAAGTTGAAGTCTCGCCGTGGAAAGGCACGTAAGAGCTTGCTCGAGGCGGCTGAGGTGGGTCGCAAAGTCGCTTGAAAATACCACAATGTCATCCAAATAACAGAGGCACGTTTTCCATTTCAGACCTCGCAAGACGGTATCCATCATCCTTTCGAAAGTGGCAGGCGCATTGCAGAGGCCAAAGGGCATAACGGTGAATTCATATAGTCCATCCGGTGTTACAAAGGCTGTCTTCGGGCGGTCACCCTCTGCCATGGGCACCTACCAGTAGCCAGAGCGTAAATCTAACGAAGAAAAGAACTCTGCTCCTTGTAGGCAGTCCAAAGCATCATCGATGCGCGGCAGAGGGTATACGTCTTTGCGCGTTATCTTGTTGAGTCGGCGGTAGTCAACGCAGAACCGGATGGATCCGTCTTTTTTCCTGACGAGAACAACCGGTGAAGCCCAGGGACTGTTGGAGGGCTCGATGATGCCACGTTTCAACATGTCGTCCACTTGTTCGTCGATGACACGGCGTTCAGCAGATGACACACGGTACGGACGCTGCCTTAGCGGGGCTTGTTGACCGGTGTCAATACGGTGAACGACCGCAGAGGTTCGGCTTAAGCCTGACTGGTCACGATCGAATGAAGAACGAAAGCGGAGAAGAAGATTTATAATCTCTTCGCGCTGCGTTGGTGCGAGCTCAGAGTCGATGGCATCCGAGAATACGTCCATAGCATCATTAGGCGCGTTGGTAGGAGTGACAGCACCAATTGGGAGCGAAACCGCAGAATCGGGTATAGTAGCCGGAAGAATGCACTCGTAAAGTTCGTAGCTTCCCAGGCATTCACCACCTAGTAGGGATGACGGGCTGTGCGACGGATTGCACACATAAATGGCAGCGTGACCATTGCGAAAAATGACGACGGCAAACGGAAGCATGATATTTCGATGGCACGCAGATGGGACCGATGGCATAAACAACACAGGCGATTTCGGAGGGGAGGCACACGACACCGAGACAACAACAGCTGAGAAAGGCGCAATGTCAACGTCAGAAGCAGCAAACACTCTACACGAAGCACCATCGTTGGGGTCATATCACGGCACAGACAACGCGAGTTCAGAACAAGCACAGTCGACCAAAGCAGAATTTGACGAAAGAAAGTCCCACCCAAGGATAACGTCATGCGAAGAACGGAATAAAACTACAAATGTGACGACGTACATCGCACCTTGAAGGACGACTCGTGCTGTGCACAAAGCTGAAGGCTGAATATGATGGGACGTAGCTGTCTGCAAAGATAGGTCGGTAAGTTGTGTGGTCAATTTCTTCAAGTTTCGGCACAGTTTCTCGCTAATTACAGATATGGCAGCTCCAGTGTCAACAAGTCCGTGCCCCTTAATGCCATCAATATAGAGTTCGATTTCGTTCGGGGGACAGCAGCTAGGTCTTGCAATTTCCGCTGCCAACGCAGTTCTTGCCCCCGGAACTGCACCCGTCAGTTTTCCCCTCGCGGTGGGCTGTTGCGACGCAACATCGGAGAAACAGATCGACGACGAGGAGAAGGTGAACGGCTTGCGCCGGATGGTCGGCGACCGGGACGTACGTCTAGAGGTGGATTGGCAGGAACGGGATATCGCGGCTGAGTGGGCATGGTGGGCATGTAATGTGAGGCCCCTGCAATGTCGTGAGAAGGGAAGCTGCGACGACGGCAGTGACGAGCTACGTGGCCTGGGATGCCACATGAAAAACATATCGGCCGATTATCTGGAGTGCGCCATTGGCTGACGATAGGGGCACTGTTCGCTGAATAAGGTACCGTAAATGGTCGTGCAGGCGGCGGCGTCATATAAACGTTCTGACATGTTTCATATACAGCCGGAGACGGGACGGGACGGTCAGCGAGCGGGAAGGTGGGGTCGACGAATAAACGTGGCGAGTAGCTTCGTAGATGGCCGGAGACGCTGGCGCACGTGGTTGAGCAACTGCGGCTGCATACGTTAGTGGTGCGGTAACAGTTGGGGGAGCCTGAGCTGACGGCAATGCTTCGGCAACTTGCGATCGAATGACCTGGCGAAGCGAAGGCGACAAGGGTGCCATCGGCTCGGTAGTTCTTGTGATTATAGATAGCTTCCGGGCGACCTCCTCGCGTATGAATTGCTTTATGACTGGCATCAACGCAGAGTGGTCGGCGGTGTCATGGCGATAGTCGAGGGATGAGATGTCCGCGGTGTCTTGAGCAGCGCAACGTGTAGAAGCGCGCTGCCTACGCAGCTCATCATAGCTTTGGCAGAGCTGAATCACCTCGGCGACCGTCTGGGGACTCTTCGCAGCCAGCATTTGGAATGCACCGTCGTCGATTCCTTTCATGATGTTCTTGATCTTGCCTGCCTCGTCCAGCGTCGAATCGACGAGCTTGCAGAGAAATAGCACATCTTCGATGTAGCTCGTGAAAGTTTCATCTGCTCTCTGTACTCTGCCCCGCAAGCGCTGTTCAGCACGAAGGCGGCGGACAGCAGGACGGCCAAAGACTTCCGCGAGGGTTTTCGCCAATTCCGACCAGGTACTGAAATCACTTTGATGATTTCTGTACCATAGTTTTGCCACGTCGGTCAGGTAAAAACTCACATTTGTGAGCTTATCAGCTGCGTTCCACTTATTGACGGCGCTCACCAGTTCATACTCGGCAATCCAGTTGTCCACATCTTGGTCCTCTGTGCCACCAAATATGGGGGGGTCGCGCTGCTGGAGAGCGCCAGCGCAGAAGACAGGCACAGGTGCGAGATCTGGAAAAGCAGCATGAGATGGCCCCGGATCAGTCATTGTAGTAGGTCGTTGGAGTGTGCGGCTGCGAAGTTCCAGGGTGAGGACCAGATGTGCCCAGCACTTCCACCACTTGAAACGGGTTGTTGAACAAGCAGGCGAACTCGGCGAAGGAGAACTTTATTTAGCGCAAGGGCTAACTGAACGCAAGCCTGCGATCACAGCAAGTCTTCTTCTTTTTTTATCCTCGAGCTCCATGCCCACTACCCTCGTTACAATATATATATATATATATATATATATATATATATATATATATATATATATATATATATATATATATATATATATATATATATATATATATTGTAGAATAGATAGGGTGCAATTAGCAGTGCCTGCAAAAGACGAGGAAGAGGACCATGGTTCGTGCTCATGATAGCTCTGATTCGGATCGCTGAGCGCTTGACCTGTCTTCGTTCTTTAATAATCGCGTCACGGACTCTACGCTCAACGCGTACTACCAATTGGTGGAGAGTGCTGGTTCTTTTTTTCATCCTGCAACTCCGTAGCCAGACTCTACCTCCGCCGTCCATCATGCCTGACGACGTTGCAGCACAGCCGAATGCTGCCACACTTCCCGCTGTCCACTGCCCCGGTATTCCGAGGAAGAGCGACCCAGTTCTATTCAACGGCACTGATGAGCAGGACGTCGAGGACTGGCTCCCTCTATTTGAAAAAGTGAGTGTCAACAACTGGTGGGACGATAACGCAAAACTTGGTCACGTCTACGTTTACCTGAGGGGTGTCGCGGAGCTTTGGTTGAACAATCACGAGGCTGAGATTACCACCTGGGCCTCTTTCGAAACGATCTTTGCAGATGTATTCGGCCGACCGGCAGTGCGCAAGCTCCGCGGGGAGCAGCGTTTGCGTGATCGTGCCCAGTTGGCAAGAGAAAGTTTCACGTCTTACATTAAGGACGTCATAGGCCTCTGCCGGCGCTTCAATCCAGCCATGTTCAATGCCGACAAAGTCAAGCATATCATGAAGGGCATCGAGGATGATGCGTTCCACATGCTTGTAGCGAAAACTCCTCTAACCGTCCGAGACATCATTCAGCACTGCCAGAGCTACGACGAGCTGCGAAAGCAGCGCATTTCCACGCGACGTCACAGTTTCGACACGACCAGCACGTCAGCACTGACCGTTGACGCGATCTCTCCAGATCCGGTAGTATTGACGTACCAAATACAACAAGGTATCCGTGAGGAGGTTGCCCGCCAATTTTCTATTGCTCTCTTTCTCCCTAGTAATAGTCATGGACTCCCCTCGTCACTGTGCCAAACCATTGAAGAGAAAGTATCCGAAGCTCTTCCACCTACGCACCAGCCACCACCTGTATCAGCGCCGTTGACCTAGGCTGACGTCGCGAGACGGCCTGCACATGCAGTGCCCTACAGCACAGGCCCTCTTCAATGCTCACATGTCTTCTATGCACCGCAGGCACCGACAAGCCCGCATGTTCCGCTTTATGGACGTCCTGCCAACCTTCCCAATACTCCTGGGCGCACACTGGACAACCTACCAATATGCTAATACTGTGGTCTACCCGGGCATGTCGAGCATTTCTGCCACCGCCGCGTTCCTCGTCCAACTGCCGTTGAAGCCAATTACAGCTACGACCATACAGAGCCGCAAAGCTAATGCCCTCCCACGCTCCTTCAAACACCTCATCGTCGAACCGCCGCATCTCCAACTCGTCCCGATCACCCTCCCCGCGCCGGCGCTCGCTATCGCCAATGCTTTAAACACACCGCGCCCGTCCAGACAGAAAACTGACCACCGTAGTTCCCGAGGCAAGAACTGCGCCACTGTCGAAATCTACAAGGCCTCGTTCCCAATCTGCAAACGAAATCTCAATCTTCATTCAAGGTGTTGCCGTGTCTGCCTTAGTCGATACTGGAGCTGCTGTGTCTGTGTTGAGCGAACGAAGCAATGAGCCGCAAGTTGAAAAAGAGCACGACTCCGCTTTCAGGTGTTTCTCTCCGTACGGCGACCGCACATCACATACAACCTTCCGTCACGTGCACAGCTCGTCTACTCATTCAGGACGTTTTTTTATGTGGTTGAATTCGTCGTCTTTCCGCACTACTCGCATGACGTTATATTGGGCTGGGACTTTTTTTCCATGCATCATGCCGTTGTCGATTGTTCTCATGCCGAGCTTAAATTATCAGTATCCTCGGACATCACTCCTGCCAAGTCATCTTTTTCTCCTGTCGTCATCGCCGAAGACACGGACATCTCACCTATGTCGTCTGCTAATGTGCCGATCTCCTGCGACTATGCTTTCTTTACCGCCTTGTTTACGCCATCAGCGAAATTCACTTCCCGTAAGCACTTTCTTCTCCCATTTGCTCTTATCACGATCGAAAACTCCTCCGCAACTATTTATGTCACGAACCTGCTTTCGGTCCCAACCACTATGTTCCGCGGAGAATGTATAGGGAAACTTGTGGACATTGATTCAGTCCGCCCTAACTCACTACCTGGTCGCACAGGAAGCCTCCATGTCACGAGCCTTAATCTTGATACGACAGTCAACACATCTACCCCAGATGCCTTCCTTCCATCCATTGCTTTGGACCTTCCCAGCGTTCAGCGGACGCAACTCTTGAAGCTTCTCGGCCGCTTTCGGATGTCTTTCGATTACAAGCCACCCAGTTTGGGCAGAACAACTTCGATCGCTCATCATATTGTCGCGGTACAGCGCGAACCAAAGGCAGATAAACGTTGACACAGTGACTCTCAGCCGCCTAACAGCAAGATCACCTTCTTTATCTTCGATCAGCAAGAGCTCCACTACCTGGTGTCCACCAAATACCCTTATCGTTGTTTTGGTCCACCAGTACACATGCGTCATTTGCTCCCCTCTTAATAAGCATCACCCCGATGCTAAACCAGTAGTGCCGTTTTTTTATTCTTTAGTAAGTGTCTTGTGCAGTCACTACCTTTCATAAGGCTTCATGCGCACAACGTGAACTAGTTCAGCACGGTGCTGGCGAAGCCTCGTACTACATGAACTGTCGGGGACGACCTCGTAAATAACATCACTCAGTCGTCGCAGTACTAGGTATGGCCCAAAGTATCTCCTTAGGAGCTTTTCAGAGAGTCCTCGTTTCCGTATGGGCGTCCAAACACATATTATATCGCTGGTCTGCTAAACGACTGTTCTGCGGCGAGAATTGTAGCGGCTCGCGTCGTACTCTTGTTGTTGCCGGGTTCGCAGGCGTGCTAGTTGCCTTGCTTCTTCCACTCGTTCTGTAAACATCTCGGCGTCCGGTTCAATGTGGTCACATTCGTGCGCTAGCATCGCATCTAACATGGTTCGTACTTCCCTTCCGTGAATTAGGCTGAACGGGGTCATCATGGCTGTTTTTTGCTTGGCCGTGTTGTATGCAAACGTGATAAATGGCAAAATTTTATCCCAATTTTTTTGTTCGACGTCCACGTACATTGAAAGTATGTCTTTAATTGTTTTGTTCAGACGCTCTGTAAAGCCGTTCGTTTGCAGGAGGTAGGCGGTGGTCTTACGATGGGTTGTTCCGCACAGCATGAGGAATTGATCCAAAAGAGCTGCCGTAAATGCGGTTCCTCTGTCTGTGATTACGACGCCTGGTGCACCATGCCGCAAGACAACGTTCTCGATGAAAAATTGTGCCACCTCCGCTGCTGTACCTCTCTGGATAGCTTTTTTTTCAGCATAAAGGGTAAGGTAATCAGTCGCGACAATAACCCAGCGGTTCCCAGCAGTAGAAGTAGGAAGTGGGCCCAAAATATCCATGCCAATCTGGTCGAATGGTGTTTTTAGGACCTGCATGGGCTGCAGGAGGCCAGCTGGTTCAGTCGGCGGTGACTTCCGTCGCTCGTAGTGGAGGCAAGTACGAACATGATGTCTTACGGCTATAGTCAGTCTTGTCAAGAAGTAGTGCTGCCGTACTCTGGCCAACGTTCGCGTGTAACCTAAGTGGCCTGAAGTCAGCTTGTTGTGGCACACTTCGAGTACTTCGGAGAGAAGGGCTGCTAGAATGACGAGCAAATACGCAGATCCTGTCGAAGAGAAGTATCTTTTGTATAGTACTCCGCCCCGTAAGCAAAATGATGACAGCGCTCTTACGAAAACAGTTGGTGCTTTCTGAGATCTTCCCTCCAGGTAATTATTTAGGGCAAGTAACTCAGGGTCGCCACGTTGTTGCTGTGCAATAGCGGTCGAGTCAAGCATACCGAGAAATGCTGTTTCCTCCTCATCAGATAGAGTTGCTATTCAATGGGTGAGCGGAATAGACAGTCGGCGTCCATGTGGCGGTTCCCTGACTTGTGTACGACAGTCATGTCGTACTTCTGCAGCCTGAGACTTCAACGCGCTAATCTCCCGGTGAGATCTTTAGGATTTGTCAACCAACGCAGCGAATGGTGGTCGCTGATGACTTTGAAAGGGCGGCCGTATAAATACAGGGGCGAGATTTAGTGAACGCCCATACCTCGGCGGGGCATTCCATCTCAGTCGTGGAGTAATTAGTCTCGGTGCGTGTTAGTGTTCAGTTTGCATAAGTGATTACTTTTTCTGTGCCTTCTTGCAGCTGCACAAGCACAGCTCCCAAACCAACATTGCTGGCATCAGTGTGTAACATCGTTGGGGCTTTCTAATCAATGTGGGCAAGCACTGGAGGCGTCTGTAGTCCCTGGCGCAGGTTCTTAAAAGCAGCTTTCCTTTCGTAGCTCCATTGGTAAGCAACGTCTTCTCTCGTGAGGCGGGTTAACGGTGATGCTATGCATGCGAAGTCCGCGATGAATCGCCTATAATACGCACATAGTCCGAGGAATCGTCGGACAGCCTTCTTATCAGTCGGCACCGGGAACTGTGCAACAGCTGCGATCTTTTCGGGATCAGGACGAACGCCTGCGTGACTGACAACGTCAGTCACGCAGGCGTTCTTCAGAGCAAAAGTGGCACTTCTCAGGCTTCAGAGCAAAAGCTCTTCAGAGCAAAAGTGGCACTTCTCAGGCTTCAACGTCAAGCCCGCGGACCCTATGTCTTGTAAAACTGCCTCAAGTCTTTCAAGGTGCTGGTCAAATGTTTCGGCAAAAACTACGACATCATCAAGGTAGACCAAGCAGGTTTTCCACTTCAACCAAGAATATACGGTATTCATGATTCTTTGAAAGATAGCAGGCGCTGAGCATAAACCAAAAGGCAAGACTTTAAATTCATATAAGCCAACTGGTGTCACAAAAGCAGTCTTCTCGCAGTCTCTTCGGTCTACCTCGGTTTGCCAAACCCACTCCTTAAGTCCATCGATGAAGAGTAACGAGCATGTCGAAGTCTGTCGAGAGAGTCATCTATACGAGGAAGTGGATACACATCTCTCTTTGTCACCTGATTGAGTTTTCGGTAATCTACACAGAAGCGCAGGCTGCCGTCTTTTTTTTTAACGAGAACTACAGGTGACGCCCAGGGGCTTTTTGAGGGATGAATGACGTCATCTTCTAGCATTTTGTCTACTTGCTCTTGCATCAGTTCGCGTTCCTTTGGAGCCACGCGTTAGGAATTTTGGTGAATTGGTCTCGCCATGTTTTCGGTAATTATCCGATGCTTGGTTAGAGGCGTGCGGCCAACTCTTGATGTTGTCGAAAAGCAGTCTTTGAATTCAGCCAGTAGCTCAAGAAGCCTCTTTCGCTCGTTCTCAGGCAAAGTAGTGCTAACGTCGAGAATTGGTGTTGAATCAAGTTTTGGTGCCTCGTCGACTACCTCAAGCAGCCTTCTGCGTCTGCGATATCGTCGAAGTAAGCGACGGCCATGCCTTTTGGAAGGTGCTGGCGCTCATCACTAAAATTTGTCAGAAGCTGTCAGAAGCAAGTCCGTGCGTCCAGCGGCGACACTGGCGATACCTCTTGAGACGGAAATGCCGTGTGTGAGGAGGAGCGAGCTTATTTGGTCTGCTACTCCTTGGCCGTCAAACTGGACAGCGGCTGCCACAGAAACAAGCGTGCATGACCGAGGAGGGAGAACCACGTCACCAGTTAGACGCAATTGGTTCGGTCGCGCCTGTGTACAATCAGGTGTGCCCGAGCTGTTGCGGAATGTAATCAAACTGTCTGGGATATTGATGACGGCGCCATACTCTCGTAAGAAGTTCATACTAATAATTAGATCCTTGCAGCATGTGGCGAGAACGACGAACGACGCACGAAAAAAGAACCTCCTATGTCAATTTTCGCTGCGCATCTTCCAGAGGGCAGCAATAACTGACCATCTGCCATCTTTATTTGAGGTCTTGTCCATGGCGTCTTCACTTTCTTGAGGTGGATGGCGAGGTCCGGACTCATAATAGAAAAGTCGGCACCGGTGTCGACTAAGGCTGTTACTTTTTGGCCGTCAAGAAAAACACTAAGGTCGGCGGTCACAATGTCGTCGCTCTCACGTCTTGTCGGATTTACAGCGTCGTGTAATGGGGGCTTTTCATCGTCATCTTCATGGCCTGCAACCTTACCCCCAGAGGTCACCGCCCTCAGTTTCCCCGGCGCGGGCTGGGTGACCTTCTTGCGTTAAGGTCCGCGGAGGTACGTCGGTCTGACGAAGGTGAATGAGCGGGAGAAGGAGAGCGGGATTGACGTCCCAAACCTGGCTGGCGGGTAGGTATTGCCTCCTCGTCAGAAGTACGGTATTAGTAAAAGTGAGAACGAGCTCTATGGAAAGAGGCGTCCTCCCAGCGTGGTATGTATTCTTCGTTCGCACGTCGATCGTCAGACCACATTAGAAGAGGGCGGAACGAATCACTGTGGTGCCAGCAATGACGGGCAATATTACTTGCACCTCCGCAGTCAAAGCATAGTGGACGTCGATCGATTGTGCGCCATGCGTCTGTTCTTTGGAGCGGTGGACGTCTGAGCCTCCCTTCTTGTGACGATATCTATGGTGCTGCTGTGGACGGCTGGTGGTACGTCGGTTGGCTTGGCGGTCAGCTCAGGGTCTGCTCTTGCGGCGGTGACCAAGAGCCGTCGGCAATGGGTGATATGGCGGCGATGTACCAGATGGTGAACGTCGCAGAGCGTCGGCGTAGCTCTTGGGACGGTTCTCGTCCCCAGGACCAGCGGTAGAAAATGCGTGACGGATTTCGTCATGTACCAGTTCAGCGACGGACGCAACGGGGGTTTGAGCAACTGGAGTCCGGAACTTTTGCAGTTCTTCGCGAACTATCTCCCAAATGAGGTCTCGCAGAGAGCTTTGATCCTCAGGTATGGCGGCAGCATTGATCGCGGCGCTGCTAGACATTCGATGATACTGCCTGCATCGTTGATGGAGTGCCCGCTCGATAGCCGTAGCCTCCTTGATAAAGTCAACTACGGTACTTTGAGGGTAGCACAGTATCCCGGCGAAAAAGTTGCTCCTTAACGCCACGCTTGAGGTAGTTCAACTTCCTATCTTCACTCGTGTTGGGGTCAGCTCGACGAAAAAGACAAGCCATATCTTCAACAAATATAGCAACGCTTTTATCGAGTTTTTGAACCCGTAGCTCCAACAGCTGCTGCGCACGTTCGCATCGACCGACATTGGCGAACGTGTCGACAAGCTGTTGTCGGAAGTCGCCCCAAGTTAACAGGCTGGCTTCTCTGTTCTCATACCAAATTTTCGCACCACCGTCAAGGTAGAAATAAGCGCGTGAGAGTTTTTCTTGTTCAGACCATAGATTAATTTTGGCGACACGCTCATAGTGCTCAAGCCAGTCGTCAACATCTTCATGGGCGCTGCCCCTAAAGTGATCGGGAACCAGTGGCTGAAAGATGGTTACCTGTGAAGGCTGTGTAGGCAAGGGGACTTGGGGCGCCGGTTGCGGACTGGCGTTGACCATTTGGAGAGGTAATCGGCACCTGCGAGATTCCGTGGAAGGAGTGAACTCTGGAGCGAGGCCTATTAGCCGCCGGCTGAATCGGTGCACGGAAGTTGCAATGGGCGACATTGCGTCCGAGCTGGATGAACGGCTCCCAGTGGGAGTAGGGAGCATTAGGTAGGGTTGCGGCCCACCACTTCCACCAGTGTCGCGGTACAGCGTGAACCAAAGGCAGATAAACGTTGACACAGTGACTCTAAGCAGCTAAACAGCAAGATCACCTTCTTTATCTTCGATCAGACAGAGCTCCACTGCCTGGTGTCCGCCAAATTCCCTTATCGTTGTTTTGGTCCACCAGTACACACGCGTCAATATAGACACCGGCAGCCATGCACCCCTAAGCCAGCGTCCATACCGCGTCTCTCAAGCTGAACGTCGGGTTATTGAAGACCAGGTGACTGACAGGCTTAGTCGGGGAGTCATACAGCCGTCCCACAGTCCCTGGGCATCCCCGGTGGTGCTCGGGAAAAAGAAGGACGGTAGCATCCGCTTCTGTGTTGATTATAGGCGCCTTAACAAGATCACGCGCAAAGATGTCTATCAGCTCCCCAGAATTGATGACGCGCTCGACTGTTTGCAAGGAGCAGAGTTCACTTCGCTGGATCTTCGGTCGGGGTACTGGCAGGTGCCCATGAATGAAGCCAAGCGCCCCAAAACTGCGTTCGTAACTCCTGACGGCTTGTACGAGTTCAACGTGATGCCGCTCGGCCGTTGCGACGCCCCGGCCACATTCGAGCGTCCTATGGACAACATACTTCGAGGTCTCAAGTGGCATACGTGCCTTTGCTATCTGTACGACGTCGTGGATTTTCAAAAGACTTCGATACTCATCTCCAGCGCCTCGCAAGTGTCCTGCAATACCTAACACAGGCTGGGCTACAACAAAATTTGAAGAAATGTCACTTCGCCGCACGGAAGCTCGCAATCTTAAGGCACGTTGTCAGCAAGGACGGCGTTCTACCAGACCCAGACAAGCTCCAAGCTGTCACCGAGTTTCCTAAGCCGTCGACACTCAAAAAACTCTGGAGCTTTATAGGTCTATGCTCGTATTTTCGACAATTTATTCATAATTTCACATCAATAATGATCCCTTAAACGTGCCTATTTGCTGACAGCCAAGGTTTCTCGGCATGTTCGTCCACCTATGACGACGCATTTGCGAAATTACGTCATCTTCTGACATCGCCGCCGATTCTCCGTCACTTCGACCCAGACGCCCCTACCAAAATCCACACGGACGCTAGTGGAGTCGGCCTTGGCGCTATCTTTGTGCAGCGAAAGTCTGGCTTCGATGAATACGTCATTTCTTACGCGAGTCGCACTCTGACCAGAGCTGAAGAAAATTATTCGGTCACGGAGAAAGAATGTCTAGCCATCGTTTGGGCAATCGCTAAATTTGGACCCTACATATATGGCCGGACATTTGATGTCGCGACTGACCATCACGCCCTCTGCTGGTTGTCGTCGTTAAATGACCCATCTGGTCGCCTAGTCCGTTGGGCATTACGACTCGAAGACTACGACATCCGCGTCGTCTACAGGTCAGGGCGCAGACAATCAGACGCCGCCGCTCTCTCTCTCGATCTCCGCTTCCCCAAGACTGTAAAATGCGCCTGTTTCTACCTACAATTTTGCCTCCCTCACACACGCTGACATGCCACCCAAGCAGCGCCGAGACCCTTGGATAGTGTCTTTAATGGAGTTCCTGTCGAAGCCTTCACCGAGTACCACCAGTCGCTCGCTGTGGCGCACAGCTCGCCATTTCACCATGCGCGATGGGCTACTTTAACGCCGCAATTACGTCAGTGAAGGTCGCAAGTGGTTGTTAGTGATTTCTCGCCATCTACGTGCTGATATTTGCGCCTCGTTCCATGCGGACCCCCAATGCGGCCACGCTGGTGTAATAAAGACGTATGCATGCCTCCGGCTGTGTTACTACTGGCATGGAATGTACCGATTCGTTCGCCAATACGTGCATTCGTGCTCAAAGTGTCAACGCCAGAAGAGTCCGCCGTGTGCAGTCACTAGACCACTCCAGCCGTTTCCCTGTCCCTCACGACCTTTTCATCGCTTTGAAATTAACTTGTACGGCTCCCTTCCATACACACCTGATAGGAATCACTGGGTGATTGTCGCCATTGATCATTTAACATGGTATCCTGAGGTTGCCGCGCTGCCAGAGGCTACATCACGTGAAGTGGGCTTATTTACTCTTCACAAACTTGTTCTTCGCCACGGCGCTCCCCGAGAGTTACTCAGCGACCGTGGACGCACGTTCCTTTCAAAAGCTGTACAAGACCTTCTGCGTGAATGCAATGTTCTTCATCGAACGACCAGTGCGTACCATCCCCAAAGCAATGGCATGACTGAACGCTTCAATCGCACATTAGGCGACATGCTGTCCATGTATGTATCTGCTGACCACACGAACTGGGACCGCATACTACCATTTGTCACCTATGCGTACAACAGCGCCACTCAGTCCACGACTGGATTTTTTCCCGTCCTTCTTCTATATGGCCATGAACCCTCCTCATTAATGAATACCATTTTGTTGTATTGCCCGGATACTTCAGAGTCTGCAACCCTTTCAGAAGTCGCCACCTATGCGGAACAGTGCAGGCAGCTAGCACGCTCGCTAACTACACAAGGCCAAGCACTCCAAAAGGACCGCCATGACGCCAACCTGCATCCCCAGTCATATTTGCCTGGAACATTGGTGTGGCTTCACGTTGCCTCCTCAGCTGCAGTCCTTTCTTCAAAGCTGCTGCCTAAGTATGAAAGCCCCTACCGCATCCTGCGTCAAGCATTCCCGGTAAACTATATTGTCAAGCCCGTACAGTCATCCATAGACCGCCACCGTCGCGGCCGTGAGACTGTTCACGTCGACCGACTGAAGCCGCACTGTGACCCAGAAGTCGTACCTGTGCCATAGGTCACCTGGATGGCTCCTTTTTCGCGGGGAGTGGTTTGTAGAATGAATAGAGTGCAATTAGCAGTGCATGCAAAAGACGAGGAAGAGGACCGTGGTTCGTGCTCGTGATAGCTCCGATTCGGATCGCTGAGCGGTTGACGTGTGTTCGTTTTTTAATAAACGCGTCGCGGACTCAACGCTCAACGCGTACTACCTATATATATATATATATATATATATATATATATATATATATATATATATATGTTGCCACAGTTCGACCATCGCCGGAGACGCGTGCAACAATTTGCGTTCGTAAAAGCCAAAACACCAAGTAGCAAGAAAGCCGCGCCATGGAACGCCGTCCTGCACGCGCCACGATGCTACGCCGCGGAGGAACCGGCATGAGACTCTAGGGGCAGAGGAAGAGACCGACGAAGTTGGAGTCAGCGAGCAAGGGACATTTTGGCTGACCATTTTAGTTTTGAGATTACTGGCACGGGTTCGCTCTAAGTAAATAGTTTATATAGTACCAGGTGCTATACTTAATGGTAACATTCTGGTGGAGGTGCTGGTTATGATTCCAAGCCCACCACAGACAAGGGGGAGAAGACCAGATCCAAGAAGATTGGAGCCAGCAGAATTAACACCTGTGACCAACGCACGAGTCGCCGACTGCGTGGTGAGCAGCCCGAGTTTGGCCCCCTTATTGACCCATCAAAACCAGCCGAGACCTCAAGCACAAGCGTCACTGCGATGGCCACCCAGTCGATGCCATCTCCATCTCACCTCATCGTGTATTCACCGCGCATACCAGAATTCTTCCACGGTGACACCTTTGAAGACGCCGAGGACTGGCTTGAAGGCTTCGAGCACGTTGCACGTTTTAATGGTTGAGACGAAGCCCGAAAACTTCGTTACGTTTACGTCACCCTGCAAAAAGTCGGCACGTGCGTGGTCTGAGAACCACGAAGCGTTTTTGCTGTCATGGGACGACTTCCTACGAGAGCTAATCACAACCTATCCGAACACGAACCACACAGAGAAGGCAGAGGCTGCGCTTCAGGCGAGGAACCAACAGAATAACGAGAGTGTGGCCATGTACATAGAAGACATGTCGCGGATCTTCCGCCGAGTCGACCAAAACATGGCTGAAGAGAAGTTGTGGCACCTAATGCACGGAGTAAAAGAAGTAATTTTTGCAGGCCTGGTGCCTAATCCACCGCGAACTGTGGCGGAGTTCCGGTCCGAGGCAACGACCATGGAAAGGACACTACAACAACGTGCGCGACTGTAAAACAGAGACTTCGGCGTCTTTCAGCCAGGGCGGAGTCAACAACCCTTTTCAACAACGTTGACGTCCTTCTGGAAATGGTGAGGGCTATTGTTAAGGAGGAGCTCCAGAAACTGCAACTCACCCAAAGTCCTCCAGCGATGCCCTCAATCGCGGACGTTGTACGTCAAGAAGTGCGGCAAGCATTTATTCAATCACAGCCTCAGGTGCCCCACCACGCGCAACCGGAACCTCAGCCACAGCTGTCGTACGCGCAAGTCGTATGGCAAGACATCAGACGTCCGAACTTTGCACAAGCTCCCGTTATGCAACCGACGTTTCCTAATGGTACGCCACCACCGATGCCAGAAGCGAGACCTCGCAAAAGAGATGTATGACACACTGCAGACCGGCGGCCCCTCTGCTACCACTGTGGGGAGGCAGGTCATCTTTATCGGACATGCCACTACCGTCGGGTCGGGCTACATGGCTTCCCAGTGAATGCACCCTGCCCTCGTAACTGTGAGCGCCCTTACGAAATCAAAGAATCTTTATCTTCGCGCTATGCCTCTCCAAGCACTCAGCGACATGAATCACGGTTGATTGCACCAATTCGCAATAGGTCGCCGAGTGAACGCCCATTATCTACTTTCCCGCGGCGTTGTTCGCCAATCCCGCGACGGGAAAACTAGAACCAGCGACTTGTGGAGGCAGGACTGCTGATTTTTCAGAAAACTGAAAACCCTCCTTCGTTAACCAGATCAGACGATGACATTGACACAATGACGGACAAGCGCAGTAATGATGACGTGACATCCGGGCTACAAGTCAGAATCAACGACGTCGAGACCATAGCGTTAATAGACACTGGTGCACACTACTCAGTAATAAGTAGCATGCTCGCAAAGAAACTGAAGAAGTTGCTCACTCATTGGACCGGACCGCCGACACGCGCCGCCGGAGGGCACTTAGCCCCGTAGGATTGCGCACAGCGAGAGAGGCATAAGAGGCCACGTGTACGTCTGCAGTTTTATTGTTCTCCCTGAATGTTCCCGTGAGGAAATTCTGCGCATGGACTTCCTGCAAGCAAACAGTGCCATCATCGACTTGCAGAAATTCCAAGTTTCTTTCTCTACAGAGAACGCTGTTAGCGTGTGTCATGCGGAGGAACCAATCGCTTCGTCTCTTCGTACTGTGAATGAAGGTGTGACAGTGCCGCCATGTTGCATCGTGACAGTTTCTGTGAAAAGTGACGTTTTTCGTGAATATGCCCGACTAGCTAATGGAAATATCGAACTGCAACTCACAAAGGGGATACGCGTGACGAGAGGTCTAGTGAACCTGCGGAACGAATATACTGATGGGCCATTGACTAACTTTACCAACGAGGCACAGCATGTGGCGAAGGGAGCAGCCATAGCATCACTTCATGACTACGTACAAGTCTCAGATGTTTGCGTCATAGAAAATGTACCAACAACGTCCTCAACAGTGGACAGTGTCCTCGAGAAAATAGATATTGACCTAGAGCTTTCATCTCTACAGAAAGACCAGATTGTGGAGTTGATCAAAGAATTCGCAGAGTGCTTTTTTTCTTCTTTGAAAGTCGGACGTACTCCTATAAGAAAGCACCGATAATAATCGAAAGACATATTAGACCAGTATGTCAGCATCCATACCGAGTAGCTCCGAAAGAAACGGAGGCGATAAAAAAGCAAGTACAGGAGATGCTCGATGACGATGTTATACAGCCCTCCAAAAGCCCATGGGCATCGCCGGTAGTACTTGTGAAGAAGAAGGACAACACCATGCGGTTCTGTGTTGACTACAGAAAACTCAACCTCGTCACGAAGCGAGACGTGTACCCACTCCCACGAGTCGACGATACGTTGGATAAACTGCACAATGCTCACTTTTTTCATCGTTGAACCTAAAGAGCGGGTACTGGCAAATAGAAGTCCACGAACGAGATCATGAGAAGACGGCGTTTGTGATACCCGACGGACTCTACGAGTTAAAAGTAACCCCATTTGGTTTGTGTTCTGCTTCCACTACCTTCCAGAGGATGATGGACACTGTGCTCTCCGGTCTCAAATGGCAGTCATGCTTTGTCTATCTTCATGACATAGTAATTTTTTCCACTACGATCGAGCAGCACGTACAGAGATCGAGAACGGTACTGGACGCTATTCGCATGGCTGCACTTACGATCAAACCCGAAAAGTGCCACTTAGGATTCTGGGAGCTTCGGTTCCTCGGGCACATTGTCACTTCTCACGGTGTCCGCCCAGACTCGGATAAGATCACTGCGCTTGAAAATTTCCCAAGGCCAACAGACAAAAAGGCTATGCGAAGTTTCCTGGGGCTTTGTGCTTATTATAGGCGCTCCTTTGAAAACTTCTCCAAGATTGCGGAACCACTGACACGGCTTACGAAGGAAGGTAAACCATTTATCTGGCACCAGGAGCAAGAAGACGCCTTCTCTGAGTTACGACGGCATTTGCAGTCACCTCCCATACTCGCTCATTTTGATGAAGATGCCAAAACAGAGATTCATACGGGCGCCAGCAACGTTGGCCTCGGTGCTATTCTTGTTCAGTGGCAGAACGGGGAAGAAAATGTTATTGCTTACGCAAGCCGCACTCTGTCGAAAGCTGAGTATAATTATTCAGCTCCAGAAGAGGAATGTCTCGCAGTTATATGGGTCATAAGTAAGTTCCGTCCACATTTATACTGTAGACCATTCCGAGCCATCAGGGACCATCATTCATTGTGTTGGCTTGAGAACCTTAAGGATTCTTCCGAAAGACTTCATAGATGGAGCCTGCGTGTACAAGGATATGACATCACCGTAGTCTACAAGTCCGGCCACAAGCACAATGAAGCGGATGGCTTGTCACTAGCACCAGTCCAGACCTCTTCTCCTGAGCATGAAGAAGTTATGCATTTCTTGCAGCTGTGAATGTGTCGGAGATGGCTCATGATCAGCGAACGGGCCCAGAATTGCTTCTGCTCATTCAATACTTGAAGGGGCAGCAAGTCAAAGTACCGCGAGTTTTCGTCCGTGGACTACGTTCCTACGTCTCCGCAACAACGTTCTGTACAAGAGAAACTTTGAGTACACCGGTGAAACGTTCCTACTGCTGATACCATCACCACTGCGAGCGGAAATATTAAAAGCGTGTCATGATGACCCATCGGCAGGTCGCATGGGCACGACTGTAAAACAGAGACTTCGACAAGAATCCGCCAGTGATATTGCTGGAGAAAATTGATGGATTCAGTACAGCACTGTGTCAGATCATGCCGAGAATTCCAAAGACGTAAAGTACCGCCCATAAAGCCAGCAGGTCTTTTGAAACCGATAGGGCCACCGAAAGTCCCATTTGAGCAGGTCGGAATGAATTTGCTAGGACCATTTCCTATGTCATTGTTCGGGAAGCGCTGGATAGTTGTAACAACCGACTACATGACCTGGTATGCCGAGACGTCATCTCTCACAAACTGACAAAGGAACTGCATTCACTGCCAGGCTAGTACAGTCTGTCATGAAGCTAACGCACACCGACCACAGAAGAACTACAGCGTACCATCCGCAAACTAACGGGTTAACTTAAAGGCTATATAGGACGCTTGCTGACATGATCGCGATGTATGTGGACGCCGAGCATTGGACTTGGGACACCATATTACCGTATGCTACATTTGCATACAACACTGCACTACAAGAGACAACCCACTTCACGCCCATTTCAACTTGTTTATGGTCGGACAGTAATAACAATATAGACGCGATGCTGCCTGTCAACAGCATCAATGAAGAGGACCCTGACATAAGCGAATATGTAGAAAGAGGAGACGAGGTGCGACAACTAGTACGGAACCGCAACATTCAACAGCAGGACGTCGATGCGCACCGTTACAATCTAAGACAAAGGGGCGTTCAGTACTCCCCTGAAGACCAAGTGTGGGTCTGGACGCCTGTACGTGCACGTGGCCTGTCAGAAAAGCTTATGCGGCGCTATTTTGGTCCTTACAGGGTTCTTCGTCAGCTAGGCCCATTAAACTACGAAGTGATCTTTGAAGGTCAAGTATGCAAAACACGACGCAGGAATCTCCCGGAAGTTGTTCATGTAGTACGGATGAAACCGTACAACGGCAGGAACTGCACAAGCGAATTGACTCACGTCGTCTAACACAAGGACAAGTCCTATTGTTTAGAAACTGTCAGCCGGCTCTACGCATCGGGGCGATGCGTGCTAGGAGGGGGACTAATACCACTGTTGGACCATCGCAGAAGACGCGTGCAACAATTTGCGTTCGTAAAAGCCGGAACACCAAATAGCAAGAAAGCCGCGCCATGGAACGCCGTCCTGCACGCGCCACGACGCTACGCCGCGGGACCGGCACGAGACACGAGGCGCAGAGGAAGAGACCGACGAAGTTGGAGTCAGTGAGCAAGGGACACTTTGGCTGACCATTTAAGTTTTAACATTACTGGCACAGGTTCGCCCTAAATAAATATATATATATATATATATATATATATATACATATATATACATATATATATATATATATATATATATATATATATATATATATATATATATATATATATATATATATATATAAGGGAAAGAAGTGTATACCTAAGGGCTCGTTTTTCCGTGTTTTAACACAATATTATTGAGATATAACAGACAGTAATGCCAAGGAATGTACAGGGGAAGTTATTAAAACCAATGGAATGTAAATAAGAAGAAAGAAAAGTGGATGAAAAAATTACCAACTGTGAGCAGGAATCGAACCTACGACCTTCGAATTTTTTTCATCCACTTTTCTTTCTTCTTATTTACATTCCATTGGTTTTAATAACTTCCCCTGTACATTCCTTGGCATTACTGTCTGTTATATCTCAATATATATATATATATATATATATATATATATATATATATATATATATATATATATATATATATATATATATATATATATATATATATATATATATAGTGGGAGTAATAATTCAATGGGCCAGTTAGTCTTCGTGAAGGTATGGGATATGGCACAACGGGAGCGTTGTCAACAAGGATAAATATATTTATTTCCCAACAGTTTCGGGAGGGGACCTCCCTTCATCAGGGGATGAGTTATAACTCATCCCCTGATGAAGGGAGGTCCCCTCCCGAAACTGTTGGGAAATAAATATATTTATCCTTGTTGACAACGCTCCCGTTGTGCCATATCCCATATATATATATATATATATATATATATATATATATATATATATATATATATATATATATATATATATATATATATATATATATATATATATATATATATATATATATATATATATATATAGGAACACAAGGGTGCTTTGGAAAAGCCGAAGACTAAGAGGGAGTCAGAATAGAATAAATACATCTCGTGTATATAAGCCACGCCAAGTGTTTTACATCTAGCGTCACTATTCGCAAGTTTCGTAGGCTGTCACGCCGTCCCGCGGCCATCAGCGTGGTTTTTCAGAGTATTGGAATGGCGGCGGGGCAGTAGTGCTCATAGTATGTGCATCTACGTCTCGGCTGGCATTGGGCCTTCACTGGAAGGTTTCTGTTGTAGTTACCGGGCGTACAAAAGGTCACTGCAGTCCTCACAGTCTCCATTTGTGAAAATGGCGCGCTTTTCAGACACAGCGAAGTAAAAACTGAGACGATTATTCACGTTCATGTGTACCTGTGAGTATGTTTCATGCGTAATTTGTGCTTGAGAAACGCGGGGCACGTTTCTATCTGCTTGCTATTTGGCGCGTGACCTTCCGATACGTTGCTATAGTGTTCATACTTTGCCTTCGCGGCAAAGCTATGTCGTTTTTCAAAAATGTGTCAGAAATATCGGCATTGCGATAAGTAAGCGAAATCTTACATCGGTAAATATTTGTTCAAAATTGAGGGCGTGAAAGGAAATACAGTATTTTAATATACTATTTGAAGTTTAACGTGACAATCCAAGTAATAACCGTGAGGCGCGCCTTTAGTGGAGGCCAACGTGCATGGACATCGCATGCCACAACAAGTGGTGTGCTTGGTATGCAGGACCTCTTCGCCTTCAACGAGGCATCGTATCCGAGTTTCTGAAGGGTCTAGATGGCGCATATTATGTGAATGCAAAGAGGGTAAAGCCTTCACGAAGCAAAACAAAAAAGAAAACACTGCAGTGCAGGCCACACATGTGCTCAGCGACTCCGATATTCTCTGCGGGCGCCATATTGAACCACCCTGTACGGCCCCTATAAGTGACGAAACTTGCGAATACTTAAAGTAAAGCATCACAAACGCCTTTATGAGTATATTGTTGAGCCTCTACGTAGCCTGCCTACAAGTTTCGCTTCCTTAGCTGAAGTGATTTAAGAGAACTCCACTCAAGTTCTTTTACCTGAGGAACCCCACCGCTCAGCTATTTGCACGTGCGGAATTGACGGTGTTATCATGACGTTGAGCATTTTTTTTCTTTTGTCTAGCATTGGCGGCTACATTCTTGACCTGGCCGTGACCCACTTTAGCGGACTGGCCGTCTTTCAACCAGTAATCAATGGTAAGCATATCACTTCTGTATCTACGAATGATGTACGTACGTGGCGAAATGTCCCGCGATCGTGAAGGCCAAAAAGGACGCAATCAGGTTGTTAACGTTTTCAAACTCGAAGTACTTCTGTTGTTTGAGAGTCTTGCATGCGAGAGCATTTCTGACTGATTGTTAGTGTCAAGCGTTGCCTATAAATACTTTCATTGACTTTTAAAGTAAGGGTGAGTGTTCATCTGACTTATCAGCACCAATAAACATGATCTCTGGTTTGTCTCTTTAATTGTCAGTAAGAAGTCGAGTAAGGTTTGACTCCTAAGTGGAATTCACTGGTTTTACTCCTTACTTGTGGAACGTCAGTTGTGACCATTCTATCAGACGAGGAAGTCAGCGCTGGAAACCAGCGCTTTTCTCCTGTCTGGCTCGTGCCGCAGGCGCGGAGTGTACGCGCTGGTGCTTAGATAAAGAGCGTTGTTGAACAATTTAGCATGTTTTTGATTACACTGTACATTTTCTTGTCTATGTCAAACAGCGAAAGGTCAGCGGCAAGCTACTGTGCTATTTTTGGTTGTTCTAAGAATACAAGAAAAAAAAAAGGAGACTGCTGCCTGAATAAGTGTGCGGCACGCATCACCAAACGCGCATCGTTTGCGGTTGCTTCATGGTGCATCGTTTCGTTTGTGTTATGTGACAAGTTGCAGATCAGAGAAAGCCGCAATCTACCAGAAATGCCCAGTCTTCCATTCAGTCAAATGACATAATTAGATTGACGACCAAACATGAGTGATCAAGAAGGGGCCTGCCCGTTAAAGCGCAACACATCCAAGCACCTCACGAGTAGCCACCTGAGTTTTTTTTCGCTTCGTTTCAATATCATATTTCAGTATGATAGGATCGTTCAAAACAAATCGCCTCGGAGCTCAGCTCAACCTGGCAATCGATGTAGTTGATGTGGCTGTGTATTACCCCTTATTTCGCAGCAGGGTAACTGGCAGGAAACATTTAATTTGTGCTGCGCACCAGCCATGTGGAGTCCGAACATTCGTTAAATTTTACATAAACTTGAACTGACCGAATCTTTTTCTGGAGTGTGCAGTGCATGTGAGATGGCGAGATATGTATCGTGCACGGTGTGCAATTTGAAAGCTGAACAGTAAAAAAAAACATAAAGGAGTCTTGTCACTTTGTTTTTAGAGCTAGTAATTGCCAGCAAGACATTTTTTTTTTGCGTGGTCAAGAACTGTGTCTCAGAAGTCGTGCAATGATATTCTTTTCTATAAGAAAACCAAAGTTTAACCACGTTTTGCGATTGCCTGATGTGTTTATTACTGTGTGTTTCGCAGCTTAGCTTCAGGAACGACCAATACGATTTCGCAAAACGCGTATATTAAAAATTATTTTGAAAAAAAATAAATACGAATTGGCTCTCATGTCTATCGTGGGCTCGAGCCCGGGTGCGCTTACACTCTCTTCAGCAGAAGAAACTCTATCTTCACTTTATCATCACCGCGATCTAATCGAACGCCACGACACTAAAAAAAAAAAAAGGCGCGCCACCATGTACACATTAGCATTGCTTTTTCTGTACCGGCGCCTCCATGTAAACAGTTCTCGTTTCCTGCTCACCGGTAGTGAATAAATGAGCGAGTAATAGGGGTCGTCAAATGTCGAGCAAGAGATAGACATCAGTTTGTGAGCAACCAACAAATGGCGTCATCGCCAAGAAATCGCAGATGCGCACTCACAGCAACAGCACAAAAAACCACGAGTGGAAAAGAAGCCTAAATATTACAGTCCTGGAAAAAAATCATTGTATCATCAAAAAGCACCTCCACTTCCTTGCACTGCTAGAATGGGTCAAAATATTGTTACGTTTTTCCAACAGACTAAAATGCCGAAAACGTACGTACGACACTGACCACTTGCGACACGTTTGCGCCATCACATATTACATATTTGACCCCGAATGAGTCGAAACCTTTCAAGGTGTCTGACAAGCTCATTTTATACCTATAATACATTACTTGAGACGCAATTCAGTGTGCCACAATGAAAAAAAAAATGACTGCAACTGCAACCAACGCCTTTATCATGAGTTTTCATTATGAGCTGTCAAATTATGAATAAACTTTATGAACGTCGTATATTTCTTATGTATGTCCTCTCTGTTATGACCCTCTACCAGGGTTGACAGTATTACCAAATATAATTAAAAATAAAAAACGTAAAACTTCGCACGCGCCAGTGGGTTGCCAGACCAGCACGGTGCCACCCGCTAACAAATATGGCGGCGTCCATGTTGGAGAGCAGTGCTTGATAGGTGGCGTGCCGAAAAACAGCATGTAGCGGAGAGTTGAGACACAACTCAGCCGCTCGCGTCCAGACGACCGGTGGCAGTGCACTGCGGGGAGAGCACGCGCGTGTGCCGCTGCAGCGCTTAATTTTAGAACAGACACCTTGAAAAACCATTGTGCCTGTTTTTGCTGCCAGATCAAGCAGAGTCACCGCCTGGCGGTAACTGGCCGAACAGGCGAAGCGGGGATGGCTTTGTGCGTCGTCTGCTAGCCACGTCGTGTTTCCATGAGCGTGTACGTCATGCACGTTCTCAAAGTGTGCTTTGCCAGGTCATACGTCAGCGCGAGTGTAACTGTTTCTACGTATGCCTGAAACGACATACAAAAGCATTAGGTATTGCTTGGCTAATAAGGTCGGCAAGTGCAACTTTCAAGAGTGCTGTTTTTTTTTTTGTCGTATACGGTGAATAGAGGGTATACCCTCTATTCACCAGAATAATTTAAGAGCGGTTGCCGCTTTCTGTTTTAAGCACATCGCAAAATGCTCTTGCTCGCCGCGGTAATCTAGTGGCTAAGGTACTCGGGTACCGACCCCCAGGTCGCGGGATCGAATCCAGGCTACGGTAGCTGCATTTTCGATGGAGGCGAAAATGCTGTAGGCCTGTGTGCTCAGATTTGGTTACACGTTAATGAACCCCAGGTGGTCGAAATCACCTAAGCCCTCCACTACAGCGTCTCTCATATTCATATGGTGGTTTTAGAACGTGAATCCCTACATAATAAATTTTTAAAAATGCTCTTGGTATCCTCCCAAACATTAGGCTAATAAATGGTGAGTGAATGCTACGTTTTATAGTGACTCGGTTGTAAAAAAAAAAAAAACATTCGCTTGTCATGCGTTGGCGCGCTGTTGGTATATATGTGTACAACTACGACGCCGTATTTTATCGATCACGTGAGGAGCCTTAGTTGTGCTTTTCTGACCGTGGTACCACTACATACAATTACTACTATCACATACACTGTGATACTTTGGTACTTTAAACTCCGGTACTTTAAAATGTACTTAAAACAGATTTAATGCGCGCAACCATGTGCGCATTATATCTAAGATTGCTTGAAAGAGCACACACGTCGAAAATTAATTTAGACCACATGCCTTATACACAATTTTGTATAATTTCACTGAAAATTTCACTTTTTTTGCATTGTCTTGAGCGTTTGTGTGTCATTGTTAGGGATAGACGGAAGGCAGTGGTCATTTTTCAGTCTGAAAAAAAAGACCTGCTTGTCCCAATAACGAGGCCTTTGGTGTAGTGCTTTCATGCACGTAGTTCATCGATGAAAGCTTTCCACTGAACCCTTATGTAAGCTTTTTACTGGTGCAAGAACATGTGCGTACACGTGGTAAACGCAGTCATGCACGTAGTCCATCGATGAAAGCTTTCCACAGAACCCTTATGTAAGCTTTTTTACTGGTGCAAGAACATGTGCGTACACGTGGTAAACGCAGTCATGCACGTAGTCCATCGATGAAAGCTTTCCACTGAACCCTTATGTAAGATTATTACTGGTGCAAGAACATGTGCGTACACGTGGTAAACGCAGTGTATAGCACAGAGCGCCGTCAGTCACAATGAGCTTTCCTGATGAGGCTTATCGACTCTTCCACATTTCATGATGAAAAAGAGGAGGAGGTGGAAAGTTATGGAGTCTTTTTTTTTAACAGAATGAGAGAAAAATTAAAGGCGTATATAAGGTGAAAACGGTAGTACTGAACTAATAAACAGGCATATGGGCTTTCTACGATCTTTCTCACTTTTTGTAGTATGCAGATGACAAAAATGTAAGTAAATATTTAAATCACGCGACAGCAGTGCGTAGTAGGTGGAACTCAAGCTAACCACGTACAAACAACACAGAAAAGGTATGATTTAGTGCGAAAGCGAGAAGAGTTCACCTGGGGCAAGCATCTCTATAAAAGGCAGAATGCGCTTTACTCGTGGGTAATGTTAACTTTGCGAAGGCCTCGTGCACCGATTCAGCAGAGAAGAGCGAGGATACGAACAGTAAACTGTACTGAACGCCTTTTGTACGCTGAAACTCGGCTCATACTACACGTGACGAAGCGCCGCTGCACGTATTTGTATACGTTCCGCTGACCGCCTATCCACACTTGTGCGGGAACTGCGCTGCCACCTATAGCCTGATCACATCGCGAATATTGCACTGTGGATTGAAAAAAAAAATAAACTCCGTCCGAAGGCTACTATCCAGAAAGGGCATCCTAAAACTGAGAGAAGCTCTGTAGAGCGGACTGCGTCCATGCAAGTGGCATCGAGGGGAGAGCGCTGTACAGGGATGCCGATTCTCTCAACAACCATTTTCTGTTCGCGTGCCGGATTTTGTGCTAAGCATGTGCCGGCTTATATGCCCCTATATTGATGAAACCGTGCGGCGACGATAACACACTCCTCACTTCTGTGGTAAATAAACAACACAAAAAACAGAGGAAGTAGCAGCTGCGTCATCGAATTTTTAAATGCGAAGCATTTCTTAGCGAACTTCGGCGACTTTTAGCGTGTCTATCTATCTATCTATCTATCTATCTATCTATCTATCTATCTATCTATCTATCTATCTATCTATCTATCTATCTATCTATCTATCTATCTATCTAGCCACAGCCGCTTACGTTTGGATGCTATTGTGGTCACCCCCTTAACTTGGCGTGAACCAAGATTAGCATGGGAGGGAAAGATGGTTTCACGAATATTACGTGCTGGTCAAGACGTGTATAATCTCATAACCCCGTCGTGTACGTCGTCAAACACTTCCCGCCAGGCAGAGGCAAACACACCCATAGGCGGGTATGTGCCGCTTGTATGCGGATATGTGCCACAGGTGACTTGACACATAGTATCTACCCAGGAACGACGAGAACACACATGTGCAATTTTAACGCGCGAGCGTTAAGAAGTACCCGACATCGATAGCGTCGACCAAACCAATGCAAAGAATAAATGTCAAGGTCCCAGCTGGAATCAAACCCAAGCATTCTGCGTGGCAATGAAGCATTTTAACACAGAGCTACGCCAGGTCTCGGAACTACTTTTCTAATAGACGCTAATCTTCGTTAAACGTCAATAAACACATAAAGCCGAACATGAAACCTTTATTTGCTCGTACTAACACATTCAAATTTAGTTTGTTCCCACGTACTATAGACCTCTAGAATTCCCTACCGGCCAGTATTCGTTCACTATCTTTACAAAATTTCATTGATGCCGCTATTGCCCATTTAGAAAATAGGTAAAGATCGTGTTTACAATAGCATAGTGACGTTTTCTTTTGTATTTTAGTTTTATTGTTTTTTTATTGTTGTTTTATTGTTGTTGCTCTCTTTGTATTAGTTTTGTATAACTCATCCACTCCTGCTATAGCTTCGCATTAAGGCTGCAGTATATTCAAATAAATATAAAATAGTGGTTGCAGTGCTGCCTACCCAATTTTATAAACATTACATATGTAATCATTCGATACAGCCGCCACGTCGGGTTAACGTCAATTGTGGTTAGTTGCCATGCGCTGAAGTTTATTTACGTAGCAGTGTCTAGGGCCAGCATCAGAGCTTATCGTGAGCTTCTGTCAATGTTTGCAAACTGTGTAGGCTACTTTCTTGTATCATTCACTTCACGTGGGGGCATCAGACAGAGTTTGGTGGTGGCGATCAGAAAAAACTTTTTTTTACATATTCCGTACGTACACTGCATTATATGCTAGTTTTATTTCCGGCAAAACACCGTATAAATTCGGCTGTTTCAAACTGCTTTCCACAGGTGGCCATCTTCATTATCGGATGAAGCTGGCAAACAGGTGAAATTCAGTTCAGAAACCAGCCCGACACCACTAGACAGTAGAGCGAGAGCAGAACATACTTTGCTCGCGTGATCGCTTGGAGGCAACGCCACCTCCTTTGTTATTGATATAATGAAGGAGGAAAAAATGTACATGTACGGGTCCTCCCTCAATTCTAACTATTTTCGCACTTGAATACCAGCACTTGAATACTCCAGCGCTGGTTTTCGCGGTACGCGCCCAATATGCCCGCTGGCAGTCACGCTGGCACTCGGTGACGACTATTGTTCGTCAGCGTTCTCGCTCTGTTGTCGGGCTGCTCAAAAGATGATTTTGGCCCGTACGCCTGATGATTTTTAAAGGTGATAGTTTTTTTCTTGAAGACTCCCTACGCAGAAATTTTGGTCTGGCTGTCTGTACAGTTGTCTGTTTGTCCGCCCTTAACGATACTCCAAACGGCATCAGACGATACCCTAACCAGCCGACCCCATCCGCAGCGCCCACCAATATTGTCCAAGCTTTAGCGTTCATACTTGGACGACTGTCAATTAAAAAGCAATTATTGCGCATATATGAGGCACCATAACGACACATCAATATTCCGCATGTTTTTCTTTTCACTAGAAAAGGCATACATAAGTAATTCTAGGGACCATAGCGCTTATCCCGCTGCGCTGACGATACAACGCTTGCACGAAATAGCAAGTGATTCCAACGCTTTCCTAAGACGACACGGTGAGGGCACCTAATCATCGCCTTGCGTTCTACAGCTTGTCGCCTCCGAGGCAGGCGCGCACGCCACGTGCTTCGTTTTCCAAAGTAACTGCCAGATAGCGGTCATGTCTCAAATGTGACGTCACTTCATGCACTCATTCGCCTCCGCTGCACGCTCGAGGCACTCTAACGCAGCACCTCCAGAATGCCATTCACCAGTTTTCTTGCGCAGAACATCAAAGAAACGTTTTGTTTACTCTCTCCAGACGCAAGACTATCATTTTGACGACATTTGCAGTGTAACATGCAGATACGGGGCCATTTTTTTGTCTTTTTGTAAGGGGAACATGCTCAATCCACATACATCGTTTCATGTTTCAACCCCGTACAGTGGAATAGAATATACTCTGGTCAGCCAGTCGTGCCATAGAATATACTAGTTCTGCCTAACTGCCGGACAGTTTCATTGAACTTGTTTATCTTAACTTTCTGAACAGCGAAAACAGACATTTTATCTTCGGTTGCCTTTACCTATCCCCTTCTTCATATTCCGATTTTTGTTTCTCGTACAGTAATAGTAGTAAGGTTTGCTAAGGAAAATAAGAAATATATGTAACTATAATCAGGGGGTATACATAAATTACAGATCTAATTTCTCAACTCTCGTAGTTATTCATCGTTTCATAAGTGTCCATCCCGCTTGAAATGAAGAAAATTGTAAATTTTAAGGCCTTGTTTTGTTTGTGTGACAAACTATTATTGAGAAAAAACAGACAATAACGCCAGGGAAAGTATGGGGGTTGTTACGAGAAGTAATTAAAACGTAAATGGGAAGAAAGAAAACTGTACGAAAAAATAACTAGCCACCGGTAGGGTCCAAACCGGCGACCTTCAAATAACGCATCCGATTCGCTACCAATGAGCTGCAGTGGCGGTCATCCCTCCGTCCCTCTTGTTGGGTATAGATGTCCATTTAAACATAGGAGCTCAAGTCAGCGCCACGTGATGCCACTGTGGCGAGTGTGTAACACTCTTATTGCTTGTTGTGGCCTTGCGTGATCTTATTACACGGTGGCTGGCGACCAATTATCACTAGCATACCAGCTCAAGGCATCAAGTCTGCCAGGACGAGACCCTCACTATGAATGAAGGAAAGTGTACCTTTAAGGACTTATTTGTTTCTTCGGATCCTTCCATTGCCAAGTTATCTTTTTGTCCACTTTTCTTTTTTCACATTTACATTACAATTACTTCTAATAACATCCCCTATACTTTTGCTGGCACTATTGTCTGCAAATTTTCATTATTATTGCATCACACTTTAAGCGTCATATGCTTCATCCTTCTCTGATTAAGCTTTTTTGTGGCACTTTATATCATTGTTCAATTCCGTAGCGAAGTTCTTTCCAGTATATGCACAACGAATGAAACCCACGGACGACTAAGCCACCAAACGTATACAGGGCATTATTTGTGCCGTCTAAACTTTGCTGTAGATTGAGATCAAATACACAAATCAAATTTCTATTCTCATTTCTTCGATTTCACTGAGAATTATTACGGTTACCAAACCCAAATATTGTTCCCAACGATTCCCTTTACTTGATTAGGGTCGGTTTCATTAGTTATGTATAATACACAAAGCAATTGAGCCTCTTGGACAATTTCCTCTTTCGTATTTTACAGACTATATGTATGCCATATCATTTATGTTATTATTTTATGTACCGTGCATAAGTATTTCTAAATTGTCATTTGTATTTCATGTTATATACACTGTTCATTAAACTTAAGTCTTACCTCCACGCTTCCTGAATCTTATCTTGCTGTATCTGATATCGGAACATTTGATATTCCTCAGTGTAGTACTCATGCTAAAAACCAGCTATTGTTCTTTGTACACGGGGTGTATAAACTGCTGTACCATAGCTTCTATGTAGCAATGAAAAAAGATGTTTCAATCTGATTTTTTCTTTGAGACCTCGTTTTGCAAATCAACATCTAGCTTCAATCTATTAGTGATTGTTTATTATTCATAATTAAGAAATAGGCCTTAATTTTCATTCTTCATCTGACAACTACAGTTGTGTCTTCTACTATGGGCACCTACATAACAAGACTTCGTCACAACTGTAAATAAATATGGCCATGAGTACTCGTATGTACATATAATGAGCAATCACTGTGTCATAAATGTGCTTGGTAGTGCAGTATATATGAAAAAAATTGTATATGTATACTTCACCATTAGCCTCACTACGCCCAATGCAGGACAAACGCCTCTCACGTGTGCTGCCAATCAACCCACCAGGATAAAACCGCTGAGCCACGCAGTGAGCAAACTGACTATTTGATGTTAGCAAGAACGAGGAAACAAACACACGTGTTAAAATTAACAGCAGCTGCCACCGTGAAGGAGCCCACGGCAACCCCGTAACGCCGCCAAAGCTGCTAGGAAATGTAGAAGGGGCGCCGTTTACCGAAATCCATGTAAAAGAAGGACGCAGCAGTGCGGCCAATCGCGCCACTAGAAGATACTTTAGTTTCCTCTGCTGGCCCGCGAGTATCTCGGTTTCAAAACGGTGCGGTCAGCGACAGACGCTCCACAGCGGGGGAGCGCCTGACGCACTTCATAATTTTCATCACCCTCTCGTCACAGGCGTCAACGGAAACCTGGCGGCTATTCACGCGAGCCGGTTGTCGACCCTCTTTGCGCAGCGCTCCGAGCTTGGCTTTCACCCGGAGGACGACAAGCGACACTGCGTCGATCCACTCACGGGACTATGTGGAAACAGTGAGTCTTACAACGACTACGCACGCATGATGTTTTTGTATGATGCCCCGCCGCAGTGTTCTAGTGGCTAAGGTACTCAGCTGCTGCCCCGCAGGTCGCGGGATAGAATCCCGGCTGTGGCGACTGCATTTCCGATGGAGGCGGAAATGCTGTAGGCCCGTGTGCTCAGATTTGGGTGAATGTTAAAGAACCCCAGGTGGTCGAATTTCCAGAGCCCTCTACTACGGCGCCTCTCATAATTATATGATAGTTTTGGGACGTTAAATCCCAAATATTATCAAATCAATGTTTTTGTGGGACTGTTTCCAGTTGCTGGGCAAGAAAATAATGAAATAGCTCGAATGAGTGATGTATTTTTTGTGGTCTTTCATGAAACACTAGATATAGAAGATTTAACTTAGCCGGGCTATAAGCTGGACGTGGGGTAAAGTGTGCCCTTAGGAATTACACATTACGTGCATTTTAGAAAAGAAGCTCATAGTTCAAGTACCAGGTTTGTGAATGGAAGCACATCATACCAGTCTGTTGCTGCGACTTTTGTGCGCGTGTGTGTGTGCATATTAATACAACCTCCGTATCTTCCGAACACAGCGGCTATTTCATGTGACGAAGCCTTCTGCCAGGCCTCTTGATGTGGCAACCTCACCCACATCACTCGTCGAAAGGGTCGAGGCAGCGTAACCTGTACCCAGTCCTATCCCGGCGTCTGACCCTTCCCCTACCACTATTTCATTGATACATCACGAATTATCGAACTCTGACCTGTATCATGTTCTTTCAGTATATTCTGCAGAGTCCTTCCATCGCCGCTCCTCCGTTACCTCGCCTTGCTTCCAACTATTATCGACAACGTCATATGTCTGAATTCCGTAGCCTTGGCGATAAGCCCATACGTTTTGACTGCCGACGCGTCGGTCATATCGCTGGCCACTGCCGCAACCTCTGGGCTTCACTGGCACATTACGGGTCCCCCGCCCAGGCCACTTTTTTCCAACAGTCGTCCTCAGCACTTCGTTCTTCGATGCCGACGACCTTCCATACTCCTGCCACATCTCTGATCAGACCTCGCTCCGACAGGTCGTCGTACACTGCTCGCCGACAAATATCCTTCACACCCACAACGCCGGGCTGCCTCTTCGACCTATTCGCAGCACCTCCAACGAGAAAACTAGGCAATGCCGTTTCTGTAGTTGGAGCTGCATTGATGACCTTTGCGGAATTCCTTGCTGAACGTTAACGATAAACCGGAGCCCTTTGTACGTTCCTGCGGACAGTGTTTCTGTTAGCGCGTTGATAGATACTAGGGCGAATGTGTCCGTTATGAGCGCTGATCTTCACCGCCTACCTAATTAAGTTTTTACGCCCACCCTAAACCGAGCTGTACGGGTCACCGACGGGAGAACTGTCACAATCAGTGGCATGTGCTCTGTTTTAGTCTCTACTGGGAAGAGAAGCGCTCTTGTTCTTCTCATCATTTTTCAACTGATAAACTCATTCTCGGTGTGGATTTCCTTACCACTCACTCTGCTCTCATAGACTCTTCAGCTGGCTCTCTCAACCAGGTTATCCTCGCTGCATTCTCTCTTGTTGTTCTTTTTTCATTCCTTGCATCTCTCTATGTCGATTTACTTCTCCATACTGCCGACTAACCCACCTCGAAGACGTCTCTGCGGCATCAACTTCACACGCATCCCGCTTACTCTGTTATACACGTTGACTTATCCTCCATGCCACCTGTACCTGACGGCGATTACATGGTTGCACTGATTCATGCTGTGATGCTCACGCGTGGTGTTGCTGTACCACATACATTTCCGACATTTTTTTGGATATCGCATTTGTCTTCCTTTTGTCAATTTTTCCCTCACTGTTCAAGTTCTCCCACAACGTATTTCCGTGGCCCTATTTAGCACTCTTCCAGATCGCCATGTCGAGCCTTTGAGAGTGTAAGATTGCTGCAGGTCAGCTAGTGGTTCAACTCTATCACACTCGACGGGCGTCGACATAAAACGAATGGCGTCATCGGACCTGATTTCGGATCCAGCTCAATGCCTCTGCCACGTTCTTGAATGATATCGTGACATTGTTTAATTTGCCAGTACGTCTTGAAGCCCAACGACCGTCGTTACTTATCATATGCGAGTCTCATTCATTCACGCCCATATTGTGTCTCCGCGTCGGAGCCGCATCCGACACAGCCGCATCCGACAGCCGTCCGACAGCCGCATCCGAACAGCCGCATTCGACAGCCGTCCGACAGCATGCGGCGACGATTCGCACGCCGCGCGTGCATCCAACTTGCTGAATGTAGCCGCACTACAGCCACGCTGGTTTGGCGGCCGCAGCCAATGGCAGCGCCGAAGCGTGAGAACGGGTGCCACAGGTGGGCACTGTCGCAAGTTTCGGTCTCGCCGCTCCGATCGCCCTCGTATTTTTGGATATCGCCGTTGCCAGTGGCATTAAAAACATTGGATAGACTGTTTCTGACGTGAAATAACTCATGATTGAATAAAGTGATGCTTAAAGTGTACTATTTCTGCAAGGCAACGCCGGTTTCCGAACCAACGACGAGATGTCGAGCCGTGATGGAAGTCCATTTCGCAGGTAAATAAACAGTGGTACCGGCGGTCTCGGCGAACTGGCTCGCTTCGTTCCCACGTTTGGTTTTTACATCTATGCCGTTGATTAAACCAGTCGCACGGGCGAAAGCGTCATATAAGTGTACGAGGTTTTATCGTGTTGGTAAAACGAAGCGCCGGACAATGAGCTCAAGTCAAAAAGAGAGCGGCACTATCGAGAACGTCGGCTTTGCTAGGCCTACGCTCGGAGTCGATAATCAATGTGGGCTGTGTCGATGTTTGTCGCTTGCGAAGGCGTAGCTTTGTTGGCGATGTTATCAGACAACAAAGCATCGCTGCGAGAGCTTCTTTATTTTGCGCCTTATAAAAAGAATACCATGTCTTCCGAGCTTGCGAGCTGAGGGGTCGTATGGGCGGAGCCTCAGCGCTGATGGCTGTTCGCCCCATGTGTCTTGAACCGACGTACGCGGCGTGCGGTGTCGCGCGCCGCATCGGATGCCAAATCGCACCATGTGTCTCTCGCTTAAAGCGCGAGACAGACGTGCGATTTTCCGTGCGATGCGGCGTGCGGCGTCACATGGTGCGGCGTGCCGCATGCGACATTTCGGGACACACAGGGGCGAGGAAGCTATCAGTGGCAGGCCCCACCCCTCTGCGGCGCCTCGGCATGCAGGGTCGAACAACTTGGTATCCTCGTAATGAGGCTCAAAACAGGCAACATTGCACAGCAACGCTTCGTTCTATAAAAATAATTATTAAATCGCATTCGTGAACGACAAGCCCATCGTAACCACGGCAACAGCTGATTATTCACAACTCCGACAGGTAGGCCTAGCATCGCGGGCGCCGGCCGTCGCCTACGCCGTTTACACACGAGCTCTTCATCGAGAGCTTGTTTTTGACAACACTATCGAGCATTGCACTCGTATTTAATGCGTTAGCGTACATTATTACTTTATCGATGCCATCGACGTGAAGAGCAAAGGTGGAAGCGAAGCGAGCCAGCGCAGAGACGCCGGTAGCTGTGTTTACCCGCGAAATGACCTTGCATCGCTGCTCACTATCTCCGATCTCGCTAGCGGTTTCAAAATGGGCGTTGTCGTGCAGAAAAGGCACACTTCAAGTATCACTTTATTCAATGCGGAATAGTATCACGTCACCAGGGAAACAAACGTACTCGATGTTTGTCACGCCACCGCAGTTGGCGATATCAGCAATCCACGCTCGAACCGCTCCATCGACTCGCCTGGAGCCTTGGAAAACGGGTGATGGGAGCGGCGACAGGGAGATGGCGCCACTAGCATCATGACGCCACCTGTATGCTCGCGCTGTGATTGGCTGCTTCCATGCAGCGGTGCGATGCTGTGACGAAAATATCTGGCCGGTTTGATGCTCGCCACACCAGCTAGGCGGTGGTGCGACGCGATGCCACGTCACGAAACGTCACGAAACGTCACCACTCCGGCAGACGCATCGTCGCACCGCATGCCGAATCGCAGAGAAAATCGCACGTCTGTCTCGCGCTTAACGCTGTCCCTCCGCACGAACGCGCCGCGCACCGCAGATGTTGGCGCGATGCCAAGTAGGTCACGCCAATGCTGTGCATTGACGTCAAGCTCCCCTTCCAGTGCGTGTTGACGTCACTCTCTCCCTGGCCTACCACGTGCTCGCCACGACAACCTCAGCTGCCGCCTCGTCCGTTCGCACGCCGCTCCTGCCGGGACCACCACTCGCTTCACCTCCGACTCGTCGGTTCACGTGCAATAAACCTGACGCTTGCTAACGTATGCGTTGAAACATGTCTGTACGTATCACCGACACCGCCTACGCCAGCCATCGCTTCAAACGAATCTTCCAGCGCTCACCGCAGCACCTGCGTTAGCGCCGTTCAACCTGTAATTGCATCCAACGCTGCTAATTGCAACGCAACGCAACGCTGCGCGAGGGATGCAACGCAACGCTGCTAATTGCATCCCATCAGTGTTCACTTCGAGAGATGGTTCTTTTGCTCTTTTTTAATGAACCTGCTGTTCTGTTCGACGCTATGTCACCTGTTTCTGAACTCTACCAGCGCCACGAAGAGCCATCGGCACTTCCAGCGGGATAACTTCAGCCAATAAACGTTAGCAGTGAAGCCATTTTCAAGTTGGTCTCGAACTGCTTCGCTCTTTCCCATTCTCCAGCTCCAGAAATAGATCAGAGAGTTTTAGTGCTGGGTACCCAAAATCTTGGGGCGCTGCGGGCTTGCGTACCCAACCCATACCCAACTGGAATGCCTTGTAGAGGCGCGCACGCAAACGCAAGCCGCACGAAGGTCACAAGCGCTCGCAGCGCCTTAGCGTCTTGTCGCGTAAGTATTATTGAATTATTTTTACGATTTAAAATGTGGAAGTAAACATACATACGGATATGAAGTAAACTAATTTCAATAAATTATTTTTAAGTACTATGACAGCTATCAACACGAAGCAAAAAAAACTTTTCTGTATGCGCCCCACTTGCGCCTGAAGCCGGCACCGTCGATGCCAAGCAATTCAGACGGCTGGTCGTAGTCCGACAAGCGCGACAACAGAGCAACGATGTAACGTGTAACTATGTGTAACTTTTAGCTTGTACGTATACTTCTTTATGTTAACGTAACGCGTCGGATCCTGGCTGCGGCGGCTGCATTTCCGATGGATGCGGAAATGTTGTAGGCCCGTGTGCTCAGATTCGGTGCACGTTAAAGAACCCCAGGTGGTCGAAATTTCCGGAGCCCTCCACTACGACGTCTCTCATAATCATATGGTGGCTTTGGGACGTTAAACCCCACATACCAACCAACCTACCCGAACGCGCCTCTTCCAACGTTTTCAGCTCCTCATACGTAAACATGTATGCCTTGACGTTTTCGTAAACCATAAATGTTGATGCTAACTGCATTTAACTTATGTAGCAATGAATCACCGTTGTGACAAAGTCACGAGACTTTTTTTTTATCGCGTACAGCATCTTGGTACACGCAAAAAAGGGAAAAATACAAGGTTACAGTAACGATAGTGTTGACATATTGTGACACTTCGTGCAACTACAGTCATGAACATGTTCGCTTACGCGTAATGTTTTTGAGGGAAAATGAATAAAAAGGTTACTCGTTTGTAATATTGTCGCTGCGCGGTTTTTCCACCTGACATAAAATGCACAATGTTTCTGAAATAACAATGTTGTGATTGTCTGGTTCACTATGGCCGCGCCAGATGACGCCACCTATTAAGCTGGTCGGAGCTGGCACATCTTTAGTTTCTATGTTCCGGGCCATTCTAGCTTTGGTAATTTGGCTTAAACAATGTAATAGTTATTGCTGCTCGCACTATGGCTTATTTTAACTCGATGGATTGAGTATCCGCAGTGCAGATACCGCGAGTTCCTGCGAAGGTGGGCCTTACAAGACGTCTGATCCATGCTTTCCGAGGTTTCGCGCCTTTGTGCCATGCTATTTGTACAGTGGCTAGCCACTACAATATTTGCGGTTAAAACTTAGAAGTCAAAGTGGTGACTCTGGCCAGCCTCGGCTTTACTTGCCGTGAACGTAGCAAGATGCGCCAGCATGTGCGCCAGGGCAGCTTATCTCCGCTAGGGGGCCAGTGGTGGCAGCGTTGTTTAAGGCCGCGCGCATGCATGGCCCTATCGCCCCAGCGATCTTGCGACGCATTTGTTTGGGGTTTCGCGCAATCGCAATACCACTGCCCCAACTTCCTGGGTACGCAAGCCGCTTGGGTACCCAGCACTAAAACTCCCTAGTCGCCACAGATTAGTTTATGCGGTACGCAACCACAGGAGCCCTCCCGACAAGTGGCACTTCCGACGTTGCGAACACTCTACTGTACGACATAATTTTAAATGCGAAGCATTTCTTAACGAACTTCGGTGACTTTGAGCGTATCTATCTATCTATATATCTATCCGCCTATGACTTAACTCTCCTGGCCGTTTCGATAATGGTATAGATAGAAAACTTGGTATGGCATAACGTGGCTGTATGAAGAACATATTTGACTGGTCACAACATGAAAATCATGACATGTCATGAATGTCATTATTTACATTTCATATTCTTGCAGCTCTTCCGGTGGTATCGTTCACATGGCATGTTGCAAAACTGGTATGGTATGGCATGATTGCAGAGCGAACACAAGCGACAGACCCTAACATAAAAATCATGACATGCGTGTCATGTAATAACATGGCTACATCCAACGCTCATGATGTGCTCGCGGCCGTTTTGCTAGCGTAACATATACCAAATTTGGTATTACAGTACATTAAGCGATCACAAAAATATGACACTGGTGCAAACATGAAAAACATGAAATGCGTGTCATGCAACAATATGACTACATGCACCGCTCATGATTGCCGCAGTCGTTTCACTACCTTCACATGTACCAAACTCGGTATTACGTGACGCCAACGGACGACATAGGTAAATGACACATCCAAACATCATAATCACGACATGCTTGTCATGTAACAACATGACTACTTGCCGCACTGATGATGCGCTCGAGGCCGTTTCGCTAGCTTCACATATGTCAAATTGGGTATTACGTGACGCCAATGGATGACAAAGGTATGTGGCTGGTTCAAACATGATAATCATGAGATGCGTGTCATGTGAGACAATGCCTACATGACACAGTCAAGGCGCCGATACATTTCAACGTGTCGTGGTGCGCGTGCTTGCCGGCGTTCATTTCGTCGCGTCACGATGGCGTTTCCACGCCAGGCGCCGGTCCTGCCATATACTAGCAGGCGCGCACCGCGCTGCGTTGCTGTGACTCATGCGCGTTTCAGCGCGTCCGACGTCCCTCCTTCACGAAAAGAGGGAGACGCAGTGTTGTCTGGGTAACGCATCAGTCCGAAATGCAGCATGTCGCATTTCGCACTAGTTGTTTTCGGGCCACGCCGACAGACGCTGGTCACGCTTGGTGTTCGCGTTTTGCTAATGTAGCGTCGCTGTGCCCAGCGTGGGCGTCCGTTAACGCTACATTGGAGAATAATGGGCCCTTCATGGTGCGCTCCCGGCCATTTTGCTAGCTCTACATATATGAAATTAGGTGTTACGTGACGTCATAGATGAAAAATTGCCCGCAGCTTCCCTCGGGGGAACACTGAGGAGGATGCGGAGCATATAATTGGTTAACGGGGTGTTAAAGTGCGACTTACTTGGGTCGATGGCTAAATTGGTTAACGTGGTTGTGAAATGGGGTGTTAAATTGCGACTTACTTGGGTCGATGGCTAAATTGGTTAACGTGGTTGTAGGAGGGGGTGTTAAATGAGTGAACACGTACACACGTATGCGAAAGGGCGGCGCTGGTCGAAGGGACGTCGATCATTGTGTTTGTGGATTCGTTGGAATTCATTTCACCGCGACCTCGGACGTCGATGCGCCGTACAAACCAACCGACGAGCGGCAACTGAGCGAGCGAGCGCCGACCTTGAGTATATATACAGCTCGACGGCGCATGCACTGTCAGCTGTTGAATGTTCTCGAAGCGCGACGCCACATGCGCGTCCACTGGAGAATCAGGAGAATTGTAGATGTCGAACGCGGTGTGTAGAGGAGGAAGGGTGCACAGATGGTGGAGGAGTGAAGCACGCGCGGTGTGTAGAGGAGGAAGGGATGCACAGATGGTGGAAGAGTGGGCGACGGCGCGACGGCGCATGCGCGCGCGTCAGCTGTCGAATGTTCGAGAAGCGGTGCGGACGGCGCACTACAAGGCGCGAGTATAAGATGCTCCGCATCTAAAAAGTATATGACCGGTGCAAACATGATAATTTTGACACGCCTGTCATGTAAGAACACGACAACATAACACGCTCATAGCGTGCTTGCGGCCGTTTCTCTAGCTCCACATATACTAAAGTTGGTATCACATGACGTGAATAGATGACGACACATCCAAACATGATAATCACGACACGGAAGCCATGTACGGCATAATTTACCTCCACCTCGTAACTAATGTGCTGATTTTAAAGTGAAATATCAATATTTCTCATTCGTGCTTCTCACGTCATCGATACCCACTGTAGGTGGAATCGGCCAATTTCTTCTGAGCACGGAGATCCACGAATGAATCGAGTGGTCTTGCGATATACCATGCACAAGGTTATAACTTCGTACCACCCCCAAACGAACGGTCCTATGAAGCGCCTCAACAAGATCATCACCGATAGACTCACCAAATACGTTGCGTCTCATCACCGGGATAGAAACATTCATTTGGCATATGTGACATTCGCCTACAAATCCTCGCTTCACGACACTGCCGGATATTAGCCCTTCTATCCCTATACAGCCATGACCCCACGCTATACTTGGACACTTTGCTACCTGTAGCCACTCAATATACCGGGGAAGCCATAGCCCATGTCAACCACTCACTCCAACACTCCCGTAATCGCGTAGAGGCCTCAGAGCACCAACGACAGCTGTACGGCTGTTTTATTTTAGAGACGTGCACTTTTCCCCTGATTCTCTGGGGCTTTCATAGTCACCTACTCGACGCCCTGCCGCAATAGTGTAGTGGCAAAGGCAATCGGCTGCTAACATCATTCCGTATGTCAAGACCTGCCATTGCTTGCTCTTCAAGAAAAAAAAAGGAAGCGTCCCCCCCCCCCCTTATTTCACTGGGTGAAAAAGCATGTAGGAACGCGGGGAGTGGTGGGGGGGGGAGGCTTTGTGGCTGGCGCCGCAACTATTTAGGGCGTGGTGGCGAACGTTGGTGCGTTGGGTGGAAGGGTCACCTTCAGTGATTAATTCATTGATTAAAACTTTCTTTTGGACATGAGAAGACGCAGGCGAGACACCGCGCCACCCGCCTAACAACACTTAGGGAACGTCAAGTCGAGATTCACGGCCCGTTCACGGGCACTCTGGATGGCCAGGGTTTGATCGTTAAGTTCTGGGCTGCGTAAGAGCACTGCTCACCTGTCCACGCTTAAATCGGAGCCGATGGCTTCACATTCCCACAACACCTGGTTGAATGTTGCTAACAGTCCACAGGCAGGGCAATCTGCACTTGCATATCATTCAGGGTACATGACATGAAGAACCGCAGGGTTGGGATACCCACTGGCTTGCTATAGTCTAAGGCTGACTACCTGCGCCCTGCCCGAGGCAGAGTGTTGGGAAAGGGAATACCCGTCTTTACAAATAGAAGTGTTTGTTATTTCATTGAACGTCAGTAAGTGTTCGCAGCGAAGCAGAGGGACTTCGGAAGCGGTGTGTTCAGTGAGTCCTCGTGCGGCTTCGTGTGCGCCCTCGTTAGGGTTGGAGGTAGAGCCCTCAATTGACCCCAGGTTAGCGGGAAACCATGTGAGAGAATGGTCGCAGAGAGTCAATATACAGCGACTCCAAGGCGACTATCAAGGCCTACGAAACCGGGATGGTAGCCCCTCATGCCCTCCGTATTTTCCAAAGCGTCAAAAGTATCACGTCCCTTCAGTGATGTGGTAAGATTCATCGCAGTACCCCTCCTCCTTATTAGTTCAATGTAAAAAAACAGACTGAGCTGCGGAAATGCGGAAATAACACTCATGGCCATATGTATGCTTGGGGCTCCCCCCCTCCCCAGCCCGAAGCATGCATATGGCCGTGAGCGTTGTCTCCGCATACATCCGCGAACGGTTCAGATACCATTCGGCACGCTGTGATCTTCGTGCTGCGTCACCACTGACGCGAGAAACAGCAAAAAAAAAACTCTCTTAGAAGTGACCGTATCTCCACACACCAGCATTTTGGAGTTGGGCGAAATCGGATCAAAAGAAGTTAGCTGCTAGCCTTACTTCGTGTAAAATTGCAAGCTGTTGCTATTGCATTCACACTATTTCACAGTTTCTGTGGAACATATGTTTTCTCAAAATTGAAGGGAGAAGTTTCTCTACCCCTTCAACTATCCAGTTTGAATTACCAGTCGAACTCACCAACTGAAAGCGAGTTAGTACAAATGGGTATGAGGCGATGTATGAACGTGTGTGTGAGTGCCTGCCTATTGGGGTGAGCAGGCGTGAGTATGAACGTGAATCAGTAACTACGAGTGTGAAACGGCGAGAGTGTGGATGTGTTAGCATGCGTATCAGTCTGAATAGATAGCAAGAGCGTAAGCGCTGCGAATGTGTGGATGTGTCAATGTGAACGTGATCTAGTAGGCATGTGAGCGCATGTGAGTATGAAAGCGGGTGACTATTGATGAGTGCGAGTACGTGTGCGGAAAATCAAAGAAAAAGGAGGAAGGGAGGAGAAAAGACAGGGAGGTTAGAAATTTCTGAGTGTGAGTGGGTGTATGAACTAAAACAAGTACCCATTGGCATGAGTAGGCGAGAGTGAACCTGAGTGAGTACTTATGAACGTCAGAGGGCATGAGTATGCACGCAAGTAGCAATGGGCGTGAAGTGTGCGTATGAGAGTGAGTGCCTAGTGTGAGTAGGCCTGAGGATAACATGAGTGAGTACCCACGAGTGTGAGTGTACGTGAGTAGGAACGTGAGTGGGTGTCTATGAGTGTAAGTAGGCGTGAGGATGAACACGAGCGAACGGTTAGGAGTTTGGGCAATCGTGAGTGTGTATGGAAGTGAACACTCATTAGGTGTAGTAGGCGTGAGTATGAAGGTGAGTGAGTGCTTATGTGTGCGAGTAGGCGTGTGATCTTGAGGTAGTGCCTACGAGTATGAATACGCGTGAGTATGAATGTGACTGAGTTCTGATGTGCGTGAGTAGGTGTGAGATTCTATGAGTGTGAGTAGGCATGCGTATGAACGTGAGTGAAGAACTGTGAATGTGAGTAGTCTTGAGTATCAACGTGAGTGAGGACATATGACTGATAAGCGTGATGTATGAACGAACGTGAGTGAGTGCTTATGGGTGTGAGTAGGCGTGAGTATGAACGTGACTGAGTGCTGATGTGCGTGAATAGGTGTGAGATTCTATGAGTGTGAGTAGGCGTGAGTATGAACGTGAGTGAGGAAATATGAATGTGAGTAGTCTTGAGTATCAACATGAGTGAGGGCCTAGGACTGATAAGCGTGATGTATGAACGTAAGTGAGGACTTATGGGTGTGGGTAGTCGTAAGTATGAACGTGAGCGAGGAACTGTGAATTCGAGTAGTCTTGAGTATGAACGTGACTGAGGACCTATAAATGTGAATAAGCGTGAGTATGAACGTGAGTAAGTGCTTATGATTATGAGTAGTCGAGAGTATTAACGTAAGTGAGTACTCATGGGTGTCAGTAGTAGTGAGTATGAGCGTGAGTAAGTGCGTATGAATGTGAGCTGGCGTGAATACAAACGTGAGTGCCTGGGAGTGTGAATAGGCCTGAGTAAAGACTATCCACCCTGAAGAGAACCCTGATGGGAACCCTGATGGGATGAGAAGCAGTAGCGGTGCGTACGCCGTTGACCCGGTTGAAACGAGCGTCGACGCGGGTGCTGCAAGAACAGCTTAAAGCGAAACTCGGTGTAGCATTTATTCGAGTAAACGTTTCTTCGGAACGCAAAAACACGGAAGGTGGGACGCGTTGAAGACGCTTGCGCGTGGCTTCCTTGGCTCGCGTCTCGTCGGTGTTAACGTTGCCATTTGTGAATGATATCAACCTAGCTAACCCTCACAACGCCGGCGACAATCAGGAAAGGTGCGCGCACACTAGCGGGAAGCATGCCGGGACGGCGTCCCGCCCGTCAGCGCGCTGCTCACATTGGTCTATCAAGAACAATTTAATGTTAAATGAATCAAAAACAAAATGTGTTCTTTTCCGAGCTCTCCGCATATCCCTGCCTTACCAAATTATGTTACCCTAGGCCCCTACAAAATTGCAGTGACCAAATGTATTAAGACGCTTGAAGTAGTTTTAACAAACATATGTCCTGGAATGAGCATACGGACCACATTAGTTTAAAGTTGAGACGCGTGGTTGGCACTCTAAATCTTTGTCGACGTCTTTTGCCCGTTACTGTAAAGCGACTCTTAAATCAGGCTCCTTTCCATGCCACTTGAACTACTGCGCTTTAGTATGGGCAAACACTAGGTCAACAAATTTAAATAGGCTAAAAATACTTCAGAAAATAGCGATCAGGGCAATTGAAAACATATCATACCTTGAACACACACGACCACTCTTTGTTAAACATAAAATTGTTAAGGCAAATGACATATACAAATTCAGGTTGTTACAATCCTATATTTGCGCAAACAGAGGGAAACTTGACGCATTCCTGACACTTGCAAATTTTGAACATACACAAACCATTTACTTCCATCGATATAAATACCCGGGGAAAATTCCGTTATCTCGCACCAATTACGGTACCCAAAGGCTTAGCCACATGCTACCTACTATGCTGAACTCATACGAGCAGCAAGACATAAAAATTGACTCATTAAACAATATTTTTGTGCTAACACTATTCTTGTAGATTTGTATTGTTTACATAGATCTCTGTATTGCTTTGCATCATTTATTGTGTACCTTTATATATTTTTTTTATTATTTTTTGTGGGACCTCAATGTGTACCTTTCTTATGTACGAAAGCGATGATACATACTCTGCGAATTACTGTGCTCATGTGTTTATGAAACATTTCTTTTTGTTTGTATTCCTTCGCCTGTCATTTACTTTGCCTTCTGCTCGTATTGTTTCTTGCTTTATAATACTTGTTTTTTCATTTTATTGTATTTCGTTTTTACCCTGTCATTGCTCACGTAGGGTGGACGGTGCTTAGTCAAGCTGCAATAACTGCAGCTTTATTGCCGTCTCCCCATTTTTCGCCATTGTGTTTGTTTTGGTGAAAATAAAATAAAAAAATTGTCGGCGCCCCGAGATGCTCGAGGCGCGCGCAGCTTGCGCACCCGCCGGCTCGCGGCTTCTTCTCGCCGACAGGTGGTGAGAAGTTACGTGGGTGAGAGTATGCCCACGTGAGGAATGAGTGAGTGAGTGAGTGAGTGAGTGAGAACAACTTTATTATGGTCCAGTGCAGACGCTGAGGTTGCCACGCGTGCCGCAGTCGTGGCCGAGGGGTGAAGTCGACGGTCTTGAAAGGTTGCCACGCGTCACCCGTCTACTCCCACGTGCGGGCCGGCAGGTCTAGTCTGACGACCCTGTCGCGGGCACAATGGACGGCCAGGATTTGGTCCCGAAGTTCGGGGCTGTGCAGAAGCACATCCCACTCGTGTTTGCTATAAGTCGATCCAAGCGACCCGCACTCCCAGAGCATGTGTGCTAACGTAGCGGTCTGCCCACAAGCGGCGCAGGCGGCATCGGGGAATTGGTGAGGATAAATTGCATTTAGGTATGCTAACGATGGGTACGAATGGGTTTGAAGTAAGCGCAACGAGATGGCCTGTGCTCTATTGAGTTTCGAATGTGGCATTGGGAATGCCCGCCATGCCATGTAGTAATACTTGGTAATCTCGTTGTGTGTAGTAAGTGTGTATTTATGTCCCACGTCGTCGGCACTGGAGCCGTCGCCCAGGTCGAGAGCAGCGCGGTCAGTGAGCGCGCGCGCTGCTGTATGGGCCGACTCGTTCGGGTTCAGTGCAACGCCGTTTACGGAGCCGACATGCGCGGGGAACCAATGTATGGTGTGAGGAACAATGGTATCGCTGGTAGAGCTGTTCGAAATCCTGGCTGCCTGTGTTGATATGCGGCCCTTTTGAAAGGCCTTGACGGCGGATTTGGAGTCGCTGTACACCTCTTCGCACCGACCATTTAGCAGAGCGAGTGCGATGGCCACTTGTTCGGCCACCTGGGGATTCGTTGTGCGTACCGTGGCGCAGTTCGTAGTCGAGCCCGTCTGTCCACGACCACCGCTGCGAACTTTTTGCCGTCTCGATGTGCTGCAGCGTCAACGAAACGGGCATTTACGCCACCTTTTCCCAGTTGTTTTAGTAAAGCCGTCGCCCTTGCCCGACTATGTCCCTCATTGTGTACAGGGTGAGTGTTGCGGGGTATTGGGGCAACAGTGACGTTTTCCTGTATATGTTTGATATACGCACGTTATTTGTTTCCAGCTCCATTGGGTTAAAACCTAGCTTGCCAAGTATGCGCCGACCAGCCGTCGTAGTGGACAAGCGAGCTAGCTGCAAACGTTGCTGCGCTTCCGCTATCTCGGCAGCAGAGTTGTGCACACCGAGCGCGAGCAAGTTCTCGGTGTGTGAGCGTACGGGAATCCCCAGTGCTTTCTTGATGATCTTTCTGATAATCACGTCGAGCTTGTCCCACTTCGACCTAATCCAGTTGCGCATGGTAACGGTGTAGGTAAAGTGGCAGAGCACAAATGCATTCATGAGGCTTAACAAATTTTCTTCCTTAAGGCCTCCTTGTCTCCCAGAGACTCTTTTGACGAGTCGAAAAGCGTTGTCAGTCTTGGCGACAATCTTGCGCAGAGCAGTGCCGTTGCCACTCTTCGCTTCAATAAACATGCCGAGGATCCGGATGGTGTCTACCCTTGGAATTTTCTCGCCGTTACTAGTGTAAGTGTGTATATCGCTTTCTTCGACGGGTTTTCATCCCTTAGGTCGGCCACCTCGTTCTTTTCTATAGAGCAGGAGCTCTGACTTGACGGGTGAGCATCTGAGTCCCGTTGGGCGCAAGTATGATTCCACCTCAGCGACTGCTTCTTGAAGGGCATCTTGCATCCGGCCTTCGCTGCCACCAACACACCAGATTGTGATGTCGTCGGCGTAGATGGTATGCTTGATGCCGTTCACGCTAGCCAGTCTTTTCGACCGATCATGCAGAGATTGAAGAGCACCGGAGAAATCACGGACACTAGGGCGTGCCTCGATTTCCGAGTGGTACGTCGTCAGAGAAGAAGTTCCCGATGCGCAGCCTCGCTTTTCTTCCAAACAAGAAGGACTTGTAGTTGTACAGCCTGGGCCTAAGCTCGAGTTTCGCCACAACCTCCAAGATGAATTCGCGCTTGCTGTTGTCAAAGGCCTTTTTTAGGTCTAGGCCAAGAAGAGCCTTTGTATTTCGAGAGTATCCATTTAGGACTTGGTGCTTATTGAGCAGCATTGCAACCTGCGCTGAAAGGCCGGTACGAAACCCAATCATATTGTGCGTATAAATCTCATTTTCCTCCAGGTAGTCGTTAAGTCTGTTGAGAATCGCGTGCTCTGCCACCTTGCCCACGCACGACGTGAGGAAAACGGGGCAAAGATTCTCAACGCTAGGAGACTTTCCTGGCTTGGGAATCAGTACGGTGTCAGCTAGCTTCCATTCCTCGGGAACCCTTCCCGTTTTCCATGCTTCATTGATGAAACCAGTTAGACGTTCTATGGATGCGTCGTCGAGGTTTCTGAGGGCTCTGTTCGTGATCCCGTCTGGCCCTGGTGCTGACTTGCGATTGAGCATTTATATTACTCTCCTGATTTCAGCCTCTGAAAAGTCTTCGTCTACTTCAGGTAGAGGAGGACCACCATAATCTGGGAACACGCCGTCTTCGTCCTCTCGTTCGACCGGCAGGTACTTGGAAACTAATCGGGTAACGAGTTCGTCAACCCCCTGTTCTTTGGTGGCTTCGTGAAGGGCACGGGCTAAAGTGTGTCTCTGGTTGGCTTTATTGCTGTGCTCGTCCAAGAGGTGCATCAAAAGGTGCCAGGACTTGCCATTTCTGATTTGACCGTCGACAAAATTGCACAACTCTTCCCACTGCTGTTTCCACAGTGTGTCGCAATGTTGTTCGATTTCTTTGTTCAACTTTGATATTTTTTGTCGCAGCCTACAGTTGTGCCTCTGCTTCTTCCATCAAGAAAATAGAGCTGTCTTGGCTTCGAGCAGGTGGGCAAGCCTACTGTCCATCTTCTCCAAATTTAAATCTGTCTTTATCTTCTTGGTGGCAGCGATTGTATCTCTGTGGATGCCCTCGCACCATTCCTCGAAATTGTCAGGAGCACTGGCTCTTGTACCGTGAATGCTGCGAAAAAGATCCCAGTCAACCACCGTGAACTCTCGGACTCTGCTACGGTCCACTTTAAAAGAAGTTTGGAGAACGTAGTGGTCGCTGCCAAAATCCATGGCAGTGTTGGCCCATGTAGTCTTTTCGACATTCTTGGTGAAAGCGAGGTCTGGCGTCGTGTCTCTGGTCGCAGAGTTGCCTATCCGCGTAGAAAAAGCCTTATCAGTGATTAAGGTAAGGTCTAGTTTGGTAGCGTCCTGCCAGAGGTCGCGGCCTTTTCTCGTCTCATACGCGTATCCTCATAAGCCATGTGGGGCATTGAAGTCACCGACTATGACAAGAGGCCGAGGACCGGCTAATTCAACTGCCCTATCGATCAACGTCTTGAACTGCTGGCGCCTGTGCCTGGGCTTACTGTAGACATTCAAAACAAAAACACTGTTTTTCCGCTGATTGGGCCATGGTGTGTGAAGTAGGATCTCTACCATTACATATGCGATATTGCATCTGGCCATCTGCAAGTTGTGGGCGACGTGCGTCAGCTTTTTACTTAGTGTGCAGACACCTCGTTCTCCTGACTGGCCAGGGACTGCCCGGTAACCAGGAAGGGACGCTGCAGAGGCTAAGGTCTCTTGAAGTGCTATAATTTGAGGTTTCTTCGTTATTGTTCTAAAGTACTGCTGCAAGAGTGCTCTTTTACCAGCGTACCCCCCGCAGTTCCACTGCCAAATACAGACAGTGTCCTTATCGTTATCCATTATGTATTCTACTTCGATCACCGCCCTGGGGGGCCAGTGTGGCTCGAAAAATCTGTTCATCCTCATAATTAGCTCCTCGGCTCTCAACGTGTACGGGAATGCCCATTCCCATGTTGCCAGGCGACGCACCCTGTGGCGCAGATTTAGGCAGTTTGGAGTGAATTTCTAGCGCAACGATGCGCTCATTCATTGCCCTAAGCCCCTCTACTGGGTCACTGAGTGCAGCCTGCATCTGCCTAACACTCTCCGTGAGGCTAGCTACACTCCCTGCCACCATCTTAATGTTCTCTGTAATTGTAACCAGCGTTTGCTTAATTTCCTCGACTTGAGATTCCGTGTTCTTAAGTTTGCTTACTACCGCTCTGCGTTTGGTTGCCATGAGCCCAACACCAATAGGAGCCGGAACCGGCGTATCGGTGGTTTCGCCTTCAGTTTTGCTGTGCATCGTGCTCAGAATTCTTTTAAACTCCGCCATTTCATTTGCCATTTTAGTAAGCGTATCACTTAAGCTCGGCGTTTCCTTTTTCAGTCGTAATATCTCCGCGTCTCTAGCATGTTCTTGGGACGGGTCAAATTGCATGGGTTGCTCGGCGTCATTACTACGAACCCTGTCGGCCCAGGATAGGTTTGACTTGCCCCTGCTCTGGTCTTCGGTGGCGTGGACTGCCCCGGACAGCTGGAGTCCCCGTGCATGCCCGCAGTCTGTCCTGGGCCAGGGGTCCAGTCTGGTGCTCGGTGCGTCAGTCTTTCCCTGGCCAGGTCGGAGACCGGATCCGGAACGGGCACCGGAGCTGGGACGTGGTCTGGTGCCACCCCTGGATTGAGACCGTGTCCTGGACACGGAGCGTGTCCTGGATCTCGAATGGGATGAGAGACGCAATCTGGACGGGGAACGACTCCTGCGGCTGCCTCTGGTTCTGGATCTTCCTCGTAATTTGAATCGGCCTCCAGGAGCCGATGGTCCAGGCTGGCCTTGCTGATGACAGTCGTTGAGCTCGAGGAAGCCATCGACATTGACGAATGGAGACCTCTCCCGAAGGGCGCGGGCCCTAAGGCCTCACCTGCGCCTGACGACATAGGGTATCCGATATCGGTGCTGGCATTCCCTGGATGCGGTGAGGTGCTTTGTGCCACACAAACTGCATATTGGTTCACAAACATGATGCTCTTCTTCCTGGATGGCTTGTCTGCAAGCCTTGCAGACTGAAGCGTCGGGTGTCGGGCAGACGTCAGAGCGGTGTCTTAGTCGGCCACAGGCATTGCAAACATCAACTTGCTTCCCGTATAAAGTGCACTTGATGAGGGTGCCGTCATAGGAAACATAATTAGGAACCTTGTACCCGTCGAACATCGCTATGGTTACGCCAGTATTTTTTATTCTTTTTGCTCCGAGGGCCAGTGGATTTTTCGCGTTGACAATTTTCCGGTCGATGGCTCCTGGATCTTCACTAAGAGGGATCCTATGGATGACTCCCTTGCAGGTAGCATGCTGAGCAGCAACATATGCACTGACTTCGTGGCGCTGTCCGGCCACAGTAATAGCTTCAACGTTAACGTAGCGCTTAGCATTCTCTTGGCTCGAAGTACTGATGACCATATTATTTTGCAGGTGATTAGGGCAAATTATGTCCGTGTTTCTCTCTTCCGGGCCGAGCCCCACCGCACTCCATATGGCCTCTGCCACGACAGACGCGCCAGACTTGCTAATACACAGACCACCTCTCGGCCTCACGACGACCTTAGTTTCTTCACATGGCAGCGGTGGCATCTTGCTTCCCCTTATAAGGTTTTTCTTGACATCTCTGAAGCTGTGACGGCCGGACGTAGGTTCTTGAGCATTCGTCTTAGACGCCGGCGTTCCAGCGCCAGCAGCTCTACTGGCTTTCCTCACTTCCGATCGTCTTTTAGTCACCGTAATCCACCCGGAATCCTTGTTATCCTCTTCAGCATCCCCCGGGGTCTTCGATGATTCATCTTCCATCTCTTAATGTGGGGAGAAGAAGTCCTTTTCCGTTTGAGACGCGGTACCTGTGCACCACGCAAACAATGGCGCGGCCGGGCCGAACGACGGCGTCTGTAGCTGCACACTCAGCGTCATCGTCACGAAAGTCACTTATTAATGTACGAATAGTCCACCCACCGGTGAGATTCTTGTGTCCACAGCGTCCCGATGATCTTAGAAGTCCGTTGCGACTGAATTTCGGGTGAATGCGGCCTCACACAACACCAAGAAGTGAAGAAATCACTGGAGCCAATCGCAACGCGTCCGACCTGCACGGCGCCATCACCAACCTCCCCCACATGAAGAGTGGGATCAAGCGTTTCGAGCGGTGCAGTGGTGAAGCGAGAGAGACCTGACACGGGGCGAGCGCGCGGCAGGCGAAGTAGAAAGACGTCACCACGCACTACTTGGAGGGCGTGAGCTACTTGGCACCGCTCCAACAAGTGCGGCGAAGGGAGTGGCACGGACAGAGGGCCAGCGATACGCATTCTAGTCAAAGAGGTGCTTCGCATCTAAAAGTGAGTGAGTGCTGACGGGTGTGAGTAGTCGTGAGTATGAACGCGATTGAGGACCTACGAGTGTTAGTAGGCGCGAGTATTAACGGTCGTGAGTACTCCTGGGTGTAAGTAGTCGTGGGCAAGAATGTGAGTGAGGGTCTACGAGTGTGAGTAGACGTGACTGTGAACATGTTTAAGTGTGAAGGCTGAAAAAATTGGGGTGAGTATGAGTGAGTACTCCCTCAGCAACTGGTATACGAAGTTAATAAACAAAGGCAAGGTGCCATTATGCCGATCATAGGCTTGAGCCAAGGCGTGCTTCCTGCTTCACCAGCTGAAGAATATGGGTAATCATGTGCAGTTTATCCCTGCCGAAATTCCATCCGGCGCTATGACGCTGAAAAAAAAAGCAAAGTGAAAGGAAGCGTGCTAGCATAAAAACACCAGCATCGCTTTTTATGTACCAGCACGTTTTTGCAAACAATTCAAATTTTATCCACTACGATGCGAAATAAGCAAATTATTAATAGGTGATCACCCAAAAGGCGAACATTAAGATAGACAACAGTTTGTGAACAACAAACAAATGCTTCACCGCCACAAAATTGACGTGGTGTGCTCACGCACCACCTCATATACGAGCGGTAGTCGCAGCGACAGTGTAAACAAACATGAGAAAAAAAACTTGAACATTAAATAATACGAAGTACATTTATTTATCTATAAAGAGTGCCAGCGCTTGCTTGTCTGCTGGGATGAGTCAAAATATTCGCATGTTTTTCCAACAGGAGTGCCGAAAACATACGACATTGACCACTTGCGACACTTTCGCGCGGTCGCATATTATATTGGACTCCAAACAGATCAAACCTTTCAGGGTGCCTCACAGAATCACATTCTACTTAGACTGCATTATTTTATACCAAATTAAGCGCACCACAGACCAGAGTAAAAAATGGCAGATTCCACGTACAGGGGGAATCGATGATATGCGAAGCACGAATAAAGAAGGTTTATAGGTCACTTGAAAATCAGCACAATGTTACGACGCGGACGTAAACTATGCCATACATGACTTCCTAGTCATGATTATTATGCTTGGACGCGTCATTTACCTTCGTCGTCTATTCACATCACGTGATACCAAGTTTGGTATATGCGTAGCTAGCAAAACGGCCGCAAGCGCGCCATCAGCGTAGCATGTAGTCATGTTTCATATGACATGCATGTCCTGAATTATTATGTTTGGAAGTGTCATTGACCTTCCCTCTCTGTCCTTGCATCGTCCTCCTCATCCTCATTTACCTTCGTCGTCCGTTCGCGTCACGTGACACCCAATTTGGTATACGTGAAGCTATAGCGAAACGGTCGCGAGCGCATCATGAGCCTGGTATGTAGTCACGCTGTTGCACGACACGCATGCCATGATTATTATGCTTGGACGCATCATTTACTTTCTTCATCCATTCACGTCACGTGATACCAAATTTGGTATATCTGACGCTAGCTAAATGGCCGCGAGTGCATCATGAAAGTCATATGTTGGCATGTTCTTACATAACACGCATGTCATGGTTATCACGTTTGCACTACTCATATACCTTCGTCATCCATTGACGTCACGTAAAACCAAGTTTGGCATATGTAAAGCTAGCGAAATGACCGTGAGCGTACTATGAACATAGCATGTAGGCACGTTGCTACATGACACGCATGTAATGATTATTATGTTTGGACGTTTCATTTACCTTTGTCGTCCGTTCGCGCCACGTATTACGAAAATTGGAATATGTGAAGCTACAGCGAAATGGTCGCGAGGGCTTCATGAGTGTGGTATGTAGTCACGTTATTGCATGACACGCATGCCATGATTATCATGTTTGGACGTGCCATTTACTTTCTTCATCCATTCATGTCACGTGATAACAAATTTGGTATATGTGAAGCTAGCAAAACGGCCACTAATGCATCGTGAACGTGGTATGTTGGCACGTTCTTATATCACACGCATCTCATTATTATCATTTTTGCACCAGTCATATACCTTCGTCATCCATTGGTGTAACGTAACACCAAATTTGATATATGTGAAGCTAACGAAATGACCGCGAGCATACTATGAGCGTAGCATGTGGTCATGTTGCTACATGACATGCATGTAATGATTATCATGTTTGGACGTTCCATTTACCTTTGTCGTCCGTTCGCGCCACGTAATACGAAAATTAGAATAATGTGAAGCTGGCGAAACGGCCACGAGTGCATTGTGAGCGTGGCATGTAGTCATGTTGTTACATTACAGCATGTCATGACTATTATGTTTGAACCGGTCACCTGCCTTCGTCATTCATTCATGTCACGAATTACCGAATTTGGTATATGTGAAGCTACCGAAACGATCGTGAGCGCACCATAAGCGTGGCGTGCAGTCATGACTCATGACTTACATGACATGTAAGTCATGCTTCACATGTTAGGGTCTGCCACTGGTGTTCGCCATGCAGTCATGTCACATATTGTGACGGGGCGAGGTCTTGGCTTACAGGACAGCGTCCACCGAGAATCGGCAGCCGAACAAGATGTCTGAGTTGCCTCTCACGCAAGCGCCTAATGCACAGGCGTCTTCTTCATCTTCGCTAAGTGCCACGCTTGCTCCTGTCGATGATGCACCGTAACATCACTCCCCTGCGGTGGAAGCGCCATCACGGCGCTTAGTACGGCGGCGACGAACGAGGAGGGTGATACGGTTTCAGTCTGGAAACGTGTACAACGTCTGTCTGGAGTGCGGTGGTCGAAAAGGCATTGTTTAGGGGTGCGATCTCGTAGCTCACGTCACTAAGTTGTCGTAACACTTTGTAGGGGCCATGGTAGTGTGATAGTAGCTTCTCTAATAAGCCGACTTGGCAGTTTGGTGTCCAGAGAAGCACCAGAGACCCCGGCGAGAAGTGCACGCTTTGGTGGCGACTGTCATAGCGATCTTTTTGCTGCGCTTGCGACAAGTGCAGCCGATCACGGGCAAGCTGACGGGCTGCATGGGCTCGAGAAACGACATCGCTGGCGTACTCAGTAGACAAGGGGGCAGCCGAAGGAAGGAGCGTGTCAAATGGTAATGCTGGATGTCGGCCAAATAGCAAATAAAACGGCAAATAACTAGCTGTGTCGTGCCATGAAGAATTGTACGCGAACGTGACAAAGGGGAGTGCTTTGTCCCAGTCATGGTGATTTGGCGGAACGTAAATTGACAGCATTTGCGTCAGCGTTCGGTTCAGACGCTCGGTCAATCCATTTGTCTGTGGATGATAAGCGGTGGTAAGCTTGTGCTCAGTGGAGCAGGCGCGGAGAATGTCATCCACAACATGTGACAGAAAGTACCTTCCTCGATCAGTAAGCAGCTGCCACGGAGCGCCGTGATGAAGAATGACTTCATACAAGAGAAAGTCAGCAACGTCAGTGGAACAGCTTGTCGGCAGTGCTTTAGTGATGGCAAAGCGTGTGGTGTAGTCTGTGGCGACTGCAACCCATTTATTTCCGGAGGTGGACGTAGGAAACGGGCCCAACAGGTCAAGGACAACACAGAAGAATGGTTCCGTCGGTATGTCAATGGGCTGTAGGAGGCCAGATGGTAGCACAGAGGGGCGCTTGTGGCGTTGGCAGCGGTCGCAAGCAGTGACGTAGCGAACCGCAGAACGATACAGTCCGGGCCAGAAAAAGCGACGTCACACACGATCGTAGGTACGAGAGACGCCTAGGTGACCGGCTGTAGGTACGTCATGTAGTTGTTCGAGAACGCTGGTACGCAGGTGATGGGGAAGCACGAGTAGTAATTCCAGGCCATGAGCGTTGAAGCTGCGACGGTACAGAATGTTGTCGTGCAGTTCGAACAGGCGAATGGAAGGGTCTGTTTGTTGGAGCAGAGGTCAGACGCTCGATGATGGAGAGTAATGACGGGTCACGTCGTTGTTCGGTGGAGATATCACTCAAAGCGTGGATGGAGAGAACGCAGGGGTCTGCATCAAGGTCTGTCAAGTCGGGCGTTTCAACCGGATAACGTGACAAACAGTCTGCCTCTGTGTGGAGGCGTCCCGACTTGTAGTGCACCACAAATGAGTATTCTTGCAGACGGAGCGCCCAGCGACCCAGACGTCCAGAAAGGTCCTTTAGCGATCACAGCCAGCAAAGAGCGTGATCGTCCGTAACAACGGAAAAAGTTCGGCCATACAGGTAAGGCCTGAATTTCGCCACGGCCCACACTAAAGCTAGGCATTCACGCTCAGTGATGGAGAACTTCCGTTCGGCAGGTGAACGAAGACGACTGGCGTAAGCAATCACGCGGTCCTTCCCCTGCTGTCGTTGGCCAAGGACCGCTCCATTTCCATGCCCACTGGCATCGGTCCAAAGCTCTGTAGGTAATGCTGGGTCGAAATGGGCCAGTATTGGTGGCGTAGTCAGCAGATGTATAAGAGCCGAAAAGGCGTCCGCTTGTTCAATATCCCATGCGAAGGGAACGTCCTTCTTTAAGAGATCAGTAAGCGGTCGAGCGATGTCGGCGAAGTTGCGGACAAATCGACGAAAATAGGAACATAGCCCTACAAAACTTCGGACGTCCTTGGTTGAGCGTGGTTCAGTAAATTGTTGTACTGCTCGTACCTTTTCGGGATCTGGTTGAACACCATCGGCACTGACAAGGTGGGCGAGTATGGTGATTTGGCGACGTCCGAAATGGCATTTTGCAGAATTGAGCTGGAGAGCAGCTCTTCAAAAAACATCCAGAACGGCTGACAGACGTGTTATATGGCTGTCAAAGGCAGGTGAAAAGACGATGACATCGTCTAAGTAACATAAGCAGATGGACCACTTATATCCTCGGAGAAGGGAGTCCATCATGCGCTCGAAAGTTGCCGGCGCATTACACAGTCCAAACGGCATGACTTTGAACTGGTAGAGGCCGTCGGGCGTAACGAAAGTGGTTTTTTCACGATCCATGGGGTCGACGGAAATTTGCCAATAGCCGGACCGAAGGTCGATAGACGAAAAGTATTGGGCACCATGGAGGCAATCGAGGGCGTCATCAATCCGAGGCAAATGGTAGACATCTTTGTGGGTCACTTTCTTTAAATGGCGATAGTCTACGCAAAAGCGCCAGCTGCCATCTTTCTTCTCAACGAGCACGACTGGGGAGGCCCAGGAGCTGGATGAGGGTTCTATTACATCTTTAGTAATCATTTTATCCACTTCATTTTGAATTACTTGGCGTTCCTTGTGAGATACGCGATATGGACACCGCCGTATAGGACTGGCATCACCAGTGTTGATCCGGTGAGTCACTGCAGTTGTTTGGCTGAGAGGGCGGTGGTCAAAGTCGAAAACGTCTTTATAAGATGTTAGCAGACTACGGAGGCTGGCAGCTTGCACTGCAGTGAGGTCGGGAGCAATCATCTTGTTAATGTCATCTGCAGGCAGAGTGTAATTGCGGCCAAGACAGGGGGATGTAGTATCGGTGTCCAAACCAGTAACGTTGCAGCTGTCAAGTGGAGATAGCGTGGCCAAAGACATGTCTTGCGGAATAACTTGAGTCAAGAGACTCACGTTGAGTAGTGGTATAACCACTGTATTATTAGCGACGGCGACAACAGTGTGAGCAAGGGCGACGTCTCGGGCCATCAGTACGTCGACTATAGGAGTGACGAGGTAGTCACCGTCGGGCACATGACGTGAGCACGACAAAGTGACATATGTAGCAGCTTCCGCAGGCAAGCGAACGTGGTGACGAGAGCATAAACGGGGAGAATAGTCTGCTGGAAAATCGGCAAACTGTGGCAGTTCAAGCTGAAGTGGCACAATCAATGAGCGCAGAATGCCGTGACAGGAAGTCCAAACCAAGTATTAGGTCATGAGGACACCTCTCAATGACGGCAAACTGAACTAATGTAGGATGACCGGTGCGATGGTTAAGGGACGTTCGTCACTATGTTTGTCGATAGCGGACGAGAAAGCATTAACATGAACAATTTATTTGATGGCATGTGTGGAACGTCTGACTGCACACGGATACGCTACCGTGTGCAGCGCCGTTCAGTCGGACGTCGCGGTTAACCCAGCAATCAGGGTCGCAACTCCGGAGTTCTAGGATCAGGCCATGGCTCACGAGGACCACACCTGGTAGGCCTCGCCCACGAACCTGCTCCCGGCCACTCCACCCAGGCAGGAGCCGTTCGGCCGGTCTCGGCCTTGGACGTTGAACAGACACACCAGAGCTAGACCTGGCCGACACGTACGGGTCTCACGTCCGGCTCAAGAACGCTGCCAGGAACTCATCCACTCGAGCGGCGCACCGCTTCCTCTGCCTTCGTGGCCTCAACCCTCGAGCTCACTTTTCCGCATGTTCCTTCTTCTTGGCCAGGGCACCGCCAGGTACCCTCGGGTGCACACTGCAGCTCATGACCTCGTGGCCCACGTCCGAGTCTGGCGCATCACTCGGCACCGCTCGGTGATCCTAGATTCAGCCAGCAACTTCCCTGGCACCTGGATCCTCGGCCACCCTGGACCTCGCCGGGTTCCGTGCTCCTCTGTGCGCACTCCCGCGTCTCGCCCGGCAGAATGTCTCGCTCGTCCCTTGCCGATGTGCGACGCTCTGGTGACACCGGCGCTTGATGGCATAGGTGCGGCCACGGAGCAGTCAACCCGCATCGGAGACGCGATGCTCCATGCGGGGCATGGCCAGCCCGTCCAGCGAAGAGCGTGCGCCGAGACGCGATGCTCGACGCAACCATGACCATTAGCCAGGCCACGTTCATCGCTGTGTCGAACGGCTGACCGTGGAGACGCCTCGCCGAGATCCGCGATATCCTCGACAAGGAAGAGAACAGCAGGCCAGGCCGCGCCCCGAAATGCAGCACTCGTGCCGGCAATGCCGCCCCAGCTGGTGGTTGGACGGCAGCAGCGTGGACGGCCGCGTTCCCTGGCCGGAACCTGGCTCGCCTGCGTCCGACGCTTCGGCCCGCTGTCTCCCGTCTGCCTTCGCGGCCTCAACCCTTGAGCTCCTTTTCCCGCGTTCCTTCTTGGCCAGGGCACCGCCAGGTACCCTCGGGTGCACACTGCAGCTCATGAGCTCGCGGCCCACGTCCGAGTCTGGCGCGTCGCTCGGTACGGCTCGGCACCGCTCGGCGATCCTCGATTCAGCCAGAACTCCCCTGGCACCTGGATCCTCTTCCACCCTGAACCTCGCCCGGCTCCGTGCTCCTCGGTGCGCACTCCCGCGTCTCGCCCGCCAGAACGTCTCGCTCGTCCCTTCGTCCCTTGCCGATGTGCGACGCTCTGGTGACACCGGCACTTGATGGCATGGGTGCGGCCACGGAGCAGTCAACCCGCATCGGAGACGCGATGCTCCATGCGGGGCATGGCCAGCCCGTCCAGCGAAGAGCGTGCGCCGAGACGCGATGCTCGACGCAACCGTGACCATTAGCCAGGCCACGTTCATCTCTGTGTCCAACGGCTGACCGTGGAGACGCCTCGTCGAGATCCGCGATGTCCTCGGCAAGAAAGAGAACAGCAGGCCAGGCCGCGCCCCGAGATGCAGTACTCGTGCCGGCAATGCCGCCCCAGCTGGTGGTTGGACGGCAGCAGCGTGGACGGCCGCGTTCCCTGGCCGGAACCTGGCTCGCCTGCGTCCGACGCTTCGGCCCGCTGTCTCCCGTCTGCCGCTGCTTCGGCTCGTCCCCAGCCACAAAGTTCACTGCCACGTGATGGTCGCCCGTGGACCAATCGTGGCACGCCACCTCTATGGGCCACCACAGGTCATCAGCTGATTCGCTGACACTCACGCGCACATTACACGCGCCTTGCCCGGCACTTCCGTCGTTGTTGTTTTGTTCATTCATCACAACCGGCAATGGACACACGGGCCGTGCACCTCCCTTGAACATCAGGGGTCCTCCCATCAGCGACACGAAGTTTGCGGGAAGCGGCAGGCGTGAGCACTTTATGTAGGCGTCGGCGAAGGTTCGCGCTCATTACAGAAATGTGCGCTCCAGTATCTATAAGGGCAAAAATAGGCACACCGTCAACGGCAACGTCTAACAAACTTTGTCTCGTCGGAAGTGTCAAGAGAGGATTTGTGGAAAGAGTCGAAAATGCAGCGTCACCTCCGGGCGCTGCACCGTTTAGTTTTCCGGGTAGGCAGGAGCGGGGTTGAATGGGGACGACGGCCTGCTAGTCTGCGGTGAGCGAGACGACTGGCGACGTCCTGGAGGCGAACACGACTGATGACCATGCGGTGACGGAGATCGGCTGTTGAACCTTCTGTAGTTGTTTTGCGGAGAAGGCTGCGCGGCAGATGCGAAGCGGGTGCTGTCCTGTCGGTAGTGAGGTTGCGATGAAGTCCGAGGTGGCGAGGACCAGCGGTAATTGCAGTAATGGACGACATGATCGATACGGTGGCAATGAAAACAAATTGGTCGATTGTCGATGGTTGTCCACGCAGCAGGGTCACGAGATCGGGCCGTAAACTGCTGCTCGTGATAGGACGAGGGAGGACGCCATGAAGCTCGCTGCGGGCTGGGCAAAGCGCACATACCTCGCCAGCAAGAAATCGCCAGCATACCTATGCTGGCGATTTCTTGGCGGACGATGGCTTGAACCATGTTAGCAGTGAGTGGGGTGGTGTCACTTGCAGCGGTGTGAGCCGGAGCAGAGGCAATGACTTCAAGTTCGCGCCGTACAATTCGGGTCACCTGATCCGATGAATCTAGAGGTGGTGGCTGTGTTTTTGCACGGTCTTCGCAAGATGATGTTGCAGCCGTATTCGGAAGGCGGGTAAACACGCTGTTAATCCGCCGGCTCTTCGCTTGCTCAAAGCACCGACATTCTTTTATAATGGCGTCCACTGTAGAAACATTTTTGCAGATGAGGAGGTTGAATGCGTCATCCGCAATCCCCTTAAGAATATGCCCGACCTTGTCAGCCTCCGGCATCTCGGCATTGGCTTTGCGACACAACGACAACACATCTTCTATATAGGAGACGTAGGACTCGGTCGAGGTCTGCGCCCGAGACGCGAGCATTTTGTTCGCGGGCATTTTTCTTCCAATCGGCTTTCCGAACAGGTCCAGCATTTTCTCCCTGCACACTGCCCAACTCCCAAGTTCTGTTTCATGGTTCTCATACCACGATTTGGCGGTTCCCCTAAGATATAATAACAGGTTTGTCAGCATAAGAGTCGGGTCCCATCGGTATCGAGTACTCCATGCCTTTCTGACACCAATTGTCCCTATACTCGATAATTACTAAACTCGAGCCCTGCACGAGAAAAAAACAGAAAGTCTAAGCTCTACTACAAAAATTTGCGTGTTCAACACGTTCGTACTCTGCCAGCCAATCTTCAACGTCAACTTCATCTGGATCGCCGGAACCGCTGAACGTGCCAGGATCCCGCGGGGGTTCGAGCGCGAAGGTTGTGGTCGCAGAAGGAGATGTAATTACCGCATCATCTCCGGCTGCAGGAACACCAGGAGCAGATGCAGACGCCGTACTCTCCGTCATCGTTGTGGAATGACCCTTCAAACGTCGGCCGCTGCGAAGTTCCGTTGCGAGGCGGTTGCCCAGCACTTCCACCAAATGTGACGGGGCGAGGTCTTGGCTTACAGGACAGCGTCCACCGAGAATCGGCAGCCGAACAAGATGGCTGAGTTGCCTCCCGCGCAAGCGCCTAACGCACAGGCGTCTTCTTCATCTTCCCTAAGTGCCACGCTTGCTCCTGTCGATGATGCACCGTAACAATATCATACCAGTTTTGCAACATTTCATGTGAACGAAACCACCGCAAGAGCAGCAAGACCATGAAATGTAAATCATGACGTTCATTACATGCATGTCATGGGAGTCATGGTATGACTAGCCACTTATGCTCGCCATACAGTCTTGTTATGCCGTACCAAATCTGGTAGTGATACCATATAAAAAACGGCCAGGAGAGCTAAATGTCGTAGGCGGCTAGATAGATTAATGATTTGTTGAGTTTAACGTCTCAAAACCACCACATGGATATGAGAGATGCCGTAGTGGAGGGCTCCGGAAATTTTGACTACCTGGGGTTCTTTAACGTGCACCCAAATCTGAGCCCATGGGCCTACAACATTTGCGCCTCCATCGCAAATGCAGCCGCCGTAGCCGGGATTCGATCCCGTGACCTGCAGGACAGCAGCCAAGTATCTTAGCCACTAGACCACCACGGCGGGGCGTAGGCGGCTAGATAGATAGATAGATAGATAGATAGATAGATAGATAGATAGATAGATAGATAGATAGATAGATAGATAGATAGATAGATAGATAGATAGATAGATAGATAGATAGATAGATAGATAGATAGATAGATAGATAGATAGATAGATAGATAGATAGATAGATAGATTCCAATAAATCGGCTGTTATTTTGAATACTGTAGACGCCTAACCAACGAAGAAAGAGTTAAAACAGAATACATCAGTATAAGGCACACCCTTTCTGAATTATTTTAGATCTCTCACAACGGCTTTTCTGGAGCTCAAACTCAGTAGATTGGCGTGTCACACTTCTAGGGCGATGGCATCATGTGCTAGACATGAATTATTGGCAGGTACGAAGAAATCTGCATCAAGAAAGCGTGACGGAGGAGCCGAAGCGCATAGCAGTTCCTGCACGCAGTGCGCGGCTCTTTCAGTACTATTCAACTGCAGCACCGTCGCTGCGGGCAACGCGAAAGAGATCAGGAGGCGAGGCGCGGTCATGCCACTCAACACTTTTAGTAAACTAGAGTTGTAGGTAGGCACCTCTACCGCCGGACCAAAAGAGCGGCACGCGCACACTATTTTTAATTGAGGAGTAAACCCACGCATGTGAATCATAAACAAAAAATAGTGGTTTTTGATGAACTAACCAACAGAGACGAGTATCGGTGACTTAATCTCCAATAAACTTTGCCTCGATTATGATGCTTACTAAAAAAATTGGCAGATCCCACGTAAAAGTGGGAATCCATGATATGCAAAGCACAAATAAGGAAGGTTCATATTGTCACGGGGTCGTGACGTGGCTGAAGACAGGAGACTTCGTGTTGGGATTTAAATGTTTATTTGGGCCCCGCCGCGGTGATCTAGTGGCTAAGGTACTCGGCTGCTGACCCGCAGGTCGCGGGTTCGATTCCCGGCTGCGGCGGCTGCATTTCCGATGGAGGCGGAAATGTTGTAGGCCCGTGTGCTCAGATTTGGGCGCACGTTAAAGAACCCCAGGTGGTCAAAATTTCCAGAGTCCTCCACTACGGCGTCTCTCATAATCATATAGTGGTTTTGGGACGTTAAACCCCACAAATCAATCAATCAATGTTTATTTGGGCGAACCTGTGCCCGATAAACGGAAAGTCTAAATACAGCAGCAGTCTTGCACAGATAGCAGTCTCGGACTGATAGCGGCGAACGGAGCGTCGGCCTTCGATCAACAACTGACAAGCGGCGAAGCGCGTCGGCATTTATACCCTTGCCGTCGAATGTTCTAACGTTATCGCTGGCGGTGGCGTAGGCTCCAGGACAATCTGTACCCTTCGCACAGTGGGCGTGATCTTATCGAAATGATCTACTACGGTCCGGAACCTTCTCGAAAACTGAAGGCGCGGTTTGCGCTGAGGATCGTGTGGTAATTTGGGACAATAACAAAAACTTGGCAAATGGAACGTGGCATTGCCCCCCTCTGAAAAAAGGCATCGACCCAATGCTTTAACTAAAGATGAAGGTAGAATAATAATGCAAGAAAGTACAATGAATAAATTACGATACAACAATAATACAAAAAACATTGTTTCAGTTTGTTAACGCGCATGAAACGGCTTGAGGCGTGCGACATGGACGACTTCAGGTCGCGATCGGCGTCGTTGAGAGTTCGTGATGCCGTCGGGGACAACCTCGTAATCAAGTGGGCCGAGACGTCGAACCACTCTGTACGGTCCGAAATACCGTCGCAGAAGCTTTTCACTTAGTCCACGTCGGCATATCGGCGTCCACACCCAAACAAGTTCACCGGGCTGGTATTCCACGAAGCGTCGCAGAAGGTTGCAACGGTGGCTGTCGCTCGTTTGTTGATTCTTGATACGGAGACGCGCAAGTTGTCGGGCTTCTTCGAGCGTTGAAGGTACTCGCTCACATCGAGGTTTTCTTCGTCGGTGACGTTGGGTAACATGGCATCGAGCGTCATTTCCGGGCTCCTTCCGCAGACCAATTCGTATGGAGATATCTGCGTCGTCTCCTGCACCGCCGTGTTGTATGCGAAGGTCATGTACGGAAGAATGCCGTCCCACGTCTTGTGTTCGACATCGGCGTACATTGACAGCATGTCGGCGATTGTCTTGTTAAGCCGCTCGGTGAGGCCGTTGGTCTGTGGGTGGTACGCTGTCATCCGGCAGTGGTTTGTTTGGCTGTATGCCAAGATCGTTTGAGCTAAGTCGGCAGTGAATGCCGTTCCTCTGTCGGTGATAAGAATCTCCGGGGCGCCACGACGTAGGACCATATTTTCGACGAAGAACTTAGCTACCTCGGATGCACTGCCTCTTGGCAGGGCGTTTGTCTCGGCGTAGTGGGTGAGGTAGTCGGTAGCTACCACTATCCACTTGTTTCCGAAAGCCGACGTCGGGAACGGCCCCAGTAGGTCCATATCAATCTGCTGGAAAGGTCGGTAAGGTGGATCAATTGGCTGCAGAAGTCCCGCCGGCCTTGTCGGCGGTGTCTTGCGTCGCTGACAGTCGCGGCATGTCCTCACTTAACGAGTGACGCCAGTGGTAAGACGTGGCCAGTGGTACCTTTCTTGTATCCTCGCGAGCGTGCGAGAAACACCGAAATGCCCTGCCGTCGGATCGTCGTGCAGGGCCTGCAGGAGTTCTGGTCACAGAGCTGAAGGTACCACAAGAAGTACTTAGCTCGAAGCGGTGAAAATTTTTCTTTTGTAGAAGACCGTTTCGTAGAAAGAACAACGCAAGTGCGCGCTTGAATGCCTTCGGGACTTCGGCGATCCTGCCTTCGAGGTATTCTATTAGGGCCTTAAGTTCCGGGTCAGCCCGCTGTCGTTCAGCGAAGTCGTCGGTAGTTATCGTTCCCAAGAAGTAGTCGTCATCCGGGTCGTCGGGTAGCGGTTGGTCGACAGGCGCACGAGAGAGACAGTCGGCGTCAGACTGTTTTTTGCCGGACTTGTAAATGACAGTAATGTCATATTCTTGAAGTCTCAGGCTCCATCGTGCGAGGCGACCTGAAGGGTCCTTCAAGGTGGCTAGCCAACACAAGGCGTGGTGATCGCTCACAACTTTGAAGGGCCTGCCGTAGAGGTAGGGGCGAAATTTCGACGTAGCCCAGATGATGGCGAGGCACTCCTTTTCTGTTGTGGAATAATTTGCTTCTGCTTTGGATAGCGATCGGCTGGCGTAACTAATAACCCTTTCAAGTCCGTCAGCCCTCTGCACAAGAACGGCACCAAGACCTACGCTGCTTGCGTCAGTATGTATTTCTGTCTCGGCGAATTCGTCGAAATGGGCAAGTAACGGAGGCGTCTGGAGGCGATGTTTAAGCTCCTGGAAAGCGTGTTCCTGTGGCGTTTCCCACTTGAACTCCACGTCGGCATTGGTAAGGTTAGTGAGAGGATCGGCGATGCCGGCGAATTTTTCACGAACCGCTTATAATAGGCACACAGGCCCAGACATCAGCGCACGGCCTTCTTGTCAGTGGGCGGCGGGAAGTCGGCGATGGCGGCTGTTATCCATGGATCGGGACGAACTCCAGACTTGCTGATAACGTGCCCCAGAAACAAGTGCTCTTCATACGCAAACCTGCACTTTTCTGGCCTCAGTGGGAGTCCGGACGTCTTGATGGCTTGAAGTACAGCTTCAAGGCGCCGAAGATGCTCGTCGACACTCGAGGAAAACACGACGACGTCGTCCAAGTGCACAAGGCAAGTCTGCCACTTCAATCCTGCCAGTACTGTATCCATAACGCGTTGAAAAGTTGCAGCCGCTGAGCAAAGGCCGAACGGCATCACCTTAAATTCGAAGAGGCCGTCCGGTGTTATAAACGCCATCTTCTCTGGATCTCTTTCGTCGACTTCGATTTGCCAATAGCCAGTCTTGAGGTCTATTGACGAAAAGTACTTGGCGTTATGGAGCCGATCAAGTGCGCCGTCTATTCGTGGGAGAGGATACACGTCCTTTCTTGTGATTTTGTTCAGGTGGCGATAATCGACGCAGAAACGTAGGGTCCCATCCTTTTTCTTCACTAACAGCACGGGGGAGGCCCATGGATTCTTGGACAGCTGGATAATGTCATCCCGCAGCATTTCATCAACTTGTATCTTCATGACCTCACGTTCTCGCGTCGAAACCCTGTACGGACTCTGACGGAGTGGTCTGGCATTTTCTTCGGTTATTATGCGATGTTTCGTGATTAGGGTCTGCCGAATTTTCGATGACGACGAAAAGCAATCTTCGTATTGCAGGAGCAGGGCCTTGAGCTGTTCTTGCTTATCGTTCGGAAGTCTGGGATTGACGTCGAAAGCTATGGGAGGGGCTCGGTTCCTCTGAGAAGGTTCCGCAGAATCGGCGAGGGCGAAAGCACTAGTGGCTTCGACAATTTCTTCGATGTATGCGACCATTGTTCCTTTGTTCACATATTTGTACTCATTGCTGAAATTCGTGAGCATAACTGTTGCTTTGCCTCCCCACAGCTCTGCAATTAATCCCTCTTGCGACGCAAATATTTCAGGTGACCAACAGATGCTGACTGCCTTCAACGACGCCTTCCAAGTCAGGAGATTTAGGAGCGCCGACTGAAATAATGACGCTTAAGCGAGGCGGAATGGTGACTTGTTCTTCCAGCACATTCAAGGCATGGTGTCCTGATGGCGTGCGCGGCGGTAGTGCTTCTTCTGTGGATAACGTTATCGACTTTGTTTTTAGGTTGATGACAGCACCATGGAGGCATAAGAAGTCCATGCCAAGGATGGCATCTCTCGAGCAACGCTGTGGGACTACGAAGTCTGTAGGATAAATACGGCCGTTAATGGTGACTCTCGCTATGCGAGAGTCACCATTAACGGCCGTATTTGCAGATTCCTGAAGCTATGCAGATTCCTGCAGGCGTCACGAGATGACCTCCGGCTGTGCGGATTTCAGGGCCTTTCCAAGCTGTCCTAACTTTCCTTAACTTCACGGCGAACGACCCACTGATGACAGAATAGTCGGCTCCAGTATCGACGAGAGCGGTCACACTGTGGCCGTCGACAAGAACGTCGAGGTCACTAGTACGCCGTCTCGCATTACAGTGAGGGCGTGGCGTCGGGTCACGGCTGCGTCGGCTTGTTCCGCTGTTTCCATGTTGCGTCGTCAGGCCACCTTCGGTAAGTGAGCTTTCGCCGTCAGGGCTTTGCCTGGTTGGCGTTGTGTTCGAAAAGCTCCGTCGCGGCGTCGTCGTCGGAGGAGGATCTTCGGTAGTTCGTCGCACAGCAACCGCACCTCCACCGGTTGCTGCCCTTAGTTTCCCGGATACGGGCTAGGACCGGCCACGCGTTAAGCCGGAGTACTGCCGGGGGTGCGGTGACATGCGGCGGCTGGGCGACGGCGAACGGGAAGGACTTCGGGGTGTCCATTGAGTTCCTGTCAGGTAGTCGGCGATGTCACGTGGCCGTTCCCCTGGCTGTGGACGTGGTGCATCGACGGCGAAGCCACGCAGTCCCATCTGTCGGTACTGGCAAAGGTTGTAAGTGTGCCCGGCCTCGCCGCAGTGGTAGCACAGTCGGCGGTGGTCAGGGGTGCGCCAAACGTCGGTTTTCCTCGGCACGCTGCGCTGGCCCGCTGGTGAACGGTAGGTCGTCGGTGGATAGATAGATAGATAGATAGATAGATAGATAGATAGATAGATAGATAGATAGATAGATAGATAGATAGATAGATAGATAGATAGATAGATAGATAGATAGATAGATAGATAGACAGACAGACAGACAGACAGACAGACAGACAGACAGACAGACAGACAGACAGACAGACAGACAGACAGACAGACAGACAGACAGACAGACAGACAGACAGATAGATAGATAGATAGATAGATAGATAGATAGATAGATAGATAGATAGATAGATAGATAGATAGATAGATAGATAGATAGATAGACAGATAGATAGATAGATAGATAGATAGATAGATAGATAGATAGATAGATAGATAGATAGAAAGATACGCTCAATGTCGCCAAATTTCGCTAAGAAATGCTTCGCATTTAAAAATAGTAGCAAAAGGACGCACTTTGAGCACTATCTGTCCAAAAAAGGTTGCTACGTTAAACTCACTCCGCGTAACCTTCTGGTTTTGGCCAGGTTAAAGGAGGGCTTGGCAGCATTGTCATGAAATAGCGGCGATGAAAGATGGGAACTTGACAAGAAGCACAGGCCGTAATAGAGCGTGTGGCTGCCGCTACCCGTGTCCGGCCGTGCCACCTCTCAATCAGTCCTTAAAATATCGGCTGGATAGCGGTACTTCGACATGATGAATATACGATGAAAAAATGTGAGACGGCTGTGCTTGGAGTGTTCTCAAGATGTACAGACGCACGGATGGATGGATGGACAGAAACATAGACTCACGGACGCACGGGCGGATGGACGGACGCACAGATGGACGTGCGGACGGATGGACATTTCAACGCATGGATAGATGAACTCACGGACGGACAGATTGACGAACGCACAGGTCGGCGGACGCATGGGTGGATGCACCACGGAGGACGAACGCACGAACGGAAGCAGGTACATACGGGCGTTCATATGCACGAACGGACGCACGAACGAACGCGCGGACGGATGGAAGCAAAAACGAACGCACTTATACCTAGTTCATACTGAAACATCCACTTTCTACAGCGACCGAAATTCCCCTGCCACCGAAACGCGTCGTTGTTCGCACTGGACGCGCCCCGCGCCGCCGAGTATGCCCTCTACTACGGGGCGAACGCGGGATGGATGCGCTGTCACCCTGTTGTCGCGGCTCGCAAACGCTACTACGATATCCGCTGGTGTATACTTTGACGATTCTCGTACGCAAGAAGCAAGAAAAGACAGTACTGCTTACTTTGCTGGCAAGTGGCTGTCTTGTAATGCACGAAGAGCAGAAAATCCAGCGGCGTTGGTGGGTTCGTTTTTCTCTGCAAGACCGCAACAAGCTCGGTCACGCCAACAGCAAGCTCGATCACCTCTTCCACGAAATACGGACGCGAAGTAGGCACAGAGTAGGTTAAACTCCCGTTGGTTTCAACATTCAGTTACGTGCACTGCGGCATAACAAGGGAGTAGGGCTTGGCCGCCATTTTTCAAAATTTCTTGACTAGCACTCCTATTGGTCCGCGGTGACCGATTCGGTGGCAGAAGCCGCAAAAATTGGTCCGAGAGCGATCAGAGCGGAGAGGGCCGTTTCGGTGGATCTCGCCGCCGCTGAACCGGATTCGGAGCACTTTCGGCGGCCGGAATGCTCAGTGTGAACGCGGCCTTACGGATGCTTCGCCCCTCTCATCATCATGCACTGCGTGGATATGCTGTGATTTTTTAGGCTGTGGGTCGTTCCCTCCTCTGTAAGAGTAGTGGTATGTAGCCATCTCTAGTTTATGAATAGGTCAATAGAGGGCGTTGTGTGTATGTGCTTGGAAATAATATAACTATATGGTCTTAGGGGCCTTCGTATAGTTCACGATGTCGTATGGTTGCCGGACGGACAGATAGGCAGAGTCAGATGGACGTGAGCATGGACGGACAGATGGACAGAAGTATGCACGAACGGACGGAAGTGGGGACGAATGGACAGACGGAAGCGTGGACAGACGGACGCACGGAAGCATGGATGGATGGAAGCACGGATGGACAGATGGACGTAGGTACAACCGGATGGACCGACCGATGGAAGCATTGACGAACGAACGGACGGTAGCATGGACGGACGGATGGACGCAAGCACAGACAGGCAGACGGACAGAAGCATGGGCTGATGGACGGATGTAAGCATGGACGGACTGATGGACGCTTTGCCCCACTCATTATGATTCACTCCATGCATAGGCTGTGATTTTTTGGTACAGATGGAAGCTATGAAGTACATCACCGACGCTGCGGGTAATCAGTTGGGGCTGTGCTGGTGTTGACGTAATTGCACATACCCTTTTCAGAAACGCGCCGAATGAGACAGACGCTTAGCAACGAGTCGTTGAAGGAACTAATCGCAGATGCCACGGTCATGATGTATTACATCCCTTTACCAAGAACGCTGAGAGGATCGTGGTAGATATAAAAGCCTCCACAGTTTTAATCTCTCGGTTAACATCATATAATACAAAGTATGCACTAAGAGGACACACTTGGGACTCCATAATGCTGTCGTATTGAACACTTAAAGGCTAACCTTGAGGATCCCCCAATTTTCGTGCTTATATAATGCATGTATTTTTTCTTTTAGAAATTGTCCTCTTTGTGACAGGAGCAACCAGTACTGAGTTACTTATTCCCCGCAGATCGGCAAGCACGGGTGTCCCAGCTGTTGCTGCTTCTCTCCATTCCGGGACACGTGCTCTTCGTGCTGCTCATCTTCGCGATCAGCGACGCTCACGTTCGGCTCACCGTGGCACTGGTGTTCTCTTACCTGGTCGCCTCCATCGTGCTGGTGCGTCGGCTTGTGCTCTTATCAGAAAGCCGGTCACAATGCATGTGATAAGCGGCATGAAAATTGGTATCCGGTTCTGAAGCCCAACTCTAACGAATTTTGAACACGAGTTAATTGGAATTCTATGATCCTGATGCCCTTCTTTCACGCGTTGGAGTCAGAAATTCCAACTCATTTTGAAAATATTGTAAAATAAGCAACACAGCACAAAAGAGGTCCCATCGTGGTGTTTTTACTTAGGGTTCTTGATTTTCTAAACATCTTATTGCTGGCGCAATACTTCAAAAAAGAACAAAAGTGAGACAGCGGATACAGGGGACTGTATACCGACAGCAAAAGGTGAAGAAAAATAAGCTTTTAATCATGCGCAGTGGCGTGAAAGCATGACTTCGAACATGTCAACACGTAATCTGTTTATAAAAAAGTGCAACTCATATCTAGACCGTATACTTGATGAAGGAAAGAAAACTGAACTTAACTGCTCGTTTTCTTTGTAACACACAGCATTATAAAAAATAAGAGACAATTATGCGAAGATAACCATAACAGATGTCCTTTCAAGTAATTGTAATGTAATTGTGAAGAAATAAAGTGTACGAAAACATAACACCCGACGGGCAGGATCCGAACTTGCTACCTCCGAATAACGCGTTCGATGACCACTGAGGTTGGGTAGCTGTCATGTGTAGATAGGTCTAATTTTCTCTGCATTCTTGGGATCATTTGCACTCGCGGCCGGCTTAATGACCAAGGAGGAAGCAGTGGCTTGGATGCAGATGCTTACACTGCAGTAAATGATGAGTGGGGCTTTTAGACAGTGGCACCGAATGTCGAGCGGGGCCATTCAGCAGCGAGGCTTGTCAGGTCCTGACTTGATGCCTGAGGTACGTACGCGTTGTCTAGATTATAATGTGCATCTTGGTTGAGTAATCTTGAGTGATGGCAATGGTTTCCGCCCTTCAAGCACTTCAGGGTAACCCAAGGAGTATCTTAGGAGCTAGGACTTTAATGCTGTGAATTGTGCATAGACTAGTCTTGCCGCTGCTGGACGTTGCAGGTACTGCACGGCAAGAATACGATAACGCCCTGTACAGTTGGAGCATAGACGATATGCCCACTCCCCATTCATTTCTTTCCTGGAAATTTGAACATGTGAACATGTGGCGGTCAGCCCCTTGACCACATAGTTCACGAGCGGAGTCCACGAGAGGCTTTTGTCTATTATGACTCCTAAGAAACCGTGGCTTCTGCTGAACAATCTGTGTTCTCCGTTAAATTATATGCCATAAGCAGGCATTGGCTTCCGCATGAATTCTATACCACTACACATTTTCATCAGGACCCCTTGAGACTTGGTTTATGAAGGTTTACGGTTGCTATCTGAAAGCGAAGGCAAAGTTGACACCATATTTCACACTTGAAATACAAATACACACGTCGTCAACGTAAATAGACAGTTCTGCAGTGCTGACATGGTAGGTGTTGTCCGACTAGTTCAGTGAAGGTTAGATTGAAAAAGCGCACTCTATTTGCTTTGCACGTCTCTTTGGGGGACTTCTCGGCGACTGTAATAGGGTATATGTGCATTAAACGTGAGAGCGTCAGCCAGCGCCGCCTGGGGTGTGTACTCCTCGAATTTATATCCGCGATTTGCTTGAATGTACAAGCTTGGTAGGCGCTGGGTGCATGCTGGTCTGGTGACTGCATTGAGTAATAACAGCGAAGGGCGCTGACAGGCGCCGCTGACTTGTGGCCACTGCATATCATAGAGTTACGCCTTGGTATGCATAGCAGTGACTGCCGACATGTCTATGGATTGAACAGCTACACCCCATAAAGTAGACTGAGTGATGACCGCCACCATAGCTCAGTTGATAGAGCATCGAACGCATTATTCGAAGGTCGCAGGTATGGTCCCTGCCCACAGCAAGTTACTTTACGTACACTTTCCTTTCTTGACAATTACATTCCAATTTTTTCCAATAAGATCCCCTATAATTTTCTTGGTATCATAGTCTGTTAGTAAACGGATGTGTCACTGACGCAAGCGGACCCTTTCCTTCTCACGTGAAATGCCTCTAATAGTTCCCTCACTGTTTCAACCCTAATCTTGCCAGTAATTATAACTCGCGCTTGCCGGGCTGCTCATGAGTATGACCTAACATGCGTCAAAGATGATTATCAGTTGTATCAATGTCAATGGCATGTTACAATGGCATGCGTCCCACGTCGTAGATACACCGACCTGGGACGCATGAATGGATTAACTTCATGAAATGCCCTGCAGTTTCTTTCGGACGAGGAGAGGGGAAAAGAGGATTGACGCCTTTGCTATCCCAGCCTCCGTCGATAATGATAGTGGTGCCTTAGGGGTCTCTAGAAGTCCTAGGATCCGGCCAGCGTCTTGCCGGGTGGCCCAAAGCTGGTCGGCCAGCTCGTCGCTGGTTCGTGCCGCCTCCCAGTGGCAGCGACAATGACGCAGCTGGTAGACTGACTTTTAGGGGCGAAGCTCCTTATAGCAGCACCTGTTCGTCCCTCGTAGCTGTTGTAGTATGTAACAAGTATAACAGTTTGACCTTCAAGGTGGTGCCGGGAGAGATTTCTTCTGTGAGTTCTTGAACAATAAAAAATAGTGCTCAATGTACATGCCGATGGCTGCTAATGGGGAATGAGAGACAGGAGCACTCGGCTTTTAGTTAACTTACACACAGTGATCCCCATAAGCAGCCATTGGCATGTACATTGAGCACTATCTGGCAAGAAAGGGTTGCTACGTTACACTCGCTTGGTGTAACCTCCTTAGTTTTAGAAAGGTTTAGCGAGCGTTGAGCCGCAGTGCCATGAATACAATGAACTAGTATATACCATGAATGAACTCGAGGTGGTTAAAGGTGGGAAGTAGATACGAAGCGCAAGCCGTAAGAAAGTAAAAGCCTAATTTCCCTGTCTCTTATTTCCCATTAGCAGCCATTGGCATGTACATTGAGCACTATCTGACAGGAAAAGGTTGCTACGTTATACTCGCTGGACGTAACCTCCTTGGTTTTAGAAAGGTTTAGTGAGCATTGGGTCGCAGTGCCATAGATACAGTGAACTAGTATATACCACGAACTCGAGGTGGTTAAAAATGGAGTGTAGACCAAAAGCGCAAGCCGTAAGAAAGTGTGCGTGTGCCACCTCTCTTTTAGTTCTTGGAATGTCCGCTGGATGGCGGTGCTTCTCTATGGGGAATATATGATCAAAAGATGCGAGATTATGGTACTTGGAGTGTTGAATAGATGCACTCTAAAAAAAGGAGCGATAATGGAGAAATGGGCTGCGTTCCTCCTTCGGCGCAGCCACTTCCTCCCTTTCCGGCGCTTTACCCGTCGCGCCCTCTCGCGGCAAGGACCATAGGAGCAACGTTCCCCCATCAGCGTTCAAGTTTCTCCTCAATCATGGGGGTCTTGCACGCGCGCATGCGCACGCCAAGCCTAGCCGGCCACGGCCAGTCGCGAGCGATTGCTTTTACCTAAGATTGATGTAAGCAATGCAGGAGTGACTTTTTTTGTTTTATTGGTGTAGAGAAAAGCCTCTCTTTTTTTATAACTAGGAACTCGCACGATGCTCCGCACACTTCAATGTGTGTCTCGTGTTGTTTCATACTACCAATTTGTCGCGAATACAAGGAGCTCTGCTTCCCAAGCAGTCTTCCTTTATCGATTACTTTAGAGTGTACAAAAATAATGAATTTTTTCGGTGTCGACATCCTTGGTAAGCCCACGCATTTTTAGTTTCGCACGGCAGCAACAGCACTCATGAATTCAATGAGGCGCATAAAAAAGCATCACACTTATTTTTTCAACTTTCTAGGAAACCTGATACCACTCTACATTTCATGCGTGAGAGCACGATCATATACAATTGATAGAGTTATACGTGCCGCTACTACCATATGGATGTTCTTTGCAGTTTACCCCCATTCGAATATGGCCGCCGTGACCGGAAGTCGAACCTCCGTCCTCCAGCATAGTCACTCGACACCCAATAAGGCTATACCATGGCAGGTGAAAGCACAATGGGGAACAGGCTGCGAAGTTTCACCGAGCGTTTATACACCAGACTAGGTTACAACCATCATAAACGTTTAAACATCATCATAACTACACTTTTGTGAAAAGTAAACCAATGAATTATGTCAGTTAAACCAAATTCTCAATCGCATGCGTTTTGAATTGCCCATGCCAGCACTGAGAGGTATGACGGAATTATGCACGCGTGATGTATGCCTTTCTCGTCCATGATTCTCCTTTGTCGTGAGAAACACAACACAAAATGCACTTCTAGTAACAGCTGTGCACAGCAGGTAAGTGCTAACACTCACTCACCATTGTGAAAAGAGTGTTCTAAATCCCGAGTAATAACCACCACAGCCACAGCGCTACCAACAAAATTGTGGCACGCACTATGATTGCAAGTTGACACGCGAGTCGAATCGCGAGAGGCATCTGAAGCAGAAAAGTATGTAGGCACACATTCTATAACGTTATAGTAAATTTGCGCACAGCAGCGATAGTTCCTCCACTCAAGTAATAGAGCTGCCGTGACGCCAACAGCCACTGCCATTGCTCACGAAAAAATACCGTCGGATGCGAGGTCATCGCTTATTTCTCTCGCAACACCCGCGTTGTAACGTACGTATACACTGCTAGGACGGTCGTTACCGCATCAAAATCATTGTCATTGAAGGGCTAGTGGTGTACTGAATCTATGGCTAACGGTCACACTTGTGGCACGCACGTAAAATAAATATAAGCAAACGTTAAGACTAAACAACTAAACGAGGTCGACGTGACCACAGAACAGCTACAACGACGGAGACAAAGCTTGCTCTGCATGCTGCGCCCTCTCCAATTAACAAGAAGAAAAAAAAACGTGACCTCCAAAATGGCTAACGCACGGCAAGTGTTAGCACTCTCGGAGGCTTCAAGAAAAAAAAAGTAGCTGTGGCAGTGGCCGACAGATGGCGCAGCATTCGGAATGCCGTGGGCATTCTATGCATGGTTTGGTGGTATCCGCCTTCGTGAAAACTTGATAAGCTCTAGTAATTATTCTCTTCATTATTGTGCAACCATTAATAAACTTACGTTTGTCTAAGCATCAGATACAATATATTTACGTGTGCGCATGTTGTGGTATTGATACAAAACGTAAAAAAAAGTGTAAGAAAACCTACTTGTAACTTGTGCCACTATGGTCAGTCGAAATTCATCGCTATATAAGCTGGTGCGCTTTCATAGTAGAGTGTGAGGAAACACGCCGAAGATTCTGCTTTCGGCCACGGTTGTGAACGGACGCAGGATGCAGGGCTCCGTCGGAGCGGCTTCAGCGGCCCTTGAGGGTCGCAGTAACAGGTCAACTGAAGAGTACCAAGTGATTCTGCCTCATCTGCCAGCAGGACGCGTTGCCTTAAATACTGTGTTTTTGCACGGAGACGTTCGAGCGAGACCCTACGGGGTTGAAGACTTCAGAGACGCGTTGGGCCCCACTGGAGTACTAACAGACATCATAGCACTCGGAGCGTACCAGATTAATCACGTCTGGGTGGTTACACTGAACGGAGAAGACGCGACGAAGAAACTGCTGGCCTTCAAGGGACTTCAGGTGAAGGGACACCGGTGCCTCATCGTTGATCCCCAGGACCGGCAGATAAAACTGCGGCTTCATTGGCTGCTTTACGGAGTCGCCGATGAGGATGTGCGGATGGCGTTCGCGGCCTTCGGCAATAATGTCGAAGTGAATCGAGAGCGCTGGAGAGTCGACGGCGTCAGCGACAAAGCGTCGACGACGAGAACCGTGCTACTCAAGTTAAAGAGTGGAGTTACGGTGGAGGACCTTCCGCACCAAGTGCGCGTTGCAGGGGAATCGGCCCTAGTTGTGGCGCCGGGCAAGCCTATGCAATGCTTGCGGTGCGAAGGGACTGGTCATGTACGGCGAGACTGCAGGGTGCCTAGGTGTTCAATTTGTCGGCGATTTGGACATCGAGACGCTCAGTGCGTCCGGTCATATGCAGCAGTTACGAGCGCTGCAACGTGCGATGAGATCGAAGAGCAGACAATGGACGCCGCTGAGGCGGAAGACGAGGCTAATGGGGCAGGAGACGTGGCTAGTTCTCTGGTTGAGCGTGAGTCGGTTTCGCCTGAAGATTATGATACAGCGTCGGTACCCGAGGAGAAAGAAACGGCTAAGGCGGACACCAGCCAAGAGAATTCCACTGGAGACGCACAAAGCCAATTGGTGGACATGTCGACGCAAGCGGCGAGAGGACGCGACATGCCAGCGCACGGAATGACCCGCGGGATGAACACGAGCTCGGCGGTCAAGCGTTCGCTGGAGCAATCTGCGGGCACTGCTCACGAGAGCAAAGTTGAGGGACCACCAGCGAAGGCGACACCGGGGCGGCGCTCGGGCCTCAGAGCGAGGTCCAATCTACCTGTGGACCGACCGGTTGGCACTCCAAGGGACCAGCAGCTAACTGATGCCGAACCACCGGATGGCCCCGGAGACGTCTAGCGGGGAGCTAGACGTACACGGTAAGCACCATGCTCTGGGCCTACCCCCTCCTTTTTTTTAGTGAGTAACGATGGCTAGTCACTGGGCATTGAGCTTTGCAACCTTAATTGTCCGAGGTTTGCCCTCCAGGAAAAAGCAGGCTCAAGGGTATCGCTTGTTAATTGACCAAAATATTGACGTGTTAGCCGTGCAGGAGACAAAAGTGGAAGGTGAGGAGGAGACCCGGAGCATGATGCTGCGGTTTACGTCTAAATATTATGCCATAGTTAGTCGCGCAAATGGAACTTCGGCCGGTTGTGTGCGTTTTGTTAAAAAGACTCCGGGATTGATTGTTTAAAGTCACTTTTCTTGTGACTCTGGTAGAACAGTGACTTGTGATTTTAGTACTAGCGAAATCGAATGGCGTGTCATTTGTGTCTATGCGCCGAACGTGGAGGCAGACCTAGAAATTTTCTTTTCGTTAATTAGGCAACATTTACGGACACCAAAACAGCTTGTTTTATTGGGGGATTTCAATTGTGTATTGAGCGCGAAGGATAGAATTAATAACCTCCGTGTGCGAGACAGAAGTGTTGAAGTGCTCTATGACTTGCTGAATGAATCTGACCTGGATGATGTTGCGGAGTGCCTCGAAGCAGGTCGCGAAGTTCGATTTACGCGTTTTCAGGGAACCAGTCACGCACGTCTTGATAGGATATACATGGCAGGGGAGACGCTAGCTAAAAGCAATAGTTACACAGTCTTACCTGTCTCTTTCTCTGACCATTGTCTTGTACAATGCAACGTGCGACTTAAACAAAAAAACAAATTCAGTGGGGATTTATGAAAGTCTAACGCTAAACTACTTCGGGGTGACATTTTTAATAATTTTGTGATTGAGGATATTAAAAACATTAAAGTGATCGGAGCCTGTAATGTTGGCGAGGAATGGGAGCTTTTGAAGGAAAGCGTTAAAATGAAAGCCATATCGAGATCTAGTAAGTTAAAATATCAAGAAAGAATAAAAGAAAATGAACTCAGAACAACGCTTAAGAAATAGATAGCATTAGAAAGCAAGGAGCCCGGTGCATATAAGAAAGATATCCGAACGGTGAAACGACAAATTGAGCTAGTAGAGCAGGAATGCTACAGATCGAGGAGCCCTTATTCGAGCGAGAGCAGAGGCGGGGGCTATGGGGGAGACTCCTACCAAGCGCGCATTTGGAATCGAGAAATCACGAGCGCGTCGTAATCACATCGACGAAATAGAGGAAAATGGAATTCTGCTAAATACTAACAGTACTATCGCTGAAGCTTTCTTTTGGTATTACAAGGGTGTCTTCGCAGCCGCATTACTAGATCTTACGAAGTTCAAGGACACTTTCTTGAGCCGGATGCCACAATTATCCCTCGAAATGAAAGAAGCGTTAGAGAGGCCTATAACCGTTTCTGAAATTAAATATGCAATAGATAGTCTCGCCGCTGGGAAGTCGCCTGGGCCTGACGGTCTCGGTGCGATGTGGTATAAAGCTTTTAAAACAGAAGTTTCACCAGTGTTACAAGCTGTGTTCAAGGAAGCCTATGCAATCAAAGCGTTACCACCTTCTTTTGCCGAAACGCACACTATTCTAATACCTAAGAGGGATGACAAAGAAAAATAAAAACTAGTTACGTCATATAGGCCCATTTCGCTAACCAACACTGACTACAAAATACTCATGAAAGTATTGGCAGGTAGATTGCAGTCCGTAATCACCGGAATAGTTGGGGAGCACCAAACGTGTGGCATCAAGGGGCGCTCAATATTGATGAACACACACACAATGCGATGTGTCCTTGAGAGTTGCGATGCTTTTAATTCTCATGTTGCGATCCTCCAGCTTGATTTAGAAAAGGCTTTTGACTGCGTCCCGCAAAATGTGTTATTCTCCATACTTGAACATGTCAATGTCGGATCGGTGATTACAGAGGGCATAGTTTTGGCGTATGAGAACTCCACTACACGACTAATTAATAACAAGATCCCGGGGTCTCCCATTAGGCTGGAACGTTCTGTACGCCAGAGATATCCGGCAAGGCCACTCTTGTTTGCATTGTACATAGAGAGCTTATGCTTGGCCATAATAGAAAACGAGACCATCCGTGGTTTCAGACTGCTGGAAGCCGAGGTAAAGCTTTTGGCATACGCTGATGATGTAGCAGTGTGTTGCACCACAAAAGAGAGTGTACAAGAGACAGTTGCCGTTGTTAAAAATTTAGGAAGTCGGGTTGATTGGGGAAAGTGTCTGGGGTTGTGGCACGGAGACTGGACATCAACCCCAGATACCTATGCTAACGTTCACTGGTTTAATACTCCAGTAAAATATCTAGGCGTGCCTTTCCAGCACTACAAAGACACCAAAAATTACTAGACTGAACAAATAAAAGAAACGCGCGAAAGGCCAGCGCAGTGGAATGGCAGCTGTCTCTCAATGTTTGCCAGAGCCACTGTATGCAACATATTTTTAATGAGCAAATTATGGTATGTGATGCAGGTTTTCTGTTGCTCACGGGTGCATGTGCAAAAGCTGCATAGGATATTTGCTGTGTACATACGGGGGTCTACTTGGGAAAAATTTAGTAGGACAAATCTGTTCCGAAGAGTAAAACAGGGGAGACTAAGCCTGTCGCATCTGTTCGTGCGACAATTAGTTAATCATTTTATTTTCTTTCGAGATGTTCAACACCCCTTCTTAAGAACGGTATGCCAGTTACGCCTTTGCCGTGTTCTGCCTAACTTTGTGGTTAGCACCGTAAGCATGCCGGGAGCTACGCGAGGTTTCTTTAAGGAAGTTGCGGACAGTGTCAGGTTCTTGTCAGTTCGGTTTTCCAATGAATACCTTTTTTCGGTCGGGCGAAAGAAATTGCATAAAGACATATGCGACATGATTTTTCCAGTTTCTATGTTTAGGTTAATTAATAGCGGGGGAGAAGGCAATGGTGTTCTTGAGCGTGTTAAGAAAATTCAAATTCAGCCTAGTGCAAAAAGCTTTTTCTTTAAATTACACTCTGGAACACTACCGGTTAAGGCTTTTTTAGATGATAGAGGAGTTTATATGCCATGGAGTTGGAACTGTTTGATCTGCCGAAAGCCGGAGACAATAGATCACGTTTTTCTGCATTGTTGGGAAGGGGTTTACTTCTGGGATGTTTTACAGAGAATTCTAGAAAAGGAACTTCCCTTACATTCACTAGGTCATCATCATCAGCCTGACTACGTCCACTGCAGGACAAAGGCTTCTCCCATGTTCCGCCAGTTAACCCGGTCCTGTGCTTGCTGCTGCCAATTTATACCCGGAAACTTCTTAATCTCGTTTGCTCACCTAACCTTCTGTCTCCCCCTAACCCACTTCCCTTCTCTGGGAATCCAGTTAGTTACCCTTAATGACTAGCGGTTATCCTGTCTACGCGCTACATGCCCGGCCCTTGTCCATTTCCTCTTCTTTATTTCAACTACGATATCCTTAACCCCCGTTTGTCCCCTAATCCACTCTGCTCTCTTCTTGTCTCTTAAGGTTACACCTACCATTTTTCTTTCCATTGCTCGCTGCGTCGTCCTCAATTTAAGCTGAACCCTCTTTGTAAGTCTCCAGGTTTCTGCTCCGTAGCTAAGTACCGGCAAGATACAGCTGTTATATACCTTCCTCTTGAGGGATGGTGGGAATCTACCTGTCATAATTTGAGAGTGCTTGCCGAATGTGCTCCACCCCATTCTTATTCTTCTAGTTACTTCAATCTCGTGGTTAGGCTCTGCGGTTATTACCTGCCCTAAGTAGACATAGTCTTTTCCAACTTCAAGTGCACTATTACCTATCTCGAAGCGCTGCTCCTTTCCGAGGTTGTTGTACATTACTTTCGTTTTCTGCAGATTAATTTTAAGACCCACCTTTCTGCTCTCCTTGTCTAACTCCGTAATCATGAGTTGCAATTCGTCCCCTGAGTTACTCAGCAATGCAATGTCATCGGCGAAGCGCAGGTTACTAAGGTATTCTCCATTAACTCTTATCCCTAACTGTTCCCATTCTAGGCTTCTGAAAACCTCCTGTAAGCACGCGGTAAATAGCATGGGGGAGATTGTGTCCCCCTGCCTTACACCCTTCTTGATTGGTATTCTGTTGCTTTCTTTATGAAGCACTATGGTAGCAGTTGATCCCCTGTAGATTTCTTCCAGAATGTTTATATATACTTCATCTACGCCCTGATTCCGTAGTGTCTGCATGACGGCTGATATTTCTACTGAATCAAATGCCTTCTCGTAATCTATGAAATCTATGTATAGTGGTTGGTTATACTCTGAGCATTTCTCTATTACCTGATTGATAGTATGAATGTGGTCAATTGTTGAGTAGCCTGTTCGAAATCCTGCTTGTTTTTTTGGTTGATTGAATTCTAATGTTTTCTTTACTCTGTTAGCAATTACCTTGAGTATCACTGGGTATCATTCACTGGGTATCAGGTTTTTAACAGCAGAAAAAGATGAGGGACTGCCTTTTGATCTTATAATGCTGCTTGGCCTCCATTGTCTATGGCGGGCAAGAATGGCCGGTTACTACTGTGACCCTGACAGGCGTCCGGCCCGTATGCTTTTCCGCGAAAGCATTGCTCAGTACATTGATATACTGAAACAACAAGATTTTGTTCCGGAATGGCTCTCTAGGGTCGAACCCCTGGTGAACCTGAATGAATTTTAGCACGGTGATCACTAATAGTTCCGCGACTGTTTTGTCATCACTTCTGTTTGTATGTTACTATTTACAGTGACCTAATTGGTGTGAGTACCTTGTGCAAAACCGGTAATAAAGAAAAAAAAGTAAACACGTCGAAGTGTGGGCCGTTGCTGTGAATGGTTGATTGTGCTCATGTTAGCATATATGTTAGTGTACTTGTTGCGTACTATATGTGTAGTATGTGTGTATGTGTGGCTATATGGATTGCATCAGCACATATTAGGCTTCCGGTGTCAGTGAGTAATCCCGAATGGGCTGAGGCGTTAACAATCCGAAAGCGAGCCGTGATAGTGGGTATGACAACGTACGTCGCGGCAGGCAACTTTTTTGGTTTCGTTTAGTCCCTCAAGATGGCGCCAGCTACTACCTACTTCACGGCTATGACGCTCTCACACCTCCAGCTACTTATATAACGTTGAACATCTATCTATCAAAGCTGCACTACTGAGTCGGAATGGTTTCGCTGCGATCGAGTCTACGGTTTGGAGGCACATCTCTTGACCTGCGGACCCGTAAACGCGTGGATAACGTCGCTACACTATGTGAATCTGCGGGAAATAAATACAGCAAGCCTAGCATGCACTCCTCAGGTGAGGACTCTGCAGTATCCGTGTCTTTCGGAGTGAACGTCGCTACGCTGACCGAACGAAACGTGCTTGCTCCGTCGTTCTCTTTCGCGATGTGTTCATCGCCACAGGTTCGTCTGCTTCTTTTTATAATCATTTCGTTTAATACCAAGCTCAGTGGGACAGTTTTTTGTAACTTTCAGTACCGTGTACTCCTCAACAGTCGAGAATCGTTGCATTTGCTAAGCCTACTCAATTCACCGGGGAGCAGCCATGTTGATTTTCATAAGGAGGAACGTGTTTCTCCGTGGATGAGAAGCAACGTTTCTCTATTTAAAGACGAACATTGGGGATATCACCGTTCCTCCCTAAATGGAGAGAACGTCACTCCATTTTTTAAGAGTGATGGACGAATAGACACACACAGAGATGCATGGGTGGACGCATGAACGGACGCAGGGGCGGATGCATGGACGAACGCAGGAATGGACGCACGAACAGACACATGCACGGACGAGCGGATGGAAGCATGGACGGTCACACAGACGGATACATTGACGGACGGAAGCAAGAACGAATGGACGGACGAATGCTTCGCCCCACTCTCCATCATTCACTCCTTAAATATGCTGCCAATTTTTTTTTTTCGGGGAGCGAAGGCTTGCTTTTGATCTGATGTGGGACCGGGCAAGTAAAGGTTATTTTTTGCTCTGTATGCCAAGGCGCAAAAACGAAAATTCGGGGTGGGCCGGGGGCCATTGTGCCATCCCATGGCAACGCCACTGCACTGCCCCGTTTGTCACAAGCTTGATAGATGAATGATGTACGCTGGTCTGGCAAGTTCATAGAACCGGCATGGCGTCAACAAAATTTACCTCTTTTTGCTTTTACAGTCAATGACACTCTGTTTCTTCAGTCTGCCCCTCCTTCATGCTTCAAGCGTCGGGCTTGGAATAATATGTTGAGCAAACTTAAACACCAACTTACCCTGCAAGAAGTTTTACTACGGGACCTCTTTCAGTATAACTTTTTCTTTGTGTGACCCAGACCCCCGTTTAAGCACGTTGTATAAACTGAAACTGATTAGGTTCAACCGAGAGCTGTCCAAAGAGTACCACACGTTGCGATGTGCTTGATCTTACAGGGGTAGTCAAATGTCCCCAGGACACTATGTGTTTCTATGGAAGCATGGCCTGCGATCTACCAGGACTGTTCAAGCTTGATAGGCACTTGATGCATGCTGGGTGAAATAGGAAAAACGAAGGGGGTGTCAGCAACTCGTGGCTTCTCTAACTCAATGAGCCACGCCTCGGTATATGCAGAATAGTCGCTACTGACAAGTCAATGAACTTAACAGCTATTTTTGGAGATGCTACAGAATTATGGTCATCACATATATCGCAGCGTGCATTTTGAGCTGCGCGATGCATTGGTTTAGGACAGCGCGACAAACAAGACGGAAAGATCATTGATTACATTAACACAAGAACCAACTCCTATCTAAACTTTATTCAAAGCAGAGAGGAGATCATACTCTCGGAAATCACACCCGCATGGCACACAAAGCTAAAAAAACAAAGGCCAAAGCAAGCTATCTATTGCGGTACATAATTTTTATCCCACAGCGTGACTTAAGGACATGTGATACAAGACTGTTTTTTATTAATTTGAATATTTTATGCCCCAGTTATTTCCCATTTGGTGTTAACATGATGTCTCGAAGTGATGCTTGTGAAGTAAAACTGCGCAGGGAAGCCGCACATCTCAGAATTCTGAAACAAATTAGGGGACCCTAAAGCATCGCCTATCGGAGTTGAATGCGACAGCATCTACCTGTTCCTAGTGCGTATTTCAAACACTTAGTGCATGAAATCTTTTTGAGTTTGCTATGCACCCACTATACGTGACCTTAAGAGAATAGGCGCGCTAGCGTGTGTGCCTTGTGTAGTGGGGTACCAGCTTTCAACCACAGGGTCATTATGATAATCACATATTCCGACACCCGCTTGCAATGGACGTTTGTACCACGAATTATTAATCCAATATTTCATGCTGCATTGTGAAGCATGTATACAGGCTGCGTGTGCTTGTGAAGCACGAAAACTACTTTCACTGTTTTCTCAAGCTTAGACGTGACTGTGTGGTAGAACATTCACGCAGACGACTCAGGTTTGATCCCCACTCGTGCCCAGACAACCATAATTAAGTCCACACTCAGCTCCATAATTTATCATTTATATTTTTTGTATCGTTCTAAATTTTTCGGTCATGCGTAATATGACTTTTTCGCTCACGACCAATGACGCCTATGCCGACGCTGACACCGAAATTTCTGCAAAACGAGCTCTTTACGCTATGGCGCAAAATGTACGATGAACTGTCAAAACATACGTTGGCCTCATGTTCACCTAATCCCGCATTTACACATCTACCTGGCTGGTCTGTATAAGCTCAAGAGAACGGCGTATTCTAAACCACATTCATGGCACAACCGACAGCCCGATTCCGGTGCGTGACACAACCAACACCTTCTTCCTTTTCTGTCTTTTAGAGCGAGAGCTGTTTTGAGATCACAACTCAGGTCACGTGCAGTTGTCCGCCCCCGCCACTGGTGTCTGTAATCATATCACGCAAAATTACAAAGCAAACCTAGCACCACCGGCACCTGCCCCTGTGGTGGGGTGGTAGCGAAGACTTGGCGCTTTTGTTAGGCTATGTATAGGCGCCGTTCAGTCGAGTTTCCAAGTCTTACTGCAGCGCCTGAATACATAGCCTAGCCGATAAAAAAGCAACCTTGAGACGGCCTCAATGCAAATGGAACGCGACGCGTGCGTTTCGCGCCCTGCATCTGTCGGTGGATTCTGGCCGGGATACGTGGGGGACGCGAGGACGCGTCTATTTTCTGCGTGCCCCTAACAACGAATATCAAATGCTTTGAGACAGGGCAGTGTGATCAACGAAGCATCATCTGGTCAGTGTGCAGTGCATATGGTCTTTTAATGGCTGAGAAGGCACCACTTGTCCCAAAGACGCAGCTCGCATTGCACGCGTCTCTGTTAATTTTCATGTCAAAGCCGACGTTCCAAGAGGCTCCATCGACTACTTGGCCCTGTTTCAACGCAGGGGCAGATGGATGGATGGTAAAACTTTATTTCGTCAGAAAGCAACTGAGCATGATTCCGTGTTAAATGGCCATCAACCCAAGGTTGGCGGCGACCTGTGTGGCCCACTCCACGACCCATAACTGGACGACTGGGTCTGAGCTGGCCAACACGGCCTCCCAGTGCTCAAGAGAGGGATCACGCATAATATCCACGGGCGGCGGCACTATGCTACATTCCCAAAGTATGTGATCATATGTTGCCACAGCCTGACACCATTTGCATTGCGGCTTAATCTACTCCGGGTACATTTTGTTCAACACGTAAGGGTTGGGAAAAGATCGCGTCTGCAGTTTTCTCCTGACGCATTCCTGCGCCTTAGTCAACCGCTTGTGCGGGGGCGGATAAAGCATCCCCTCTAGTTTATATTGATTCGTTATGTCATGAAAGAAGACCAGCCCATCTCTCGCGGACCTCCCCGGAACTGGCGGCTCACCTACCCGGCTGACGAAACCTTGAGCATTCAGGTGAGCCGCCTCGTTCCCAGGGTTCCCAGAGTGTGAGGGTGCCCAGACAATTTAGATTTCTCTAATGATTTCTCGTCCCGTGGCCCCATGCAGAAATCGTGCGGCGGTCGCCGACATTCCGCCCCTCGCCAGATTTCGGATGGCTGAATCACTGAAAATCAAATCCGACTGCGAATTAGTTGTGTACCCCTAGTTTTAACAGCCTTTCTGTAGGCGCGTTGTTAGGCAACCAAAGCGCTGCCTTGTAAGCTTGCCGGATCATAGCCTCGACCTTACCTTTTTCTGCAGCATCCAACTTCATATAAAGTGTCGCGTAAGTAATCCTGCTGAGCACAAACGCCTGTACCAGCTTACAGAGTTCTTTTTCTTTAACCCCGCTCTTACGGTTAGCGAATCTTCTGATTAGCCTGACAGTAGCGTTGACCGTGGTCTTGAGTTTTTCAAGGGCCACCCTATTCTTCCTGTTAGTTTGCAGATATAGGCCAAGAATTCTAATCGTTTGAGCTTCAGCTACCGGCCCACCCCCTACCTTTACCTGTAATGACGGTGGCGGAATATAGTGTCATGCATGTAGCCCTCTGGGTTTGTCCCGAATCACAAAGAGCTCGGACTTGGGCTGAGAGCATGAAAGTCCCGCCTCCCCTGCCAACTCTTCGACAATAATAACTGCCTGTTGTATTGTTTCTTCCAGATGTGCGTCACTACCCCTGGTTACCCATAGAGATTACTCTAGAGATCATCTGCATAAAATGTGTGTTTGAGACCCGGTATCTCCTCCAGCCTCGCCGGTATTTTAAATAAGGCGATGTTAAACAGGAACGGTGAAAAAACTGAACCCTGCGGCGTCCCTTTGCCTCCCAACGCGAATGAGTCCGATTTGATACCTCCTATTTAAATTTCTGCGGTTCTGCTCTCCAAGAATGATCTGATGTAGCGAAATGTCCTGACCCCTGGGCCAATTTCCGATAGGGTATTCAATATTGCCTCATGCGAAACATTGTCGAAAGCTTTATTCAGGTCAAGCCCCAATACAGCTTTGGTGCCCATGCCATGCCCGGGATCGACTACATCATGTTTTAGCTGTATCATGACATCCTGTGTGGACAAATTGGCCCTGAAACCTATCATAGTTGGAGAAAAGATGGCCTTGTCCTCTGCATAATTATAAAGCCTGTTGAGGACCACGTGCTCCATCAATTTGCCCACGCATGATGTCAGCGATATGGAGCGCAGGTTTTCCAAGCAGAGTTTCTTGCCTGGCTTCGGAATAAATATAATCCTAGCATGCTTCCATTGGGCTGGGATCTCCCCGGCCACTCAATACTCATTTATCAAGTCAGTGATCGCCCCGACCGATTTGAAATCTAGGTTTCTCAGCATTTTATTAGTAACCCCATCTGGACCTGTGGCAGACGCAGTACGTAGCTGCCCCAAGGCAAACTCCACCTCCGCAATTGTGACCTCTTCATCTAGTTCTGAGTTTTCCACCACCGAGTAGTGTGGTAAGCAACTGTCTACTCCATCAGTTATGTACCGATTCCGGAGTTGTTGTATAAACTCTCCAATTGTGCCTTTATATTGATGCATTAACCGAGTGATTCGTCCCCGTTGCGCCGATTTTGTTGCTGCCGGATCCAAAAGATGCCTTAACAGCTGCCATGTCTTTTTGCATCCAAACTGTTCATTCATGTGATCACAAATCTCGCCCCTTTGCTTGGCTTGCAACTCAATAGTTTAATTTTTGATTTTACGTTCTAACTTGGCAGTCCTTCTGCGAAGGACGCCATTATGTTTTTGCTTCTTCCACCTTCTCAAGAAACTCGCGTGCGCTTCCCACATGTGTAATAGTCTAGAGTCAGCGGTAAACTCCTCCTGCTCGACTGGCACCTCTACCGTGGTATTATTTACATCCTCCTTGAGCGCCTGTACCCGTGCATCCAGGTCATTAATTTTCCCGTTCCCAGTGTCTGCTCTGTTTTTCCTAAATCTGTCCCTATCTGTATTTCTATGCCCCCTCACTTTGTCTTTATGCTTCGCAGCGCTAAACGTCGTGGAAAGGATATAGTGATCACTTCCTAGGGCTTGTCCTGTGTTAATCCACTTTGCATTACTGATACCTCTAAAAAACGTAAGGTCTGGAGAGGTATCCATGCTTATGCTGTTGCCTATCCTCGTATCATCTTCTGGATTGTTTGACAGCGTCCATCGCAGATCCCGGGCAACTTGCCAAAGCCGATTGCCCTTTGGGCTGGCTCGAATATAACCCCACTCCGGGTGAGGCGCATTGAAATCTCCTACCACAATATCGGAGCGTGAGCTGCTAGCCGTTGAGTTTGAATCAGGAGTTGTGGCAAGCCCAATCTTTATGTTTTGAAGAACTATACGCATTAAGTAAACACAGACTCTTCTCATACTTTCGTTTAGGCCAAATCTCTAGCAGGACATTGTCTTCTCTGCTGCTATCTACGGAATGCTGAATGGCAGTGATGTTGCGATGGACTAGTACGACTGTGAAGACGCGTGATACGCCCCTTGAGTCAATTCCTGGTGCTGTGAATGCCTTAAATCCAGGTAATTTTACGGAACCACTAGCCTCCTGTAAGACTGGTTTATTGTTCAGATTTTGTACATGCAACTGCAGGTTACCCCGCTTTTGACGAAAGTCCCTGCAGTTCCATTGCCAAACCTCAATTTGCTGGCGAGGCGCCATGATGAGGCACCAGGTTGACTTATGGCACTTGGCCACCCACGGGAGGGAGTCTTACCTCCAATAGAGTATGAAACTGCTGAAACATCCCCATGACCTTGGTTTGGGAACCCCTAAATTCAGTGGAGAGCATGCCGAGACGCTCCTCTATTGTGTCTAATCTGGCTTCGATCTTTTTGACTCGAGCCTCCAACCTATCCTGTCTTTTCCCTTGTTTGCCTACTTTATCCTAAAGTGTTGTTACATCCGACTTAAGACTAATGACCTTAAAGACAGGCTGTGGCATGTCTACTGGTGACGTTTCGGCTAATGGTTTTGCGTTAGCTACTTCATCCCCCGGCAGTGGTCTCTTCACTGTCCCCCGATTCTCCACTTCCATAGCTGCACTCTCCTGTACGCGAGCAGACGCCTCTTGCGTCGCTTTCTGTAGGCCTTGCACTGCTGGTTTCTGCGTCCCCTGCCGTTGGTCGTTTCTAAATGCGCGTACCATCTCTGCAATTCTGTTTTTCATTTTTTAATCAAATCTCCCTGTCACTGAACCAGCGCTGCTAACTCCCTCTCTCCAGCGGTTTCGTTCTGGGAGGCCGTGCCTGACAAGCTCACCTTTTTGTTGGTGTCGCGTGCGTAGCTGTTGGGACTGGATACTCCTCCACCATCTTGGCCGCCCCCGCGCCCTAGCAATAGCGGGAAGGAACTCGACCGGTCCCTGCTTTTGCTTGTGCCTTCTTTACCCCTCGGTGACCGCTCTGTGGCCCTCGAGGACCGCTCATCGTCGCCAGCTTCGCTCTCTCTTTCGATGCTCTGCTGCCGGCCTTTCGGTGGCTTGCGAGCCAGGCGAAACTTGCAGTTCCGGCTCCCTGTGTGATGCGCATCATGGCACACGATGCAGTCCGGCGTGCACGTAGGTGGCTCTCCTTCTGGCGGGGCAGGATGGTCCTTCCCGCAACGGTGACATAGGTTACTCTTCAGACGATAGCAAACGTCCGCTCGATGTCCAGCTCGTCTGCAGTTGTAGCAGGTCTCGACTAAATTTCTATACGGGATCACAGCGTATAGACAGTTCTAGTAAGTAACCTGTCGGAGTATGCGTTTTCCCCCGAACGTAATCTGAATCGCCTTTGACTTTCCCTGAGGTCTCGCGTCCAGAATGTCCATGCCTTCATTCTTTTTCAGGAATCCCGCCCGAACTTCTTCCACTGGGCATCCATCATAAGCATTGTAAATCACTCCCCGCGTGGAGTTCTCCAACGGTGCCACGAACGCCGAAACCGGCAGATCACGATCACCCAGCTTGAGCGTCTTCACAGTCGCATATGCCCCACTGCGATTTATGCACGGTGTGCTCAACGTCAGCGTGTTGTTTGTGCCATTAACCTGCACAATGTCTTCTTCCGCGGCAATCACATTCGTTAGACGCGCTGCTGCTCTCAGTGCACATCCGAGTTCCGTCTCAGTGCACATCCACCTCGCAAGGCTTCCTCTTGGCGTTGTTGCCATGCAGAGTCTTCTTAAATCGGTCCTGTGCCTTCAGCACTGGAGCCCACTCTCCCGCTTCAAAATCTTCGGGCGTTATAGTCTCCCCTTCGACGTAGTATTCCATCTTCCGCCCAACAAGGCCCACGGTCACCAGGCGCAAGCCAGATGCCCGGTGACGCGGCCCAGGCTTGTCCTAGGAGATAGGCCTAGCCTTGCCACCACGGGATTGTTAGGAAAATCTCGGAAACTCCAAAAACGGGGACAAACTTGCCTAAAAGAGTGGTGTCCGTAGGTACAGGGCAACCTCCTGCAGACGAGCCCACTGACAGCAAGTCCAGAACGAAGCGCGTCGGCCGATAGTCGGTCACCGGGCCGGAGCTCATGCGAAACACGTACGCACAACGTCTCACTCCAGCCGCGTCCTCCGCAGGGGCCGACGATCTAGTGACTTCACAGGTTGCGTCTATCACTGTATTGTCAGTCACCTGCACAACCTGGCTGCAGAACCTAGATGCAGAACCTGGTCGTATGTTCACAGGTGCCGGTATAGGTTCACCTGCTGATGTTGCAGATTCGCCATTCAAATTTGCTGGGACCTGATCTCTGCAACCTTCAGCCACGTCCTCTGCTTCCATCACGTCTGAAGGGTGTTCCGTTGCATCCTCGGCCTCCGCTGACCCAGTCAATGAGGCGTACGAATGGGCGCATTCTTCATACACATGGCCCAACGCCAGCAGCGTGAGCACCGTGGCACCTTAGACTCACGACGCACATGTCCTCTTCCGCTACAGCATAGGCCGACTGGGGGCTACCACTAAGGCCGATTCACCGGTGACTCGTATCTGATGTGGCAGGTCCTTTACTTTCATACAGCTTCTGAGCTTAATGAAAACAGCAGTACGAGTCGTTGAATTCTTCTCACTTACTTCTTCCACCCGCCAGCGTTCCTGGGTAACTAACTGCTGTAACTTTTCCGAACGCCGCCAACGCCGTGCGGACATCTTTGTCCGCGACGCCGTATAACAGCCAGTTAAGCCGTAACTTCACCTGCTGCTTCTGAGGGTCGATAAAAAAGCAGCGGCGTCCTTGACCTGCAGTTATTTCAGATCATTCAACCTCTTCGTCACCTCCGCGCTGTTTAATGTGACGGCCCACACATGGTTGACTGGTAGACCCCAATTGCAAATAGGTCGAGAAGCAGTTACTCCTTGTCAAGCGTATCCCGGAAATCTTCGACCTTGAAAGGCCTCACTCGAATATCACCATGCAAAAACTGACTTCAAAACAATACGCCTTGTTAGCAGATTCGGCAAGGTGATCTCAAAATGCTTGTCACTTTCATCTGTACTCCTACTTCCGCGGCCACCAAGAACTGCCTTCGCTGCTCCGCAGGAGCCCATTGTTCTAGCGTCCAGCTCGTGCGAGTGCAAGCGAAAGAATGAGCCATGAAGGAGCATCTCTTTCAACGCTCAAATGGCAACCTATTTATATCTAGCACTTCCCACTGGCGATGGACATCTCGGAGGCCATGAAACTACTATCATGTTTTCAGCATTACCAGCCAGATGGCGCAATGAGCGCAATCAGGACGCAACGGCGCGCGCTCTCACTGCCACGCGTACTTTGCCCAGCGGAGAGGGGACGCTATCGCGAGATTTCGCTTATCTGGCGGTGGGAATAATCGTACCCTCTGGGCTTTCACGGGAACGATTCTGTTGTAATTACCAGGCGCACAAACGTCACTGCACTCGTATCACAGTCTCGATTCACAAAAAGGGCACGCTTTTCAGACACAGCGAGGTAACAATTGAGATCCTTATACGCGTTCATCTGTACCTGTGAGTACGTTTTCTGCGTCATTTGTGAGTAAGAAACGCGGGGCATGTTACGATCTACTTGCCATTATTCGTGTGGCCTTCCAGTTCGTTGCTAACGCGTTCATTGCAATTATATGCACACACCCTGCTGGATTCTGCTACCGGCGTCGGGATCACTCACCGGATGTGTATACGTATCTATATATATGAGAACGTATATATATGAGAACGCAAGAAAGAAAAAATCCAGAAAAAGACTCCGGTGCGCGCAATCGAACACGGGACCTCCGCGTCGTGAGTGCGAGGCGTTAACCACGCCACCGAGGGGCACTTCCCTCAACGTTCAAACGACAAGCTATTTATATCTACCACTTACAGATGTTGGCCGGCATCTCGAGAGGGGGGGGGGGGACTATCCTGTTTTCCGTATTATTTTTTTTATTTTAATACCTCAAGGCCCTCCGCAGTGGAGGCATTACATGAGGGGTGGTGCAAAAGATACTTTTGGTATGAGAATACAAAAGTGACATGATCTCAATGATGCAAAAGAAATGTACAAATGTCGGATCAAGAACTTGTAAATAAATATAAAATTCAACGGACACAGGTAAACATTGTCAATACGCAATGCATGAGCTGGAAAATAGCAATCATAAATGCGAGGGGCATCAAACAAAAAAAACGGCACTAACATACCACACAATCCCGGGCGCTGTAAGCGACGTCTTGAACTGCATGGCCAAGGTTTCTTAGCTGGACCACGTGATCTGGAAGATGTTTCCATTCCCTTGTAGTGCGTATAAAAAATGACTGCGCAAATGTGTTAGTACGGGGGCGAGGGTATGTTACTTTTAATTCATTTTTGCTGCCGCTCGATACATGTGGTTTCCGCACAATGTAAGTGTTGGGTGATAAAGAATGATAAAACCGGTGGAATAATGCCAGTCTCGAAAGCTTCCGGTGGTGGCTGAGGGAAGAAAGTGTCAGGCGTGATTTCAGGTCTGGGCCACTAGTAAATGATGAGTAGTCCGAGAAAGTGAATCTAACGGCGTGGTTTTGAATTGCTTCAATGCTATCAATTAGGTACTTCTGATGCGTATCCCATATGGCGGCTGCATACTCTAATTTTGGGCGGATTAGGGTTTTGTAAGCCAGTAGTTTTAAGTGAAAAGGAGCAAATTTCAATATATGCTGCAGATACCCAAGAGATCTAGTAGCGCAGGTGATTAATTTGTTTATGTGAACAGTCCAGACAGACAGACAATGAACTTTATTCAGGTCCTGAGGAACTGCGCTGTAACGGCCCCGTTTAGGGGGAATCTCCTAAACGGTCCAGGAGAGATCATTCGCGATATGAACACCTAAATACTTATAAGACTTTGCGGACTGTAAAGACGACCCTGATAGAGTGTTTTAAAGGATAGCGGACTCGCGCGTCGTGAAAAAGACATTAATTTGCACTTTGAAACGTTTATTGACATTTGCCAACTTTTACACCAGTTTTCAATAGTAGTTAAATCGGATTGCAACATAAGTTGGTCTTATTTACAAGCGATTTTGCATACAGCACACAATCATCTGCAAAGAGACGTATGTTGTTAGTAATGTCGGAAGGCAGATCACTGATATAAATGAGAAACAGCAGCGGGCCAAGTACCGTACCTTGTGGCACACCGGAAAGAACAAGGGTTGTGTTCAATTTTGCGGCATTTACTACGACAAACTGCTTTCTTGTTCTGAGGAAGTTTTCTATACAGTTGAATGCAAATGAATCTAGATTTAGCAGTGATAGCTCGTACATTAGACGGCGGTGGAGTACCTTGTCGAACGCTTTTCTGAAATTGAGAAAAATTAGATCTGTTTGGATATTGCTGTCGAGATTAACGTGTAAATCACGGCTGAAGGCAGCAAGTTGTCTTTCGCACGATAGTCCTTGACGAAACCCGTGCTGTGTGATGAAAATGAAGTTATTGCGCTCTAGGTGGTTTATGATATTCGTGAAAATTATGTGTTCTATAATTTTTGATGAAACGGAAGTAATTGAGATGGGCGGTAGTTCAAAGGTGATGATTTCTTACCACTTTTATAGGTGGGAACAATCTTCCCTAGTTTCCATTTAATGGAAACACAGCTAGATGACAAGGATTGAGCGAAAAGAAAAACAAAAATGGCACTGACAGGAAGTTTAACACTTTTCAAGATTTTGGAGTTTATTTCGTCCGGTCCAGTGGCGGAGGATAGTTTCATATTTTTGATTACGTGAAGAATTCCGCTGGGCGTGATTGAAATCGGGGGCATCGGTTCTGAAATTACTGAATGTGAACAGAGGGAGGGGTTTATATCTTCAGTGTTGTGAACACTGAAGAAAACGCCTCGTTCAGTGTGACAGTAGCGTCATTATTGGTTATTTCATCGTTCTTGTCGTCATAGAGTGCTATCCTGATTGGAGGAGATGGATTGACGGCCTTCCAAAATTGCTTGGGTCTATTTTTTAACATACTTGTTAGTGTTATCTGTAAGAAGTTTCGTTTAGCTGCACGAATAGTTTTTGAAAGCGTTTTTACTGCACTTTGGTATGCTTGCCAGGTGGGTTGATCATTTTTGGCCATTGCTTTCCTAAACAATTTTTTCTTTCTACTTAATTCCTTTTCAATTGAGTTAGAGAACCATGGCGCTGACTGTTTACTTTGTATAGTTACCGTTGGAACATACTTGTCAGTTAATTCTTCCATTTTATCCGAAAACAACATCCAGTTTTGTTCTACTGAGCAGTTGCAATAACCTTGCTCGAAAGCAGTATAGAATTCGTCCAGTTCAGCGGTAAATCTTTCATAGTTGCCTTTCTCATAAAGCTTTATTTGCTTCCACTTCAGTTTTTCTGTCTGAAATGATGATTGGAAAAATGCGAATGATCACTAATTTCTTTTAAGTAATGAACTACCTGGATACATCTTGGGTTGGACGTAAAAATCAAGTAAGTATGTTTGCGGTGTGCGTGGTCTTCCTCGTGGCTTGGTTTATTATTTGCGTTAATTGAAAATTTTTGAGTGTAGCTAGGAATTGGCCGGACTCTCCAGAGGCTCCACTGAACTGATTAGACCAGTCGACAACAGGGTAGTTAAAGTCGCCGCATAATAATAAATTGGCAGCGGGATATTTTTTCAAATAAGGTCAAGGGAGTCATTAAATTGCGTGCAAAATCAGCATCTGGTTTGGGGGGGTGATAGCACGCTCCGATAATAGTAACGTTTGATCGGGTTCGGCAAGCTATGAATATTATCTCTAGTGGGCTTTGTAGTTCTATTTTGAAGTGACTAGCTGAAGATTTTATTCCAATTAGGACACCGCCACCTCAGCTTAGTAAGCAGTCTCTACTGTAAAGAGCGAAACCGGGCAAGTACGGAGTAACTTCTGAATCGGCAATCTGTGAGGAAAGCCATGTTTCTGTAAGAATTACGAAATCGCAATCAGCTGATTGGATTACGGCAGATAGTTCTTCTCGCTTGGGGAGAACGCTACGAATGTTAATATAAAGAATCGAGTATGTGACGTTGTGGTAAATATAGTGGCATTCTGGGGCGGTTTACTGAGGGTTGAAAGTGGCAGATAAGGTTTTGTGGTTTTTTTTCCTTTTGCTAGCTGCCTCGTTCTGTCGTTTCTTTCACCAATTTATGAACAGTGTCATAGTGTTATGTCTTCTTTCCAATGATGAGTCTTTTGTAACGCAATTTAAAGACCGCATTCCGTTCACGAGCGAAGCGAATCAGCTCATGACGAACAGAACGCGTTGCGAAACAAAAATCCTCTGATATTCTTATATTTGTGCCTCTGAGCGTGGAGGCTTTAGATAGCATGTCGTTCTTAGTTTTATAAGAAGCGAAATTTACAATTATCGGACGAACTTTGTCGTGAGCGTTTCTGCCGATACGATGCGCTCTTTGAATATCCTTAGATTACAGCGTTAGTTTCAAAGTGTCTCTGCAAATATTAGTTATTATCAGAAAGATGGCGCATAGGGCGCATGGCGGCTCTCATCTCTCACGCGTACTTTGGCCCATGGAGAGGAGGGGAGTGGGCGATTTCTTGTGCACCCTTATCTTCCGGTGGGGAGGATCATACGTCGTAGCTGGCGTTGGGCTCGCACGGTAACTATTCTGTTGTAGTTAGAGAGCACACAAAGGCCACTGCGATCATTGTACAGCCTTTGCTTGCGAAAAGGGTGTGCTTTTGCGACACAGCGAAGTAACAACACTGTAAAAAAATACTCCGAGGTCGGAGCAAAACGCTTCTCCGCTAGCGTCGCTTTGTTCATAGCAATTTTTGCTCCTGACATCCAGAGCAATGTTTTCGCTCCAGCTTGCCGGAGGAATTTTGTGGCACACCCGGAGTACTCTTAAAGAATATTTCACTCCAGCCGACGGGAGAAATCGCGTGGTATCACCGGAGTACATTTTAATGGCATTTTTCTCCGGCTGGCCGGACGGATTCCGCGTCGTTTCCGGAGCATTTTTCGCGGGTTGTTCACTCTGGCTATCCGGAGTTTTTGTGTGGTACCTCCGGAGTATTTTACGAATGTACTTACTTCGTCCGGACAGAACTTCAGTAAGGTAGGCCACTACTTTTTAAAAGTGTTTGCTCCGCTCTTCATTTACTTTATGCTGATCGTTTCACGCATTGGTTAGATGAAGGAAGTCCCTATAATCATGCAAGCACTGTAGAGGTACTGTGCATTCGTTTGCGCAGAGCGGGTGAAATTCAAAGAAACACTTGAGTTTTTTACTCTTTGATTTATTTAAAATTAGATGCCGATTCTGGATGACTACACAGCATTTAGGAAAACGAGACATGCATAAACAAACATGCAAAAAGCCACCAAAATCACAACACAATAAGACAGATCAGATGAAATCAACAGCGCTCAAGTTTGAAGTGCAGCGCTTCAAAATGAACCGAATAATGCTGCAAAACTATGCACGACAAACGAAGAAAGCGCGCCCACCGAGAACAACTCTTCACCATCCCCGAAAGACCATTCATCCAGATGCAAGGGTGGAGCTGATTGCTTCCCACACACACACAAACACACACACACACACGCACGCGCGCGCACAGTGAGAGAGAGAGGGGGGGGGAAGGATGGGCGTTCAATATCAAGAAGCATATCCGATGTAATTCAGTGTGAAACAGCCGCAAAATAATAAAAACACAGCTCCTTGACGCGAACAAAGTTCAAAACTGGGCAAAGTTTTCCATATATCTCTAAATCGATAGCTCTACCTTTGCTGAAACATTCAGAAGCATTTTTCGGCCAAAGCAATATTATTTCAGTACCTTTGTAGACGGCATCACCAATGCACCTCCCGATAATTTCTCAATTTTATCTAATAAGAATTCTGATTATTACAGTCGCATTTTAGAGCGTGATCATCGTCATACTTCCAGCAAAGTGTGTGCCCTTACAGTTTGCATGGTTGTGGCCTGTCTTTAAGGAAAACCTAGCTATATCTCCTTTGAAATAAAATTTTCGAGATAAGTTGGCACTGTTTCACTTTTCAATTTGCACGGCCCACTCTGTTTCGGTACTTGTTGTGAACATTCTTCAAAGTAGTTATTGTGTGAGCATGACGAACAGCTTAAAGCACAAAATAAGGAAAGGTTCACTACAATGTAGAAAAATAAATAAGCAATAAAAGGCACAAACATTACGCCACCTAAGCGAACTGCATTTTCACAGAATTAAGGGAACGCTGACCAGTTTACTCAACTGAAATGACCGTGGACACGTTTGGAGGCCACAGGAGGTGGTACACCTGCAAGCGTCACGACGAGCGTCCCAGGCTTGAAGAAATGTTATTTTCCCCTCTTCTGTTCACAAGCGAGTGTCGTTGCATTTCCCAGGTCAAAACTACGTCTCAGCACTGTTTTCACTCCCATCTTTTGCCAAAAAAAAAAACTGCAGCCACAACCACGGCAGCATGACAGAAAAGAGAAAAAAAAATCCAGCAGCAGGGATAGTAATCTCTCCCATTACCAACACAGAAAATACGGCTGGTTCCATATGGGTGAACTTTACTACCCCCGCCTTTCACCGAAACTTCTAGCGCTGCACGAGTCGTTCTGCCAAGCAACTCCTTTTTTTCTTTTTTTTGCATTCCTCGTCTTTATTATCGTAAGTTTGTTTCGCCCCTCTCTTTCTTTTGTTGGAAGCACCGCATACCACGAACAGCCTAGTATACTTGTAGATTCGTATCTCAGATAAAATTTATCCAAACAAAATAACTTTTTCACAAATATGAGTGCGTGTATGAGCTCTAAAAGTCTGTACCATTTACAATGCCCTACCCCAATTCACTACATTTATAAAGAATTATTACTGATTTTAGTTATTGAAGTTTTAATAGTTGAGCTTACATATTCTATCAAAATAACTTTTCCGCAGTGGTAGACCTCGGCCTGTCATTTATTTATATTGAAAGCGGGCAAATGTTACCATTTATGTGTACCTAAAAGACCAAGAACATGTTTTAACCAGTTAGCTTTACCTATAACAATTATTATCGTTTCATAGAATTATCCTGAAACTATGATATTTTCTATTGTGGCATATCTAATCAGCGCTCCAAATATTACAGCGAGGGTATCATGACGTTAATGCTGCGAAAAGCATGACGAGTGCAAGAAAGTGAACAAGCACAAGCGCTTATGGTGTTCAGGATTTTTTTTTGCGCTACATTTACGCCATAATGAATAAGTACCAACTCGCTGACCTCTCTGTTTTGCTTTACGGAAGTTATATTGAGAAAAAAACACGTAGTCCAAACAACGCATTATCGAAATTCCGCTTATTTTTCACTGACGTCTTGTGAAGTTAGCCAAATATTGATCACATGTTCGGTTTATCAACCCAACAATATTCAATATTTGCACTACCTGACAAGAATAACACAGGTAATTCAAGTAATTCAAGGAAAGCTCACTCACCATTTTTTCGCCACACCAGCAACCGCCTGGTCCCTCAACACTCACAAGATCACAATGTGTCGTTCACTGCCAGGAACCATCACATGATTACCCTTCGCACAACTCCCTTCTGTCGTTAATAACCATCGTTGCTGCTTGTCGCTTGGGATATCCAGAAGGGGCGCAGAACTATTTCCTTTTCTCCAACGCTGCTGAACGCTTCGCACAATATTCACTGCACCGGCTTGGTCTCGCCATGTTGGTTCGTGGGGAACGGCCTCCCGGCAGTGAGGCTGCCTACACCACTCCTCGAACAGCCAATGAATGCCAGTGAGCGATGACTCGGAGCAATTGGAGAGCATCCACTGAGGCAAAAGCGATGCGCGGGAGCATTGCCGGAGGAACCAAGAGAGAATAATTAGATAATTTGCACCGTTTTCCTCCGGTTTCCTTCGTCCACTGATCATCAGAGGAAAATCGTGGAAAACGAATGTATTTGCTCCTGTACAATTCGGTTTGAGTGAGCTCACCGGAGCAGAGCGAATGCATGCTTTCCCGATTCCTCCCAGCTTGGTATATTTTGTTTACACTGAACTGGCGCTTATTCGCGTTCATCTGTACCTGTGAGTACGTTTCGTGCGTCATTTGTGTGTGATAAACGCGGGGCACGTTTAGATCTGCTTGCCATTCTGCGTGTGACCTTCCAATTCGTTGATATCGCATTCATTGATACACCCTTGCGGCAAAGATGCGACTTTTTGGGTTCGTTCATCACTAATGAAGTGTAATGCGGCACAAAGTTCTATAAACTGTGCTCTCGTCGATGTCGAAAGATGGGAGGTCTTGAATTTGATTGTTGCAGATTTTATTGGTATCACAACAGATGCAGCTGAGCTGGTCTGTAAATCGGAGCCTTCGGCGTATATGTGCATACAGCCTTGGTACATCTCACATAACAGAAGTGAAGCAAGCCGCTTAAGAGCAGGTGGCGACGTATAAGCTTTTTTTCCGAACGCCAGGTATTGTTGGCCCAATGTTAGCCTGAGTCAGGCGCCACGGAGGAGGCGAAGGTCTCGCGGCAAGTAGGAAGCATGTTGATAAAGACTCACGATAATTAGTTATCGTTTGGCAAAATTATGAACGTAGTTTGTCTGCTGGTGAAGAGGCTGGCTGGTGGCGCGGTGTTCGAGCATCTACACCCAACAAATGGGATTGGAGTGGCGCACAACACCAACTATCAGTTTAAGACACTTACTCAAATTAGTTTAGGTGACAAGAATGTAACAGGAGAAGATCTAGGTAATGAATTCAACCGACATTTCGGGACTGTGGGACAGTTCGATCGCCCTGTTTATTCCAGTATTACCAATCAGTTCATCAATTTTAATATGGCGAACACTCTATTCCTCCATCCAACCTCTCCTTCAGAGATCTTCAGCGTCATTCCTGAGCTTAAAAATAACTGCTCTGAAGGTTCTGATAATATTAAGTATTTACCACTTAAAGAAGTCACCAATCTGATTTCTGGTGTATTTTGTGACATATAATTTCATATCGTCTACTAGAATATTTCCTGACAAAATGAAGATAGCTAAAATTACCGTTTTACATGAGGAGGGCTCCATTAATAATATTGCCACGCTGTCTTGGTGGCAGAAGACGAGAGCGAAGAAGTGAATGGTAGCTGTGGCTGAGTAAACAGCCCTTCACTTCGAGTTCCTGCCTATCGTTTCCTCTCGCGACAGACTGGTTGACGTGCTGGGTACTGTACTGCAATGTCTTATGCGTGCTGGTCCTGAAACCAGAAGCGACCACCGTCAGTGCACCAGGGTCTGCTGATATCTACGGAAGCAGCCGCCGCCTTCAAGGACTACCACCACAGTACGGCCCTTTGGCAAGTTCTGTGAGGACAATGTTTGCCACATATGCAACCCAAACCAAGCATGACCAACTCGCTAGCGTACCCTGTGTCATCAACTCGCCTCGCACACCCAACCCATTCCATGGTGATGCCGTTGAGGATGTCGAAGACTGGCTTGACCATTTCGACCGGGTCGCTGCCATCAACGACTGGGACAATCGCCATAAGTTGAAGAACGTGTACATCTCCCTCTTAGACGCGGCAAGAGTGTGGTATGAGAACCACGAAACTTCATTCACAAGTTGGCAGGAATACTATCGGCAGCTTCGCGGGGCGTTCAGTAACCCCGAACGGAAAGAGAGAGCGGAGCAAGCACTTTCTTCGCGATTTCAATTGCGGAACGAGAGCGTCGCCATGTTTGTCGAAGAAATGCCGTGATTGTTTTGACGGGCTGACCCCCACATGCCAGAAGACAAGAAAGTGCGCCTGCTAATGCGAGGCGTAAAGCAGCAACTTTTCGGGGGCCTTGTGCGCAACCCTCCTACGACTGTGTCCGAGTTCATACGCGAGGCCACAATTATGGAGCGCACGCTTCGGCAGCGGGTGTCGCAGTATGAGTGTCAGACAGCCATGTCCGCTGCGTGCTCGCTTGTACCAGGAGGTGATAACAGAGTGGTCCTCACAGAACTCATACGGCAAGTTGTACGTGAAGAACTTCGGAAATTTCGTGCGGCGTCCCCTCCTAGTAGCGCTGCTCTTACGAACGTCGTTCGTAACAAAATCTGGCAGTTCGTTCACTCCTCACCATCATCGCAAGTCGAACCTCCCACGCTTTTCTACGCGGATGCCCTACGCGCCTCTACGCAGTCGACGGCACATTTTGCTCATGAACCTACTGGGACACCCCGACGCTTTCCAAGTCCAGCCCATCGCCTGCCTTCTCAGGCCGATTTTCGTCCTGGCCCGTGGAAGTCCACCACCTGGCGTGCACCCGACAATCGTCCTTTGTGCTACCATTGTGGTGAAGTTGGACACATGTACCGCGACTGTTACTACCGACGAATAGGCCTACGTGGATTCCACCCAGATGCACGTTGTCCACGCTATGTTGAACACTCACAAGAAATGGCGGATTACTTGGAAGGTAGTCATCACGCTCCTGTCCCGCCGCGACGACAGTCACGGTCACCTTCACCCCATCCGTCCACATCAACGCACCACGCCCGACCCGCCTTTGGATCCCCTGGTGTCAGTGGCGCAAGCCCACGCCGGGGAAACTGAAAATGGTGACCTCCGGAGGTGAGGGCTCTGTCACGCGAACCGACAAATACCCTCCGCCGCTGCCTTACGACGTGCGGGTAAAGCCTGTTTGTGAAACCGCCAACAGAACTTCCGCTGTCATTACCGTTTCCGTCGACTGTTATCCGGTCACTGCGCTTGTGGACATGGGAGCTGATTACTCGGTGATGAGTGCTTCATTGGCCACCCGTCTACACAAGGTGCTGACAACGTGGGACGGCCCTCAACTAATCACCGCTGGCGGACACCTCGTATCCCCTATAGAAAGGTGCACCGCCAGGCTTGAGATTTGTGCGTCGGCTTTTGTAGCATTATTCCTTGTACTGCCCAATTGTTCTCGGCTGGTCATTTTCGGCATGGATTTTCTGCAAGAGTATGGAGCGATAATTAATCTGCGTGATTTGTTCGTCAGTTTTGTTAACTGTGTTTCTCCAGACTCCGACATCGAGAACGAACATCGTGGCGTGGCCTTACACGTAGTCGATGATTGCGTCACGTTGCCACCTCGCAGTAGTATCTTCGTGCTTGTTGAGTGTCCACGGGAGCAGTCGATTACGGGCATCACCGAAAGTAATCTGACGTCATTGCTTGATCGGGACGTGGCCATTGCTCGAAGTCTCGTTCAACTGCGAAATGGCCAGACTACGGTTTTAGTTACAAACTTCGGTGGCGAACACAGGCATTTTGCGAAGCGCACAACCATAGCTTACTTGGAGGCATTGGATGCTTTGGACGCCTTCCCTTTGATTACGATGATCTCGACTGAGAACAGCTGCGATACTGACGTGACTAGTCGCCTTAACGTCAATCGCCAGCAGGAAGAACCTAAGAGAGCAAGGCTCCTCAGTCTCCTCTCATCCTTTAGTGACTGTTTTGCACTACTTCGAAAGTCCGGCAGACTCCTCTAATGAAGCACAGGATTATCACTGAGCCTAACGTGCGACCCGTGCGCCAACATGCTTACCGCGTGTCGCAGAAGGAGCAAGATGCTATCAGTCATCAAGTGAAACAAATGCTCAGCGACGACGCAATTCAACCATCGACTAGTCCTTGGGCATCACCAGTTGTTCTGGTTAAAAAGAAAGATGGTTCATTACGATTCTGCGTCGACTACCACAAACTGAACAAGATAACGAAAAAAGATGTATATCCTCTTCCTCGTATTGATGACTCCTTGGATCGCCTGCGACACGCCCGTTACTTCTCTTCCATGGATCTCCGTAGCGGATATTGGCAGATTAAAGTAGATGAACGTGACCGATAAAAAAACAGCGTTTATTACACCGGACGGTCTCTATGAATTTAAAGTTCTTCCTTTTGACCTGTGCTCCGCTCCAGCCACGTTCCAACGAATGATGGACACAGTTTGATGTGGCTTGAAGTGGTACTCTTGTTTAGTGCATTTAGACGACGTAGTCGTTTTTTCTACGACTTTTGACAGCACATTGAACGGCTTGAGGCGGTTCTTCTAGCTATTCGCACTGCCGGCCTCTCTCTGAAACCGGAAAAGTGTTATTTTGGATATGAGGAACTGAAATTCTTTGGCCACATCGTCAGCAGCAGTAGTGTTCGCCCCGATCCTGACAAGGCTATGGCAGTTGCTTTGTTCCCGATACCGAAAACAAAGCACGATGTACGCCGCTTTCTGGGACTTTGTGCTTATTACCGCCGCTTTGTGCCGAACTTTTCGAAAATCACCGACCCTCTACAACAACTCGTCAAGGATGACGTCGCCTTCGTCTGGGGCCCCAAACAATCCGGCGCTTTCCGCGACCTTCAACAACGCCTACAAACGCCACCGATCCTAGGTCACTTCGACACCGAAGCAGACACAGAAGTCCGCACTGACGCGAGCAACCTTGGCCTCGGAGCTATTCTCGTGCAATATCAAGATGGCGTGGAACGCGTCATCGCCTACGCTAGCCGCACGTTGTCATCTGCGGAGAAGAACTACTAGACGACTGAAAAAGAATGTCTGGCGGTTGTATGGGCCATAACGAAATTCAGGCCCTACTTGTACGAACGCCCGCCCCTTCCAAATCGTCAGTGACTACCACTCTCTCTGCTGGCTAGCGAAACTGAAAGACCCTTCGGGCTGTCTCGCAAGATGGAGCCTTCGGTTACAAGAATTCGATATAACGATGGTTTACAAGTCTGGTCAGAAACACACCGACGCTGACTGTCTTTCCCGCGCACCCGTCGAGGTCACTGAAGAAGAAAATGATGAAGACTTCAGCTGCCTTGCTATTCTCGCATCATTAAACGTGGCTGAGCAGCAACGCGAAGACTTGAAATTACAACCACTGATAAAATACCTTGAGGGACGTCGCCCACAACCGCCACGTCAGTTCGTGCGTGATTCGTCGTCTTTCTGTCTACGCCAAGGCATCCTCTACAAGTGCAACTTTCATTCAACGAAAACTGTTTACCTCCTCGTCGTTCCTGCTGCTCTCCGCGATGATATCTTGCGTGCTTGTCACGACGAGCCATCGTCAGGGCATCTTGGCTTCACGCGTACTTTGGCGCGGATAAAAAACAAATACTACGGGCGGAAACTTACGAAAACCGTCCGGCAGTATGTCAAGACATGCAGAGCCTGTCAGCGCCGCAAAACTCCAACGACGAAACCAGCCGGTCTGCTTCAGCCTTTGCGACCCCCTCACGCACCTTTTGAAAAGGTCGGGATGGATTTACTCGGCCCATTTCCGAAGTATACGGCTGGTAACCGCTGGATTGTGGTTGCCACCGACTCCTTGACCAGATACTGCGAAACACAAGCCGCCCAGCGAGCAACTGCATCCGAGGTGGCTGACTTTTTCATCAAGAACATCGTCCTCCGCCACGATGCTCCCGCTGTCGTCATCACAGATCGTGGTACTGCTTTTACGGCACAGTTGCTCCGACAGATCCTTTTGCTGAGCGGCACGACGCACCGAACAGCAACTGCGTGCGTACCACCCACAGACTAACGGGTTAACCGAACGCCTTAACGAAACGATTGCAGATATGCTTGCGATGTATGTCGCCAAGGATCAGAAATTGGGATGAAATCCTCCCGTATATAACATTCGCCTACAATACGGCTTTGCTGGAAACGACCGGCTTTGCTCCTTTTCGTCTGGTTTACGGCCGCGACGTCACCACAATGCTTGACACCATGCTGCAACCAAGTCTGCCGGACACGATTACCCCGGACACAGATGTATTTGTTCAGCGTGCCGAAGACGCCCGGCAACTGGCGCGCTTTCGCATTTTATCGTGGCAAAATCAAGATGCTCGCCGATACAACACCCACCACAGAGCAGTAATATACAAACCCGGTGACCCAGTCTGGGTTTGGACTCCTATACGTCAACGGGGACGCTCAAAAAAATTGTTATGTCGGTACTTCGGACCCTACCGAGTTCTTCATCGCCTCGGCGAAGTGAACTACGAAGTTGTCCCAGCAGACACGTCACACCGTTCTCGCAGACCACGCTCCTCGTATGTGGTTCACGTCTCCAGGATGAAGCCGTACTATTCGCGTTGACTGCAATCAAGAACTTTGTGATGTGGCAATAAATAGCCTTCAAGACAATTGTGCATTACTTTCTTGCTTCTTTATTTTTCATCTCGTCCTTTTTCTTTTCAAAGGACGCAGACATTTCTGACTACCATTCGTTGTTTTTCGGAGCCGTGGCATTCATGCGATGCTTCTTCTTTTTTTTCTTTGGGGAGAGGGCAATGCCACGCTGTGTTGGTGGCAGAAGACGAAAGCGAAGAAGTGAATGGTAGCTGTGGCTGAGTAAACAGCCCTCCACTTCGAGTTCCTGCCTGTCGTTTCCTCTCGCGACAATATCAACTATTATGGACCAATATTGATCTTTCCATGTTTTTCGCAGATTGTACGAGAAGTTATTAACAATCTACTAATAAACTACTTGATAACATAACTTGCTATCTGAACATCAATATGGTTTCCACAAAGGCAAATCTGCAGAGAGTGCTTTACTCAATATTAGAGAAAAGATATTAGCTAGTATAGAACACCAATTGTGCACTGACGGTATTTTTTAGACCGTAAGAAAATGTTTGATTTGATTAGGCATGAAATGATCTTCGCTAAGTTACCAGGTTATAGAATCAGAAGCATAACATTAAATCTGATACAAGACGCTATATTTGTGACCGAAGCCAGTTTGTTTTAATCGATAATATCAAGTCCGACAAGCAAACAATTATGAATGGCGTGCCACAAGGTTAAATACTAGGGTGTATCTTGTTCCTTATATACAATAATGATGTTGTTTTTATTCCTCACACCCCTGAAATATTTCTGTATGAAGATGTAGGATTATTTTCTTCTTCTAGTCTACTTAGCCTTGTGAACTCGGCGAACATATGGCTACAATGTTTAACAGACTGGTTAAGTGCTAATCAGGTAAAATTAAATGTCAGCAAAACTAAATTCTTTATATTCCATACCACTAATATACCAGTTTCCTTTATTCCCTTCGCTCTTATTTAGGACGCAGGCACTCAAACGAGTCTCTCAATATAAATTTGTTGGTGTGCGATTACACCAAAACGTATGATGTACACCCTTGAACTTATTGCAAGCAACATAGTCAAATCAGTAAGTGTCCTAAACAGATACCGGGCCTTGTTACCCAAATCGTTAAAACGCCAATTATTCTTTTCTTTATTTCATTCCCGCTTGCACTATTACTTTCTCATTTGGGGAGTTACGTCGCGGTATAATGTAAATAGCTTGAATCTCATACAAAAAAAGAGCTCTGCTTTTCAATAGTAACTTATCCTACCACCAACACGTAGCTTCACATTTTTCATCAAAGAACATTCTTTGCATTCGTGAGACATATAACGAACGTCTCTCTGAGCTGATATTATTAGAATAGAGAAATGACTCTGAGTGATTTCTCGCTACCTACACTAACAACGCTTGAAAATACAATTTCAGACATTCCACTTTTTTGAAACCAAAAACTATAACTGCCTATGGTCAGCAACTTCGCAAATCTCTAATCTACTAAACAGTCATCCCCAAGTACTAAATCTGATAATGTATGCTTCTTCCATATCATTTTTCAGAAAGAAGTTGAATATGTACTTCTTAGAGCACTTATAGTATGACTGCGCTTAATTATGCCATTTTGTTATATTTCTATGAATGAAGTGTTATATATACACCCCCTTTTCTGACTATTCATGTACAAAAGCCCGTGTTTATGCGAGAGTCTCATATGAAGCACTGGTGTACACACCCCTATTGCTCTCTTCATTTCTTTTGTTTATTTGCTTTGCTATGATACGAGTATGTAATGTCAACCATTTTTTCGAAGCCTTGTTGTAACATTTATTTTGCAAAAGCTTTCTCCTAGTTCTTCGCAATTTGATTGTGTTCTTATGTTTCTACTTTTTGCCAATGCAGTTGCTCTGTGTGAAGAATGTACGTTGTGGTGCTAGAGGCCTAGTCAGGGGACTAATATGTCGCATATCTTCTCCTGCACCGCGGCAGTCATATATTGTCAAACGAATAAATGAAGATATCACAGCTCGTTCTAATCAAGCATCTCATACTTGAATTGGAGGCCCTTACTAACCTTCTTGAAAATGTCAAGCACGTCATTTATAGTTGTAGACGTTTCAATTACATCTAATATTACCCGATAGTCATCGACATGCCTAAATATTTTTACACCGCACCGAACAAGTTCCTCTTCAATATCTTCTTCAATGCAAACTAAAAATATATTGCTGATAACCGAGGCAATCCGCGACCCGATACAAATACCTATTTTTTCTAGTACAGCTTACCCTTAGAACCTATAACAGTTTGTCTTAAAGAACGTCTTAATAGTTTGAGGAAAGGTTCAACAACAACAAAAAACAGTGCTTATCGACAGTCACATATGATTGTACAAATGAAAGCATCCTTGCAGACATCTTACTGATTTCCTCTGGGGTATAGAATAGTACAAACCTTCGGCATCAACATCAAACACACTGCATCTTCCAGCTTGCAGTCTGCTAAGTAATGCGTGACATCTTAAGGATTTTACAACATGAACGGGTCCCGAACATTTAGGTAGTTTAAGTATTCGTGAAAAAATTGAGACAGGCACAACTACCATGAACCTTTTTCGGAAACTATGGTTCTGACCGAAAAACTGTCTCTGTGTGTTTTTCCTGCAAAAAAGACGTTCAAGTTGAAAACATTTTCTTTTTTTCATACCAGAGGCTACTTTTTGAATACTATCCATCTGCATAAAGTCGCCCAACTGTCGGTGCTACGTAACGAGACAGCGGTCATTGCGACGTCGACCACTTAAATAGCTAGCAAATTGCCACTTGAATTCGACTGACCACAATGCCACCTATTTGCGCACAATGTTAGCAGCCCAGTGCCAAACGTGCCGCTGCCACGTAGAAACCTGGGCTCACTGTAACTACTGATTTTATTGCCTTGGGGGTGCGCTGCTGACTGTCCAAAACAATAGCCGATGCAGTGTTTATAACCGCACTGTTGGCGCAAATAGAGGGCTGTAATATCTGTATTGTCAGCCTCGCGTGCCGATCGTCTACTATATACCGATCCTTACAAGAAAATATTTGGCTGGTTTCAATATACCGTCACTAGTATTTCGCCGAATGTCACAATGACTGTTAATTTATAGGATGCTCTTGAAGTTCCTATTAGGTGTCTGTGTAGTTCATTGGTGTTTTTGGCTCCTTTCGTTATATGCGAAGTAGGAAAAGAAATCCCGACTTTGTTTGCAGACATTATTTATTCGACATAATACTCCTTTCTTGTTATAACTCTGCTTTAGTCTCAAGGGTACTATTTTCTGTGCAAAGAAGTCAGAAAAACAATCTGCGTTGAGAAAAAGAATAATGCTAAACTCCTTTCACATTTCAGCTCACTTTACTGCTGTACATGGCCCGCTGTGGAGCATACTGGATGTGGCGGCGCAAGATCGACCCAGACAACGCACTCATTCCACTCTTGACGGGATTCGGAGACCTGTGTGGCACAGGTTTCCTGCTGCTCGCATTCCTTTTTCTCGAAAGCATCGAAGATGACAGCGTTGCCGGATTTGGGGGCCTAGCCACTAATCTCACGATCGCCAGCTGAACTGCACTGGACCTCCACTCACGGGACTCACGCTGGCAGGCCCGTGTGCATTCTCGCGAGGCGTGCTTGAATACATGCCACCGAAAACCAAGACGAGGGTGACCTGTGCCTAGCATGGAAACGGCCTACGTTTCGACAACCATTGTGCATGGTCGTGCAACCACCACGATGACTCCAAAGGCGGAAACTGAACAACTGTTCACTGTATTTAGTAATGTATAGATCTAAGTGCACCGATGCAAACTCATTTACTGTTCCGAACCAAATCTCTCCTCTTCATTTGCATTTCCAAAACAAAGCTTGCGACTTTTGAACTCAACTATCTCCGACGACTGTGCAGCAGGATGTTACTCATTCGGCAAATCAATGCCGCAACTAAGAAAAGTTGAGTGGGTTCTAATACCCCCCGAATTTATTTCATACATTAACTAGTTGGTTGATACTAAAGTATACTTACACGTCTTCGTATCGACCACCATGTAGTTTACAAAGTTAGCTGTTCTACGCATAAACACCCCTCGAAACAATTCCAAAGTACGGCCCTGCGGCAGCTAGAAATGATCGCACAGTCAACAATCACTCGACAGACATGGCATTCCTTATACCGCCTCCAAGATCGGACTTCTCTGCCGTAACTTTGATTGCAGTCTTATATGTGCCGGGCTGCAGAGGGGAGACGCGACGCTCGCGAATAAATCTGCACTCGTAAACTGTCACTCATGCATTGAGAATGTGATTCGATTCGGGTACTTGTATATAGACGGTGCTTCCGATTTTGGGTCATGCAAGAAACGACCGATTTTCATAAAGCGCGAAACGACACATGGACACTAGAAAGTACATACGGGCATTACACAGCGCTACTCACAACACGTTTCAAAGCTAAACAGCAATTATCCTTTTCTAAGTGATTCGACAGCATTGTAATCCTCACCCGCAAAAGAAGTATGACGCGAAAGAAAGCTTGAGAACACGACAATTCATTCAGAACTCTGGTGAGCGTATATAGCGTGTCTGCCATAGAAATAATGCGAGTACATTTTATAGACTATGTCTCTTCACGTCTAACCCAGACACACACATTTTATTCACAGTTATTACCAAACTATTCTTCTCCCGAACAAGGCACATGCCATATTTGGGCACATCGCGTCTCCTCTCTGGTGTGGATCTATTGATTTCCTATTAGAAAGATTTTTTTAGCAAACAAAACAGAGAAAACAAAACTGGGCAAAATCTGGCGGTAACAAAAAGTACATTTAAGTTACATTTTGGAAGCGTCAGATTAACATTGGTCAATATCGAACTGAAAAGTCGGCTCAATTTTTCATTTTTCAATAAAAGAAGATAGAGTCATATTCAGGACCTGTGTGAATGAAAAATGACGCAGTTTTACTTTTAGCCAATGGGTGTGCTCGGTGAGCACCTTGGGGAGAAAGCAACCTACACAGCCGCTACCAGTCCGTTTAACGTCTGACCATTTACACGTGTATCATGCTTTTGTACCAAGGGCTTACATTTAGTACAAACAGCCACGCAGATGAGAAGCTTGAAGACAGTTCCGAGAATAGGCTACACTAATGTGCACCACGTAAACCCAGCAATTAGCGTATACTGTTCCCCAGCTGTCACCCTAGAAAACCCTTTATTATGCCACTGTGACTATAAACCTAAAAGAAGAGTGTAGTAGATGCGATGGAGCGAAAGTAGTACGGATGGTGAGAAGCAGAAAACATAGGCGCTGACAAACGACTGAGTGCGAATTTATTGCACTCAGTTGCATGTGACGATGCTACGATGTTAGTTGTTATTTATTTGTATACTTTTTGTTGCAATAAATTCTTCTGCTTGCCCATGAGCGCGTTTGCTGTCTGTTTCTTACCCTCCGTCCCGCTTTCACGTTATTTTCACCGCAGCGAATGAAGAGTGTCAGGAAGCAAGAAAAACATTCACAGATGATCACAATACTTCCGTGTGCGATATTTCGAAAAAGCGGTGGAAGACACTATTACACCGATTCCGACATTTTTTCACACCCCGCTTCCTCTTCTGAAGTACATGTAGCAAGCCGGTTAGTCCTCCTCTGCTTAACCTCCCTGTCTGTCTTTCATCTTTTTCTATCTCTCTACCGGTTGTGACGTTACAACTGGTACGCCTCTAGTGCAACGCGTTTTAAGAGGCAGTGGCGTAGGAGCAATAGCGCATGCGCAGTGAATCAGGGTTCCACCTCAGTACTTTGTTTTCACGTATCCTATTGGTGGATGTTTTCACCAAGTGACTTCGTTAGGACGTCATTGGGAAGTGGATGGCACCCACTGTGTATACTCTGCAGTCATTCGGGGTGGCTTGCCAAGTAAAAAAAAATGGCCCCGTATCTGCATCTAATCTGCAAATGTCGTCGAAATGCGATAGTCTTGTGTGTGGATAGAGTTAACAAGACATTTATTTGATGTTTCGTGCAAGAACATTAGTGAATGGTATCCTGGTGGCGCTGCGTAAGAGTGCTTCGAGTGTGCAGCGGAGGCGAACGAGCGCATCAAGTCACAGCCCACGTTAGACATAAGCGCCATCTGGCAGTTGTCTTAGAAAACAAAACACGTGGCTTTGAGGCGGGTGAGCGCGCCCATCTCAGAGGTGATAAGGTGTAGAACGCAAGGCGACGGGTAGGTGCCACCACTGTTTTGTTTGAGCAAAGCGTTGGAAACACTCGCCTTTCCGTGGAGGCGTTGCATGGTCAGCGCAGCGTGATAAGTTCCTGGTCCTTAAAATTACTTATGCATGTCTTTCTAGTAAGAGACGCACATCCAGAATATATACGTGTTGTTATGGTGCCCCAGACATGCGCAATAACTGCTTTTTAATTGACAATTGCACAAGCATGAACACTCAACCTTGAGCAACATAGGTGGGCGCAGCAGATGGGGTCGGCCGTTTCAAGCACCCGATGCTGTCAAGAGTGGACAAACAGACAAACGTACACACAGACAGACAGACAGACAGACAGACAGACAGACAGACAGACAGACAGACAGACAGACCAAAATTTTTGTATCGATGGTCCCCAAGAAAGACTATCGTCTTTAAAAAAAGGAAACGTTGCCAGAGCAGAAGAGTGCTATTCATCTAAAACCATAGGTTGCATATGTAGCCTGTGAAGATAGGTTTGAGAAGGGCTTACACTACGAAGCCACCGGAAAGGGACGCGACATTTTGTACCGCCATCGCTTACAAAGACGCTACGGCCAGGTTCATCGACCCTTCGACACGGCGTAGAGATTGCACTCGAGGCAGGTCGTCCACACCATGATTAACTCAAGATACATCACAGTGTGACAATCGCGGGCTTGCGGGCCAGCGGGGAAACTCTGCAAGACCAATCGAGTCCTGTGGCACCACGGCTACCCCACAAAGGGGAACCACCGAAGCGCGCGAACGAGAAGTTAGCCGTGACGGCAGAGAATGACTTCCTCCGTTGCAGACGTGTGAGCTTTTCCCCACGGCCTCTGAGATAGCGGGTGAGCTGCGGGTTTCTCTCCGGCCAGAGTGTACTAGAAGTGTAGAGTGGCGAACACGCCTCGCCGCTTGATGCCTCCCGCGTTGCCCGTAGTGGCGGCGCTACAGTCGAATAGTACTGAAAGAGCCGTGCGCCACGCGCAAAAACTGCTATCCGCTTCGCCTCCTCCAGCACGTGTTTTTATGCGGATTTTTTCGTTCCTTCCCATCGTTCACGTCTAACACATACTGTAATAACCCCTGAAGTATGGCACGCCCGTCTACTGAATTTGAGCTTCATATAAGCCCTTGTGAGAGATCAAAATATTTAGAAATGGCGAGTTTTAATCTGATATCTTCTGTCCTAACTCTTTCTCTGTTGGTTAGGGGTCTACAATATTCATAATAACTGAGTAGACTTATTGGAAGTTAGCTGTGCTCAGAAAACTGCCCGATATTAAAAAAAGGCACCAGGCCTGCGCGAAACGCGCAGCACAGTCACAGCAAAAGCTAGAAGAGCTGCCTTTCAAAGCCTTTTCTGAACACTATTTGGGATCCTACAGGCACCCTGCTGCGAACATGATACGCCATAAATAATCGTAAATTTTGAGTAATACTCATAAATTTTCCGTAATAGGCCTGCATTCACTATGCTATCATTCGTCATCCTTTGGCGAAGCGTGGTATCCATTACACACTTGTTAGGAATTCTGTGTAATTTTTTATGCAGTGGCTGATGACCATGACGAAATGTCTCTGAAGTGGTTATGCACCACAGTTAATAGGTGATCAAGAACGAGTTATTTATTGGGTTGGAGCGTAATAATAACTCGTTGGAACGAGTTATTTATTGGGTTCTAAGCACTCGCGTGGCTCAGTGGTGGAATATTGCGCTTGCACACAGCGGACTAGGCATTGAATCCCATTAGGTCATTTGTGTGTTTTTTTATTTACTGAGCTTTTTTTTCGTTTGATACTGGTTACAGACACCGGTGCTGGCAGCGGCGGACAACTACGGCGCCGTATGTGACACGTGTTCTGATCTCATGATAGCTTTCGCTGTAAGAGTACCGGGTCAAACGGATGCAGCACCAGGAGGCCATAAGTAGAAAGGGGAGGGGAAGGGAATCTGAACCTTCTACACCACGAAATATTTTACGTATTTTAACAATTCAGTGTACATTAAATTATTTACACCGTTTTCACTGCGACCCCCAATTGCAAAAGTTAGTTGTTATGGTGCACCCTCCTCCCCCTCCCCCGCCTAAGAAAATCCTGCGTAGCCCTGCGCCAAACGTTTAAAGTGTGAAAAGCTGAATATAGCGTGTCTCTGTACAAATGCGCACTGTAAATTTCACCTTTTCTACAATATGAGGTCTCAAACCTAGTTCAAGTATACTTTTTAGTAGTCGGACGAGACATGCACCACGTAAAAATAGCGGCTGTTCTAAGCGTCAGTGCATGGATATTGTTAATGGGGCGTTATACACACACACACACACACATATATATATATATATATACATATATATATATATATATATATATATATATATATATATATATATATATATATATATATATATATATATATATATATATATATATATATATATATATATATATATATATATATATAGCAGGCATGGTGGTAGAGTGGCTGTAGCGTTGCATATAGTCAAGTAGATCATTTAACCATATGGTGTAGTAGCGCGAATTCGACGGGGACGAAAAGGACAAGAAAACACGACACTCGCTACAAGTAGATCCTCCGTGAGTGGTCACAACTTGGTTTATTTCGACGTTTCGGCCTAGAGTCTGGCCTTCATCAGGATTGAAGTTACAGTTTGTTGGTGCTCAGCTTTATACAATCTCAAATCAGAGGGAAAGAGGTAAAAGACAGAAAAAAGAAAAAAGGAAGAAAAGAAAAAGAAAAGAAAAAAGAAAAAAGAAGGAGAAAAAGAATGTAAGGTGGACTCCCCCCGGGCGCCCCCCTTCCACTCTTCCCCCCACTTCCCCCTTCGTCTCTCTCCCCTTTCTCCCCTTCACCTTTCTGATGTCAGCCGTCTGTGTATGCTTCCTTTCAGTAAGGCATTCTTCCCAACCAGACGGCGCCTCCTGGCTTTGGCGGTTCGGTGTGGGTCAAAAAGAGCTTTTTAAGAAGTTTAAGCCTTTAACTACTCGGCACCCCGTCAACATGTCGTCGTAGAAAGAGGGGTGCTGCGTATTGCGGCAGAGGCTGGTAAGTGGGCGCAATGCGAATTCCTTGCCCGCTTCTGGATTACGCGTGCAGTAGGGGCCTCCCGGCTGAGCACAGGGTTGCTGTTTGGCATGTCATGCATGGCACAAATGATTGGGTAGGAAAATAAAACAAAAAACAGACGACAGCTGTACTTAGGAAGAGTATCTACACTTGGAATTGTTTTGAGTTGTCCAGTGCCCTTCGCAGCTGCAGTGTCGTGAACTCAGTTACTATTTTCATTATTGCCGTTATTGTTTTCTAATGCTTTAATTGCTGCAAGTGTACTAGGATTCTCATTTATTCCTCTATCGGGGGTGTTAAATCGGAGGATAAGGTATGACTCTCGTTGTTCACGTTCTCGGTTTGATTTAAATACCTACTCGAATGCAACGTGTGTAGTTTGCAGTACATCGGACAAACAGAAACATCATTTAGGATTCGCTTCAATAATCACAGAGCCCATGCGAAATCAGCCCCAAATCTACCCCTATCAGAACATCTTAATCTTCCCGACCATGCATTCGTCAAACTATCAGTAACGCTCTTAGAGACGGTATCTTAGACAAAGGCATCGACGATGGCGCATTTCAAATGCTCTTGGCTAGAAATCCGAGCACCGTTTCCGAAGTCATCAGCGTGTGTCAGAGCTACGACGTGTTGAAGAAGCAACGCACTCTGACTTGGCAGCTTCAGCATGGTGGTGAATCGCTGTCCAGTTTTGTCACCATGCCTGACAATTCACCTTTGCTTCAGCTAGTCCGAGCCTTCGTCCGTGAGGAAGTCGCCCACCAACTTTCCCTAGTGCCCTTTACTCACGAGACCACCAGCCATCTACCTGCCCCGCTTTGCACTGCTATTTCGGAAGAGGATGCACAAGCTGTTCCCCATGCGCACTACGAGTCGCCTCTATCTAGCCGTTTTCACTGCACCCTCCCGCCAGAGTGTTACTGAGTATAATTAAATCATCTATATGATGTTTCACTTTTTACTACAAACGTTGATGTACTCGAGTTTTCCTTTCTACTTTACACAATTATCAAGTGAAACAATTAGGCTTGAATAAAGTGAATTTGGTAATTGTCAACCAGCTTAAGTTTTTCAGTGACATTTTGAACCAGTCGCCTATCCGCCAGCCGTACAGCCTGTGGCCGCGGATGGATGGATGGATGGATGGATGGATGGATGGATGGATGGATGGATGGATGGATGGATGGATGGATGGATGGATGGATGGATGGATGGATGGATGGATGGATGGATGGATGGATGGATGGATGGGTGGATGGGTGGGTTGGTGGACGGACGGACGGACGGACGGACGGACGGACGGATGGATGGATGGATGGATGGATGGATGGATGGATGGATGGATGGATGGATGGATGGATGGATGGATGGATGGATGGATGGATGGTTGGATGGATGGACGGATGGATGGATGGATGGATGGATGGATGGATGGATGGATGGATGGATGGATGGATGGATGGATGGATGGATGGATGGATGGATATGGCTGTACCTTTAGGTCGGGCTGTGGCTAGCGCAACCAAGACGTAACACATAATTAACCAAAAAGAAGTATATTTTTCTTCCTTTAAATGTGAGGTTCAGGATTCGTACTTTACAGTGAAGGGTTTAATTTTCACTCGTGCCTTGAATTTAGCCACCAATCAGATAACCTCCTTCTAGTTAATTCTACCCGCTTTAGTCTTTTTGCCCTCCGTGTCCCTAAACACCAGTGCTTTGAAAAACTCAGCGCCATCATCCTGAACTATACGATGAAGCCCTTTAAAGAACATTATCAACTGTTCGGCTATTTCCTCTTCCTCTCCACACGCACTGCATACCGTGTCTACCCCCTCGTATTTGGCCCGATATGTCTTGGTTCGCAATACTCCCATCCTGGCCTCAAACAGTAGATAACTACCCCGAGTATTTTCATAGATCCTTTCCTTGGCAATTTCCTGCTTAAAAGTTCGATAGATCTCTAGTGCGGACTTCTTAATCATGCCGATTCTCCACATATCGGTCTCAGCTTCCTTCACCTTCTTCTTAACCGATAATTTTTTTTTGTTTGGCCCCCTGCTGTTTTCTAAGCATTTACCAGTCAATTTTCTGGTTCGATTCCTCCATTTTGTATCGACATTCTTCATGTACAAGTAGCTGAATACCTTCCCAGCCAAACGCTCCTCCCCCATTTCTCTCAATCGCTTCTCAAGCTTTATCTTGCTGCTAGCTTCCCTGTTCTCAAATGATGTCCATCCCATCCCATATCACCTTATACTCCCTGATTTGGTGCATTCCCGTGAGCTCCTAAGGCAAGCCTACGTATTCCACGTTGTTTAATTTCTAATCTTGCTTGAACTTCTGATCTCATGCACAAGATCGCATTTCCACACGTCATACCAGGAACCACGACCTCTTTCCGTACTCCTCTCACAACATCATACCTTTTGCAATTCCACAGTGCCCTGTTTTTCATTACCGCTTTATTCCTGTTATTTTTAGTCGTCACGTATATTTCGTGTTCCCTTAAGCACTCGTCCCCATTGCTTATCCATACGTCCAGATATTTGTATTTATCTGTTATCTCTAGCGTGACCTCCTGTATTCTAAGCTCACTACCTTCATTGTCATTAAAAATTATGACGGCTGATTTTTCCTTACTGAATCTGAAATCTAACCTATCTTCCTCATTACCACAGATGTCCATTAATCTCTGCAAATCTTCCTTGTTGTCGGCCGTTAGCACCATATCATCTGCGTACATCAGTGCTGATAGTGCCTGTTCAATGAGTTTTCCTTGTTTGACGAAAGAGAGGTTGAAGCCCAGTCCACTTCCCTCTAGTTTGGCCTCTAATCCTTGCAGGTACATCATGAATAATAAGGGTGACAGACGACACCCCCGCCTAAGACCCCGTTTTACCTCTGAAGGCTTGGATACCTGTTTTTCTCACTTTATAACTACATTGTTGCCTTTAGAGATATCCTTTAAAAGATTAGTGACTCCATCTTCTACGAGAAGTGTGTCCAGTATTCCCCACAATTCCTCTTCAACCAAGCCCCTAACTTATGCAGTGCAGCCTGTGGCTCCTCCTGTCGCCTGTTCGCAAGAGATGTAGCCCGTAGCCGCGCCGCTCACATATGCAGACGCTGTGCGTAGGCTTCCGCAACCGCCCTACACCACGCGCTCACAGCCCGCACACCCGGGTGCTTATACTGCCCCTTGGGTGGCACCACCAGTCACCAATTCTTGGAGGACGCCCGATAACCAACCGATTTGTTACACCTGCTTCACTCCCGGACACGTTGCCCGCTACTGCCGCCGTCGACCGCAGACGTTCGGCAACTATGCCCAGTCGTCGCAACCCGGCAGCCAAGCCTTCGCTCAATACGGGACGGTCTCGTAACGTCGCTATGCCCCTACTGACCACCTTGACTTCCAGCCGCAGCGCGCGCCCTCTCCTCGTCAGCGATCGCCCTCCCCAATGCGTTGCCGGCCCGGACCCTCCGACCAGGAAACTAAGCACCGCAGTTCAAGAGGCAAGAACTGCGCCATTTTCGAACTGTCTAAGCCCTCGCTCCTCTCTTGCTAACGTGGTCGCAGTTACTGTTGAAGGTTATCGTACTTTCGCCCTTGTGGACACCAGCGTCGCTGTTTCTGTTATTGCCGCCAATCTCTGTCATTTATTACGCAAAGTGACGATGCCGTTTTCGGGACTGTCATTCCACACCACAAGCGCACAGCAAGTAACGCCTTTCGCAGCCTGCACTGCAAGAGTGTCCATCGAATTCATTCTTTACATCGTGGAGTTTGTTGTCCTCACTGTCTGTTCACATGACGTCATCGTTGGGTGAGACTTCCTATCCCGCCATAATGCCGTCATCGACTGCGCACACCCCGAGGTTGAGTTTTCACCCTTGTGTGATGTCCCATTACGTGACGCTCTTCATCAGCCGCCGAAGTTGCTCGTTCATGAAGATACCGATATTCCACCTGGAAGTTTTGCACTTGTTCCCGTTTCATGCAACGCCTACACTGACGCTACAGTACTTTTCATGCCTTCCGATGTCTTCAAGAGTCGTCGGGCTCTTCCGCTGCTTTTCGAAACAATTTACCTTCCCGCCGGAGGAAGCAATATGTTCGTAAGCAATCCGCTTTCCCCACCTGTCACTTCGCTTGCGGGGGAATGTCTCGGCCGCGAGCAGGATCTCAACCCTTCGTCTTTGGTTGATGTCCCGGATGACTACTGCGACCACCCAAAAGCACTGTTGGCATTCGGGGAGTCGTCCAATGATACGTTTTCCAGCGCCATCGCCGACACCCTCACTCCCACCGAAATGGCCTCCCTCCTGGATCTTCTGCATCAGCTCAGGAGTTATATCGATGTGTCGCAACTTCAACTGGGCCACACGTCGCAAGTCAAACATTATGCTGACACCGGCCTACACCAGCCACTGCGTCAAAGACCATACCGTGTCTCCGCTGAAGAGCGCCGCTTTCATCAGCGATCAAGTCAAAGATATGCTTCGTAGAGGCGTCATTCGACCATTTCACAGTACTTGGGCGTCTCCTGTCATCCTAGTGCGTGAGAAAAACGGATCTATCCGATTTTGCGTGAACTATCGTCGTTTGAATAAGATAACCCGCAAGGACGTATATCCTTTGCCGTGCCTTGATGACGCCATTTGCAGCCTTTTCGGATCGGAATTATTCTCGTCGCTTGATTTGTGGTCTGGCTAATGGCAACTCCCAATGGCTGATGCCGATCGCAAAAAAACTGCATTTATTACACCAGACGAACTATACGAGATTAACGTCATACCCTTTGGGCTTTGTAACGCGCCTGCCACGTTTGAACGTCATATGGATAATATGTTACGTGGCCTGAAGTAGAATATGTGCCTCTGTTACCTCGACGAGGTCGTGGTTTTCTCCCATGACTTTCTTATACGCACCTCCTTCGCCTCAGGCACGTTTTCACTTGTCTGACCAACGCTGGCCTGCAGCTTAACCTGGAAAAATGCCGCTTCGCTGCACACAAGCTCGTCATCCTAGGCCGCATTCTGTCCAAGCACGGCATATTACCTGACCCAGCAAAACTTCGAGCAGTCGCAGAATTTCCCAAGCTGATGACCATGAAAGAACTTCGCAGTTTTGTAGTCCTATGCTCTTATTTCCGGCGCTTTGTTCACAATTTTGCATCCAGCGTGTCACCATTAACCTAGCTTCTTCGCGGTGACGTGAACCTATCCTCCTGGTCCCCTGCATGTGACGTTGCCTTCACTATTCTGCGCCGTCTGCTCACCTTCCCACCTGTTCAAGTTCCAGGTTTCAAGTTTATTATTTTCCAAAAACAAGTTACAAAATCTGGGATATACAGACAAGGTCCCAGAGCCAGCGACTTTAGTGGAACCCTCGGTTTGTCGATAAAAATGACGGTAAAATTTATACAGAGCAACAAAAAATTCTTACAATATATGGACATCAAAAGTTTTTTTGTATCACAAATGAAGCCAAAACATTAAACTTGGTATAAAAAGAGCCGAAGAACAAACTAGTCAAAAAGATAAACGATCACAAGTATGGTTATTCGAGAAAATGAAAGAAAATGGTTTGGTCAACAGCTTGATGCCCGAAAGCAATTGGCCGTACGTACACAGACGTCCACTGAGCCCTACTTGACTTATATTCAAGACGTCTTAGCGTTGCGTCAAAGAGCCGATCCCAACATGACTGAGGCCGACAAGATTTCGCACGTTTTAGAAGGAATCGCCGACGATGCGTTCAGCCTGCTTGTACTTACCCCCGTAACGAACATCGATGCCGTGATCAAAGAGTGCCGCCGTCTCGAGCAGGCGAAGAGTCGACGCATTTTGCAGCAGTTCCAGTGCCTACCCAACACCACGGCAACGTCGTCTTGCGAAGCCACTCCTTGTCATCCGTCTACAACTAAAGACGTGACGCCCATCGTCCGACGTGAACTCGAGGCCGCTTACCCGGCTGCCAACAAACCGACGTTGCCCGATGCCTCAACGCCAGCTGTCGCCTTGAGCCAGGCTGTTGTCCGCCATGAATTCGCTAACCTGGGTATCCTGTCCACTGCACCCACCGTGCATAATACTGATCCCTCGATAGCTTCTGTGGACATGAGACGTCACCGTCTGTACTCTCTTCGAACCAGAAACCCTTCTGAATGGCGAACAGCTCATGATAAGCCAATCTGTTTCCGCTGTGGTCGTGCGGGACACATCGCTCGTTACTGCCGCAGCCAGTAGCCATCTATGCCTTCTGGCTCGTACCCCACTTACAGCAACTCATTCCGTCCACCGAACAATTGTTATCCAACCCGCACTGAGTCTACAGCATTTACTGCCCCTGAGGACTACGGCTACCCTGTCCCGTCGTCACCGCTGCCTCAAAGCCGCCCTTCTCGTTCAAATACGCGTCGCCGCTCTTCCTCGTCATCGTTTAACCGCCGCATGTCCTCGGAAAACAAGGCTGCGCAGCTTCTGGAGGTGAAGCTGTCCTGTCTACCTTACCCGAAAATCATCTGTTGGCCTTACTTTTGAACCGGAACACCCTTGAAGTATATGTTGATCGCCCACCTGTTGAAGCTTTCATACGGGCGCTCACGTCTCTATTAGGAGTTCGCGTTTTCGTCGTCGCATGAAGAAGGTCCTCACGCCCTCCTTAACCAGTGTCGTCCAAGTTGCAGATGGCGCAACAGTCCCTGTCGTCAGTATGTGCACGGCTCAACTTACAATAGCCGGTCATCAAGTGGTCGTCCTTTTTACCATGCTTGCAACATGTCCACACAACCTCATAATAGGCCTCGATTTTCTTGCCGCCAATTCTGCTCTGATTGATTGCTCCGCTGGTGTGCTCTGCCTTGAACTGCCACAAATCAGTGACGCCCCGTACCAACCTACATTTCGATTACAATGCAGCCACTTTGTTCACCTGCCCTCCAAAACGGTGACGTACATCGATTTTCTGCGCTCACCAGCTGTGCCCTACGGTGACTATTACGCTACGCCTCTCACCGACGTACTCCTTGCACACAATGTTGCAGTGCCCTACGCGGTGCTCAGAATCGCAGATAACAGAACTTGTCTACCACTTGTAAATTTCGGCTACATCGAACAAGTGCTTCCAAAAGGCATTTCTGTGGCCCACCTGTGTCCGTTGCTCGATTCACTAACTGAAGTGCTTGCTTTAGACACACTTGTTTTAACGCAGCGCACACCACTCGCAGCACATTCGGGCAGCCGTCGAATTGTAGACATGACCGCCACTGGTCTTCCGCCTCCGCAAGTTGAAGCCCTACAGAGTCTTCTCGAGGCCTACCAGGATATTTTCGATTTTGGTGACCAACTTCTAAGGCAGACTTCCTTTGTCCAGCATCACATACACACAGGTGATGCCAATCCTGTTCACCGCCATCCCTACAGAATGTCTGCTCTTGGGCGGAGCAACATTCGGAAGGAGCTGAACAAGATACTAGCGAAAAACATTATTGAACCATCCTCAGGTTTCTGGGCATCCCCAGTGGTATTAGTTAAAAAGAAGGACGGATCGTGGTGATTTTGTGTGAACTATCGCCACCTTAACAACATCACCAAGAAAGATGCATACCCTCTGCCCCGCATTGACGACGCCCTTGATTGCCTCCATGGTGCCGCTTACTTTTCTTCCATCGATCTTCGTTCTGGTTATTGGCACATTGCCGTAGACCCAATGGACCGAGAGAACACGGCTTTTGTAACAACCGATGGCCTCTACCAATTCAAAGCCATGCCTTTCGGCTTATGTAATGCCTCCGCCACCTTTGAGCGAATGATGGACTCCCTGCTCTATGGATTCAAGTGGTCTACGTGTATTTGTTATCTGGATGACGTGATTGTGTTTGCTCCCACTTTTGAAGCGCACCTTGAGAGACTGTCGAAAACTCTTGATGTATTCCGTCTCGCCGGTCTTCAGTTCATTTCATCCAAGTACTGGTTTCGTCACCGTCGCATAACAATACTTGGACTTATTGTTGACGCTTACGGCGTACAGCCTGACCCAGAAAAATTTCGGGCTGTGGGGGACTTTCCTGTGCCAAAAACCGCCAAAGATGTCCGCAACTTTGTGGGGCGCTGCTCCTACTTTCGGTGGTTCATCAAGAACTTCGCGGAAATCGCTCGGCCCCAAACAGATTTACTCAAACTAGCAGAGATGTTTACCTGGGGTCCCTCGCAAGCAGCAGCATTCTTCGACTTCACCACTTTGATCACTTCCTCTCCTGTTCTGACCCACTTCGACCCCACGGCATCGACCGAAGTCCGCACCGATGCCAGTGGTTATGGAATAAGCGCTGTGTGTGCTCAACGACGACGTGGGTAGCATCGTGCGATAGCTTATACTAGCAGGCTGCTGTCCCCCCTTGGAGCATAATTATTTCATTACAGAGCGGGAATGCCTACCGCTGGAGTGTGCAGTCGCGACATTTCACCCTTACTTATACGGCCGACCATTTATAGTTCTCACCGACCACCACGCTCTTTCCTGGCTCGCCTCCCTCAAAGATCCCACAGGTCGTCTCGACCGCTGGGCACTCCACCTACAAGAGTATACTTACACCGTAGTGTATAAATCAGGAAAACTGCAAAAATTGTGTATTGTCTGTCACGCTACTCTCTGGTCAACTGCGATCCTACGAGCACTGATACTGTGGATTGCATCATTTCCATCTTCCAGCTGCTTCATCTCGGGGACGAGCTGCGTCGCGATCAGGATATCAGCCGCCTAATACAAGAGCTCGAATCTTCACCGTAAGACGCTTATGTTTTTATGTTTACCTTAAAGGACAACACCTTATATCGCCGTAATTTATCGCCTAATGGTCACGACCTACTTCTGGTCATACCAAAGCACCTGCGCTCCACAGTCCTACTGGAGCTCCATAAAGCGACAACCGTGGGTCACCATGGTGTCTCTCGCACCTATAACCGTGTGCGCCGCCGCTTCTACTGGCCTCGCCTTTCAAGCTCTCTACGTCGTTATGTCAACGCTTGTAAAACTTGCCAGTGCCGCAAGAAGCAGTCGGGACTCCCTTCCGGGTATCTCCAGCCCATCGACATTTCATCGGAGCCATTCTTCTGTGTTGGTTTGGATCTTCTCGGTTTCTTCCCAATATCCGCCTCCGGAAACAAGTGGGTCGTGGTTGCTACAAATTACGCAACCCGCTACGCAGTTACGCGAGCCATGCCAACAATCCGCGCTACAGACGTCGCTGATTTTCTACTACGCGATCTCAGTTTAGTGCATGGAGCCCCTCGTCAACTGCTGACAAACCGAGGCCGTACATTCCTTTCAAAAGTGGTTCACGATATCCCGCGTTCGTGCTTTACCCAACATCAGCTCACGACATCGTACCACCCCCAGACAAACGGGCTTACAGAACGTTTAAACCGCACCCTGACAGACATGCTATCGAAATACGTATCGGCCGACCATCGTGATTGGGACCTTGCACTACCCTACGTGACGTTCGCATACAATTCCTCCCAGCATGATGCTGCTGGGTACTCGCCATTTTACCTTCTGTTTGGACGCGAACCAACATTTCCGTTGAAAACCTTCCTGCCAGCCGCTGCGTAGTCTACTTCTGAATATGCACGTGACGCTATGGCCCGAACTGACCATGCTCCTCAGCTTGCCCGCAGCAGAGTAACGGCGTCCCAAGTCTCGCAGAAACATCGTTACGACGAGCGGCATCACGATGAACACTTTCCTACAGGTTCCCTCGTTATTTTTTGGTTCCCTACGCGACATGTAGGCCTTTCAGAGAAGCTTCTCTCTCCTTTTACGGGCCCATACTGCGTGCTTAGACGAGTGACCGACACTGCTTATGAAATTGTTCCTGATAATCCATCAACCTTTTCTGCTGTGCTGTCCCGGGACATCGTCCGCGTATCAAGGCCCAAGCGTTACCACACTGCTCCTGCTGTGCCCCCCCAAGCTCGCCGGGTCGGCGCTTTTGCCGCCGGGAGTTGTGTTACGTGATTTCGGCTGACTGAAACAGGGCATAGTGGGACATACCCAAAAAGGGTGCCTGAGACTCAAAGTTAATAAAGTTGACGTTGTCGGTGAGCTGCGTTGTGGCTGCGGACTGACTACTGTTATTTTCCACGTAACACTATTTTTAGGGTAACCCCTTTCACGTAGAGTTCATGACTCGGAGGTGCATATTGTCTCGAGGTCATGGCGGGGACAGATGGAGCACACTGCGAGTCGAATAATAAATTGTTTATTTGGGCGAACCTGTGCCCAGTAAACGGAAAGTCGGACTACAGTAGCAGTCTTGGACAGATAGCGGCGAATGGAGCGTCGGCCGTCGATCAACAACTGACAAGCGGCGAAGTGCGTCAGCATTTATACTCTTGCCATCGAATTTTCTAGCGTTTTCGCTGGCAGTGGCGTAGGTTCCAGAACAATCTGTACAGTTCGCCGAGTGGGCGTGATCTTATCGAAATGATCTACTAAAGTCCGGAAGCTTCTCGAAAACTGCAGGCGCGGTTTGCGCTGAGAATTGTGTAGTGTTTTCGGGCGATAACGAAACATGAGAAATAGAACGTGGCATTGCTTCCCTCGGAAAAAGGCATCGTCCCGATGCTTTAACTAAGATGAAGGTACAACAATAATGCAAGAAAGTACAATGAATAAATTACGGTACAATAATAACACAAAAAAACACTGTTTCAGATTGTTAACGCGCGTGAAACGGCTTGAGGCGCGCGACATGGACGACTACAGGTCGCGATCAGTGTCGTTGAGAGTTTGTGATGCCGTCGGGGACAACCTCGTAATCAAGTGGGCCGAGACGTCGAACCACCCTGTATTGTCCGAAGTACCCTCGCAGAAGCTTTTCACTTTGTCCACGCCGGTGTATCAGCGTCCACACCCAAACACGTTTATCGGGCTGGTATTCCACGAAGCGTCGTCAAAGATTGTAACGGCAGCTGTCGGTCGTCTGTTGATTCTTGATACGGAGACGCGCGAGTTGTCAGGCTTCTTCGGCGCGTTGAAGGTACTCACTCACATCGAGGTTTTCTTCGTCGGTGACATTGGGTAACATGGCATCGAGCGTCGTTGCTGGGCTCCTTCCGTAGACCAATTTGTATGGAGATATCTGCGCTGTCTCCTGCACCGCCGTGTTGTATGCGAAGGTCATGTACGGAAGAATGGCATCCCACGTCTTGTGTTCGACATCGACGTACATTGCCAGCATGTCGGTGATCGTCTTGTTTAGCCGCTCGGTGAGGCCGTTGGTCTGTGGGTGGTGCGCTGTCGTCCGGCGGTGGTTTGTCTGGCTGTATGCCAAGATCGCTTGAGTTAAGTCAGCAGTAAATGCCGTTCATCTGTCGGTGATAAGGACCTCCGGGGCGCCGTGACGTAGGACGATATTTTCGACGAAGAACTTAGCTACCTCGGATGCACTGCCTTTTGGCAGGGCTTTTGTCTCGGCGTAGCGGGTGAGGTAGTCGGTAGCTACCACGATTCATTTGTTTCCGAAAGCCGACGTCAGGAACGGCCCCAGTAGGTCCGTACAAATCTGCTGGAAAGGAAGGCGAGGTGGTTCAATTGGCTGCAGAAGTCCCGCCGGCTTTGTCGGTGGTGTCTTGCCTCGTTGACATTCCTGGCATGTCCTCACATAACGAGTGAAGTCGGGGGTAAGACGTGGCCAAAAGTACCTTTCTTGTATCCTCGCAAGCGTGCGAGAAACACCGAGGTGCCCTGCTGTCAGATCGTCGTGCAAGGTCTCCAGGAGTTCTGGTCGCAGAGCTGAAGGCACCGCAAAGAAGTACTTGGCTCGAAGCGGTGAAAAGTTTTTTCTTTTGGAGAAGACCGTTTCGCAGGAAAAACGACGCAAGTGCGCGCTTGAATACCTTTGGGACTTTGGCGGTCCTGCCTTCGGGGTATTCTATTAGGGCCTTCAGTTCCGGGTTGGCCCGCTGTCGTTCAGCGAAATCGTCGGTAGTTATCGTTCCCAAGAAGTAGTCGTCATCCGGGTCGTCAGGTGGTGGTTGGTCGACAGGCGCACGAGAGAGACAGTCGTCGTCGGAGTGTTTCTTGCCGGATTTGTAAATGACAGTAATGTCATATTATTGAAGTCTCAGGCTCCATCGTGCGAGGTGATCTGAAGGGTCCTTCATGGTGGCTAGCCAACACAAGGCGTGGTGGCCGCTCGCAACTTTGAAGGGCCTGCCGTAGATGTAGGGGCGAAATTTCGACGTAGCCCAGATGATGGTGAGGCACTCCTTTTTTGTTGTGGAATAATTGGCTTCTGCTTTGGATAGCGATCGGCTGGCGTAACCAGTAGCTCTTTCAAGTCCGTCAGCCCTCTGCACAAGAACGGTGCCAAGACCTCCACTGCTTGCGTCAGTATGTATTTCTGTCTCGGCGAAGTCGTCGAATTGAGCAAGTAACGGAGGCGTCTGGAGGCGATGTTTAAGCTCCTGGAAAGCGTGTTCCTGCGGCGTTTCCCATTTGAACTTCACGTCGGCCTTGGTAAGGTTAGTGAGTGGATCAGCGATGCGGGCGAAGTTTTTAACGAACCGCCTATAATAGGCGCGCAGGCCCCGAAATCGGCGCACCGCCTTCTTGTCAGTGGGTGGCGGGAAGTCGGCGATTTCCGTGGATCGGGACGAACTCCACAACTGGTACACGCGCCCCAGAAACAAGAGCTCCTCGTACGCGAATCTGCACTTTTCTGGCTTCAGTGTGAGTCCGGACGTCTTGATAGTTAAAGTACAGCTTTAAGGCGCCGAAGATGCTCGTCGAAACTCGAGGAAAACACGACGACGTCGTCCAAGTACACAAGGAGAGTCTGCCACTTCAATCCTGCCAGTACTGTATCCATAACACGTTGAAAAGTTGCAGGCGCTGAGGAAAGGCCCAAGGGCATCACCTTAAACTCGAAGAGGCCGTCCGGTTCTATAAACGCCGTCTTCTTTCGGTCTCTTTCGTCGACTTCTATTTGCCAATAGCCAGTTTTGAGGTCCGTTGACGAAAAGTACTTGGCGTTATGGAGCCGGTCAAGTGCGCCGTCTATTCGAGGGAGAGGATACACGTCCTTTCTTGTGATTTTGTTCAGGCAGCGATAATCGACGCAGAAATGTAGGGTCCCGTCCTCTTTTTTCACTAACATCACGGGGGACGTCCATGGACTTTTGGACGGCTGGATGATGTCATCTCTCAGCATTTCATTCATTTGTCTCTTCGTGGTCTCGCGTTCTCGCGTCGAAACCCTGTACGGACTCTGACGGAGTGATCTGGCGTTTTCTTCGGTTATGATGCAATGTTTCGTGATTGTGGTCTGCCGAATTTTCGATGACGACGAAAAGCAATCTTCGTATTGCATGAGCAGGGCCTTGAGCTGTTGTTGCTTATGATTTGGAAGTCTGGGATTGACGTCAAAAGCAGTAGGAGGGGCTTGGTTCCTCTGAGCAGGTTCCGCAGAATCAGCGAGGGCGAAAGCACTGGTGGTTTTCAAAATTTCTTCGATGTATCCGACCATTGTTTCTTTGTTCACATGTTTGTACTCATTGCTGAAATTCGGGACCATAACCGTTGCTTTGCTTCCCCGCAGCTCTGCGATTCCTCTTGTGACGCAAATCTTTAGGGTGACCAACAGATGCTGACTGCCTTCAACGACGCCTTTAAAGTCAGGTGATTCAAGAGCGCCGACTGAAATAATGACGGTGGAGCGAGGCGGAATGATGACTTGTTCTTCCAGCACATTCAAGGCATGGTTTCCTGACTGCGTGCACGGCGGTAGTGCTTCTTCTGTGGATAACGTTATCGAATTTGTTCTTAGGTTGATGACAGCACCATGGAGGCATAAGAAGTCCATACCAAGGATGACATCTCTCTAGCAACGCTGTAGGACTACGAAGTCTGTAGGACAAATACGGCCGTTAATGGTGACTCTCGCTGTGCAGATTCCTGCAGGCGTTACAAGATGACCTCCGGCTGTGCGGATTTCCGGGCCTTCCCCAGTTGTCCTAACTTTCTCTAACTTCGCGGCGAACGACCCACTGATGACGGAATATTCGGCTCCAGTATCGACGAGAGCGGTCACACTGTGGCCGTCAATAAGAACGTCGAGGTCGCTAGTTTGCCGTCTCGCGTTACAGTTAGGGCGTGGCATCGGGTCACGGCTGTGTCGGCTTGTTCCACTGCTTCCATGTTGCGTCGTCAGGCCACCTTCGGTGAGTGAGCTTTTGCCGTCAGGGCTTTGCCTGGTTGGCGTTGTGTTCGGAAAGCTCCGTCGCGGCGGCGTCGTCGGAGGAGGAGGAGGATCTTCGGTAGTTCGTCACACAGCAACCGCACATCCATCGGTTGCTGCCCTTAGTTTCCCGGATTCGGGCTAGGAGACCGGCCCTGCTTTGGCCGGGGGTGCGGTGACATGCGGCGGCTGGGCGACGGCGAACGGTAAGGACTTCATGGTGTCCATTGAGTTCCTGTCAGGTAGTCGACGATGTCACGTGGCTGTTCTCCTGGCTGCGGACGCGGTGCATTAATGGTGAAGCCACGCAGTCCCATCTGTCGGTACTGGCAACGGCGGTATGTGTGCCCGGCCTCGCCGCAATGGTAGCAGAGCTGACGGTTGTCAGGTGCACGCCAAACGTCCGTTTTCGTCGGGGCACTGCGCAGGCCCGCTGGTGAACGGTAGGACGTCGGTGGGGGTGGGGGCGGCGGTGGCGTCTGGCGACGGAAGTGCGACAGGGCGGCGTTTTGGCGTGGACGGGGAGGAGTGTTGTGGCGCACTGCAGCGGCGTAGCTCATAGTTTCTGGCTCGAGCATCTGTGTTTGGGGAATTCGAAGCGATCTCGCACAATGTCGGTGATCGAATCCACTTGAAGCTGCGCCAAAGGCAACAGCTTGCGCAGCTCCTCCCGCACGATCGCTCGGATCGTTTCACGCAGGTCTTCGGAGTCACTGGCTTGAGCAGCAGCGCATTCTGGAGTCAGGCGACGAATATTCTGTCTGGTGCGCATGTCCAGGGTTTTTTCTATAGTGGTCGCCTCGGATACCAATTCTTGGATGGTGTTCGGTGAATTCCTCATTAGACCCGCGAAAAGCTCCTGTTTGGCCCCTCGCATGAGGAAACAAACTTTCTTCTCTTCAGGCATGTCTGGGTCAGGGTGACGGAATAGGCGGGTCATCTCTCCTGTGAAAATGGCAACCTTTTCATTTGCTGGCTGAACCCGAGTCTCTAGTAAAGCAGCGGCCTTCTCTTTTCGAGCGACGCTCGCGAACGTTTGCAGGAATGCGCTGCAGAAGACATCTCACGTTCGGAGCGTGGACTCCCGATTCTCCAGCCAGGTCCTTGCGGTGTCTTTTAGGTAGCTTTTTTTCGTTTTCCACGACTGAGCTTTTCTTCGTTGTCCCAGTGGTTGAGGGCGGCCACATGTTCGTATGTTTCTAGCCAGGTTTTCGGGTCTTCAAACGACGACCCATGGAACGTTGGTGGTTCCCTGGGTTGATGAATGACGATCGCAGGCTGGGACGCTGCGGTTTTCATTGTCACTGCAGTCGAAGTCATGGCCTTGGTCTTCCACGCCTTGTCTTGTATAAGCCCGTACTCCGGTGGGAGACCTTGCTGTCGGCGGCTTGTTTACTGCTCTTGGTTGGCGTCGGTGTCTTCTTCGCGACGTGGCTTTGTTCACGGCTTGACGGTGGCGTCCGGTACATGAACGAAGCAGCACCTCCACCAGATATCATGAGGTCGTGACGGGGACAATTGGAGCACACTGAGAGTCGAATAATAAATTATTTATTTGGGCGAACCTCTGCCCAGCAAACGGAAAGTCGGACTACAGTAGCAGTCTTGGACTGATAGCGGCGAACGGAGCGTCGGCCGTCGATCAGCAACAGACAAGCGGCAAAGTGCGTCGGCATTTATACTCTTGCCATCGAATGTTCTAGCGTTATCGCTGGCGGTGGCGTAGGTTCCAGAACAATCTGTACAGTTCGCAGAGTGGGCGTGATCTTATGGAAATGATCTACTAAAGTCCGGAAGCTTCACGAAAACTGCAGGTGTGGTTTGCGCTGAGAATTGTGTAGTGTTTTGGGGCGATAACAAAACTTGAGAAATGGAACGTGGCAATTTGCGTTCCTTCAGCTCGGCTCCCTCTACCTCGGCCTCCTTGTATTATAAGCACTTGGAGCTTGCATAAAAGAAACAAAATAAGCGCGAAAGCACGTGGTTAAAACAAGATAAGCCTTCCAGAAAGCATTATTTATTATCTCTCTAGAGGCTGACTTCATAAAACTTAGTCGTCACCAATATAAACGTTGTGAAAACATTACTTATACTCGGGTTTCTCGTAGAACAATCGAGCGCATGTGGACTCATATGAACAGTGTTATGGATATAGTATAGACTGCCGACAAAACGAGCATATGATTTTGATATTCCTCTCTTTGCAGTTCGCCAGTAGCCACTTATGATGTAGCACAGCTGAAAGCGCTGCTTGAGTGACAAGCTAGGCGGATCCACGCAAATTCCGATTGTACATGTTTTTTTTTTTTGTTTCTTTATTGTGGGTCGGCTGGCTTCTGAAACAGTGACTGTCTCAATGCAATTTCGGCGTGCCTGTATATTTACTCATGCACCATGGCGCGTAGCAGCCATATGTACACTGATAAAGGCTCAAAAACGCAGTAAAGGTGCTTAAAACCAGCAACTGCACGCTTTGGTGGGCTACGGCACGCAAGTTCCCAATTCAGACGCTCCTGAGATCTTCAGTACCATGCGAGTACAGCGCCGCCGCTACTGTCACCCGCTGGAAAATCAGCCGAGACGCGGTGCGGCCGCTCCGTTCATTCCACTGACCCCTTCGAGTACACTGTACTCTAGCCGTCGCAATCGCGCGGAGAGTAGGTGTTTCCAGAGATGGGCGTGGCCCACTTTTTCTCCACCCCGCTTTCGTATGGTCGAAAAGGCTGCTGCGGTGTTGGCTAAGCGTACATGGGCAGAAAAAAAATGATTTCGCGCTTTTATATAACTTTGCGCTTATTTTGGAATGACGAGTCATGGTGTACGAAAGGCAAAGTACAATGGGCGTATATATTATGAGGAAGAGCTTTATTCGAGACGAGCTCAAGCTGGCACACACTGATTATGATATCTACAGGTGAGGAAAATATACAAAAGATGATGACACGTCCAATTGATAAAGAGTCGGTGACTGCGCTCACACTAATTCCCCGTCACGCTGGAAGCGGTCTCCTGGCCGCGCGAGAGATATTACTTGGAATTGCGTCGGGTATACAATTTCAGTCGAGAAACGTGAACAATTTCTGTACCACGGCAACGGTGGTCGGAGGGAGCATTAAATGTTGAGATATGGTAATTAAGGGGGACATTGTTCAGTCACCGTATAGGGTCCTATAAAACGACTGAGGAATTTTAACATAAACCAGGCACACGCACGGGAGTCCACAGAAGAACTTCATCTCCCGGGAAAAAGGTGACAGCACGGTGAGTTGAGTCGTAGCGATGCTCGCGAGCTTCCTGAGAGAGGGTGGTGTTGATTCGGGCCAGATGATGTCAGTGCTCGAGGCGAGACAAAAATTGTGCAGATAAAGGGCCTGCTGAGGTAGCAGGAGCCGAAAGGAAGGAGACGTCCAGAGTTACACTTGGAGAGCGACCATGGACCAGAAAATAGGGAGAAAGACCGGTGGTGCGTTGCGTAGCTGTACTGTAGGCGAACGTTACGAATGGCAAAATGGCGTCCCAGTTCATGAGATCCGGGTTAACGTACATGGCAATCATGTCCGAGAGGGTACGATGAAAGCGTTCCGTCAAGCCATTTGTTTGTGGATGATAAGTAGAAGTTGTCTTGTGGATGTGTTGGCGGCGCGTAGAACCTCAGCAACAATAGAGGAAAGAAATGCCCTGCCGCGGTCGCTGAGCAGAACACGTGGAGCTCCATGGCGTAAAAATATGTTACGCAGAAGAAAATCGGCTATTTCAGTGGCTGTACCAGCGTGCAGTGAGGCTGTTTCCGCGTTACGAGTGAGGTGGTCAACAGCCGTTACAATCCAACGATTTCTATTGGAGGTCACGGGAAGGGGGCCGCACGAGTCTATCCCGACGACTTCAAATGGCAAAGCGGGACAAGGAAGAGGTTGGAGAAAGCCAAAAGGAGCAGTAGTGGGTCATTTCCGCCGTTGACATAAGGAACATGAAGAAAAATATTTGGCAATGGTGGATGAGAGGCCAAGCCAGGTGAACCGACTGCGTATTTTGTCGTACGTTTTGTGATAGCCGAGATGCCCCGCAGCAGGATTATCGTGGAATTTCTCAAGAACGTGACGCTGTAGGCAACGTGATATAACGGACACCCATTCGTTTCCTTCAACGTGGTAAATATAGCGATGTGGAACACCATCGTGAAGCTTGAATCGTTTCAGTTGTCGGCAAAGTCGGCCGTTCGGAGGAGTGGATGTGCCTTCTAAGCGTGCTATTTGGTACGTCAGTGAGGTTCAACGCGTTGATACGACACAAGGGTAAAAGGGAGGCCGGATCTTAGGCAACTGAGACCTGCGATGGGTAATGCTGTGGTGGAAATTGGTGACGGTTGGCTATTACGGTTGGGTAGGGGCAGCGAGAGAGAGCATCAGCATCTTGGTGCTTCTTGCCAGACCTGTAGACGACATCAAAGTTGTGCTTTTGTAAACGGCGCACCTAGTGGCCAAGACGGCCCGATAAGTTTTTTAGCGACGAAAGCCAGCACAATACGTTGTGGTCTGTGACGACTGTGAAGTGGTGGCCGTGGAGGTATGGAGGAAATTTTTGTACCACTCATGCAACAGCAAGGCGCTTTTGTTCGGTTATTGTGTAATTTTTCTCGGCAGCAGTCACAGCACGACTTCCGTAAGCGATGACACGTTCACGTACGATGTTGTCACGCTGCAGTAGAATGGCACCGAGACCATGACCAGTGGCGTCAGTGTGAAGAATGGTGGATGCACCTGAATCGAAGTGACATAGTACCGGGTTGGATGTCAGGGCTTGCTTTAGCGCCAGGAAAGCCTTTTCATAGTCTTCGAACCAGACGAATGCCATGTTACTTGCGAGCAGTTGATGGAGCGGAGAGGCAAGTCTTGCGAAATCGCGTATGAAGTGCCGAAAGTAGGATGCCAAGCGGAGAAAACTGCGCAGGTCTTTTTGACGCAATGGACGGGGAAACTCGAGGACGGCGACAAGCTTTTCAGGATCCGGAAGAATACCGTTTTTGCTGAATGAGTGCCCTACAACCTTGATCGTCTTGCTTCCGAAGGTGAATTTTTTATATTCAGCTGTAAAGCAGCTTCTGCAAGGCAACCTAGGACTTCTTCGAGACGTTGAAGATGTTGCGAAAAGATAGACGAAAACACTATGATGTCGTCGAGCTAGAATAAGCAGGTTTTTCACTTCAGGCCACGCAGTACACTATCGATCATACATTCGAAGGTAGCAGGCACGTTACAAAGTCCGAAAGGCATTACGTTAAATTCATATAGCTCATCTGGGGTGGTAAAAGCCGTCTTGTCTTTGTCAGATTTGGACACTGGTATTTGCCAGTAGCCCGATCGCAGGTCAAGGCTGGAAAAATACTCTGCGCTATGCAACGGATCTAGTGCGTCATCGATTCGTGGGAGAGGGTAAACATCTTTGCGCGTTCTGTTCAGTGCCCGGTAATTGACGCAAAAACGTACTGTTCCGTTTTTCTTTTGCACCAAAACAACTGGTGAAGACCATGGACTCGAGGAAGGACGTACGATATTCCACGAAGCATGTCTGAGACGTTTTCCTCGATTATCTTCCTTTCTGCAAGGAACACGCGGTATTGACTCCGGTGAATATTTCGGGAGCCGTCAGTATGAATTCTATGAGTCGCAGAGTTGTCATACCAAGGACAGCAGATTGAATGTCAAAAAAGAGAGATGTCTGTTCAATAAATTCAGCAATTCTTGACTCTGGGCTGCTGTCAGATCAGGGCTTATCGTCACCGATAGAAGAGTGGGAGAGTTGAGTGGTGGCGTGCTTGGCTCTGGTAGGTTTTCTTGACTTGTAAGGGCAACAATCGCAACGGGATGCGGGTCAATAGCGCATGTGACTGTTGATCCACAGGGCAACAATAAGGGTTCGGGGGTCTGATTCAACGCAGTAATATAAGCAGACCCTTCAGAATAACGAACAAGGCCTGGAATGATCAGAATGCCTCACTGTACCGTGTGGCCATAGGGTAGTAGAAGCACGTCGCCATCCACTATGTTGATGCAATCAACGCTAATTACTTCTTCTCGGGATGGCCAAAGAACATAATCTGAAGTGGTGATGAGACGAATGCGCTCTTCATGTTCTGATACAGAAGAGTCAGCGGCATTGAGGTGGATGAGGCGCTGACGACAATATATAGAAGCGCGTGCAGACGACAGAAAATCCCACCCCAAATGAGTTCGTGGGTGCACTCACGGAGAACTGCAACAGCAATATGATGACGAATACCGCCTATGAAAACACTAACTGTACACTGGGCGAGTGGGCGACAAATGGCTTTCGTCGCATCACGGAAAGACGGGCCCGAGTAAGGCGTTGTTACTTTGCGGAGACGGGTGCAAAAGTCAGAGCGAATAATGGAAATAGCAGCGCCAGTATCCACTAGAGCTTCAACGCGTATACCTTCTACTAACACTGTTAGCAAGTTCGATGGTCTGTCTGGAGGAAATGCTGGCTGTCCGGTGGATGCAGTTTCCCCTCCTAAAACTGCATTGGGGAGTTTTCTAAGTGGGCATTCAGAACATTGGAGGCGTGTCGCAGAGTCGACATGGAACGGTGATTGGGAGATGGTGAGCAGCGGCGAGACTCACGGGAGTTCACAGGCAGACCACTACTGTAAGGCGGAGAGGGCGAACGCTGAAAAGAAGACCAGTAAGGCGTGCGCTGGTAGTCAGTGAGTGGACTTAAGCGTCCGCGTTCCTCTGGAGCGTAGCCACGCTTCTCGACCTGTTGGTGCCTTCGGCAAAAGCGAGATATATGACCCCTATAGCCGCAATAATAACAGATTGGGTGCCGAGGACGCGGCATGGCGTAATACGGCTGTGGGCGCATCGGTGGTGACACTGACGTCACTGGTACATGGCCACCTGTTGTAGCCGCTAGGATAGTGTTGGGTGCTGAGAGCACCGTGAATTCGGCGCACGTTGGTACCTGACGATGTCTGGATTCGGCGGAACAAGGTAGATGTGAGGCGGATGCAATCTCTTGCCTTATGATGTCTCGCAAGTTGGTTGGAGCTGCGGCTAAAGTAGATGGTGGAGTGCAGGAAGAGCAGAGCCCATGAAGATCCTCACGAACGATGTCGCGGACCAGGGAACGCTTATCGAGGGCCGCAGGAAGACGAATGTCCGAGGCATCATTGCAAAGACGAAGAGGCTAGAGTTCTTCAAGTCTCTAGCAAATGGTGATGACATCTTGAGTCGTGGTAGGGTTTTGCGACGCAAGGTCGTTGAATGCGACGGTATTTGTGCCTCTGATATAATAGCGTATTTGGTCGCTTTGAGGCATGGATGAATTTACACGCTTGCACAGGGCAAGAACATCCTCAATGTACGAGGTGTATGATTCACCCGCCAGCTGAATGCGTTCAGCAAGCTTCTTCGTTGCTGCTTCAGCGCGAACACTGGGGGGAACCAAAAATCTGACGGAGCTGCCATGCGAACGTGTCCCAGTTGGGAAGATCTTGGAGGTGGTTCCAAAACCGGGTTCTAGCAACATCAGTTCGATAGAAAGGGATCGTTCGTAAATTGTGTATAGTATCTCACCTGTCCAACTCACTGACGAGGTCGTGGGTGTGTGTGAAACCATTCTTCAACGTCATCCCCTTTGAGACCCGAGAATACTGGCGGATCACACTGGTGGCTGTGGATGACCAGGGTCGACGGCGGAGGCTGCACTGGGCTGGTGGTGTTGGATGGACCAGGATTGTCTTGCACTGCCATGGCGGGTGGTACTAGACGACGACCCGAGCAGAGCTCCAGGGGTAACGAGCGAGAGGACTTGGGGATCGAGAAGCACCGTCCACCACTTATGAGGAAGAGCTTTATGCGAGACGAGCTCGAGCTGGCACACACTGATGATGATATCTATGATGACGAAATTATACAAATGATGATGACACGTCCAATTATTAAAGAAGAGTCGGTGACTGCGCTCAAAATATTTCCAAATGGGCCTTTTTTGCAGTAGATTTGCGTCGCCCATATTAGAGCACATATATTTGCGATTCCTCGTCAAGCGATGCGCATGTGGTCGAAACTTATTATACTTCAAAGTTTCAGGTTGTATAGCAAGGAGGGCACTTGCGAAGAAAAAAGTAACAGCTTTGCCGCAAAGGCGAAGAAAGAAACTCGATAGCAACAAACTGGAAGGTCACGCGCAAAGTGGAAAGCAGATCGAAACATACCGCGCGTTTCTCGTGCCCAAATTACGTACGAAACGTAGTTGCAGGTACAGATGAACGCGAATAAGGGTCTCAGTTGTTACAGCACTGTGTCTGAAAAGCGCGCCCTTTTCGCAAACGGAGGCTTTGTAACCATTGCAGTGACCTTTGTGTGCCCCGTAACTTCAACAGAATCATTCCAGTACAAGCCCAACGCCAGCCAAAACGTATGATCCTACCCACCAGGAAATATGGGCGCGCGAGAGATCATCCACTCTCCTCCTCTGCGTGGGCCAAAGTGCGCGTGAAAGATAAGAGCCACCGCGCGCTCATTGCTCCATCTTGCTGATAATGCTGAAAACACGATAGTTCCCCACCAAAATGCCCGCCAGCAGTGGTAAGTTTTTCTATCTTACCGCCAGCAGCGGTAAGATAGAAATAGCTTCGCGTTTGAACGTTGAAGGAGGTTTTCCTCAGTTAATATTGGTTAATGTTTCGCTTTCACGAAGCAGAGGTTCCACGTTTGGTTCTGCACGCCGGAGTCCTTTTTCTGGAATTTTTTCTTTCTTTTTGCATTTTCGTATATATAGATACGCATGCATATACGGTGCATGACATTCACGCCGACTCTCATGTCGACGCCGGGCCCCGCCGCAATGGCCTACTGGCTAAGGTGCTCGGCTGCTGACCCGAAGGTCGCGGGATCAACTCCTAGCTGCGACGGCTGCATATTCGATGGAGGCGAAAATGCTGTAGGCCCATGTGTCCAAATTTGGGTGTGGGCCCCAGGTGGTCAAAATTTTCGGAGCCCTCCACTACGGCTTTTCTCATAATCATATGGTGGTTTTGGGACGTTAAACACCGCATATCAATCAATGACGCCGACGCCGGCGGCGAAATCCCACCGAGAGTGTTGATATAACTGCTATCGCAATAAAACGACAGCCCGATCGCCAAGTGATCAAAGAAGAGGGCCGCGTTCTGCGCTCACGGGTTACACTCGATTAAATTGTTTTCATGGAACTCGCGTTGTTATTCATTGTAACGCCGTTTTGAGACTCTTCCCGTCGAGCCGCTGAAGCAGGATACAGGGAGGAGGGTGCAGGCGGTCACCATGCGTCTAGATTATACCTAGACTGAATGTCGCTGATTCTGCAATGACCACGGGCTGGTTATAGGCACATTTTCTTTACTTATGCTCACCCATTCGCACTCTGTTCGATATTACGGTGTTCGGTGGATACATGAGCACTATAAGAACGAACATATGAATATGTTGCTTGTTCAAAAAGTACGCAACACACGTTCAGAAATTGATGTACCTGGTGTCCATCATCCGTTCGAAGGTAGCTGGGGCGTTGCAGAGTCCAAACGGCATGACGTGAAACTTGTACAGCCCATCAAGTGTAACAACAGCAGTCTTCAATCGGTCAGGGTCAGCCATTGAAACTTGCCAATAACCTGAGCGGAAACCCAAAGAGGAGAAATATTCAGCTCCTTGCAAGCAATCGCGAGCACCGTCGATGCGTGGCAACCGGTACATGGCCTTTCGAGTTATCTTAATCAGCCGGCGGTAGTGGACACGGAGTCGCATAGATCCATCCTTTTTGCGCACAAGCACAACAGGGGACGACCAATGACTCTGCGATGGCTGGATGACACCAGTTTCAGCACATCATCGACTTGTTCGTTGATAATACGGCACTCTTCCGCTGAAATTCGATATGGTAGTCGGCGTGAGGGAGCATGAGAACTGGTGTTCATGTGGTGCGTGATGTTCGCTCTGCGACACAAAGATGGTTGAGCACAATTGAAGGAAGAGTGGAACTCGCGAAGAAGGGACAAGAGTTCGCGTCGTTTTGTCCGCGATAGCTCAGTGGCAATAGAGGGTGGAATGAGCCTGGCGCGGGCAGTGTGGCCACAGGTGTCACAGGTCCCGTTAATTAGGGAGGCAATCGCCGGGCTATTTCCAAGGGCCGAAATATCGGCCCCCCAAACCACACCACGAAAGCGTGGACAATTTAGAAGTGGTCCTTTTTGGCGCGCCAGCGGACGCCGGCTGTGGCCCAAAAAACAAGTCAGAGCCGAGAGTTGATAAACAAAACAAAAATTATATTCTCACAAATGGCAGATCGAAAACAATACACAAGAATGCACCTCCACAATAGTTGAGTAAAATATGTCACCAATCAAACAACGTACTACACAGTACAATCAGCCACACTCGAAACAACGGACACAGACAACAATACGCACTACAATGCAGTCGCATGCATTGAACAACCAAGACACTTAAAAACTAAAGAGATAGAAAACCTATTCAGTCCAAAGTTCTTGGAACAAAAGTCTGGATGATACTCTTCCGAGAATCACTCACTCAAAGTCCAGGGTTGTTGTTGTTCCGCTGCCCCCGAAGTTTCTCTTCCAGGAAACCTCTGTCGTTCTGCTGCTCCCGAAGTTTCTCTTCCAGGAAACCTCGCGTCTTCAAGTGCTCCCGAAGTTTCTCTTCCAGGAAACCTCGCATCTTCAAGTGCTCCCGAAGTTTCTCTTCCAGGAAACCTCGCGTCTTCAAGTGGTCCCGAAGTTTCTCTTCCAGGAAACCTCGCGTCTTCAAGTGGTCCCGAAGTTTCTCTTCCAGGAAACCTCGCGTCTTCAAGTGGCCACTCTCCAAGCTTCAAACTTCTTCGCCAGACACGTCAGCTTCACAAACGCAGCTGTTGCCACGCGTCTTCGTTCGATAGCGGTAAACACACACACTCTTGCCTGTAGCTCGAGTCGTCAACCCTCAGGTGGAAATCATCTTCTTCTCCTGCTTTGTCTCTACGGACAAAACCTTCGCCGACTACACGGCGGAATCCCTACGCGCTCTGGCGCTAACTTCCGTCTTCTCCTGATCTCTCGTCTCGGCTGCTCGATTAAATACGTTCCGCGCGAGATTCCAGATAGTTCTCATCATTTCGTCGGCGCGATGCGCAGCGAAGGCTGGGGAAAGGTCGAGACGATACGAGGGCCGTCCCCGACGGGTGACTCAACCCGGCACCACCACGCCTCTTTCCTTCTAGAAATTTCGAATGCTTGCTCGTCCGCCGATGTGGGGTGAGGAGGTTCGTCGGCGAAGCCACGCTTCCGAGAGGAGAGGGAGTGTGCCCGGGGAGCTTGTTTTCTTTTTCTCTTTTTCTTTTGACCTCGCGGCGTCACTCCGGCGTTTCGTCGCAGGAATTTAGCGGCGCGCCCTTTTTGCGCGCTCTTTCTGTGACACTGCCCCCCACTTTAAGAATATTATCTCATAATATTCAAAACCACACAAACGAGCGCGAACAGACACCACACACTCTCACAGACTGTAACACAATCCGTCGCTCATAACACTTCACATTCACAATAGATCGCTCAATACAATTGCAGATTGTAATTCAATTCCACAACACATGAAATATAGCCACAGGTACATGAATTCAACACTCCATCACATATTCCCAACAATACAAATGTACAATGTTCTCTCATTACAACAATTATACAATACTATACATCACATCACCGTAACAAACATTTTGACTCACTCGACATACAGTTGTGGCACAGGAGAACAATCACATTAACTTAACATATAGCACTGTCAAACACATTCCAAGTCGACTTCGACACCTATCCGGTGGATTTCGAGCGGCGCTTGCGCCCTTTCTTGCGGTGCTCTCTCGATCTCTTCTTATTGTTTTTGCTCGTTCTGTTCCGGCGAGCCCCTTCCAACGACGGTGTCTGAGGCGGCGTCTCAGCCATCGTTGTCACTTCCGACACTGCTAACGGGTCATGACGCTCAACCGATCCTGCCCGGTTACTCACCCGCTTGTTCACGTCCCGACATTTGGCCTGGCTGGCCAACTCCGTCACCTTTACACTGTCGGTCGGTTGAGGTCGTGCCGACGTAAGTCCAGCTGCTCGGTATGTGAACTCATTCAACACGATCATCTTCTCATTCACTGTCTCTTGCACCGCGGCTTCACCTTGGGCTCTAGTGAGATCCGTCACGGGCTGCTCCTCCACTGTATTTCGCGGTCGCTGGGTTGGCTAGGGCTCTATCTTCGGGTCTTCTCCCAAACATTCCGGATCATTCGGTCCTCGCGCCCCGTCGATGTTTCCGATGACAAGGTCGTAGAGGGGGGTCGTCATGCATAAAGCAGTAACCTTCCCGCTGAAGTACGGGGTTTCAACCTCAATTTCTGCTTCGGGAAGCATCCGAACTGTATGGTCAATTAGGCAAACCGGTTTCGTTTTGCCTGTTAACTCACTTTCCCGTACCAAATTTCTCCGCATGATAACCGTGGAGCTACCGGTGTCTTTTAACACTGTAACCTTTTTGCCCGCAACTTTTCCAGGCAGCGTTGGCATTCCCTTCGTAACACCGGTTGGCTGTTTTGTCATTACAGCACCCACAATAGGAATTTTCTCCCCATTTTTCAACTCTACGAATCCATCTGTGACGGCATTATTACCGGATTTCGGTGCCGCTTGCACACAGGATACCTGGTGAGTTTGACTCGCTCCGTTTCGACATGCGTCTGCTTTGTGCCCAGTCTGTCTACACTTGAAACATTTTAATACCTTAGGGCTCGTAAAGTTAGTACGACAGTTGTTCACGCGATGACCCACTCGGTTGCACAGAAAACATCGCGGAATGCTCTCCGGTGCACGCTTCTTTTCTTCAGGAGCCGATTTCTTCGAATCTTCGGGACACTCCTTCTTGACCTTGGCCAAATCAGTGCCACCTTGCGCTTCCAAGAATTGATCAGCTAACTCAAGCATGTCTTCAAGTGACTTAGCTCTCCTCTCTTTCAAGTATAGCGACAGGCTTGGGTGGCAACTAGTAAGAAATTGTTCTCTAATTAGGAGCTCTCTAAGCTCATCGTACTCCTGCGCTGTCCCTGAAAGTTCAATCCATCTGTCGAAATAATGACAAAGTCGGGCGGCATACTGCGTAGCCGTCTCACCATCAGCTGGCTTTCCTGTCCGAAATCTGTCCCAGAATCCTTCCACAGTAAATCTAAATCGCTTCAGCAAAGCAGCTTTCACCTTTGCATAGTTGGCTGCATCGGTCGGTGTCAGCCTGCCGTACACACTGAGCGCTTCACCGCTCAAGCAAGTACTCAAAGCAGTTGCCCATTGATGTTCCGGCCAATTCTGGCTCCTTGCAATCGTCTCAAATCGGTGAAGGTACGCGTCAAGGTCGTCCTTCCTTTCATCAAACGCTACGAGCAGCTTGCTTGGGTTCAAGCGGAAGCCATGATCTTCCCGTTCGCTGCTTTCAACTCTAGCTTGGACGGTAGTTTCACTTCGCTGTTGCAAACGGAGCCGCTCGAGTTCCATCTCGTGCTGCCGCTGCCGTTCCCTTTCCTCTCTTTCTTCTTTCAGCTGTCGCTCCTTTGCCTCTCTTTCTTCTCTCGCCCTCTCAGCGGACAGCCTTTCTCTCTCCAACTCAGCTTCTTTTTCCGCTTTGGCTCTTTCGACCGCCAATCTTTCTTTTTCCAGCTCAGCTGCCTTTTCTTCTTTGGCCCTCTCTTTTTCTTCTTTTTCTTTCTGAATGACCCACTTCCGTAGTTCGGCGCCAGAAAGACCCATCTTCTCACCAAGAGTGACTAACTTTTCGAGATCCATTGTGTCTCGCAATGAAAACCTTGCCGCGTGCAAAAAATATCTGCCTAACTCAGTATATCGGAACACTCTCCTGCACTCGTTAACGAGAACACTGAACAACACACAAAATCGTTCCGATAGCATTATCAACACTTGAGGCTCTTTCTCACTACTTTGGACACACTGTGCACCAAAAGGTTTTTGTCGCGGACGCCAGATTAATTGTCACAGGTCCTGTTAATTAGGGAGGCGATCGCCGGGCTAATTCCAAGGCCGAAATATCGGCCCCCCGAACCGCACCACGAAAGCGTGGACAATTTAGAAGTGGTCCTTTTTGGCGCGCCAGCGGACGCCAGCTGTGGCCCAAAGAATAAGTCAGAGCCAAGAGTTGATAAACAAAACAAAAATTATATTCTCAAAAATGGCAGATCGAAAACAATACACAAGAGTGCACCTCCACAATAGTTGAGTACAATATGTCACCAATCAAACAACGTACTACACAGTACAATCAGCCACACTCGAAACAACGGACACAGACAACAATATGCACTACAATACAGTCGCATGCATTGAACAACCAAGACACTTAAAGACTAAAGAGATAGAAAACCTATTCAGTCCAAAGTTCTTGGAACAAAAGTCTGGATGATACTCTTCCGAGAATCACTCACTCAAAGTCCAGCGTTTTTGTTGTTCCGCTGCCCCTGAAGTTTCTCTTCCAGGAAACCTCGCCGAAGTTTCTCTTCCAGGAAACCCCGCGTCTTCAAGTGGCCACTCTCCAAGCTTCAAACTTCTTCGCCGGAAACACGTCGGCTTCACACACGCAGCTGTTGCTACGCGTCTTCGCTCGATAGCGGTAAACACACACACTCTTGCCTGTAGCTCGAGTCGTCATCCTTCAGGTGGACATCATCTTCTTCTCCTGCTTTGTCTCTACGGACAAAACCTTCGCCGACTACACGGCGGAATCCCTACGCGCTCTGGCGCTAACTTCCGTCTTCTCCTGATCTCTCGTCTCGGCTGCTCGATTAAATACCTTCCGCGCGAGATTCCAGAAAGTTCTCATCATTTCATCGGCGCGATGCGCAGCGAAGGTTGGGGAAAGGTCGAGACGATACGAGGGCCGTCCCCGACGGGTGACTCAACCCGGCACCACCACGCCTCTTTCCTTCTAGAAATTTCGAGTGCTTGCTCGGCTGCCGATGTGGGGTGAGGAAGTTCGTCGGTGAAGCCACGCTTCCGAGAGGAGAGGGAGTGTGCCCGGGGAGCTTGTTTTCTTTTTCTCTTTTTCTTTTGACTTCGCGGCGTCACTCCGGCGTTTGGTCGCGGGAATTTGGCGGCGCGCCCTTTTTGAGCGCTCGTTCTGTGACAACAGGTGGCGTCATGGCATTGAACTGGAGGCGCGGTTGGTTTTCGGCAAACTCTAGAGGGCGCAGGAGGTCAACGTCTTGTATGCTGGCCAAACATTACCCGCAAAGTAAGGTGACTGGCGACGATAGCGAATTCGCAATAAGCATGCTGGTAGCACCAGATTCCACGGTGATTACGGCGAATGGCAGGTGTAGGTTACGGCGGTGGAGAAATACGTCAGACAGAGTAAACAAAACTGTTCCAGCAGGGGCGGCCATACTGGTCAGGGCTACGAGGGTGGCTGTGTTCGGGGCTATGTCCGTGTCTGCACCAACGACAAGTTTGCAAAATTTGGCAAGGAAATCCACCAAACGAGAAGTTGGCAGCAGTGTAACGGCAACTTCTGCACATGAGCAATCTATGATGGTCCGATGACGCGAAAGAAAGTCCCATCCAAGAATGACTTCGTGGGAGCAAGACGCCAGCATGAAAAATTCAATGACATAAAGTTCACCTTAGATAGTGACACGTTCAGTGCACACAGCTGCAGGCTTTATGCCCTGCGAGTTGGCCGTTGGCAAAAGCGATTGAAGTGCCGTGGAAGAGGTATTGATGCTCATTGCTAAAGTTGGTAACAAGCAACTGAGATCGGCCACCATGAAGCATATGGCACTTCTGGCTACACAAATGTCCAGTTTTCGTCGGTGCTGCAAGTTCGTTTCGTCCACCGCTTCACCATCGACTAAATTGCAGCATGTGACGTCGACTATGACACATGCTCGAGGAGAAAGCGTAACGCTCTCTGTAGAAACACAAGGTATGTCGAGATGCGGTTCGTCGTCCTGTACATCAATAGCTCGGTCGGCTGAAAACGTGGCACGGCGCTCTTGCAGGTAAGTATTAGCGCCATATTCTTGCAGAACTTCAACTTCAAGAATAACGTCACGAAAGCAGTCACGTAGGAAAAGGCTCTTAGCGACAAACTTATATCCTTGGATCTGAACGCTAGTATATAGCGCACGCACTCAGCGGAGTAACAACATGGCCGCCAGCCGTCCAAATCTGTGAGTTGTGCTACGGCGTGATTACTTTCTTTAGCTGCGGGGCCAGTTTCCCACTCAATATTGAGTAGTCGGCACCGGTGTCCACTAACACGTCAACCGCGTAACCATCAATCGTAACTGGTATATCAGGTGAAGGCTGTTCGTATTCTGCAGTATCGTTACGTCTCTGAGTCGGTCAGGGGTTTTCGGCACTTAAATGTTCAGCCACCCCGCCCACAGAAGTCGCTCCAGTTAGTTTTCCTGGCGGGGACTTGGAGACCGTGCGGTACAATACCACTGGGGCAGCGATGAAAATTGCCTCGGCGACGGTGAACGCGACTGGCGCCCAGCGGACGGTGATGCAGGGCGCTGGGCGAAGTTTTTAATGTCGCGGGGTCGCTGGCCATGCCGGGGTGGCGGCGAGTATGCAGAGAAGTCGCGAAGCCCTAGTCGGTGGTATAGACACTGGCGCTAAAAGTGGTCTGCTTCACGACAGTAAAAGCTCAGAGGCCGGCGGTCGGGTGTACGCCAGATATCTGACTTCCGAGGGGACGTGCGCCTATCATAGATGTAATGATCTGGCGGCTCCGAATAATAGCTAACTGGGGCGGCACGGACAAATGGTGGCGACGCAAACCTATCATCGTAGTACCCTACTGGCTGCGCCGTCTGAAGCGACACGGTGGGAGGAGCGCGAACGAACAATGGCGGAGAGGCAGGAGGCCACTTTAAGGCTTCCGCATATGTGATCGTCTCACGGCCGTATTCAGGGGGGGGGGCGGAGCTTTCTGGAGGCGAGGGCCCCGTAGTGCCTGGTACAGCTCCTCTCTGATAACCACTGCAATTGAGCCAGACTTGGGATAAGGTGTCACGCCGGCCTTCTGCAGTTCTTCGCGCACCACGGAACCAATAAGTTCTCGTAGGCTGTCCTTGGTTTCAGTTGTGGCGAGAATGTCCACAGCGCGCACGTCACTTATTTGTCTGTATACATGCTGGAACGTTGCTGCAGCATCTTTTCCATAGTAACAGCCTCTGTCAAGAACTACGCGATGGTCTCAGGAGAGCTCCACACGAGGCTGGCGAAGTCCTTCTCTTCAACACCACGCATCAGATAGTGCAACTTCTTATCCTCCACCATCCGTGGGTCAGCTCGTGGGAAGAGGCGTGTCCTGTCTTCCACGTAAGTGGTAACCGTTTCATTTTGCAACTGGACCCGGGCATTAATCACTCGTTCCGCCCGTTCTTGGTGATCGGCACTTGTGTAGATCTCCAGAAGCCTAGGACAGAACTCGTGCTACGACGTCAGGTGTTCCTCGCGATTCTGGTACCACGTACGCGCACCGTCCTCCAGGTAGAAGTAGACAAGTTCAGTCTTCTATGTCCTCGCGCTCCGTGCCCTGGAACGCCGTCGAGACCCGGGGGTTCTCCAACGTATACCGGTTCGCAATCGTGGTTCCCGTGTCGGTTGAAGCTGTTTGAACCGAAGCACTCGTCATACCTGTTGAAGCGATGGGATCTGTGTCGTTGAATTCGGGCTGGCGGCTGGCCCGATGCACAGGGGTGTTAACTGGGACACGACTCGGAGGGCGACTCCCTAGAGGGGTCTGCAACAACCTTGAGGGCTACCCAGCACCTGCATCAGTTTGCAACGATTCTTTTCATTAGCCAAGATGTAGTCAGCTTTTGAAAACCGAGTCCGTCGCGGCTGGATCTCGAGCGAATTAGGCGCACGCGATCTTCTTTTATTTTGCAAGGTGAGAGCCCCTCTTGCTCCCAACCCATTACATGCAGGTAATAATATAGACGGTTTCAAGGTCACAAGCAATGTACCCTAGAAAACTTTCGGTCACCTCATTTACCAGCTCCTAACTTCGAAACTGAAAGCACGTTTTCAAGTTCCATTTAAACTGTAAGAGATACCTCTCTTTAGTTTTTCAGATAAAAGGTACGTGCGTAAAGGTCAAAGGAATCTCTTATAGAATTTTTGTAGCTCGAAAGATTTATCTGAGTTTATCTTGCGAATAAGAGAAAGAAAATATAGAAAATCATCGCGGTACTTTCTAAAGCTCTTTTTGCCCACCACTATATTGGCATATTGGTGGACAAAACCAGGTGTCATCAAGGAGCTGTGTTTGTAAACAGTGAAAGGGCCTACACAAGCACCACCCTCTACAACCGGTACGTGGTATCTGCTTTTTTTTTGAAGCGCTGTGAAACGAGGATGAAAGCAGGCGAGCTCGAAACCATTGCCGCTCTTCCATGAAGCCTTCGCAAGCCAAATCTCTTCCCTATCATTTGTGGTATCCGACCAAGATATCACGTGCGCATGACGTGCCCGATCAAGCCAAACTCCCGTGCATGCGAACGGGGTTTTTTGATGTTGTTGTTGTTGTTGTTTCCAGCATTGTTTTGATGTCTACTGCCTGTTTCTGTGGGATGGTGCAGACCAAGGAAGATTAAAAAAACTGATAGAGTGAAAGCTCCCGCTATGCCTTGCCAGCAGAAGGGAAGCCGCCTTTTGCCACTGCAAAGATGGCGGAAACATGCTCTTTTCTGATGGTGCCCACTTAAAGATCAAGTGCCTTTGATATGTTATGTAAATGCTACGTTAGTTCTATAATAAAAGATAGTTGTTCCCGACGAAATAACACACAGAAACACGTATGGATGTCTAAATCTTCAAAGAACTTTGCCCCCAATTAAAAACTCACTATGGAAAACTTGTAACTGTAAGACGCACTTGGAGCTCTATGTGACCCGGAAAAGTTCTCACATTAAACTCGTTGGGCGTGCGAGTGAAACACTTCGCTTTGAATAGCTGAACGGTAATAATATAACCATAGAGAAAGAAGAAGACAAGAGCGGACACTCCGCGAAACCTGACCTCAGGAAGTGCGTCACGGCTACGTAACGAGCTAGTGCTCTCACCAAACGTCAGAGGGCGCAAGCGCCAAAAAAAAACAGTTATAATCAATGCAACAGAATTGTTTTTACAAAATAATAATTATACGCCCAAATTTGGTATGTTTTTATACATAACAACAATTTATTCAACACACCTTACGCGATTATTTTTCTTCAGCCGTACTGTCATAAACACCATCTACCCAGCGACAAGCCCATGCATGACTGACAGCGAGAAGCTTTCGTCGCTTTCGTCAACATCGGCTGCGTCGGCGTTTTCAAGCGTGAGATAACAGGTGAAGCACGTTTTAGAGCGAAGCTTGTTGAATGACATGTTGTTGGTCTTGTTCGGTCATTTTTTTCAGAAAACGGTTACACCTGTGCGAATTAGACACCATGCAACAAACATAGAAAGATGCACACACACACATTGCACTTCGTGTGTGCGAGTTTGTTTCTCACGTGGCGTCTCATTCACACAGTTGTAACCTTTTTCTGAAGCTTGTAAGGACTGGGAGGTTCGCTAAAAAGAAAGTTTGTGGTTCTATGCGGCGGCTAGACGGGAACATTGTGCAACGTATGCAGTATAGCAAAGGCGGCATGGTGTCAAGCCGAGGCGACGCGTGCTGCGTCTGCCACGGACGCGAGCGTCTGTAGGCTGAGCATAGCTGGGCAGCTAGGTCATAGGCTCGGTGCAAAATATTGAGAAGCGTTCGCTGGGCCTCGCATGCTTCACGACACGTTTCCCGAAGGCTCGCAACACGAATAATTCTTGATGTGCCGGAGGCAAATCTGGACTAGCCAAGTGGCCATCATCTTCGTTTCTTCGCTAGCCTTGTGCCACTAGTGCAAGCTGCCCACAAATTTTTTTGACGTTTCCAATATAATTTTACCGCACAAATTTCAACTACGATTTTTCTTCCCAATGTACTGCTGAAACTGCGTACGTACGAAGGTGTTCTAAAGTTCCCAGGCCGCGATACCATTGCATTACAAGGGATAGCGGCCTGGAAACTTCTGAAGATCTTTGTACGTGGTCTTGATGTATATCTTTGCAAGTCAGAGTTTTATGGGTCACAGATGTATCACTGGTTTTGTATTGTGCATCGATTAGCTAATCATTCAAAGGGGTTTGTTGGTACACTTATGACGTGCACATATCTTTTTCGTAATTTGACAGCGAAGCATCCACTTACTAACATTTTCAGACCGCGCTGATGCCATGCCGTCCGGCGGTCCAAGCTACGGCAGCTACTGCTGTGTATCGTGGTGCTTCAACAATGGCAGAACCTACAAGAAGCCTGGGACGAGTTTCTTCCGCATACCGCGGGACGGCAGGTGTGTTAAAGCTTTTGTATGGTTTGCATGTCTTTAGGCTTACTGTTCATACTTGCTCACTGAAGGTAACAATAAAAAATCACTATTTAAGCACTTCCCTTTCAGCTGGTAGTTCATTGCCGATGCAGGATGAAAGCATGGATGCAGTATGCTGGACGCGATGATCTCCTTAGTAAGCCGGCCAGCCTATTGTACGCAACGTACAGGGTTTGTAGCGACCATTTTACTGCTCAAAGTTTCATGGACCCTGGGCACACAAGGCTTACAAGAATGTCTGTTCCCAGTGTGCAACCAGCTACACCATGTAAGTGATTGACTGAAACTCAAATATGTGTAATAGCAGCCAATTGTATTAAATCAGTGGCGACAATTAACCGCGAAGATCTTTGTAGCCGGTGTAGAAACCACACTATAGAAGTAACACTTGGAAAGTCTTAAATTTTGTGAACTATGGGCTATTACCTTCCTAACAGCAGCCTTACATTTCTGTCGTTTTTTGATGCTCTTGACCAGTGCAACTTGTTTTGAAAGACTTTCAAGGGCTATTTCACGTTATCTTCAAGCCTGAGTGCACATGTACATATACCTTTCATCGGTGAAAGCTGGCACTGTTGATAATTCCAAAAATCACAAATTACTTGTTTCCTAGTTGGTGCCTTCTCTTTTCCTCCACGTTCGACCAATTTGCGCATTTGAAAGAGCTGTTTAAGTTTCCCCATGCTACAAGCTTTGTAACTTGTACCAACTGCACATATATGCACGTTCTCCGAGCGTCGCTTTAAATAGTGACTGTGACATGACTGCAGAAGCTGCACTGCAAGGTGCGGATGAGCTTCAGTTTGTGTTATTTTAAGCCTCTTACTGACACATTGTCGTAATTTCATTTCTTCAGGACCTGCGGTAGAGGCTTCAAAAAGCGGCTCCCACACATTGAGGTGCCCCGATGAACAGGGTGCGTTCAGTGTCGCGATTTCTTTTTTTTTACCCAAATCGACTGTTGACCAAACCTCTGCAGGTGACAGCTCCCTTGTAGCTGGTGAAAGAATTTCTGCTGACTTCGTCTTGCCGGAGAAAACATTAACCAGTCGTTCAGCTGTCACAAAAGGAACTTGTGTGACCGGTAAGTTGTATGTTCACTTCAACACCAGAGTGGATTGATATTGAGACTTCCACAAGCCGCTCGCAAGATTGTTCCGACAGCACTGTCCGAGGCACTGAACAAGCTTCACAAGATCCTCCAAAAGATGTCTCCGCCAACAGCTCTACGCCTGAGTGCCCTAGAGAAAATGGTGACTATGCTTTTATTGCAGCTGTTTTTATTGTGCTATTTTATGTTTAGGACATTCTGAGGAAACTATCCTCAAAAGGACACTACGTGTGCACTTACAAAATGTAAGGGTGGGCTCTCAGTGATTTTCATTTTTTTGTGCATTGTCAACATTGTGAATGGTTTGTTTTTAGGTAGTGGAATCGAAAACTTTGCACCACAGAAAGTTGTGCACCTTGGGTCTGAAAGAGCGAGGAAAGTGCTCGTATGGGATTAGTTGTTCTTCGCTTTTACATTCATTTTTTTTATTGCAGTGCGTTCCTGTGTGCCAGCGACAATTTCTCCATCAATGAAGTACAAGCAAACCATTAAATATCTGCAAGCCAAAGTAGCAGCACACCGGAAAACTATCAAAAGACTGCGGAGACAGCCTCACCAAGCACCGTCATTGACTTCAAAGGTCCTTGGAGTTATCCGACCGCACGTCACCGAGGAGGTTTTTGAACTTCTTTCTGCGCATGTTCGCTTGAGGCCCAAACGCAAGGGCAAGCGGTTTCCCGTGTGGTTCAAGAAATTTGCTCTTCACTTAAACTTCCGAGGTCCGCGAGCATACTGATTTCTGGCTCCATATTTTTCTTTGCCCTCCCGGCGTTCATCAAGGAGGTGGCTAGCTAATGTAAAGATGACTCCAGGCATAATTCCAGGAATCCTTTCTTCCATTGCAACAAATACTCAAGCTTGGAAGGAACGGGACCGAGTGTGCGCTTTAGTTTTCGACGAAATAGCACTCAAAAAGAATTTGTACTACGATGCCGCAAGAGACGTTGTCCAGGGTTTTAGAGATGATGGCACTCGTCGCACTTCAACCATCGCTGATCGAGCACTGGTTTTTCTTCTTGTTGGCGTTTCGAGAAAGTGGGTTCAACCGGTTGCTTTTACTATAATTAGGCACACATCAACACCATCATCTGTTATGCATAACTTGCTGGTGTCACTCATTTTGGAGCTTAGGAGCATTATTATTGCAGTGAAAGCAGTCATTTGTGACCAGGGCAGTTCAAATGTAAGTCTCGCTAACCAACTAAGAGTGACTGTAGCACAGCCTTTTTTTGAAGTTAATGGTGAGCAGGTATATTACATTTTTGATGTTCCGCATTTAATTAAAACAACGCGCAATAATGTCCAAGCACACAAGTTATACATTGGGGATGACATCGTTATCTGGTCGCACGTTGTAAGCCTTTACCAATCCTCACATGAGTTGCGGTTGCGATTGGCTCCAAAGTTGACTGAACGGCACGTTCATCAGAAACCTTTTTCTAATATGAAGGTCAGCAGTGCAACTCAGGTCCTCAGTGCATCAGTTTCGATTGCTATCACGGCATTGGTGTATGCGAAGGTGCTGCCTGTCTCGGCCATCACTACAGCTCAATTTTGTGATCATATGGACAGGATTTTCGATGCCTTGAACAGCTCGAGTAAAAAAAGAACTTCGCAAAAGCTGCGGCATGCAATCATGAAAAATGATTCAGAGCTGATTGACTTCCTCCGAGGCCAGCTTCCCTGGATTGCATCATGGCAGTTTGTTGGCAGACGTCAACCACAAACCATTGTAGGTTGGCAAATTACAATTCAGGCAATTTGTCAACTATGGGACGACCTCTCCAAAAATTACAATTTTGAATACCTGTTAACACGCAGGCTTCAACAGGATCCTCTGGAGAACATATTTGGCCACATTAGGCAAAAACAGGGTTGCAACACCAACCCCAACGTAGCACAATTTATTTGTGGCCTGAAGCACATCTGCATAAGAAAACTCTTCAAGCTGTCAGAATACGGAAATGTCGAGGATGATGAATGTGACCTCCTCCAGGAGCAGCTCTCGCCATTCTCCCTCACCAGTGCGTCTCTTGCGGATAATGAGGAGTGTGCACAGCCACAGCCTGACGACTTTCCCGCTCTAGACGATCTCTCTGAACTTGCGACAAACGTTCACTCCCATATTATCGATGACTCCGCTGCATATTATGTAGCTGGTTTTCTCATCAAACACTTCCTTCGGAATGCATGTTACGGTTGCAGTTGCCCACAGTTACTGAAAGACGACAGTGAGACGCTTAAGGGTACCCACCAGTATTTCACAATGCTCAAAGCATACCACGTCCCCAGCAAACTTTTTGGGAATCTCACTGTGCCATCAGAAGCAGCTTTTGCATACGTACAACAACTTGAATCTCACTTTCTTGCCATAATTGAGGCCACTGCACATCACCTGAAAGTGTGCGATGTTTTGTATCACCATCTGTCAAGTGTTGGCGATTTTCATTTCTGCTCTGCTGGGTGTCGCGCGAAGTTTCTGAAAATGTTTTGCCGGGTTCGTTTATGTTGGCATGTGCGTTTTGTGAACCGAAACTTAGATAGGGTTAGGTTCCAGTCTTCAATCTCAGGCATACAGCTTGACAAGTTCAAAGGTTAGCAATTAGCGGCGGGTTTACACTAAAGTATTCGAGTGGAGCCGAATCCTGCGATAGCTTTGTTATGTTATTACTTCGTTACAACAGACTTCATTATGGTCTTATATGCTTATAATCAGTTCAACTGGAATAACCACTCCTTCGTTGCATAGATTGTTCTGGTTACCCGCTATGAGGAGTAGGGACACTGTGTATTCGCTCGAAGTGATTTGCATAACCTTAAAAAGAATGTTGGGTATCCTGCCTGTATTTTTGTAGCAAATGCGGGCGAACTGTACGCTTTACTGTGGGTCGCTTGGTCACTGTGTATGCTTTATCTCTCCAGCTCAAGTAATATATCGATAACAAAACTGCTTGTTGAAATGTCTTCAAGCGGGTAAGGAACAGAGTATGAAATGGGCACGGTTCACGTTATCACGCTTTTCATATTTTAGCTTCTCATCAACCTCCTCATCTGGCCCATCAAAATTTTCAAAAGAATACCCAAACTTGTAGCATTTGATGGGGCTGCGGACGCTGCCATTTTATTTTTATATAGCTTGTGAGTGATAACGTACGATGTAGAGCCTTTGTGAAAAATAATGAGCCAAAGTGGTTTCCTTCTGCTATTTATTAGCCCTGTAATACCGCTCTCGTAGCACCAATTAAGGTCCACAATTCTGGATAAGTGATGACTACAACATATTTTAGCTCGCAAGCGTCACAGCAACACCCAGACGCAAATCGCTTGGGATCTTAAGTTTTTGATGAAGGCGACGCATAAGAAGAGCCGCAAGACCTGCCAGTGTTGTAGCGTAAAGCTTGTCTTTCACGTAGTGAGCAAGCTGCAAAGCCCTACCTTTCTGAGGACAAGCATGCATCAAATCTGCTTTTTTTCATTTTGGACTAGCTGTTCTTCGGCACAGCCAGCACACTGCACCTTTGCCTTTCTGCTATATTGTGTCGTGTGGTTTCTGTGTGCTCTTTTTTATATGCATTATTTCGGTTAACCCCAGGCGTGATTCGCGACTTCATTGCTGTGTATATGTCACTTCTTCCTTCTTCATCAGCATTGTGCGCTGTGTTTTTGCCATAGATCCTTACTTACCCACTGGCCCGGTGTGTCATACTTCACCAGCTTCTCGGCTTCTGCCAACTCTAGCGATGTGTGCGTTGTCTGTGTTCTCTCTGTATTTGTTACAATTTATTTGTAAGGCGAGATGCATTTGTTGTTTACCTTTGTCATATTGTGCTTTTTATATTCTCAGACTCTACCTTGCCTTTGAATAGAATAAAACATTACGGATACTCTGTCTCTTTGACTGATATATACATTGATCACTCGTTTCAAAAGAAAAACACAAGCGCGATGAATAAAACCGTAGTGAATTATCATTACCTGCATCTCTTTTTATTATAACTTAATCGAAATAAAAATTACGTCACGACCGATTCGCACGAACCACTGAACAAAACAAAACAGGGAATCGCTAAATCAAAACGACCTACAAAAACTATCCATTTTGGCGATGAATAGTGGTCTGAATCATGAATAGTGGTCTGAATCATAGCCAAACGTCGGTTATGCAGAGTAATTCAAAATTTGCGCCAGTGAAACCAAAACAGGAAGCGCACGCCACTTGCTCTCACCAACCACTAGGTGTGCTAGGGTCGATTGGGCCGCTGGGGTCTACGGGAGTGTCCACTCTTAACCTTTATTTCTCTATGGCGTGCCCGCAAGTATATATATATGGCTGGACCCGTTCCTCGCATGGCAACGCCGGCTTGAACTGACGAAATGAACGCCGTTGAGAACGCGCACCGCGTCGCGTCGAAATGTATCGGCGCCTTGACTGTGGAATGTGGTCATGTTCTCCCATGACAGGCATATCAAGATTACCATGCTTGCACCAGTCACATACCTTCGTCATCCATTGACGTCGCGTAATACCAAATTTGGCCTATGTAAAGCTAGCGAAATGGCCGCGAACGCATCATGGGTGTGAAATGTCGTCATGTTGTTACATGTCTCATTTACCTATGTCGTGCGGCCCCTCCGTGGTGCTCTAGTGGCTAAAGTACTCAGTTGCTGACCCACAGGTCGCGGGATCGATTCCCGGCTGCAGCGGCTGCATTTCCGATGGAGGTGTAAATGTTGTAGGCCCGTGTGCTCAGATTTGGGTGCACGTTAAAGAACCCCAGGTGGTCGAAATTTCCGGAGCTCTCCACTACGGCGTCTCTCATAATCACAGTGTGGTTTTGGGACGTTAAGCACCACAAATCAAATCAATTATCTATGTCGTGCGTTCGCTTCGCGTATACCGAGTTTGGTACATGTGAACCTATTGAAACAGCCGCCAGCGCATCATGAGCGTAGCATGTAGTCATGTTGTTACAAGGCGCGCATCTCATGTTTATCCTGTTTGCACCAGTATCATACCTTCGTCAACCATTTACGTCCCGCAATACCAAATTTGGTTTAAGCGAAGCAACTAAAATGGCGGCCAGCGCATCATGATTGTGGTATGTAGTCATGTTACATGACACGCATCTCATAATTCACATGTTTACACAAGTCGCATATCTTCGTCATCCATTCACGTATCGTAATACCAAATTTGGTATATGCGACGCTGGCGAAATGCCCGCGAGCGCTTCATGAGCTTGGCATGTAGTCATGTTTTTACATGACATGCATGTCACAATTTTCATGTTAGGGTCTGTCGCTTGTGTTCGCCATGCAATCATGTCATGCCATACCAGTTTTGCAGCATGCCGTGTGAACGAAACCACCGCAAGAGCTGCAGGACCATGAAGTTTAAATCATGACATTCATGACAATCATGTCATGGTTTTCATGTTATGAATAGTCATATATGTTCTTCATACAGTAATATTATCCCATACCAAGTTTGGTATCGATAGCATTATTGAGACAGCCAGGAGAGCTAAAAGTCGTAGGCGGATAGATAGATAGATAGATAGATAGATAGATAGATAGATAGATAGATAGATAGATAGATAGATAGATAGATAGATAGATAGATAGATAGATAGATAGATAGATAGATAGATAGATAGATAGATAGATAGATAGATAGATAGATAGATAGATAGATAGATAGATAGATAGATAGATAGATAGATAGATAGATAGATAGATAGATAGATAGATAGATAGATAGATAGATAGATAGATAGATAGATAGATAGATAGATAGATAGATAGATAGATAGATAGATAGATAGATAGATAGATAGATAGATAGATAGATAGATAGATAGATAGATAGATACGCTCAAAGTCGCCGAAGTTCCCTAAGAAATGCTTCGCATTTAAAAGGCATTCGCACGCTGGTATACCGCGCGCTCTGCTGTTTGCCATTGTTTCAGTCACCGCCGGAGCCTCACTCAATGCGCCCTCTCGAGGTAGTCGGGCACGCGAGGCGATAGCTATACTCGATGCGTTTGCTGGGGAGCGTGGCGATTGGGACGGCTGGAGAGAAACGCGCCGCGCGCCCGTCATTCCCGAGGCCATGATCTCCCAAACGCGCGAGCCAGGCAGTAGCAAGCCCATGTGAAAGAGGGTGTCACCAGCAGCCAATGATAGAAGGAGCGCGGTGACGTGTGCTGAGGTGGCATGTGCCACTGTAGCATGTCAGAGCATGCCAGCTGGAAAAGCGCCGTTGCCTGACGCGTGCCAGCCGACAGGCCTCGCGGCGAAGCTAAAGCAGCCATCTTGCCGATTACGACCTTAGGTATACGCTTCTTTCCCTTATTCATTAACGAGTGTCTTGTACTGGCAGACTTGGTGCCGTTAGGCTGTATACGAGGGACTATTGGTCAGCTGCCAGCTCGTAATAAGTTCACGTGCTACGTGACGCGATACAGGCTCATAAAAAGAGTGTGCCACACTCACTGCCATGGCTGCAGGTGGCGCTGACTGGCACTCCCACGTTTAAATTCACATATAATCCCAATAAAGTAGCTGGGGGTATAGCGGCCGTGATAGCTCGGTGATAGAGCATCAAACGCGTTATTCGAAGGTCGTAGGTTCGGTTCCTTCTCAGGGCAACTTATTTTTTCACCCACTTTTCTCTCTTCTTTTTCACATTACATTGGTTCTAATAACTTCCCCTATACATTCCTTGGCAGTATTGTCTGTTAGATCTCATTATTATTGCGTCGAAACACAGAAAAACGAGCCCTTAGGTATACACTTCTCTCCCATATATATATATATATATATATATATATATATATATATATATATATATATATATATATATATATATATATATATATATATATATATATATATATATATATATATATATATATATATATATATATATATAATATTGCCTTGGCTAGTAAGAACCATCAAGAAATTTGAATGGCACTTGTAATGATGTATTCTATCGCAGCCTCATCAATGAAGTTACGAGGACCGCGTCATCATGCTTGCAGAAACCATAATTATCTAACGTTTGAAGCCTAATTACTTTCCGGCGCACTACCCTGTACCGGATAACATGAAAAATATTCAAATTATGTTTTTTGAAACGCTTTTAAGAATAGAAAAGTATGTTGGAAAGTGTCCAAAAATTATTTGTCAAGCATTCTGGCTTAGAAAACGCGAAAGTGCTGAATAAACGTCACAATAATCAAAATATGTAAGTTTAAGGCATCTTCATAAATATAACAATGACTTTGTCAAGCATTTAGTGCCATATTATTCAGGTACATGCATTGTAGATTTTTCTGTCAGCCTCAGAGCAAGAAGCTGGTTCTGGAAAAAAAGTGAAGTCCTCAGCACGCACAGGAAAAATCAATTGACTTTTTAAATAGATAGCTAGCGCCTCGTAGTCTACTGAATATGCGATATGTCATCGCTATTATCAACGAGATAAAAAACACTGAATAGAACAACTGAATGGGTCACTGTTGTGACAAACACCAGCTAATTTGCTGCGGCTGTTGCCCCGAAAGAGCCGCCGCCACTCTATTTCCCCGTCCCTCCCGGATGGATGGATGGATGGATGGATGGATGGATGGATGGATGGATGGATGGATGGATGGATGGATGGATGGATGGACGGATGGACGGGTGGACGGACGGACGGATGGACGGATGGACGGATGGATGGATGGATGGATGGATGGATGGATGGATGGATGGATGGATGGATGTGGCTGTACCCTTTAGATCGGGCGGTGGCTAGCGTCACCAAGCCATAATACTTAATAAACCAAAAACCAGATTTATTTTTTTTTCTTTAAAAAGTGAGCTTCAGGATTCGTACATTGCAGTGAAGAGTTTAACTTTCTTTCGTGCCTTGACTTTAGCCACCAATCAGACAACCTCCTTCTTGTTAAGTCTACCCGCTTAAAGTCTATTTTGCCCTCCCTGTCCCTAAACCCCAGTGCTTTGAAAAACTCTGCGCCATCATCCTGAACTATATGGTGAAGCCCTTTACAGAACATTATCAAGTGTTCTGCAGTTTCTTCTTCCTCTCCACACGCACTGCATACTGTGTCTGCCCCTTCGTATTTGGCCCGATATGTCTTGGTTCGTAGTAATCCCGTCCTGGCCTCAAACAGTAGAGAACTACCCCGAGTATTATCATAGATCCTTTCCTTGGCAATTTCCTGCTTAAAAGTTCGATGGATCTCTAGTGCGGACTTCTTAATCATGCCGATTCTTCACATATCGGTCTCAGCTTCCTTCACCTTCTTAACCGATAACTCTTTTTTTTTTATTGGCCCCCTGCTGTTTTCTAAGTATTTACCAATCAATTTTCTCGTTCGATTCCTCCATTTTGTGTCGACATTCTTCATGTACAAGTAGCTGAATACCTTCCCAGCCAAACGCTCCTCCCCCATTTCTCTCAATCTCTTCTTAAACTTTATCTTGCTGCTAGCTTCCCTGTCATCAAACGATGTCCATCCCATATCACCTTGTACTCCCTAATTTGTTGTATTCCCGTGAGCTCCTCAAGCAAGCCTACCTATTCTATGTTGCTTAATTTCTAATCTTGCTTGAACTTCTGATCTCATTCGCAAGTTCGCATTTCCAGACGTCATACCAGGAACGACGACCCCTTTCCATATTCTTCTCACAACATCATACCTATTGTAATTCCACAGTGCCCTGTTTTTCATCACTGCTGCATTCCTGTTACCTTTAGTCGTCACGTATATTTCGTGTTCCCTCAAGTACTCGGTCCCATTGCTTATCCATACGCCCAGATATTTCTATTTATCTGTTATCTCTAGCGTGACCTCCTGTATTCTAAGCTCACTACCTTCATTGTCATTAAAATTATGACGGCTGATTTTTCCTTACTGAATCTAAAATCTAACCTATCTCCCTCATTACCGCATATGTCAATAAATCTCTGCAAATTTTCCTTGTTGTTGGCCATTATCACTATATCATCTGCGTACATTAATGCTAGTAGTGCCTGAGCAATGAGTTTTCCTTGTTTGACTAAAGACAGATAGAAGCCCAATCCACTTCCCTCTAATTTGGCCTCTAATCCTTGTAGGTACATCATGAATAATAAGGATGACAGGAAACACCCCTGCCTAAGCCCCCGTTGTACCTCTGCAGGCTTGGATACCTGTTTTTCCCACTTTATAACTACCTTGTTACCTTAATAGATATCCTTTAAAAGATTAGTGACTACATGTTCCACACCTAGTGTGTCCAGTATTCCCCACAATTCCTCTTGAACCACGCTATCGTACGCTCCCTTGATATCCAAAAATGCTAGCCACAGGGGCCTGTGTTCCTTTTTTGTAATTTCGATGCACTGCGTCAGTGAGAACAGATTGTCTTCCAACCTACTGTGTTTCCGAAACCTATTCTGCAGTTCCCCCAGCACCCCCTCATCCTCTATCCATGCCTGCAGTCTTTCCTTTATAATCTGCATCGCCAGCCTGTAGACCACTGATGTCACTGTTATAGGACGGTAGTTGTTTATGTCAGCTTTGTCCCCCTTTATAGATCACGCTCATCCTGCTAAGTTTCCATCCATCGGGAACTTCACCATCGATGATTATTTTGTTCACTGCCTCTCTCAAAGCCTGCGTAGACTTCGGACCTAATGTCTTTATCAGCATAATTGGAATGCCATCTGAGCCTGTTGATATACTACTAGGAACCCTTTTCTCAGCCCTTTCCCACTCTCGTTGTGAAAATGGAGCCATTGCACCACTTGATTCGTCCTTGTCAATTGTGGTGCATAAAGCACTTCTTTGTTGAAATTTTTCTGTCACCCCTGTTCTTATATATTCAATAGCTTCGTCCCCTTCTAGCCTAGCACCTTGGGCTGTAGTTATAAAACTCTGCTCTAGGCTCGTCTCATTTCTAAGGGAGTTTAGATGGTTCCAAAATTTTGCAGCTGCCTTTCTATCTTTTTTATGTACTTCTGCCAGCCACTGGGCTCCCTTTCTTCTAATCTTTTCATTGATCAGAAGAATGCATCTCTTCTACAGCTTAGAAAGGTTTCCCATATGCTTTCAACATCATCTGTCAGCTCACGCCGCTGCTTAGCATGTCTGTGTTCCCTATAGGCTTCCTGACGTTTTTCTATGGCTCTCTTACTTCCTCATCCCACCAACTTTGGGGTTTGTATCTTCTTTTCCGGGGTGACTTGACACGCGTCTAAGCAAGCTCTAGCTCAAAGAGTCTAATTAAATTCGTGTATATCCACACTGTCTTATTATCCTCCGTGATTACTTTCTCAATTTGTTTAGTGACTATTTCAATTTGCCTTTCTGGATAAAAATTTTCCTGCAGTTGCTCATCTTGTCTCCTTCCCACTTTTACTGCTCTTCCAAAACTTAGCTTGATACGTTTGTGATCACTACCCGGACTTCTGGAGCCACCTTCATCTATGTGCATTTCGCTGAGCTTGTCATGCATCCTATGTGACATCAGTGCATAATCTATCGTCGACTGCAGCCTTCCTACCTCCCATGTTATTTGCCCTTCACCCTTCTCGGTACTGTTGCAAAAGATCAAATCAAGCCTTTCACTCATATCCATGATCATTTTGCCTGTCGGGTCGGTATACCCATCTATATCTTCTATGTGCGCATTCATGTCTCCTAGTACAATTATCTCGCACTCTCTTCCTAACTCCTGAATGTCCTTTGATATACAGTCTACCATTGCCTGGTTTTCTTCTCTGGTCTTTGCTCCCGTTCACAAGTACACGAAACCAAGGAGTGTCATTTGACCTGCCACTTTCCCTTTTAGCCATAAATGTTTCTTGCACTCCTGCTTGACCCTCTGCCGGTCTGTACTTTTATGAATGAATGCCCCAATACCACCCCCCTTTCTGCTGCCTTCTGTTCTATTACAATATTCCCACGCGTAGTCCGGATTGTTCGGAGGTTGTTCCATGTCCCTGAGATGTGTTTCTACAAAACCGTATACCATCGGCCTCTCTTCCCTTAGCTGTTCTTCTATCTCTTCCCACTTCAGCCTGTTCCTACCACCCTTTATGTTAATATACCCTATGTCTGAATTGGCTCGGCACTCGTGGCTACGTCTATTTACGCCCGGACTCTACCTATCTTAGATATTGGTGCCACTTTGGAATCGTATCTGTCCATACCACCTCTCGAAGAGTCTCCCTGGTTGTTTTTCTCGTTACTAGCTATCCTGCACCCCGAAGGGCTCGCTTGCCCCCCAAAAAAGCTACTGTGCGTCCTCCAAGTCGCCAACCACTCTCATGATCTAGCCACCCATCGAAGTGAATTCTGTCTCGTTGAAAACCACCCCACCTATGCACCTCTCCGTTTATTTCCACCACCTCGAAGCCTTTCTCTCGACTCATCCGCCATATCTCTTGGTTTGCGTTGACAACCGCTCTTTGCAGGTTGCTATCACGCACCGGTAACTCCGGTATCGTGCATATCACTACCTGTACCTTACGAGAAGTGGCGCGCATGTCATCGACACCTTTCGCCAGTGTGGTTGCTAGTCCTGCTGTATTTTCATTTAAGACATCGTTTAAACTGCCTGAAATTATCACGAGGTTTCGTCTATCAGCTGTAGTTTTGAGTTTTGCGCTCGCTTGCCTCATGACTGCTTCAAGCTTGCGTCCTGGGAACGCCCCTACTGCAACCCTCTTGTCACCTCTTAACCTCTCTTTGATGGCTTCTGTGCATCAATTTAAATTCAAGTCCCTGGCGATTATCACATGCTGTGACTTTTAAGCTGGAGCGTCCTGCCCCTGGGGGCTACTTGCACCTGTGACGCCAGCTGCTTTGTCGTCTCCCAGCCCCACCACTATCTCGCTGAAGCTGGGCCTTGCGACAATTGAACCGGCTGAACCTTTTTTTTTTCAAACTTGCTTGCTCTTCCTTCTCCATCGTTCTGGGTTCCGGTTCCTTACTGTTCTCTCCGTAGGCCGCTTCTTTGTACAGCTTCGCTAGTGCTTCCTCGGCGGACTTCAGTCTTTCTCCCATTTCTCTCGTTTTCTCTTGCTCTGTCGCCAACACAGTCTCGAGCTCGGCGATTCTCATCAGCAGTTCACTCTGGGCAACCATCATTTTCTCCATTTTTTCCTCGACCTCACATTACCTACACTTTGCGTCAGCCTCTTCTCCATCCGCTTCTACACTTGGGTTCACTTTCAAACCCACTCCACATCCTGAACACTTTACAGTCTTTTAACCATGTCTTTCTGACACCAATTGTCCCTATGCTCGATAATTACTAAACTCTAGCCCTGCACTACGAACAAAAAAGAAAGTCTAAGCTCTACTACAAAAATTTGCGTGTTCAATGTACGCGCACCTCCCCCACGGGGTGGCAAAAGAAAAAAAACAAAAAATTCAAACACACACACCCGCACTAGCTAATAAATAGCTGGTGACTGGCCCCCGAAAAAGCCGTACCATAAAATAAGTGCTACGAAGATTTCAACTGCTGCCTTTTAAATATAAAGACAAGCTCAAAACAAGCAAAAACACTTATCTGCGCAGTCGATTCGGAGCGCTCAACAAACACGTCCATCCACCGTGACAGCCCGAACCGAACCGTCCCGTCACGTTGCAGCGGCCGCAACTGACCCTACGGCTGACACGGACTCTCCCATAGAAAGCCTCTCAACGCGGCAGGCCGTACCGTGCGCTTTTTCATCCAGCGGCTGTGGCTGCGGCGCCATGGGGGGGGGGGGGGTCACTTTTCGCGAGCGCCTATGGAATCGCACGCGCGGCGCGCTTGCTGTAGTTACGATCGAGCCTTTGTGTGACCCGCGAAATCTTTTAATATCCATCTGGCGTGTGCGCACCAAGTAATTACCGACCTTGCTTGTAGATACCTGCAGCCCTTGCAAATCTTTGGTATTGTCTTACCCGAGATGGAACCTTTCACACCTATCAGTTTTCGCAGAAGAATTGTGAGCCCGTTTTACTCGGATCCTACAAGTTCACAACTAACATATCTGGAAGTGCTACACCTTTCTAATACATCTAGATTGATTATAATAACTGTAATTATATCGCGTCAGAAAACGTTTCTTCAGATTTAATCATTTCGTTTAGAATAAGTAACCTCAGCTATTGCAGTTGCCACTGTTCCTTCAACACAAAATAAGATAGACTTTTTACTTCCTCCAAACACATCTATAAAATTCATTCAATGCAGTATCAGATGCAACAGCCACGAAACACGCTTAGCATGTGGGCGATCTCATAACAGCGGACTGGAGCCTCTGCAATTTCAGTGACTGTAACTTCAATGCTGGCAATTCAGCGGGCAGTTATGAAGTGAATAATGTGAAAACTGAGACGAAAAGAGCAATGAAATGCCGCAAAACGCGAACACAACTGCCGAACACAACGCTAAACGCGAACACAACGAATCGACAATAAAACCATCCGTTCGGTCTTTTTATGTTGGCCTCTCAACGGGCGAATCCCGATAGCACTCCAACGCGCTTGTCTTCTAGCAATCTCCATCATGCGGTTTTGTCATCCATTACTGTTTATTTGTTCTACTATGTATCATCGACAAATTGGCACCTGTGTTCGCTCAAACGAAGGCACGTCACGTGTACTCGACTGCCCTACAGCAGCCGTGGTTTTTCGATGTGTAAACATAATGAAAATGAGTTTGACACTTGACCTGACCATATATATATATATATATATATATATATATATATATATATATACATATATATATATATATATACATATATACATATATATATATATATATATATATATATATATATATATATATATATATATATATATATATATATATATATATATATATATATATATATATATATATATATAATGAGGAAGAGCTTTATTCGAGGCCAGCTCGAGCTGGCACACACTGACGATGATATCTACAGATGAGGAAATTATACAAATGATGATGACACGTCCAGTTGATAAAGAAGAGTCGGTGACTGCGCTCACGCTAATTCCCCGTCACGCTGGAAGCGGCCTCCTGGCCGCGCGAGAGACAACATTAGGAATTGCGTCGGGTATACAGTTTCAACCGAGAAACGTGCACCATTTCTGTCCCACGGCAACGGTGGTCGGAGGGAGCGTTAAGTGGTGAGATACGCTAATTAACGGGGGACGTTTGTTCAATCACCGTATAAGGCCCTATAAAACGACTAAGGAATTTTTCACATAAGCCGGGCTTCTGTGGACTCCCGTGTGGACGCACGGGAGTCCACAGAAGAACTTCGTCTCGTGGGTAAAAGGTGACAGCACGGTGCGTTGAGTCGTAGCGACACTTGCGAGCTTCCTCAGAGATGCCGGTGTTGATTCGGGCTAGATGACGGCATTGCTCGAGGCGAGACAAAAATTGTGCGGATAAAGGGCTTGCTGAGGTAGCAGGAGCCGAAAGGAAGGAGACGTCCAGAGTTACACTTGGAGAGCGGCCATGTTCCAGAAAATAGGGAGAAAAGCCGGTGGTGCGTTGCGTAGCTGTATTGTAGGTGAACGTTACGAATGGCGAAATGCCGTCCCAGTTTATGTGGTCAGGGTTAACGTACATGGCAATCATATCCGAGAGGGTACGATGAAAGCGTTCCGTCAAGCCATTTGTTTGAGGATGATAAGTAGAAGTTGTTTTGTGGATGGTGTTGGTGGCGCGTAGAACCTCAGCAACAATAGAGGAAATAAAGACCTTGCCGCAGTCACTGAGCAGAACACGTGGAGCTCCATGGCGTAAAAATATGTTACGCAGAAAAAAATCAGCTACTTCAGTGGCTGTACCAGCGTGCAGTGAGGCGGTTTCCGCGTAACGAGTGAGGTGGTCAACAGCCGTTACAATCCAACAATTTCCATGGGAGGTCATGGGAAGGGGGCCGTACAAGTCTATCGCGACGACTTCGAATGGCAAAGCGGGACAAGGAAGAGGTTGGAGAAAACCAGAAGGAGCAGTAGTGGGTCGTTTCCGCCGTTGACATAAGGTACACGAAGAAACATATTTGGCAATGGTGGATGAGAGGCCAAGCCAGGTGCATCGACTGCGTATTTTATCGTACGTTTTGTGATAGCCGAGATGCCCAGCAGCAAGATCATCGTGGAATGTCTCAAGAACCTGACGTTGTAGACAACGTGGTATAACGGGAACCCATTAGTTTCCTTCAACATGGTAAATATATCGATGTAAAACACCATCGTGAAGCTTGAATTGTTTCAGTTGTCGGCGAAGTCGGGTGTTCGGAGGAGTGGATGTACCTTCTAAGCGTGCAATTACGGAGCGGCAGTAATGGTCAACGCGTTGATGCGACACAAGAGTAGAAGGGTGGCCGGATCTTAGCCAACTGAGACCTGCGATGGGTAATGCTGCGGTGGAAATTGTTGACGGTGGGCTATTACGGTTGGGTAGAGGGCTGCGAGAGAGAGCATCAGCATCTTGTTGCTTCTTGCCAGACCTCTAGACGACATCAAAGTTGTGCTCTTGTAAACGAAGCACCCAGCGGTCAAGACGACCCGATAAGTTCTTTAGCGACGAAAGCCAGCACAATGCGTTGTGGTCGGTGACGACTGTGAAGTGGCGGCCGTGGAGGTATGGACGAAATTTTTGAACCGCCCATACAACAGCAAGGCACTCTTGTTCGGTTATTGTATAATTTTTCTCGGCAGCAGTCAAAGCACGACTGGCGTAAGCGATGACACGTTCGCGTGTGGTGTTGTCACGCTGCAGTAGAACGGCACCGATACCATGACCACTGGCGTCAGTGTGAAAAATTGTGGGTGCACCTGGATCGAAATGACATAGTACCGGCTCGGATGTCAGGGCTTGCTTCAACGCCAGGAAAGCCTTTTCACAGTCTTCCGACCAGACGAATACCGTGCTACTTGCGAGCATTTGATGAAGCGGAGAGGCAAGCCTTGCGAAATTGCGTATGAAGCGCCGAAAGTAGGATGCCAAGCCGAGAAAACTGCGCAGGTCTTTTTGACGCAATGGACGGGGAAACTCGAGGACGGCGACAAGCTTTTCAGGATCCGGTCGAATACCGTTTTTGCTGAATGAGTGCCCTACAACCTTGATCGTCTTGCTTGCGAAGGTGCATTTTTTCGTATTCAGCAGTAAACCAGCTTTTTCAAGGCAACCTAGGACTTCTTCTAGACGTTGTAGATGTTGCGAAAAGATAGACGAAAACACTATGATGTCGTCGAGGTAGAATAAGCAGGTTTTTCACTTCAGGCCACGCAGTACGCTATCGATCATACGTTCGAAGGTAACATGCACGTTACAAAGTCCGAAAGGCATTACGTTAAATTCATATAGCCCATCTGGGGTGGTAAAAGCCGTCTTCTCTTTGTCAGATTCGGGCACTGGTATTTGCCACTAGCCCGATCGTAGGTCAAGGATGGAAAAATACTCTGCGCCATGCAACGAATCTAGTGCGTCATCAATTCGTGGGAGAGGGTAAACATTCTTGCGCGTTATTTTGTTCAGTGCCCGGTAATCAACGCAAAAACGTGCCGTTCTGTCTTTCTTTTGCACCAACACAACTGGCGAAAACCACGGACTCGAGGAAGGAGGTATGATATTTCGTCGAAACATGTCTGATACGTTTTCCTCGATTATCTTTCTTTCTGCGAGAGACACGCGGTATGGGCGCCTGTGAATTATTCGGGAGCCGTCAGTCTGAATTCGGTGAGCCGCAGAGTTGTCACACCAAGGACAGCAGAACGAACGTCAAAAAAAGAGAGATGTCTGATCAATAAATTCAGCAATTCTTGACTCTGGGCTGCTATCAGATCAGGGCTTATCGTCACCGATCGAGGATTGGGAGAGTTGAGTGGCGGCGTGCTTGGCTCTGGTAGGTCTTCTTGACTTGGAAGGGCAACAATTGCAACGGGATGCGGGTCAATAGCGCATGTGACTGTTGATCCACAGGCCAACAATAAGGGTTCGGGGGTCTGATTCAACGCAGTAATATAAGCAGAGCCTTCAGAATAACGAACAAGGCCTGGAATGATCAGAATGCCCCACTGTACCGTGTGGCCATAAGGTAGCAGAAGCACGTCGCCATCCACAATGTTGATGCAATCAACGCTAATTACTTCTTCTCGGGATAGCCAAAGAACATAATCTGAAGTGGTGACGAGACTAATGCGCTCTTCATGTTCTGATACAGAAGAGTCAGCGGGATTGAGGTGGATGAGGCGCTGACGACAAGATATAAAAGCGCGTGCAGACGACAGAAAATCCCACTCCAAATGAGTTCGTGGGTGCACTCACGGAGAACTGCAACAGCAATATGATGACGAATACCGCCTATGAAAACACTAACTGTACACTGGGCGAGTGGGCGACAAATGGCGTTCGTCGCAGCACGGAGAGACAGGCCCGAGTAGGGCGTTGTTACTTTGCGAAGACGGGTGCAAAGGTCAGAGCGAATAATAGAAATAGCAGCGCCAGTATCCACTAGAGCTTCAACGCGTATACCTTCTACTAACACTGTTAGCAAGTTCGATGGTCTGTCTGGAGGAAATGCTGGCTGTCCGGTGGATGCAGTTTCCCCTCCTAAAACTGCATTGGTGAGTTTTCCAAGTGGGCATTCAGAACAATGGAGGCGGGTCGCAGAGGCGACACGGAACGGTGATTGGAAGATGGTGAGCAGCGGCGAGACTCACGGGAGTTCACAGGCAGACCACTACTGTAAGGTGGAGACGGCGAACACTGAAAAGAAGACCAGTAAGGCGTGCGCTGGTAGTTCGTTAGTGGACGGAAGCGTCCGCGTTCCTCTGGAGCGTAGCCACGCTGCCCGTCCTGTTGACGCCTTCGGCAAAAGCGAGATATATGACCCCTATAGCCGCAACAATAACAGATTGGGCGTTGAGGACGCGGCACGGCGTAATACGGCTGTGGGCGCATCGGTGGTGACACTGACACCACAGGTACATGGCCACCTGGTGCAGCCGCTGGGATAGGGGTGGGTGCTGAGAGCGCCGCGACTTCTGCGTACGTTGGTACCTGGCGAGGTCTTGATTCGGCGGAACAAGGTGAATGTGACGCAGATGCAATCTCTTGCCTAATAATGTCCCGCAAGTTGGTTGGGGCTGAGGCTAAAGTATACGGTGAGCCGCAGGAAGAGCAGCGCCAATGAAGCTCCTCACGAACGATATCGGGACCAGGGCACGGATGTCGAGGGCCGCAGGAAGACGAATGTCCGAGGCATCATGGCAAAGACGAAGAGACTGAAGTTCTTCTAGTCTCTGGCAAATGGTGACGACATCTTGAGTCCTGGTAGGGTTTTGCGACGCAAGGGCGTTGAATGCGATGGTATTTATGCCTTTGATAATATGGCGTATTTGTTCGCTTTGAGGCATAGGTGAATTTACACGCTTGCACAAGGCAAGAACATCCTCAATGCATGAGGTGTTTGATTCACCCGCTAGCTGAATGCGTTCAGCAAGCTTCTTTGTTGCTGCTTCGGCGCGAACACTGGGGGAACCGAAAATCTGACGGAGCTGCCGTGCGAATGTGTCCCAGTCGGGAAGATCTTGGAGGTTGTTCCAAAACCAGGTTTTGGCAACATCAGTTAGGTAGAAAGGGACCGTGCGCAACTTGTGTAGAGTATCCCACCTGTTCAACTTGCTGACGAGGTCGTAGGTGTGTAGCCATTCTTTAACGTCATCCCCTTTGAGACCAGAGAATACTGGCGGATCACGCTGGTGGCTGTGGATGGCCAGGGTCGACGGTGGAGGCTGCACTGGGCTGGTGGTGTTGGATGGACCAGGATTGTCTTGCACTGCCATGACAGGTGGTAGTAGACCACTACCCGAGCGGAGCTCCAGTGGTAACGTGCGAGAGGACTTGGGGATCGAGAAGCACCGTCCACCACTTATGAGAAAGAGCTTTATTCGAGGCGAGCTCGAGCTGGCACACACTGATGATGATGTCTACAGACGAGGAAATTATACAATTGATGATGACACGTTCAATTGATAAAGAAGAGTCGGTGACTGCGCTCACAATATATATATATATATATATATATATATATATATATATATATATATATATATATATTGTGGGAATTTGTGTTACTTACATCGTCCTCATCCCTACATGATCACAATCACCATCATCCACTTGTCTCTTTGTCCTCATGCCACTCTGGGTCATCATCATCGTCATCATCTGTGTACTGGCTCTGCCCGTTCGTTTTGCGAGGTCTTTCTTCAATTAAACGCTGTAGCAACCAAGACTACCAAGACTTCATACGTGGTGGAGGTGGATTTTCGGTCCTCTTACCTCCCGCAGCCCGCTCTACCCACTGGAGCTTCGTTCAGGCCGCCGATTGCACCCACTTTCAGGCAGCATGTCCCAGACCGAGCCTACCGGCGCTGATGTCATCAACCACGCACCAACGCAAGCTGCCCCTCCTATTTACATACACGGACATCAGCGGGAACCTCGCTCTTCGCTGGTCTTCGTGGAGAAGACGTAGAAGACTGGCTCGACGACTACGACCACGTAAGTGTCGCTAATCGGTGGGACGAGGCCGCCAAACTGCGTTACGTCCCTTTTTATCTGACCGGAGTCGCAAAGACATGGTATTTTAACCACGTCATTGACTTACCCGACTGGGCTACCTTCCAGCAGCAGCTGCGACACGTTTTTGGGACCCCGGACATTCGATCCGCCGTCGTGAAGAGGACACTGCTTACAATACCGCATCTAGTATTTACGTCAGGGCACTCAAACAAGCTAAAGATAACTTCGTCTCTAATGTATTGCCGTCAATGTTAAAAACAAATGTGAAAAAGTTTTGGCGCGTTATCAATCCCCCAAAAGATAATTACATCTTATTGCAAGACTCATCTGGTGACACAGTTCCCATCAATCAGTGTGCAACAGCCCTCAACAACACATTTGCTGCCCAGTTTACAAAAACATCTGATGTTCCACTTCCTTCCACCTTATGCTACAATCACCTCCCCATGCCACCAATTTTAGTAGACATTTCTGGTATCGCTCCCCTTATCAACAAATTAAGCAACCATTCTTCCCCTGGTTATGACTCGAATAATAGTAAATTTTTAAGAAATACTGTAGAAATTAGTTCCATCATATTAGCCAAGATATTCCAACCATCACTCGACACTTCTACTCTCCCATCTGAATGGAAAATCGGGAAAGTAGTTCCTATTCATAAATCTGGTATTAAAAGTTCCCCTGCTAATTATCGTCCCATTTCCCTTACCAGTACGTGCTGTAAGCTATTAGAGCACATCATATTCACAAACCTTATAAATTTTCTTGAAAGTGATTCCTTCTTCACGTCATCTCAGCACGGCTTTCGTAAATCATACTCCTGTGATACACAACTGGTATCATTTACTAACAGATTACACCGCATTTTGGACAACTCATCACAAGCTGATTGCATCTTTTTGAATTTTTCCAAAGCATTTGATAAGCTATGTCATAAACTTCTACTTCACAAACTAAGCCAACTGAAACTTGATCATAACGTGTTTAAATGGATTGAATGTTTTCTCACAAATCGCTCACAATTTGTTTACGCTAACGGGTATAATTCTTGTTTTACTGAAGTACGCTCCGGCGTTCCTCAGGGATCGGTTATTGGGCCTCTCTTATTTCTAATTTATATTAATGACCTCCCCTGCCACATTAAATCCAGAACTCATTTATTTGCTGATGATTGCGTTATTTTTCGCGAGGTAAATAACATAATTGATTCGTGTACTCTTCAATCAGACCTTAACACTGGTGCCGTACATGGTTAATGGAATTGAACATAAACAAATGTAAAGTCATGCGCGTGTCCCGCAGTGTTTGCAGTCAATTTACTGACTACTTAAACGACATGCCTCTTGAATCTACTAACTCGTACAAGTACTTAGGCGTCCACATAACATCCAATCTCTCTTGGGCAATGCACGTCGAACAAATAATCAACAAAGCTAACCGTACGCTTGGGTACCTACGCCGTAACTTTTCCAAAGCTCCATCTTCATTGAAATTAGCCCTGCACAAAACCTAAATATGACCTAAACTAGAATATGCTTCTTCGATTTGAGATCCCAGCCACATTAATTTAATTACATCGCTTGAGCTAGTTCAGAATAATTCCACACGCTTCATATTATCGAGCTACAATCGCACTGCCAGTATATCTGCAATGAAAAATAATCTGTCCCTGCCTACCCTGTCACTTCGAAGAAAAGTTTCCCGCCTATCAACTTTTCATGAATTGTATTACCATCCCATCTTGCGCGACGAACTTATTTTGCAACCCCAGTATTTTTCCAACCGTGTCGATCACCGTCACAAGGTTGGAATTATCACCTATCACCTATCGTACTAACACAGCTGCGCAGTCGTTCCTGCCTCGTTCTTCTCGCGAGTGGAACCCCTTCCCCCTGATATTGTTGCTATTAATGACAACCATCTTTTTCGCGATACCGTAGCTAACATTGTATAAGCAGGACCTATTTAATGTATTTTTTGTTTGTACGCTGACTTTTGCCTATATTCTTACTAACGCTGTATTTTTCCCTCCCCACCATGTACCATGTGTTATTCAATGTAATCCACTCCCCTCTGTAATGCCATTTGGCCCTGAGGGTATTATAAATAAATAAATAAATAAACTTGATACTCACCGACAACAGCCCGGTGAATCGTACACTTCATACATCGAGGATGTCCTCGCACTGTGCCGGCGTGTCAATCAATCCATGCCGAAATCGGACAAAGTGCGACACATATTGAAAGGCATGGGGCCTGTTGCTTTTAATGCACTTGTTGTGCAAAACCCAGCTACCATCGCTGATGTCGTGACGACATGCCAGCGCCTTGATACGCTGGACTCTGTTCGCCTCCAACCGGACATTGACGACCACCACTCGACGTCTCATGGCCACCTGCGTGACCTCATCTGGGACATTATACGTGAAGAATTGCGGTCGATGGGCTTCACACCTCCTACACCGCATCCTACTCAGTCTTCGGGAGTGCCCTTGCGTGACATCATCAGGAAGGAACTTACATAGCTGACCAGCTTTGCGCCCGTACAGCCACCTGCTTCACGCCCCATACCCACGTACCCTGAAGTTGCTGTCGTGCCTCCCAGCGACGCCCACACGACATTGCTGCGTCCATCCTACGCATCAGTTGCTGCCGCTCCCCCGGTAAACTACCATTCCGTGCTCCCTGACCCTCCGGCCCACCTGACCGCGCTATCTTCAGGTGCCCCGAATGCCTTCTATTCCCCACCGTGGCGCTCGTCTCGCACTGTATGCTACTACTGTGGCTATCGCGGCCACATATCTCGTTTCTGTCGAAAGCGCCAGCAAGATGAGCGTCGGAACGACGTGCGCGAACGGGATTCGTAAACTGGGGCGTCTTATCAAGGTCGGCGTTATTCGTCTCCCCGCATCGGTCTCCATCTCCTCCGGCATCGACTGCACCACGAAACAGCCGAAACACGAGACGCCGCTCGCCTTCGCCCTTCCGCCGTTCCACTTCTCCACTTCGGCCCGCCTCATTCTCATCTGATATTCATTTGGGAAACTAGGTTATGCAGTTTGTGGAGGAAAAACTCCGTTCGGAATTAGAACTGAAATTCCTCCATCCGGCCCGTGTAACACGCTTTCTGTGGAAGTGGAAGGAGTGCGAGTCGATGCTTTGGTGGACACAGGTGCGACATTGTCTGTGATACGTGCTGATTTGTGTGAACATTTAAGGAAAGTAATGACGCCTTACGATGGCCCCACGTTAGTGGCTGCCCAGGGGAACGTCCTTCGCCCTTCCGCGTTTTGTACTGTGCGTGTTTTCATCGACGGCATCCGCCATCATGTCCAGTTTGCTGTCCTGTCCCGCTGCTCTCACCAACTAATTTTAGGGGGGATTTTCTATCATCTGCTTCCGCAGCGATTTGTTGTGGACAACGTGTCGTTCACCTCTCTGACACCAACTACATGCTTGACGACGACAATCAGAAGCCGCTTCGTCGGGTCGCTGCGAAAGACATCGAACTGCCTCCACTATAAGAGCAAATTGTCAGCATTACGTCCAATGACATCTATCACGGTGATGTATTGGTCTCACCGTCACCACTTTGCGTTCGTAAAGGTATAGATCTTCCGTCCGTTGTCGTTCGTTTTTGCAATGGCTCTGCACTTGTCACCGCTGTCAATTCTACACCGGAGAAGATCTTACTGCCAAAGGGCACTACTGTGGCCCGTGTTGCCGACTTAGAGCCTGTATTTGTCACGCCACTTCAGGCCATCGCATCCAAAGAACCTTCCCTCGGTGAGCATGTTTCTTCCTCCGCCTTTACCACCGCTATCAGCAGCGAATCTACATATTCACAGAGGCAGCAGCTGCTCGCATTGTTACAGAAATATGCAAATTCTTTCGAATTTCGCTCGTCTAAGCTGGGCCGCACTAATACTACAGCACATCGAATTCAAACTGTTGGGACATCTATCGTACACCGCCGACCCTACCGCGTGTCTCTAGCTGAAAGAAAAATTATAGAAGAAAACGTTGTGGACATGCTTAAACGGGAAGTCATCCGTCCCTCATCTAGCCCTTGGTCGTCTCCTATTGTTTTGGTTCGCAAAAAGGATGGCTCCGTGCGTTTTTGCGTGGACTACCGGGCACTCAATAAGATCGCACGCAAGGACGTGTACCCTATGCCACGCATTGACGACGCCCTTGAATCTCAACAAGGCGCGGAATTCTTTTCAAGCATCGACTTGCGTTCTGGGTACTGGCAGATCCCCATGAATGAAGACGATAAGGAGAAAGCTGCGTTTGCAACCCCCGACGGGCTATATGAGTTCAACGTGATGCCTTTCGGGCTCTGCAACGCACCCGCGACTTTTGACCGCATGATAGATACCGTGCTGCGCGGCCTGAAAAGGAAAAGTTGCCTTTGCTACCTGGACGACATTATTATCTTTTCGTCAACGTTTTCTGAGCACTTAGAACGACTGGATCAAGTTCTGACGTGCCTTGCCGGCTCCAGGCTTCAAATAAACACTAAGAAATGCTCTTTCACTAGCAAATCTATCAAGGTCTTAGGACATGTCGTTAGCAAAGATGGCATCCTGCCCGACCCTGACAAGATTTCTGCATTCCTTCACTTTCCGCGTCCCGAAAAACCAAAGGAGCTCCGCAGTTTCCTTGGCCTCGCCTCCTATTTTCGCCGGTTTATCCAGAACTTCGCTTCTATTGCTGCTCCATTACACCAACTACTCGCTTCGAACGTCCCCTTTCTGTGGTCTCAAGAATTTCAAACGGCATTCAAGCTGTTGAAGCAGGCACTCACGTCTGAACTTCTGCTCTGCCACTTTGACGAAGCCGCACCGACTATCCTTCATACCGACGCTAGCAGCCATGGTATAGGACCCGTTCTTCTACAACGCGACAAGTCTTCCCTAGAGAAAGTTGTTGCATATGCCAGTCGAGTACTGAACCCTGCTGAAAAGAACTACACTATAACTGAGCAAGAGTGTTTGGCTGTGGTTTGGTCGGTCCAGAAGTTTCGTCCCTATCTCCACGGCCGTCACTTCACAATCGTTACGGACCATCATGCATTATGCTGGCTTTCTACACTGAAGAACTTGTCCGGACGCTTGGGTCAGTGGATACTACGCTTGCAGGAGTACGACTTTGACATAACTTACAAGTCAGGCAGAAAACATCAAGACGCCGATGCTTTATCTCGTTTCCCGCTTCCAACTACCCATATCAGCGTTGGTGAGAACTCAACCGCCACATCTACCAAAGTTCATACGCTCGCATCAATAACACAACCCTTTTCGGACGACGAGCCAACATTTATCTCCCGCCAGCGGTCTGATTCATACTGCAGACGCATGATGGACCACCTTTCGGGAGTTTCTCATCCACCAAACGCGCGACTCCGTCGTCAACTCCTGCTCTTTAAGGTAGACAATGGGGTTCTCTACCGCCACGTCTACCACCCTGACGGTCAGCGCTGGGTTCCTGTACTGCCACGCTCTCTTCGACTTCAGGTGCTCGAAGCCTTCCACGACGACTTGACTGCTGGTCATCCTGGTTTTAAACTCTTGACCGCATTCGATGTCGTTATTACTGGCCTGGCCTTTCTTCTAGTGTAGCGCGGTACGTCGGTTCCTGCTACCCATGCCAGCGTCGTAAACTCCCCACGTCTGCACCTGCTGGACCTCTACAGCCACTTCCGTGCCCTTCAATGCCTTTCGAGGTTGTAGGTGTTGACCTTTACGGGCCTCTCCCCGTCACATCTGCTGGCAAACGATGGATAGTGACCGCCGTGGACCACCTGTCACGCTACGCTGAGACTTCCTCTGTTATTACAGGCTCATCTGTGGATGTTGCAGGCTTTGTTCTTCACGCCATAATCCTGCGTCATGGGGCTCCTCGTGCACTGCTTAGGGATCGCGGCAAAGTGTTCTTGTCGCAAATGGTAAATGAAGTTTGCGCGTTTCTGGAACTACTGACAAGACAGCTTCAAGCTACCACCCTCAGACAAATGGTCTCACAGAAAGATTTCACTGAACCCTTGCAGACATGATAGCCGTTTACGTCCAACCCGACCACAAAAACTGGGATACTCTTTTACCATTCTTGACATTCGCTTACAACACCGCGGTTCAGCGAACAACTTGCTACTCATCGTTTTACCTCGTGTACGGACGCACCCCGACTACCTATCTCGACGTCTCTTTCTTTAACAGCCATGGTAATTCATGTCAGTCTTTGTCACGGACGGCCATTTTTGGCGACCCCACGTCACGGCAATTAACGGGCGCCGTACTCCCCCACTGACCATGGGAACAGCGGGCGCATGAAAGAGAGCCGAGAAGTGCAGAATGGGGTGCTCTTTTTCGAACGTCGCCGCTGACGTTTGATCCTTTGTAACTGCGGCAGCGTCTGCAGGGTTGTGGAAGGCCGCGATGTACCCCGAACAAGGAATAGACTACGGGACACACCGGCTGAGAGCCAAACGGTCTGACCGTTCCCACGGGAGAAACCGTGGGAAAACCTCTGGTGGCCAAGTCGTATGACAACACCCCAACAGGTTGTCACTCTCGCTAGTTGAGGGCCCTCTTCCAATTAAAAAAGGGTGGGGTCAATATATTTTTGGGGCGGAGTTTCCATCAAATAAACGCGCATGATTGGACCCATGTAGAGGTCTCTTGTCCCCAAGGAAGAGAGCGAGGAGACACGAGGGGATTTAAGCGCAGGATTTTGCCCTGCTAGGCAGACTAGTCGCTGACCAACATGGTGTAGAAACAGATCAACAAGTATCTCCTCTAGAAGTTTTTAGTGTGGCTCTGTATCGGCTGGCCACTTAAACTTAGCCGTTCGTCTAGTTGTGACGCGATATTAACGTCTGCAACGTAGACATCGGAACTTCGCCTCGAGTTAGCTCAACCTGCCCGAAGTCACCTGCAAGCACTAGCCTCCCGGAGCCACCAGCGTTGCAACACCGCCGACATCGCAGCCGTGCCAGAACTCTCTCCGACTTCTCGCATCCGATCGTCGGGGACGCAACGCTGCCGGTCATCACACGTATGCCTTCACCTGTTTATATCTTCGAACTTTCTCCTCCGTAGTTCTATTGTTGTTAGTTTGCGTAGTTTGTAATAGTTCTCTCGCGTAAGCTGATTTATTGTTTTATATGTATTTTTAGTTGTATCAAGTCTTGATGTATTTTGTTAGTTGTATTGAAGTGTTGTATTAGATCCCGTGTGCTGCAATATCACTAGAGTAAGGTTTGTTTTGTTTTCTCACGTCTCTGATCTCTTCACTGTCTCTGCTTGCGTGCGGAACGAACTAACCTGCTGTCATTCCCGTCGCCGACTTCGCGCTGGCGACGCTAGAGTGGTAGCTTGTAACAAAACTGGCATCCGCGACGAGGACGTTCCGTACAAGAGTAAGACAGTGAGGGGTGAACGAGAACCGTGCGGACAGCGTGGTGATAGAGCCGCACAGTTGAAGCGGTCGCATACTGCATATGATTGCGCTGTTTTTATAGTGGCATTATAGGGACAGTTGCAGTATGGAGTGTACGGATTTTGATAAGTGGATCGCGCACGGTATACAGTTAGGCCTCGAGGGCGCCGAACTGAGACAATGGGTTAAGGAGCAGCAGGAACAGGCGCAGGCGTTAGCCAGAGAAGAGCGGGCACTGGCCCGGGAGGAAAAGTAAAAAGAAAGGGAGAGAGAACGCAAAGAAAGGAGAGAGAACGCGAAGAAAGGGAGAAAGAACGAGAAGCGGCAAGGGAAGCGGCTAGGGAAGCCGGAGAACGGGAAGTGCAGTTACTGCAATAAAGATTCGCCTCAGTGAGAGTAGCAGTGTGAGCCGACCCAGCAGTGAGCACGGCGATGCCGGGGAGTAGCCGAGTTTGAGAATACACGCAGGTATACTGCTCGTCACCTTTGACGAAGGAAGGGACGACTTAGATGCGTTTATACGCCGATTTGAGAGCATCGCCAGAGGGCAAAAGTGACCTGAAAGCCAATGGGCGACGGCGTTTTCGACATGTCTTACAGGAGAGACGCTAAGTGTTTATGGCAGGCTACCACCTACAGATGCAGCGGACTACACCAAGGTTAAAACAGCCCTTCTGAAGCGCTTTCGCTTCATGGCGGATGGGTTCCGAGACAAGTTTAATAAGGAGAGGCCAGTAGGGGGTGAAACAGCAACACAGTACGCGGCTCGCTTAAGAAATTACTTCGATAGATGGGTTGAGCTGTCCAAAACTCATACCGAATTCGAGTCCTTCCGCGCATATTTGATTAGAGAGAGGTTTTTGCATGGATGTGGTTTGAACCTGGCATTATATTTGAAAGAAAGGAGGGCGGAATCCCTAGGAGACATGCTTGAGCTGGCAGACCAGTTTTTGAAAGCTCAGGGTGGAGCAAGCCTAACGAAAACAAAGAAAGATAGTCCCATAACGGACGAGAAGGGGAAATACGAGAAAGGAGGCAACAGCCATGAATTACTACCACGGTGCTATATTTCCAATCGTGGGAAGCACCCGCCGCACTTGTCTCGCAACAGACCTGCCGCTAATGTAGCCATCGTCTGCTTCAAGTGAGGGAAAAAAGGACATAGGGCAAACGACTGTCGGTCAGGAGCAAATAACTCACTCCAGGCGTCCTGCCTATACGCACCAAGGGAAACGCGTGAGGATCCCATATGCGACGGGTATATCGAGCTTAGGAATGGCGAAAAAGTCCCCGTCGTCAACGCCGTAAGGGTGACACCACCAAAAAATCTGGCTGAGAACCTACCAGTGGCCACAGGGACACTCCGAGGCACAGACATATCAGTGTTGCGGGATACGGGGTGCAACACAGTAATCGTGGGGACGAAGTTGGGGAAGGAAGACGAGCTGACAGGTACAAGCAGACTCGTCTACTTGGTTGACGGAACAGCGAGGATGCTGCCCGAAGCACGGATTGAGATTGACACCCTTCACTTCACTTCACTTTATTTCCTTAAAGACCCCCGAGGGGGTATTACATAAGGGGTGGGTTAACAAATAAAGTTCTGTTATTTTTTTATTGACACGGGTTTTCATTGCGAAAGACGTGCAGACAGTTGGTCGAAAAATGTTGATGGACAGGAAATGGCCACGACGTCGTGGGGAAGATCATTCCAGTCGTTTGCAGTCCGTACAAAAAAGGACATATAAAAAGTGGTCGTTCTAATGCGTGGACGGGCAACTTGAAGTGGATGTCTAGTGCGGTGAGATATGCGGGCTGGTGGAACAATGTAGGGATGACGGAATGGGCTGTGAAAAATTTTCTGAAACAGGCAAAGCTGGAAAAGCGACGGCGAACGTCAAGGTTTAAAAGAGCAGATTCTTTTTTGAGGCATGATACACTAATATTATACAAATACGAAGAATGAATGAACCTAGTAGCACGGTTTTGAACTGCCTCAAGTGAGTCGATGAGATATGCTTGGTGTGGGTTCCAGATTGCAGAGGCATATTCCAATTTAGAGCAAATAAGGGATTTGTACGCCTGTAACTTGACGTCCTGCGGGGCGTGCCGAAGGTGACGTTTCAGAAAACCTAGGGATTTGTTTGCAGATGATATAATGTTGGTAACATGCAGGCGCCAGTTAAGATCATTGCACAGGGTGACACCGAGATACTTATATGATTGGACGTGTTCGAGGGCGACGTTAGCGATTGAGTAAGGGAACAAAGAGGGGTTGCTACGGCGGTGGAAAGAGACTGTTTTACATTTGTTAGGGTTAAGTTTCATAAGCCAGCTTTCACACCAGTCCTGCACGTGGTTAAGGTCATCTTGAATAGCCGTTTCATCTGTCGGGTTAGTTATTGAGTGATAGATTACACAGTCGTTAGCAAACAAGCGGATACTGGAGGAGACATGCGAAGCTAAATCATTAATATAAATTAAGAAGAGAAGGGGACCAAGAACGGAGCCTTGGGGGACACCTGATGTTACTGGAAGGGGGTTAGAGGGCACGTCATCAATTGAAACAAACTGGGAGCGGTTAGTTAGAAATTCCTCAATCCAAGCTAAAACATCGAAATGTATATTTAAAGATCTAAGTTTTATTAGCAGTCGCTTATGAGGTACCTTGTCGAACGCTTTCGAGAAATCTAGGAATATTACGTCAGTCGGCAGGTTAGTAACTAGACTTGTGTGCAGATCCTGGACAAAAAGGGCTAATTGGGTTTCGCAAGAGTAACCCTTACGGAACCCGTGCTGGGCAGGATGGAAGAAGTTATTGGCATCAAGAAAGTGAATGATTTGGGTGTAGATGACGTGTTCCATGATTTTACAGGGTATGTTTGTTAGAGAAATTGGGCGATAATTTAGGGGGCTGTCTTTGTTACCTGATTTGAAGACCGGAGTGACCTTCCCCACCTTCCAGTCGTCTGGTAAGATGTCTGTGCGAAGTGACTGTGAGAATAATAATGACAAAATCACTGAAGAAATCGATTTCGTGTTTTTAAGAATTTTAGCATTGCTTTCGTCCACACCTGCTGAGGAAGACAGTTTCAATTTTTCGATAACAGACAATACACCCGATGGAATAAATGTGATAGGCGACATAAAAGACTGGATACAATTCGGTAACGCAGGAAACGGTATGTGGGTTTCGTTGGTAAAAACAGATGAAAAGGCAGCATTGAAAAGTTCAACGACGTCAGTGGTACTCATATCATCGCCGGCTTCATTTTTCAATGTAACCGTGTGGGATTGCTGGGGGTGAATGATTTTTCAAAATTGCCTGGGATTATTGGTTAGAATCTTGGGTAAATCTGTGTGAAAAAACGAGTGTTTTGCGCTGCGTATGGCGAGAAAATACGCTTTTTCGGCCGCGTAGTATTTATCCCAGTTCTGAGCTATAGGTATTATCTTGGCAGCCCGAAATAATCGTTTCTTCTTATTACATAGTTTTTCAGGGTTTTTGTGAACCATGGTTTCTGACAAGATGCGCGAAATGTGGTTTTCGGTATGTACTTTGTTGCCAGTTCCCATATTTTGTTATTGAAAATTGTCCAATTGTCGTTTACTGATCTGTTCCAAAAGTCTGCTTCGAAGTCCGGAAAAAATTTTGAAGTTCGTTATTTATTGCCTCGTAGTTTCCTTTATCATAAAGACTGATAGTTTTGGGATGAGGCTTGCGGGACAAGTGGTCGAAATTCAGGACTGAGTGTATTACCTTGTGATCGTTGATTTCACGAAGGTATGTAAGTGACGATAAACTTTCGGGGTGCGTTGTTAGAATCAAGTCTAGTATATTGGCTGAGTTGTTTGTCACGCGGGTTGGCTCCGATACCAGCTAGGTGAGATTAAAGTTTAAGCAGATGCTTACAAATTCTTTTGTTTCGACACTGCTCCCTGCCAAAGCGACTTGGTCTTTCCAGTCAATATCGGGATAGTTAAAATCGCACAAAAGTAGGAGATGCGCGTTGGGTTGTTTAACAGTGAGGTAGTTCAATATGTTGTTGAGTTTCTCAGGAAAGTCTGGACTGCTTTGTGGGGGACGACAGCACACTCCAAGCAGCAGAGTTACTGGCGTAGAACGAATACGAAGCCATAATATTTCAATGTCAGATGTAATGTCGACAACTGAGCACGATAGCGACTTGCTAGTGGCGATTAAAACACCTCCCCCTCGAGGCCCTTTGCGGTCGTTCCGAAAAACGTCAAAATTCGGGAGATCAGCCAGGATTTTATTGTCCGTAACGTCACTTGACAGCCACGTTTCGGCCACCCCCTACTTTACTGGCAATCTGACAGCACTATGCCTGCAAGATCCACTGTATGACCTCATTCTGGGCAATATCGATGGCGTAAGACCTCCTAATGATCCCAGAAAGGAGACTGAAAAACCTGTCTCGACAAAGGAGTTAAGGGAAGAGCCTGTACCAGCAGCTATCACCCGTTCCCAAGCAAATGCACAGCCGGAAAAATTTGCCAAGCTTCGTACGCCTGGGACCACGACGGGATTGCCGGGAGATAACTATGGCTGCGAACATAGGGGAGATGCGACATTCAAACATTGTTTTGAGAAGATCGGCAGGAAGCAAACATGCCGAAATGAGAAGGGAAGCGTCGAGTATAAACAAGAGCAGGGACTGCTGTACGGACAGTACACAGAGGCCAACGGACGGCTTGTACGCCAATTAGTCGTTCCGCACTGCCATCGAGAAGCTGTGCTTAAAACAGCACACGATGGTATCATGGCAGGACACTTAGGCACGCAGAAAACCAAGGACCGGATCTCGGAGGAGTTCTTTTGGCCAGGCATCACAGCTGACGTAAAAAGGTGCGTCGCCTCAAGTGACATTTGTCAGCGCACCGTACTAAAGGGCCGTGTACCACATGTCCCACTGAGGAGGGCACCCATAATCGACACCCCGTTCAAGCGAGTGGCGATCGATATAGTGGGACCGATTCACCCGCCCTCAAAGCACGGGAACCAATACATTTTTACTTTAATGGTTTATGCCACCTGGTATCCAGACGCAGTGGCGCTCCCGAGTATCGAAATTGAGCGAGTGGCCGAAGCCCTGGTCGAGATGTTCTCCCGATTTGGCGTCCCCCGCGAGGTACTGAGCGACCGTGGCACGAACTTCACATCGGACCTGATGAAGGAAGTAGCGCGGCTCCTTTTTGTGCGCCAGCTCTACACCACCCCATATCACCCCATGGTGAATGGCTTGGTGGAAAAATTCAATGGCACCTTAAAATTAATGTTGAAGCGCATGTGCGCCGAAAAACCGAGAGATTGGGACCGCTACCTGGCACCTCTCCTCTTTGCCTATAGGGAGGTTCCATAGGCCAGTATGGGGTTTTCACCCTTCGAGCTTCTACGGCCGCCATGTGAGGGGACCCTCAGCGATACTGAAGGAGCTGTGGAGGAACGCCGACTTGACTGAAGAAGCTAAGACGATGTACCAGGATGTCTTCGACCTTCGGAACCGTTTGGAGGAAACGTGCCGCCTGGCACACGAGGAGTTGGGAAAAGCCGGAGCACGGTACCCGAAGCCGTACGATCAAAAGGCGAAGGAGCGGAGTTTCGACACGAACAAGCTGCTGCTGCAATGGAAGGGCCCTTTTGAAGTCTGGGAAAAGAAAGGTGAAGCTGACTACGTCGTAGACACGGCTGGCGGCAGAAAAATCTTCCACGCCAACTTACTGAAAAGGTACGAGGAGAGGGACAGCAGCCCATGAGGAGGCTTTTCGAAGTCTCAAACAACATGCCTCTACGGAGCCGATACTACGGCTACCAAATTGGCACCAACCATTCGTACTTCGATCGGACGCATCGGACACAAGTCTCGGAGCCGTGCTCATGCAGGCCCACGAAGGCAAGCTCCACCCCACAGCTTATGCCAGCCGAAAGCTGCTTCCATGGGAGGCTTCCTATAGTACCATTAAACGCGAATGTCTCGCATTGGTATGGGTAATTCAGAAATTTTCCATGTACTTATATGGAGTACAATTTTGTGTCCAGACAGACCACCAGCCTCTGAGTTATATCCAACAGGCAAAACAGCTGAGCGCTGGAGTACTTCGATAGAGTTTACTACTCCAAGAGTACCAGTTCACCATTACGCATATTAAGGGTAGCGAAAACGTAGGAGCCGATTACTTGAGCCGGATATAGTTCTTGAGGTCTATGAGCATGTTATTTTTTCCTTTCGTCGTTTGTTTTCTGTTTGTGTGTGCATATTTCATTGTATAAGAAGTGTATTTTGAATTATTTTCTTTTTAATTGGTGCATTGGTTGTTTTTACATGTTGTAATGCACATTGAATGATTTCACTACAGTAGAAGAGCGCACCTGTTCCGTTTTGTTTCGTAGTATACATTCGTGCAGTGTATTCTGTATTGATGGCTGCCGTACACGACTATTTCTTTTTCTTGTTGGTGTGGTGCATTGAGATTGTTGCGTGTAACTGAAGCTAGTACTCTAACAATTGTTTTTTCCCTTTTGTTGTTACTTTAATGCACTCTGCCTATTTATGTTGTGTATGAGAGGGACAGTCCTCATGTCTCCCTTGTTGGTGGTGCTTCGTTCCTTGTTGTCGAAAAATTCCCCTCCGTGCGAGCAAATGTTATGAATAACATTCTGAAAGTGGGGGGCGATGTCACGGACGACCATTTTTGGCGACACCGCGTCACGGCAATGAACGGGCGCCGTACTCCCCCACTGACCGTGGGAACGGCGGGAGCAGGAAAGAGAGCCGAGAAGTGCAGAATGGGGTGCTCTTCTTCGAACGTCGCCGCCGACGTTTGATCCTTTGTAACTGCGGCGGCGTCTGCAGGGTCGTGGAAGCCCGCGATGTACCACGAACAAGGATTAGCTACGGGACACACCGGCTGAGAGCCAAACGGTCTGACCGTTCAAACGGGGGAAACCGTGGAAAAAGCTCTGGTGGCCAAGTCGTATGACAACACCCCAACAGGTTGTCACTCTTGCTAGTTGAGGGCCCTCTCCCAATTAAAAAGGTCAATATATTTTTGGGGCGGAGTTTCAATCAATTAAACGCGCATGATTGGACCCATGTAGAGGTCTCTTGTCCCCAAAGAAGAGAGCGAGGAGACACGAGGGGGATTTAAGCGCAGGATTTTGCCTTGCTAGGCAGACTAGTCGCTGACCAACATGGTGTAGAAACAGATCAACAAGCATCTCTTCTAGAAGTTTTTGTGTGGCTATGTATCGGCTGGCCACCTAAACTTAGCCGTTCGTCTAGTTGTGACGTGATATTAACGTCTGCAACGTAGACATCGGGACTTCGGCTCGAGTTAGCTCAACCTGCCCGAAGTCACCTGCAAGCACTAGCCTCCCGGAGTCACCAGCGTTGCAACACCGCCGACATCGCAGGCATGCCAGAACTCTCTTCGACTTCTCGCATCCGGTCGTCGGGGACGCAACGCTGCCGGTCATCACACGTATGCCTTCACCTGTTTATATCTTCGAACTTTCTCCTCCGTAGTTCTATTGTTGTTAGTTTGTGTAGTTTGTAATAGTTCTCTCGCGTAAGCTGATTTATTGTTTTATATGTATTTTTAGTTGTATCAAGTGTTGATGTATTTGTTAGTTGTATTGAAGTGTCGTATTAGATCCCGTGTGCTGCAATATCACTAGAGTAAAGTTTGTTTTGTTTTCTCACGTCTTTGATCTCTTCACTGTCTCTGCTTGCGTACGGAACGAACTAACCTGCTGTCATTCCCGTTGCCGACTTTGCGCTGGCGACGCTAGAGTGGCAGCTTGTAGCAGTCTTCTAGCGAAGATTACATTTCCCGCCTGGCCCAGTCTCGCCATCAGGCTCGCATCAATACTGAAGCGAGACAGAACGAGCGGAAGATCATCTATGACGAATCTCACCGCGTTGTGTCTTTCCATCCTGCGGACGAGGTGCTGCTTTTGACACCTATTCGCACTCCTGGTCTCTGTGACAAATTCCAACCACGCTTCATCGGGCCATACATTGTTTTAGGACAGACTTCGGCGGTTAATTATCGTGTGACACCACTCGTCGCCCCAACAGACCGCCGCTACCGCAGCACAGAGATTGTCCACGTTTGACGCATGAAACCTTTCACGCGACGTTCCCCGTCACTTTGATTTACGGCGGCCAGGGTGTCCGCTTCCAAGTGGGGGGAATTAGTGTGGGCATTTGTTACTTACATCCTCCTCATCCCTGCATGATCATAATCACCATCATTCGCTTGTCTCTTTGTCCTCATTGCCACTCTGGGTCATCATTATCGTCATCGTCTGTGTACTGGCTCTGCGCGTTCGTTTTGCGAGGTTTTTCCTCAATTAAACGCTGTCGCAACCAAGACTACCAAGACTTCATAATATATATATATATATATATATATATGGCACGACGGGAGCGTTGTCAACAAGGATAAATATATTTATTTCCCAACAGTTTCAGGAGAGGTCCTCCCTTCATCAGGGAATGAAGGGAGGACCCCTCCCGAAACTGTTGGGACATAAATATATTTATCCATGTTGACAACGCTCCCGTTGTGCCATATCCCATACCTTCACGAAGACTAACTGACCCATTGAATTATTACTCCCACTATATATATATATATATATATATATATATATATATATATATATATATATATATATATATATATATATATATATATATATATATATATATATATATATATATATATATATATCTTGCCCTGCCTAGTAAGAGCTATCAGAACATTTGAATGCCACTGCTAATGATGCATACTTTCACAGCCTTTTTAATAAAGTTACGAGGAGCACATCACCAAGTTTGTAGAAACCACTTTTATTCAGCGTTCGAAGCTTGATTGCTTTTCGGCACACTACCGTGTACCGGATAACACGAAAAATATTTAAGAAGGTTTCTTTCATACGCTTTCAGCATATAAAAACTATGAAGGTCAAGTGTACAAAAAAATTAAAAATAATGTTAAGCGTTCCAGCTGAGAAAACGCGTAAGTGCTGAATAAACGTTGCAAAAATCAAAATACGCTACATTAAGACATCTTCATAAATAGAACAACGACATTGTCACGTATTCAGTGTCATATCGTTCAGCTACATGCATTGTGGATTTTTCTTTTTCAGCCTCGAAGCAAGAAGCTGTTTCTGAATAAAAAAATGTCAGGCATTGGCACGCACAGGAAAAATCAATTGGCTTTTTAACTAGATAGCGCATCGTAGTCTACTAAATACGCGATATGTCATCGCTGCGATAAATGAGATTGGAAAAAAAACACTTATTAGAACAACTGAGTGGGTCACTGTTGTGACAGGAAGAAGGAAGAAAGTTTAAGCGGAAAGACAGGGAGGTTAGCCAGTTCTTAGACCGGCTGGCTACCCTGTGCTGGGGAAAGGGGTGAGGGGAATGAAAGATCACTGTTGTGACAAGCACCAACTAATTTGCTGCAGCTGCTGCCCCGAGGGAGCCGCCGTACTCATTTTCCCGTCCCCGCCCCATCGCGCTGCAGCGGCAGCAACAGCAACTACAGCTGACCCGCGCTCTTCCATAGAAAGCCGCTCGACGCGGCAGGCAGCTAGTGCCGTGGGCTTTTTTATCCAGCGGCCGTGCCAGGAGTATGAGCCAGCAGCTCGGATAAAGCGTATAATGGAAATGAACCGAAACATGTACGAGCCCTGCACTCGCCCGTTTGCACAACATGGCATTCGTTACAGTGATGATGATCATACATGTTGTTTAATGGCGCAAGGGCCATTGATGGCCAAAGAGAGCCAGGAAATGATATCGGATAAGAGCAATGGTTATGGTAAATGGATGTAAAATAGCCTAAAATTCTGCGCTCTAAAGATGCGTAAGACATATATTTATTAAAATCATGAAAGTGAAGTGAAGCATGCCTGGTGAGAATGAGTCTTTTGTTATCATGACATCATAAAATAGGAGCGTTATATTAGCACCGATTTCTCGCCAGCGCCCTTGGTCCCAAGGGCCGGGAGACAGGTGCTCTTTTGGATGTAGCATCCGCAGCAGCAGCCTTCTTTCGGAGGCCGTGCTACCGATCACTTCAGTAGATAACATGGAAGGTATTTACTTCCTTTAAGAATGCATTCAATGCATTATATTTAAAAAGAGGTTCGCGACCAATAAACATAGCTGGGTGAAGGGGTATGTGTTCCTTGTACGCTAGTGGAAAATGTTTTTTCCTGTAAGCCTCTAGCTCAGAGCATTCAAGGTGTATGTGGAGTACGGTAAGTGGACGGCCACATGTTTGACAGCTGGGTGGGTCACCACCGGACAAAAGGTGTGTGTGCGTGCTGTGTGTGTGTCCTATTCTAAGCCGACAGAGACTGACCTCTGTACGGCGTGTTTTCGACGTGGGTGGCCAGTTACCGAGGTATGGTTTAATCAAGTGTAACTTGTTATGAGTTTGTTGATCCCATAACTTCTGCCAGTAAGCCCTGAGCTTTTTCCGTATGCTTGGTTTTAGGTCCTATATAGGGACAGCAACTGAAGAGTTGGCGGAGCTTCCGTTAATTGACGTGGCGAGCTGGTCGGCCAACACATTTCCTTCGATCTCGCGATGTCCTGGCACCCAGCACACGACGATATGTTGCTTGGAAGTATAGGCGGCGCAGAGTATTGAATAGAGGGATATAATTATAGGGTTTCTGTGTTTTTTAAGATTTTTCAACGCTTTTATGACACTCAGGGAGTCTGTGTATATAACTATACCCTTGGCGTATTCAATTCTTTGATGTGTTTAACGGCAACGAATAACGCGTAAGCCTCGGCTGTAAAAATGCTTGTGCTGGTGGACAGAACGCCGGCATCCGAGAAGGATGGGCCGACCGCCGCATAGGACACGCCAGTATGAGACTTGTATGCATCAGTATAATATTCTGGACAGTCATATTTATGTTGCAGCTCTAAGAAATGCATCCGAATGTGTATGGGGGAGGCATGCTTTGTGACAGCTACGAAAGATGTGTCACGGTCTATAACCTGCCACTGCCATGGCGGGAGCCGCAGAGCGGGGGGGCTGAGGTGGTACTCAAGCAGTGGGACATCTGTTTCTTCAGCTAGGTGTCTAACACGCAGCGAAAAAGGGCGTGCCATTGCGGGTCGATTGTGAAAAAGTTTAGAGCTGGACAGGTGGTTGATGGTGGAATATGCAGGTTGCTCACTGTTCGCATTTACTTTAAGGAAATATATGAAGGAAGAATATGTTCTCTGCAGATGGAGTGACCACTCGTCCGATTCTACATAAAGGCTTTGAACTGGGCTTGTTCTAAAGGCGCCTGTGGACAGGCGGATGCCTTGATGATGAACAGGGTCCAACATTTTCAGAGCGCTTGGCGTGGCAGAGTGATAGACTATTGACCCATGCTCAACACGTGAGCGTATAAGGCTTCTATACCGATTCATGGGGCACTTTCTGTTGCTGCCCCACGTTGTTCGTGACAGCACCTTTAGGATATTCATGGTTTTCAAGCATTTATTTTTCAGATGTTTTATGTGCGGTACAAAGCTTAACTTCGCATCTAAAATTATACCTAGGAACTTATGTTCTGTGTTTACGGGTAGACGCTCACCCTTAAGGACCAGTTCAGGTTCAGGGTGCAAGCCTCTTTTTCGTGAAAACAGGACACAGGCGCTTTTCTGTGGGTTCAGTTTGAACCCGTTTTCATCAGCCCATTTGGATACCTTGTTAAGGGCGAGCTGAACCTGTCGCTTGATTGATATGTGAGATTTAACGTCCCAAAACCACCATTTGATTATGAGAGACGCCGTAGTGGAGGGCTCCGGAAATTTCGACCACCTGGGGTTCTTTAACGTGCACCCAAATCTGAGCACACGGGCCTACAACATTTCAGCCTCCATCGGAAATGCAGCCGCCGCAGCCGGGATTTGAACACGCGACCTGCGGGTCAGCAGCCGAGTACCTTAGCCACTAGACCACCGCGGCGGGGCGGAACCTGTCGCTCACAGATCCCAAGAGAACACGATTGAAAACCTATCTGCACATCGTCGACATATGTTGAATAAAAGATATTATGTGGGATGTACAGACGGAGAGAATTCATTTTTATAATAAAGAGCGTACAGCTGAGCACCCCACCCTGTGGCACTCCGGTTTCCTGTACAAATGTACGGGACAGAGCATTGCTCACTCTAACGCGGAAGGTGCGATCAGACAGATAGCTTTCAATGACACTGAACATATTACCACGTATACCTATGTGTGAGAGGTCTCTCAATATTCCAAACCTCCACGTAGTTCGTAGGCCTTCTCCATGTCGAGGAACACAGATAAGAAAAACTGATTATGAACAAAAGCCTCACGTATGTGTGCCTCGATACTTATAAGATGGTCGGTGGTAGATCGGGCCTCTCTAAAGCCGCACTGGTATGGGTCGAGCAATTTGTTTGTTTCTAAGTAGTGGAGTAAGCGGCAATTAATCATTTTTTCAAAGAGTTTGCACAGGCAGCTTGTTAACGCTATAGGTCTGTAACTTGATACAGTAGAGGGATCCTTTCCCTGCTTCAAAATTGGAATTATAACAGCCTCCTTCTAGGAGGAGGGGATCACACCTTAAAACCATATGCGATTATAAAGAGAGAGGAGGGTTTCTGTAGTTTCGGAGGGTAGTTCCTTCAGCATCACGTACATTACGTTGTCAGAACCTGGGGTAGATGTATTACAGCAGCTGAGTGCTGTTCACAGTTCTGCTAAGCAGAATGGTGCATTATATGCCTCATTTCTTGCGGATTTTCTTTCTAACTTTAGTTTTTCTATTCGTGCCTTGTAATTCTAGAAGGATTCGGAGTAGTGTGAGGAGCTCGATATGTGTTCGAAATGTGTGCCAAGAAAGTCGGCTTGATCCTTCAAGCTTTGCCCGAGGCTATTTACTAGTGGAAGAGAATACGTTTGTTGGCCCTTAATTTTCTTTACCTTATTCCACACTTTTCCCTCATCTGTGTACGAGTTGATACTCGACATAAACTTTGTCCAGCTCTCTCGTCTAGCTTGTCGACGCGTTCTCCTTGCCTGCGATTTGACCCGCTTGAAATTTTCCAGGTTTTCTGCTGTAGGGGAATCGCGAAGCAACGCGCATGCTTTGTTCTGAGTGGTCCGTGCTTTCCTGCATGCGTCGTTCCACCATGGGACTCGCTGTTTCAAAGACATGCCGCTCGTTTTGGCAATACATTTAGATGCGGCATCAAGTATAAAAGCTGTAAAATACGTGACAGCGCCATCTATGGTCAGGGCAGACAGCTCAGTCAATGTCATTTGTGTAAGAGTTCTATACCCTTCCCAATCAGCTGAGTCAATCTTCCATCGAGGAACCTGCGGGGGTAGTTGATCTTTGTTCGGCGCACTCAGGATGATTGGGAAGTGGTCACTCCCATAAGGGTTTTTAAGAACGTTCCGCTTAAAAAAATTGCCCGCAGCTTCCCTCGGGGGAACACGGATGCGGAGCATATAATTGGTTAACGGGGTGTTAAAGTGCGACTTACTTGGGTCGATGGCTAAATTGGTTAACGTGGTTGTGAAATGGGGTGTTAAATTGCGACTTACTTGGGTCGCTGGCTAAATTGGTTAACGTGGTTGTAGGAGGGGTGTTAAATGAGTGAACACGTACGACACGTATGCGAAAGGGCGGTGTTTATTTATTGCGACGAACTTTGAGCACGATGGCTTTTAGATGCCACTTTAGCCGGCGCTGGTCGAAGGGACGTCGATCATTGCGACCTCGGACGTCGACGCGCCGTACAAACCAACCGACGAGCGGCAACTGAGCGAGCGAGCACCAACCTTGAGTATCTATACAGCGCGACGGCGCATGCACTGTCAGCTGTCGAATGTTCGAGAAGGGGGAGAAGCGCAACGGCGCATGCGGGCGCGTCAGCTGCCGATGTTCTCGAAGCGCGACGGCGCATGCGCGCGCGTCAGCTGCCGATGTTCTCGAAGCGTGACGGCGCATGCGCGCTACATTATACAGCTAGCGAATGTTCGTGAAGAGGAGAAGCGCACGCGGTGTGTAGAGGAGGAAGGGTGCACAGATGGTGGAGGAGTGAAGCGCGCGCGGTGTGTAGAGGAGGAAGGGATGCACAGATGGTGGAAGAAGGAGGAGGAAGCTTGCGGACGGCGCCGCACTACAAGCCTCGAGTATTAGATGCTCCGCATCTAAAACAGGTAAAAGGGACGGTGATGAAATGCTAAGATCTATGGAGGAGTACGTGTTGTTTGCAAGGCTAAAATACGTAGGCTCCTTTATATTTAAAATACATAAACTAGAAGAGAAAAGGGGCTGTTCAATGAGACGTCCTCGCGCATCACAGTGAGCATCGCCCCACAGGACATTGTGTGCATTAAAATCACCTAGAACCAGAAACGGCTCTGGGAGTTCATCTATTAATGATTCCAGATCACGTCTTTGTAGCTGTTGATGCGGTGATATGTACACAGAACATATGGTAATGAGTTTGTTAAAAAGTACAGCTCGAATGGCCACTGCCTCCAGGGCCGTTTGGAGCTTCAAATGCTGGCATGCTATACTACGATCGACTATAATGGCTACACCGCCAGATGGTACGACAGGATCCTCCCGGTCTTTTCGGAAAATAATATATTGACGTAGGAAGTCCTTGTGTTTAGGAGTTCAGTGCGTTTCCTGCACACATAGCACTTTCGCGTTAAACTTACACAGGAGTTCTTGGACGTCATCTAGATTTCTAAGTATTCCCCTTACGTTCCACTGTATGATTTTGTCCATAGTGGAAAAAAAGGGAAAAAGTGCTGTGTGCAAAGAAGACGGGGATTAACTCATTTTACAGGGCCTTTGTCAGGCCCTGTAATCGACGTTCTGTCCTTTTTGGGGCGGTCAAGCGAAGCTCGCCGCTCCTTCGGCGCTTCCTGCACCGTTTGGCTTGAACTGGTGTCCATAGCCTCTTGCGAGGCACTGGACACCCGCTCTAAAGAGCGATCTGTGCGTCGCTTAGACTTCGCCTCTATCGACGAAGTCTTTGTCCCCACCGAGCTGGGGGTTGATGGAGCCCCCTTGGCCTCGTGATTGCCCTGGCTGCCGCCAGAGCTTGTAGAGGTCACTGGTGTGGACAGGCTGAAGGTGGGCAGGGCAGCGCTGGTTGCTCCCGCCGCAGGGGCATGTGGCATTGGCCTCGGCACGCTAGGCGCGGTCCGGGCAACTGCCAAGGGCCTTTGTGGTGCCGCCCCTCGTTGCACCACTTCGGCAAAAGGCGTTTTTAGTGCTAATGATAACGAGACTCGTTGTTTTGCTTCCCTGAATGTGATATTTTCCTTAACTTTTATAGTTATTATTTCTTTTTCTCTTTTCCACGCTGGGCGCGCTCTGGAGTATGCGGGGTGACTACCTTCGCAGTTTGCACAGAGGACCTCGTCATGACTACATTCATCAGCATTGTGGCCAGTTGTGCCACACTTAGCACACATCAGCTGTCCTCGGCAGCTCTGGGATGCATGACCAAATCGCTGGCATTTGAAACAACGCCTCGGGTTTGGAATGAAGGGTCGGACATGGAGTTTTACATAGCCAGTTTCGAGAGTCTCAGGTAAAGTGGTTGAGTTGAAGGTGAGTATCAAGTGCTTTGTTGCTATTTCATTGTTGTTACGTCTGATTTTGATGCGCTGGACTTGTATTACACCTTGATCCTTCCATCCATCAAAGAGCTCTTCTTCACTCAGTGTCATCAAATCTTCGTCCGATACCACGCCCTTCACTGTATTCATGGTACGGTGTGCGCTCACAGAGACAGGGTTGTTACCAAAGGCTACGAGATGCGAGAGTTTATTGTACTGTTCCTTGTCTTTTAATTCGAGAAGCAGATCTCCACTTGCCATCTTCGTGGCCTTATAACCGGTTCCAATGGTCTCTCTCAAGCACTTGGCCACAAGGAAGGGTGAGATTGCTCTAGCTTTTGTAGATGATTGTTCGCAGTGGAGGACATGGTATTTTGGGAAAGTTTCTCTGTTTTTGGGCCAAAGTAGGAAAGTTGCGTCGGTGCGTACCCTTTTCGAAGCACGATCAGTTAAAGAGGGGGTCGGGGATCCCATGAGAAAATGTGTATTTTTCGGTAACGGCGCCTACCATCCACCACGGAGTCCAACGAGGGGACGTGGCAGGGCATGTGGGCATGTCTGCGCAACGCCAGCAGTACGCAGTTACTATAACCCAATGGTTTACCCTAGTTTGGATATCCACACAAGGTTAACCCTTGCCGCCAGGAAAAATTGGAAGTAAAATGAAGTGAGGAGAAGACAGGAAAGATGTGAAGTGAGAACAAAAGACGAAGATATAGGGAGAGAGAGATAGGAAAAGGCGACTGCCGATTTCCCCTGGGTGGGTCAGCCCAGAGGTGCCGTCTACGTGAAGCCGGGGCCAAAGGGGTGTGTTGCCTCTGCCGGGGGGCCTTAAAGGTCCAATCACCCAGCGTCGGCTCAACCCCCAGGATCCCCTTTTCCCCGGACACGGTAAAGCCACGCACGGCTAGGCGTGGGAGGGAGTCAAAACTCCCCCGTTAGCTCGGGTCCGTGGTGTCGCTACACACCAAACGCCTACTTGTGCAAGCGCCCCTGCGGGGATTCATTACATTGGTGCGACAGGCAGGAGGGTTGTTAATGGGATGGGTCGTCAAGCCACAGCTTTTTTTAGGGGGACGCGGAGCCTTGAGGTCAACAATGTAGCCAATGAAGATTCTGAAGGGGCACCAATATTCAAGCCACATGGGATTCGCGGGAGAAGAAATCGGCGTAAGCGCAAAATCCAAGCTAAATCAGACATAGGCTATATAACATGCAGGCTGGCAGGAGTATATTAAAGTGGGAAGAGATAGAAAAGCAGTTAAGGCACGAGGAGCTGGTAGTATATGGGGTTGTGGAGACATCTTTGGGGCATGGAGCAACCACCTTGCAATCCAGACAACGTATGGGAATATCAAAATAGAACAGAAGGCAGCAAAAAAAGGGGTGGAATTGAGGAATTTATACATAAAAGTATGGGTTGGCAAAGAGTCAAGCAGGATTGCTCGGAACAATAATGGTTAAAAGGGAAAGTAGCTGGGCAGATGACACTCGTTGGTTTGGTGTACTTGTAGACGGGAGCAATGGCCAGAGTGGAAAACCAGGCAATGGTGGAATGTATAACAAATGACATTGGGGAATTGGGAGAGTGCGAGATAATTATACTAATTAAGAGATATGCATGTGCACATAGAAGATCTAGATGGGTATACTGACCCAACAAGCAAAATGATCACGGATATGTGTGAATGGCGTGATTTCATCATTTGCAGCAGTCCTGAGAAGTGTAAATGGCAGACAATATAGGTGGTAGGTGATAAGCCACGACCAGTGGCCACCAAACAGTGATCGCTTTATTCTCGAGCGCGTACATTTTATAGCCAGGCGTGACGTCATACCGGCGACGATATCTGCGCAGGCAGCATGCGGTGCACGTTATCACATTCCTTCCCTCTCACTTTTTGTAAGTTTATTTTGCACGGTCTTTGTGCTAGAAACGATCCGATGGTTTGCGGGTTCGTGTGCTGCGCAGTTACGGTTGGCTTTCCGCTGACGGCGAAGCTGACCATGCCTCCGTTTGTGACGTCAGAGCTGCTAGCTCTGTCGGGCAGTTCACGTTGACAGGCTGGATAGGCTGTTGAACAGGAGGCGTCGGACAGTAGCCGCCTGTTTATCTGGAACGGACGTTCTGGCCGAGTTTTCTGCGGCCGGTGATTTCTCCTCTCTGACGTCGCTGCGCGGCGTTAAAGGGTGTCCGAGTCCGGACTTGGGATTCAGGCTTGGTGTAGGGTCCGCATGGCATGGTCGCATGGGGTCGGCATGCGTAAACCGAAGTTGTTCGCGCACTTTCACCACGTATGTCACAGCACTCGCAACCTGATGCACCACACCTTCCTCCCACGAGGCACACTCACCGCGCACCGTTTTCCCGAACACTTTATCACCAACATCAAACAAACGCTCACGCCCGCGACGCACATCCCGCTGTTCTTTGAGTTTCTGCTGCTTCGTGTGCATCGATCTCGAAAAGTCTGGTTTCAACAATGCAAGTTTTGTTCATGGTTGTCGCTTAAGAAAAAGCTCGGTGGGTGTCTTTCCCGTCACGCTATTCGGTGTGTTGCGGTATGTCAAGGAACTATCAATATTTTCCTGGACCGATTGACGCGTACCTAACGATTTGCTTTCTAACAGTTGCTTCGTCAGAGCACGTTTCACGGTCTGTACGATTCGTTCAGCCGCACCAATCGAAGCTGCCTGGTAGGGGGAAGTGCGAATATGTTTCACGCCGTTGGCGGTCATGAAATCCACGAACTCGGCCGAGATAAATTGTGGCCCGTTGTCGCTTACTAGTGCTTCCGGGAATCCGTAAGCGGCAAAAACACTTCGAAGCTTTTCAATTGTCTTTGCTGTTGAAGTAGAGAGCATTGGCCCCACTTCGACCCACTTGGAATATGCATCCACAAGGACAAGAAACGCATTTGCACTTGTCTGCGCAAAGTCTATGTGGACGCGTGACCAGCATCTGGCTGGATAAGTCCAGGGTTGAAGTGGTGCTAACGGAACGGCAGGTTGCACTGCTTGGCATATCTTGCAATTTTTTACATAGTATTCTATGGCTAGGTCGATTCGTGGCCACCACACAAAACTGCGGGCTAGCATTTTCATGCGGCTTGCCCCAGGATGTTCAGTGTGCAGAATGTCAAGCACGCAATGTCTCAGTACTTCAGGAATAACAACCCCAACTCCCCATGTTAAGCACCACTGCTCCAGTGACAGTTCGTCCCTGCGTACGTGATACGCCCTCAGGTCTTCCGGGCATTCACCAGACCAACCACTCAGATTGAAATCGGCTATACGACTTGAAGTCAGACACTGCCTGGACGCTTTGGCGATTTCATCGGCTGTCAGTGGAAGACACTCAAACACTGACAGGCACTCGGCTGATTCTACTCCTGCTGGCACTACTTGGGGCAATCTGGATAAGGCGTCAGCTACGTCTATGTTCTTGTCCTTACGGTACTTAAAGCGGTACCAGTATGCTGCAAAAGTTATTGCCCAACGTTGCATGCGCGATGCGGCCAACGTTGGTATAGGTTTTCCTTCACCTAACATGCCAAGTAGTGGCTGGTGGTCTTAGTAAATTGTGAAGTCTCTACCATAAAGATAGCGGTGAAACTTTTTAAGACCAAGTATCAGCGCCAACGCTTCGCGTTCACACTGTGCTTACTTCTTTTCCGCTGCCGTGAGGGTTCGCGAAGCGAACGCAATAGGCCTTTCTTCTCCGCCAGTTTCATGGAGTATTACCGCGCCTAGGCCGTAGGATGACGCATTGCAAAGCACTCCTATCGGTTTGTCAACGTCATAGAAGGTGAGGACTTTGCTGCTAACGAGCAGCTTTTTCGTATCCGCGAAAGCATCGGTACATTCCTTCGTCCACGACCATTTCTGATCTTTCTTTAGCAGCCGATACAGTGGCTCAGCAACGGTCGCACAGTTTCTCAAGACCTTTGAGTAAAAATTCAGCATGCCCAAATACGCTTTTAGTTCGGAGACGTTAGTGGGCTCAGGCACGTCAACAATCGCCCTGATTTTCGCTTCCATGGGATAAATCCATGCTGTAACTGTGTGGCCCAAATACGTTACCGATTGTTGAAAAAAACGGCATTTCTCGGTGTTCAACGTGATGTTGTAGTCCCGTAGCCTTTCAAGGACCTTCTCTAACGTTTTTGGCATGAAACCTTATCAGATCCAGCCACGATCACATCATCGATATTGCACCCTATCTTTGCAATGCCCTTTAGCAATTCGTACATCAAGGACTGGAAGATTGCGGGTGCACTAGCCACACCATATGGAAGGCGCTGAAATCATAACAACCCCAAACTGCTGTTGACCGTCAAAAATGATCGTGACTCGGAGCTTAGTGGTACCGGCTGATACGCCGCCGATAGGTCGAGAATGCAGGACACCTTGCCCTCTGTAATTGCTGAATATGGGTCTTATGGCCTGGGCCGCGGGTAATGGTCTGTGTTTAGGACCGGATTAATCGTAACTCTGTAATCGCAAAGCCTAGGGGAGCCATCTTTTTTTTTCGAATTACGACAAGAGGTGTCGCCCAGTCGCTACGCGATACCTGCTGTAGCATGCCCGTTTCTACCACCTCACGGAGCTGTTCTTCCACTTTTTCTGTAAGTGAAAATGGAACAGACCTGGCTCGACAGAATACTGGCGTAGCATCTGCATTCAAAGATATTTTTGCCTCAAAACTCTTTACGGTGCAGGGTATTTCTTCAAAAACTGCAGGGTATTTCGTCATCAATGACATGGCTCTGTCCACCGCTGTTACTTGACTTATTGCGCTCCAGTCAAGCTTGAGACAGTCAAGCCAATTCCGGCCAAGCAATGCTGGCAGTCTCCTTCCGTTATCCTTAACTACTATACCAGACAACACAAACACAACCTCAGGACGTCCTCAGTATGCCTCCGTGAGGACGATATGACGCCCTCAGAATGTCCTCTTAAGGTACTAGAATGGCACTAATCCCGTCCCCTTGTCCATACACATAACAACCTCAGCACATCCTCAAAACAACACGTCAGAACTTTTTCAGTATCTTTTCAGAACAACGATAGCGTGGCCGGTTCGGTACTGTGGGCAGTGATACTACTTAAGATTTGCTTCTTTTCATGATATTTCCATACATCAAAAGAAAAACACCTGCTAGGTCTGGAGTATATATACTGTATCAATCAACAGAAGTGTGACAGCGCTGCACTATTACAAAAAAAATAAAGCTTGTTGACTGAAATGTATTTAACAGTAATTAATCACAACTGACAGCTTTGTCAGGCATTCGAGTCCACGTATAGTCTGAAAAAAGAAAAGCAGTATCAAGGCAGTCAACACAGCTCAATCAACTACGTTTGTAATCTTCCTCGAAAGTTCGACACAATGTCATCACCACGTGCATCGCACCCATCGCACTCGCTAGTGTTAGGGGCTCCACTCTGACAGTCTATCAGTACACTTGACACGGGCGTTGTCTTGACTTGCCCGAGGTCGGGCCGTGTGTCAGATGCAGAAGTCGATTCTTTCACGTTGGGACCAGGCTGTTTCGAAGCACACCTCGCCGCGGTCGGCTGGTGACAATGCATCCAGGATCAGTCTGAACGTTGAGCAGCCCAGTGCACCTATCAACAAGGCAATTTACCTCCCGCCATCACCTACTACTTCCACACTCACACATATCTCACTTTTAACCATGCATACAAACAACAAAGGACACGAACTTTCACTAGTACACTGTTCCTTCTCTGACAGGGCCGCCGCTGCCATTTTGACAGTCAGTTGACTTAGAATGACTTGGCTACTTGCACGGAGGAAGGAAAAGGTAAGGAGAGGCCCTGACGTCACTTGTTGTGAAGCCGCGATGAAGCCGGAAGTCGGCCATATTGAGTAGGCAAATTCTCCTCTCTTGTTTACATATGAATGCGAAGCAGAAGGCGCGACTCCCTCTCCGGCTCGGAAAGCACGTGGGCTGCGCAGCGCGTGTGTCGTGACGATCCGAAACGAATGGAAGTGGGCTCATCACTCAGAGCCAGCGGGACACCTTCAGCGAAATCGTTTCGTCCGAGTAATAACAAAGAGTAACAGCTCGCTGAAAACGAAGCAACTACGAAAGAACGCGCGCTAGATGCACTGACAACGGCGAGTGCTTTCACGTCATTAATTCAGCAACTGTACAGACAACACGATCGGTCGTGCGCCTTCTACGGTTGCATTCCGCCACGCGACTGACGCAGCGTCCTGCCACTGTGTCCGTGTTCCGCGTGAAACTCACCTGCGTCAGCATTCTGCGACCGTGGTGACTTTGAGCACGGTGCTAGTGACAGTTGAACGTGGTTGCTGTTACCTTGAGATTACATGCAATGCTGGAGGAGAGTGTACCAAGCGGAACATAAAAGGTGTTTTAATACGCACATGCAAGTTGTTACTGTACACACACAACACGAAACTACGTATGTGCACATGGTCCTCACGGCGTCTTGCTGCAGGCTCAACAGCGTCGTCCGTTGTCACAAGCAGGAGCACTGCTCAACCATCACTGACCTGCAAGGCGTTCGTCGTCATTCAGCTTCGTCATGGTGCCCAACGCCATTTCGTGAACACTAACTGCTTCATCCGCGTCATCCGCCGCACGACACATGGATATGCACTTGTTCTACGCACTGTTGAAACCCCGTGATGGACAAAGAGATTTGTAAACGTTGCTAAGAGTAATGTAACAGCCAGACGAACACTGCGTAACCAATAACGCGGCGCAGAGCACAGATATTGTCCGCCACGCCTCAGCACGAGACCTGGGGAGGCACACATTCCGCCGCCAGCCACGGCCGCTCACTGCTAGACCAGCTTCACTGCGCAACACGTAACCATAACAACGCCGCCATTGTGCCTACTGAATATGGCCGCCATGATGTCATTTCCGCCACATTTTTTACGCCCTGCGCCGGCTGGGCATGCCCTCTCCTTACCTTTTTCCTTCCTCCGTGGCTACTTGACTGTCCAGAATGGCGCCGCAAAGTCAATGGTTGCCAGCTGCTAGTTTGTTATTGCGTGCTACATCGGCTGTGACATTAAGGAACAGGCTGTTTCAAATGGAGATTTCGTAATACCAGGTTCGATACCTAAGCCAATTGATTACGCGTGTCTCATTAGGCGGGACGCATAATTTGAAAAATATCTGCCAAAAAGTAAACAAACGAGGCGAAAGTACGCAATAACTTTATGACTGTATGAAACAAACGTGCGGAGAAAGTTTTCACGTATGAAATGCATCTACTTGGTGCGCAAAGGTCTTGAAGAATTATGTGTGCTCAGTGCAATGCTTTTGTCATCCTCAAAAGGTCCTTGGCAGGACCTTTTCTGGACCAATTTTCCCCAGAAGCCACTCGAATAGACGTTTGAGCCGGCGCTTCTGCATTGCTTTTGTCATCTCCAAAACGTCCTTAAAACTACTTTTTTCAGGATAAATTGTTGTCCTCAGAAAGCACTGGAAAAGATGTTTCCGGGTCAAACCAGCTTGTGTCGTCCTCGGTAAGTACCAAGGTCAATAACTGTGCGAGGACGATTTTACCGTATGAGGACGGCCTCAGGACATCGAGTGTTGTCTGGGTTATACTACTGGAAGAATCATGCTCTGCCCTTTGTACACAACTGAAACCTCACTGTTCCTTAAGTGGCATTTGTTCGCCGGTGTACGTGCGAAGTGTCACTTTGGTGGGCTGACATGTCACATGTAACATGAGCGAAATGTAAATCATAGACATACTCTGGCACTACAGTAACAGCCGCTCCTGTGTTAATCTGCATGTTCGGGGGTTTGCCTTCCACCTGAATGTTGACATCGTACGAAGAGCGTGGCACGTTACGAAATGGTATACTTCGTGCTCAGAGTCCTCGTCTGAACATCCTAAGGCATTTGTTCTTTTTGTCTGAGCAGCTGTGCACATTTTTCTCAAGTGTCCTACTTTCGAGCAATTACGGCGCACAGTTTTTATATCAGAATACGCTTGAAAAATGCCCTCTGCCGCATCTTTCACATCGCTCTTTCTTGGCAACGTGGCTCTTTTGAGCCTTCTTCATCGCTTTCTTCGGCTGACTCACCGCATTTAGTGACTCCTCTTTGTTCTTTTCTTTCATTAGCTCTGCCTCTCTTGCTGCCATTTCTCGGTCCAAGGCAATCTTGCAGGCGCTGTCAAAGGTTAGGCTTTCTTTCGCGAACAAGGCTCGCTGCGTATCCTCATTGCGCACACCTACTAGCCTGTCGCGAAGTGCATCTTGTAAGAAGTCGCCGTAGTTACATTTCCTGGCCAAGTGCTTCAGCTCGACTATAAAATTTTGTACGCTTTACCCTTCGTGCTGAGTCCGACTGTTGAACCTGCAGCGCTCAGCGATTACCGAGCTCCGTGGGCTGTAATGTTCTGTCAACAACCACTTTGCTTCCTCGTAAGTTTTCTCACGTGGGGAAGCCGGCACTACAAGGTTCTTCAAGACCTCATAAGCTTCTGCTCTTATTACAGTCAGAAAAAGCGCTAGCTTCTTTTCCTCTTTTACGTCGTTCGCGTGCACAAACAGTTCAAATCGCTCCAGGTAAGACTCGAAATTCTGCGACTTAGGATCAAACTCGGCGATCTTCCCTAAGCGCGACATTCCTGTCCGCGAGCAGAAAACGTTGAGTCACCTCTCTGCGGTCTTTTTTCCGTCCTTGGCTCAGGTTACTCTCGGTCGCCCTTCAGCCTGAAGCTCCGCTCGCTGTCACCACGTCAATGCTTTCGGTGCTTCTGTGGGGCGTTGCTCGAGAAGCGTTGCTGTCTGCTCCACGTTGCAGGCTGCGGTGTCGTACTCCGAGAGCACGTACATGACGGAATGGCTTTTTCAGTCGCCGAAACGCGCCTACTTTTGCGCCATGTAGTTCCTTCGCCACGCCTGCCTACGGGATGCGAGCTACCTCGTCGCCAGTGATAAGCCACGACCAGTGTCCACCAAACAGCGATCGCTTTATTCTCGAGCGCGCACATTTTATAGCCAGACGTGACGTCATACAGGCGACGATATCTGCGCAGGCAGAATGCGGTGCACGTTATCACAGTAGGAAGACTGCAGTCGACGATAGATTATGCACTGGTGTCACATACGATGTACTTAGGGGAATGCACGTAGATGAATGTGGCTTCAGAAGTCTGGGTAGTGATCACAAACGTATCAAGCTAAATTTTGGAAGAGCCGTGAAAATGGGAAGGAGACAAGATGAGCAACTATATTTTTACTCAGAATAACAAATAAAAATGGCAACTAAACAAATTGAGAAAGTAATCACAGAGGATAATAAAACAGGACGTACACATGTTTAATTACACAGTGCTAGAGCTAGCTAAGGTGCATCACAAGCCACCCCGGAAAAAGAGACACAAACCCAAAGGTTGGTTGGATGAGGAAGTTAAGAGAGCCATAGAAAAACATCAGAAAGCCTCTACGGAGCACAGACATGCTAAGCAGAGGGGTGAACCAACAGATGATGTTGAAAGAAAATGAGATATCTTTCTAAGCTGTAGAAGGGAAGCATCCCATCTGATCAATGAAGAGATTAGAAGAAAGGGGGCTCTGTGGCTGGCAGAAGTACATAAAAAGAATAAAAAGGCCCTGCACAATTTTGGAACCATCTAAAATCCCTGAGTAATGAGACAAGTCCAGAGCAGATGTTTATAACTACAACTCAAGGTGTTAGGCTAGAATGGGACGAAGCAATTGAATATATAAGAACAAGGGTGACAGAAAAATTTCAACAAGAAAATGCCTTACGCACCTTAATAGACAAGGATGGATCAAGTGGCACAGTGGCTCCATTTTCACAAAGAGAGTGCGAAAGGGCTGAGAAAAGGGTTACTAGTAGTACATCAACAGGCCCAGATGGCGTTCCGATTATGCTGATAAAAACATTGGGTCTGAAGTCTAAGCAGGCTTTGAGAAAGGCAGTGAGCAAAATAATAATCGATGGTGAAGTCCCCGATGGATGGAAACTTAGCAGGATGAGCATGATCTATAAAGGAAAGGGGGACAAAGCTGGCATAAACAACTACCGGCCTATAACAGTGGCATCAGTGGTCTACAGGCTGGCGATGCAGATTATAAAGGAAAGACAGCAGGCATGAATAGAGGATGAGGAGGTGCTGAGGAAACTGCAGAATGGGTTTCGTAAACACAGGAGGTTAGAAGACAATCTGTTCTCACTGACGCAGTGCATCAAAATAGCAGAAAAGGAACACAGGCTTCTGTGGCTAGCATTTTTGGATATCAAGGGAGCGTACGATAGCGTGGTTCAAGAGGAATTGTGGGGAATACTAGACACACTAGGCGTGGAAGATGTAGTCACTAATCACTTTAAAGGATATCTAGAAAGGTAACAAGGTAATTATACAGTGGGAAAAACAGGTATCCAAGCCTGCAGAGGTAAAAGGGGGCTTAGGCAGGGGTGTCTTCTGTTTCCCTTATTATTCATAATGTACCTACAAGGATTAGAGGCCAAATTTGAAGGACGTGGACTGGGCTTCAACCTCTCTTTCGTCAAACTAGGAAAACTCATTGAACAGGCACTACCAGCACTGATGTACGCATATGATATAGTGCTAATGACTGACAAGGAAGATTTGCAGAGATTGGTGGACATCTGCGGTAATGAGGGTGATAGGTTAGATTTCAGAATCAGTAAGGTAAAATCATAAGTCACGATTTTTAATGACAATGAAGGTAGTGAGCTTAGAATACGGGAGGTCACGCTAGAGATAACAGATAAATACAAATAACTGGGCGTATGGATAACCAATGGGGCCGAGTACCTAAGGGAACAAGAAATATACGTGTCGACTAAAGGTAACAGGAATGCAGCGGTAATGAAAAACAGGGCACTGTGGAATTACAATAGGCATGATGTTGTCAAAAGAATATAGAAAGGGGTCATGGTTCGTTTTCTGACGTTCGGCAATGCGGTCTTGTGCACGAGATCAGAGGTTCAAGCAAGATTAGAAATTAAGCAACGTGGAATAGGTAGGCTTGCTTTAGGAGCTCACAGGAATGCACCAAATGAGGGAGTACAAGGTGATATAAGATGCACATCATTCGAGGGCAGGGAGGCTAGCAGCAAGATAAAATTTGAGAAGCGATTTAGAGAAAGGGGGAGGAGTGTGGGGCCAGGAAGGTTGTCAGCTATTTGTACAAGAGAAATGTCGATACAAAATGCAGGAAGCGAACCATAACATTCACGGCTAAATACTTCAAAAACAACAGGGGGCCAAAACAAGAACTATCAATTAATAAGAAGGTGAAGGAAATGGACACCGATACGTGAAGAATAGACATGATTGAAAAGCCGGCACTATAAATCTATCGAACTTACAAGCAAGAAATCGCCAAGAAGAGGATCTATGATGATTCTCGGGGTAGTTCTCCACTATTTGAGGCCAGGACGGCAGTATTGCGAACCAAGACTTATCGAGCCAAATACGAAGAGATAGACACGGTATGCTCTGCATGTGGAGAGGAGGAGGAAACTGATTTGATTGATATGTGGGGTTTAACGTCCCAAAACCACCATATGATTATGAGAGACGTCGTAGTGGAGGGCTCCAGAAATTTCGACCACCTGGTGTTCTTTAACATGCACCCAAATCTGAGCACACGGGCCTACAACATTTCCGCCTCCATTGAAAATGCAGCCGCCGCAGCAGGAAATCGATCCCGCGACCTGCAGGTCAGCAGCCGAGTACCTTAGCCACTAGACCACTGCGGCGTGCAAGGAGGAGGAAACTGCAAAACACTTGATTCTGTAAAGGGCTTCATGCTATAGTTCAGGATGATGGCGCAGAGTTTTTGAAAGCACTGGGGTTTTGGGGACAGAGGGAGCAAAGTAGACTTTAAGCGGGTAGAAATAACTAGAAGGAAGTTATCTGAATGGTAGCTACAATCAAGGCCCGAGTGGACATTACATTTTTCACTGCAAATGCCAGCCATTAACTTCCCTATTTATAGGGGAAAAAAAGAAAAATCTAGGTTTTGTTCACTAAGTATTAGGTTTAGGTGGCGTTAGCCGCCGCAAGATCTAAAGGGTACAGCCCAGTGTTGTATCCGTTACAAAAACTAAGTACATTAATTGTTACACCAACAAAAAAAGAACGCATTACCACCCTTCGTTACCAACAAAAAATGTAACGCATTACCGTTACAGTTACCGAAAAAAGTAACGGACGTTGTTTCTGCTGTTGCTCATCAATAATGAATATCATTTTGTTTTGGCAACAGAAACTCTAAATAAGAATATTTTAAAGCTTATACTTATTTTCCACACAAAACTTTAAGCCAATGACGATTTTACACAAAATGTTGAGAATTGTTTGTACAAATGCACTGAACCTTAGCAATGTCATAGAGCTTATAGTTAGTTGCCGCTACAGGTGGATGAGATGGCTTCGGACTCTAGCACATGTTGGAGCTTATTGTATAGTCACATCATGCACAATACGAGATTTAATCATCAATGCCTTAACATGAATTCCCACAAACTAGCCCAGTTATCTGTTCTCTTAAGGATAAACGCTCTCCACTAAGCACCCATCACCGGACTCTCAACAAATTTATGGCAATCCTTTCAGCATATGCTTATAAACGCACAAAATTTGTAGTAGTAAAGGATTGTTTTAATGGCTTAGCAGCCTGTGAATATATTAGTGAAATAGCATTTCTTGTTCATTTTAACCGGTTTACTTACCGCGAAAATTGGGAGTGTTTATGTGAAGGTGTTCAAAATCAGCCTCGCTCGTTCTGGAGGTTTTTAATTAGAAATGTTAACGAGAACAAAGTCTGCCAATACTGCACGGGCCAAGTTCAGCATGCCAACAAATTACATGCTCATCATATGAGGTCGGCAAGAAAGTTGGGCATACCATCGGTAACTTTCATGGTACGAGACAGATAGGGGCGCAAAAGCATTTTGTCAGTTTTCTACACCTACGGAGCAGAAAAAGGCCTATCTATAAGACCTTCTTCACGGAGACAAGGTTCACTTTGTACTGTTGGGCGAAGGTACAAAAGCTGGCTTTTGTCACTGTGCCGGTTCAGAATTGTGGTGCTGTCGAGCACAGGGCAGCAGCCGCAGCTACCACAATGAATAGCCAGAAAGCCGTCAGTCTTGTTCTGAACATTATTGTCGTGCTCTTGGAGACTGTCATTGAGGCACCTGCCTGTCTGGCCGATGTGGCAGGCTCCACACGACAAAGGGACTCTGTAGACTATCCCCCAGCACAGATTCTAGAAATCGATTATGATGCCTTACCTGGCATCCAACTTCGCGTTTCGTGACCGGACTGCTCCTCTGTGAGAGCAAGGCTAACTTGTCAGGGGCCGAAAAAACCGCATGGACACCGTGTCGGCCCATCTTTTTCAACCTGTGTGGCGAAAGCTGATGTTTGTAAGAAGTGACTGCGACTTTTTTGCGTCTGCCTATGCTTTCCTGTACGCCAGTGGTTCTCAGCTATGGATGTGTCGGGGACCCCTTGTGGACTGGTGGAAGTGATGGGGGACCTCTTGCAGAGGAGGGGAGGGAGGGGGAGGGGACATAGGCATATTAACAGAACTGGAGCGTGAAACAGGTGTCTTTTATTGCTACCAAAAACATCAAACATGCCACATCACTTCATTTTGGACAGTTCATCAATACGTGGCAAAGTCCCGCATGAAAAAAAATTGAAAAAATGGAAAACAAAAGCGGGTGAGGGTTTCGCGGATCATAAAAATGGCTTTGCAGACCCCATTTCTGAACCACTGCTGTACACCATTATCTACAGCACATCGTACGTGCCCCTGAGCTCTGTAGATGCTTTCCGCCACAGCAACCAGTAACGTCTCAGGATAGCCAGCCTTTCCAAGACAAGCCACAGTGCGGCGGAGAATGTGCGTGCAGAGAATCGGTGCCTGCTAAAGATACCCCATTTCCCCCCTCCCCCGAATTCCTCAGACTAAACTGCGTCCACGCTTTCTTTGTGAATGCTTATCAGGCATTCACAAAGCAGTAAGTGACAGTGGTCTGACACTGCAACAAAGAAATTCGTCTGGGCGAGTTCTGAGAATGTGGCACCTTCAAAATAAAAAAGTAATGAGTAACGTGGTGTCTCACGTTACCGAAAAATTTTAAAAGAAGTACGTTACCCGTTACAGTTCCGAAATCGCAATGAGTACGTTACTAAGTTCCTGAAAAAAGTAATGCGTTACCGCCAACACTGGTACAGCCATATCAATCCATCAATCCATCCTTCAGCATCATCGGGACTCACAGAAGAAGGGTTAGGGTTGAGTGTTTATTTATTTAATTTAATTAGTACCCACAGCGCCCATACAGGCATTATAGTGGGGGGGGGGGGGTACAGAAAAGAACATGAAAATTGCAGGTTCACATAAGTTCACATAATTGCATTCACATAAGTAAAAAAGAGAAAAGAAGTAGATTTCCAAAATACAAAAACATACACAGTTGCACCGAGCAAAGATGCGTCAGAAAAGTCATATGTATTAAAAAAAAAAAAAGATGAAAATCTCATGATAATTAAAACAAAGTGCAGCATTCGTCTAGCACAAGGGCAAATTAACACTAAAACAAAACAACATAGCTTACAACCAAGATACCGTACAGATCATGGCGACTGCCAGGCGCACACACGTAGTCTACAGGGCTTAGCGGTCCAAAGATTCAATCATTTTTATTGCAGAAAAGAACGCATCCGTTGAAGAAATTTCTACAATTGTGGGAGGAAGTCGATTCCACTGACTGATAGTTCTCGGAAAAAAAGAGTTGCTGAAGGACGATGTATTACATTTATATTCTCTTATCTTGTGTTCATGATCTTTGCGGGCTGAAATGTAGTGAGGCCGGCTTATGTATACGTCACAGGGAATTCGAGTATGAGAATAAAATATGCTGTGCAATAGCTTCAGTCGAAACGATGCCCTTCGGTGCTGCAGAGACTTCCATTTTAACTTCAGCTTAGCTTCCGTCGCACTGAATTGTCTGTCGTACATAGGTGCATTAAACACATATCTCGCCGCCATAGACTGAACTTTTTCTAATCTTTCTTTATTTGATGATGTTGCAGGGTCCCACACACAACATGCGTACTCCAGTACTGATCTCACGTATGTTTTGTATAGTACCTCTCGGGTTTGCTGTGGAAAAGCACGTGTGTTTCTTTTTAAGAATCCTAAGCTCCGACAAGCTTTATTTACAGTGTAATCCACATGCCGATTCCATGATAGAGAGGGGCAAAAGAAAACACCTAGGTATTTGTATTCGCGCACCATTTTTACCGGAGAGCTGTTTATTGTGTATTCAAATTCACCTGGGTTTCTTTTTCTGGAAAACCTCATGCATACAGTTTTCTTAAGGTTCAGTTTCATTTCCCATCGCTGGCACCACGCGTATATTGCACATAGGTCGTTTTGGATTACGGAACAGTCAGTTTCAGAGGTAATCTGACGATATAAAATGCAGTCGTCTGCAAATAGCCTAATATGGGATTGTACGTTTTCGTTAATGTCATTTATATATAATAAGAAAAGTAATGGTCCCAGAACTGATCCCTGAGGTACCCCTGACGTAACACTAGTTATTTCAGACTGTTCGCCGTTTACAACTACATATTGTCGCCTCTCATGTAGATATTCAGCAATCCATGCAATAACTTGGTGATTAATATTAAAGCTGGTTAGTTTTTTCAGCAATAAGAAGTGTGATACAGTGTCGAACGCTTTTTGAAAGTCGAGGAAAATACAGTCGACCGAAAATTTGTCGTCCAGTGCTGCTGCTAAAACATGAGTGAACTCTACCAGTTGTGTGACGCATGATAGCCCCTGCCTAAATCCATGCTGGTTAGAGTTGAATAGGGAATTACTATCTATGTGCTTTACAATCGCAGTATATAAAATATGTTCAAGAATTTTACTGCACACAGAAGTGAGTGAGATAGGGCGGTAATTATTCACAGCATTGCGCGGGCCAGATTTATGTATAGGAGCAACAGACGCCATTTTCCAATCAGTTGGGAGAGAACTCTGTTTTAACGATTTTTCAAAAATAACTTTCAAGTACATAGACACTGCATGGGAAGAAGACTTCAACATAAAATTAGGCAAGCAATCAGGACCCACTGCTTTCGCACAATCTAGATCTCTAAGTAGTAATTCAATGCCACGAGCGTCAAGTACTACATCAGGCATGGATGTGGATTCATGTACCAACAATTTCAAGTCTTTTTGGGGGTCAGTAGCGGCTGAGAACACTGACGTAAAATATAAATTGAACAACTTAGCCTTTTCTGTCGTATCGCTCACGGTAATATCACCGCTGGTCAAAGCGGGAATTGAAATGTTGTCTTTCTTGTTTCGTTTGATATACCTCCAAAGTTCTTTCGGGTTTTGCGTTATTTTACGTTCAATTGTTTTAAAGTAGGCTACTTTCATTTCGACTGTAGCATTATTTACTTCACGCGTTGCCAGCTTCAGTTTGCAAGAGTTCTCTTCCGAGGGATTTCTTTTAAATGAACGGTAAATTCTCTGCCTACGCTTGACCAAAACGTCGAGTTCTCTACAAAACCATGGTTTACTTTTATTACGCCTTCTAGTTAGCACCCATGTCGGAACAAATCGGTTTCTCAGCTCTAGAATCTTGTCTTTAAACAAATTCCACAGCTCTTCTACTGAGTAATCATCGGCAAGTGTTTCGAAAACAATGAAATATGCCTCCAATGCAGTGTTGATTCCTTGGACATTAGCCTTCGCGTAATTGTACATGCACCGACTCCTTTCACTGTAAGCACTCGTATGTTTCATATTTATCTCACTTAGCACAACCTCGTGGTCACTTATCCAAATATGCCAGAAATGGTAGAAAACACTGAAGTATTTCAGTGTTTTCACTTCAGTGTTTCACTTCAGTGACTTCAGTGTTTTCTACCATTTCTGGCATATTTGTGAAAAATAGATCAAGGATATGACCTCCTCGAGTTGGTTTCAACACTGTCTGTGTTAAAGACAAGAGGTTCATGAAATCAGCCATTTCAGATTTAAAACTAAGAGAACTTCCAGAAGCTATTGGTTGCTCATTCCAGTCGAGATCAGGCAGGTTAAAATCCCCACCTACAACGACGTAATCAGAGGCGATTTTTGTAGCTGTAGCAGTGAATTCACTAAATTCCTTAGTTGAACCAGTTGGCGGTCGATAAAAAGAGCAGACTGATAGTGATTTGCCATTCGAGAGCTTAAGTTGACACCAAACAGCTTCACTCGTATCGTCTGTAGTGCTTATGCCTATAGACGGAATGCGCTGATCTACCAAGATAAATACACCACCTCCATGATAGTTCCTGTCTTTCCTGTAACAAGTAAAGTTATCTGGAAATACCTCGGTGTTTGCCACGTCTTCATTCAGCCATGATTCAGTACCGATAACTACACTTGGTTTGGTCATGCGCACTAAGTCATCGAATATGTCAACTTTATTTTTAATGCTCCTACAGTTTACTAACAAAAAAGAAAGTGAAGAGCATAAGAACTTAGTCGGTCACTTGCACTGCACAACCTTGCCTGAGGTATCATCGTAAGTGTACTTGATGCCGTCCATGTGAAGGGTATCGTGTTTTAGCTGTACTCGTGCGTCCCCGCTTCTATTTTCTCTAGCAAACTGCCACAAAATTCGCCTTTTCTTTCGCACTGGTTCAGAAAAGTCTTCCGACATACCGATACCTGTATCTTTCAAATTCTTGGCCTTTCCTAAAATCAGGTGCTTTTCTTTCAATGACCCGAACCTTGCGATCACGGGCCGCGTTTTTCCCTCTCGAAATTTCCCGAGCCGATGAGCTTTTTCTATCGTTTCGGGGTTAACTTGTAATTTTGTCGAGCATACTTCTTTCACAAGCGATTCAGATTGTGACCAAGATTCGCGGACACTTGTATCAGGTATGCCGTAGAATACCAAGTTATGCTGTCTACTACGATTTTCAAGATCATCAATCTTATTTTGAAGCAACTGTATCACCCCGTGCTGGGTATTACAGCGCGCAGTACACTCAGTGATAGCGGCTTCTAATTTTGACAGCACTGACATTTTTCCTTCCATTGACGACACTCGTTCACTCAAGTCATTTATAGCAGCCTTATGTTCCGCTTGGTTCGCTTCAATGGTATTAAGCTTTCGAACAATCGCGTTTTGCCCATCCAAAATTTTCTGTAGCGTCGCATCAACGACAGGGCCAGGATTCGTTTCGATATCCCCGCAGAGAATTAATAACAAAAAATAAAAGCAAAAACGACGCAGCAGCAAAATCCGACGCTTTGAGTGGTTTCCAGCATCGGAATGCACGCGCACACAGTTATACAACATATGGGGTGGAACCGGCTGGATAACAAGAGCAAATTGTCTACAAAGGGAACATTCACTAACCTGCACAAGAAGCAGAACATGCGTGAACGGCACTGCCATTGCACTGCCGGTTCCACGCCCCAAAGATGCACTGCAGTCGATCGTCTTTTGTAGGGCGGTGATAGCGGTGAACCAAGGTTCGTAGACTGTTGCTGGACACATGTCGGATTCAGCTGCAGTGGGCGTCAACGGTTCCCCATTGAGCGCTTCGCAGATTTTCTCGCTGTTGCCTGTGAATCCTTCGGCGACGTCGACGATAATGCCGTAGTTGACAGCGTGGTCCGTTGAAAGCACCCCGGAACTATATGCAACCTGCACAAGAAGCAGAACATGCGTGAACGGCACTGCCATTGCACTGCCGGTTCCACGCCCCAAAGATGCACTGCAGTCGATCGTCTTTTGTAGGGCGGTGATAGTGGTGAACCAAGGTTCGTAGACTGTTGCTGGACACATGTCGGATTCAGCTGCAGTGGGCGTCAACGGTTCCCCATTGAGCGCTTCGCAGATTTTCTCGCTGTTGCCTGTGAATCCTTCGGCGACGTCGACGATAATGCCGTAGTTGACAGCGTGGTCCGTTGAAAGCACCCCGGAACTATATGCAACCTGCACAAGAAGCAGAACATGCGTGAACGGCACTGCCATTGCACTGCCGGTTCCACGCCCCCCGTTGGAAATGAAGACAGTTCGATGTGGGTTGTTCCAAATGATGCGTACGTGACTCAGGCTTAGTTTGTGACAGACTTGCCCAAACTACGTAGAGCTACGAAAACGGTCGATATTAGCCACAAGGACAAAAAGAAACTTTTGATTTTCATCTCTTGTTGAAACAACACTCAACATGTACAGTGTGTTGTCAAGGCTGGACTTCAATCAAAATACTTTAAACGTGAGTGAAGATGAAACGGTCATCATGAAGCATTCAGGAAGCGCGTCAGCTGACTGGCTGCTGATGCCATTTGCAAAAGTTTTACATCACGAACATCTCGTGAACGGCAAAAGATTTACTGCTACACAAAGTATGGATGAGTCAATTACAGATTTTGGCAACGCACGAATGCAGCCAGTAATGAGAAAAACTATATCGTCTTCTATGGGTGCCAGAGACCCACCATGCCCAGTTTCAGAAGATTTTGAGCCAAAGTGGCCAAAATACGAAAAAAAAACACTTTGAAATCTACTACGTCACTATCAGAAATTCTGGCGCGAAGTTTAAACATGAAACTTTTTATACTGAGTCTCTGATCTACTAATAAACTTACGATGATGAAATTAACAACAGTAAAGTTTTGAGAGAATAATTTATCAGCCTAGATTAATTCCTCACTTCACTTTACCATCCCTTTAAAGGCATGCATGTGTCGGGCTATAAACAAAAGCACAGCCACCAAGTTGTACAAGAACAACCATTTCATTTCATTGTGAATTACAATTGCTCATACATACATGATGGTGCCCTGTGTACAATAACATCATTTCTTTTATACACAACAACTTCAACTGAGCAGAAGCGATAATACACATCTGTGAGGAAGTGCTGCAAACATACAGACCTTCCAGCACGCATCAATGCTCATCGCAACAGCAGCTTGCATGCAGTGTAAGATGGCCACATGTTGGAAACTTTACCCAGCAGCAAAAACTATGAGCGACCTCAACGAGGTCCCATTTGAGAGCAAACAGGGAATGCATTTCCAGGCTAGGAGACGCACACACTGCAGGCACACTACAAGTATCCGTTTGGTTTGTGAATACTTTCCAGGACTTTATCAAGGCAGCCAAGACATGCCACATCTAAACGAAATAAATTTCACCTCTCAAATGTCCTAGACGAAGCTGTGGCTGCATACAGACATCACTTAGCATGGCCATCAATTTTTGACATGAAAACAATCAATAAGTGAAAGCAATGTAAAAAGAGAAAGCACGATTTAGTTTTGTAGAAATGCATGTCACAAGAAGTCACCTGCAGCAAAAGAAATGCAGAATTTAGAATATGTAAAAACGTCACTTTAAATTCAACTACGACATGGAATACGAAGCTTTACAACAAAGGTAGGGTATTTAGAAATGAATGCTACAGTCACATAGCTGTACATGACCATGTGACCACACCTGCATCAAAGGGAAAAGTTATTCAATATATATAAGCAACGCTCAGTACTTCAGAGATCATGCATCAGGCGGCAATAAGGTGGCAGACTGTCCATTTGCGACTCCGGAAGTAACACAACATTTAGCGTCATTGAATACGACAAGTGATAAAAAATACCAGGTTGGCGATGATAGAACACGAGCACAGCAATCACCACATCCATGTATCTGCTAGCAGTGACTGACAATAAAAGTATCCAACAGGCACTGCACAAAGCACAAGAATAACCTGATCCGAATACTGAAATATGAGAGAAATGTCATCAAACACCACAAACACAGAACCATAGAAAGACTAGCAACACAATCTGGTAAATGATAAGCAATGGGGACAAGTAAAAATTGTCAACCTACATCCAGTGAGGACATTATGAATTCACCCATTACAATAAAATCTAAACATTGAATGTGACCTCAAGTGCACCTGGAACCAATTCATGTTATACTAATGTTTGCTCAATTTAACTGAACCATAGTACCATAGTCCTGGCAATTTGCATGCAGAAGCCACACTATGAGGCACGCTCCAATTTATTTTGGTGTCTTGGGGTACCTACCCATTCTTATACACCGCCTAGGATTGAAAACTTGAGCTTAGAATTAGCACGCCATAACCCGCCTAGCTGCAAATGAGCCATTGACATAGCACATAGTGACCTGCGCAGTACAAATTGCATAACCACTGCCACCGCTATATTTCCAACCATTAAAACTGCTCCATAAAAGTCGATTAAGGGCACTGCTTGCCATCGCACTGGCTGTGCAAGCTAAATATAGCAAAAAATCTTGGCTACAGCGGAGCACTTTATTGATTGATTGATATGTGGGGTTTAACGTCCCAAAACCACTATATGATTATGAGAGACGCCGTAGTGGACGGCTCCGGAAATTTAGACCACCTGGGGTTCTTTAACGTGCACCCAAATCTGAGTACACGGGCCTACAACATTTCCGCCTCCATCGAAATGCAGCCGCCGCAGCCGGGATTCGAACCCGCGCCCTGCGGGTCAGCAGCCGAGTACCTTAGCCACTAGAACACCGCGGCGGGGCAGCGGAGCACTTTATGCCGACTGTGTTTACTAGTATGTTGTAAATTGCTCATTTAATTTTGCACTGTGAAGAAGTTCTGAATTAATTCAATCAGTTAATTTAAGCAACGAAATGCCAACAGAAAAGGGCAACTGTTGATCTCTTATTTTTGAATCTTAACCCACTGCTAGGAAAGAGCTGCAAGTAACAATGCTTGAAAGGCGGTTGTTTCTGGCACTTCATTTTGCACTGCCTGGCATTCCCTTTACGATCAAGGTTTACCTTTACATGGGAACCAATCAGTATTATGAGCACCGCCTCTTCAAAGAACATTTTGGGAATATCAAGCAGCATGCAAAACCACCTATAGTTGCGCACATTCATCTTGAAACGCAGAGGAAGTATGCAGAAATGCCAATTTTATGACTACACCTTGGAGAAGTTCACAGAAAGGTCTGAAGTGATAATGTCCATGGGGCCAGCAAGAGTATTTGTGTTGGTCAGGGTAATCTTCTTCAGCAGCATTTTATGCATGCCTTGCTCCCTCAGCCTCAGCGGGAGAGCAGAAGGCAATCGCAGTCCTGGTGAAGTTGAGTCCTTTAGTCGAAACAATACCTCCAGTGACATTCTCTACTCAACAACCATACCTCATGCAGCCTTTAGCGCACTCACTTTGCAAGGTGTTTTGAAATAGCTCACACACATAGTCAGATAATTTGAAGAAACTTCAGTTTGATTATAAATCATGCGAAGTGTACTAAAACAACAATTTTTGTTATCACACTTTCAAATAGCTAGTATGTTTGGCTTGCTTAGCATCCCTCACTTAAAACAACACCTTTGATAGCAAATAAGATGTCAACTAGAGGACCTGGATTTCGTGGCTGGCCATGGCAACCACATCTCGACAGGGGCAAAATGCATAGACACCTATGTGCTAAACAGTTAGGCGTATGTTAAAAACCCCACGTGATCGAAGGTTAATACTGACTCCCTCATTACATAATCATACGGTGGTGTTGGCATATAAACCTTGACAATGTTTTAAGCAGCCTATGTTTCGGGTAATTTATTTATTCTTGGCAAAGAAAATAAAAAGACTGCAATATTTTTTTCTTACTTTTCAAGGATTGCAGTGGTCTAACAAAAATTCGAATGATTGGCCATTCTCCCAATACAGATTTTGGTACACATAATGGTGATGAAACTAGAAGCTCTGGTTTTAAGCATAGAGAATCAAATAAAATAATCGAGTCCATCTTTCTCACTCACACATTCTTGATTTTATAAGAACACCAATTAAATCTGTGCACAATGACTAGTGCAAGCAATGCCCATCAGCATGCTGTTTGCAGAAAGCCCACAGTTGTCTTTAAATGCTAGGCAACTTTTTGCCAAGACATCCGACACCGACAACAAAGGTGAACATCAAAAATTGCAGTAAAATTGGCAGATATCTCCAACAACCAGGGATTTTCGGCCAAAAGTGGAAAAGGTTACAAATGTAGTGAGCCAGGGAAGCCTTGTGTGCAGGCCAACCTGAACTGTGCTAACAGCAATTAAGTAAGTTGATATTACCTGCATTTTTTTCTATGGGATTGAACGATCACCAACATCTAAGAAAATACACAGCCATGCCTACAAACATAGTTGTATAAATGCAAGGACAAGTGGCCTGTGCAGACTGCTGGACTGACGACAAGGAAGGATACACAGTGGAGTGGTGCATTTAGCAAGAAGAAAACTCGCAGGCCGACCATTTTGCTCACCTCAAACCAATGTCATATAAAGCGTGGAAACTTTGGCAAGATGGTAGGACATAACTGAATATACGAACAGCGCAACCTAGAAGTAGTTACAGCGTAACTATGGAAGTAATAAACAAGAACACAAAAGAACGCTGCAGCGCTCTTTTCTGTCCTTGTTTATTACTTCCATAGTTATGGTGTAACTATGTCTAGGTTGCACTCTTTGTATATTAGGTAATGTTATATGATGACGAAATAATAAAAATATACAAAGTAAGCAGTGATAATACACTGCTCACGTGTGGAAGGCTGCTTGCAGCAACAATGCTTCGTGCAATGTATACATAATGCAACCATACGAAACCCTCCAATGGCTAGCAGCAGTGACAGAGCACATGCTGACCTTAACAGTCAGCTTGCTTACGTGAAAGTGCCATAACATGCCTGCTCCTACAGTGGCGATCAAGTATGACTCATCAACATTAGGCACATTTGCCTCAACTGTTTTCATGTACAATCGGCAGTTTATGTACAAGAAATAGTTTTTTGACCCACACGCATGTTGGGCGATAAATTTCACGTCGGAACTGCATGTTCAGTGCTTCACAAGTGAACAAAAGGCAGCGAGTCAGTTTTCAAGAGGTCATTTTTCATTCTTCAAGTACCACATACACGTAAACACTTGCCAACTCACTTGGTTTTCAATCCTAACCAAGACTAATAAATCTTCACGCACAATCTGTAGCAGTTCTTGTGAGGACTAACGTCGTTCTTACAGGACATCACCATCGTGAACAGCTTGAATGCAAGGCTATGTCTTCAAGAAAGAGACTTGTTTAATGTTTCACAAAAACAGGGCTCTATAAGCAAACTAGAATATTACGTTTTATTGCACCACCGAATTCCGAATATACCACAGTAAAAACAATCCATCTGCTCTGGCATTTCCAGACACGTTTTCCCCAATGTGCCCCATAACAAAAAGGTCTGGCAAAGGACGAATCCAGCTGGTAGTGACAAGTCACGGTACTAGTAATAGTATCGCAAGAATATGGCGAGTAACTGCAATGTATTAAGCATACATTCCAACACCAAATAATGAACAGCAGATAGGAAATTGGATCCACAAACAAGCACCAGCTGTAAAAGAATGGCTACACGATAGAAATGCTCCTGAAGCGTACCGAGAAATCCCACGTGTTTTTACATGCTCTGAACTGAACCTTAGAGCTGTCGCCAATGTGCCACAAGACATCTATGACATCTACCATTACTGTGAGGGTGACTACTGCACATAGGGCAGAGCAGTAAAAGAAGGAAGCACAAGTGGAGGAAACAAATACACAAGCTTTGACCCACTTCATCAATTTTAGTGCAGCAGTTGTATGCTGGTATTACCGCAATGTGAAAATATGCTCATGTGAAATGTGCTTCAGAAGCCACTCACTAAAAATAAATATATATAGCAGAGAAAGCTGCAATAGACTCAACTACAGCTATTTAACGAAAGACGACGAAGTCTAAACAATGCCCATCTTCAACACTTAAATAAAGATGGGGCTTCATACAGACATTTGTGCACTCGGAAGAAGTTGCTGCCAAGAAGAAGCAGAGAAAACAAGCTCTCATTTTTCTCTCTTTTTTCTCTTACCACATCCCGTGCAAACACATTTTGGCACATGGCTACTAATTCCATGAACAAAAATGCCATAAATTTGCCTGAAGGGCTGAGCAGGGCATGAAACGGCTATACAAGCATTTGTAGTTCTTTAGCCATATGTGATGGCACACATTCATGTGCTAACTAAATCAACGAACATCATGTCTGAAATGCACGAGCAGACATGAACAAACAGTTGGTGATTACAGACAAGTGGCATACAGAGGTGAGTAAACTCAGCATTCTCGCTTCTTTGCGATAATGCCAGCTGTCATGATAAGGGCTGCAGAGATCCAGGATGCCATTGGAGACAATCACAAGATGCAACCAGCAAACTTGGCCCACTCAACCTTTAAAATCGCTATTTCCATCTTACGCAGAACTGTTCCAGACCCAGTCAGGAACGGTTGCCTCCCTTGCCTGGGTGCCACCCAAAGAGAGCACAAGCTTTCCCCGGATTTCAGTGTGATCACACTTCGTACAAATCACCAAATTAATGCAGACACCAAAGTTTAGCCCGAAGTGTCCCTGAAACTTTTATCGTAACAAAAAACTGGTCGACATATTGGTTTAATCATACTGAATGGTGTGAGGCACAAACTGCCACAGGTGAGGCGCTCATTACCAAATACTCGTGCCAACAAGAAAGATGGCCACCGCTTCCGAAATTTCCTTTTTTACCACTAATGCAGAAGAGCCAGACGAAATTCACAGCAAAGGTTGACAAAAGCAGGGCATACAGGAAATTCTGCATGACCAGAACAAGGCCCAGCTCGGTCACAACACTGACAACCAATACTGAGCAATTACAGATTGTAATTGAAAGCAGGGTCCACTCGACAATATCAGTAGTCGGGAAAGGCACTGTTTGTTTTGAGGGGTTGCATAAATAGCAGTCCTTGCATTCCAACATGACAGCCCAGTGCATACCTGCCAAGATCCAGAGAGGGGTAGTGAAAATGCACGCCACACATAATTTGGACATGATTACTTTTATTGACACTTATCACAGTAAACCTTCTCTGTTTACTTGTACCAACCCTTGCAAAGGCGTGACGGTTGGAGTCACTATAAATAATGAGCTGGGTAAAAAACTGCACTTCCGAAAAGAGGCTTACGCAATCTTCACTGCCATAATTAAATCATGCTGCTGGGAGAAAGCACAATCTGCCTCAAAACAAGGTGCCTCGATGCTGGACACACGCAGAGGATAAAAATTCTGCGTTAGGAGGCACCTGCACGACACGATATTCAAGCGACCGATTCTGCGGCGTTGCACTCAAGTATAGGGCAACAACACGGAGCAACAAAAAGCAAAAGCAACAAATTTTTGCCGTTGTCCAGTCGAATACTCTCAAACGTCGCCACACTGAGGGATGCAGATGAACTAGTTAGGATGTCCACAGTAATACGAAAATCCCAAGTTATCATGCACAATGGTGGTACTACTGTCGAAATATGCGTTAAAACAGAGGCTCGGAGTCCCGCATACAATGAACAACGGCGGCCACACATTTAGGTTAGAGCAAATGTGGAGGTGTTGTAAACTTTACCACGCTTCCTTGCATTCACACTTTTCATAGGGGCATTGACTGCAAAGGTTCGTGACTCACGACCACCCAACGTCCTTCCACTCTTTATGAAGCACACGCCTATGTTTACATGTGCACCACTGCGAAAAAGGTTCAGGCTGGCTGGATTAAAGTGACGACGAATGCACAAGAGAGAGGCTGCCTTGACGAACACAAGTCCACTTGTTAAAATGTCGGCTCCAGTGACATTCACTGTTCCAATCATTTTTCTTCAGTAAACGGCTACATGTTCCGTTGAACTTGGCTCTGGAATAGACTCCATAGGGTGAGGTTCGAAGGCCCAGGAACAACGGGTGAAGCCATTTATTGATATTACACTTGAACGTGAGTAAAGCAGCACATGAATGGCATGCTCTTCACCCAGATTTAATGTCACACGGAAAGACTTCGCAGGTGCCTACAACGATGCCTTAACAGCAGGCCCATACAGTATCAAAGTACTTGCATACAAAGTGCAATCGGAAGGCAAGGCCTCTCGCAAAAACATTGAGGATCCTGACCTGCTACCAGATGCCATGAGAGCAACCACAGTCAGTTGCATGCGGCTGCCCACAACAGCATTTTGGCAACAATGGTCTAAGAGCGGAGAATACGGCCACACTTTTTTTTAAATGCTGTAGTTGCGTGCACACTAAAAAAGCTAAGAGATATAGCGAACTTTGTAAAAAGATCAATGCTGTTCTTAATAGACTCTTCATTTTTATCAGTAATATTGCATGCATACTAACTACGAACTTCATATTTAAACACAACAGCATGACCATCAGGCCGATTACAAACAAGATTGACTGCATAATGAAATCACGGATATTACGAGATAAACGAATTCCCCTCGAAAATCTCATAGAGACACATGTGTTCAAAACCTCATTATAATAATGTACAATTGACCTGTAAATAGATATGAGATAAAATTGTAGCCAAAACCAAAAGTTCTGTATTCGTGCTTATAAATAATTTTCTGCAGTTTCCAGTATCTCATATTGTCAGATAATTGACTGAATTGATTGATAACTTTGACTCTAGCAAACACTCATACAATAATTCACTCATCCTTCCGAGAAACACACACTACACTCAGCGCTCGGGTGGATGAAAGTGATTGTATAGGGGTTTGCGGGAGCCAAAGTTGTGCCAGTTATTTTACAATATGATGAATAACCAACCAGCCCAACAACAAGTAAGTTTTATTGTTCAGTATCTCACACTACTAGCCTCCCTGTGCTTACTGCCACAATCATCTTAAGTGGGCATAAGTTCATTTCAGACAAAACTTTGCAAGCAGCCTTTAGCTCAGCAGCTGGCAACCAGGACAGCCTGTGTTTCTATAACAGTTCAGCTAACACTGTCAACTAAGGCTTGCAAAAAAAAAGCATTCATTTGTCCCTCACAAACCTTTTTCATAACTTTTCTAGCAAAGACTTACCATTAAGATATAAAATTATAACCAAGAACTTGTGTACTGACATGTTTAACTTCTTTCTGTTAATAACACAGGTATAAAACCCTCCCCTTGTAGTGCCTTAGGCCTTGAGGGCATCAACTATTACATAAAAACAAAAACAACTAAATAAGCAGCCCGAGCATTGTCCCACCATTATGCAGACATAAAACTGCCGCATGTCACAAGCGAAGACTTACTGCTCGCCACAAAATGTGGAACATGGCAAACTGTAGTAGACCTAAGCAAGTCCCTTGAAAATCGCATGCAACCAGCTGGGCATTTTTCGGTGACCAAATGTATGTGGAATTTCCCTAACACACAACAAATGTGTGCTCATGGCGAATAGAAGATGTAATGAAGGTATTTTCACCTTTGCATTCAACCTACCATCTATGTCATCAACACATGCAGCATTTCAATTGGTTTCAGACTTGGCCACGTCGCCTCATTGGTGGTGTAAAACATTCTTGCAAGAATCTCAATGCAATTCGTGCAACATGGCAGATTTGGAACCCTTGGCAGGTACGACATGACTGCATTCTCAACAACCGAACTACATCACAGAGGAAAGTGAGAGGGCACAGCAAATGGGTCCATGAATTCCTTACCATAATACACACACAACACACTTGCAGGGAGGAAGGTAACAGAGTGAGGACTTGGAAACTAAGCTCTTCTGCTCACAGCTAGAAAAGATTAAAGGGAAAAAAAAAACACGCAACAGTGAGAAGAATTGATCCCTTACTTAAAAAGTAACCGTAATAACAAAAATAAATGCCATGCCTTTGTAAATTATTGCCGCAACAGAATCAGGTCATTTCTCCTTTCTTATTTTGCATGTTTGTTGCAAGCTTTAAGTAATGCTTAAAATAAAAGGGCCTAGAAGGGGTGGCTAGAAAGAAGATAAATGTTGCGGCTGTGACTGCTGAACACAAGGCATAAGATATAAAAGAAATGCAGTTCATGCAAGCGACAGCATTGCACAAGAATTCCCGCCTCGGCTAGAACCACGTGCCTTCAAGGAGCATCCCTGCCCTCTTCTTTGGCAGTCCACTCGCTTCACGTCCACAGGAACACCCGGTGCATAAGACTGCAGGTCACCGTCCAGTTTCATCTGACACCACCGTGCAAGTGGCTTTGGCAACAGTAACAGGCAGTGATCCTGCTGTTGGGAGGAGGGGGGCCGTCGACACGTTGCCTTCTCGCGTTCAGAAGAGACCACAGTCCTTCAGATTGTTCTTGATGATGACGTCAGTCACGGCGTCAAACACAAACTGGATGTTGTTGGTGTCAGTGGCACACGTGAAGTGGGTGTAGATCTCCTTGGTGTCCCGGCGCTTGTTCAGCGATTCAAACTTCATTTGTATGTAGGCGGCCGCTTCTTCGTACGTGTTACTGCCTACACAAGGACAAGAAGGCGTCACCAGACAAGAAAGGCACACTTCAGAGAGACTAGCAGTGCTAGTGCTGAGCAAAGCAAACCAGAAGTCATTCTTCGATCACAAAAAATTGCCCTCACTGGCTTTATCAACAACAGGCCTGCATTTGGGTGCTACAGGAAAAAGTGTTCAATAAAGTGTCATGTAACTGCCTGGTTCCAGTACATCCTTATGCCTAACAAAGATGCAGCTTTTCTGGAGACAAAAGTTGAAATGACATCTAGGTTTATTTTGGAGACAAAAGTTGAAATGACATCTAGGTTTAAAGAGGTATTGACACAAAACTTTGCGTGCGAGATGGACCATGGGATCGATTCCCATGAACATGGCCATAACCTCTGCAAAAATTCAGCAGCAAATATAGCTTGGAAGGTAGTTTACATGAATCCTGAGGTTTGCATGTGCCACCAACCCTCACGGTATTGGCACCGTCAAAAGTAACCCCCATGGTGACCTCCCTACTTCCCTCACGTCCCCCTGCTGTAGTCAGTACAACAGGTTGTGACGATGTCATAGCCACCGTTTTTCTTTTGCCGCATTTGCTCCAGCAGAATAGCACTATGCGGTTGCTTGTGAAACCGTGGCCATGGCCCACGTGATGAAAGCTTTGTGTTTGGCAACACTGCTGTCTCGTTCCCTGTTCGAAAAAACTTTTCGATAAGAGTGGGCGAGTACTCGAAATTTCAAATATTTTTCGAGTAGCGTTAGCTATCCAATACGCATCAAAATTTTACTAGTTGAACTTCCTGACAATAAATACGGTCACCAATCGTTTGACAGTGGCCCCTTCAGATTTTTCAATATGCTTCACCCCATCACAATCTCGTACTCCGGCAAAGCTGCATTTCAGGCTGTGCAACGATTGCAAGTGTATAGATTAACCAAAACGCTGATTTAGTCAAGGAGATAATAGATGTGGGAGAGGTGGGGCCTCAATTAATACTGTTTTGGACCTGAAATTGGGGCAGGAAGCCAGAAAAGCCAGACACCTAAGATTTTAGTCTAAAATTTCAAATGGCGTTCTACAGGCGACTTTCGTTAACTCAAACTCAAAGGGACTTCCGAATTTCGTTTGAATTGTCAAGAAATATGAATAATCAAAATTCCTCAGCTATATGGCTATGGGCAAGGTGACAAATAGACTTTATCACAGTTAAAGGGGCCCTGAAACACTTTTTTGAGTAACCATGGAATTAGTTCACTGGAAAAGCTATTACCTCCCAAATTGTGAACGCCGCAAAAAATTTTAAGAATCCGACTAGTACGAGCGGAGTTACAAAGATTTGTCACACCCGGCAATCACATTCTCTCTTCTCTCGTCCCGATGAAAGCACTGGAAGCTGAGCAAGGAGTGATGGGAGAAGCAAACAAAAAACGTCACTCTCGCTTCGGGACCTTGAGCATTTTTCGTGTTTTTTTCTTCGAATACGCGGCTTTTTCAGTGTGATCGCGTGCACACACGTGGAAAAATGACGGCCTCTCGCGGTGACCTTTATAACAACTGAGCGCGCCATGTTCAAATCAGCCAATGGCTGATAAATGGGGTTTCTACGAGTGATTTTTGAGCGTCTTCCATGATTTGTTGACAGAAGAAAAAGAAATTTCTAGCAGACTTTGATAACTTATTGTGAACTCCAGGCTGCGTGCTACCCAATAACATTTGAATGGCGTGTTGTCGGGAGCCTCTACTACCAATCGGCAACGTTTTCTGACCATCCTCAAAAAGTGTTGCAGGGCCCCTTTAATTTAAAATTTTTTAAGCGCAACTGCACCCAATGATCAGAAAGTAAACGTGTAAGGTACATAAGTTTATTGGCCATTTATTACAGATCAGACCTTTTAACAAAATCATGAATTGCCAACTGCTTCTTTGTTACATGTGCCTTCATCACAAAGCTCTCTATACCAGTTGAGCAGCATCGCGGTTTTCCTTGTGCGTGCTTCATTTATACCATTTGTTTACTAGCAAAGCCTTTTTCCTTGAACGCCTACTGTGCTTATTTTTATTTTTAAACATTTAGGATTATATAGGCACCCAAATTTAAATAGTAGTAGGAAAGCAGCAGATATTTTCAGGTATGGAAGCGCAAAAAGCATAAATTAACCAAATGAAAGCCTGAATTAAGAGCCTTCTACAGTCGAACACAGATATATCGAACTGAAAGGGGATTGCAAATTAGTTCGATATATGAAAAATTCAATATAAAAAAATATAGGCCCCGAGAGCTTACCTGTAGCAGATCATCACCTACAATAGCTGCATTCAAGAATGACAACTAATTCCCTACACACGCAGAATGATTTATTTGCGTGAAAAATTAAAAAAAAAAACGCTAACATTGGCCTGCTTTTTCGTTTCTAAAATGTCGATACTAGTCTCGATTTTATGACAACTCGCAAAATGCATCGCCTATGTGCTCGTCGTCTTCACCGGTTTCCACAAGTTTCGCAGTCTCGAAGCCTGCCTTGCGGAAGCAGTCGACCACTGTGTTCGTCCTCACGTCTCGCCAGGCATTGAAGATCTCCGCGGGAGAAAACTTCGCAGAGATTTACGGCCACTTTTTCGTCATCCACTACTATATGTCCCGGCTGCTGGCAGCTTCGCTTTCGTCAGAATTGGTTTTGCCAACGATGCTGTAGCGCTGCTTAAATTGGTGAAGCCACCTGGTGTTGTCGGTGAAGTTGTTTCACCGAGTGCAGGGGCAAACCAATGCAGGGCCTTGGCGATCTATCAGAATGTTCTACACATACACTTCTAAAAACCAGGCATACATTGCCTTTTTTACATTCCCGTGGGCAGAAGTACGCACATGACAGGCTCACGACGTTCGCTGCTCTGCCGCCTTTGCCCTGATATCTGCTTTGTTCTTCAACAAGGTACTCAGAGTGCTCCGTGGAATTCCGAACTCGTCTGCGACGATAGAACATTTCTCGCCCGCCTCAGCATTCTGAATAGCCTTCAACTTCGTCGCAAGGTCAAGGGTCTGGTGCTTCTTGTCGCTGGCCATAGATACGCGAGAAGTCGACAATTCAAGGAGTACGCAGCGGCTTTGCACACCACGCACACAAAAGAGAAATGCTGCACATACGGTGGTACGTAGGTGACGTGCGAACGAAAGCAACACAGCGCTCGCAAGGCGATAGCCACCTGCGAGGACAGTGCCTCTAAAATAGAGGAGGAGTTGGCGAGGGCAACAGTAAAAGGTGCGAGCTGTGGTTGGCTGATCAAAACTCGCAAAACAGCAACAAAAAATAAAAGAAAAAGCGAAAGAAAGAGGACGTCGCCTTATTCGTTCCTGCCAATGGGTACGTGAAGAAAGAGAGAGAGAAAAAGAGAAACGAAAAAAAAAAAAAAAGCCGTTCCGCAAGTTAGAGATTGTGCATTCTGAGCCCTCTCGCCCTTACCTTTTTTTTTTTTTTTTTTTTTCGAGCGTTTCAGGTTTTGGCGGAGGCGTGGTGCCGCACGGACGTGTCTGGAACTGCGAGTGCCCAAGCGCACCTTCCAGCTCGCGCGGCGTCCAGTATGTCCGAAGGTGGGTGAAAATACCGTTGTATATAAATTTGCAAATTTATATACGTTGTATATAAATTTGCAAATTTATATAATTTCACAAAGAAATTTCAAGGGGATAATTTGCGAGTTCGATATACCCAAAAATTCGATATGTGGGTTCGATATAACTGTGTTTAACTGTAAATGCATTGAAATATTAGAGGGCCAACAAGGAAATTAAATTTTGTTTGTATTAACCAACAGTACGAATTATCAGAGTTTGAATTATCCCGAGTCTACTGCATATTGAAGTCTACGAGACAGATTTGGAACTCCGGACTCTAAGGGAGCACAGCCTTTGATTGATATGTGGGGTTTAAGGGGAGATGCGAGTCGAAAAATTGCGTATTTAGTGAAATTTCTCGTATTTCAGATTTTTATTGCATTGTAATCTTCAAACCTTCTTCTTTCATCTGTGAAAATTTCAAAACTAAATTCGAACCGCAAAATGCAAAAAAATGTGTATGAAGGCATCGCGGTGGCTCAAAATTTCGTGAATTTGCGCCGATATTGGCCATCTTTGACTACGCACTGCTCCCCGTCGCAGGGCCGCCCGCCATCGCGATCGGTTGGGAAAGTTGCGTCCGGCCTTCTTCTTACAGCTCCGACGACCGCCAGTTTCGTACGTGGGCAAAAAATAAATGAAAAATGAGGCCTTTTTATCACGTGGTTTGAGTGGTTTGAAACGCGCGGCACCCTAAGCCGCATCGCCATTGGCTACCGAGTTATTGTCAGCTTTGTTGGTGGCGGCCATCGGCATTTGGTCCGTCTGCTTTTCTGCGCGTCTACGCATATTTCCGCGATGACAAGCCCGAAAAAGTGCAAAGTGCAGAAGTTTCGAACGAAGCACAAGTTCAAGGGAAGGCAGCGTAAAGCGCCCCGAACGACTGCGACGAACGAGAACGCGCCTACGTGTGCTAGGCCTGACGGCGGCATTGACGAGTGCACGAGCGACAGTGGCTGCGATGAAGCGATTGACGCTGCACTTTCTTTCGTCAGTGCTTTGGAAAAGAAGCTCAGCTTCTTCGAAAAAGACGAAAGACAGCGCGATGAGGTTTGTGCAACGACAGTTTTGTGCGACACCCTCTTGCTGACGGCACTTGTGGCAGGTGCGGCATGCCCTGCTTGCGGTATTCAAAAACTTGCCGTTCGGGAGCCGGCAGGAAAGCGCAAGGGACTTTCATCGCTCCTCGAACTTCATTGCGAAAACAGCGAATGCTCAGCGACTGTTCTTTCGTGCTCCTATACGTCACTGCGTGTTACAGCGGACGGCAGCAGCCGAGTGAGCCAACGGTACGACAGTGGGAGCTCCCGAGATAGTTTCGCTGTAAATGTGAAGGCGGTGGTGGCTGCACGCGCTGTCGGCATTGGGCATGAGCAACTGTCGAGATTTTGCTCCATTATTGGACTCCCAAAGCCAATGCACCACCGAGGATTTTTTTCGATAGCAAAGAAGGTGCACACCGCTGCCATGGCAGCTGTGAGTGAAAACTTGCGCCGATCCAGAGAGTTGACGAAAGAAGTACCGTATATACTCGTGTAAGGGCCGCACTTTTTTTTCGAAAATTTTGCTAGGTGCGGCCCTTACACGAATCAGGCCGATTTAGTACAGGCAGTACAGGCCAAAGGTCTGTACTGTTTATGCAACAGTAGCAGAGTGCAAGAGTCACAAATGACATGCCAGAAATGTTTTTATTCGGATTCCATTTCGCTGTCCTCGTTCTCGGAGGAGCTCGCCTCGGCGTCCGCGTCTTCCCAGAGACGGTCATCTTCGGTGCCGTTCATGGAGTTCGAAATTCCCGTTACCTTGAAGCTTTTAGCAACTACTTCTACTGACATGGCACGCCACGCATTCAAAATCCATTCACACACCTGTTGGAGCGACGCCCGCTTCAGCCGTCCTGTAGGGGTCTTCTCGTGGACGCCTCCAGCCATCCATTCAGAGTAACATCGGCGAAATTCCACTTTGAATGGTCTGTTGACGCATACGTCGAGCGGCTGCAGCACACTCGTCAGGCCACCGGGAATGACGGCCAAGTCCGTACGAGTTGCGGCAACTCGGTTCTTGACGCGGTCGGTCAAGTGGCCCCTAAAGCTGTCCAAAACAAGGAGGGCTTTCCGTTGTAACAGCCCTCCAGGTCTGTTTGCCCAGACGGTCTTAATCCAGTCAACGACCAGTTCCTCGGACATCCAGCCCTTCTCTTGCGCACGTACGACGATTCCCTGAGGGAACTTCTCTTTTGGGAGAGTCTTCCTTTTAAATACGACGTACGGCGGAAGCCTCCTGCCGTCTGCCGTGATGCACAACATCACAGTGCACCTTTGGCGTTCTGCACCAGTCGTGCGCACAGACACACTTTTCGCACCTTTTAAATCCACTGTGGTGCTTTCCGGTGCATCGAACCACACAGGTGTCTGGTCCGCATTCCCAATTTGGGACAGGTCGTATTCATGCTCCCTCCTGAGAGCATTCACGAAGCGATGAAACTTAATGACGTGGTCTTCGTACTCGCGCGGCAGTTTTTGGCAAATCGTCGTTCGGCGCCGAATAGAAAGCTGGTTACGGTTCATAAACCGCGTAGCCCAGCCCCGACTTGCCTTGAATTGTGCCGGGGGTATTTCCATGTGGCGAGCGATGCTGAGGGCTTTGACGCGTATCATGTCAGTCGATACGGCGTAGCCGTCCCTTCGTGTGTCGACGACGTAGTTGACGAGCTCGCTTTCGAGTTGCGGGTACTTGCACTTTTTCCCGCGAAACGCCTTTCGGCTCCTGTTAGTAGCGGCGAGGGCATCTTTCTGATTCATCCAGTAACGCACGCGCTTCTCATCGACGTCGTACTTTCGTCCAGCTTCCCGCTTCCCGTGCTCCTCGGCATAGTCAATCACTTGCAGCTTAAATGCTGCAGTGAATGATCTCAGATGCCGGCCCATCGTCCGTCACGTGCGCTGGCTTCTGCAGGGTTCACTACAACCAACAAAGTGACACCGACGACACCGATCTGAAGTCGCGCTGCCAACGTATCGACACGATGCTAGGAACGATGCCAACAAAGAGGCCGCACAAGGCAAATATGGCGGCGCGCTGTCAACAGCGTGGTCGGCGCGTCGGCGGAAGTAGAATAAAAGCGGAAAAGCGTGCAGCGCCATCTGGCTGTAAATGAACTAACTACACTTTTCTGGCGGGACATTTTGAACTTTTGTTTTTTTTTTTTTCGAAATATCCGCTTTCAAAGTTGGGGTGCGGCCCTTACACGAGGGCGGCCCTTACACGAGTATATACGGTACTAGCAGGCGAAACTGATGTGGCTGTTATGTTCGACGGCACTTGGCAGAAGAGGGGCCACAAAAGCCACAACGGGATTGGCGCAGTTATCTCCTTAGATACTGGCCTCTGCTTAGACTTCGAGGGCATATCAAATTACTGCCTGACATGCAGTAGGCACAAGGATATGGGCCCAGACGAGGAAGTGTGGCAGGCATTCCATGGCCCAGTCTGTGAAAAAAATGCAGACTGTCCCTCCCATGCCATGGAAATGAAGGCTGCAATGCGCATTTGGCAGAGAACATTGACTGATGAAACCCCACTGCATTTCATGACATTCTTGAGTGACGGTGACGGCAAAGCATATAGTGCAGTTGCAGAGTCAAAAGTCTATGGTGCTGTCAATATAGAAAAAGAAGACTGCACTAATCATGTGGCCAAGAGACTTGGCACCGCGCTACGGAAGCTGCATGTGCCATTACCACGAGGGCAGAAAATGAAAGAGCCAGCCATTCAGAAGCTCCAAACATACTATCAGATTGCCATAACAAGCAACAGGGGGAGTGTACGGGATATGTACACTGCAGTATGGGCTTCGTACTTCCACTCATGCTCTACTGACAATGCTGGCAGCCACAAGTTTTGCCCTGCAGGAACAGAGTCGTGGTGCAAACATCAACGCGCTGAAGCACTTGGTGAACCTGCACCACGCCACACACCTCTCCTGACAAAAGCACAGGGATTGGCTGTTTTGCCCATTTATAAGCGGCTAACGGATGAGAAGCTCCTTGCTCGATGCATCAAAGGGAAAACCCAGAACGCATCGGAATCCCTGAACAGCAAAATTTGGCTACTTTGCCCCAAGACTAAGTTTGTCTCCCGAACGCTTGTCGAGACTGCCGCAGCTATGGCAATAATGTGGTTCAACAAGGGTTATGCTACTTTCGAGCACATCCTGGAAGAGCTCAACATACTGCCATCTAGAGATCTAGTTACTTTCAGTGATTCGCGCGATGCGAGGCGCATCAAGAGAATGTCCGAGCGTCTGACAGCAGAAGCAAGGGCCCACCGTCGTCGTGGAGTGAAAAGGGCACGACTAGAAGAGAGTGCTCGCAAGAACCGTGAGGGCACAACCTATGCTGCAGGACAGTTCCAGTAACTTGCAGTGCTTTTCAAAGTTCTGTTGAACATTATGGCCAAAGATTATGCATTTCTAACAACTCTGTGATAAAAAAAAGGTTTCAAACTTTCAAATGCGTTTTTCTCCTTTTGCAGTTTTGTGTGATCTGTGCTTCTTATACACGCTAGTTCGTATACTTAGAATTGTCATACCTCTATGAAATTTTGCACATAGCATGATGAAGGCCCATAGAGTGCAAGTATCTATTCAGATTGTCAGTGCTGCTTGATTATGTTTTTCAAAAATTACATAACATTGAAAGCCCTTGCCAACTAGAGCCATAGTAAATTTTTCTATTTTATTATTGTATTTCACCTTTTTACACACAAAATTTATATAGTTTTTTGCACTCTACAGTTCCAAAGCATCATAGTCAGCTATATCTGCATGCTTTATCTCAAATTTTTATAGGTCAGAATTGTCGCATAACAATGGCCATAATTTTGCAGTATCTGACCAGCAGAAAGAAAACCAAGCAATCTACATGAAAATAAATGACATATTTGAAAAGAGGAGAAAAACTCTATTACCATGCCAATTTGTGTTAATTTCAGACTCTTATTAAAGAAAATCGTTTTTCGAGTAGCATCTCTCCTTAACATGCCAAAACCACCATATGATTATGAGAGACAACGTAGTGGAGGGCCTTAGAAATTTTGACCCCCTGGGGTTCTTTAACGTGCACTCATATCTGAGCACACGGGCCTACAGCATTTTCGCCTCCATCGAAAATGCATCCGCCGCAGCTGGGATTCGATCCCGCGACCTACGGGTGGGCAGCTGAGTACCTTAGCCGCCCGCTGCGGTGGTCTAGTGGCTAAAGTACTCGGCTTCTGACCCGCAGGTCGCGGGTTCGAATCCCGGTTGCGGCGGCTGCATTTCCGATAGAGGCGAAAATGTTGTAGGCCCGTGTACTCAGATTTGGGTGCACGTTAAAGAACCCCAGGTTGTCGAAATTTCCGGAGCCCTCCACTACGGCGTCTCTCATAATCATATGGTGGTTTTGGGACGTTAAACGCCACATATCAATCAATCATCAATGAGTACCTCAGCCACTAGACCACCGTGGCGGGGCGTGCTGTTCAACGTGCAAGTTTGGCAAGCTCACCATCTAGGGCTGCGCGTACTCAAACCGGCGCGTTATCCGATAGTGCGAAATCCCTGCTGAAGTCTGTGTGTTTGCCATTTTTCATTTGCTTAGAATGTTTTGTGATATCGTTGCTGCCACTGACCCATCCGTGGCTGTTTGAACCACTCAGTGGCGCGCCTTCGTGCTAGTGACGCAAGAAAGGCTCCGCGTCTACGAATGGTGGTGCTTTATCGTTCGTACTAGAACCAGAAAGCAGATTCCCTTCAGCGAATTCCATACAGATGTAATCACACTTCAGTAGAGCAGCAGGGTGTTTGGCTGGAGAAAGTATTGTCCGCAGCTGCTACTTCACATTAGTTACAAGCTTCTGATCATGCTATAATTACAGCAAGAGTGTATGCAAGGTAACTGTGATACGTATTATTTCAGCATCGGTATTTGCATGTTTTTGCAAAAAACAGCAATTAAAGCGGCCAACTGGGTGCTCTGGGGACATGTGTGACTCCTCCTGTACCTTTTTTTCGGTATCCAAAACGCAGCACAGAAACGTTGTTCTTGTCGGTTTTCTTTCTATCAAGCAAGTGCCGAGCATAGAGGCGTGAGGATGGCGAGACATGGAGGTACTTTCAATTTACAGACGACACCCACTTCTTCCGCAATTCAGGCAACGCCGGAAAGCGACGCAGCACCAACATATCCTAGCTGTGCTTATCGCATGATGTACTATGCTGCAGACACGATTTCACTCAAATTGTTCTTTTGCAATGACTGCATGTGCACCTGTACACGACACAGCGATAGCCAAATGGTCTGTTCTTCGAATACGCACAATTTCCTGCCACGACAGTCACTTTTTAATGGAGGGAGGCAGCTATTATTACACATACTGCATCCAAGCGTATCATGTATGCGGGTACGGCATGCAAAGCCCAAGGCACGATGGCAAGCAACACTGAGAACATACTCTCGACCCCCGCAGTCAGCGGTTCCAGAGTGGTCTTGTGAAAAGGTGTATAGGTGGACTGCCCTAATAGTAGACATCGATCTGCTAGTTTTCCGTGTGGTTTAGCAATCACATGTAAGTTTCTGTGGTGAGTGATGAATGGTCAAAAACTAAAGTGGGCTCAAATACAGGCAAGCATCGAGCATGAAGCAACAGAGACGTTTAATCAATGGGACAGGACTTGACATTTCGGTATTGAAAGCTTTAGTGAGGTGGGAAGCCATCTCGTTGCTTTTGTCAATGAATGTTATTGGTAACCATTTCCAGCACAACAGTTTTTTTGCATGGTAGGTAACTTGGTGTTGGTGGCTTTGACATCTACCAATGCGACACTTGCAAACAATGGTGTCCCCATGGTTGGTTAGCTAACAGGTGAAGAAATTAGAAGAGACAGAAATACCAGCAGCAATCCGATTGCCCCTTAACAAAGAAAGCCCTTTTATACTATGAAATCTTTGCTTTAGGCACTTTTGACCTCTTCCGACATAAAGATTATTGTCATTTCAGCTGGCATTTGCAGAATATAAAGTTAAAGCGTAGTGATACAGCAGACAAAGGTACGGTTCGGCACTTGTAGAATAGGTCCAGAAGAACAGTGCTCACCTGTGTACTCTGGAAAGCAAATGGTCAGTGGTGACCGGGTGATCTTCTCCTCGAAGAGGTCCTTCTTGTTGAGGAAGAGGATGATGGACGTGTCCACAAACCACTTGTTGTTGCAGATGGAGTCAAACAGCTTCATGCTCTCAATCATCCGGTTCTGAAACGAGGCCACCCGAGTTTCTGATAATGTCATTTCATGGAGAACAAACCCATCTCCAAGCCCTTGCGTCAACTACTAAACCTTGACAAGTAGAACCGAGTACAAGTAAAACAATATTTTTTAATCGACGAAGGGTGGGACAGGACAGGGGTTAATCTCCTCATCACCTACCACACGCGTAGGAAACTGCCAGACTTTATTTAAAGTTTATTACATTAAACTCTCAATAATTCAAACTCTGATAATTCATACTTTTGGTTAATTCAAACAAAATTCAACTCGTTGGTTGGCCCTCTATTCTTTCAATGTATTTTTATTTAGAAGCCTCTTAATTCGAACACTGTCAATTGGTTAATTCATACTCTTTGCAGTTTTATATTGGAAAATACCTGCGGCTTTCCTACTACTTGTTGAAAATTTGTGTGCTTGTATATTCTTAACAGTCCTAAAATGAAAAATAACTGCCTCACACCTTCAAAAAAAAAAGAGTTTGCTAGTAAACAAATACCGTATTTACTCGATTCTACCGCGCCCTAGATTGTATCGCGCACCCGATTTCCACCACGAAAAAAAAAAAAAAACACAAGACATCGATTGCAACGCGCACCCATTTTGATCGCTGGCCCACACGATCACACCACTCGAAAAAACGACTCCTTTCGGGGGCGTCTTCCATTTAAATATGAGGTACGGGCGAAGCTTGTGCCCATCTGACGTGTAACGGAGCATTGCCGTCACTGTAGTTTTACCGTGGGCCGATGTCAGCACGCGAAATTGCTTCGCCCCCTTCTTCTCGACGATTGTGGTGCCAGGCATGTCGAAGTAAAGAGGCGTCTGATCGGCATTCCCGATTTGCCCAAGCAGGTAGCCGTTGTTGCGCCGCAAGTTTAGGACGAACCTCTGAAAACTGTGAAGCTTTTCATCGTACTTCTTCGCAAAACTTTTCGCATATGCATGTTCCCCTTCAGAGGAAAAAGCCTTTTCTCTTCATAAAGTTACTTAGCCAGCACCTGCTCAGTTTAAACTGGCTCCGCGTTAGACCTTTTTCTAAGGCTAATTGCATAGCCCGCACTTGGAGCACTTCTGTCGTCACGGGCCGCTGTGCCGCTCGCTGCTAAAGCACATACTCGCCGAGCAGCTCTTTAATTTGCGGAAACAGACCCTGCTGTGGTCCACTGAAGCCTTTGCGTGAAGCTTTGCTGTCGACAATCTTCTGCTTTTGTTTCCGCCGCTCCCGCACGCACGTTTCTGGAACTCCGAACGACCGCGATGCGGCCCGATTTCCGTCCGTTTCTGCACACACGATGACTTTTCTTTTAAAAGCGCCATCGTGGTGCACTCGAGTTTTTGGAGTCGGCCCTTCCACTACGTCGATGCTAATGCACTACTAGATGACGAACTCCTCAGCACACGTACGAAGTGCCGCACATGGGAAACACATAGGCAGAAATAGCCGACGCGCCATGCCGACGCACGTAGGGGGCGGCCATTTTGGATTTGCCGATGGCAATAGATTGATCGTAATTTTTTTGTTCATACTCGATTCTAACGCGCATGCAATTTATGAACTCGCTCAACCGGAAAAAAGGTGCACGCTAGATTCGAGTAATTACGGTAATATAAATGAGGCCCATGCATGGTAAACCGTGATGCCTCTCAACTGGTAGAGAGAGATTGGTGCTGAAGGCACATATAGTAGCAAAGAAGCAATAGGCAATTCACATTTTCTTTTCTGATCAGCAATAAATGGCCAATAAACTCATAGACCTTAAACCTCTGTTTCCTGTTCATCGGGTGCAGTTAGGGTTTAAAAACACTTAAAAAATGTTTAATGTGACAAAATCAATGTGACACCTTGCCCAGAGTCCTATATCTGAGAACTTCTAATAATTCAAACTTCTTGATAATACTATAAACAAGTTTAAAAATCTCTTCGAGTTTGAATTAACAAGAGCCAACCGTCAGTCATTTCTTGCAGATTACTGAAACATATCCGTTTATGCAACATTGTCTTCGTGACCCAATGCATATGTGCCCTTTAAAGAGAGCCATCCACGAATGGCCCTGCATAAAACGTGAATTCATACAAAGCACAACCATTATTCAAATACTTACAGAAGTGAAGACTGTCTAGAATGTTTCTGCACACTGATGTGGCAATGCATTTCGGAGGACCATAGAAGACCAGGGCCACACTCTGTGCCCGCTAGAACAGAGCCTCTTTGCCCACCGAGAAGGCATAGAAAATGCCGAGGAGAGGGCGGGGTCAGTGAGGTCAGTGTAGCATCTCCTTTTTTAAGCTAAACACAACTGTAAGGCCTGTGGTTGTGATTTTTACGTCTAACAGGCTGAGATATGAAGCACAATTTGTCAAATTAATTCTTAGCCAATGTGTGCAGACTTGCATACCTCAAAGACATGTCTGTTGCCCCCATCTGCATATCAACTGAAGCATAGCATGCATTGAGAAACAATCTTTGGAGCAAAACAACTTTAAGAGGGCTTTAATTAGGAAAGGAAATACCCTAATTTGTCCTTCCCAGTGATCTGATGGTCATTACTAGGTTGACTCACAACTCAGGATATTATTCATGAACCGAGCCAGAAATTCAGAAGTTCACAGCGCTGCAAGAGACAATGCCGCGCCAGATCCACACTAACAGCAACAACTAAAGAAGTCTCCACTTTTAAAATTTTTGCAAAGGCACTTGTGGCTTTGCAGCAGGCAGCCACTGATATGACAGGTAAAGAAAAAAAAATGTAGCCTCCACGATGTGTATTTCATAACTAAAAATACATTCGTAGGTTGCAGATCTCCAAGGTCATGCATATAGGCCCGTGTACTAATGAAAATGACTAAACATTGGAAGAAATGCCAGCATTGTGACGAGGCTGACAAGTCACTTCACATTTATTTCACTTAAGAGCCTTTGGCTCTTAAGTGAAATTATTGGTGGAATACTTACCAGTGTCATCTTTCATCCGTACAACATCTACAAAATCGAGCTATTCGCGCTATTTTTAACTGTTCCCGCGACAGTAGCGCCGCTCCCCTTCTTCAATGCAATAAAATCTTAACTGTTAACTATCTATTCAGGTTTAATCTAATTATGTTTTTGCATAAACAAATAAGAAATCAACTTTCTGCTAATTTCATTGATCCTAAGATGTTAGTTAATACTAACACAACCAGGTTCGCGGCTAATAATAACTTTTTACTTCCTAAGGTTCGTACTAACTATGGTAAATCATCTTCTCTCTTCTGTACCATCATCATATGGAATAATTTGTCAACTTCGCTAAAATGCAACGTTTCTTTATTTTCATTTAAAAACTCATTAAAAGAGTGCCTGTTAAATAGTTGATCTATCATCTTGTTTGTATTGTTTTATGCTGTATTATTTGTTTTTTGATTCCATGCCTTTTTGTTTTCATTCTGCTTTATATATCTTTGCTTCTACGATTCTAACAGCTGCTTGTGCTTTTATTATTTGTAATGATCACCGAGGGTCCCGTTGCAGTATTGTACTTCTTACTCCCTGTAACATCCTTTTATGACATGATAATAAACTGATTGATTGATTGATTGTTTTGGCAATCTGCCTCTTTGAAAAACAATAGAGCTGAACATTACAATCTAGAGAATGTGCATCACACAACCCCGTGCACTCTCAGGCACTGTGCAACCGACCAGAGCAATGCAATGTAATGTAACGATACCAATGTTTTGCCACCTGAAAGGAAAAAAAAGGGACAGAGCTTGTTAAAATGCAGCTGAAAAGGGAATAATACTTATAAGGAAAAATGCACTTTCAGGGTTTCGGTGTGGCACAGCATTCGATATGCCAGATGTGTCACTGTGTGGTGGTCTACATAAGTGTGCAACAGCATCCTACTTTGCATGAGATATTCAAGGGTGTTTCTCAACTGTGCAACACAGGCAAATAGTTTGATATCCAAGTTTGACATGTCTGGGATAAACCGTACTACCTTTAGAGACAAGGTATCTATCTCAAACTGCACTGGGCAGCAGTTAGCACAACTGGTGGGCCAGGAACCTTCTCAGATCCCAAAAAGAAAAATGGCCATTCCTCCTCCTCACAGTCAGGCACAGAAGCAAACAACTAGCTGGCAGGGAAGCATCACTTTTAATTAATTAAGACTGCACCCCTCCGGAGACCTGCTTACTGCACACACATAATTCTGAAGCATTTTACGTTGAGCCACTACATAAACTGAGCTCTTCCGTTCCCTAGCTGCCCTGTCAGTGACACCGTAGGCACCCACCATTTCCTCGTCCTCGGCCAATACGAGGTCATAGCCACTCAGGGCCACGCAGAAGATGATGGCCGTCACACCTTCAAAGCAGTGAATCCACTTCTTCCGTTCGGACCGCTGGCCTCCTACATCAAACATCCTGCAACATACAAAAAGGACACGCTTTTAAGCGTGCAGCACTTCTGGGGAGACATGGGTCTCTGAGGGGCCTGTCGTCTATCCATCTCGCGTAGCGTGATCATGTTCACAATCAGCACAGGCCTAAAACAAGGGTAGCAATGCTCAAACCAAGGTTACAATAAATGAACAAAGTTGAAAATGATATATTTGACCGAAATAGCCAAAAAGAAATTGGTATAACTAATTAAAAAAAACTAAATATGTTTCAGAAACCTGCCCCTCACTCCGATACCACACAAAGACGGCACCTACATCGGCAGGCGTGCGATTCCTCCTCACAACAGCCCTTCTCTAGAACCCAATCAGTGGGCGCCATTTAGCAAATGCTCCTAGAAAGACAGCGTCGATGCCACCCAAATCCCAAGCTTAAGGTTCCGCAAAAAGCCACTGCTCGAAAAGCTTAGCGACATCGGCCTGTGCCTCGCCAAGTGAAGGCTCATTGAGGAGCTGCAGAGCATAAGCGGCGAAAAAAGACGCTCAGAATCGCTAAAGCCCAGACCGCTGCAGCTCATCAGCTGTCACGTGTGCTGTGCCACATGCTCAAAATTTTTGTAATGTGTGCAGTACACCTGTTCAACCAGCAGAGCTCTATAATGTGCTGTAGGATTATGCAATAAACAGAAGTTGGAAGTTTAGCGTTCATCCTGTCATCCGTATTTCCCTTCTTCACTGGCTTATTTTTCTTCATGCTCAAACACACTTGTGCTATAACCTTACGACATTAAAATGGATATGCAGATCAATGAGGCTTTTCGGTAATTCTTTAGTTGCTCGAATATTCACTTTTTTTACTGAACATTTGGGTGTGCTCAATTATTCAGCGACACCTAAATAGGTAGTTATCAAAACAAATGTCATGCATGACGAAAATATTCGAGTTGTATTGAAAAAATGACCACAGCCCCATGAAATCTACAGTTGTCATTCCCCCCCCTCCCCCCCCCCTTCCCCAGGCATCTCACTCACTTGAAGTGCAACTCCTTGAAGACAAAATGTGTCTCGACAATGCCCGTTGTCTTGACTCTTGTTCGTAGTACATCCTGCTGTGTCGGTGTGTAGTTTGGCTGCGAGATGCGGTCCAATGCATTCAGGTAGCTGGGGGAAAGAGAGCAATGTGTCACAATATACCCGTCATGGCAACAACTTGCACGGCAACAAAACAAACAAACCTGAAAGTTTGGAATCGAATGTATAAAACACAGCAGAAGACCCATAATCCAAACCAGGACACCTGGTCCCCGCAAAATTTCAAGTATTTCATTGTTCTGCTTTTTTCAATCACTGAATAAAGAAAATTTTTAATGTATTTTTGCAAGTTGTTGAGCCAAGTCATTTTGTTTTCTTCCTTAGTTTTGCTACACTTTCCTACTTGTGCTTTATTTCGATTTCTTTGTTTACTTTTCTTGCTTTTTTTTTAGCTATCGAAGTGGCCCTTGGCATTTTGGAGCAACTTGGAGCCGGAAAAGATAGTGATGTGGGGTTTAAAATCCCAAAATCACCATATAATTATGAGAGACGCCGTAGTGGAGGGCTCCGGAAATTTCGATCACCTGGGGTTCTTTAACCTGCACCCAAATCTGAGCACACAGGCCTACAACATTTTCGCCTCCATCGGAAATGCAGCCGCTGCAGCCAGGATTCAATCCCACGACCTGCGGGTCAGCAGCCGAGTACCTTAGCCACTATATCAACCACCGCGGCGAGGCTTGGAGCAGGAAAAGTTTACAGTGGGAGCAAGCCCTTGGTAAACCATGGTCACATGCCGGTATTATCTGTGCAGGCAGTTTATATGACCCACACAATACTGCCTCTTTAAAAAATATTATGAGCCCTTAGCATTCTTTATCAGATCATGCACTCGCTGCACTTACCATGAAATTCACACGAAAACAAGACTTTAAGAAGACTCGACATATACTGAATACTTTTTCCTTTGCACATGATGAGTTAACAACACACAAGCGGAGACCTTCACTTGCACTAATATATCATGTGAACCTACACAAGAAAACGAATGACGTTTCATAGCATAGAATGGACGCCAAGCCCTACAGAGATGCAAATGTGTTGAATTCAGACAGAAATATTGACAGTTTGACATTAACTTTTTTGTTACCGGGAGAAAACAGCTGCTTTTTATACGTCTCGAGGACGAAGTTTCAGCCAGTTGGTGGAGTACTCCAGTACATAAAGTTTTCTAAAATTAACTAGAGGGCACTCTGGCGCTGCGATCGTTCAGCGACCATGGGAATGATGGGTAGTACACACATTTGCCTAGTCTTCGTACTTGCTGGCAGCGAATCGTACTGGCGGCTTCGTTTATTGCTGTGTTTCGGTTTTGTTTTGAATGAAAGATTTAACCCTTTTGAACTTCGTGACCCAATTCGGAAAGGTAAGTCTAAAAGAATAGGGTAGTGAAGCGCAACCGCTGAACATTTGCCGATTTTTGTTTCATAAGAAAACTTCAAGCCACACGAACACACACGGAGCCAAAAGCAGGCTGAAAGTACGAAGTTTGAACAAATGTGTGTACTACCCATCATTCCCACGCTCGCTGAAGCGCCGTGCATTTGAGCTCCTATAGACACTAGTGCCAGAGTTCCCTTTAGTGTATAATAGGAAACTCTGTGCTCCAGTACACATTGCAGCACACTAAATTACGCATAATGAAATGCCTTTCCCCAAACAATATAAACTATAGTGGAATAAAACTATTGTGCAATGTTGTATAAACATTTGAAAAGTGTAACTTTGGTTGCCAGCCAATAAACACAGGAATAAAACACACCATATCTGCAAGAACAATCAAAGAAAGCAAATTCAGAATACACATTTTGAAGATGAATGGCCTAGGAATATCATAAAAAATACTAAATGTTCTACACAATGTTTCTATTAGCATAGACGAAAGAAACCTGAACCAAAATAATGCCTCAATGCTCATGCCATGCGGTGAAGCATCTCCCTTTTTCGCAAAACACAGGTCTACTCGCATACTTTTGACATAATTTTTTTTGTTTTTTTTTACCAGAAGAGCTTGCTGGTTTTTCAGTACAGCTGGACATACGCAATGTGAATAATGCCTATATACATCAAACGTCCATTCAAATTCACTAGTTCATCTGGCGTCACCCCTCTTTCCGCGAGCCACCTCTCTCCACATAGGCTTACTCCAAAATGTGCATCCAAGCATTTACGCTGATAGTCCTGGAAAAAAAAAAAAAAAAGAACGAAATTGCTTGCACAGTTCACACTTTCAAACGTCTGACACCACTCTATAGTGCGGTGTGCGGTGCCGAGATGTGCTCCGGTTGCCCTCTTGTGGTGAGCAGAAGCTTTGTGGAAAGCACCAGCACATAATGCCCCAGCGACGCGTAGATCCCGCACGTAACCAGAGTAGCTCTAAGATAGCACACAAAAGTCAGCAACTATACACGTGCAATGGAGGAAACCACCTGAGGCCGTAAACCAATCCAACCCATGAACAACTACGGATGTCGCAGGTTGATGCAAAACACTATCGCCACCAGAGCTTGAAACTGAGACGCTATAACCTTCGGAGTTTTCCGTCACTCTATTCAACTGCGGTTGCAAGAAAGTTTCGAGGGGTGCGCGTTTCTCATGACGCAGGCGCACACCCATGCGCTCGTGACGACATAGGAGCACTAGCAACACTGGATGCAGCCCTGTGTCTGATGTAATAATAGAAGCGAAAGTGAAGCTGCTGGAAAATGTGTGAAAGGATAACCTCCACACGTTATACATGCAGCAGACGTTGGACATAATTTTTTTGTAAAATAAATTTTTTCTGACTCCTAACTACAGCTCTCTAGTGAAAAGCCAGCATAAATTTGAGGCAATTATTATGGCTCAACGCTGAGATTGCAAAGCTAATGCCATAATTTTATATTTGACTTGCTGAAGTTCTTTTCATTACAGAATTTTGATGTTACTGCGGCATAACCACATGCGGCACGCATTTCTCTCAAGTTTGTCAGCCAAGCCCATTTACCGGCCACACATACACACATTGGTTCACCGAAATGTCTGCCACACTGGCAAATTCAAACCGATTCTGGCAGGTCAGTGGCTGAACAAACCACTACGAAGTGCTAGATGTATGTGGAACAAATTCAACATGCTAAAAAGAATGATTCAAAGTATAATTTACTAGTGATAAATTTGAATAGGCGTGGTAACGAAAGAGCTAAAGATGGCATAAACTGGTGATAAAGAATAAAGATCATTTTGTAAGCAAAATAGTAGTCAGGCTGGTTAACAGAATACAGTGAAACCTCGTTAAACCGTAGTTGGCCAGAGCTCAGAAAAAGTACGTACTAAACGGTAGTACTGCTTAACCAAAATCGCGTCAGGTCGCTCACTTACCTGTCAAAAAAAGAAACCTTCAGGGAGTGCGATGAAAGAACAAAAAATGTGCAGTAATTTATTAACTTCGCGTGACAAAGTCTGTAATCTTCATTTGACGACGCGGCGGCCTAGCAGCAACGACAGCGGCCTCAAAATCACTTATGCTGTGAGCCAGCTTTTCCGCCAGCCCCCTCTTCTCGGTAAATACCCGCAAGACGCTTGTGGGAATTGAGGCTAGCCCGCTGCCTTTGCGTGGGCTTTGCCGCCTTTTTTGCCGTTTTCATGTCCTGACATGTCTGCCCTCCTTTGCTTTTGCCGCGCTGGGAGAGTGGAGTGACCTTTGCGTGGGCTTTGCCGCCTTTTTTGCCGTTTTCATGTCCTGACATGTCTGCCCTCCTTTGCTTTTGCCGCGCTGGGAGAGTGGAGTGACGTTTAACTCCCTCACCCGGTACCGGATGTTGACTGTGGCGCCGAGAGGTTTTCGCGCGCTGCGTCAGGAACGGACAGATACTCTCCAGGACTTCACACGGTGAGCCATGCAATCTTTTCCGACCGTCGACTCCCGTCGCTCGGGGCTCGTCGGACCTCGCTGACGGTGCCACGCGCCCGAGGCAAACGCTCACCTTTTGTTGCCCCACTGTGTCCGCACGGCCGAAGGGCGGTACGGTGTCCTAGTGCGTGGCCTAGCTACGCCGACCCGTCTCCCTCCGAAGCCAACGCAAGCGCCTTTGCCCTCGCTCTAGCAACCAGGCCTTGGTCCCGGTGTCTCCGTGGATCACCTTTACCGCGGAGACGTGCTCGTGGCACCCTGTGAAGTACTTTTATGGCGTGGATAAGCCTATTTGCTTTCCCGCCGTGCCTTTGCAACGGGCTGTACTGCGTTTGGTGCAGCCACAATAAAGTGTTGCGACTTTGAGCAGTATCGTGTTCTCGCCACGGCGACGGTTAACGCGTGCCCTGCGGCTCGCTATGACAGGACCCACGCTGGTGGCCGTACTCCTGCGGGATACGTGTACACCACACGCTGACGCTATGCGCAGCTTCGGCCACTGTCGGACCTGGATCACCCTTGTTGTCGCTTTCCATGTCGTCCTCATCACTATCATTTGGTTGTACCCTGGCGTTCCGCGCTCGTCGGCTCGAAACCCCTGTGTGGATCGACCGACACGACACGAAGAGGCACTACATCCTTTGGTCGCCTGCGCGACTCAGTTGGATGAAGCACAGAAGGCTCGTCTGTCGACACTGTTACGTCGGTACGACGAACTCTTAACCGATCAACCTGGCTGCACCGATTTAGTGAGCCATGTGATCGAAACTGGTGACGCGCTTCTTTTGAAGTGTAACCCCAGGCCCGTCAGTCTCGCCAAAAGGCAGATTACCGATGGGTTGCTAGATGACATGCTTGCGGCTGGCATTATTTGCCGCTCGTCTAGCTCCTGGGCGTCTCGTTTGTGCTGGTGCCTAAGAAAGATGGCAGTCATCGCCTTTGCGACGACTATCGCCGTATGAATCGAGTGACTCGTAAGGATGCCTATCCGCTCCCCACGATAAACTCCATCGTAGGTAACCTGGGTGATGCACAGTACTTTACCACGCTTGACGCCTCTAAAGGTTACAAACAGGTCCGGATAGGTAACCGTGACCAGTGTAAAACTGCGTTCACGTCCCACAGAGGGTTGTTTGAGTTTACTCGTACGCCCTTTGGTCTTTGCAATGCTCCTGCGACGTTTCAAAGACTCATGGACCGCGTCCTCGGGGAAGCAAAGTGGTCACACTGCATGTGCTACCTCGACGACATCGTGATTTCTTCACGAACCTTCGAAGAGGGAATGGTCAACTTTTACCGTTCCTTCATTCCGTCCTGTGCCCGACTGCAGGTGCCCTTGAGCAAACTCTTGGGTAAATCTGCTGGGTGACAATGGGGACTTGAGCAGCAGGAGGCGTTTTGCCGACTGTCTAACGCCATAGCTGAGACAGCGCAGCTCAAGCTCCCCGGCCTGACCAGACCGTATGTTGTACAAACTGATGCGAGCGATGTGGGTTTAGGAGCTGTTCTCCTACAGGAATACGATGGCGTGTTGCAGCCGTTGGCCTTTGTTAGCCACTCCTTGGTCTCTGCTGAGAAAATTATTCCGTGACCGAAAAGGAGTGCCTCGCCATCGTGTTTGCACTGCGGAAGTTGTACGTCTACCTTGATGGGACGAAATTCGTAGTGCGAACGGATCACAGTGCGCTCAGCTGGCTGATGCGGCTCCGTGAGCCTGCCGGCAGGCTGGCGCGCTGGGCTCTCCTGATACAGCACTATGACTTTTCAGTGCAGTATCGAAAGAAGAGCACCAACGTGGTAGCTGACGCGCTATCTCGTGCCCCATTGTCGGCCGAGGATCTTGATCCTGGTGCCGCTAGTGGTGCCTTAGCACATGCAAGCGTCGGGGGCGAAACAGCAGCTTCGCCCCCATTCGGCGAGAAGGGTGAGTCTCCATGCGGACAAACCTTGGCTGCTAACCAGGTAAGCGGCGCACCACGAAGCGGGGGAGCGTTCCGAAGGCCACGAGGCCGAGAGCGAACCCGTAACGCCGACTCAAGCGGTTGTTGCTGCGGTCCTGAGTGTGAGCGATACCAGACTCCCCCATTTTGGGAGAATTGGCATCGCTTTCAGCAGAGAAGAGCTTCTGAAGGCCCTGAAAAAAGTGACACGTTTTGTCGCGAAATGTGTGCAACGGTCTCAGAGAGATGGAGCGCCGTGGCGCTGCTTGTCCTGCAGCGGGCGCCAATAGCGACTGTCTTGAGGAAACGGAGCGCCGTGACACTGCTTGAGGGGCTCGAACCAGCGTGTGTCGCCGAGTCCCCGGCGGATTCATATTTTCTGGACCATGACTGGCTCCTGCTGAAGTATATAGCCACTGACGATGAGTCCATCGAGCCGTTTAAGGTGATTATGCCCAGAAGTCCGAGAGCCGCACTGTTGCGATCCTCTCACGACGAACCCATGGCCGGTCACCTGAGTGGCTCCAAGGTTTTTGCAAAACTGAGCCGCATTGTGACCTGGCCTGGCATGAAGCGAGACATGTTTCGCTATAGCCGTTCTTACCGCGTCTGTCAAACGGTGAAATCAAGGGGTAGCAAACCACCCGGTCTGATGAAACCGATTGTCAGTGAGCGTCCGTGGCAAGTGGCCACCTGCAATCTAATGGGACCATTTCCCAGAAGTAAGCAGGGGTTCATTCACCTGATGATAGTCGATCACTTTTTGAAATGGGTGGAACTTTTCCCAGTTCGGAAGGTGACAGCGCGAGCGGTGCTTGAGAAGCTGCAGGAAGTGTTTTGCAGGTTCGGCTTCCCAGAAAGGCTCATCACTGACAATGCTTTGTATTTCACCGCTCGGGTGTTATGTGTCACGTGCCGTTCCCTCGGAATTGATCACTGCACCACTTCACCCTACCATCCCCAGTCCAATTTGACAGAGCGCGTCAATCGTATGCTCAAACCGATGTTGGCTGCTTTTGCCGAAAGTCAAAGGGACTGGGCAGACCATTTGAGTGAGCTCGCGTTCGCTATTCGAACATCCGAGAGCCGCTCAACTGGTTTCTCGACCGCCTTCTTAAATTTTGGAAGGGAGTTGGCGAATCCGGTGACCAGCGTCACTCAATGCCAGCTCGAGGACGAGGAGGTGCCGGCAGACTGCTCCGCTTACACGTCGGCACTTCGGGACAGGCTTTGTAGAGCTTTCTGCAAAGCAAGGCAAAGTTAGGCGTCGGCCAGGGCTCAGCAGAACGACCAATATGACCGCAAGCATCGCGACCTAGTTTTTGAGGTGGGTGATCTTGTCCTGAAGCGCAACCACGCTCTTAGCGATGCCAGTAAGGGGTTCTAGACCTCGCTCGCTCCTAAGTGGCTTGGTCTGTACCGAGTGGAAAAAGCTTGCACTCCACTCGCGTACTTGCTGAAAGATCCTTATATGGGAAAACTCAGCCGTGCCAATATCGCAGACCTGAAACCCTTTGTATCACGGTCTGACGAGCTTGCGCCAGAGCCCTGCGGCACTTCGCGCAAGCAACGGGGCACACCCAGAGCAGCGGACCGCATTCGGCCCCGCACCAAGTAATCTGAGGAAGCGGTCACCTTTGTGATTTCGCGCCGGACGGCGGACTTCTCCGCAACCGAAGGCCCTCAGTTTACTTTCTAGCCTCAGTATAGGTTAGCTTCTTTACGGCCTTTCCTCGTAAAGAAGTTGACCCCGCCCAGTCTGCTGCCAGTGTTTCTTTTTTAAGTGTTCATGTGTATTTTGTTTCTTTTGTCTAATATTAGGTGTTATTTGTATTTTATGTTTTTTATTTTCTTTTGGCCAGATGTTGAGTGTCATTTTGCTCTGTTTTTACTTTTTTTCCCGTGTTCATTTTGTCTACCGCGAAGGGAGCTGTGTGTGACCTTGAGTGTCGGTGCTTGCCGGGAGAGAGAGACGAAGGCACTTTGCGCCTATGCTCGCGCAGCCGTCGGCGGTGTGTGCATGCGTGCTTCTGTCCGCGTGTAACTGCGTGATGCTTCAGTGCGTGCTCGTGAAGAGTGCGTCATGGCTTCCCCCCATCGACGCGGACACTGGAGGTGCTGGGGGGCATTGACCCACTGACGTTAGACCATCTGGCTGTGCTCTGCTCTCAGCTGTCGCCGAAGAAGCCCTGCTGCCTTTCCCACCATGGCTCCTGCGCCCGGCCAGCTGAAAGCAGCTATCGCCAGAGCGCCTCGCAGCCAATTTTGGTTCGGCCTCCCTGATCACTGGAGAGGCCCGGCTTCCCGCAATGTCCCAGCTCCGTCATCGAGCCAGAAATGTGGGGCCTCCGAACCACAACCGAGGCAGCGTTCGTCAGACTCGCGGCTTATCAAGAGCAGCAACGAGCCATCAGTGAGCCCCCTCCTGTACCTCTGACCTCGCACTCGGGCATCGCACCTAGCGAACATTGTCACGCTCTTCCGTCCCTCCGCGCGGTGGACGCTATCCTGCTTCAGCACCACGAACACTACTACTACTTTCCTGTGCTCCCTTCCGCAGTTATTTTTATAGTGTCGTGTGTTTATTTTGTTATTTATGTTTTTGTTTTTCCTTTGTCATCATTTTTTTAGCAGCAGTAACAGGGCTGGACTGAGGTTAGCTATCGCTCATAGCAGTGTCATTTTAACTGCATGGGTGACGTCCGGCTGCCTTTTGCACACCGGTAAAGGGCAAATTTAGGAGAGGGAGATGTGGGAATTGAGGCTAGCCCACAGCCTTTGCACGGGCTTTGTCGCCTTTTCTGCCGTTCTCATGTCCCAACATGTCTGCCCTCCTTTGCTGTCTGCCGCGCTGGGAGAGCGGAGAGACGTTTAACTCCCTCACCCGGTAGCGGATGTTGACTGTGGCGCCACGCGCGAGGTCTCCCGAGAGGTTTTCGCGCGCTGCGTCAGGAGCGGACAGATACTCTCCGGAACTTCAAACGGTGAGCCACGCAATCTTTTCCGTCCGTCGACTCCCGTCGCTCGAGGCTCGTCGGCCTTCGCTGACGGCGCCTCGCGCCCGAGGCGGACGCTCACCTTTTGTTGCCCCACTGCGTATGCATGGCCGAAGGGCGGTACGGTGTCCTAGTGCGTGGCCTAGCTACGCCGACCCGTCTCCTTCCGAAGCCAACGCGAGCGCCTTTGCCCTTGCTCGAGCAACCGGGCCTTGGTCCCGGTGTCTCCATGGATTACCTTTACCGCGGAGACGTGCTCGTGGCACCCTGTGTAGTACTTTTATGCCCGTGGCGTGAATAAGCCTATTTGCTTTCCCGCCGCGCCTTTGCAACGGGCTGTACTGCGTTTGGTGTTGCCACAATAAAGTGTTGCGACTTTGAGCAGTATCGTGTTCTCGCCACGGCGACCGTTAACGCGTGCCCTGCGGCTCGCTAAGACAGGACCCACGCTGGTGGCCGTACTCCTGCGGGATACGTATACACCACACGCTGACACTATGCGCAGCTTCGGCCACTGTCGGGCCTGGATCACCCTTGTTGTCACTTTCCATGTCGTCCTCATCACTATCATTTGGCGACACTTCGACAACCGAGGCAACAATGGCTTCGTCAGACATGTCCGGAGATGTCTGCACATCGCTGTCTGCGCCTCTGAAGCCGGGGAAGGAAATGCCTTCCGTAACGCCCTGCCGCTCCAGCACTTCAGCTAGCAGAGTTTTGCAAGCTCTGTCTACGATGTCCGAAGTCTGGTCGATGGTGTCACTGGCGTCATCTGCGTCGCCCGCACACACACTGAAGCCAGCACGCTTGAAGCAATTTTGAACTGTCGTTGCTTCAACCTGCCACCACGAGTATTCAAGCACGTGAATCGCGCCAATCAGGTCGATGGAGAATAATTTGCCACATTCAATGGCGAGAAGAAATCTGCGCAGCAGATTCTTCTTGTAGAGCTGTTTTACAGCTCGAATGATGCGTTGGTCCAAGGGCTGGGCAATCGCTGTCGTGTTTGGTGGCAGAAGCGCCAACTTCACAGCCGTTAGGTTGTTCAGGGCGACGTGCGCCGAAGCATTGTCTAAAATAATAACTCTTCTGTTCTTAGCCGCAAAACGACGATCGATAAGGCGCACGTACTCTTCGAAGAGTTTTGCCGTCATCCATGTTTTGGTGTTGCTGCGATAGATGACCCCTGATGGCAACCGGGTGCCTTTGAAACATCTAAGCTTCGCCGACTTTCCAATCACGAGGAGCGGAGTTTTGTCAGTTCCAGTCATGTTTACGCAAAGCTCCACTGATATTTTGTCTTTTGCATGCTTGCCGCCGGTGCACGTCTCGCCTTTGAACACAAGTGCTTTGTCTGGTAGCAGCTTAAAGAATAGCACCGATTCATTCATATTAAAGATGTCATCAGGTGCATAGTCTTCCAAGATGTTATTCAGCTGACCATTTTGCCACTGCTCCGCGCCATCCACGTCAGCTGCAGCACCTTCTCCCGAAACAGTCCTCGTGGTAACGCCGTGCCTCGCCTTAAATCTGGCCAGCCAGCCATTGCTGCACACGAAGTTGTCATGGTTGAGCTGCGAGGCAAAACCCAGGGCCTTCTCCACGAGCAGAGGTCTGCTGATAGGCAGATTTTTTGACCGTGCAGCTTTTAGCCACTTCACCAGCGCCTCCTCAACATCCGAAAACGCCGAACCGCGTAGCCGGCATCTTTTCGCAGCTGCAGCAGCACTGCCGAGCAGTGCTGGAATTCCAAATTACACACACCGTGGTTAACGGCAGGTCCTTTTCACATGCCAGCGCCGATTTTTTCGTGCCGCTTTCAATAGCACGAATTATGTCCAATTTCTCCTCTATTTTCAGCACTCGATGCTTTAGTCCCAGCATCGGCATGACGCAAGTACGAAGCAGCACAAGCACACATACACAACACATGAAAAACGACGCGAGAGCTGTACGGCACGGATCAACTAGAGAACACCTATGCACGATGCCAAAGGAACAAAGAAAGCAAAGCAAGTGCACACCGTGTTTGCGTGTTTGTGCAGAGCGCCATCACGTGGACAACACCAGAAGCCTAGCCGGCCGAGTGCTTCTTGTTGCAGAAAAATCCAAGAGATGACGCTCACCAACACAGCCGCCATCATCATCAACACAAACAAGCGAGGCGTGTTTCGATCTCTGGGGCTTGCTGTTCTGTCGGGACGCCCAATGGGGGATGATCGACATGTCGCGGCGAGTGCGCAACAAAAATTGGAAAAACTACTTATTAACCGATACATACGCGATAAGCTGGTACGGCTTATGCGGATACAAAATGCATTACGTTCAATGGCCGCCGAGTCGGGGATTTGACTTCACTACTTTTAAAACGAAACTACTGTTTAGACGGGTACGGTTTAACGAGGTTTCACTGTACTGGCAGAAGCATTTTGCGACAGAAATGCCACTCCTTACGTATATAGACAGTCGTGCGTATGGGAACTTTGAAACTTGAACTCTAACATTTTTTACTACGTAGAAGGGAGCATATTGTGGACAATGAAGAGCCCACAAAATGTTAATACTGAATGCTAATAGTGCGATTAAAACCTTATTAAAGTTGTACATATTCTGCTGACAAAATGTGCCCAAAAATTGCCTGTGCAATTAGAATTGAATACATAACAGAAACCATGCTCGCAGCACATGCTACAGCCAACCATCAGAAGGGCTGATGCAGCTGCCATCGCCATGGGAACAGCAGCTTTTTTGCCAATTTGCAGAGCTTTTCTTCATGCTCAGTGACTACCTGCTGTTGCAAATAAAGGAGGAAGAAGGGGCGGCGTGCACGAGCAGGAGCCTGGGGTGCTGGCTCGCTCAGTTGATTCCTTGACCTTCATCGCAGTCAGGAGATCGGGTCCGGGTCTCCTACAAAGAGCGCAGCGCAGTCGCCGAACATGCTGAGACATTGGATCACCAGATAAATTTTGAAGCGACGGCCATCCTTGAAAGCGAGCCGAACTGGAGGAGAAGGTTGTTACTCGAGTCGTGGCACATACAGAGGACAGCCAATAACATCATCCGCTGTCTCAGAACCCTTCCCCCAGTGTATACACACGGACTGCGCTCCACGGCAAAACGAGAGAGAGGGGGGGTCATTATCCACCCCGCGAGTGCTTTGAAGACGCCGCTGCTACGTAGCCTCCGCAGTCACCCCTGAGGAAGGAACCAAGTCGGTTTCGAAACGTCGGGTTTCTTCAAAACTTTTGGTTGGAGTCTAAATCATCTCCCGCTCCCAGGAATCGCCTCATGGAGAACAACACGTGGAGCCCTCCTCCTTGTCCCACAGGCGCCTCTGACCTGATCCTAGTGGTAGGGTCTCCAGTTCGTCCTTCCTGAAGTCCAAGGAAGTCCACGATTGGGAGTGCGAGTGGAAGCGCTGCTATGAGCCACACTCAACCAGGTTCGTGGACACCATGACCGTCTACGACGCCACCGAACATCACAAGAACATGGCGCATGACGTGAGAGACCTGCCATGGATGTACGAGCGCCACACCGCACAGCTCCAGCCCTACGCCACGCACCTCATGCAGGAAACAGTCAGAAACGAGGACTCTCGCGAAGCAGGACACACTGTGATCGACAAGTCGTCCGGAGACTCCTGCAATGATGCCACCAAATAGGCCACCATGGCTGAGAATTTCGCACCCGTAAACGTAAGCTCGTAGCACGTCGTCGTCAGAGATGCCGTACTGGACACCAACAATGTGCTATCAGGAACAGCACACGTGGACAAACCTCCGCTGCCCTCGAAAGTGGACGAGATTCCCATCCTTAGCAAAGTCGCTACGCGAAGATACCACGATCCATCAGCATTATCGTTGTCCTCATCGAGTGAGGAAGAAGAAGAATCATCCTGGATTGCGGAGTCTTTATTCAGATCGGAAGCACCTGTGAGCCAGGCACACTATCAGGACCAGCTGACAGCCGAAGTGGTCAAGCGGAGCATATTCGTGCAGCACCTGCAGAGGCTCGACATGAAATGCCAACAACAGCAAGGATAGTGATGATTATCAGGAAGCCTTCCGAATGTACAAGAACAGACTAAAGTCAGACTCGTCCTACTACAAGCTATGCAAGAAGCGCAAAACCTCTCAGTATGACCTGAAGATGGCAAACGTGACGGCGAAGTCATCTACACACTACAGTTTGAAGGGACGGCTTCCCCCGCAAGACAAACCACCACCTCAATTGGCTTCGTCATAGACAAGGGGCCTCTTCATCGTTGTGTCACACCTTTTGGTAGATTCACTTAAAGCCTGACATCGACAAGCGCTGACGGATCATCTCTGGAAATGCTGCCGAAAGGAGTGCTTGTTGTTTCCACGTTTGGCCCACAAAGCGGCACTGAAGGCTCCACCGCGACTGCAGGTTGTCGACGTTATCGTGGTGCACGACGACTCCCTGCCAATAATGTGGAAGATGGCTCACGTAACCGAACTGCTTCCCGGTCGCGACAACATCGCCCGAGCGTGCCCTTCCGACGTTTGCATTTGGCTCCAGCATCAGGCGACCGGTGCAAAAACTGTACCTTCCCAAAGCAGGCGGTACTTCTTAAGTTTTTGTGGCCGCGGGAGTGTGTTGTAAATAAAGGAGAAAGAAGGGGCGGCGGACACGAGCACGAGCTACGGGCGCTGGCTCGCTCAGTTGATCCCTTGACCTTCAACGCAGCCAGACGATCGGGTCCAAGTCCCCTTCTCCGTTTCACACACCTGCTATATGCGTCACATATGTTCTTAGCGAAGAGCAAATGGTTCCAGTAATGTGCAAATCCATTTTAGTACACTATGAAAGCCCATATTGAAGGAACTTATCTTGCACTGCACACTGAAGACAGCTGCAAAATAACTGCATTAAGTTAGTTTGTGTGTGTGTCCGTGTCCGAAGTGCAAACAAAGGGAGAATTATGCCTGCACGCTAACCAGGAAGTTTCTACGGGTCGAAATTGGGCAAAGAATCGGACCTTGAAGACAAACTCCAAGTAAACTGGGCTTTTCCAGGTTTACATGGTGTCAAGTGTACGTCCAGATACATAAGATGTGAGCAGACAGCCACAGACATATTTTGTCTAATCACCGTTTGTCACCAGTAAATGGTCTTCACCCTCTAAGTGTCTTTGCCATACATGTACGATGGTAGTTTTCTGCTCCGTTGTCTTTATCGTTGAAGTATGTTTTCGGCCCTAGGCTAAACATTTCGCGCTGTAATGACAATGTGTGTGCATAGAGAAGTGTTGCCACCTACTAGGACTTACAACAAGTATTGGAAGCCTTTGTGCTACCTTCTAGCGGAGATAAACAAAACTGATGTCTAGCTTCAGTGCGTCGTGCAGCCTGCAGTAAAGCCAGTGAGCAACACCTTCCCTGGTTTCGGTTTTGCCACATGATCGCAAAGGTGCGCAAAACAAACATGATATTTACCTTTGTAAGCACTCCCTCTCAAAGGTGGTGCAGGATGATTGTCACCTTTACTGGTGCTGCTATTAGCTTGTTTATCAAGGACACTTACGAGGTATTCTCATTTTCCTTGAATAACAGAGTTTATTCTGCCTAAGGCAGTCACACGCAGAAAAGAAGATGCCGCGTCTTGACCAGTACAACTTGCCGCTCAAAGAGAATGGATGCGAGTGTTATGTGAGCGTAGAGCGCTAAGGCATCAGAAGGGACAATTGGGCGAGTTGGTGCACTTCCATATTAAATGACTAATAGCGCGACAAAAACAGAGACGGGAAAGGAAAGACAATCTACGCACAGCGCCTGTGCGTAGACAACTGCTTCAGGGAATACCCCGCTCTGCAGTACCGTTGAATGTTTGGCTGAGTCATGCTAGCACGAAAAAACTGTTCCTTTTTTTTTTTTTAATTCACAACTTTTTCCCGACTTCAAGATTTTTGTACATTTAAAAACTGCAATAAAGTAACTTGACCATCTGAGAAAGTATCACTAAAAAAATTCAACACACAAAGGGTTAAATTGTCAGTTGGCATGTTTTCATTCCAGCTTACCACACTTTCTGGACAATAGTGCTTTCACAAGAGCTTGCATTCTACACTGAAGTTCTAGTTATCTCTCGGCCTGCACTGACCCAAGGTTGAATCGTATGAGCTGACAACAACTCACTATGAGGCTGAGTCATTGAGCTGGTACTCCCGTGAGCGGGCAAAGCAGTGCTGCACCCCTGGGTCCTGCCAGAGGCGCTTCATCAGCGAGGCCAGCTCCGGTGTGATGTCACACTCTTGGGACGACGTCGCTCCTGCCACCGTGAAGAACTGGCGGGCGTCATCCTGCAGAAGCCATACATTCAGTCTCGGTGTACAAACTTCTATATAATTTACCGATTCACCCAAGTAGAAATGCAAGCATACACAAGAATACATGTTATACCACATTTACTTGCGTAATCCTCACGCTCGCAGAATTCTTGCACGCCCCCAGCCCAGCCCAACAAAAAGATTTGTTTTCCTTGTGTAATTTTCGCGCACCCAAAAATTGCAGCAATAATGTCTGCTTCTTCCGACCCCTGATATTGATGGTTCACAATAGCCTAGCGCCATCTTTTAAGCATCATGCACAGTATTAAAGCACTAGCCTCGATCCAAGCCGAGCCAAAATGGCAAGTGCGCGTTGCAGTGTGCTAGACTGCGCAGCATACGTTGTGTCCATTCTGTGGTTACGCTATGGGGTGACACAAAAGCTACCTGGCTGCTTTCAAGGTGAAAGTGATCGATTGTGCACTAAACAACGCCAACAGGACTGCCGGCCGGCACTTCACGAGTTTTGTGTTCGTTACTGGTGACTGCAGCACGAGCAGCTGAAAGCCACCAAGAAGCATAGGGCCTTCCGTGTGCCACAGAATGGGATGGATGGTAAAGCTTTGCTTCTTCAGAAGTAAACTGCGGACAATCCTACGTTGGATAGCCATCAGCCCGAAGTTTACCACGACCAGTAATATCCACAGGTTAATCAAGGTGGCCTTTCTTGTTTACGGTAAGTGTTTCCACTCGAAGACCCTTGAGACAGTGGCTTTAGGCCCGTATTCACAAACCAACCTCAACCTTACCTCGAGTTCTCCTAATCCCTTTTAAGCCTTTATTGCGCATGGTGAACAAAGTAGGTCAGTGTTCATTAACCAACCTTGTTATTGTCTACCCTATTTCCATTTTTGTGCCCTTATAACGATTGTAGAGAGTACAGGAACTTGAGGAAAACATGAGGTCAGGTAAGGTTGGTTTGTGAATACAAGCCTTAGTGTCTGCAATTAAATCTTGCTTAGTGGTGAACCTGTTGTTTTATTGAGGTAAGTCCTAATTAATGCTTCTCAAAGCTTGTGGTTAGTTGCTGGCGTGAGAATTTTGATTTGTGGCCTCTTTATTTTCATTCTCCATCTATATAACTTTATCAAATATTTTCCTTGCATAATTCTCGCACCCCTACACTATTCATTGGCTTTCCGTGATTTGATTGATTTATATGTGAGGTTTAACGTCCCAAAACCACCATATGATTATGAGAGACGCCGCAGTGGAGGGCTCCGGAAATTTCGACCACCTGGGGTTCTTTAACGTGCACCCAAACCTGAGCACACAGGCCTACATTTCCGCCTTCATCGGAAATGCAGCCGCCGCAGCCGGGATACGAACCCGCGACCTGCAGGTCAGCAGCTGAGTACCTTAACCACTAGACCACCGAGGCGGGGCGGCTTTCCGTGGAAGAGAATTCGAGAATTATGTCAGTAAATATGGTACTAAAATAGCAACAACACTTGAAGATGACACAGCAGACATGTCAGACAATGAAATCAAAGGTCCAGTTTTACATGCACTAGTTGTTGATGCGGCGAAGCTAACCAGCAAATAATCATCCCAAAAGAAGCAGTAGTTTACCGTAATTACTCGAATCTAACGCACACCTTTTTTCCGGTTAAGCAAGTTCATAAATCGCATGCGCGTTAGAATCGAGTACGAACAAAAAAATTACGGTCAATCTATTGCCATCGGCAAATCCAAAATGGCCGCCCCCTACGTGTGTCGGCATGGCGCACCTTTCCTTCCTCCGTGGCATGGCGCGTCGGCCATTTCTGCCTATGTGTTTCCCATGTGCGGCACTTCGTACGTGTGCTGAGGAGTTCGTCATCTAGTAGTGCATTAGCATCGACGGCGTGGAAGGGCCGACCCCAAAAACTCGAGTGCACCACGATGCCGATTTTAAAAGAAAAGTCATCACGTGTGCAGAAACGGACGGAAATCGGGCCGCATCTCGGTCGTTCGAAGTTCCAGAAACGTGCGTGCGGGAGCGGCGGAAACAAAAGCAGAAGATTGTCGACAGCAAAGCTTCACGTAAAGGCTTCAGTGCACCACTGCAGGGTCGGTTTCCGCAAATTAAAGAGCTGCTCGGCGAGTATGTGCTTGAGCAGCGAGCCGCACAGCGGCCCGTGACGACAGAACTGCTCCAAGTGCGAGCTATGCAATTAGTCTTAGAAAAAGGTCTAATGCGGAGCCAGTTTAAAGCGAGCAGGTGCTAGAAAACTAACTTTATGAAGAGGAAAGGCTTTTTCCTCCGAAGGGGAACATGCATATGCGAAAAGTTTTGCGAAGGAGTACGATGAAAAGCTTCACAGTTTTCAGAGGTTCGTCCTAAACTTGCGGCGTAACAACGGCTACCTGCTTGGGCAAATCGGGAATGCCGATCAGACGCCGCTTTACTTCGACATGCCTGGCATTACAACCGTCCAGAAGAAGGGGGCGAAGCAAGTTCGCGTGCTGACATCGGTCCACGGTAAAACTACAGTGACGGCAATGCTCTGTTACACGTCAGATGGGCACAAGTTTCGCCCGTACCTCATATTTAAATGGAAGACGCTCCCGAAAGGAGTCGTTTTTTCAAGTGGTGTGATCGTGCTGGCCAGCGAGAAAAATGGGTGCGCGTTGCAATCGATGTCTTACGTTTTTTTTTTTTTTTTTGCGGTGGAAATCGGGTGCGCGTTACAATCGATGGCGCGGTAGAATCGAGTAAATACTGTAAGTTTGGCAATGCTAGAAAATACCTGATAATATTCAGGGTGTCAAAATAAAATTTGTTTTGTTTCAGTTCTTGGTTTCGTTCCACTGCAAAAAGTTATGTTCCATTTCTGTTTCGGAATGAAAAAAAGAAAAAATCTTCTGTAATGGTCAATAAATTATTTATATGCAATAATTTATAGAGTAAAAATCAAAATACAGCTTTTGTCGTATAGTTATTCTTCTCTTAAAGCATGACGTGGTTAGGACATGTTCCTCCTACATTTTTAATAGAAGCACAACTAATAGTACTGCAAATTACTACAGAGCACAAAAGTGCCCTTATAAGTTACCATATTTACTCACATAATGAACTTGCCCACATAACAAACAGCACTTTGGTCCTTGAAAAAAATATCACAGCACATTAATGAATTGAATGACCATGAGTGGGCAAAGCAGTGGGATCGTCCTGTGTTACTGTAAACCATAACACTGACAGCTGACGATGTGAATGAGTGCCAAGCAGTGTACAGTTATATACAATGCTAATTGGTGTTATGTTGTGTAGTGAATTTCGTTTTGCCTTCATTATTACTGCTTTGTAGTATCAGATCTAGCTTGTAGTGGGAAAGACGAGGTCTGGGCACATACTGCTCGTGGTATGTGCCTATACTAGAAAAATGCTAAAACTAGTGGAAATGCGAACAGCGGAACAGCCACGGAGGAACAGTGGACCGCTCTCCTCACAAGTCTGAAAGTGGAAGATCAACTTCGGGCTGTCCAGAGAGCCCACGACCTGGTCGTCGAGTTCCATCTCCTGGTCCAGTCGTGGACGCGGCCCGCAGATGAGCCCCCTTAGGGGGACTTGTCTTCTCAGGACAAAATAACGCTCACTTCAGTCAGTCAGCGACCTTAGAAGCTCGCGGAGAACGTGGACAACACACTTGAAACTGTCAACACGACAAAGGCACAGAGTCGACGTGAACTGCAAGAACGCATGGTTATCAAGAGGCCGTAGTGGCTCACAGTTAGTTTTGGTTCCATCTTGTGTTACATTATTTTGAGTGTGTGTTTTCTCTTTATGTTGAATGTATAAAGTGTGTTTGTCTTGCTGCTCTCGTGTCAGTTGCAAGCACTCCCAAGATAATTGCGACAACATTTGAAGTGCAAATACATACGCTAGGGGAAGTGAAAAAAAAAAAAACGGTAGCGAGGAGAAGGACTTTCTTGGCACATGTGCACAACTGTGCTTTGTCATAGAAAACTGCAAAGATAGATCATCTATGTTTGTTAGTGCAATATATCAGGAGCTGATACATGCTTCACCTAAAACATGAATGGCAAAGGCTTTATATACAGTTGACGTCCCATTTCTTCGACCTTCGACCCTCAAGGGACCACAAAAATGTCCGGAAAATTGGGCAGACCACTCAAACGAATGCACGTGAAAACACGCCTTCTTTACAGGTATTTATAGCGGACGGAGAGGGTCATGGCCGGAGCGCAAAATGTTTGTTGTAATCAAGCCAAGGCATCGTTTAGGTAATTCGAAAAAGAGTCGTTCATTAAAAAATAAAAAAAAATATTTGTGGCTGACGCTACCTTAATGGTCAACACTTTGGGCCAAAAAGTTGCTTACTTGCTTTTGCACGGCGTTTCGCTTGTCCATGATGATGTCTTCCTCAATTTCAGCTAATGTCATGCTGTCACAGTACATCGATGACAGTGTCATCAGTGCTCGCATCCACTTCGAGCTCGTTGGCCACGTAAGCACTGCCTCCTTGATCTCTCAGTCGGAGTTCTCGAAATCCTCCGTCACTTGAATGACAACATTGGTCAATTCCGCCCACAGATTGAGATCTTTGTTAGCATCGGCGAAGCCTCTAAAGGTTAGCCCAGCTGAAATCAGAACGCCGGCAACATGCAGATTGTCGAAGGCAAGATCTGCGGACGGAAGTTCATCACACACACTGTCCATTCCAGGCGAGATGGCTGTCTCAGCGAATTCGCTTGACGAAAAGCACAGCGCCAAACAGCTACAATCTCAGTGGCTGCTGAAGTTCGGAATGTCAACGCCAAAGGTAGCGTGCAGCAGCCACTACTGCGCAGCTGACAGAAAGATATGTGAACGAACATAGGGAAGATTGACCACAGATTTGACTAAGCTACGGCAGGAAACAAATTGGCGGGTGCTAGACTGCTTCGATTGCGGTTCTGAGGGTGCAGCATCCGCGACCATTCCCTAGCACGTGCATGCGATGCGAGTATGGTGGATTTGAGGGTATGAAAACAACCAAAATGGTGGCGTTAACGGTGACTGAGTATGCGGTTAGCACTAAAAAGCCCGAAAAATCAAATGGGGAAGGCTATAAGCATCCGAAATTTTGAACTTTTCAATACATTGACTAAATTGGAAACTTGACGGTGCCGGAAATGAGTCCGGGTAATCAGGCATGTCCGAAATTTTGGGCGTCCGGCAAATCGGGCATTGATTGTATTTAGCGGCCGTGATTATCAGGGTACCAACGCAACATGTGCATCTGGTGAAATTTTCAGAAGCATCCACACTCAGCACAATGGATTGCCAGATTGCTACCTGTTTTTGTTTCGATGTTGCTGGAGTGTTCACGCAGGCAATCATTCACACAGCGGCTAGCCTGTCCAATGTAGGTGCTACTGCAGGATGTGGAAACCTCGTAGATAACACCCATATTGCATAGGACAAAGGCGGTGACACGAATCTTTTTGCACATATGACTAGCAGTGTTTGACTGACTGCTAAACAGTGAAGTCAGTGCGCTCGCTAGACAAGAGAGAAGAAGTGCTAAGGTCATGCACATCCCTGCCACCTTGTTCATACTGGAAAAATGCTAAAACTTTTGCAACAGTCAATGCATGGGGCAATAAACTTTTTAAGGAAACCATTCGACGACTACCTGGAAGAATGTTGCAGGGCCCCTTTCAATCTTTGACAGTCAAAAATGTACATGCGCGTCATTGCATGTAGATTTAAAATGCACAACTTTCCCAAATATTTTTCTTGCTTGGCATGTGCTGCCACACTGCACACTACATGATTACATGAATTTTTTTTTCATGCACTGATGTCTCCACTTTTTTTTTTAATTTTCTTTCCAAAGCAGCCCGCTGGCTTTCGCCTGTGCATCCAAGCGCACATGCTTAGTATGGCTGGTTTTGGTTTGGTCTCTTAAGTGGTTATCGCTTTTCAGAACACCTATACTGATGGCTGCCTGGTTTCTAATCTCTCAAAAGCTGACCACTTGTTACTCTTTCCTTAATTGCTCCTCGAGGTGTGCTTACACCTGCTTCCATGCAGCCCTAAATTACAAAATAGGCCACTGTGGTTGCATTTCCTATTTTTAGTACACTGAAAAACTACTTCATCACATTGGAGATAAATAGCTCTCATTCGTTTTGCTTTTCGGACAGGCGCACAACCAGACATTCTTTCTGAGCACTTACTCGTGCACTTAACTTGTGCTATGAGAGTGTGTGACAGTTGCTGTGCTGCTGGTGAGTTAAGCAGCGAATCCTTCGATGTGGACAACCACCGAACAGCCGAATAAGAATCTGATTCATTGGATGCAAGTTCAGGTGAGGATGAAGAAGCGACATCCCAAAAGTGTGTGCGGAAAGATGATGCTGACTGGATTCAAGGTGATTATACCCCGTCAGTGTTTCCATTTGACACTACTCGTTCAGAACAAGTTTCTAGCTCTGTGTTGTTGCAAGACTTAAAAAATGTCGAGTACTTTTCAGGACTTCTCCGTCTTTTTTTTTAAAAAGGATTTTGCCTGTAGTTACTTAGGAATGAAGCTTGTGCCTGTAACAACACATTTTTTTTGTCACTTTATGGTCACACAAAAATTTCTTTGACATTTTTTTCCCATAAGTAGATTCACATAAAGGATTTATTCCAGCAATATAAGGAACATTTACGAGACATATTTCACACAAAAAAAAAAATCGGCCATCTAAGGGATAAAGATAAGTACATGTATATTTTTGCATTCAGATTCTGCTCCCACCAGCAGTTATCCACGAGTAAAATCCCCCCCTTAGCAGCAATGAACCAATATATCTGGAAAGTACTCCACAACTCAAGAGTAGAGAAGCCTACAAACCTAATTGACCACACAATAGGTAAAGGCTGTGTGTGCCCTCCGCTAGTAAAAGCTGTGTGCCCTCCGCTAGTAGTCGCTATATATAGTCACGTTGCGATTGAGGGTTTCACGCGTGGCGGTTGCAGAAAATGGTAGTTCCATTTTCAATCCAAATGCACTGGCTGCGTATGTGCCTTCAAAACCAAGTAGCTTTTTTGCTATCTATGATTGCATCTGCTGCGGCTTTGTCTGCAGCGTTTGTGGAAAGCAGCGTCGCTTTGACTAGTCGAGCGATGGACGTGCACGCACTTTTGGAGTTCTGTCAGTTCCGTTGTGGCTATAATCATGTCTAGAAGTACCGCAGTTTTGCCCACAAACGATAACTACAGCTGAGACAATGCATGTGCTGGCCGCGCGCGTCCTTACGAAGCTTTGAGCATAATGATGTCAGCCTTGGTTCGACGGTTTCGGTACTAAAGTTCATACGACCAGCTGCGATGAGAAAAAGTATTCGAAATATATAAATTTCGGCCCAATGAACGTCGTGGAATTTGACTGGGGAATTTCACCAATTTGTATCACCCGGTTTCGCATCATTCCAATTCTACTGTACATTTACACTAATGCCTCCTAAATTCCTTTAAATAAAATTCAACAGGTTTGCAGAAAGCCTTGATCTGATTGGGCTGCATTTTGATTTCCGGGAGACTTATAAGGTATGTCTTCACCTGGTACTGCGCAACCTCTGGAATCAGTCCAGCATTTTCCCAACTGTGATGGCATCCATTATGAAAAATATTGACGGCCATCAGCCTCGTCTTGAAGCTGAATGGGCATGCTCTGATTGTCCAAACTGCTTCACAAACAATACCGATCTGGCCAAGCCTCTTCAAGTGTGGACTGGATGTGAACGGACACATCTCAACACATGGAAATGCGCAGGTGAGACAGAGCACGCATAATGAGTTTAGTAGAACTCAAGCCAAACGAGAACATGTGACTGCAGCGATTGATGATCCAACTTACAGCTCGACTGGGGTCCTTGAAGTCAATCTTGAGCTGCCCCATGGCACGGATGATGGCCAGCAGGCTCTGGATGGTGTTGCTGTGCACCACGGGCCGGTAGAGCTTGCATTCGTCTGCCGTGTACCCAGACTCGTGGATTATCCTAAAACACCGCACTTGCTGTCACTCTCTCAGAGATGTCTGTACATCAATACACTGAGGTAGAATGCGGCTCTAGGCACACCACAAAAAGTAGGTGCACTATCCTTAAGTGTGTTGCCAAAACGCATGAATGAACACTGTCGACACATGAACTTCTCAACATCTGCGACTATTTTCGTGTTAGAAGTGGCCTAAAATTATTACTAATTGTTGCGATTTTACGTCCCGAAGCAACATGCAAGCAAGAGACACCACAGTAAGAAGCTCTGAACATTTTACCGTGCACGTAAATCTAAGCATTTCACCTCCATCAAAATATGATCGCTGCAGCCAGGATACGATGCCACAAAATCAGCCCAACACTGTGGGAAATGCCTTGTTACACCAACCGCAATTACAGCATACAGACTCGTAAAGGAAGGTTAAAGACATTATGCACTTCATGACTACCAATTTTAAAAAAATGCTAATTCACTAGTTGAACTTCAGCAACATCTCTGCAATACAAAAGTAAGGAAGACCAGCGGAATACGTTGATAATCATTCAATAATGCACTTGCAACAATAACAAGAGCCACATAAGGGTGAAACCAGGTGAGCATGAACATGTTGTCCAGGTAGAAATAATATATTTTGAATTATCTTACTTTAGTGACAAGTTTTAGACTCACAAGAAGCATTTTAAAGTTAAGTATGGTGAATACAATTTTTTTCCCTGAAAAAAAGAAAGAAATGCAGGTTTCTGCTCTCACAAACACACATTTGGACATTTCATACCTTTTCAACACTCAGTGTACTTTGCGAAAAAAAAAAAGCCATGCAATTGCCTTGAATATTTTATGCCTATCAAGAACAAGTGAAACTTCATGTGTATTTTACTGCTATTCTCTATGCAAGCAATACTGATGAAGAAAAAAGGTCCAACATTGACATCTAAGAGGTCATTCCTGTCAACAAGGTAAGCTGAATATAATAGAACTGTTTTCACTGCCTAGTAAGGCACTATTTTACTTTTACGTATTGTCGAAACATACTAGTTTATTCAAGTAGTTTACTATAAGCATCAAAACAACTGTTCACAAAACACGTCATAATTTTATTATAAAAAAGCATATTAACAAGCGAAATCAATAAGATGCCTCACTACAGCCACTGCAAAGGAATACTGAGGCAATGAAATGAAGCTTCTGCACATTCCGATGGTGAAACTATGAAACCAGTGAATATGCAAGTACACCTAAACTGTGTGCTGCATGGCAGTCATGTGGCCATCACGCTTATGGACCATTGTGGTGGTACTAAACGGAAGGCCCTCTTGCTTATTTTGCAAGCCATCTTGAGATAAAAAGGAAGTTGGCTCACCAAGCAATTTGGGGAGGGGGCTAACAGGATATTGCCACTTGTTTTGAAACACCAGAGTGTGAGAAGAAGCCATGCTAACTTGCTGAGAAAATTGACTAATGAGATAATTTTTATTTTCAACAAATGTCTGATTTGAAAGAAAAAGTTGGCTGCGCACAAAACTACACAAGGACACCGAAAACATGGATTCGCATTTGAGTAGCTCACTGAACTTTTGGAGCTTATCGCACTTAAAAGTGGTACTGCCGCCTACTTCATAAAGTCTAATGAGTGCTCTGTGAAAAAAACTGCTTCAAAAAGTTTTGTTTATCAATATCTGCCACTGCCCCAGATGCCTTACGCTTTAGAAAGCACACATGCGATTTCACAAAAGAGACAGTACAGTGGCTGTGAATATAGCTATGACGATTCAGACTTATTGTTTGATTTACTCGAAGAAGTCTAGCTACCGCTATGAGTGCCGTGTTGCTTCACGCGATTTGGAGATTTTGGGAACATGGGACAGAAGTGATTAAATACACTATGGAGCTGATCCGTGATCAGGCACAATTCAAATTTACAGCAAGTTTGGAGCAGTGAAAAGCCCATTTCAATATATTTAAAGGGCATGTCATAAATAATATACTACTGTGATACCTTAACTAGACTTTATAAAGCTGACACTAAACTTTGTATGCCATTCGACGTTAATATACAAGCACTACATGAAAGACTATTACTAAGAAATACGCTGTGAAAATCAAGTGTGAGTTTATATACAAGTAAAGTACAAAACATCTTTTCCAGCAAGTGCTCACTCAACATACTGATGACTGCCAGCAATCTCACGGCCATTTGTGACTGTTGACTTGTGAAATACAGATGTTCATGAGAACTAGCGTCAATGAAATGATTAAAGTTGTATAAAGGCAAGCCACGACAAACCACTATGTTATGCTAGTATAGTGTTATAACAAAACTATACACCTAGTAGACAAAGTTCTTAAAAAGAATACGAGCTGAAGTGTCACAACATTAACAAACTATGAGTTAAACACAAACTTAAATGATACAGTCCCAGCAAATCATTCTATCCCTTAAATTTTTTTTTAAACAGCTACGCACAGAAAGATACAAAACACACACACATAAAAGATGCAAGCACAAGCATAGCATCTTTTATGTGTGTCCATTCTGTATCCTACTGTGCACTGTTTCTTCAAAAATCACGGTTCACCAACAGGCCTACGAGTACATATATTAAGCACATCCCCTAAGGGTATGGGCACTTGCTTGCCCTTCTAGAATAAGCCGAAATATTAGCATGTAGTTCCAACAGGAAGACTGCCAAGAATATAAAACATCGACAAAAACAGATCAAAATCTGCCAAGACGTCAACCAGACTCATTTTTTACCCAGACTGCGTTGCTTGATAAAAAAATTCAGTGCGCCAAAACGAAAAAAAGTGTGCAACTGCACGACAAATACCTTTCATACAAATTTGGAGCTCCGCACATGCAAGTGGATAGCCAGACCATATTCTGCGCCACAAAGGTCTACTCGCATGCGCTCACACACATGCGTGCACACACACACACACACACACACACACACACACACACACACACACACACACACACACACACACACACATATATTGCCGCGTTCCCTCCTCAAGTTGTGTTTTCACCCCGTTGCATTGTACCTATTTCTCAGCGCAAACCACGCCTGCAGTGTTCGAGAAGCTTTGGGATCGTATTAGATCATTTCGTCAATATTGTGCCTACTACGCGAACATTACAGATTATTCTGGAGTCTACGTGGCCCCTAGCGATAATGCTAGAATATTCGACAACACGTGTACAAATGCCGAACCTCTTGTCCCCTCACTACGCCTCATTGCTTGTCATTTGATCGACAGCAGACGCTTTGTTCGCCACTATCAGTGCCAGTGCATTGCTGTAATCTGTCTTTGCTTTTACCTGGCCCCAAGTTTGGCTGAATAAACAATTTATTTGCAACTTTAATTGCAACATCCAGTCTTATCCATACCTGCACGTCACAACCTTTATACTAGTTCTGCAATAAAATTCTGCTCACTGCTCAAAAGCAATCAAGAAGGAACAAAACTTCAGAACATTTTAGCTGACGCCTTTGCCACAATAAACAAGTTCCAAGACAGTCTGAGAATAAAGCAACTCTCGTACCTTAAACTGACCTATAACTGCCCAGAACATAAAATGAGATTACTTCCCTGATGGAGAGATTGTCCACCAACCTCGTTTTCGTGAGAAGTTAATTTATTTTTATTTCTTTTATTTATTCAATGAAAGTTGCAAAAAATTACCTGTGGCTTTTGACACAAAAACTTTGATGGCCCAATGCACCCCGCCACATGGCAGTTGGTTATTATACAAGGTCGACGATTGTTTTGTTAGCATTCAAATATTGTTTGTTTTATATATTAAAAGATATTACTGTGTAAAATTGTACACACAGTCCTGTATTAGTAGTGTGCATTAACGTGGCACTACCTTCATATGATGTAATGATACTAGCTCGCCAGTTCACCTCGAAAAAACCTTCAGCGTGCTCTTGCAACCATGCACACAGTCTCCAGGATGAGAAAATTTTGGAGTGATAATGTTTCGCTATTTATACTTCGTCTCGGAAATGACACGCACTGCTACTCGACACGGCCACAAATATGAATAAAGGATTTTCGATGACTTGGGCTGGCTCATGTATCAAGAGAGTAAAGATGCCAGGACAAGCAACCCCTGACCCAAGCACGGGCAACCTTGGATGCTGACGCACATGACATGGTACAAATACAAAGGAAGTGTATGATGACCAGCATCTCAATGTAACGGCTTGTTATATTAAAAAGTAGTTGAAAAGCTCGAAATAGAGACGGTTAAGCATAATTACAGGTTCTCCAGCAAAAGAAGAATGACGACACTTTTCACAAATCGCGAGAAAAGCTGGGGGCATCACTACCAACTGTCAACGTTGTTAAAAGAAAGGTACATCCATGTTTACATTTAGACTTTTTGAGATAGAAAAATGCTGCTTGTAAAATAGCAAGGCACTTTTCAGATGAACTACTGCAGCTTCACACACTACTAATGGTAAGCTTTTTGTCGGGCCACAATAAATGGGTTGAGAAAAATCTTAACGGACCCTTTAAGGCCACCCATATCTTTCCAGCCTTCTACCAGCCCATGTACGACACCACAGGCTGAACCCAAATGCCTCAGTAGACCACGTTCGCACTTCCTTAGAGCAACAAGGCTCTTCTGAAGAACAAGAATTCTATGAATCCCCTGCATGCCACCACTATCTCACGTGTAGCTTACAGAAACAGTCACTGACCTTCCTCATCTCGGCTGTTAAGTGAAAAATATTTTTCACATCATTGCATGAGCAAACCGCGCTTGCACAGGCTATTTGCAGTAAGTGACTAGTTGCCATTAGCTGTTCAACCTGCATAGTATAAAAGTTACAATAGCAAGAAAGTTATAATTTTGAAAAAGGCCCATTCTCTGTCCCGGCAGCCACAGAGCAATAGCGACAAAACGTCACAACACTGTACTACCGGCGTCAAATGAAACCTGAACCACAGCAAGCATTGGCCATGGTACAATGTGTACCGTCCAGTTATTACAATGGACGGTGCACATATGTACGGTGCTGCCAAACCACGCCTTTCAATGGTGTTGACTGGAAGGCGAGCACCATACTACTGCGAATGCTTGCTGCTACTACTGTGAATGCTTGAGTTTCACGCCAATAGTACATACAAATACACAAAAAAAGAGACAGTCAAAGTTATACTGGCATGTTCAATATTAAGACAGTGCTTTTTGAAGTGTAAAACTGTTCAATTTAACCTTTTTTACTAGATGGTCTGGTGTTTCACATATCAATGCCAGTTTTCACAACAAGGCAAGGAATGAGGCAAAACATGATGTGTGTAAACATGCACCTACATCCTGGGCAGTGCTGTATTCCGGTCCTTTCCCTTCTCAATTTTTATTTTTTGCCACACCCCAACACAGTGGTCAGTGGTAAATGAGTATTGTGGCCATGTCATCACAATATATGTGCACCATCAGTGCACAATGAATAGAAAGAAGCTCTACAACATAAAAAGAGGTTTTCTTTGCGAGTATCTGCACTAAGCACACTGACAAACTTGTCGCAAGTGGAAAAACAACATCTAGCCAGTAAACATCTATAGAGCATAATGTCGGCACCCAAGGCGCATTGCTCAGAGGAACACAGTTGTCAATTGCACGGCATTAGACTGTCTTACAAACCTTTAGGCACACTTGCAATACAGAAGGCAGAAACATGTTTCTTGTAGCAAGACAAAACTGTAGGGTGGTCATGCGGGAGCTCCAGCAGTAATACACCACAGCCTCACCGAGAAAGGCAAGCAGTAAATATGGCAGCCGCACCTACCATATTTACTCAAGTTTAATATGACATTTTGTCCACATTTTTGCTCCCTGAAATCCACTCTGGCGTTACAATTGACAGAGAAATTCAAGTGGCCTAAAAAGTACCATAATGCACCGAATTCTAGACGACCAGGGTTTCGGACATACTGCAACTTATTTTGGCAACATGTTCAAGCTGAGTGTCATTTTAATCCACTACAAGCCAGTAAAAGCCCTTTCACATGCCATAAATTTAGCGATTTTCAGTCTGCGAATTGGTTCTCAGCGAAAAAAAGGGCAATTTGCACCTGCGGCAGCGTACCACGGCAAGCTATCAACATGTTGAAAATTTTTCACTGCGATCACAGAGGCAGAGCGATTTTCGGTCGAGACAGTAGGGCCAGGCCGACCAAGCCGTTGAAATTGTATCGTCGTGTTTCGTTTTGGTAATGGCCCCTGGTTCGCATTTTAAAATAGAGATAGATTAAAAACTGTTTTTAAATGATGAAACACAAGTGCTCTCCGTTACTGTTCATGAAAACATAATATTATTATAATGCAGATATTGTTACATTATATTCGAAACATTGTACAGTGTCTGCCACAAAGAACGATAGCAAGAACCGTTGCTCATCACTCCAGTCACAGAGCGAAAATCACAGACCGTTTGTAGTCCATGTGAAACGAAACCGCCATTAGCGGAAGTTCCGAACAGAGTGATTGAAGCTAACAGACCGATTTTTTTTCACTGCAATCGCGGCATGTGAAACAGCCTTAGCAGTTCTTTTAGGGGCTAAGCTCCTTAGGGCGTGGGCTGTGCGTCCCCTGTAGCCTGTATGTAGCCACCTCTAGTTTAGTTCTTGCAGTGTTCACTAGATGGCGATACCGTCCCCTGTATGTAGCCACCTCTAGTTTAGTTCTTGCAGTGTTCACTAGATGGCGGTACCGTCTCCTGTATGTAGCCACCTCTCGTTTAGTTCTTGTAGTGTTTACTAGATGATGGTACTTGTAGCTGATGATGAAAAGATGCAAGATGTTATAAACTAGAAAGCGGTACTTGTAGTTGATGAAAGACGCGAGATCTTATAAAATAGGAATGATGTCACATATGGCGCGTGTCATTGGTTGAAGGCAATCGTTCGATTTAGTGCGGCGACGTACGCTAGGGAGAGCGATGTAATAAAATCGAGTGGGCAAAATGTACAGAGGATTCATGGTTTACCAGGTTTACTTCCGGAGCTTTGCCCACTCATCATCATTCACTTCGTGGATATGGCGGAATTTTTTTGTTTCCATTCTAAGATGGTGTGCCCTTCGCTCTTTCGCTAGTATCATAGCGGGTGGCAGTCTCTTCAATTGGAGCAGCATGCTGCTGATTTCATCACAAAACAGTGCAACTGCCGTAAGGGGTGGAACAGAGTACATGGGCTTGAAGCAGTCCTGGGAGCAGGCAAAAGTTCTTTTTATAGCAGGCTTGGAGCAGCCAGAAGGGTATTTTCAAAGAGGGCAACACTTTTCGCACAGTCTCTTCACAATGAGAGTGCAGCACGTGGAAATGTATGAGAGTTTAAATAAGTAAGAACACTCAGAGCAGACTTGGCCCCATTTAAAGCACTTGTGAAGCTGCATTTGTTCAATGCCGCCTTTTTCAAACACTCAGCTAAGTTGTACAATAGCCTCATTATTGTGATAGAAATTAAATGGACACTTCTGACGGGTTCTTGCCGTTGCCGTCATGTCCTGTATAATTTTCAGATTTATAACATACCCCCATGCATCGTATGTTTTATCCGCGGGTAGAACTGCGCGAGCGGGGATGACGGACATGGTTGGAGCAGAGATCGTACGATCCGGCCTACCTCCGCCGCTTGAAGGGCGCATGCGTTAACATCGGATACCCCCGCCCCGGAGACCTGCAGTTGAAGTAGAAAGGAGGCGCTCCGCCACCTTGAAAGAGTATGAAAAATGTCACAGTTTCACCGTAAGGGAGAAGCAATGAATGTGATAGCAACAAAATGGAATGTCACGCGAAGAATGGCAAGCAGGTCGAACCGTGCAGTGCGCTGCTCCTGCACAAATGATACACAAAACGTATTGATAAATACGGATGTGCGCAAAATAACAAATGTCAGTTATTACTTCGCTGTGTCTGAAAAGCGTTCTTTTTGCAAACAGTCACTGTGCAGCAAGCGAAGTGACCTTTATGCATAAGTTGCATAACTACTACTCGGTTTCTAACTACAAAGCTATTGTCCTGGTAAAAGACCAAGGCATAGGATTCTACTCCACAGTGAGATAAGCGTGCGAACGCACAAGTGTCTACCCCTCACCCCGCTTCCTCCTGGTGGGGCAAAGTACACATGGGAAATTAGCGCGCGCCCCTGCGTCACGACAATCAGAATCCCGAGCATGCCCTTTTCGCCATCTTGCCAGTGACACTGAAAACATGCCATTTCCCTCAAGATCAGCACCACCAACATGCACGTAAATGCATGGGAGACCTCGCATGCATGCACCCCTCATGTAAAACACCTTTATTTGGGCCTTTGAGGTATTGTAAATAAATAATTTATACGTGTTGCACTTTCATCGCAGCGAGACTGACAAAATAGTTGCCCTCCTTGAAGTGGCCACATTATCGAACGCCAGCGTTTTGCAAAGTTGCGCGAGATGGGATCGAAATGAGTTAGCTGCCAGCCTCACTTTGCGCACCACTTCAATTTGCTGCTATCGAATTCATTGCTTCACCTTTGCGTTGCAACAGTGACTTTTTCAGTTATGTACAGTCGCCGACGTTCCTTCTTTTTTTTTTTTACCTGAATGCAGAAGTGTCAGTCGCTGGTTTGATAGTGGCGAAGTACAGTGGCAAAATGAACAAGAATATGCACATACACTCAATGAGCACTCATGTGCACTTGTTTTAAGGTGTTCCCAAAAACTGGCACTACCCTTCAAAGGAAAAAATTGTACAACTAAAGAATAAGACACCACAAACAAAGGAACACTTAAGCAGGTCGAGACACCACCCCCTTTTCTCGAGCACTGTTACTACCATCATATATTTCTCTTCCATACGCTGCCATAATGTTATAAAAAAAGAGTTTCACCGGAATAAAAAAGCAATAAATACGATAGCGAAAAACTGTAAGGATGGCAACCAGCTCTTCTAGATCCGATATCGCGAAACTCTACAAAACGCAGGTGTAAGAGAATACAGTCGTGCCAGGAAGAGATGCTATTCTCTCAGTCACTTCGCTTTGAGAGAGAAGCACCCAGAAGCGTCCACGAGCTACTTGCACTGATGTCTTCCGTGATCCTGCACGCATACCGATCACAACCACACCTTTAGGATCAAAGATCAAGGCAGCCCCTGAAGCTATCACAGCATTTACGAAACCGAAACTATAACCCTTTCGATGAAACCAAAAAGACCATGTTTAGCCACGTTTCCTGGCACGGTGCTTGGTGGCTTTCGAACTTTGGCTAAATTCTGTAGCTGCAGCGCAGTACAGCGCTAATATAATAGGCAAGTTTGGTGCAACAGTGGTGGTTTGATGCAGGATGGCGCAGGTAAGCAAGTTTGGTGCACAATGGTGCCGCTGTTCCACCCCTGTGCCTTATAGCTGTCACTGTTGAACCGATAAAGCTGAAAGTAAGCTAATGCACCTCATGAACGAAGTTGAATGCATCATCTGAGTTGGTGTGAAATATCTCGCTTTGAGACAGTCTTTAAAAATTACGGCTATATGATGTCTCCGCTTGCGTCCCATTACATTGATTGGCAGTCTTCATTTTTTTCGTTGGTTAAACGAAGCGTTGCCCCCCCCCCCCCCCCCCACACACACATTGCTTACTGATATTATTCTTCCCGAACGCAATGAAAAAGCCACCCATGTTTGTTTACAATCATAGTCTCGTCAGAACAGTGTAAGTACGGTATGTTTACTCCTAAATTTTTTTTTTCAAGTAACCAGCTAACAAGACGGGAGTCTTCACACAAAAAACTTGATCTGAAACTATGTTTGCTGAAGACAGAAGAGAGACGTTAGTCAGCAGGTGGCATATACACTTTCAATCTGCAGTTGTAAGGAAGCCAAGCGTTTGGCTCACAATCACTGAGGGTAACACATCTGCTTGTGCTCCAGAAGCAGAAGCAATTTTTTTTTTTGCACGGAGGTTACCACTTTCAACAAAGTGGGGTTTGTGTTTAACAATATCTATAGTGGCTACAGAAAAGGTCTGATCCCCCACTTACATTCTTGGTAAGCACGATCCAATAAATCATTTTTCTCATTAGTGCCCCATTAGTGCTATTGGTAAAGATGCGACGCACACAAAAAAAAATAGAAAGAGAATCTCACTTCATCTGTTTAACGATGGTGCTCTTTCCAGACTCCCCAGCACCTGCAAAGCAAAGAGACAAAACTGAGCAACCCCACCTGCTGTACAATACAAGTGGAGCAGCACCAAACACATAATGCCAAATCTTGTCGAAGTTTGCAAGAACGGAACACTCGCGTCATGGAAATATTTACGCCCAAGATCGCACAGTTACTGATGAGCCAAACCTTGGAATAGTTTGTTGGCTTGAGTATGCCAGCCTTCACTTGAAATGTATACTGCTTTTTTTTTTCCAGTCTGGGTATGTTTAGCACTACTGCAACATAGTGGACTTTTCTGTAAACACCTAGCTTTCTAGTCTGACTGCAGTTGTCCTGTTTTTAAGCAACTAAGTAGTAGTTATGCAACTTAGAACATTTTATGCAGCAATTTTGCACACAAGTTGACCACTTCAGGAACACAAACAAAACCAAATTTTCCTACAAGCAGTCACTATTCTTGTGCACACATCCTGTTTACCCTGTCACTTCTTTCTAGCCAAATTTCAGCTATAGAACACTGGGAACAATGTATGGTTGGTGCTTTGGCTAGATGGCCATATTTAAGAAAACAAGAGGACAAACAGTGAACAGGTGTGGTTAATAGGTAGAAATGCCAGCTAGCTCTTGCGGCAGATAAACCTCTTGCAGCAGATAAACACTAAATTCTCAGACAAACATAACCAATCAATCATGCAGTTTCTGTGAAGTTTCTAGAGAGACTGAGATGTGTGGTGAAGTACAGCTTAATGCCTCACAGACTGAAATGCAGTGGCATCAAAAATGAGCGCAGACATACACTGAATCAAACATTTTTGGCCCTTCTATGACATTGCTGCCTTGTGCACTCCCTCACATACAAGGAAACCAAAAGGACCAAGCCACATTGGCAGAGGCACAGAGAGCTCAATAGTGGAACAGACACATGGCCTTAGTCAGATATCCCATCACGTGAACAACCAAGGGACACGTGTCCTGTAGCCTAGCAGATTGACGAGAGTCATGACATAGTTCATTCCCTTCAGACAAACTCTAAAAGGCAGTTTCATAAGCTCTAAACTACAAGTGCCGTCTTATAACCCTCTGTACAGATGCTCTGCATAGTCCTTGTAAGTGCAAATGCACTTACTTCTGCTTTATTCTTTTGATTAGGTAAGCATGCGCGTCGTGAATTATAACGAAAAAGGAAGGTAACACGAAAATATGACTTGACAGATAAAATATAGAGAACTTACGTACAACTTATGTGGCAGTACTACAACGATACATCGACTTACGCACATCGCACATGGCCACATCGACATCTGCATGCTGCTAATTTTATGTACTAAATAAACTACAACTTACATACATGGCAGTCTGAAAAATGCAGGGGCCATTAAAATGATTCCCTGATACGACATTACTAACAGAGACCTCTGTCGAGAACAAAACCACCCTCTGCTATACCAGCATTCGGTGAAAAGATGTCTGTCATCTCTAAAAACGAAATTCACTGAAGCACTCAGTATAGACTTGAAAAACATTAGCAAATTCTGGTTGTAACCTGTCATTACTATGGTCGTGTTTCTTAGGTTTTCACTTTTGTTTATTTTGCCCCATTCGCATGCTCTTCAACGCATGCAATCTAGATTAGCAGTTCCAACACTATATTTGAACGAACTATTTATGAAAAGCTGGCTCCCTCCTTTTTTCTTTTCCCTTTTGGCTCACATTCTAATAACACTTCAGTGATAAGTTTTGTTATAGATATTTCATTAACAATTGTACAGCTATTGTCAATGCATAACATCTCAAGACACTTTGGACACCCTAAACATGTCTAGATGCAAGGCAATTCATGTGAAGCACTTTCATCAAAAGGCTGCACAAATTATGGTCTTCTTAATTAGTATTGAAAGTATGCCTACAACATGACAAACAAGTTGTTAGAGCCTTTTTCACAAAAGTCAAACACGCAACAGAAGGAAAGGATCACATCCAATTATTTGTTGCAGCTCTCACTGATGAAACTGGCTATCGCATTATTGTTATACATATCAATAATGCACACAATTTTAATGCACAAAACTCGTCCCAGCCCTCCTATTGTTCCCATTGATAGATTGATATGGGTGGTTCAACGTCTCAAAACCACCATAGGATTATGAGAGATGCCGTAATGGAAGGCTGCGGATATTTCAACCACCTGGGGTTCTTTAACATGAGCCAAACCTGAGTACACGGGCCCACAGCATTTTCGGCCCCATCGATGATGGAGCTGCTGCAGCTGGGATTCGATCATAACTGTTCCCATGGCCGCATTTCATAATGAAGCGGTAAATGAACATTTTGGAGTAGTTACCAATCAAAAATTTCTGATTGCAAATAATGAAGCCAAGAGCAGTTATGCCACGTTCAAAAAAATCAATATATGTGTACAAGAATGCATGTTAGGAGAGCTTATCACTGTTCCTCATCCATCTGTGGGTAGCATTTAACATTATTTAGTTTTGTGACCTCGGGCCACTTAATGCTCCCCTGTATTCTTGTGTTCTGTCCATTTCTACACTTAAATCTATACCATAATAAACCAATGTATCGAAAAAAGCATTTTATTCAACTTCCTTTTTATAATTCAATGACATTCCCTAATGCTTTAATTTTAGTACTAGAAGCACAAGCAGAGTTTATTTTCATCTGTTCTTTTCACTAGTGAAAAGAATTCTGGTGACATTTGTGCTTTGAGTACAAGGTAGGCACCTGGAGCCTACCTTGTACTCAAAACCTCGAGTGTTCACAGTTTTCTTTCTCACTGAAAGACAGCAGAAATGCTCAGTGCAAATCATGTAGCTTTTGAGGAAACGTAGCAAATTTCAGCTCTTGCACAGTATGGTGCAGCTATTCCATCACTGGCACTGTGTGATCAAGAGAACAGTGTAGTTTTAGTTAAGCGTGCTTTCTTGGAGTTTGTGTGCCTGCAAGGTCAGACAGTCAAGTTCGGAAGCATCTCAAGTACTCTGCCCACACAGTCCTGCGAATGAAGTGCAGCGTGTGTGATGATTGCAGCAGGCACGACACACCTCAGAAGGGTTCTCCGCTACAAGACAAAAGTTCAGAAGGGTTTATTCGTAGCTGTCGTGGCTTTTTATGTAATACAGTATACCACAACCCTGGGGTGTACATACATTCGAACATTTTGGCCAGATTACTCTATGCAGACCAGCTTGCTCACGATGAGAGAGATAGCAGAGTTGGCTGCTAAATCGGCAATACAGAGCATTACGCAGGAGCACCCTAGGCAAGTGTTTACAGAAAAATTGAGATTTTCTTCAAATGCCACATAAGTTGACGGGCGCCTGTACAAATTTAAAGACCAGCACTTCAAAAAATAACAGCTACCCCAACGTAAGACACAAAACAGGAGTCGCCACAGAATTTATACCTATTCAAGTTGGACAACAAATTCTCATATCAAATTTAAGTTATGAAGTTCGAGCGAACCCCCACAAAGAGCTCTAACTTGAAAGAACCCCGAAATCACTGAAAAATTACTGCAAATGCATTTAGCCAGTGAACCCTTCAGATCCCTCGACAATTTGAGGAGCTTGTAATATAGGTGTAATTTGAGGTGCACAAGCTCTTCAGCTTTAGCAGACTGTCCCAATATACTTCACAAGTCGGGGGTTTGACACCCTGAACACTTTGAAGGTAAAGCCTTCAGAACTTTGCATTTATGATGAGAATCCCATACCCTGCACACGTGATTAGCTTAGCAAGGTTCAAATGTCCAAATACTCTACATGCATATTAGCAGAGCGTTTGAGCCCTGCCACACTGAGTCATACACTAAGTCATGGGTTTGAATCCTTTTCCCTATAAACTGACGTGTTTACCATGCATTATCTACAGAGCCACATGCATTCCTACGCAAACAGCATCAAGTTACAAAAGGTCAGCCAGATCTTCTGGGGAAGTATTTTCAGAATGCAAGAACATCAAAGAATCATTTCGCGGTCCCTTTGATGCGCTTCAAGCGTGAGAGCACTCCTAGAAATGTGCCTTCAGTGAAACTAAATGATGACTCGAAAAGAATGTCTTAGTTTATATTAAAATGCGAGACCATTCAATGCTAGCTAGTTGCAGAACGAAAGATGTGACTTCACGCAATCAACAGTACGCCTTTCAGTTCTTGAAATTGCTGCAAAACACGTTTCAGGCAACTCTGTATGTTCAGTCTATCTTTCCGGAAGTTACCCACCGCTAAGCTCGCTATGTCGCGTGAGTTAAAAACTGAGCTGGCAAAGTTTGCATGTAAAGGTTTCGGGGCCTTCTTTCTTGAGCAGAGAGACAGTGACACTGTTCGCTGCACATGATCGAAGTGTTGGCAGGGGGTCGAACGGCTCATCGTGCACTCGCAACCCCTGGCTACTTAAGCATGAACGGGTCCTTGGGAACGGCGAGGGAGAATGAACACGTCTGCTAAGGCTTCATCAACCGAATCGCGCAGAGGTGTTCAGCAATCGACACGCCGAGCTTCGCGCACGGGTCTTTTGAAATCGGCGGCGCGTCGAGGTGGCCGATGGATACCGCGACGGGACCGGCAAACGAATGCGTTAAGCCACCGGCACGGACGCCACCGAGACATTTATTGAAAGCACCGCACTCAAACATCCTGTGCCCGAAGCGAGCACACATCCGTTTTACGAACCGATGTCCGTGGAGCCGATGTGTCCCGACATCCCCGCCCATCGCGCGCGACAGGAAGTCGACAGAAAGTGCCCGTTTACATCACCGAAACGGCCTTGCCTATCAGTTTGGCGTTTATCGCTAACGTTAAACGATAAATTCGCTCGAAACTCCCGCCCGCAACCGGCCGGTCACTGCGGTGGGAGTGGTTGATTAGGGCTAAGCGCGAGATAGAGCTTCTGGTGGCGCATTGGACAGTTGAGTCAGAAAGTGAAGCGCTACCGACAAGAGACGCGCAGAGCGCGGAGAGTCGGCGCGAGCGCCGCTTCACTTACCCAGCAGTAGAAGCTTGACTTCCCTCGCTTGCCTTTCGCCATCGGCTCGAAGATCTCTGTCGATCTTTTTGGAACGCTCGGCAGCCTCCTTGTCGGCGGCGGTACTCACAGCACAACCCATGTCGACTGCCCGGCAGCTGCGGCTAGGCCTAACCGACGGTTTCACACCACTCCCACGGTCGTTTCCCTTTCTGGTATAACTTCGGCGCTTGAGGTGAATACGCAGTCGATTATCGCACGTCTGGAGACATCACAGCCAGCGCATTTAACTGTGCCGAGAAAGAGGCACGAGATGCGCAAACGGGCATCAAACTTCGGCGAATGAAGTTTTCAAACCTGTTGCCGGATGTCGAGGCGCGCACCGGAAGTACGCGCGTTTTTTTGATCTGTGCGCTGGATCGTCGATGAAAAGCTCCGGAGTGTGTTTTTTTTTTTTTTTTTATCGCGTTTTAATTCTTATCACCTCAGTAAGACTGAGTGTTGTTTTTATATTACGTGCTGTCCAGAGTAACAATCGAGGAGACACCGAAATCGAAACCAACGACAACCGGTGGAGCTTGCGGGAGCGTTGGTGTGAGCGAGAGAAAATATGGGCACCATTAGGTGGTGGTGAAAGTTCATTTCACACCGAGCTAAAGTCACTTTAACCGAGCGTTCCGACCGCCGAAAGCGCGCCGAATCTCATTCAGCGGCAGTGAGACCCGATCGCTCTTGTAACAATTTTTTTTTTCTTTTTTGCGGCGTCTGCCGCCGGATTGGTTTGCCGCGAACGGGAACAGAAGCTCAAGTTTGCGGAGCGACGACAACGTCGCGCCTGGCTCTGGCGGCGAGCTCCGGGGAATTTGAGGATAGGCGTGTCAGAGGGAGCAGGTGATTCAGTATGTTTAGAGTTACTGTATATTGTCACGTTATAATGAACAGCAACACGTAACTAGAGGTCGGCTGAACGTCAAGCTGGTCCGCTCACTGGCAAAACGAAGGCATCACCCCCTTTCGCGCGCTCTTCTTCGTCGTCTTTTTTGCACATAACGTCATTTTCGGCTGGAAAAGTGAGCAAACGCCATGTTTGTCAACATTTAGTCAGGCTGCGCGTGTAGAGCAACCGCCATGTTTGTCAACATTTAGTCAGGCTGCGCGTGTAGCTTACCGCCGGTTGGGAGGTTGAGAGCTTGTCGGCGTCATTTATGCGATATGGCAAAATTAAACGTGCGAGCGCTTTGTCCGTCGTACTTCGAAGAGCTTGCGGGACCGACTTAAGTGTTACCCAGCGAAAATTGGAATGTGCGATGGCATATCGACCCGTACGAGCTGTGCATCGGTAAGGATGCTACACCGATCTGCTGCCTTCCGTGACACACGGTGACATCGTAACTAGCGCTGCTTTCGACAAGTCACGTCCCGCTAATGGAGGTCTGCAAGTCGCTGGACGGCCACAACTACTTTACCATGCAGTGGTTGGGTGAAGAGCATAGCAGCAAAGCAGCTTCCATCACAGACAGCAGCTTGGGCTTGTCGGTGATTGGGAATCAACATATTTGCACAGCGCAAGACTACGAGTAGTTACGACGTAACTACAGAAGAGACAAGGACAGGAACGGCGCTTTTTCTGTCCTTGTCTCTTCTTCTGTAGTTACGCCATAACTACTCATAGTCTTGCGCTGTGCGAATATATGTTGATTCCATCACAGCATGTCTTCGTTGTAGTCGAGGATAGTTACGACGCTTTTTCCCGGTTGAAGTAAAACATGGGCCTCTACGGTATTTTGTAGCGAGGAGTGCGAACCCGTGTTGCATCGTAATGGGGGAAATTTGGTTGTTTGAGAGGTGCTAATGCCCCTTTTGCACGCTCCTGTCAGCGCCCGTGTTCACACGTCACCACAGTTGTGCTCGTTTCAGTAATGTTGCAATGCTTCGTTTACTTTCCTCTCGTGAGCTACGGTTTCGTGGGATTCATCACGCTCTGGCTCTGCGTCTACGGCAGGCAGATGGAGCGATGTTCCCGATTCCGTGGAAGTTCGTGCCCGCTGCGACTGCACGCAGCGTGTTCGTTTGTCGCTTTTTATAGCGGTGAAATTGAACTAATGCTGCGGCAGTAGTCGGGTCATAACGGCCGTAGTCCAGCAACTACTATCAGTTGCTGGTCTTCGTTGCTGAGCAACTACTACTAGTTCCTCGGTGCTCAGTTGCGGTTTGCGTACGTCGTACATTGAAGTAGCGGGTTAAAAGAAGACACGTTCACATATGTTGCACTGCTAACCTCCATTAACAACACGAGACGCGGCTCTTCAGGTGGAAAAGGTCGGCTGTACAGCGCTGTGAATCTAGGTGGCATTCCGGAGAAAGCAACGCGATCACGTACGTAAACGCAACAAGCGTGGACATAACTTGAAAATACCCCTACCTCAGATGAAGTGATGACAGCAGTAATGGATTGGGATTTAACGTCCCAAAACCACCATATCATAATGAGAGATGCCGTAGTTGAGGGCTCCGGAAATTTCGACCATCTGGGGTTCTTTAACGTGCGCCTAAACCTAAGCACACGGGTCCAAGTATTTCCGCCTCCTCCGAAAATGCAGCCGCCGTGGGCCGGATTTGATTCCGTGACCTTCGGGTCAGCAGCTGAGTGTCTTAGTCACCAGACCACCGTGGCGGGTACTATTCTGCATCCAAAAACGGCCCAAATAGTCATGGTGAAGCCGGTAGCGTGACCGGAGACCAGATTTCGCCGCTTCAAGGCTCCCGACTACGCTTCTCTGCTTATGTTGACAAACATGGCGGTTCTCGGTCTTGTCATTACTGGATGTGACGTACGTGCAACCCATGTATAGCGGCACATACAATTCCGCCAGAAATGATACCGCGTAATACGGGCTTGTTCCATTTCAGTTTTTGTGGTGTCGATCAACGTACATGGTAATCATATCGGGGATCGTCTTGCTTAGCATCTCTCTAAGGCCGTTGCTTTGTGAATAGTACGCAATTGTTTTCCTATGTGCGGTTACACTTAGCTGCAGGACATCATAATTTGAGTGGTAATAGATGTTCCGCGATCAGTTATTATGACTGCTGGCGCTCTGTGTCGAAGAACAATCGATGTTAACCATGAAGAAGTCGGTAATCCCATTGGCGGTGCTTCGTGGCAATGCTTTGGTTTCACAGTATCGTGTCATATAATCATTGGCGACGACAATCCAGCGCAGTTGCCATCGTGAGACTTGGGGAAAGGTCCGATCAGGTTCATACCAATCTGTTGGAATGATTGTGGTCGCGGGAAAATAGGCCATAGAGACCAGCTGGGCGCTGAGCCGGTGCTTTACGGCGCCGGCATTCACGGCACGTTCTAACATAACGCTTCACGTCCTGTGCGAGTCTTCGCCAGTAGTAGTGCTGGCGAATACGAGCCAGGGTGCGTGTGAATCATAAGTGGCTGGACGAAGGCTCATCATGACAGGTCAATAAAATATCTGCACGTAGCGTGGATGGAACGACGATCAGGTGTTCAGTCACGTATTGGTTGAAGTTCTTATAAAGAACATTGCTGCGCAGACAAAAGGATGACGGTGAACGTGCGAACGCTCGTGGAGGGCGCGAGTCACACCCTTTAAGATATTCGATGAATTGTCGAAGCTCGGCGGCAGCCCTCTGTTGTTGCACCAAGTCAGATGCACTGATAGCGCTAAAGAAGCTACCATCAATGTCTTCGTCAGTTTCCGTCGTTTCAAGTGGAGCGCGCGCGAAAAACAATTTTGCACCCGTGTGCTTTCGACCAGACTTGTAAACGATTGTTACCTCAAATTCTTGAAGGTGCAAACGACACCTGACCAGACGTCCTGAAGGGTCCCTGAGATTCGCAAGCCAGAAGAAAGCGCGGTGATCCGTAACAACTTTGAACGAGCGGCCGTAGAGATATATGGTCGGAACTTTGCTATCACCCATGCAACAGCCAGACATTCTTTCTCCGTGGTCGAGTTATTCGCCACCACAGAAGATAATATCCGGCTAGCATAAGCAAATAACACGTTCGACGCCCTCTTGCTATTGAACGATGACTGCGTCAGTGTGCGATTCAGTATGAGGCGTTTTCATCAAAATGTCCGAATAAGGGCTGAGTTTGCAGGCCCTGCTGAAGGTCAGAGAAAGCGGCTTTTTGCTTGGGGCCCTACCCAAAGGAAACGTTATCGTTCGTTAAACTGGTCACTGGCTCGGTTATGTTGGATAAATTTTGCACAAAACGCCTGTAGCATGCGCAGAAGCTCAGAAGTCGATGCACATCACGTTTGTTGGCAGGTGGCGGAAATGCAGCAACAGCCAATGTCTCTTCTGCATCCAGCCGAGTACCATCATTGCTGACAAGGTGGCCGAGGAACTTTATAATTAGTTCATCGTAACGAATAACGTGTTACTTTTCTAGTTTTAATGATAGGCCTGCCGCACGAATCGCATGAAAGACGAACTGAAGTCACTCCAAATGCGGTTCGAAGGTTCGTGAACATACAACGACGTCGTCCAAATAAGCAATGCATGATTCCCATTTAGGACCTGACAGCACTGTATCCATCATCCTTTGGAACGTCGCAGGAATAGAACACAGACCAAATGGCAGCACTTTGAATTCGTACAGGCTGTCAGGGGTTATGAATGCGGTTTTTTTCGCGGTCACGCTCATCGACTTCCATCTGCCAATAGGCACTACGTAAATCCATCGAGGAGAAATAGTGGGCATGTCGAAGGTGGTCTAGTGAGTAGTCAATACGTCGAAGAGGGTAGACGTCCTTCGTAGCCACTTTGTTAAGTTTCCGGTAATCCACGCAGAATCTTAGAGTGCCGTCCTTCTTTTTTGTGGGCACGACGGGAGATGCTTATGGAATGGTTGAGGGCGTATTACATCATCGTCAAGCATTCACTTGTGAGCGTGCCACCTCTTGATTCTATTCCGATACTCGGTAGACGTGATGACGGACTGGCCGTTCAGTTGGGTTTGGTATAATGTGGTGCTTCACGGTCGGCGTTTGCTATACTTTTGATGTGGGTGTGAAGCAGTCAGTGAACTTCTGTAACATACTGAATATCCGCTCCTTCTGCGCACACGAAAGCTTCGAATTGAGGTCAACAGTATTGGTCATTGTGGGGTCAACTTTGGCGGCTGCCGAAATCGGAGCAATCATTGAACATGCGTCACTACCGATGGCCTCTAAGTGAGCGATCGTCGTTAGCTTTGTCAAATGCTGGTATTCGCCACTGAAATTTGTAACCATGAGCTCAGTCATCCTGTGTATAATTCCACGGATAATTCCACGGGCGAAGCAGATTTTCCGAGCTAACAGCACCAACAAGTTTGCTTCGGCGATACCACTACTACTTTTATCTATGTCGCTCATTGCAGTTACGATCATATTGGTTCGCGGCGGAAGTGTGATGATGTCGCCGAAGATACGAAGTGCAGTTCTCTGCGTATACATATAGCAGTATCTCTCGGCTTCTGGGCATGGCCGTTGGAAAATGTTACAAGCAATTCTCGAAGGTCAATAACGGCTCAGTGTTCGCGCAGAAAATCCACGCCGATCATGACTTTCGGAGAACATTCGCGCAACACGATGAACTAAGCGACGAAGGTGGACTCACGGATTTGAAATCTGGCAGTGCACAGCCTGATCGGTGTCAAGAGGTGACCTCCTGCTGACCGAAGGTTCAATCCATGCTCTCAGGGAGTAATCCCCTTTCTCAGTTCCGCGACGAGTTCAGCTCTGATAACGGAGTACGGTCAACGCCAGTGTCCATCAGAGCAATGACCCGATGATTGTCGATTCAAACAGAAATGTTGGCAGAAACGTGTTTGCCGTCGGTGGAAGATGTCGGAGAAACGGAGTTATCAGAGATCGGTGGACTGGTCTGGGAAAGTTGTTTTACCGATCACTCAGCAGCGGCTCCATCCCCGGAGGTCACTGTTGCTAGTTTCCTCGGCGTGGGCTTGGGGACCTAGGTGATCGTCCTGCAACGACATCAGTGAAACTCGATGGTTGACCCTGTGATGGGGAGTGTCGAGGAGATGGTGAGCGTGACTGTGTCGCCGAACGTTCGGGGACAGAATAATTGCCAGGTACTCTGCAATAGCGCGGTGCCCTTCACCGTCACGAGCTCGACGGGCATCTTGCCGGAAACCAGGAAGGCCCATGCGTCGGTACGAACAGTCATGGTACGTCTGGTAACAAAGGGGCAGATTGATTGTCGGGAGCACGCCACACACTGGACTTCCATACGTCAATTCGCGGGGACTGCGTCACCGGTAGATTGGATGGTCGGGAGGTATAGCTGACCGCAAGCGCAGGAGTGCGTACGGCTCCCGCTTACGTGAGAAAAGGAGCTTCGGCTGGTGGCGTCACCAATGGTTGTACGAGCTGCCATACCTCTTTGCGGACAACGTCGGTTAGGGCGGCTACCTGGAGCTGGGGAGGCACTGCGTAAAGTTTCTGCAGCATCCTCGCGTACAATGCTGCGCACAAGCTCCGCGAGGTCTCTGACGGTGGTGACGTCGAGGGCTGCCGCAGATGATGACAGGCAGGCGACGAATGTTGTTCGGCCGCTCGTACTGCGAAGACCACTCCCTTAGCATCCGCTCCATCGTTGCAGCCTCAGGGAGAAATCCCGCCACGATACCAGGTGGGTTGTGCACGAGTCCAGCAAAGAGATGTTCTATCGCACCCGGCATCAGGAAGCACACCTTCTTCTCTTCCGCCATTGATGAGTCAGCTTGCCAGAACAGCCGAGACGTCTCCTCAACGAACATCGAAACGCTTTCGTTGGGTATTTGATTCTGGTATTGAGGAGATGCTCTGCTTCTTCTTTTCGGTCAGAACTTCCGTACGTGTTCCACAGCCGAGTGCAGAACACCAACCAGGTTGTCAGGGCAGCTTCATGGTTCTCGTACCAAATACATGCCGCATCCTCGTGGTAGAAGTAAACGTATCCGAGCTTCCGATGGTTGTCATATTTGTTGGCGACGGCGAGTCGCTCATACCAATCAAGGCAGTCTCTAACGTCCTTGAAAGCGTTGCGATGAAACGGCTTGGGGGTTCTAAAAGCGTTGAAAGGCCATGGAGCAGGCGGTGTCGGGGCCTGCGCAGTATGAGTCGTCGTTGTTGCACTTTCCATGTTTCGGAGCGTTCTTGAAGAGGGCCGAACTGAGGCGGTACTAAAAGCCGCTCACTGTGGCGATGGTCACCTGGGTTTTCCAAGGCATCGAGATGATCTTTGTGCTGGTTGCAGTGCATAAGATGCTACCCAGCACCTCCACCAGAAGATGTCACGTTATAATGAGCACAAACGCGTAACTGTAGGTCGGCTGAACGTCAGGCTGGTCCGCTCACAGGCTGATGATGGTGATGGTGACGCCTTAAATATGGCTCATACCACTGCAGAGGGATCAGCCAAAAGTGATTACCTGAGTTAGACGTTTTCAGTATTTATATTTATGAAAAATATTGTACGTAAAACAAAAAGAGTACTATAAGTGTTGCTCTCCCATTCAGGCCAACCAGAATACTCACTGTAATGGCTGCAAGGGAACTTGCTTGAAACATAATTCATACTAATATTCATGGCAGCAAAAAAAAAACATTTTTCTTTAGATTTAAACTATCGCTGCCTTTCGCGCGCTATTCTTTATCGTCTTTTCAATAGTGACACATACCACTCCGCCAGCAACGATACCGCGTAATACATGCTTGTGGCAATATGCTACATAAAAGTAGCGTATAGACGATTTCGGTGTTTATAAACAAACTCGCTCGCACCAAGCGAACTACCCCGGCAGACTTCCGGTGCGGCACTTCCGGCAATGCTTTTTCAATAGTTCCGGCGGTGTATTCGTGGCGTGTTTGAGTTTGCTGCTCTATTATTTCTAGCGCATTACTTAGGATGTGTTTGGAGCAACGTCCAGCGGCTACATGAAGGGGCTCGGCGTATAGCACACGGCAGGCAGGCATGTGGGTGCGCTTTGAAGACGCGGACCGGGAATTGACAGCGCACACCTGTCTTTGCCCTGTCCACGTCTTCAAAGCGCACCCGCATCATCGGTGTGCAGGAGAAAAGTGAAGTTGTTCAATTCAGCTTTTCGACTAGAACTGAAAACCTTCTTCCTTTTGAACCCTGAACATATTTGTATTTTTGTCTAAGCACACAACCTCAGGATAAAACGCTTATTTCTGCGCCTGTGTCACACCGGTCACTTTTTAAAGAGATCATCGGCGATCAGAATCACTCACGATCAGAAGTGGTCGTGTGACTGATAAATTATAAAATTTACTGATGTGATGATGTAAACTGTGGCTGCAGGGTGACGCGAACTATTATGTTTTACTCACGAGTAAGCTATTCATGAACCAACGTGACTTTCAAGTTGAACCTACCTAAGCCGGCAGTTCATGTTCACACCAAAAAAAATAAATTACCTTGAATGTGGCGATGTTCATCAGTCATTTGCTCTCACAGATGAGAGCCCACCCGCCGACGTCGCTTTAAAAAAAATCAAATGTAACGACAACGAAACGAGGACACCCCGATATACACTGTGCGGCGATCAATGTTAAAAGCGGCTACTTTGTGTCCCGTGTTGTTCCGAACAGTATGCATCATTGATATAGCTCAAACTATAAAATAAACACCTTTGCGATGGATTTTGGGTGTTAGCTTCTACGTTTTGCTACCCGTTTCCCGCGTCAGTACGCTTGTCTGCCACAAGTGGAAGACGACAGTGACTGATGGGTTCCCGGTAACGGGGGCCTTCGACTTGTCCAACGTCTGAGTATCGCTTCTGTGTCACTATTCTGCGCTGAGCTTTACATTGCCTTTTATGAAATGGGCAGAACAAACCTACACACTTTTGGTGGGAATCCAGTTTTCTCGCGTGATCACTGCAATGCAGGTACTCTTTCTATTGTCATCGGTCAGAAAACAGCACGTTTTGACTCGCATATAAAACTAATTCAGGCATGTAGACTGCATTTGGGCTTGACATAGCTGGGCTCGATTTGCCAGCACTTCCTCGAAATAATTTTATTCGCATAAAACCTCAGAACACAAGCAGCCGCGGCCAGCAACAAACGCTAAGACCACGCAAGGGACTCACTCGCTAGATTTCGTGCCGACCGGTTGTGCCCTCGCGATCTCCGACGTCAGCGTAGCTCTGGCTGACTGGGCTGGCCCTACGTCATCTCCTGACGCCTACAAGAGCTCTCGCAAGTGGTACTCCTGGGATCGTGTTTCCATTTTTCCTATCTCTCCTATCCCCTCGATATGTCCTCGCTCGCTGGCTTAGCGCATCTCTCTTTCTCTATACCTTTACTTCTATCCTTTTAATCTCTTCTTACCCCCATCACATGCGAGCTACTGTAGAGGTGTCGCACAGTGATACAGACAGTTACGGGGCTCACTTTTCTCTTCTTTTCCCTCTTATAACCACTTCTCTAAGAGCACTAAAAAACAAGCTAAACCAGAAGTTTCTAGGGGTGGGTTCCCAGCGAACGCCCAATGTTGCCAGATACCGGCCGGCTCTGGTGAAACCGTTTATACAGTAACTCAAATAAGGGTGCACTCACACTGAGCATTCCGGTCGCCGAAAGTGCGCCGAATCCGATTCGGCAGCGGCGTGAGCTATTTGTTTTTTGGGGCCCTCTTTGTGCCGATCGCTCTCGGACCGATTTTTGCGGCGTCTACCACCGAATCGGTCACCGCGGACCAATAGGAGCACTAGCCAAGAAATTTTGAAAACTGACGGCCAAGCGCTATTTGTCATGCAGTTCACGTAACTGAACGTACCAACTGGAGTTCAACCCACTCTGTGCCTACTTCACGTCACCATTTCGTGGAAGAGGGGACCGAGCGTGCCGTTGGCGTGACCAAGCTTGTTGCGGCCTTGCAGCGCAAGACGAACCCATTAACGCTGCTGGTGTCGGTGGTTTTTACTGCTCTTCAAGAAAGCGACTTGCCGCCAAAGTAAGCAGTACTGCTTCTCCTTGCTTCCTGCGTACGATAATCATCGATGTCTGGACCACCGAATAGCGTAGTGGCGTTTGCGAGCCTCGGCAGCAAACGGGGGACAGCGTAGCCATCCCGCGTTCGTCCCGTGGTAGATGGCTCATTCGGCGGCCTGGGACGGCATATTCGAGAGCGCGTTTCGTCTCATCGACCCGACCGCCGGGTTTCTGCAGGCGAAGCCAGCGAGTTAATATGAAAAAAGGTAATGAGTCTCGGTTTCTTTCTAAAAAAAAAAAACAGGGACAGTGAGAATATATTCTTTGACAATGAAAAACGCATTTTTTGCTATCCAAAATGAACGAGTTAAATACGCATGTACACAGCAGGCAAATGAACGCGTATTGCACCCAGTGCACTGATGATTGTGGGTAAGCTCGATCGGCATCTAACTTCTAAACAGCGATTGGCGTCCTTCTGCAGCTGGCGTTAGAGAGTCAATCACATCAGGCTCGATTGCGGTCAAAAGTGCCCGTGGAACAGTGTTTTAAGTTATAACTCTCGAAATGCTGAAATCGCACAAAGTTGCACAAACATGAACGCTGCCGCTTTCCGCACTTGCTCTTTAACAGCTACGAGAGTCGCCTCTTCGGATCTTTCGAAAATCTGAACGTCTATTTCGTGAGAGTTTTGTGCACTGGGGCACGCAACAAACGGGTATTTTGATAGTGAGACACGCGACAACCGGGTGTGCCATCACGCGCCTCTGCACACGCAGAAAAAAATAGATGGGGACTCAGAACAGTCATGTTTATAGGAAATGGGAGAAGGAGCAATAATGCGCTTTTCCTACCATACAATTAATAAAAAACGCATATTTTCACCAAAAGCAAAACAAATGAAGCTTCAAAGTGAATGTTACCCAAAGGGGCGCGTGAATTTTTAGATATCATCTTTATTTTCACTAAAACGTTTGCTAATAACAGATGTTATTTATCTATTATTCGTTTGACTTATCGCCAACCACTATTGCAGCCTTCGTATCTTACATTGTGCATTTGCCCGGAATCAGTGATAACGTTCTGCCCGAACACAGTACTATACTACTTGTGGATTAACAAAACCGAGCAAATTTTCATGTCATATAGCCGCATATTGGGTTCTTGGAATAACAAACCCCTCCCACCTTCACTCCGAAACTTTACACAATAAATGTTTTCTCTCTCTCTCGACTATGTTATTGTGAGAGAAGGAACTTTATTTCAAATTGATAGTCTGTAGTCAGTCAGGTGGAGCCCTCATAGAGACCCACTGGCCGCAGCTGCTCACCCGGCCTGGTCTCCAGGCAAATCATGAAGCGGTGCCTCCCCAGACCACTGTAATTGCTACTGTTTGTCGGGAACGTGCCATCCTAAGATACTCTATGGGCTGGCCGCTATGTGCATTGGAAGACATGTTTGTGAGTGTGGCTGTGTGGTGTTCCGGTCCACTCAAACTACATTTTAAGGTTTCGATAAATGATCTGTTAAGAGTAACTGTAATTTGTTAAAAGACGGATTATGCCAAATAACAAATAAACGCATACCAATGCTGCTACTGACCAACTGGCTATATTTCAAATCCTAGGTTCCCAGGAAGAAGCAGTTTCATAACTTACAGCTAAATTGATATAGGCTGCTTACCCAATAGCCACAAAAATCCGATGGACATCCAACGGTATGTCAATTTTGGGCATACGTACGTCCGATGTAGATCACCAAAAATCCACCATCTGCACTATGGACGTCCGTAGGACTCTTATGTTCGCGAAAAGATGACAATCCGTCGAATATCCAACCAGTAACAAAACCCGTACGTTCGGACACAAAACAGATCCGCGATTACCTCTTTCAACATGTACACTGGACGTACCTTAGAATATCGCTAAAATTACCGGACGTCATTACCGTTCATCAGACATGCATTGTCTTATGCCACACAATAGGACGTTCGCCCTCGCCATACGCGATCGGTCAAGGGTTTCGCGTAGGCACTACGACAGGGGCGTTTACGCGGGTGTCTACCTATTGCACATGACAAGAACGAACGTTACATTTTAGCCCGCAAATGAAATCGCGCCCATTATGAACACCTTGGTTCAGAAGCAATAAACTTGCCAGGTACAATGCATTAACTTGACTGGCTTTTCTTACAGCATCATCATCATCATCAGCCTGACTACGTCCACTGCAGGACAAAGGCCTCTCCCATGTTCCGCCGGTTAACCCGGTCGTGTGCTTGCTGCTGCCAATTTATACCCGCAAACTTCTTAATCTCATCTGCCCACCTAACCTTCTGCCTCCCCATAACCCGCTTGCCTTCTCTGGGAATCCAGTCAGTTACCCTTAATGACCAGCGGTTATCCTGTCTACGCGCTACATGCCCTGCCCATGTCCATTTCTTCTTCTTGATTTCAGCTATGATATCCTTAACCCCCGTTTGTTCCCTAATCCACTCTGCTCTCTTCTTGTCTCTTAAGGTTACACCTACCATTTTTCTTTCCATTGCTCGCTGCGTCGTCCTCAATTTAAGCTGAACCCTCTTTGTAAGTCTCCAGGTTTCTGCTCCGTAGCTAAGTACCGGCAAGATACAGCTGTTATATACCTTCCTCTCGAGGGATAGTGGCAATCTACCTGTCATAATTTGAGAGTGCTTGCCGAATGTGCTCCACCCCATTCTTATTCTTCTAGTTACTTCAATCTCGTGGTTCGGCTCTGCGGTTATTACCTGCCCTAAGTAGACATAGTCTTTTACAACTTCAAGTGCACTGTTACCTATCTCGAAGCGCTGCTTCTTGCCGAGGTTGTTGTATATTACTTTCGTTTTCTGCAGATTCATTTTAAGACCCACCTTTCTGCTCTCCTTGTCTAGCTCCGTAATCATGAGTTGCAATTCGTCCCCCGAGTTACTCAGCAATGCAATGTCATCGGCGAAGCGCAGGTTACTAAGGTATTCTCCATTGACTCTTATCCCTAACTGTTCCCATTCTAGGCTTCTGAAAACCTCCTGTAAGCACGCGGTAAATAGCATTGGGGAAATGGTGTCCCCCTGCCTTACACCCTTCTTGATTGGTATTCTGTTGCTTTCTTTATGAAGCACTATGGTAGCAGTTGATCCCCTGTAGATTTCTTCCAGGATGTTTATATTGTAGGCATTCATTAAGCACATCTACTATCTTTACACATATTTATCATCATGAGTGGTCATCATCTTCATCTGCTGTAGGGACTTGGCTTGTCTGAGTTCTGTGCCTTGGGCGTGCTCACTTCATCGTGTCTTCTGGGCCTAATAAAGGTTGCCTTCACCGTTACATCACAAATGGTGGAGTGCGCTCTACGATCTTCCATCCTCTCCAAGCCCGATCTGCCTCCTGGAGCTCCGCTCAGGTCGTCGTTTGTGCCAGGTGTCCGGTAACATGCCTCAGGATGAGCCAACCGGCGCTTCTGCGTCTACCTGCACGGCCCCGGCTACCGCGGCCTATCCATCGTGGATTATCACCGTGCACCAGCGTGAGCCGCCCACGTTCGCCGGACTTCGAGGTGAAGATGTGGAGGATTGGTTGGACCAATTCAATCGAGCGAGTTCCACTAGCAACTGGGATGATCCTACCAAGCTTCGCCGTGTTTCCTTCTATCTGACAGGCGTAGCGAAAACATGGTTTTTCAATCATGAAACGGACATTACGGACTGGACACGTTTCAAGCAACAGCTTCGCCAAATTTTTGGAACCCCGGTGGTTCGTTCAGCTCTCGCGAAGAAGACACTGGATGCTTGCAAGCAACAATGCCGTGAGTCCTACACATCGTATATAGAGGATGTGCTTGCTCTCTGTCACCGTTTCAGCACGTCCATGTCTGAATCAGAGAGAGTTCGTCATCTATTGAAAGGGATCGGCACCGTCGCGTTCAATGCCTTGGTCATTCAAAACCCGACTACAGTCGCTGAGGTTGTTGCCACGTGCCAACGCCTAGAGGAACTTGAATCCCAACGGTTACCGCAGGACAGCGCTGAAAACACCACCACGATTGATGCCTCATTGCGTGCCATGATCCGGGCGATTATACGGGAAAAGCTGCAATCTTTCGGCCTCTCCCTGACACCGAGTCCACCTCCCCCTTCCAACACTGCTTTGCGCGACGTTATCAAAGAGGAGTTGGCGTCCATGACGAGGCCAGCATATGTAGACTCTCCAGTACCTCGACTCCAGCTGACGTACGCACAAGTCCTCGCTGGCTCATCACCCGTCGTAAAACCGATGCCCACACACTCGACGCCTGTCCCGCTGGCTTCGTTGACTCCGAGTGCGCCTAGCCAGCACTTTCAACCACCGTGGCGGCCACCTCGTCCGATCTGTTATTACTGTGGCTATCGGGGCCACATTGCACGCGTCTGTCGGAAGCGTCAGCAGGACGAGCGTCGTGGATTCGACACCTGCGGACGGAATGATGGGACAAGCTGGTACGCTTTCCAACGTCGTCCTTGTGATCCGCCGCTATGTCGCATACCGTCTACAACTGCGACATCTGAGCCAACCAGTTCTTACCGCTCTACTAGACGCCGCTCACCCTCACCCCTCCGCCGCTCCACGTCTCCTTTGCGACCTGTCTCGCCATTCACCAACCAACGCCCGAAAAACTTCGTTCGATGCAGCTTTTCCCCAAAAAGCTGCATCAAACGAAAAGACAGAAATTCCTCCAGTGCGCCCATATAATACAATATCTGTTTTAATAGAAGGTGTGTACGTGGACGCTTTAATAGACACTGGTGCTTGTTTGTCTGTGATTGATCGTTCTTTGTGCTCACGTCTGCGAAAAGTCACCACCCCTTAACCTAAACTGCACGCTGCTCAAGGGGATGCCATTAGACCTGCCGCAATGTGCACCGCTAGAGTTTTCATAGCTGGTCTTCTTCATTTTGTGCGATTTGCTGTGCTGAGTTCGTGTGCCCACCAGCTTATATTAGGCTGAAATCTTCTGTCTACGGCGAACGCCTCCATCTGCTGTCGAGAAAATGTTGTTCATATGAAGGAAACTGACTATGCCCTGTATGCGGATGACAAGCCCATTCGCTTGCTCGCTGCTGAAGATACCGAGCTACCACCTGGTCATCAGCGGATAGTTGTCATCACTTCTAATGTGATCGACTCTGGTGACGTGTTTGTCCAACCATCTGCACGCTGTCTCGCAAAAGGTATAGCCCTTGCTTTAGGTCTAGCGCCATTGCACAATGACTCCGGACTTCTCTACGCTACAAACCAGACTTCTGAGAAAATTCTCATTCCTAAAGGCACCACAATGGCTTGCGTTTCTGAATCTCAACCTGTCTTTGTTGTCCCGCTTAATCCAGCGTGTTCTGACCTTCCTTCTTTTGGACGTTCATCAAGCGTTTCTGTTTTTGCTGCGACTATTAGTCCAGAACTGACCTCTTCACAGACAGATGAGTTGCTTGCCTTGCTACAAAAGTATAGGAGATTGTTCGATGCCCATTCCTCATCTCTGGGACAGACGTCCATTATTAGACATCGTATCCAGACCGATGGCACTTCCATCGTATGCTGTCGACCATATCGCGTCTCTTCGTCCGAGCGTGAGATCATTGAACAAAATGTAGCCGATATGCTGCAACGGAACATTATACGTCCCTCCGCGAGTCCTTGGTCATGCCCTGTTGTTTTAGTAAGGAAAAAAGATGGCTCCATGGGATTTTGCGTGGACTACAGAGCACTTAATAGGATTACCCACAAGAATGTTTACCCCATGCCGCGCATAGACGATGCTTTGGATTCACTGCAAGGTGCTGAGTACTTCTCAAGCCTAGACCTGCGTTCAGGTTACTGGCAAATACCCGTGCACGAGGATGACAAAGAAAAGACAGCGTTTTCAACACCAGATGGGCTGTAAGAATTCAACATTATGCCATTCGGCCTTTGCAATGCTCCAGCAACATTCGAGCGGATGATCGACACAGTTTTACGAGGCTTGAAGTGGAAGACTTGCTTGTGCTATTTAGACGATATCGTTATTTTCTCGTCAACCTTCCCTCAGCACTTGCAACGACTGGACGAAGTTCTTACGTGCCTTACAAACGCAGGCCTTCAGCTAAACACCAAGAAGTGCCGTTTTGCGAGCAAGACGATTAAAGTGTTAGGCCACATCGTAAGCAAGGACGGTATTCGTCCCGATCCTCACAAGATTTTCGCTGTCCAACACTTCCCGCGTCCTGAAAAAGCCATAGATTTGCGCAGTTTCCTCGGCCTCGCTGCTTATTTTCGCCGATTCATTCGAGGCTTCGCCTCAATAGCTTCACCATTGCACAAGTTGCTCAGATCAGGCGTCGCCTTAGTCTGGTCTCCTGAATGTGAAGCGGCGTTTGCCCAACTGAAGTGTGCACTCACATCCGAACCAGTCCTCTGCCATTTCGACGAAACCGCGCCTACGCCCCTGCATACAGACGCTAGTGGTCGTGGCATTGGTAAAATTCTCCTACAGCGAGACAAATCGTCATGTGAGAAAGTCGTCGTATGCGCGAGCCGTGCATTGACCCCTGCCAAAAATAATTATACTATCTCCGAACAGGAGTGCCTAGCGGTCGTATGGCCGATACAAAAGTTTCGACCTTATCTCCACGGCCGCCACTTTACTGTGGTTACGGACCATCACGCCTTGTGCTGGCTCTCGACAATCAAGAACTTGTCCGGCCGCCTTGGTCGCTGGATTCTTCGCTTACAAGAATACGACTTCACGATCACATACAAGTCGGGAAACAAGCATCAAGACGCCGACGCACTTTCGCGTTGCCCGCTCTCTTCGGAGCCACTTAACACACCCGCCACTGCCACACTCGAGAAGCTTTCGGCCGTCTCTTCCCTACATGTTTCGTCATTAGCTACTGTGGACCCAACTTCTTTGTTCTTATCGCACCAACGTGCTGACCCTTACTGTCGGCGCATCATGGACCATTTTGACGGGACTTGCCGACCCCCTAACGCCCGTCTTCGCCGACAGCTGACGCAATCCAAGCTCAACAACCACGTCCTGTACCGTCATATCTACCACCCTGATGGTCAATGCTGGGTGCCCGTTCTACCTCACTCTCTTCGGGCTCAAGTCCTCAAGACATATCACGACGACATGTCTGCTGGACACATGGGCTTCCAGAAAACGTATGACCGCATAAGATGTCATTACTACTGGCCGGGCTTGTCCACCTGTGTCGCGAAGTACGTTGCCTCATGCGCCCTTTGTCAGCATCGCAAGCTACCTACATCAACTTGAAGTGGACAATTACAACCACTCCCGTGTCCCCTGCAACCATTCGAGGTAGTTGGCATTGACCTGTATGGTCCGCTTCCTATGACTGTCACGGGAAATCGATGGATAGTTACAGCTGTCGACCACCTTACCCGCTACGCCGAAACAGCTCCCGTACCTTCTGCATCAGCTTCGGAAGTGGCCGACTTCATCGTTCGAGCAATAATCCTCCGACACGGAGCTCCTCGTGTAATGCTGACCGACTGTGGAAGAGTATTTCTTTCAGAACTCGTCGAAGAAGTGCTCAAGGCATCCGGCGCTACACGCAAAACAAGCTCCAGTTACCATCCTCAGACGAACGGCCTGGCTGAGCGCTTTCATCGTACACTGTCAGGTATGATAGCGATGTATATAAAACCCGACCACAGAAACTGGGACACCATTTTGCCATTTGTCACTTTTGCGTATAATACCTCTGTACAGCGCACAACCGGTTACTCGCCGTTCTACCTCGTCCACGGTCGCTTCCCCTCTTCTTTCCTCGATGTTTCGTTCTTCTCTGCGCCTGTCAAACCATGTTCATCTTCAAGTGAAGATTACGTGTCTCGTCTACTTCATTGCCGCCAGCTGACTCGCGTCAACATTGAAGCCAAGCAACAGGATCGCAAGCTTGAATATGATGCCTCTCATCGCGCCGTGTCTTTCAGCCCTGGCGACGAAGTCCTCCTTTTTACACTCATTCGCGCTCCCGGACTGTGCGAGAAGTTTCAATTACGTTTTATTGGCCCCTACACTGTTTTGGAGCAAACGTCTCCTGTGAATTATCGCGTGGCACCCGTTATTCTTCCGACGGACCGCCGCTACAGGGCAGCAGAAATAGTCCACGTATCCCGCATGAAGCCTTTCATACGGCGTTCCTCTTCGCTTTAAACTGCGGCCAAGAACTGTGGTCAGGATGACCGCTTTCACGTGGGGGGGGGGGGGGGAGTTAGTGTAGGCATTCATTAGGCACATCTACTATCTTTACACATATTCATCATCATGAGTGGTCGTCATCTTCATCTGCTGTGAGAACTTGACTTGTCTGAGTTCTGTGCCTTGGGCATGGTCACTTGATTGTGTCTTCTGGGCCTAATAAAGGTTGCCTTCACCGTTACATCACAATACATACTTCATCGACGCCCTGATTCCGCAGTGTCTGCATGACGGCTGATATTTCTACTGAATCAAACGCCTTCTCGTAACCTATGAAGCCTATGTATAGTGGTTTGTTATATTCTGAGCATTTCTCTATTACCTGATTGATAGTATGAATGTGGTCGATTGTTGAGTAGCCTGTTCGAAATCCCGCTTGTTCCTTTGGTTGATTGAATTCTAGTGTTTTATTTACTCTGTTAGCTATTACCTTTGTAAATAGTTTGTATACTACAGAGAGCAAGCTGATCGGCCTGTAATTCTTCAAGTCCTTGTCATCTCCTTTCTTATGTATTAAGATGATGTTAGCGTTCTTCCAAGACTCTGGTACTCTTCCCGTCAGGAGACATCTCGTAAACAGGGTGGCTAGTTTTTCTAACACAATCTTTCCTCCATCTTTCAGCATATCTGATGTTACCTGATCATCCCCAGCAGCTTTGCCTCTTTGCATGCTCTCCAAAGCTTTTCTGACTTTTTTCTATCATTACTGGTGGGGTGTCATCTGGGTTACTTCCAGTTCTTATAGTATTAAAGTCGTGGATATCCCTGCTACTGTACAGATCTCTGTAAAACTCCTCCGCTATTTTAACTATCCTATTCATATTGGTAGTTATTTTGCCTTCTTTGTCCCTTAGTGCATACATCCGATTTTTGCCTATTCCAAGTTTCCTCTTCAGTGCTTTGACGCATCCTCCGTTTTTCAGAGCGTGCTTAATTCTCTCCATATTATACCTTCTCACATCGCATACCTTACACCTATTAATCAACTTTGAAAGCTCTGCCAGTTCTATTTTGTCTGCTGTACTTGATACTTTCATTATTTGACACTTCCTAATGAGAGTCTTCGTTTCCTGGGAAAGCTTGCCAGTGTCTTGTCTAACTACCCTGCCTCCAACTTCCATTGCACACTCCGTAATGATACTCGTCAGATTATCATTCATTGTATCTACACTAAGGTTGGTTTCCTCACTAAGAGCCGAGTACCTGTTATGAAGCGAGACTCTGAATTCCTGTACTTTCCCTCTCAGTGCTGTCTCATTGATTGGCTTCTTGCGTATCAGTTTCTGTCGTTCCTTCTTCAAGTCTAGGCGAATTTGAGACCGTACCATTCTATGGTCACTGCATGTTTCCTTGCCAACCACTTCCACATCCTGCACGATGCCTGGGTGTGCACTCATTATAAAGTCTATTTCGTTCTTATTTTCGCCATTAGGGCTCCTCCATGTCCACTTACGGTTTCCTCGTTTTCGGTAGAAGGTATTCAAAATCCGTAAATTATTGCGTTCTGCGAATTCTACTAGTACCTATCTTCTGGCGTTTCTGGTACCGATGCCATAGTCTCCCACTGCCTGGTCTCCAGCCTGCTTCTTCCCTACCTTTGCATTAAAGTCTCCTACCAGTATAGTATACTGCGTTTTTACCTTACTCATTGCTGATTCCACGTCTTCATAGAAGCTTTCAACTGAAGCATTATCATGGCTCGATGTAGGTGCGTAAGCCTGTACCACCTTCATCTTGTATCTTTTATTCAGTTTAATTACGATACCTACCACCCTTTCATTAATGCTATAGCATTCCTCTATGTTGCCAGCTATGTTTCTGCGAATTAGGAACCCCCCTCCCCGTTCGCTTCTGTCAGCCAAGCCCCTATAGAAAAGGAAGTGCCCATTCTGTAGCACCGTATAAGCTTCATCTGTCCTCCTAACCTCACTGAGCCCTATTATATCCCATTTAACACCTTCTAGCTCCTCGAATAGTACAACTAGACTTCCCGCACTAGATAGGGTTCTAGCGTTAAACGTTTCCAAGTTCGGGTTCCAATGGTGGCCTGCCGAGATCCAGAGATTCTTGGCACCCTCTGCTGCGTTGCAGATCTGACCGCCGCCGTGGTCAGTTGCTTCGCAGCTGCTGGGGACTGAGGGCCGTGAGTTATTTGACTTATGCATTTGGGAGGTAGTGGCCAGATACTTCACCAGGGTGAGAGAGTGCATTCCCGGCGGTGGTTACCAGTGAGGCCGCACCCCAGGCCTTTTAATGCAGTTCCATCACCACGCAGATTTTTATTTATCCGTTTGGGAACTACGCGGCACCGGGATTTGAACCACGAACCTTTTGCATGCGAGGCAGATGCTCTAACCACTAAGCCATCGCTGCAACCTACTATAACCTGTGCTAGAGTAGTCTGGTGAACTCAGGGGAAACCCCTCAGGGGGAAAACCCCTCTTACAGCATAACATGCTGCAAATAAGATATCAAGCGAAACAGGGAAGAAACAAGAAAGGAAGTGACAGACCCAGTAAGGAGTTAAGCAATTTATATATATTTTTAAAAAAACTGCAAAAGACTAAAGAACAAACAAGTTTTATACACAGTGAACACAGTAATCTAAATTACTTGCTAATTATTACTCAAAACTGACACCACAGCTCCTTTGCTTTCAATCTGGGGAGCTGCATCAATAGAGCTAGTACTCCTTTTGAAAGATCTACATTAGCTGCAACAGAATCAATGCCTCGAATGTTCTTCACAAACATCAGTGAATGCTCAAGCCTGGTGGCAAGGCCGTAGTAACCATGCATCTATACAGGCTCACAGCCGTCAGGGCAACCTTACTTTCTCGATATGTGTTTTTATGAATGCATATGTAATCTGCAACATGGCGTGCACAAAAAAAAGCCGTCTTGTTTGAGAAGCTTTTGCAACTCTATGAGCACTTCTTTTCTTACTAAGTTCTCAAAAGTCTCGCTTTTGAGTACCTCTAAAAAGCTGTATTCGTGAGCTACTTAAACTAATTAGCCTAGAGTATTCAGGAAGCGTGTAGCCGACTGGCAGCTACGTGGAGAATTGCTTGCGCACAGCACAGAGTCATTCATGTTAGAAAAATGAGCACCTTCAGAAGGCTTCTGTCCTCAAGCACAGCTTCGTTATCTGGAAGAAATAGCCTCTAGCATTCCGCGAATAGTGTAAAACAGCATTTTATCGCTGCACGAGCGCGCTGCGTTGTCTTTGACCTCAAGTACTCTTGTCTTGTGGGAAGGGAACGCAACAGCGTGCGCACGCAGGCAATTCAGAAGTATAGCGGCGCTAAAACTCTCTCACACAATGCTAGAGAGTGCCATATGTGCGCATTACGTTTACGCAAGCCTCAATCTTTTCCGCATGACAAGAGCGACCGTTCTTTTATGGCACGAAAACAAGATCACGCCTTTAATGAACGTAATTCTTCATACAAAAGCGTGTCCAGGGTTTGGCACACCCGGCCCGTACTCCCTTGAAATATTTTTTCGCCATGGCATAAATAGCGTGAAATGACCACTCGCTTGCCCTGACCCTTCCTCCTCACAAAAAAAAATCTGCCTGCGCCCTTGCCAGGTTTAATGCTTCGGTAGCATCAACTTGTCTGGCTTTTCTGACAATGTAGTATGCTGGAACAAAGATATCAAGCAAATAAGGACGTGACAGATAGTATACGGGGTGCAGCAATATATATTCATTTTAAAGACTTTAAATGACTTTCGAAAACAATATAAGCATTCACATGAAATTTCATGAACAACGACGATCATATGATGCACACCGAGTCCCGTTAAAAAAGTGCACTAGCGGTCGCTTGAGCAGGCACGGTCCCAAGCTCAATGTCTTGCACAAACAGCAGGGAAGAAAAGCTGTATACAGGAAAAAGTAAGTAAACGACTTCTGAGTTCGAAGACATCAGACAGATTCCTAAATGCCGATCTGACTGATAAAATGCTGTCATGTATTTGCAAATAACAATCGATCATAACTACACTCCGGCGAGGTGCGTATACGGTAGAAAAGCAGCACTTATATCCAGCCAGTCACCGATGTGGTTGTAAGCACGAAGCCATCGAGCCTAAAAAATTCGCTGTGCTGTCGCTGATTCTGGACACTTCAAGAAGCGCTTCAATGTGAAAACTCTTCCACGTGTCGAAGCAGTGCTAAGACACGTGGGCCGCTCACAACAGCTCTCTGATAATGCCTTTGTTCCTACACACCGACCACATTTTCCATCTCATGTCGCCGTAAGTGGTGATCAGAACATACAGCATCGCAACGGGAAAAGAAAGTCCTCATGACGGACCCTTCGTGCTCGACCAAGTGACGAGAGACTAAAGACAAAAAACCTCTCGTATCGCGTTTTTCCCGGTAAACTGTTGTTTCCAACTTGCCATTACAAGTACTGCGGACAAGTACGCACATCCAAAAATGCCGGGCATTCTCCTTCTCTTCTTCATAAATAAAGTGAATGGCAGGATGTACGCTGTTCAGTGCCTCATGGAAAGCAACCAGATTTACCCTCTTCATTGGGGCGATCTTGTACACGTTCCAAATTTGGACGGGGGTGTTCCATTCTACAGTATATTGAGTCACGCTTGATTGGCCCATTTGAGCCTTGAGGAATGCCGTGACGTTCTATGTCATGCGAGCCAAATTCGGACAAAGGCGTTCCGTTCCAGCGAGTCTCACGCGATAGGCCCATTTGAGCCGTGACGAATGCTGTGACGTTCATTGTCACGTGAGCCAGTGTGTCACATGTCTGTTTTTGTCCGTTTTTCGGACAGAAGTGAAGGAACGGTAGGGCAGACCGTCCGAAATGAAATTGATGAATTTCAATGGCTCGGAGGCGGCATAAATTGAATAGAAATGTAAGCGCTTCGCACACTTTCAGTATCCGGGTACTTTGAGAACATGGCGTCGCAGCGGGCCTCATGCACATCGTCTGTGGCTCAATCCCCTTCCTTTGTCGTAGCCACCCCGTCTGTGTGTTCGCGTCCGTTGTCGTAGACAGAGAGATAGACAGACAGACGAATGGACAGACAGACAGACAAACAGACAGACGGACAGACAGACAAACAGACAGACAGACAGACAGACAGACAGATGGAAGGAAAGACAGATAACCATACATGCAAACAGACAGACGAACGGATGAATGGACGGCTGGAGGATTCACGGTTTACCGATGAAACCCTTTGAAGCTTCACCCATAATAATTCACTGCGTGGATATGCTGTGAGTTTTCCTTTTCTGGGCAGGTACCTCAAGGTTAAGCGCGTCACTTAGCTCCAGCCATAGCCACCACCGGTTGGCGATAGTGAAACCGTAACCAAGCTCGATTGCTTTCGTTGCGAGCTGGGGATGCTCCTCCATGAACGCGAGCACCATCTCGCCTTGAGCCTCGGAAACGCGGAAGAGACGCTATTTATGGCTACCTGTAGTCTGTAGACACGGAGGAAGGAAAGATCCAGCGGCCATGCCAGTGCATTAGACGCGCATCTCGCGCTTTTGCGCACGTGTAGACACAGTGCATCTATACAGTGCTTCTACGACGTCAGTTCACTCGCGTCACCGCCGTGCCTCCGCTGCGTGGCGTTCTGATTGGCTGTGGCAAGTGAAAGTGGCAAGGAGACAAGATGAGCAACTACAGGAAAATTTTTATCCAGAAAGGCAAATTGAAATAGCCACTAAGCAAATTGAGAAAGTAATCACGGAGGATAATAAGACAGTGTGGACATACACAAATCTAATTAGACTCTTTGAGCTAGAGCTTGCTAAGACGCGTGACAAGTCACCCCGGAAAAGAAGACACCAACCCAAAAGTTGGTGGGATTAGGAAGTTAAGAGAGCCATACCAAATGTCAGGAAGCCTCTAGGGAACACAGACATGCTAAGCAGCGGGGTGAACCGACAGATGATGTTGAAAGAAAATGGGCAACCTTTCTAAGCTGTAGAAGGGATGCATCCCTTCTGATCAATGAAAAGATTAGAAGGAAGGGAGCTCAGTGGCTTGCAGAAGTACATAAAGAAGATAGAAAGGCAGCTGCGAAATTTTGGAACCATCCAAACTCCCTAAGAAATGAGACGAGCCTAGAGCAGATTTTTATAACTACAGCCCAAGCTGCTAGGCTAGAAGGGGACGAAGCTATTGAATATATAAGAACAAGGGTGACAGAAAAATTTCAACAAAGTGCTTTATGCACCACAATAGACAAGGATGAATCAAGTGGCGCAATGGCTCCATTTTCACAACGAGAGTGGGAAAGGGCTGCGAAAAGGGTTCCTAGTTATACATCAACAGGTCCAGATGGCATTCCAATTATGCCTATAAAGCCATTAGGTCCGAAGTCTAAGCAGGCTTTGAGAGAGGCAGTGAGCACAATAATAATCGATGGTGAAGTTCCCGATGGATGGAAACTTAGCAGGATGAGCATGATCTATAAAGGAAAGGGGGACAAAGCTGACATAAACAACTACCGTCCTATAACAGTGACATCAGTGGTCTACAGGCTGGCGATGCAGATTATAAAGAAAAGACTGCAGGCGTGGATAGAGGATGAAAGGGTGTTGGGGGAACTGCAGAATGGGTTTCGGAAACACAGGAGGTTGGAAGACAATCTGTTCTCACTGACGCAGTGCATCGAAATAGCAGAAAAGGAACACAGGCCCCTGTGGCTAGCATTTTTAGATATCAAGGGAGCGTACGATAGCGTGGTTCAAGAGTAATTGTGGGGATACTGAACACACTAGGCGTGGAACATGTAGTCACTAATCTTTTAAAGGGTAAATATAAAGGTAACAAGGTAGTTATAAAGTGGAAAAAACAGGTATCCAAGCCTGCAGAGGTAAAACGGGGGCTTAGGCGGGGTGCCCCCTGTCACCCTTATTATTCATGATGTACCTAAAAGGATTAGAGGCAAAATTAGAGGGAAGTAGACTGGGCTTCAACCTCTCTTTAGTCAAACAAGGAAAACTTATTGATCAGGCACAACCAGCATTAATGTACGCAGATGATATAGTGCTAATGGCCAACAACAAGGAAGATTTGCAGAGATTGATGGACATCTGCGGTAATGAGGGAGATAGGTTAGATTTTAAATTCAGTAAGGAAAAAGCAGCAGTCATACTTTTTAATGATATTGAAGTTTGTGAGCTTAGGATACAGGAAGTCACGCTAGAGATAACAGATAAATACAAATATCTGGGCGTATGGATAAGCAATGGGACCGAGTACCTGAGGGAACACGAAATATACGTGACGACTAAAGGTAACAGGAATGCAGCAGTGATAAAAAATAGGGCACCATGGAATTACAATAGGTGTGATGTTGTGAGAGGAATATGGAAAGAGGTCATGGTTCCTGGGCTGAAGTTTGGCAATGCGGTCTTGTGCATGAGATCAGAAGTTCAAGCAAAATTAGAAATTAAGCAACGTGGAATAGGTAGGCTTGCTTTAGGAGCTTACGGGAATACACCAAATCAGGGAGTACAAGGTGATATGGGATTGACATCATTTGAGGGCAGGGAAGCTAGCAGCAAGATAAAATTTGAGAAGCGATTGAGAGAAATTGGGGAAGAGCGTTGGACTAGGAAGGTTTTCAGCTACTTGTACATGAATAATGTCGATACAAAATGGAGGAAGCGAACCAGGAAGTTGACTAGTAAATACTTAGAAAACAGCAGGTTTCCAAACCAGAAGAACTATCGGTTAAGAAGAAAGTGAAAGAAACGGAGACTGACATGTGGAGAATGGGCATGATTAAGAAGTCCGCACTAGAGATCTATCGAACTTTTAAGCAGGAAATCACCAAGGAAAGGATCTATGATAATACTCGGGGTAGTTCTCTACTGTTTGAGGCCAGAACGGGAGTACTGCGAACCAAGACATATCGGGCCAAATACGAAGGGGTAGACACAGTATGCAGTGCGTGTGGAGAGGAAGAAGAAACTGCCGAACACTTGATAATGTTCTGTAAAGGGCTTCACCCTATAGTTCAGGATGATGGCGCAGAGTTTTTCAAAGCACTGGGGTTTAGGGACCGGGAGGGCAAAGTAAACTTTAAGCGGGTAGACCTAACTAGAAGGAGATAATCTGATTGGTGGCTAAAGTCAAGGCACGAGTGAAAATTAAACTCTTCACTGCTTCACTGCAAAGTACGAATCCTCAAACTCACTTTTTAAGAAAAAAAATAAATATAGTTTTTGGTTCATTAAGTATTACGGCTTGGTGGCACTGGCCACCGCCCGATCTAAAGGGCACAGCCATATCCATCCATTCATCCATCCATCCATCCATCCAAAGGGGCGAGCTTCGGCAGGCGAGAACGATCGGCCTTGCCGCCTGCTTTTTCTTCCACTTTTGCCTCCGAGAGAGGGGGTTTTTCTCGCTTTACGCGTTGCCACCTCGCACTTTGGCCGCCCTTCTTTCGGTGTAAATGAGTCTTTAACGTCCCAATAAATGGTGGCTTCGCCTAGCATCATTTCAAAATAATAATGGGAAAAATACGTTTCAATGGCACCGCATGCTATATTCAACGTTGGAAAATTAGTGTCAACAAATTCTAGTAGTAATCAATATAGTTCAAAATTTCTCAACAAGTTAGAAACACTTCTCAATACGCTCCCCAAGGGATGTCAAAATTGTGACGCAGGCCTCCATTTCATATGGGCTGTTCACTTCCGCTCGTCCTCGCGACCAATGCGCACCGCCCACGTTTTGACGTAACGAACGGAACGCCTCCATCAGAATTTGGAACGCGTACAAGATTGCACCAAGATTAACTGTTCGCTTTCCCTCTTCCTCATGACCAATGCGGATCGTCCCGTTTTTGTCGTAACGAACAGAACGCCTCCGTCCGGATTTGAAACACGCAGAAGTCTGCACCAGTGACGAAGGTGTCATTAATGTACCTACGGTACAGTTTCAACTGGAAAGGTATAGCCTCCAGCGCACGTGTTTCAGGTAATCCATCGTTAAGTTGGTATTGGGGACGGAGACTGGACTTCCCATAGTGCAACCTTTAATTTGGTGGTAAACCATGTTGTTGAAACAGAAGTACGTTTGTTTTAGGCAGAACCTCAACAGAAATACGATCTCCTCCACCGACATCGACGTAGGGCTTTGCAGATTCCTTTCCTCTTTCAACCGGGCCTCAGCAACCTTAATTGCCAGGGAAACAGGGACATTTGTGAACAAGGAAACAACATCAAGTATATAATTACATTAAATCACCAAGCTGTTGCGCACGCACGACAGTTCAAACTCCCGAGAGTTTTGTCTGACTAGCCATTGTTCTCGGCTAACGGTCTAAGCAACCCAACCAGAAACTTTCACAAGTTGCCAGTTGGTGACTCAATGAATTGATGTATGCATGTGGGAGGTAGTGGCCGAATACTGAACCAGGGTGGTCAATCCTTCTCTGGTGAGGGAGTGTGTTAGCGGTGGTGGTCACCGGTGAGGCCGCACCCCAGGCCCCTTAATGCAGTTTCATCGCCACGCGGATTTTTTTTTTCGGTTGAGAACTGCGCGGCACCGGGATTCGAGCCACGCACTTTTTGCACGCGAAGCTGATGCCCTAACCACTACGCCATCACTGCCTCAGATTGTGTTAGAAAAACTACACACCCTGTTTATGAAGTGTTGCGTGACGGGAAGAGAACCAGAATCTTGGAAGAATGCTAACATCATCTTAATACATAAGAAAGGAGATGAAAAGGACTTGAAGAATAACAGGCTGATTAGCTTGCTCTCCATCGTCTACAAGCTATTTACAAAGGTAATTGTTAACAGAATTAACACATTAGAATTCAATCGGCCAAAGGAACAAGCAGGATTTTGAACAAGCTACTCAACAATCGACCTCATTCATACTATCAATAAGGTAATGGAAATATGCTGAGAATACAGCCAACCACTATATATATCCTTCATTGATTACGAGAAGGCTTTTCATTCAGTAGAAATATCAGCAGTCATACAGACACCGTGGAATCACGGTGTTGACGAAGCATATACAAACATCCTAGAAGAAATCCACAGGGTATCAATTGCCACCATAGTGGTGCATAAAGAAAACAACAGAATACCAACAAGAAGGGTGTAAGGCAGGGGGACACAATCTCCCCAATCATATTTACCGCGTGCTTACAGGAGGTTTTCAGAAGCCTAGAATGGGAGCAGTTATGGATAAGAGTTAATGGAGAATACCTTAGTAACATGCACTTCACCGATGACATTACATTGCTGAGTAACTCAGGGGACGAATTGCAACTCATGATTACGGAGTTGATCAGGGAGAGAAGAAAGGTGGGTCTTAAAATTAATCTGCAGAAAACGAAAGTAATGTACAACAACCTCGGAAAGGATCAGCGCTTCGAGATAGGTAATAGTGCACTTGAAGTTGTAGAAGACTACGTCTAGTTAGGGCAGGTAATAACCGCAGAGCCGAACCACGAGATTGAAGTAACTAGAAGACTAAGGATGGGGTAGAGCACATTTGGCATGCACTTTCAAATTATGACAGGTAGATTGCCATTATCCCTCAAGAGGAAGGCATATAACAGTTGTATCTTGCCGGTACTTAGCTACAGAGCAGAAACCTGGAGACTTACAAAGAGGGTTCAGCTTAAATTGAGGACGACGCAGCGAGCAGTGGAAAAAAATGGTAGGTGTAACCTTAAGAGACAAGAAGAGAGCAGAGTGGATAGAGCAGGAGTGGAACAGAGTGGCTAGTGAGGCTGACTGGTCGTAATGAGTCAAGCGAAAGCGGTGATTTAGCGGGCTTCAGTAGTGGGACGATTCTCGCGACCTTCCAACACATTGGAACGTACGCCTTCGTCCACATGTCGTTATATATCCGTAGAAGAACTGGCATGCCGTTGGGTCCTAGATTTTTCAGAACGCTGTACGATACGTTGTCGGGACCGGTTACCGTTTTTACGCGGGTTAGTGATAGAGCAGTACGCAACTCTAGTAGAGAACACGTGTTATCCAGTTGAGCATGTGATAAAGTGTATGCATTGTGGGCATTTAGTATACGCATCCTCTTCACCAGTACATTATCATCATTATCATGTGTGGCTCATGCATCCTCATCGTTGTCGCGTAGCATCATCATCTTGGCTCATTCATCGTAGCGGTCGGCTGCCGGTTCCTCGGTCCTAATAAAAGGTAATCCAAACCAAGACTTCATACGTGGTGGAGAGTGCTGTTAGATCCCCCGCCATCCTCTCGACCACTCTACCCCCTGGAGCTACGTTCAGGTCGCCGCTTGGGCCAGGTGTCCGGAAATATGTCACACCAAGATGAGGCCGGTGCTGCAGCCGTTCCCACTCAACCACCGCGTGCCGCGCCTTCTCACGTCATCAACAGCTTCCAGCGTGAGCCCCATCCCTTCGCTGGTATGCGCGGGGAAGATGTGGAAGAATGGCTGGACGATTTCGAACGTGTCGGCGCTGCTAACCGGTGGGATAACACCTACAAACTCGCTCACGTGTCGTTCTACCTCACGGGTGTCGCGATTACGTGGTTCCTCAACCACTTCATTGACATCCCCGACTGGTCAGCCTTAAAAGATCAGCTTCGTCATGTCTTTGGCACACCGGCTGTTCGTTCGGCTCTCGCAAAGAAAGCTCTCGCGACTCGGAAACAGCACATCGGGGAGTCGTACACATCCTACATCGAGGATGTTCTTTCACTTTGCCGCCGGGTTGACACAGCAATGACAGAATCAGACAAGGTGCGCCAGCTTCTTAAGGGGATTGCACCCGCCGCATTCAATGCCCTAGCGATCCATAATCCGGCTACCGTTGCTGACGTTGCGACAACCTGTCAGCGCCTCGAAGAACTTGAGTCTATGCGCCTACAATCAGACAGTGACGCGACCCGTATTACGACTGATCCAAACCTGCGAGACACGATAAGGGCGATTATACGTGAAGAATTAGAATCAATGGGATTCACACTACCTTCAGTGTGCCCGTTCAGTCCTCTTCAACGTCATTGCGGGATGTCATCAGGGAGGAGCTCACGTCCATGACCCACATGGCCAACCTGCAGCCCATTGTCTCCCGTACTCTACCATCGTTCCCGCACACCGCCGCCGCACCACCAGGCACCGTCAGCTCGACGTCCCCGCCACGAACGTACGCGTCGGTTGCTGCCGCACCTCCCACAAGCTTTCCCACGGGCTTTTCATCACCACCGCGTGAGCCGTCACCTGTCCCTCTGACTTCTCTCTCTCCTGGTGCAGTTAGCGCAAGCTACTACCCTCCTCATCGATCGACTCGGCCTACGTGCTATTATTGCGGCTATCGTGGTCACATTGCACGCTTTTGCCGCAAGCGCCAGCAAGACGAGCGCCGAGGGTATGACATACGCGAACGGGACTATACCGTAGGAGCCTTGTACCAGGGTCGCCGTTATTCGTCACCACCGCGTCGGTCTCCATCTCCGCCAGCATCGGGTGAACTGCGCAGTAGTCATCGATCAACCAGACGCCGTTCACCGTCGCCTTATCGGCGCTCTTCTTCTCCTCTTCAGCCTGCTTCCCTTACTTCTGATCGGCGTCCGGAAAACTAAGCGATGCAGTTTTTGGAGGACAAACTGCATTCCAACACAGGACTCCAATTCCTCCAGCGCGCCCCTACAATATGATTGCGGCCACAGTTGAGGGAGTGGACGTTGATGCTTTGGTGGACACTGGGGCTGCGTTTTCTGTTATTCGTGCTGATTTGTGTGCCCGTCTCCGAAAAGTCACAACGCCTTATGATGGACCGACACTGGTTACAGCCCAGGGAACAATGATTCGCCCTTCCGCTCTCTGTACTGCCCGTTTACTAATCGACGAAATTCTTCATCATATAGAATTTGCTGTGCTATCCCCGTGCTCCCATGAACTCATTTTAGGCTGGGACTTTCTTTCCTCTGCTTCTGCGGCTATTTGCTGTGCACAACGTGTCGTCCATCTTACTGACACGGACCACTTGCTCAACGACGAAACCTACAGGCCACTTCGACTCATCGCTGCAGTAGACATCGAGTTACCACCAAACGAACATCAATTAGTGACAGTTTTGTCCAACGACGTCGACTCTGGTGACATTTTGGTCACTCCGTCACCGTGTTGCCTTAATAAAGGCATAGCTCTCGCATCAGGTGTGGCTCGGTTCAACAATGGATCAACTGTTCTCGCTGCTACCAACACCACACAAGATAAAATTTTACTACCACGGGGCACTACTGTCGCCTGCGTTGCCGATCTGCAGCCTGTGTGCGTTGTGCCTCTTACCCCTGTCTCCTCTAAAGGCCATCCTGCAGATCATGCTGCTTCCTCGGCCTTTACAGCAGCCATCAACAAAGACTTGAATGACTCACAGAAGCAGCAGCTGCTTGATTTGTTGGAAAAGCATGCAAACTCCTTAGACGTTCATTCATCCACCCTGGGCCAGACAACTGCTACAGCACATCGTATTCAGACCGACGGAACATCCATTGTGCATCGTCGTCCGTACCGCGTCTCCCTAGCCGAACGGAAAATCATTGGGGAAAACGTAGAATATATGCTGCAACGGGAGATAATCCGACCCTCAACCAGTCCTTGGTCGTCTCCAGTGGTTCTGGTGCGTAAAACAGACGGTTCTGTACGATTTTGCGTCGATTACCGAGCACTCAATAAGATCACTAGAAAGGACGTATACCCCATGCCACGCATCGACGACGCCCTAGATTCCTTACAGGGTGCTGAATACTTTTCCAGCCTCGACTTGCGTTCCGGCTATTGGCAAATCCCCATGCACGAAGATGATAAAGAAAAAACTGCGTTTGCAACCCCGGACGGCCTATACGAATTCAATGTTATGCCGTTCGGTCTATGCAATGCGCCCGCAACTTTTGAGCGCATGATTGACACCGTGCTGCGTGGCCTGAAATGGAAGACTTGCCTATGTTACCTCGATGACATTGTTGTCTTTTCATCGACGTTTCATCAACATCTGCAACGCTTGGACGAGGTCCTGACTTGTCTTGCGGGCGCTGGTCTTCAAATTAACACCAAAAAGTGCCATTTCGCCAGCAGATCTATCAAGGTACTCGGTCATGTTGCGGGCAAGGACGGAATTCGCCCAGACCCTGATAAAACTGCTGCAGTGCTTCGATTCCCTCGCCCTGACAAACCAAAAGATTTGCGAAGTTTCCTTGGTCTCGCCTCTTACTTTCGGCGATTCATACAAAACTTTGCCTCCATAGCGGCACCACTTCATAAGCTACTTGCTTCCGGTATGCCCTTTCAGTGGTCTCAGGAATGTGAATCGGCTTTCGACAGGTTGAAGAGTGCCCTTACGACCGACCCTGTACTTGCTCATTTTCACGATGATGCACCGACCTTCCTGCACACAGACGCTAGCGGCCGCGGTTTAGGAGCCGTGCTCCTGCAACGCGACATCTCTTCGCGAGAGCGAGTCGTTGCATACGCCAGCCGCGTCCTCTCCGCAGCCGAGAGGAACTACACGATCACCGAGCAGGAGTGCCTCGCCATCGTTTGGTCAGTACAGAAATTTCGTCCATATCTGCATGGCCGCCATTTCACCATTGTGACCGACCACCATGCTTTATGTTGGCTTTCGACACTCAAGAACTTGTCGGGACGCCTCGGACGCTGGATTCTACGCCTCCAAGAATATGATTTTGAGATCGTGTACAAGTGTGGCAGGAAGCATAGCGACGCCGATGCTCTTTCTCGCTGCCCACTACCAGCGACTCCACTCGGGGTTTCCGCAATCAATTTGCACAACACGCCCTCGGAGTCCACGTCTACGGCGGTTTCCTCTCTCGCCTCTATGGACCAGCTGCCTTCGGATGACCCGCACGATTTTCCTTCTCGACAGTTGGCTGACCCATACTGTCGACGTATTACAGACTACCTCACTGGCAGTTCCCGTCCACCTAATGCAAGGCTCCGTCACCAACTCTCGCAATTTTAGCTGGACAACTCGGTGCTGTACCGCAAAATTTACCATCCTGACGGTCAGCGCTGGGTTCCCGTTCTACCCCGATCGCTTCGGTCCGAAGTCCTCAGGGCACTTCATGACCATCCGACTGCTGGTCACCTTGGTTACCATAAAACCTACGATCGCCTTCGAAGTCGGTTTTATTGGCCAGGCATTACCACTAGTGTAGCTCGGTACGTCGGGTCCTGCACTACCTGCCAATGTAGAAAACTACCAACATCTGCTCCCGCTGGTAAACTACAGCCTCTTCCGTGCCCAGCCACACCATTCGAAGTTGTAGGCGTCGATCTTTATGGCCCCCTCCCAGTCAGTGCTGGTGGAAACCGGTGGATAGTAACAGCCATTGACCATTTGACGCGCTACGCCGAGACGGCATCCGTTACTACAGGTTCAGCTTCTGAGATTGCTGATTTCATCCTCCGAGCCATTATACTGCGTCATGGTGCTCCACGTGTGTTGCTCAGTGACCGTGGAAGGGCCTTTCTTTCACAACTAGTGAACGAACTTCTTCAGGCCTCCGGCACAACTCACAAGACTGCCTCTAGTTATCATCCCCAGACTAACGGCCTCACTGAGCGATTCCACCGCACTCTTGCTGATATGATCACCGCCTATATTCAACCAGACCACAAAAACTGGGACGTTGTTCTACCATTCGTCACTTTCGCCTACAATACGGCCATTCAGCGAACAACCGGCTACTCGCCATTTTACCTAGTTTATGGACGCTCCCCTACTTCTTTCCTGGACGTCTCCTTCTTTACCTGCCAAGCGAATTCATCTCCATCCTCTTCAGAGGAATACGTTTCACGACTCGCACAGTGCCGCCAACGAGCTCGTATAAACACAGCCCGCCAGCAAGACAGAAAGCTAGTTTATTATGAATCACATCGTGATGTATCCTTCCAACCTGGAGACGAAGTGCTCCTTTTGACGCCTGTTCGCACACCTGGTTTGTGCGACAAATTTCAGCCTCGGTTTATTGGGCCGTACACAGTTGTTGAAGAGACTTCACCAGTGAATTATCGCGTGACGCCACTTGTAGCCCCAGCAGATCGCCGTTATCGAACTACAGAGGTCGTCCATGTCTCCCGTATGAAGCCCTTCATGCGACGTTCTTTGTCCCCTTGACTTGCCGCGGCCAGGCTGGCCGCTTTCACGTGGGGGGAATTGATGTGGGCATTTAGTATACGCATCCTCTTCACCGGTACATTATCATCATTATCATGTGTGGCTCATGCATCCTCATCGTTGTCGCGTAGCATCATCATCTTGGCTCATTCATCGTAGCTGTCGGCTGCCGGTTCCTCGGTCCTAATAAAAGGTAATCCAAACCAAGACTTTATAGCATCTTGGATTTGCTGCTCTACAGAACTAGGCAGTGCAGTAGTGCTGTGAACCAACTGCACAGTTCTAGTCAGCATTGTGCAAAACCTATTAGAAACATCACGTTCGGATAATCCAAGAGATATGGACAATGCTCTGAATGGATTTCGCTGGAATACTGGATGACTTAGAGCAGTGATTGTTGGCCAGACTTTCGGAAGTGGAGTAAATGGGGTCAATGAATTGCAGAAATCATGCCATTTTTCCGATCTAACTTTTGCATGTGTCGGTTAGATTGGATGTGTGGGGCCTGACTCTTCTTATAATCTTTAAGCCTCCCAGTGCGGCGATAGCGACGTTTTGCTCGCCTTCTAATAGCTCGTAGGCGCTCATAGTCTACATCTACACTGGAGTGACCTGCTGGGACAGCTGTAAACCTTGTCGCACGGGAGTAACTGTTTTTAATGCAGGACATAAATGTATCCAATTCATTGGCTCCCATCAAGTCACGTCCAGCATGTTCACGAAATAGTTTCCAGTCAGTTAGCTTTGAAATCAATGCGGTCGTTTGCACTTGCATTCTTGGGTGTTGCATAAGAACTGGGTAATGATCACTCCCTCGTGTTTTGAGACCTGTACACCAGTTCATATCTCGTGCAATGTCAAGAGAGGCTATAGCCAAATCTAGACAGCTGGCATAATTATTACCTCTTAAAAACTTTACTGATCCATCATTTAGTACAACAAGACCACATCGATCAATTGCTTTTTTGAGTGTTCTCCCAAGTGAATCGGTATGAGTACCTGTTATCCCCTTGTGTATGAGCACCGTGTCGATGCTCTAATGGTAGGGGGAATAACGCCACTTAGAGTTGGGAGTCGGCAAGTCCTAGCTAGCCGAAAAGGGAAAAGAGAACGAAGGAGTGTGGTTAGCACTTCGTTTGAAGATACACGCTGGTGTCTTCCTGCCCCACTGTTCCTGTCTTGTCTCTACGGCTCTTGGTGCGTCACAATATATTTAAACTACACAGTCCAAACGCGAGTGAGTGGCGGATTGGTGAACAATGTTCGCTCTCGCCAAACTGAAATGCTTGTCTTGTGGAGTCGGCAGCGGTCAGTTGATTGCGGCGAACTAACGCTGGCTGGTGATGACGAGTGAACGCTGGCGGCAAGGTGAAGTGTCATGAAACCAGACCGGAACATGGTGGCTCTGGCTTTAGGGCGTTGGCTGGCTGGTGATGAGTGAATGCTAGCGATGCGTCGAGAAACCAAGGGCAACCTGGCCAGGCAGCCGGGCGCACAGCTCGGGCCCGTAGCCCGAGGGCTGTTGCTCGCCTGTCGGTACCGAAGTCCGCAGGCCCTGTGCTGAAGTTCAGGACCGGATGGCCACGGTCCTCTCGAGCGGGAACGTGAAGGCAGGAGGGGCCGGACGGTTGAAGTCTTCAAGGCTCGGGCCCGACACCCAGCGGCCCATCTTCAGCGCCCCGGTATTTACTCGAAAAGTAGGGGGGGGGGGGGGGGTCTGTGCCCTGACCATCGCTCTTTTAATTAGAGTGATGACGTCGACCTGGGCGACAGATACCACCAGTGGCGGATGTAATTCTTTGGTCTCACCCGCCACCTGCCAAGCTATGACTAGGCCATGGTGACCGTCCGCTCGCCCCGTCATCTTCGAACCCTCCTTGCTCTTCTCTGCCTCAGGATCTCTCTCGAACCCTCGCCACCTTGTCCGGTTTTAATTGGCGATGTTGAAGTGTCGTGCAGCCCAGCCATTGGCTCCTGGAATCTCCGTGCTCCTCTATTATTAGACATATTCTTATTGGTGTCTCGCCGTGGGTCCTCGCACCCTCGTACTTGACATTTTCATCGCCGTAGTCTTCTGCCTCACCCACCGTTCGCATGCGTTATCAATTATTTTCCTACATGCAGCGCACTTTACTAAGACACGCACTTCAAACGCACGCTGCATATATCGCAGGTAGTAATCAAGAGTTTTTCAGTTTATGGAGCACTGGCTTCGGAAGAATGCTTTAAATCATTAGGTAACTCCTACTCTAACAACGAACAAGAAAAGCAAGAACTTCAAAGCAGCCCCATTTGGTTGAACATCGCAAAAATTCATTCGGCCAAGCATGTTAGCAGCAAGAACAACATTGCAAACCAAAACAAGAGCTTTTTTTTCTCTCGTATGGTTCGACTGGGGGTGAAGTCCTCTTCACAGGCACATCCTTCCCCCTCGAAATTTCACTTGGCCCTGTCCTGTTCATTTCTCTTTTCTAATTGGCATTGCATATATTTATGGTGCGCGATGAGCAATTTTTTTCTCGTACCTTACAATAAAGAATGTTACGGAGCGGCCTAAGAGTTTTTTTTTTATTTTTGACAATCTTTGGCTAGCTGCTGCAAGCACACGTTCAGGATACCCACTATGCTATAAATAATTGTGTAATAGGCAGGCAGTCACTATGCCATCTTGTGACATTCTTCGGAGAAGTGTATCTGCTTGCGACAAATTTTGTGCAGTTTTTTTATGCTGCAGCTGACGACAATGAATAATTATACCAAAACCTTTTGTAATATGAAAAAAAAGGAAAATATGCTGCGCTTGTCACTTTCGTTATTGCAAAAGCACACAACACCGTTGAGCATATAGTGTCAATCAACCAGCTGCACAACCTTAACTTCCCGAGCTATATACAGTCATACATTGCAAAATTTTTACGCAATAGAATGTTTTACTGTTTCAAAAACGGCATCCCGTCTTCGAAATATGTGCAAACAAGAGGTTCCGCGCAAGGGTCCGTATTTTGCCCAGTGTTGTTCAATATTTTGATGAGCTTTATTCCACGGCATCAGGACGTCCACACGTATACATGTGTATGCGGACGACACTGTATTATTTTCATCAGCAGATCATAAGCTATTCTGAATGTTATAGTCGTACTTATCAGCCATAGAAAGGTAGCTTGATGGTTAACATCTGTACTTAAATGTCAAAAAATGTTCTCTTTTAACATTTACACTGAAAGACCCTATTCACAACTCGCTCTCTTATCATCTGGATCCTATCAATCAAGTAGTGAATGTGGAATATCTTGGGGTGATTTATGACCAATCAATATCTTGAAAGACGCACATTGAGTACAATGCAGCAAAACAGCAAAGGGAGGTTGTGTGGTGGGATCGTTAAGCAAAATCAAAGATCATCGATTAGGTATGCAGAGAAATACTGTTATCTCAGTGTATTTTATCTATGTTCGCACGGTGCTTGAGTTTGGGTTCGTGTTATACGCTGAGGCACCTGCTTACAGGATGCATTTTCTGGTAGTCATCGAGAGACAAGCCTTAATTGAGACTATGCTTAGGTCTCCCTAAGTTTGTAGCAATCAAGGTCTTGTATCTGGAAGCTAGGCTTCCCTCACTTACTACCCATTTTAAATTATCAGCTACACAGTCGTTTCTCAGGCTGTATAAATCACTGGTAAGGCGCTTAGAAACAGTTTTTGTTGCCTGTCCTGACTTGTTTTTTGGACAATACTGGCCGAGATTTCGTACGCCTCAAATTCTGATTATACAGCGCGTTTTGGATAAATTGGGTGTTCAAATTAATGCTATTCCTTCAATCGGTGCCACGTAATACCTGTTAAAATACAGTTTGACAATATTTTTCCAAAAAATTCAAAATTGATGCTGCTAAATTTTTAGAAGCTATATTAAGAGATTACCTGGCACATACGATAATACAAGCAGTCATAGCCACTGATGCGTCACAAAGTGAACAAAGATGTGGAATTGGTATGTTTTCTCCTACCCTAAATTGGCCTTTTTTCTCTCCGGCTTCCAGATTTTGCGCCAATTTTTGAAGCAGAATTGTTTGTGATAATTCTAGCTCTCCATAAAATAACAGCAGTAAGTTCGGCAGTAATGTTGATGGATTCACTATCAGTATGTGCCTTCCTTACTGCAAATGAGAAATCGCATGCTCAGAGTGCTTTCAAAGCATAAGTTCCCAACATCTCAATCTGATGAGATCGGTCTGGGTTTCAGTACATAAGGGCATTTATATGAATGAAATGGCAGATGCGTTAACGCAGTCACCTTTAAATGGGCCTGTTATTTAGGTATTACTGGCACCCAAATTCTTAATAGGCGCTACAATATGAAGGAAACTGCTGTGAGATGTATTTTCTGCAACTTCACTGACAACCACATAGAAATTCAAGCTTTTCATGTATCATTGGATTGGCAAAATATGTCAAACTCAAGGAATTGAGGTCGCAATCACTAGACTGTGTTTTCTAATTCTGCAGCTAAATTTATATTTACACAAGGCTGGGCTGGCAGCCTCCCCTTATTGTTCTTTTTGCGGAGTAAACAAGTCAACCAAACATTACCTTACATTACCCCCCCCCCTTATGTAATGCCCCTCCTAGAAAGGGGGGCCTTTAAGGTAATAAACTGAACTGAACCTCATTTTCTGTAATATAATCTGCCTTACGCAAAAACACTTTTGGTGCCTTTTTCCGCATGCTCCGAATGGACTTAAATGTGCAAAATGTTCCTTCTTCCGGGGCTTTGTCCTTTGGCCACAGCGACGGGAAGATTGCTGACTCATTGCAGGAGTTCGTCAAAGGTTCGAAGACGTTCAACTGTTGAAACGATTCTTCGGTATATTTTATCACTTTCCCAAGTTCATTTTTAATTCGAATGCACCACTTCATTTCATTACACTACAGTTCATTTACTATTTCACTGTCAAATTCACCCTGTTTCGTATTTTTTTCTTCCTCGTAAATAGATCAATCGTAACCTGTTAGTAAAGAAGTGTTTCATAAAAACTATCCGGTTCTTGGCCACTCTTCCAGGGTGAATGTGCGCCACATCTTCAAAGAACTTGATGTGGTTGTTGTTGTTGTCCTATTGTTAGTGGCGCATACCCACTGTGGGGGATTGGCCAAGAATCGAGTGGTTTTAAAATTTACTGTTCAGATTTGGAATTATGGAGGTATAACAGTAAGATTACCGATAGCCTAGGCAAGTGTGGTGCTTAATGTAATGCATACAAATATTTACATAAACAAACTTATTCTTAGAATAGAGCAATAATCTAATTTTATACGTATACAATTATGTGGACATGTTAAAATAATGAAACTGGTTAATTATTCAACCTATTAGTTTCATCAATATAGTCCCGAACGGCTGCGCATACTGTCCCATTAGAGAAACCAGAAATGAAAGCTCCAAAAGACAAAATGACAGGCAGAGATAAGTCCATACCAATACCACGCAAAGGTATTTCTAATAGGGGTTTTCGTAATGTGTTAAACCACCTGCAGGTGAAAAAGAAATGGTCTATTGTTTCCAGTTCATCACAGAATGCGCACAGTGGCGAAGGTGCCTGAGCAGACCTGTGTTTATAGAAATTTAGATTTGGTACCCGGCAACGCAGCCTTGTGATAGCTACTTCTTGTTTTCGAGTGCGGCAAAAGTCTCTTCGCCAGGGATATAATAAATGGCAATATTATGCAGAGTTTGTTAGTGCTGAACCTTTAAAGACTTGCGTAAGCGTACGTCTGTGGGATCGAGCAGCAGTCACATAATGGTGCATTCAGACGACGGACCGAATCTGGATTTGTCGTGGACGCGGACAGCTAATCCGCGGATGGTCCGCCTGCAGGCGCATCCACACGACGGACGGTGTCCTAGGGGAAAACAGCCGGATTACCCTCGACAGCAGATTCGGCGCTCACCTGCGCCCGCTGGCAGCCGACCGGTTTGAGAGTATTCAACATGGATGCCCGCAAGAAGCGAAGCTTGGCTGCGACGTCTGTCGTGTTGTGACAAATGAACGAGTAGTTTTATTCTTTCGGGAGAAAAGGGAGTTGCTAGCAGGATATTCTTTCAACTACATTTTTCCCCACTTGTAGAACTTGTAAACGTGTCTCCCGCCTTTTTTTTTTAGAAGCGGCACGTCGCCGGTTCCAGAAGTTGGAATATTTCACCACCATTACGGCTAAGAATCTCGCGTGCTAAGCGACGGCGGCGACATTTCCCGAACCACCAAAAGTGATTTCTGCATATTTAATCACCTGAGAACAAAGTCTCCGGAAACTAAGTAAACAATGTTCAAGCGTAGATGATGCCGACCAGTCATGCAGCTGTCCGCGAGCCATGGAGGACATGCCGCGAGCAGACGAAAAGTGTACTGGTTGCCACCGACCCCAAGCTATTCCGCTGAAGTACCGGCTCTCTCCCGCCAGAATCCCGATGTGAGAAACAGGTTGGGTTCATCCGTCCGCGAGCCGCGCGGACGAGTCGCGGACGAGGGGAATCGCTGATGTGAGGTCACGTGACGCGCCGTCCGTCCCGCCACATCGGGATTCGATCCGTCGTCTGAATGCACCATAAGCGGATGATGGACAGAGCGGTAGAATTGGTTCGCTGATTGACGACTTAGCTAAGGAATCGGCTATTTCATTCAGAAACAAACCTTTATGTCCAGGCCCCCAAACTAATCGTACTTTTCTCAAATGCGCTGGTACTAGTGCACGGAACGCCCTTGTTACGTGATTATCAGCACCAACAGAAAGTGCTGCACAGAGAGATAGGGAATCTGTTATTATGACAGCTGATGTAATTGCTGTATCTAACTTGCGTAAGGCGAGCACTACTGCCAGAAACTCAGCCACAAAAACGGGTGTGAAATCGGGTAGTCGAAGGGAATAAATCCAATTTAAAATCTGGCTGAAAATACCAACCCCTCACTTTTCGTTGTATTGCGATGCGTCTGTAGCAATAATAACGTTCGTTGTAATACGGCGCAGGTGATCTTGTAGTAAACCATCCAAAATATTATGGGAAAGTAATTCGGCATTATTAGGAAAAATGTCGTCTAATTGAATTTCCACTGAGGCTGAATTATCACGACTCGGCATGATGTCGCATATACGTACGTTTAGAGGCTCCAGTAAATTTTGCACAAATATAATTTGTGGCGCGTGAAATCACGGCCATCTAGCAGCGAAAAATAATTCCGGGGTGGAAATAAAGGCTGTTTCTGAATGTCGTAATGGTGATTCATAAATTCTTAAGAATGTCTGAACAGTCAGAAGGCGAATTCTACAAAAAAGCGGAGGGACCCTCGATTCGAGATACAACACATTGTTGGCAACTGTTTTGGGAAGGCCAAGGACTAAGCGCAAAGCTTCTCTTTCCAGAAGAATTAGAGGCTGCAACTTGTAAGCTGGAACTCCGGAGAAAAGTACACAACCAAATTCCAAAACGGGATGAACATACATGCGATATATCATTTTTAATGTGTCTCTTCTCATACCTATGTGGTAGTTGCTTAGCCTACGTAATATGCCAATGGCCCGCACACCTTTTCGGCGATATATTCGATATCAGGTCGCCAGTTAAGCGATGTGTGGTGAATTACTCCAAGGTATTTAACAGATTCCATCTGTGGTATATCCTCATGATGGTAAGACAGAGAGATGTTCACAGGGTATTGCAGTGGGAAAACAAGGAGGGCACATTTACTCGGATTAAGTAAAAAGCTGTTGCCATCAAGCCAGCTCTCCAATATATTAAGGTAAGTCTGCAGCCGTTCATATAAGGTCTGAATGTTATCTGCCATTGCAAAAAATTCGAAATCGTCTGCATAAACATAAGTTGTTATATCCTGTTTACGTGGAATGGTGCTCATTAGTAAATTAAATAGCACCGGGGAAAGCACCGAGCCTTGCGGTACTCCCCTCGTTTGGGTATGAGTAGATGATGAAAACCCATCTTTAAAACAATGAAATTTCCTGTCTTCGAGAAAATTGTGAACCCACGCTACTATGTATGATGGAAAATCAAGGTATTCTAATCGATATATCAAAATACAGTGCTCCACGGTATCATATGCTTTAGCGATGTCTAAGGTAACTGAAGCAGCATATGTTTTATGTAGCCGAACTAATTGAAGCCTACTTTCAAAGTCGACGCGGGCATCCCAAATTGAACAAACAGCCCTGAAGCCATTTCGACAGGGACTGGTAAAGGTTGGGGAAGGTCGCTCGCTGATGGCATCCCACCGCTGCCACCAGTTGTAAGATGTTGGAAGGAAGGAATTTCGCTGATTTCATCCCGATGGAGGAACTGAACGCTGACAAGAGGATACGGAAAACAAAACAGGGGTTTATGACACTATTTACACATATTTACAGAAAAGAAGGGATAGTGGTTCCACAAACCACGAGCGTGGTGGTTGAACGTTACATCGTTCAGAGCGACGTCCATCACTCTGCTGCGTTGTTTTATGCCCTGTCGGGCTCCTCCTCTCCGAGTCGAACACCAATCACGCACACACAGGTAAGGGGGGGGGGGCGAGCATGCACGGTCCACGTGAACACTGCACTGTGGTGGCGCCAGCAGGGCTCTTCCTCGTCGTGTGTGTGCCGCTACTCGAGAGTTCCCACGATCCTGGCAGCATACTTCAAAGGGTCCGCCGTTTTTGTTCGCTCAATTTAGCGGGGTGATTTGCGGTGACCGTCGGTCTCCTCCAGGCAGATGCTGTCTTTGTTGGCCTCTCTCGAATGGTTAACGGCGTCTTGGCGACACGACGTCTCGTCCTCCGGCTAGCATGCACGTACAATCCCTGACGAGCATAGGCAGTCGGCCGGTCGGCTTGGTGATTGGTGATAAAAAGGGAGCGCCGCTCCTCTGTCAGCTCCGGAGCCGGCCACGCCAGCCCTCCTGTCGCCTGACGAGTCGACGAGGCCATCAGTCACGCTGCTGCTTGAAGGGACGACAAAAGCGTCCGCACTTGAAGGACGGGAACTCGCCTCTGCCCGCCGCCTGGTCGGGATAATTGCTCAAATACCCGACAGCGTCCGTCAGACAGGGCGCCGAAGGGATTGAGAGACGAATCTCCAGGCCAAACTTAACAGCTCCTCCGCCGCCCGGAAAATCTCGGCTGGCCAGCGCTCCCAACCGCTGGGCACGAAGAGCATGGTTGGTGACGAGGACGATGGCCTGGCTTTTCTCTCTCCAGCTGCGAACTCGAAACCAACTCCCAAACCAGCTCACAATGGTCGACAACAGCAAGGCGAACTACACAACACAATACCATGCCGAAGTCAAGCACATTGGACCCGCTCTAAACCCTTCAGGCTTCTCAAGAAACACAAACAAAAGAGAAACCTGTACAAAAATTTTGAGACAATTTTGTGCCGCCAAAGTTACAACAATCATTGACGTGGAGATGCTTACCAAAGATGGAACAAATTTGCCGTGTGAGAAAAGCACACAAAGGCAAATACAATTTGGCCCCATTTATCTGTAATCCCATTTTTACAATACTGGCTTTCTCCCACTATCCGCACTACTAAGTTGTAACTCACATTTAACTTCATGACTAATTTCATGAAAGACAACTACCGAAATTCCGCACAAAGGCAGCCTAAACCTATAAAAGTTAATTGTGCGCATTCTTCATTCTCTAATTTCATACTTGTAAAGCGTAGTCGAGAGCACCTACTTTTATGACACCCTGACGCTAACAAAACTCTCTCACATCAGATCGAACTGCGTTTTTATACATCAATAAATTGTATTTCTAGCCTCAGAATTTGGTGAACGCTACTCTCATCAGCTCAACAGATCACTTGAACTGTGATCACTCACTAAAATTAACAAAAGCAAATTGCCCTCACATACTAGCACGCTCGTTAACTGAATGTAGCCTCATGCCAGCCCATGTTTTTAAAGAACGCACAGGGCTATGCTGTGCGTCCTAGCACGACATCATACTCTCATTAAAAGAACGGTAGCACACCAATCGCACACCTAACCGTAGGCCATTCCCCTCTAACCTATAGCCACCCCTCCTGTAAATTTAGCGGGCGTACCAAAACTTCATTTGCCAAATGCGTGCTCTTATCTTAAAAAGTCCTTTCACGCAGTCGGTTGACCGAGGCGGGTAATTGCTTCCGCATACCGCTTAAGAACTTTACTCAAAATTTTGACACAGCTTAGGCACAAACAAAATCTAGAGGGAAGAAAAAAAATATCCAAGCAAACCAGCTGTGGAGATGACACAGGAACACCACTTTAAAACCAAATATAACCAAACAAATATGTTTCCAAAAAAACTCCTGTGTCCGACTCTCCAGCCTACAGCGGTCGCTCCCCCTTCAGTCGTACACGTGGCGGTGGAGGACTTGGCGGATGTCGAGGGCGCGCGAGGCAATGTCGCGTAAGTGCTACAAGCTGGACAGCGCAGTCACGCATCATTCCCGATTTCTGCGGGCTTTTGTCAATCTGGCGGAGGGAATCCGAGCAATGCCAGGGAAAGAGCGACGGTGTCCCCTTTGGTCTAGCCGAGCGGTCTTTGGCTATTGTGGTCTTTCTTCTAGGACCACGTCGACACTCTTTTCCCCGAAAAGCTCTAAATCCCCGCGCATACCGCCACGAAGATGCACGCTGTAGACTACCATTATTTCGCCGCTTGTGCCTTACTGCACGACACAAAGACCTTGTTATTGAACTGGCCGATGACTTACCCTGAGCTCGTTCGCCCGGCCGAATGCCGCCTTTTATATTCCTTAGTCGTTCCGCTTTCTTGCGGCAACGTTTGCGACCATTTCCCCCACAACTAGGAGGTTCGCCTCGGGTGGCGTCATCGGTTGTTCTACAGCTCAATGGTGCTTCTGCACCCCCTGCCACACTACTTTGGCAGTTCCATTTCCTAGCACTGTTGCCATGTCGCACCGATTCCCCTGTCTTAACTTTGTACTCACGCACCCCACTAACCTGGCGCCTCCCATTTGACTTCATTTGCAAAGGATCCGCTGTTCCCTTTTCTTTCGTCCGGCAGTTCAGACGCATACAAATGAACTTTGACGCTGACGCAAAATGCCTAGTCCTGCTTGTTGCGCTAATAGGCCTCAAACTTTTCTGAACATGCGTAGAGCTGCTTGTCTCACTCGCGACTTTGCGACGTCTCTTGCGTCTGCACCGCTTCCTGCGACTCGTCTCTGAGCCTACCTCTCGCAGCTCAAGGTCGCTAACACTCTCACTGCCCTCGTCAGCTGTCGACGCCACTCCGTCTAGATGATTTTCCAAAAAACCACCTATTTCACACTCTAGATCGGCGGACAGCTTGACGCTCTTAGGAACAGTGCAGCTGCTTTCCTTCAAACACTCTAGCTCGCATTGCTGGGAGCTATCGCCAGCTGCACTGTTACCGTCACTCTCTACATTCGCTGCTTCTCAGCTTTCTTCGGTGTCCTTGCATACTTCCACACTGTTTGCAAGTTCCACCGTTGCGACAAACACAGTTGAGGTCTGTACCAGCTTTTCTACCGCTATCCTAGCTGTTTCGCTAACATTAAACTGGCACAGCACTCGTCGCACTGGCTCTGACCTTCGTCGGCCTCTCTACGCAGCGCAGCATCTTTAGCAGCACTCAAATTTGGTTCTTCATCGAACCTGCTGCTGTCTTTAACGTGCTAGCCTTCTCTACAACTCTGGGCTGCACCTCACTCACTTGATTATCGCACTTCTCGTGCGCTACAGTTGCGGATGGCTGAATCTTCCGCCTCATTGCCTCGATTTTTTGTTCTAATTGTTCGAGCACCAAGGCGCGTGCTCGATCACGCTCTTTTCTATCCCTTTCCCTTGCCTCTCTTTCGCGTTCCGCTCGTTCTCGCTCCCGTTCCTCTCTTTCGTTTCTATCCCTCCTTTCCTTTTCTTCTCTTTCTTTTCTCTGCTTTCGTTCCTCCATTTTCTGTTTTTCAAAAATCTCTACTGCGTTTTGAATCTCCTCCTCACTGGCTTTTTGCGAGATAAGCATCCAAATCGCTGTCCTGCCCATTCTTTCCTCTATTTCAATGCCTAGATGCTTACTCACACACAAAAGTTCATCTCTTAGCATTGCCTTCCACGACATGATTGCCGTTGTACTATGGTCCTGCATCTCACACATAATTAGGTGATCCCTACAACTCACAAAAGGTAATCTTCCTAATCCACATACAATCTAGCTTCTAATAAACTCACACAATTGAAGCCTGTAAAGTCAAAGCAAAGACCAAGCACTCACCACAGCACAGCACCACGCCGCGAAGTCCATCTCACCGCTGCCAACCAGTTGTTAGAGGTTGGGGAAGGTCGCTCGCTGATGGCATCCCACCGCTGCCACCAGTTGTAAGATGTTGAAAGGAAGGAATTTCGCTGATGGCATCCCGATGGAGGAAGTGAACGCTGACAAGAGAATACGGAAAACAAAACAGGGGTTTATGACACTATTTACACATATTTACAGAAAAGAAGGGATAGTGGTTTCACAAACCATGAGCGTGGTGGTTGAACGTTACATCGTTCAGAGCGACGTCCAGCACTCTGCTGCGTTGTTTTACGCCCTGTCGGGCTCCTCCTCTTACTAGATGGAGCGTCAAAAATGTGACGGGCGTCGATCGGATGCACGTGACCGAGACATTCACCATAGAATAAAGGTAAAGGCCCTTGTAGCGTATTGTACACGAGCGTCTTCGTGACGCCAGGGTGGAGAGTAAGGAGCGCAACGGGCAGTGGAAAACATTTGCGTTGAATAAACAGGGCAGAGGGCGTAACTAGAACATCACCATCGGAAATAGCGCCACACGACACAGTCACCAGCAGAGAAGACCGCGGTGGTACGGTGGTGTCGTCGGAAACAGACAGTTTATAATACGGCAGGGAGGCTTCGATAGCGTCAACATCAGGAAGTGCAGATAGCTCAAGTTCAGCGCAACAACAGTCAATGACGCCATTATTATTCGCAAGGAAGTCCCAGCCGAGTATCATGTCATGGGAACATGAGGGCAGCACTATGAATTCGACGATATACATAATACCTTCGATGATGACTCGTGTGGTACAGGCTGCCAGAGGTGTTACACTTTGTGCGTTAGCCGTTCTAAGAGAGAGGCCGGATAATGGCGTCAGAACTTTGCGGAGTTTGCAGCACGGGTTGATAGAAAGGACGGATAGAGCGGCTCCGGTGTCGACAAGCGCCATGACGACGATACCATCGACTGACACTTCCATGACGTTAGCTGGACAGGGGCGAGGACTTGTGCATGGCGACGGGGACGCAGTTCGCGCGTCAGGAACTGCGGCCGTTAGTTTTCCTGGTCGGTAGATCTGGAACGGCGACCCACAGGGGAAAGCGAACGTCGACGTGGAGATGTGGAGTGGCGGGTGGGGCCGAGTGGACGATCAGAAGGAAAGGAAGAGGAAGGAGAACATTAAGGCGTAGACGAAAACTGAGGGTCGAAAGAGGGCATTCGTTGAATGCTCTGAGCAGCCTGGCGGTGACGACAATAACGTGCCACGTGGCCAACACCGCCACAAGCAAAACATATCGGACGGTTGTCGTAGGATCGCCAGTGGTTGGAGTAGACTCCGACTTGCGGCTGGGGGGAAGAAAACTGCGGCCGAGGTGGTATCGGCATAGGCGGCGGTGAATAGGTCGGCGGTGAAAAGAGCGGCTGCGAATACATAGGCGCTGGCTGGAACGCAGGCTGTCGAGGTCGAGCAACGGCCTCGACATACGTGAGAGGTGCGGCGACTGGCGGCGGTTCACGGGCGGGAGGAAGAATTTGTAAGACCTAGTTTTGAATGAAGTCGCGGAGTGTAGACGTCAATCTGCGTGGCTGATCGGGTACGCAGGACATCAAAAGAGAGGTGACGAGCGACCTCAGTGCGGATGAACTTTTAGATCTTGGAGAGAAGAGGAGCACGGTCTTCTCCTATGCGAAGGGTGGACAGGCTGGACAAAAGTCGTCGAGCACCGAGGGACGTCGGGTGGAAAGACGTTGCCTGCGCAACTCGTCAAAACTCTGGCATAACTCGGTCAGTTCTAGGACAGTGCAAGGACTCTTATAAAGCAACATTTGGAAAGCGTCGTCCTCAATGCCCTTACTGATGTGCTTGATCTTAACCTCTTCGGACATCGACTTGGACATCGGCTTGCAAAGGTCCAGAACGTCCTCAATATAGCTTGTGAAACTATCCCCAAGCTGCTGGCAACGAGTATGCAAGCGTTGTTTGGCACGGCGTTTGCGTACCTCAGGCCGTCCGAAAACTTGTGCGAGGCTCGTTTTGAAGACAGACCATGTAGGGAGTTCCACTTCGTGGTTTATAAACCACAGCTTGGTCACGTCCGGCAGGTAGAAGGAGACGTAGGACAACTTGGCAGCGTCATCCCATTTGTTGTGAATACTTACTCGCTCGTACATTGAAATCCAATCATCAACGTGCTTGTCTTCTGTGCCTGAGAAAACAGGGGGATCTCGCAGATGCGGAGAACCGTCACAGAGAACAGTAGGCGATGCCTGTGGAGGAGTTGGAGCGGCGCATGCGTCGGTAGGCATAATGTATCGTAAAATGCGATTCCAAAGCTACAGGGTGATCGAAACCCAGCACCTCCACCACTTGTAACGGGGTTTATTTGCAGAGCAGAACGCAGAAGGCGAAGCAGTCAGCAGCGTCCGGCCAAGCGCAGCAAGCACGAGCTTATGCTAATGGCGATACCCCCGAGGCGCTGAGAAATGCCGCTGAGGCCCTTCTTCTTCACTAGAATTACTTATACAAAAACTTCATAGTAAGTACGGCTATGTGAGCATCGAATTTTCGTCCTAAAATTTGTACCACCTTCATTGTATAAGTTCCTTTGCACTAAAATTGAATATTATTTTATAAGACCACTCAATTATTGGACAATCCCCCACAGTATAAGCCACAAGTGAAGTTCACTAAGAACAAGAACATCAAGTTTTTCAGCTAAAAGGCACCAAGCAATAAAAAAATAAAAATGAGTGCTACGCATACACTAAGAAAAATGAAGAATAGCCTGTAATCCGTTGAACTTACGTATTAAATACCGGTGTGATAAAGGGAAGAATGGCATCTCAGTTACATAAATTACAAGTCGGATACAGTTACAAGTCGGATACATAAATAGCATGGCGCACCGTGTGCGATAAAATCTCGCCGTCATACCATTAGTTTGTGGGTGAAAGCTGCATGTTTTTATGAACTTTTTTTGATGCTTGAAGAACTTCACTGAACATGCTTGAAAGAAATCGGCTGCCTCGGTGGCTCAAAAGAACACGAGGGCCACCGTGACGTATGTAAATAGCATTCAAGAAGAAGGTTGCTGATTCAGGAGCAGTTCCTGAAGTGATCAAGGCTGTCTCAGCATACTGAGTCAAGTGATCAACTACGGTGACGATCCATTGCTTGCAGTCTGAGGTAGTTGGGAGGAGCCCGAGGAGGTCAATTCTCGCGACAGAGAACGACTCTGCTGGGCGAGGAAGTGGTTACAGGGTCCTGACTGGGGCAGTAGAAGGCCGCTTGCGGTGTTGGCAAAGTGTGCACGAGGAAATTTACTTAGCTACAGTCCTGGGAAGACATGGCCAGAAGAATGGACTGTGGATGCGCTCGTAGGTTTCGTAGTAATAGAAGTGGCCTGATGTCGGGTAGTCGTGTGAAGCGCGCATAACTTCAGCGCGAAGAGTGCGTCGTACGTCGGGAACCATTCGATGGCTTTCTGGGCGGAAACTGTACTGATAGAGCACGTGGTCTTCGAACTTTAATGGCCGGAGTTGTTTTCGTAGCCTCGAATTCGTCGAAGACGAAGCACCGGTAAGTCGACAGATGATATCAGTGCAGTAAGAATCAACTCGCTGGTGAGTGGAAAGTACTGAAGGACAGGTGGAAGAAGGCAGGGAATAAATGGGTGATATCGATAAGGCGTCTTCAGCGTATCCCATTGACAAGGCCATGTGACGTGTGCCCATGATGGCGGCAAAAGGCATCATGACAAAGCGTCAGCAATTTGGTGCTGTCTTGGGGTCTTTCAGATGACGTTAAAGCCATATGCTTGTAATCGGAGAATCCAGCGGCCAAGGCGCCCCGACAAGTTTTTGATTGTTGACAACCAGCATAGAGCACGGTGGTCTGTCACAACAGTAAAATGTCGGCCATGAAGAAATGGACAAAATTTTTTAATGGAGCAGACAACAGCGAAGCACTGTTGCTCGGTTATCGAGTACCTCTTCTCTGAAGAGGTCAGAGTGCGGCTTGCATACGTGACACCTATCTTTCTCGCAAAATTCATGGTCACGGTGAAGGAGTACGGCGCCGATTCTTTGTCCGCTAGCGTCAGTCTGTAGCAACGTTGGTGCCTATGTTCCGGTGGGGATATTAGTGCATGCTTCAGTTCTTGAAATGCGGCCTCGCATTGATCATTTCGATCGAAGGAAGTGGTATCAGCAATGAGCTTGTGGAGACGAGCGGCAATGGTTGCAAAGTTGCGGAGGAAGTGGTGAAAGTACGATGCTAGTCCAAGGAAGCTGCGTAGCCATTTGGAACGAAAGGGGCACGGAAAATGGAGTACTGCGGAAATTTTGTCTGAATCGGGCTTGATGCCATCTTCGCTAACGAGATGTCCGAGAACATTTTATAGTTGTGTTAACGAAACGGTACTTCTTTGTGTTTAGTTCAAGTCCAGCACTTGAGAGGCAAGGGATCACTTCATCTAGGCGTTGAAGATGGTCAGCAAAATGGAAGAAAGCACGCCGATGTTGCGAAGACCAATGTCGATTGCTTTTAAATGTGGTGGGGGCATTACGTTAAACTCGTTAAGACCGTCCGGTGTAGAAAAGGTGGTTTTTTATATATTGCGGTTTCTTCGCCCGCTTCGTCCAATTGGACGAAGCAAACGAAGAAACCGCAGTGGTGACTACATCATTAGAGCATTCGCTTCCTATGCGGGAGGTGCCACGTTCGGTTCCCAGTGCCGACCAGGAACCCACCGGTTCTTCCCAATGGGTACAGTAGCACACTGACCTGACGCTCGGTTGTTTCTGGGTACTCATCTCGAAAGGTAGCCCCACAAGGTTCTGAGAAGGCCCCTGCTGTACTTCAATTCACCACGAGCTTGTTGAGCATTCGCCGCTGTGGGAGGCAGAGTATTGCTGCCGCCAGGTACCTACTGGCTAAATAGGTACAAGAGCACTTCCGGCCTGGTGCTCGGCAAAACGAAGTCATAGACGCTTGGGAGGACACCCACCCCGTGGAAAATGGGCCGCATGGGACTGCCAGACCCAAAATTAAGGTCATCCCTTTTTTGTAGTCCATGCTTATATTATAAAGAGCCGTTTCGGGAAAAGGTTCACATCAGCATGTTGGGTTACACAAAATTAAAAAAAAACGTAAAAGAGCACAGAAATTTCTTGCTCACTTTGAAGTTTTTATCGGATAATTTCAACAGCATAGCTCACGAGGTTAAAAATGCGGCAATGCAGCCGCGTTTTAAATGTCACGAAAACTTAACGCATGTAATAAAAATGTAACGTCGATGTGCTCAATAACGACGGTCAACTCGCGCTGCCGATAGGACGCTTAGGAATGAATTTCACCAAGCAATATAAGCAATGTCATGTGTAAAACGTCAAAGTATTGGTGGCATGAGTCACCAGTTGAAAAAAAAAGCACGAGAACTGTCACCTTGCGATGAGAAATGTTTTTTACAGAAGTCTTGTTTTTACGGCATTTTTTTTCTTTCAGCCTGACAGTCATCACCCTTTTGATGTACGTGTCGTTCGGCATTTTCTGGTTATTAAAGAAAATTCATCGATGGATGTTACGAAAGCAACGATCACGTTTTGTAGCACCCGTAGCGCATGGACGTTTGGACAAAACATCTAAATGACGTCTTGAAGTAGACGTTATGAACTTGTTTACCATAAGGGGCCCTATGACAAATAGCCGCTGCAATGCGAGTCGAAAGTCTGAGGACACAATATTCCGGACACCGAACCAATTTTTTGAAAACATCTTTTTTAGGTCTTCTCCGAGACCAAGACATCTGTAACCGCTTGCACGCATTTCAAAAGATTTTGTAGAGGTTTTTTGTTTCGTGGGTTGGCAGCGACCGGGGAAAGATGGCTGTAGCAAGAAAAACAACATCTGTGCTCGTCAAGACGTTCTTAGTAGCATGGATCACTTTCAAATGAGCAAAATTATTTTATTGCCTTTGTATTATCAATTTTATGATGGTTGTTTATATGGGAAGTTGCTTTAGGTCACAAATTAAGGCCAGACCAGTTTTGAAGATAGAAAATATCACGCGTAGTTTCAGAGATCAATCTTCGGATTTCCGATTCGCGATACAGAAGAAGCCGTAACTAAACGAACCGGGTCACGCGCGAACTTCCCTTTACGTAATCGTAATCGTAGCTAGACGCGAGACGATGGTGCGCGAGGCTAATCTGCCTCCGTTTCACAGGCATTCGTATTCTTGCAATTTGCGCGTCGTACAGACGCCATCCGCGTTCAAGCACTCATAAGGCTCAGTGATCCTCCCGCGTGAGGGGGAGACTCCAAGCTGACACCATGCCAGGAGACTGGACACCAGCCATCGCGAGAATGGGACATCAAGGCCTTTGCCCTAATGTTCGAGTCTTGTACCTTTAAGAAGATTAAAATACTAGTAATCATATATTCCACCACGCTCGAAGGACCATTGGTTGGCATGCTCTGCTAGGATGACACAATGCTTTTCGCGTGACGCGCCTTTATTTGAATTCTGTATAGGCAAGTTCACGCGTGACTCATTATGGGGACCACCTTTCTGGCTCACCCTGTGCGTTTAGTTTCAGTTTCTCCGCATCGCTGTCCGCAAGTTTGACGATATATTCCTGAAACTATGAGAGATATCTTCGATTTTTTTACTGATATGTGGGATTTAACGTTTCAAAACCACCATACAATTATGAGAGATGCCGTAGTGGAGGGCTCCAAAAATTTCGACCCCCTGGGGTTCTTTAACGTGCACCCAAATCTGAGCACACGGGCCTGCAACATTTCTGCTTCCATCGAAAATGCAGCCGCCGCAGCCGGGATGCGAACCCGCAACCTTCGAACAGCGTATTTCGATTTTTAAAAACTGGGCTGGCCATATTTTGCGAAGTAAAATATCAATACCATAAACATGAACCCCAAAATTGATATTGAAAAGGTAATTGAAATAATTGTGTTAACTAACTGAGTCCCCGTCAGACACCACCGCATGGCAGCAGACGCCAAGGGGTCACTCCAAAGGAGGTTTATACCTTCTTGGGTTGCTTGGTAGCTCCAGACACCGCAGTTTGAAAGAAAAAGAAATATCGACGAGTATCGGTTGTTTAATAGGCAGAAATAATGAACAATTTTTTATATAGCCAGACACCGCTCGTTTCACGACCGATGTCCCATCGTGGGTTGCGCCAGGATGAAAAGGGCAATCAATCAATCAAGCTGACACTTGCAGCGCGCTGCTCAAGCACAAAGATGTAACTCTTCTGTAAGAGTTGCCTTTTTCGCACTTGTTCAGCATTTGCTTCTACACTTTTTTCGAGCATCCTACTTGGCACTTCAGCGGCCCTATGCGAATATCAAGCTGCTTGTTGTTCTTCGTGTGAGATTTCAATTTCTTGCAACTGTATTAACTGCTTCACCCTCCCGGCGAAACTGTGACTTTTTAAACACGGATGTTTTTTGTGCCGGGGTCCACCAAGACTTCAGTGGCGCATTTCTGTCATGGAAGTGAGACCAAAAATAAGCGCTATCACGCAGAAGACAAGATTTTGATCAACGGGAGTCAAACCAATGACAGCAGATGCCGGGCGCAGATGGTTTGTGACCAATGACAGCAGATGGTTTGTGACAGCAGATGCCGGGCGCGCTATCCACTGCGCCACAGCCACATGACGTGAAGGCTTGAAAATACGCAATTTAAACCTACCACCCTCCTCTCCGTGTTCTTGGTAAATTGCAATGATCCATCACGACTGTGGCATCCACGAATACAGTTCCTTCAACGCGTCGTTTCTAAGCGTGCTTCCATATAGTTTTATGAAACTCTATGCGTGCGTTCCTTTCGGCGTGTTTTCAACAGGAGAAATGCAATTTTGTCAACGCCTTCACACATCCCCAGAGGGCGACCTTACCCGAAACGTTGGCGTTGCTCATAGCAACCATCCATACGAAAAGTAGGATAAATGGATGGATGTGGCTGTACCCTTTAGATCGGGTGGCGCCTAACGCCACCTAGTCGTAATACTTAGTGAAATAACCACTAGATTTTTCTTTTTTTCCCTTTAAATAGTGAATATGAGGACTGGCATTTTGCAGTGAAGGCTTTAATTTTCACTCATGCCTTGACTTAAGCCACCAATCAGATAACCTTCTTCTAGTTAATTCCACCCGCTTAAAGTCTATTTTGCCCTCCATATCCCTAAACCCCTGTGCTTTGAAAAACTCTGCGCCATCATCCTTAACTATAGGGTGAAGCCCTTTACAGAACATTATCAAGTGTTCGGCAGTTTCCTCCTCCTCTCCACATGCACTGCATACCATGTCTACCTCTTCGTAGTTGGCCCGATGTGTCTTGGTTCGCAATACTCCCTCCTGGCCTCAAACAGTAGAGAACTACCCCGAGTATTACCATAGATCCTTTCCTTGGCAGTTTTCTGCTTAAAAGTTAGATAGACCTTTAGAGCGTACTTCTTAATCATACCGATTCTCCACATGCCAGTCTCCGTTTCCTTCACTTCCTTCTTAACCAATAGTCATTTTTGGTTTGGCCACCTGCTGTTTTCTAAGTATTTACCAGTCAATTTTTTGGTTCGCTTCCTCCATTTTGTATCGAAATTCTTCATGTACAAGAAGCTGGAAACCTTCCTAGCCCAACGGTCCTCCCCATTTATCTCAATCGCTTCTCAGATTTTACCTTGCTGCTAGTTTCCCTGCCCTCAAATGATGTCCATCCCATATCGCCTTGTACTCCCTGATTTGGTGTATTCCCGTGAGATGCTAAAGAGAACCAACATATTCCGCGTTGCTTAATTTCTAATCTTGCTTGAAATTCTGATCTCATGCACAAGACCGCATTGCCGAATGTCAAACAAGGAACCATGACCCCTTCCGATATTCCTCTCACAACATCACACCTATTGTAATTCCATGGTTCCCTATTTTTTATCACTGCTGCATTCCTGTTACCTTTAGTCGTCACGTATATTTCGTGTTCCCTCAGGTACTCGGTCCCATTGCTTATCCATACGCCCAGATATTTGTATTTATCTGTTATCTCTAGCGTGACTTCCTGTATCCTAAGCTCACAAACTTCAATATCATTAAAAAGTATGACTGCTGATTTTTTTCTTACTGAATCTGAAATCTAACCTATCTCCCTTATTACCATAGATGTCCATGAATCTCTGCGAATCTTCCTTGTTGTCGGCCATTAGCACTATATCATCTCCATACATTATTGCTGGTAATGCCTGATCAATGAGTTTTCCTTGTTTCACGAAAGAGAGGTTGAGGCCAAGTCCACTTCCCTCTAATTTGGCCTCTAATCCTTGTAGGTACGTCATAAATAACAAGGGTGACAGAGAACGCTCCTGCCTGAACCCCCGTTTCACCTCTGTGGGCTTGTATACCTGTTTTTCCCACTTTATAACTACCTTGTTACTTTTATAGATTTTCTTTATTAGATTAGTGACTCCATCTTCTGCACGTAGTGTGCCCAGTAATCCCCAAAAGTCCTTTTAAACCACGCTATCATACGCTCCCGTGATATCCGAAAATGCTAGCCACAGGGGCCTGAGTTCCTATTTTTCTTTTTTGATGCACTGCGTCAGTGAGAAGAGATCGTCTTCCAACCTCCTGTGTTTTCAAAACGAATTCTGCAATTCCCCCAGCACCCCCTCATCCTCTATTCATGCCAGCAGTCTTTTCTTTATAATCTGCATCGCCAGCCTGTAGACCACTGATGTCACTGTTTTGGGACGGTAGTTGTTTGTGTCAGCTTTGTCCCCCTTTCCTTTATAGATCATGCTCATACTGCTAAGTTTCCATCCATCGGGGCCTTTATCATCGATTATTGTTCTGCTCACTGCCTCTCTCAAAGTCTGTTTAGAATTCGGACCCAATGTCTTTATCAGCTTAATTGAAATGCCATCTGGGCCTGTTGATGTACTACTTGGAACCCCCTTCTCAGCCATTTCCCACTCTCGTTGTGAAAATGGAGCCGTTGCGCCACTTGATCCATACTTATCTATTGTGGTGCATAAGGCACTTCTTTGTTGAAATTTTTCTGTCACCCTTCTTCTTATATATTCAATAGCTTCGTCTCCTTCTAGCCTATCACCTTGAGCTGTAGTTATAAACCTCTGCTCTAGGCTTGTTTCATTTCTTAGGGAGTTTAGACTGTTCCAAAATTTCGCAGCTGCCTTTTTGTCCTTTTTATGTACTTCTGCCAGCCACTGAGCACTCTTTTTTCCAATCTTTTCATTTATCAGTAGGGATGCTTCCCTTCTAGAGCTTAGAAACATGTGCTATTTTTTTCGACATCATCTGTCGGTTCACCCCGGTGCTTAGCATGTCTGTGTTCCCTAGAGGCTTCCTGACGTTTTCCTATGACTCTCTTAGCTTCCTCATCCCACCAACTCTTGGACTTTTGTCTTCTTTTCCGGGGTGACTTGTCACGTGCCTTAGCAAGCTCTAGCTCAAACATTCTAATTATATTTTTGTATGTCCACACTGTTTTAATATCCTCAGTGATTACTTTCTCATTTTGTTTAGTAGCAATTTCTATTTGCCTTTCTGAATGAAAACTTTTTCTGTAGTTGCTCATCTTGTTTCCTTCCCACTTTCACTGCTGTTCCAAAACTTAGCTTGATACGTTTGTGATCACTTCCCAGACTTCTGGAGCCACCTTCATCTATATGCATTCCCCTGAGCTTATCTTACATCCTTTGCGACATCACTGTGTAATCTATCGTCGACTGCAGCCTTCCTACCTCCCATGTTATTTGCCCTTCACACTTCTCAGTACTGTTGCAAATGATCAAATCATGCCTTTCACGCATATCTATGATCATTTTGCCTGTTGAGCCAGTATGCCCATCTATATCTTCTATGTGCGCATTCATATCTCCCAGTATAGTTATCTCGCACTCTCCTCCTAATTCCTCAATGTTCTTTGATATTGACCCCACCATTGTCTGGTTTTCCTCTCTGGCCTTTGCTACCATCCACAAGTACACCAAACCAAGGAGTGTCATCTGCCCAGCTACTTTCCCTAATAACCATAAATGATCCATGCATCCCTGCTTGACTCTTTGCCAACCCATGCTCTTATGTATGAATGCACCAACTCCACCCCCCCTTTTTTCCGCCTTCTGTTCTATTTCGATATTCGCATACGTAGTCCGGATTGCAAGGTGGTTGCTCCATGTCCCGAAGATGTGTCTCCACAACCCCTTATACCATATGTTCCTCCTTCCTCAACTGCTCTTCTATCTCTTCCCTCTTTAACCTATTCCTGCCACCCTGCATGTTAATGTAGTCTATGTCTGACTTAGCTCGGCCCTTGTGCTTACGTCGATTTATTCTCCCATGGGCTTCATGTGGCTTGAATATTTGTGCCCCTTTAGAACTGTCTTCGGCTACACTGTTGGCCTCAAAGCTCTGGGCCCCCCTAAGAAGCTGTGCTTGACGGCCCATCATATTACCAACCCTCATGCCCGTCTCACCACTGTAGTGAATGCCATCCTGTGCAAAAGGGCGAGGACCGGTTCACCTCCATTACGCTGTATCCGAGTTACCGGCTCATACCCTTGATCGCACAGTTGGCCTCCACTGCCCTCCTTTCAATCCCACGAGGCTGCCCCCAGACATCTGGGACTGTGCATATGGTCACATGCACACTTCCTGAGGCTTCTCGGAGCTTACGCATTTGATCTTCTAAGTGTGTTTGAAAGTTCTGATCCTTGCTCTTCAACACATCATTGAGCCCAGCATGAATAATGACGAGATTTTCGCCCTCCATGCTGTCCTCTACAACCCCCTGAGCTTTGGCCAGTGCATCCATTATGCTCTTCCCTGACTGGGCTTCCACCCTCACTCTCCCATCTTCCTTCACTGTCTTGAAGACGCCATCCCTAACCCTGGCCGCGTTAGAGGCCACCACCACCAGGACCCTTCTACGCTCCATTCGTTGACTTCCTGTTTGTGATGGCGCCCCTGTTTGCTTCATTTGTTTCTCTCTCTGCCGTCTGTCCTGTGTTCCTGCCCTGCTCGAAGACTGCCGCGCCACCGAGCTGTATGTTCTCGGAGCCTCCGAGCTGTGGCCAGGCACTACGGTCCCCTGACCTCCCTTCTCACCCATTCCTTCCCGGCTGTTACCTTCTTCGCTACCTATGTCTTCCGTCTCACACCGCTCGGGGCCGGGGCAAAGCACTACAGCTCCTTTACCCGCTGCTCGAGCTCGGTCCACCCTTCCCGTTCTTTTCGAAGGTCGCCCTTCATTTGCTCTAATAGGCTGGCGGTAGCCTCCTCCCACTCACGCGAAACTCCGAGCTGTTTTTGGAGCTCTATCCTCTGCTCCCGTTCCACCCTAAGCTTCCCTGAAGCCCCTCGATTCAGTGCCTCGCACAGCCTGCACACAAAGCTCGCCTCTGTGCGTCGGCCGAATTCGTCAATGCTGTTTTGTCCAAGTAGCACCAGCGCTTGCATTCTTCGCACAGCACCAGCTCACTCTCGCCCGTGGTTTTCCTAGCCTCCTTAGCCATCGCCCGCCCGAACATCGGACCGAGCGCCCGACAGCCCTACGTTCAACCCTAATCACGCTATCCAGTCGCTTCCGCTAACTCTCCTACCTCAACAACTGCTTGAAGCTGCCGCCTACACCGCACACATACGTGCTCAACTTCGCTATAGCCTCTCGCTAGGTCCCTTTCGTATTCGGCTCTAGCTGTTTAACAACTAACCGGGCACCCCGAGCTTCTTCAAAACAGCCGCCTACCCCGTTCACGTGGTTAAGGTCACTGCAACGTTGCCCGTGTCCCACATCTACAGTACTCGCAACGCTAGTTATTGATTAGGAGAGAAAAAATAACGGTGGTGCTCACAAACACAAAGAAATGAAGGGAAATTTATCTCTCATTGCGCAGTGGCCTGCGCCAACCGACCTTGCACAACCCTACACGAACTTGAATCTGCCGAACAGGCGGAGCGCGCGAAAACACGTCCGCACAGCTCGGAAGTAGGGCGAAGAAGCCCCAAAGGGCGAAGACGCGAGTAGCTCTGCGACGCACTGCAACGCCTTGTGGCTTCGCCTGGCTTTAACTTCGCGTTCTCTAGCTATGCTAACCCAATAATTAATCGTGGCTGGCGGAACGAAAGACACAACGAGCGTTGAGTTTTCTTTTTTTTTGGGGGGGGGGGGTGATTTTAAATGAAAAAAGGAGAAGAGTGGGCCCCGTAACTGTCTCTCAGGGGGAGGACATCTCAACAGTAGCTCACGAGGGGTGGGAGTAGAGAAGGGATTCAAAGGATAGGATTAAAAGGTAGAGAGATAGAGAGAGAGGAAGGAGAGAGCGAGGCGCAGAGACAGCGAACGACGGAAGTAAGGAGAAGACAGGAAAGATGACACGGTTGCAGGAGTACGAGGACGGGGAATCACTGGCGAGAGCTCTTGTCGGCGACAGGAGATGGCATAGGGCTAATCCAGTCGACCAAATTTAAGCTACGCTGTCGTCGTCGTCAGGGACCGGCGTCAGGAGGTGGCGTAGGACCAACCAAGTCGGCCAGAGCTGCACTGTCGTCGGAGATCGCGAGGGCACAACCGGTCGGCACGAAATTCAGCAAGTTAGTCGGATAGTGGGGTTCAATAACTCCAATATGACGTGAGTAGGCGAACTTATAGCGAAAGCTATGTATGCCTTAGCCAAAATACAGCATCCAATCAGTCACGCTCTTCCGGGAAGCAATGGGGAAAGATTTCATTCTTTTCGTATGTTTTTCGCCTCCATTAGCCATCTGCGATTGGTAGAAGCATGCCATTAGCCGACTACAATAGGTCAAAGGGTCACTGCAACCAATTGGAGACGGCTAATGGCCACGAGAAACATAGAAAAAGAAATAGAATCCTTCCGCGGTCACACGCCTG